>NC_090438.1:390953351-392315351 GCF_031143425.1 Pleurodeles waltl
ACAGATTTGACTACCTGAAGAAAGAGATGTTTTAGGTTGGAAAACGTATTTTTTCTTTCTCGGGGGTAAAAGTCATTCACGGGTCCTCTGAGAATGCCTCCTTTAATAGAGGCACGTTCTTATTTACATTATCGTACCTGCTCTTGCCTGCTTGTCATAATTAATTGTTCTATTAGCAACTTGCAATAATGTGGAATGCATTTGAAGAGCATGGAAAAATAATACTAAATAATAAGCTACTTTAGGGCATGTTAAGTAGCTCTAAAAGAAGTGGTGGGACTAATCAAGTAAAGAGAGATGTAGGTTGCTTCACTGCACTCATGACAGTACAGGAAGTGGCATCACGGCCCATGCCCTCACAGGAAGTAACATCATAAGGAGTGGCATCAGATCTTAAGGCATCACACATATGTTTAGCAGGTCTATCGTGAGTACAATTGAGCAATTACCAGATGTAACAAATGAAATCCCAGCAGTACTTAAGCCTAATACTTGAGTTCCCAGTTTAAAGAAATTAACAGCCCAAATATGGATGACATTTTGTCGGACTAATTTCAGGAAATAAGCCATAAGTGCTATAAGCTAGGCAGACACTCTGTCCCCCCGAAAAGGATGTCACCTACACATTTAGGAGCAGATACCGCTAATGTTCTTTGTGTTGGTATAACTATAACTAAACCACCCTCAAATTCAGGGGTCCAACCGACAGCTCACCCTGGATTCAATACCACCAGAATACCAACACAAAGAACACCCACACGCAGCCAAATGCAAATCAGTCTTGTCCCTGCTCCAATAGAAACATTCTGTCCAAATTGCCAGAGCAGGTCCTCTCTGAGCCGGAACACAAGCAAACCAAGCCTGGTTACACACTTATAAGGGCTCATCAGTCTCACTTAAGGTGTCACACTGAAGTATGCAAAACAAATGATGGAAGGAATGCTCAAATTAATCTCAGTCACTGGTAAGTACTCAGGCGTCATAGATTCCGTACACATTGTGCCACTGGAAAGTTCAGGCTAGACTGTTCCCATTCAAACAGAGTCAAAGTTGATTTGCATATTGCTGGGTCCAAAATGAGATGGCATGGTGTGCATAATATGGATGGACTGGGGTGCGGCCTGAGTAATTACCAGTAGCTAATCTTAGTTCAAGCAAACCATCTATGACTTTTTTTTTATACTTCCGAGTGATACCCATTGTGGGACAGGTAAGCCCAGACATGGGTCCCATACACACAGTGCCACTGGAACTAAACTATACCCGACTGATGCACCCTATTAAGGGTGAATCTGGTCTTGGGTTGCTTGTGTTCAATTCAGGTAGGACCTGGCTTGGTAGTTAAAGTGTCCACTGGAGCAGAGTCAAGACTGATTTGCATATGGCTGGGCCCAAACTAAGGTAGCAGGGAGTGCAAAATAATGATGGACTGGGATGCAACCCAAGTAATTACCGCTGGCTGAGAATAATTCAAACACCCCATCCCTGCCTTTTTTGTATACTTCAGTCCAATGTTACTAGTGACATTATCATCAGGATCGGGGAAGCCGTCAAATGTTCTAAGCTAATGTTTTCATATTATAACCTCAGATACCCCTCTGAAGCTGGGTCCCCGTGTGTAGATGCGAGGCAGGCTTAGAATGGTTTTCCAGCTTTGCTACTGTCCCCATGTGTGATTCTTACTGAAGTGTTGGAATTAGAACAACTTTACTCTGGGAAACCATAATTTGGGGGTCAATGTGTGGCAATGAAAAGGGGGTGGAGTCAAGAGGGGCAGAATCATGTCAAGCAGTCTGATAGTCAACTTATCCATTATTTAAACAAATCGGACATTAAAAAAGTGGCAACAAGGAGAAACATTACATTATAAATCTGTTATGACTTTTTTGTCAAAAACTGCATTTTTAAAATATCCTATGGGGTTAAGGAATCTGCTAAACAGATCTTTATGTGCCCAGTAAATCTCAGGGAATAATAGTAATGGTAGGATATGCATTTGCTGGAGAGATCGATATTTTGTACGCCACAGTTTTGATTCAAAGTAGCATAAAGGGTTAAGGTGTTTCCTACAAAGCACATCTTGTAACACGTAGAAGACAGAACTTTATTTTATGGAAATAGGTGAGTGGATTACTGACTTTAACACAGAAATATTTGTGTTAATTGCAAAAAATCTATGAAGGACAATATTCGACTCATAAACTCTGTAACCCTCTATTGCCTATTTAACATATCCTGTACATTGATTTACATACATGTACAATTTATTGTCAGTTTAAAATGTGTGCTTCAGATGTAAAGCACACAGACACATTACTTGGGATGAGCAGCACTACAGAATTCAATCAAACACATAATTGCATTTAAATGTTTATGTGTGTAAATACTCGCTCAGATCAATACATCTGACATTCTTAGAGTCCATGCATACCTCTTAGATACATCATTTTACAAGGTTTAAAAGCTTACCTCCAAATTGTAGTTTCTTTCCGGGACTTGTGAAATGATACGCTGTGTGCCTTCGTTTCCATCCATTGCTATGGCACCTATGTGTGAAGTTCAGATAGTTCCCAGTCAGGATCATACTGAAACAACAGGAGAACCCCTTAAATTCCATATTTATTTTTGGCCCAGCAGGAATCCTAAACCTAAAACTCCCCTCACCGCCTGCATGTTGTTGCTGGGAAGGTAAAACAGGCAACGTGCAGACGTTGTTAATTGTGTTCCTGAGACACATTGATCATAATATATTAGGGCCCAGCTTCTTGGTGGGGTAACAATTCCACCCTATGAAAATAGTGGGGGAAAGCTGTCCACCTGGGTGTACCTCCAAATTGTGCCCTGTGTAGCCTGAGTAGCTTTCAGCTACTGTGCCATGGGTAGAAAGCTTGGTAATTGTGTAATTCAGACAGTGGCATACTCTGTGCAGCAAACATTGTTAAAACATGGATTTATTTACAAAACTCTAAAGACCAAGACAGGCTTCTAAGCAATAAGTAGGGAATCAAAATACATAGAAAGAGTAATCTAGAATAAACACAAGGGCAGATTTACCATTCTTTCACACAACACAACACAGCAACGCAACTTGCTGTGTTGCGATGAGTGAAAGTGAAGGGGCAGAAATGCTCCATATTTACAAAGATAATGAGAATTCCTGCTCTCTACTTGCACTGGCGCACTTTGTGCTGCCTAGTGCAAAATCAGGCACCCTTGCATCATAGTGTAAGGGTGTCTGCAAATGGGCAGGATTGTTTTTGTACTGGAAGGGATACCTTCCTGGACAAAAACAATCCTTAGACGCAGATTCCCCTTTCTATGTGTGCTGCAGCACACATGGAAAAAGGAATTAAAGAGGAGAAATAAAGATATTTCTCCTATTTACACCTCTGTCCGGAAGTTGCAATATTTTGGCACAAACTCAGGATTACAGGTTTTGGAAATCTAGGTTTGTTCAGAAATACATGGGTGGATGCATGAGAATGCCCATGCTCCTACCATGCAATACCTCCACAACATAAAATGAAGGCAAGGCAGCACTATGTACTGTGTTGCATTATTTTGAATTTACTAAACCAGGCAAAGCCATGCAACTTGGCTTTACATGGCTTAGTAAAACCTAGATAAGGACTTGCATTAGTTGCGATGACTTGTTCCAAGCAAGGACATTGCAAGTCCTTAGAAATCTGACCCATAGTCTTCATCAACCTTTGAATACTCCAATAGCCCTCAGGTTTCCAAATTTGTTCTGAAAAATGGTTCACAAGCTGGACAGAATGGAAATAGAAGCTCTTGTGTCTGCTGTTGCAGTGCAGAGGACTGATACCACTACCGTAGGGCTTAAGCAGGTAAGCCGGACTTGAAATATTGTTTTAATTGAATGGCTGTAGTCACGCAGTCAGTGAAACATAGGGCCGTTTGGTTCTGCATAGGCAGGAAATGCATTGTAAAAACACAGAGGCTAAATAGGGTCTCCTAGTTTCCTTCATCATAACCTAAGCTACATGTTTTTGAATCACCTACAGCCTTTTAAGCAAGCATTGAGGCACTGCTGTATTAAGGGATTTCCTTTGGGCCAGCTTGGCATACTCTTTGTGTTAGGCACTGCACCCAAAAGATCACACGATAGAACAGCGCTGAGCCTACAGACCATGTTCAGAGAATATTCAGTTTCAACCATTTGATTCATCCTGTTTTAGTATGATTCTTCCCACATATTATAGATGAATAGTTAATGTCAGAATAGCACATTTCTAGTAAGCTAGAAGTTCTTACCTTATTCTCATCGCCATATGTGGAAAGCTGCAACCCTGGCAAATAAGTTAATGCAGAGAAGCAAAGTGAACAAAGTTGGAGAACAACACTATCTCAGAGGGACATCACAGGTGAATGCCAACCTCTTACCATGCATCCACTCAAAATGACCCCATTATTTCTATTAAGATACACATCAGCCCATCACTTGCCCTGACTTCTAACACACTTTCTCAAACTAAACTAAATGGATTGAGTAGTTAAAAATGGCAAGGACAGCAGATATATCTAAGAGTATAAAAATAATGTCCTTTCCTTAATCAAGAATTCTAAATAATTATTTTGCACATTCAACATGAATGCTTTTGAACTCGTCTTAGGCCTGAATTCAGACCAATGGTCATCCATCAGCTCTGAAAGTCCCCTCAAGCTGCTTTAAGATCTATGGCAGGTACAGATTACTTTGATCTAGCCGCTAGTTCGAAAACAGTGCTGCATACATGGGGACCTCTTTTAGGTTGAGCATTAGCAGCGAGCAGGCACTGCTTTTGTTTTTTGACCTGTTGTTATCTATTCTGTGGGGTCAAGCCACACCCACCACTTTTGTTAGTTGATGGGATTGCCTATTAAAATTGCTTTCAGTTTATTTGTGAAAGGCATGCATACGTCATGCCTTTTCTGGTGTTCTTCGAGAGCACTGGCCAACTACTGAAAACATATGAGGCTCCATGTTTTAAGCATGGTGTCCTCACTACTTTAACTTTTTATTTCCTATGCAGCATGATCTAACTGGGCTTTTACACAGTGTGATCACCCGCCCGCATTCCCCTTAAGATTTGCACGGTCACCGCTGCACATGTGCATTTCTGCGCGTCTTCAAGTTTACAATGCTGATAGCTGGCAAATGTGACACCCATTGCATTGAAAATTCGTGTTTATTTTGCAGCTCTGCCTCATGAGTAAGTGTTGCACAACACAGCCATACTGGCCGTTCTCCTCCCTGTGCTTTTCTGCTCATGCTGCAGGTATTTTAGGGTGCTTCTACATATCCGGTCCTGGCTTTCACCTTTGCAGTTCGGAAAATTCATATACACCGCATCGGTGCAGGTGAGTATTTTCCTAGCATGCTTTTAGCCTGAATGGATTATATTTTCGGCCTTAACAATGGGCATCTTCTGTATGCTAGCATCCAGCTCAGACTGCAACCAGGGCTGTCCTTCGAGTCACGAGCGCTTCACTGTGGCTCTTGCACCAACATCCTTTCTTTTGCTTCTGTAGTCCACCTTGGGGCAGACGTTATGTGGTGGGATAATAGGTAATGTTCGGGGCCCTCTAGTACTTCACATACCTCTCCATAGGACTGGGCTTCACCCCGTTCCCTCCCCCATACGAAACAAGGCAACAGAATGCTCATTAGTAGACGGATAGGGCCACCGGAATTACAACAGGCTGCTGTGTGATCTGCCTATTAATTCGTTACCTGCGCAATTTGAAAAGTTTTAACCAAAACATGTTTGTTGCCCATATTGGTCAAGCTACTGCCACATAGTGGAAGGCCCTTTCAAAAAGAAAGATGTTCACCTTTCAGTTGTCTGCTGTATGTACATGATAAACTGGTTATCATCGAAGTGAAAATGCTCTCCCAGACGTATCATGTTTTAAAATCTCAAAATAATGAAGTAGTACTGTCAGAAAACATACCTTTGTTACACTGCATAATTTGATTCTTCAACACTCAGTTTACTTAAACCTATCGCATAATTTTGTTCACCCCACTGTATAATTCAAGTGGTCCTGCTTATAGTATGGAGTCCAGATGTGCATGCACGTGCTTACTCCTGGCCCTACAATAGTTCATTGAAACTGTGATGGTGTTTAAAATGTTTTCCTTCGTGCCACAATGATCACACCCTTCCTTTTTTGCTCTCCTCGCCTCAGCGCCAGTCCCTTGTGACAGCAGCTGCTCCAGTAAAGGTTATTTCTGTTGCTTCTGTAACCTGCACACGTTTCATTGTTCCATTGTAAAACGGGACTACAAAACCTGCCAGTGGGCTAATTTAAGTAAAAAAAAAAATTGTCAACAGGAGATATGACTGCAGATATCACTGGCACAACTCCAGCGCCCCATCATAACATTTCCAGCTGGTGTCAATCTGGAAAAAAATGACAGAATGAGTTGAGAATTCCCAGGGAAATTAACATGGCAAAATTTCCTCTTTCACGGGTCCCTCAAAACTGCCCCATAGCTGAAGGGTGTGAAGTTTCCTTTAGCCAGTCGCATTCCTTTCAGTGACTGCATATAGTGGGAGGAGGGAGAGCGGATGTTATGAAAGAGTTGGCTTAAGGGCACTCCCTCCCATTGGAAGTGTAACTGCTCACAGTAACTGCCCTCAGTATCTGCTTTTTTGCATGTATGGGAGATGTTTTCCCCGCTTCCTTCTTTTAACTTCTATCTCCTTTGATCTAGCTGGTGGGGGGGTATGGGGGGACAATCCAAGCACAGTAGTGTGAAGAACCTTTGGGGGCAGTGCCTCAGTCAAAGGTGTGAGTATTTAAATGTGTGCCTAATTTTTTTTAGGGTCGAGCGCACAAGTGCTCTGGACTCTGTTGTAATGTGTCTGTGGGTTTTTAACCACGCCCGTCACTTTCATTAGTTCATGGGCTTGCCTTTTAAAATTCGCTTGATTTAATTTGTGAACTGCATGCATACGTCATGCCTTTTCTGGTGTTTAGCCCTCCTCGAGCGCATCAATCAACTATTGAAAACATACGAGGGTCCATGTTTTCAGCATGGTTTCTGGACTGATTTTTCTTTTTATTTCCTACACAGCGTGATCTCTCTGGCTTTTACAGACCGCGATCATGCTTTTTTAAAAAATTGTTTTTGTAAATTTCTCCCATCCCCATTGACACCCCCGCCAGCCCTCTCCTTGAGGGCCGCTGCACATATGCATTGCTACGCATTCTCTAGTCTACAATGCTAGTATCTCTAACTTGAGCAAAGGCAACACTAATTGCATTGCAAATGCTTGTACCTTTTGTGTGTCTCCTTCATGCTCATGACATGGCACTTTGAATTGGCTCGCTGATGTGAAACTGTATTACTTTTCAATTTCAATTTATGTGGTAAGAAAAGTCTGGTTAGGAGTTTACAACGCTAATAGCTCTAACTCTAACAAATGCAAGACCCATTGCATTGTAAATGATTGTCAACAGATGTGATTGCCACACTTTTTACGTGATGCAGAAACTTGAGCATATCTCAAGAAGGTATTTAGAAAGTTGGTTTTAATTTGAGCCAACATGGGACATAGGTCTCTGATAACAACTGTTGGGTATCAGTAATCAGGTCAGCATTATTTTGAGCAAGGGCTGGTAAACTCTGCCCCATTTACAATCAGAGCCTTTTTTGACAGCTGCCTTATTGGTCCTGATATCATTGAGGTGATATTTGTATCTAGAAAAATCATCATCTACTGAACCCAATCCACAGTAGTCCAATGGGAGAATTCTGCTATTAGGTGTAGCAGAGTGTTTTTAACAATGTCCAAGAAAATTGAGCATTGTTGACTACAATCTTTGGAAAGCGGACATAGTAACTTAACTATTCAATCTGCACATTGTTCTGAAGGTTATCATAACTGCTTTATTTCAACTGGTACAATGTTTGACCCATGTCTTTTGTTGTTTTCTTAACTGGTATTTCAAATATTTAGTACCACAAGAATTCACTAGCATCTTTACTTATTTCATTTCATTTAACTGAGGCAATTCAATCAGTTGCTCTTTCAAATATAGTGTATGGCTGGCAGGTAATATTCTTTGGAGAGTTCCAAATCGACAAGAATAACTTTAGTCCTTTGGTTAAAAGTATCAAATAAGTGTGAACAGTGAGTTCACTTCTGTTCCTCATGAGAGCTCTACTATGTTAAGGGTTTATGGCTTTGGCACCATGAAATACATGTTGAAAAGGGCCGGTCTAAAGGAACAAATGAAATGGCAGACAACTGAAGTTCATGAAAGATTAAGCCAACGAGTATGTTGCCCCCTTTTCGACTCTTTCCAGAGAAAATCACCTTTTTAATAATCATTATGCAGAAGGCTGTAAACTAGTTAATGACAAGTAATGCAAATTGTAATTAAGCATAATAAATATTGCAGATGCATATAATCATAATTTTCAATTATAGTGGCTCTAGAACATCTGCAATGTTGTGTGACTGAGACTTTACCACCATATACTTGCAGTGCCTGGGACCCATGTTTTTTTCTTCTTTAGCCTTAGCAGGAAGACCCACGGGGAAAGGCTGGGTGGCAATTAGCTACTCAGTTTCACAGGACCAAAATAGAGTCAATCACTGCAACCTTCTGCTGGAGTCCTGGAGAAAGAGAAGGCAGCAGGTCCATCATCCTGTAAGCCAGATAGGGAGCACCACAGCTGTGTTGAACAGTCAAGCCATATCACTCTTGTTGCCTCTCAGCAGTCAGTAACCCTGCTGCTTCTCAGCAGCCAGTCACCCCTCCCCCCACACACATACAGACAATCTTTCACAATGTCCATGAGGGCCAAGACACTATGGGGAGGGCCAAACACATATGAGGAGCAGAAAGGATGACATTAGGAGGGAGGGCACAAGAGGAATTAAAGAAACTTTGGACAATACAGAGGGATATTTACATTAGGGAAGGAGTTGGCGTTTTGCACTTAGTGTGGGTGAAAGGAGTTTGAGAAAGAATAGGATAATGCTGTGTGTTTTTTAGGGGTTAGGGAGGAGTGGGTCTGTTGCAGGTAGTTTTGATGGAGTTGGAGAATAGGTTGAATAATATTGTGTTGTTTGGGGTTCAGGGAAAGAGTGGGTCTGTTTGAAGGGGGTTGGTTGAGATAGGGGGTTGTTGTTCAGGGTTTGGGAGTCTGTTGCAAGTGGTGTGGGCAGCCTGTGTTTTCATTTTTTAAATATTGTTATTTTATAGTATCAGTCCCTTCCTTTGTTAGTTTATTTTTGTTTTACTGTTTGTTAATCATTAGTATCCATTGTAAGCCAGGAAAGGCTCACTAACCTACTGAGAGAGGCCCAACCCTGGCCCATCATAAATAACAGATAAGCTCAATTCTCCTCTCTAGAACTGCCTCTACAGGAGACCTGTTGACAGGTTACTCCCAATACAGTCCTCTGATATCCTGCAATCAGTGTTGGAAATCTGACCTTTTCAATTTCCACACTTTGTTGCCTGTTATAGCTTGAGTCACTTTCCAGTAACAATAGATCTGGCCTTCTTCCATGAAAGCATTGACTATCTACCACAATATAACCATAGCCGGCACCTGAACCTCTTCCTCCTCTGGATGTCAGTCAACCTATCCCTTGAGTAGCCATTGACGTAGGATATTTGCTCAGTGGCCTAACTACTGACAGTCCTTACAGACCCAAAGAGGGAACAAGGCATAGAAAATGAAATATCATATTTTGAGTGTAACAGATGAACCAGTTAAACGGATTCTGCAACATGAGTGCAGAGTGTCAGCAGTAGATCCAAAACAAGGGTCAGCATAAATCAAAACATTAGACAAATGGCCTGATTCAGAACTTATTGGATGGGTTACTCCGTCACATTGAAAACTTCTTTCAAAATTTTTCAATGCACAGCAAATTGGGGGATGTTGAATGAAGACATAGCTTTCAGGAATAGTGTGGCAATCTTTTTTGCAGGGGTATTGGATCCTTGCCATGAAGTGCTTTCAATACTATGCACAGTGACTTGAAAGCTATCTTTTGTTTTATAGGTAGCCAATGAAGTTTCTTTGTAGCATTTGATGTATTTAATCTTCTATGTCTATCCAGAGCCAGTTTTGTGGCTGATGCTTGGACTCGGTACAGTCTGTTTACCAGATAGTCCAGAATTCCCCATAGTAGAGCATTGCTTAGCACTATGCTGCACACCATCAGAGATTTTGCATGTGGAGGCAGCAGAAGTAGGAGTTTTCTTTAATCCACGGAGTAGTGCAAAACAGTTACCTGTGACTTTCCATGGACAGTGTGCTGTCAAAGTTGACCCCCAGATTACAGACTGTTTTTGAGTGTTTCAACTCTTCACTTGTTGTTAGTGGCCAAAAGTTAGGGGGGACTTTCATGGGAATTTTGTCCTGCAGGATAGCACAAGATACACAAGAACTCTGTTTTAGCTCCAGTGAATTTCAACTAGTTTGTTACCAGCCATCTTATGTCACGTATGCAGTTGTGGAAGGCATCCACAGCGTCCTTTCTATTGCTTTCAATAGATAGGATACATTGTGTATCTTCTGCATAATTGACAATTTTAATGTTATGGGATTTAATTAGTTTTTTCAGTGGCGTCATATAGACATTAAAGAGAATTGAGCTGAGTGCTGAGCCCTGTGGAACATCATGTTTGATGGTTTTGGAGTCAGAGGAATATGATGGCAGAGAAACCACTTGGCAGTGCTCCGACAGATAGGACCGCAGCCATTTCAGTGCTATATCACTGATTCTATACATAGAAAGTCTCAATAGCAGTGCTTTGTGGTTAACTGTATCAAAGGTGGCTGACAGATCTAAACGTATCAAAACTGCCAACTGGCCACTGTCCACTCTTATCAGACGTTTGTCCCAAGCTAGCAGCAGAGCCAACTCTGTTCCATACCCTGGTTTGAATCTAAATTGCTCCTCCTGCAGGAGGTTGTGGTCTTCTAGATGCTTATTTTTTGCTGACATAGCATTCAGGGATTTTTACCAGGAGAGGCAGGAGGGATATTGACCTGTAGTTACTAGGGACCAAGTGGTTCCCCAAGGGCTTTTTTTGAAAGGGAGTAGCTATGGGCCTTGCACACAGGTCTATTTAAATTTACTTACATTTCTATGAACACCAAAATATTTTTTCCTTATTAACAGCATACATTTATTTTGTAATACTAGTATATACGATTTATGTTTTTAGTCCAGATTGTAGAATTTGTCTTCATATTCGGGGACTTGATCTGAAGAAGGACTACTCTCTATACTTGGGATGTCTGAGAAATCACCCTCATCTCACGCCTTTGTCTTCTGGAGCCTGCTGAATTAGGCTGATGAAATGTGTATTCATTATCATCATCAGTCTCTTTATGTTTTGATGAGAAAGATTGCAATTTTGTGATCATTGCAATTGCAACAGCTGTGCTGCAAAGCGCTCAGTAGATAGATAGGACAAAACATGCTAGATATGTCAATGCCAGCCTACTGAGTTGTGTCTTTATTACATTTCTTAGTGGTAACAGATCAGTAATGGCTCCTCACCAGAGACCTTCAGTCCAACAAAAGAACCTTCAACAACTGGATCACAGACAGCGTGGACACCATGGTCCCCCTAAAGAATATCGGACAACCAATAACCAACAAGCGAGCCAGCTGGTACACTGAAGACCTAAGAGATTCCAAACAACACTGCAAACAGATGGAGAAAGACACCAACTCAAGAACTCCTACAAATCCTTGATTGGAAAATATCATATCCAAATTAAAGAGGCCAAGAAAGCACCCTTTGCACAGTGACTGTAAACCAGCTCCAACAAATGCAAACAACTCTTCAACTTGTCAAACAATTCTCCAATCCCTCAGCAGCCACCAAAGTTATCACCCCATCACAGAACCTCTTCAACAACCTCTCGGACAAAAACAAATCCGGATCTACAGCAATTTCGACCCCAACACATGACACAATGCCTCATCAACCAACTATTCATAGCCACCAAGTTTGACTACCAGCTAACAAACTGGTGCCCTTGCCCTAGACGATACTGCTCAGACTATGAAAACAATCTACTCAGGGGCCCCCACCGACCCATACCCTCACCACATCTACAACCTAGGAGGAACACTGATCAGCTCCAACCTCATCACAATCATAAATGCCTCCATTCACAGTGGGACCTTCCCAGACAACTGGAAGCAAGCAGAGGTCACAGCAGTCCTGAAGAAATTTTTGGGAGACCCAGACACAGCTAGCTCCCACCCTTCTTATCCAAAGTAATAGAGAAAGCAATCAGCAGGCATTTCTCCAACCAACAAGAACAACATCATATCCTAGACATCACTCAGTCAGGTTACAGCAGCAACCAGAGCATTGAAACTGCCCTCATCGCAGCAGCTAACAACATCCAGACCATCATGGACAAAAGAACAAAGGGGAAATAGCAGCTTTCATCCTGCTTGATCCCTTCACAACACGGGAATACAAGGGCCCATCCTAAGATGGCCTGCCTCTTTCCCCTCTGACAGAGCCCAATGAGTCACACTCCTTCCACAGATATCGGAACCCAGGAACTCATCTGCAGAGTCCCTCAAGGGTCATCGCTGAGCCCCACAATGTCTGCATGACACCACTTGCCTACGTCATAAGATCCCCTGGAATCAACACTGTCCCCTAGGCAGACAACACTCAGCTCATCCTCTCCCTCAGACACAACAACCACACACCAGGACCAAATTCAGAACCTTCATGTCAGGCGTAACACATTGGCTATAACAGAACTGCCTAACACTCAACACTGACAAAACAGAAGTCCTGATTTTTGGGGACAAGAGCTCTCCTTCGGATTCTTCCTGGTAACCAACTGAACTGGGGACCCATGCCCACCCCAGAAACCTCAGAATCATGCCATAACCTCTTCCTGCTTCTTCCTCCCACATACACTCTGCAAGATATTGAAACAGCTCCCCACAAACACCAGATACACAGTCACCCGGACCCCAATCACCAACAGACTGAACTACAGCACCACAATCCAAACCAGTATCGCAAACTAACTCACACAAACACTCTGGACTACCCAGAAAGACACCACCAGACTGATCCTTGACATCCCATGCAGCGCACACACAATATCCCAACTCAGAGAGCTGACATGGCTGCCCATTAAGTAGCACTGCCATATCAAACTGCTTATCCACTCCATCAAAGCCCCCCACAACACCAGGCCTGCCTACCTCAGCCACAGCCTCAACTTCCCCCATCCAGATAGGCCACTGTGCTCAGCTACACTGCCTCGCACACAAATCATGCATACAAAGAAGCAAAATAGGAGCATAAATTGCTGTCAAAACCTTGAACAACCTTCACCATCCAATCAGTATCTCCCATTCTCTGCTTGAGTTCTGCAAAAAGTGAGAACTGGCTGTTCAAGCCAAACCTCTCATCTGTCTACATATCTGCTTCAGTCTGGATACCCCCTTTTGAGATAAGTGTTCTATACAAACCCTGTTAATGATCTTGTTCAACACAGAATTTTGTTTGGTCATTCAATTGGTTTTCTAACATTTTTTCTGTTGAAAGTTGGTGTTTCCTGCACACATGATCTTGATTTAAGACATAAAACTAAAAAAAGAAACAACCCAGCACATATGCTGGCTGAAGTAAAGCTGCTGGAGTTGGTGATGTATTGGCAGGTGTGTCTTGGAATAGTGATTGCTTTACCAGTGATGGGTGTTGCAGTTGCAAAATCCTTCTGGATTTGGAACCATCATCATACTTTCTTACAAAGGTTTGTGAATGCAGGATTTTGTTCTTTGCTTTTGAAGTTGCAGCCTTTCATTTTCTAGTTTAATTGATAACTTGACAATTCAATTCATAAAAATTGTGTCATTTGCTGCTGAAAAAGGAAGGAAAGTTTGTACCATTGACCCAATGATGTGGGACAGATGAGCGTTTTGGAGGAATCCAAATCTTTTTTGCAGCATGAAATTTGTATCCACATATAGGATTATGCTGTTGACCAAACCAGCGACTTCTTCATTGACATTCATATATGTTTTTAACACCTTATATATTCAAAAGTAGAAGAAATACAACAATGGAATGGCTTGGCTGATTGGACAATCTTACTTGTGACTTCCTGCATCAAGTTCTGTAAAAGGGACTAGCATTTGGATTAGGTACTATGTTGGCCCCTTTGTCAACTTGCATGGTCATGGTTTTCGCATCACATCTCCTCTCCTTTGTAGAATTTAATCATTTTAAGAGTTGTACTGATCAAACAGGCATTGCTCCTTCAATACCTCTTTGAGAAGTACAGGTGTTTAAATGTAGAAACTGGAGTTTCAAGAGGACTGGGAACACCTGTATTAAGACTTTTACGGGGAGTCTATTAGCATTCTGAATGATCCTCAGTAAATTTCCGGATTTGAAGCAATGACTAACATGTGTGCAAATTCTGCTGCAGGTGGTCAGTAGGGGTGGATGGAACTCACGGAGTTCCACAATGCGGAACTCCACAGAGATACATGAATTCCAAGCGTTTCACCGGGGTTCCGCAGATAGACAGAATTGGGCATGTCACACTGCTCATACTGATTTTTAGTGCCAGGAGCTCGCTCCAACCTGAAAAATCCAGTTGAATGCCACCATGTGGTTTGCAAGAGCGTGCTGCTTCTCGAGTTGATTTTGCTGCCGCTCAAGTAGATTTTCTACTCTATCAGCAGCTTTCTGATTGATTGCCCGCAACTTCCTGTGTTGGAGAAATCTTGCTGGGGTCCCTCCTAGTGATCAAAACTTGATCTAGGGGATGCCAAATCTTGCTTGCGCTTGCCAACTTACTGTTGGCAAGGGCATCCAAGAAAAAACGTTTCCATTAATCGGTTTGCAGAATTTGGTTGGAAATCTGCTTTACCTGCACAATGTGGAGTGGCCTAAACTCTGCCAACTTGGCCAGCAGAGCAGAACTTATCGTCCACCCCTAGTGGCCAGAATGGTGTGGGCTACTAATAATGTTTTTCTTGCCAATTAAGTCATTGCAATTAACAAAACACAGCACTCTCAAGTACCCTCCATCTGCCATGGATTTGATAATACCCCTGTCAGTGGCAATGAATCCAGTGCTGAGATTTCTTTGTAAAGCCATTCATAGAATTTGATATTTAGGGGGTCATTACAACCCTGGCGGATGGCGGAGAACCGGCGGTAAGACCGCCAACAGGCTGGCAGTCTTACCTTGGTGTATTATGACCATGGCGGTTACCGCCATGGTCATCCGCCAGTTCTCCGTCCCGCCCGCCAGGGCGGAGACGACCGCCGGGCTGGAGACCTGGGTCTCCAGCCCGGCGGCTGTCAGTATACCGCCGGCGGCATTTGGACCCGGCTTACCGCCGTGGATTTCCAGCGGTTTCAACCGCCATGAAATCCATGGTGGTAAGCACAATCAGTGCCAGGGAATTCCTTCCGTGGCACTGATAGGGGTCTCGCCCACCCCCCACCCCCCACCCCGGCTCCCTCCCCTACACCCCCAACCACCCCTGCCGCCCCCCAAAGGTGGCAGGGCCCCCCTCCCCACCCCAACCCCCAACATAACATTACTCACACACACCCGACACGCATGCAGGCACCACCAACACACACACACACACCCCGACATACATGCCTACATCCACACACACATTCAGACACGCACACCCACATTCAAACATACACGCACACATCCATACAGACATACCCACAGCCATACACGCACTCACTCCCATACACACAACACCCCCGCAAGCATACACACACTCACACACCCCCTCTACATACACACACGCACACCCCCATGCACGCACACAACACACAACGCCCCCCCACCCCCCTCCCCTAACGGACGATCGACTTACCTGGTCCGTCGCTCCTCCGGGAGGGGACGGGAGCCATGGGGGCAGCTCTGCCGACACCACACCGCCAACAGAACACCGCCACGGCGAATCACAGGCTGTGATTCGCTGGGCGGTGTTCTGTTGGCGTGGTGGTGGAGGTGGAGCAACCTCCACTTCCCTGCCGCCCGCAAGTATGGCTGTTGGCGGCTCTCCGTCGGAATGACAAAGGAGAGCAGCCAACAGTCATAATACGCCGAGCGGCAAACCGCCTGCACATGCGGTCTTCCACACGGCGGTCCCTCGGCGGTCTTGCAAAAAGACCGCTGAGGTCGTAATGACCCCCATAATTCTTCCAGGATGTCAGCAGGTGTCTGTTCTTTAGCCATGGAGAACATTGTAAGTGTTGCAAGCTGACAAATGCATTGAAAAGCATTCATGTGTGTGGGGCCAGAAGCTAACCTACGCTTAACCATTGAAGGAGACCAAGTGTGAAATGACGCATATGTAGTCTCTAACTTGACAACTGGTCCACATGTCTGCAGTGAGATTCATGGACTGAAAAGTGCTCTCCTTCACTGCATCAGCAACCAATTCCAGCAAGTGATGGTACAGCTAGGGCACAGCAACAGTTGAAAAAATGGCCTAGTTTGGGACCTTCATTTTTGGACAAAGAGCCTTCACAAATTCCAGACACCTCTCTCCTTCAACCAAATAAAAGGAAGAAATCAAGCACTAACATTTTGGACAGTTGTTCACTGCATACATAAACTAATTGATGGTTTTAGTGGTATAGTGCATCCTTGCTGAACATAGAGTTGATAATAGGTTGTGTTTTTCTTTGGAAGAATAGTCCACCTCATGTGCCCTTCATGGAGATAGGCTACTTGGACACATTGTTGTTATAGTGGTGTGCTCCTTTTCCTTCTGCCAATCAGAGGTTGCTGCTTGTAATTAGTACACACTACTAAGGACAAGACTGCTTCTCGTGATAATTACGTTTTCTTCATTCCCAGCAGGGGGCTTCTGTATTTTGGTGCTCTTTCCTTTTACATGGCCTAAGTGGCCCAAGGGTACCATTTTGTCCACTTGACATTCCATGTAGCACTGGCTTGTGGAAAATTGTCCAGTCTACAATGTATTATTCATTCAACCTAAGTCTGAAGACGTCCCAAAATGAGGAGCAGAACTTAATTATAGGGCCATAGCTAAACATTCTGATGGAACCTGACAGGGTTTGCTTTTCCTTATGGCAGACTGCAACTGTGGTAGGAGTTGTTAGTGATATTTTTATGATTTTAGAAATGAATCAGGTATTGGTGGTAGAAGATCATGCTGAATAGAAGTGAACTCCACATGCCCAGTGTTACCTTCGACACGAAAATACTGTAATCAGTGCTTTCCAGATTCTATTTGTCTATCGCAGTGTAGTGTGGTAATTTTTATGTATCCTTTGCGCGTTTGCTTCAGGCTTTAGGCCTTTGTGCACTTTGCCCTGGATATATTTTATTCCTTTGCTCGCAGCATCGGGCCTCTGTGCACTTTGCTCTAAATGCATTTTATTCAGCTTCGTACTGTTATTTTTCAAATAGCCAGTTCTACGGTCTTCTTTTATTTTTTATATCACACTGTTTAGCCTACTTCAGCACTGGAGTTCTCAATAACACATTCTTGCTCACTCTGTGCTTCAGTCAAGGTTACAGTCTGTTACATTGCAGATAGACGTGGTAGGAGTTTAGTCTTTGGGTTGCAGATATACATTCTTGCGTAGGGACGTTTTTGTTACCACATCGACATCTTAGTTATAAAAACACATCCTTGTCCTAATACACGCAAGAGGGAGATTCCGACCAGGGAACCACAACTAAACGCTGACTGCCCTGTTGCAGATGCTGATCCAGATCACAGGCCTTTGCTCATGTATGAGGGTTGATGTCTTCCCAGGGAATCTGAAAGGCAAGCTTAGAGCTTAACATGCTGTATTCGAAATAGAACTTACTTAGAGAGAACGTAATCTATTAACACTATGATAGCGTTATTCTTATGTTTCACTCTCCTTGTGACTATTTCAATCCTACTGTGTATGGTTCTGGTTATTGCGGCTCACGCCTTATTATCTAAAATCCAGTCGTTTTATTAAAATCAATCTATAAAACTTGAACTGCCTTTGTCATTTGTATATGAGATCATACTATAAATGAGAGAGCTGGTTGGGATCTGAGCGACCACGACTTCCCTGAGAAGTTCTAAAGATGTCATGCGCTCGGCTGCCCAATCATCCCTTCCCCTTGGGAGAGATGAGGCACTGCTAGTTAGCCGGAGCAAAACCGGATTGAAGGTGACAGAGGTCCTTCTTAGTGGGTCAGACTCAGTCCCCCACACCAGGAAAGACCCTGCTACCTAGAAATCCAGAGTCTCATTTAGGATAATGAGAGCCAACGCGACAGCAGCACTCTCCACTAGGGGTGGGTAAAATATACTTCTCTGCAGGTCGAGTTTGCAGAATTCTGGAACACTGCACTAAGTGTGTAATGTGAAGTTCCTGCAAAATTCAGACATGGACATGTGGTGGAAGCTTTTTTCTCTGTTTGTGTGCACAAGACTTGTTTTGGCACATGCTGGTGTGCATGACAACATTTGCCCACTGTTAGCGAGTGCATGCAAGATTTGCTGGCCGCTTGTGCGGCTTCTGCTTACTATTGAGCATTGTGGCGTCTTTTTCATGATGCCGAACGGTGTGAGTAGCGGGCTGATTCTCGAGCAGATTTTCTTCTTGAGAACCAGCTAAATCAACTCAAAAAGGCATTTTTGAGAGAATATTGTTCCACAACAAATAGTGCAGGTTGTTTTTGAGTACAGAAAGCATTTTTTTTTTATTTTACTTTTTTTCTCAATAGGAAGGAAGTGCCCGAGAGACTCCACCTTCCTCTTCCTGTCCAGCAGGCTCTTCACAGTGTCTTTTCCATCTCCTGGTCAATTTTCAGTTGGATTTTGGAAGTGGAAGGAACACTCTCACTGTTTGTAATTCATGCTCCACATATACCATTGGATTTTAAGGACTTTGTTTTTGTGATATCACAATTATGTTGAAAAACCTTTGTATAAGGGTGTTGCTTGTTTGATAGAGGGCATGGACCAGTATTTATTTGTATTTTTATTCAATTTATAAATTTGATCGTGGTTGTGGGGGATGACCTTGAGTTTCAGTAGGGACCTAGAGCCAGATATCTGAAGCGTTTTACTGGTTGCAAATAGCTCATCAGGGTATTTGCACCTGATAAAATACATTTTCCTATGGACCAACCCTATTTTGTGAGTCGGTTACCTATTAGCGACTAGCAAAATAGGATTTGTGAGTCCCTATTAGGAAGGGACATGTGAAGGGCGTCCCTTCCTAATAGCAGGTCGCACTGGTATGTATAAAATGTTTTGTGACCGGGAATGCGGTTGCAAAACATTTATACTTTACTGACTCCGTGAAGGAGGTGGTAACCCATTTGCAAACGGGATCCCTTGCCATTTGTGAATGGGGACTCCAACACTGCCTACTCTTAAAAAATTAAAATAAAATGGTGTTTGTCTTTGTCACACATTTTCCTAACTAAACTTTCCTATCCATTCATCCAACCCTTAACCCTCTTCCATCTGGCTGTGTGATTTATTGAGGTGTGACTTCATTTACACCATAAATGGGTAAAACACTTAGTGGGGTGGATGTGGTGAAAGTGACACCAACTCACCACAGGATCTTCTATTACCTGAGCAATAGCCCACACCAGCCCCAGTTACCCACCCATGCATAAAAAAGGGGTCCATAATTTAGTTATATAACATAAATCATTTGTCAACACATTCAGCCCTTGTGTTGTGTAAACCTTTACCCTTGTCCACTCATCACTCTGAGTCCACGTCTCCTGACTCGAAGATTTCATAAGTTTATAGTTTTAATTAAATACTAGCTCCCCATTGCTCAGAACAAGTTAATATTGCCAGTTTTTGTAATAATATCAGGTCTTTGTGTCAAGGTGGTAGTCTGATCTTAAGCAGTCTTTGTAAAGTTGAAATATAAATAAATAACTCACTAACTCTTTGTTTTCTTTCAACCTTGTTGCAGATAATGGTAATCCTTCTGATTCATCCTACAGTTGGAGTTCACATAGGTGGGAGTCGACCCTCGCTCATGATGTTTTCTCTGTTAGCACGCTAGCCTCCTACTACTACCACCATCTTTAAGAAGGCACCTTTGGAAACCCTGCAGCAAGGTTTGAAAGATTAAGAGAGGTGGCAGACATAGCTTCATCTATGCAGGTAAGAGAACTATAGAGTGAAGTGCACTAGTTATGTTTGAAACTAGCTTCTGTTCCAATGAAGATTATTGTTTATCGAGGTTGTTGTAGGCAGCATAGGCAAAGGCAATGGTATATCACCCTAGTGTTCAGTATAGTTACAGAGGGTAGTAGAACAAGAATATAATATAATTAACTGGTATATATTTTGATAAGCAGGCTGTGCTAAAAGACAGCAGTGCAAAATAAATCAATTCAGGCATAAAGTAAAATAACAATAGCCCTTTAATTTTTCATATCAATAAAAGCTATCACACTCTCCCTACTCACAATAAGCCCACCCCTCTCCACAAACAACCACATCCGAATCAATGTCCAAAAATGGCAAAGCTATCCAAAGAAAACTAGGAAAGTACAGTGGCCTTCTTAGACATGGAATTGAAGGCTTCCCATTGCCCAGGCGAAGGCTGGTTACTGCACGGTTTATCAGTGCTAGGTGCCAAGGCATGGATGTTGGAAGCGGTCTGAGTGGGAGGGGGTAAGTAGTGATGTCTTGGCGGTAGTGCTGACAATGTTGCTGCCTAGATGGAGATGCTGGTGGCTGGTTGGAGGTATTGGGGCCTGGACACTGGCAGGTGCGTCCTGCAGTTCTTCCTCCGGAGCCACCAGCTGGAGATATTCATGCGCCGAATTAGCGTCGTTTTTTTCGACGCAAATTCGGCGCAAAACTAACGCCATATTTATACTTTGCCGTTAGACGCGTCTAGCGCCAAAGTATGAGGAATGAGCGTCATTTTTTGGCGTGAACGCCTTCCTTGCGTTAATGAGATGCAAGGTAGGCGTTCCCGTCGAAAAAAATTACTGCGACGCAAATGCGTCGTATTTATACTCCCGGGCAAAAATCACGCCCGGGAGTGGGCGGGGCAAAAAACCCCGCATTTGCGCCTCTTTTTAACGCCTGGGTCAGGGCAGGCGTTAAGGGACCTGTGGGCTCAAAATGAGCCCACAGCTGCCCTCCCATGCCCCCAGGGACCCCCCCTGCCACCCTTGCCCACCCCAGGAGGACACCCAAGGATGGAGGGACCCATCCCAGGGACATTCAGGTAAGTTCAGGTAAGTATAATTTTTTTTTTTTTTAATATTTTTTTGGGGCATAGGGGGGCCTGATTTTTGCCCCCCTACATGCCACAATGCCCAATGACCATGCCCAGGGGACATAAGTCCCCTGGGCATGGCCATTTGGCAAGGGGGCATGACTCCTGTCTTTACTAAGACAGGAGTCATGTAAATGGCGTCTGGGCGTCGTTAAAAATGGCGCAAATCGGGTGGAGGCGATTTTTTTGCCTCAACCTGACTTGCCCCATTTTAAGACGCCCTAACGCCATTTTTCCCAACGCCGGCGCTGCCTGGTGTACATGGTTTTTTTCCACGCACACCAGGCAGCGCCGGTCTGCTAGCGCCGGCTAACGCCATTCAATAAATACGGCGCCCGCATGGCGCTTCAGAATGGCGTTAGCCGGCGCTAAACTTTTTGACGCTAAACTGCGTTAGCGCAGTTTAGCGTCAAAAAGTATAAATACGGGCCTCAGTCTGGATGGCCTCCATCCATTGCTGCTTCTGCTGGGTTACTATCTCCTGCAGACATGGTGGACAAGCAGGAGTAGCTATATCAAGAAGGAAAACAAAACAAAAAACACACATTGTAAATAATGCTCAATGCAAACTCTTGTTTATAAAGTGGCACAGTAACAGTATATTGCTGATCCCCAAGGGGCATTGGAATTTTGGATGTGATTAGTCATGGCGGCAGGCTGAAGTTTACCCCACACATGCCTAATATAAAAGAGCACTGACTGGCTGCGAGGAATTAAGCAAGAATGACACTAAATTAAAACTAAATGATTTTTTCTTTTAAAATATTTTGGGGTAACAAAATAAAAATCTAAACAGGCACTTTGTGTGTAAAAAGGAAAATTAATTATGTCTCTTTAATGGGTAGGCATTATGCACATGTATTCTTGTTGTGCTAAATCAATGGAAGCATGTTAGACTGTTTGGTGGTTTCCTATTCTCTGCAGCTGGGGCATTTGAATCCATTGGCCCTGCTCCTCACTGACTTCCTTTTTAATCTGCCCTGATGCCAAAGAGGCAATGTAGATAATGCTGAAAAACTATCAACTGCAGAAAAGGGAAAGGAACAGGATATATGTTTTATTTGACATGTTTGTCACAGAGTATCTCTTATGCCAAACTCTAAATCTGACACTTAGGCCCTCATTATGACATTGACGCTAAGTTCCGCTTACTGCCATGCCGACTGCCGCCAACATAACGCTGCTGCGGCAGTTTACCACTACCCATGTTATGACCAAAACATAGCAATCCATCACGGTATAGCCACACACACAAGTCCGCCAGCCCAAAGGTCAGTGATAAACTGGCAGTAGCAAAACCCACACCATTACTCCAACAGAACTACGCCCACAGCATTATGACCCACGAATCACCGTGGCGGACATTCAATGGCAGTAAACCATTGGTGGGACATACTGGCATGCTCAAAATATACACACACATACAAAACAACACTACATTGGACAATTCAAACTACACACACCGGACACACATATACACTCCACACCACTATAAAACACACACACACACTACCCACAACCCTTGATGACTCAAAATAATTGACAACAGAGAGAGAGAGAGACACCAGGAGCATCTACAGAACCAGAGCCACAGAACACCATCACCCATACAAATAGTGTAAGAGAAGAAAAGCAAAACTTTTTGGTTAGGTGTACATACGCTGAACTTGTTTTGTATATTATTCTCTTATGAAAAGTACAAAATGACAAAGTGGTTTGTAGTTACCGCAGGCAGAGCACCCACTGTCGCAACTGGTGGGAGGACCTGAGATGCTGGGCAAGGAAGACGGTGGAGGCCCAGGTGGGGATGGCCTCCCAATGAGGAAGAGGTGCCCGTTGAACCCTGACCCCCCTGATGGCCCGCATACTGGCAGTGGCCTATCCGGAGCTAGATGGGTGCTTGAGGGCATCACAGCAGCCACAAGGGGGTGAGTACAGTTTCCCAATTTACTACTTGCGCATGGTGGGGTGGTCCCTGGGTGGGGGATGTGGGCCTGTGGGTGCCCCTAGGCCAGGCCGGACATTGCAGGGTAGGTCCCATGTTGGGCAGGGGCTGATGAACACCACCTCCTACCAAGCTAGTAGGCATCCACTACTGGGCAGGGGTCTGTGGGTGTCAAGTATCCTGCTATTGGCGTTAGGTATTCCTGTCCATGGCCTGGTGACTAGCATTGTGACTGGTAGTGCTTTGCCTAGTGTGTAGGGCTGTTCCCTGTGTGTGTGTGTGTGTGTGTGTCGTGTACGCCAACAGTGGTGTTGTTGCTGCCATTGACCAAGTGTATCCTTTGTCTATCCCCCCCTTGTTGTTTTGTCACCCTGTCCTTATGTGCATCTGGCGGAGGAGCAGAGGCACCAGCGACGGGGAGAACTGCATCCCACAGGGCCCAGGAGGCCGAATCCACCGACGGTGAGGGCACCAGTGGGACGGAGGGCGAGGGGAGCACCACGGCGGAGACTGGAGGGGACAGTTCTGACAGTGATACCTCCTCCGATGGAAGCTCCCTGGTGGTGGCGGACACCTCTGTGCCCACCCCAACTACCGGTACAGCCGCCACCCCCATATCAGCACTGCCCTCCCAGCAGCCCCTCAACGTGTTTCCCGTGCCCGCTCACCCAGGAGGGTTAGCATCTCCTTCGCCCCAGGCACCTCAGGCCCTGCCCCAGTTAGCCCTGCTGTCCTGAGTGAGGAGGCTATTAACCTCCTGCGATCCATCTCTTTTGGGTAGTCAACCATAGTGAATGCCATCCAGGGGTGGAAGCCCATTTGCAACAACCAAATGCATTCCTGGAGGGCATTCACTCTGCCATGGCGGCCCAACAGAGATCAATCCACGCTCTGGCCTCCTCCCTGATGTCAGCCATTGTCCCTGTCTCTATCCTCCCCCCTCCTACTTCCTCTACCCAGTCCCATTCCCCTCAACCCCAACCTATCCCAAACCCCCATCAGACCAGCATGCCCCCAAACAACACACAGGAGTTGCTCAGGCAAACACAAGCACCACACATCATCCCACAGGCACTCACACAAACACCACCCAGATGCAGACATACCAACATCCACTGCCTCCACTGTCTCCCCCTCCTCCTCATCATCCACCACCCTCCCATTAGCATCTCCACTCACACCTGCATGCACTACATCCTCATCCACTACCCCTATTACCATCACGCATATCACTACACACCCTTCACTGGCAGTCACCACCCCCACATCCATGCACACGTCCCCTGTGTCCTCTCCCACTGTCTCTGTCCCCTTCCCTCCAAAGTACACAAACGCAAGCACTCAGACACCCAACAGCCATCCACCTCACAACAGCATCCAGCCCATGCACCTGCACCCAAACACAGCAGACAGACACCTCCTACAACCATTCCCTCGTCCTCCACTCCCAAACCTTCACCCTCTTCCCGCCCCAGTGTCCCTAAGAAGCTTTTTTTCTTCGCCGTTGACCTCTTCCCTACTCCTACCCCTCCCCCTCCTGTCCTTCATGTTGGGCCAGGGTGTTCAAAACCCAGGCGAGCACCTCAGCCACCCAGTCCACAGCCACAGTAGTGTTGGCAGCTACTGTAGGTGGGAGAGGCTCCAGGGAACCAGCCATCAGCACTGACAGTGTGGCTGCACCAGCTGCTAAAGGGAAGGGCAAGGAGGCACGACCAGCTGCTTTGGGGAAGGACAAGGAGGCACCACCAGCTGCCAAGGTGAAGGGCAAGGAGGCACCACCAGCTGCCAAGGGGAAGGGCAAGGAGGCACCACCAGCTGCCAAGGGGAAGGGCAAGGAGGCACCACCAGCTGCAAAAGGGAAGGGCAAGGGGCCTGATGCTTGGACTGATTCTGAACCCCCACCACCAACCATGGCGGTTTAGCCATCCGAGGCTGCAGGGGAAGGGCTGGACCCTCCCCCGACCACTGCCTGCACCACCAACAGCAGCAGCAGCCCCAGTGGGCAGCCGTCTGAGGCTGCAGGGGATGGGCTGGAGCCTCCACCCACCGCTGACATCCCCGACACCAGCACCACCACTGCCGCTACTGAGCAGCCGTCACCGCCAGCGGACAGTTTGTATACTGCCTCCATGGGCTGCAGTACATCCTGGACCCTGCAAATCCTGTAGGTGTGACACCCAGGTGAGAGACTGTGACCTTGCACTCCGCAAGTGCTGCATCACAGGACCAGGCCCCCTCCAGAACCAGTGGAAGAAGCCATCTACTCACTCCCTCCTTGCCAGGAGAAGCACACTGGGCACAATGCCCCCTCCAGAACCAGTGGAAGAAGCCATCCACTTGAGAGATTGTGGCCTTGCACTCCCTTGGCCTATGTGATGTGACCCTGTGTCCCACGGACATTGAGGACTGGGCAGTGTCCCTCCATTTGTATATATGTATATACTGTTTTGATTTTGAAGCACATACTTCTACTTATTCATCTTATTACACTCACTTTAATCAATTTCTTTTGTCCTTGTATTGTTGTGTAGCCATTTTAGTTATATCCCCATGCACGTTATTTTAACACACTAGGCCACTGTTCACTTTAACCTAGATATATTTTATTCGGCTTGCATTGTTATTTTTACAATAACCATTTTTACGGTCTTGTTTTATTTTTCATCTATCTAACTGTTTTTGCTTAGCCCAGCACTGTGTTCTCAAACAATACATTCTTGTTCACTATGTGCTTCATTCAAGGCTATAGTTTGGTACATTGCCGGTGAACGTGCTAGAAGTTTAGTCTCCAACATTCATAGACAAAACACATCTTTACGTAGGGACATTTTCTTAGAACATCAGCTGTGTTATTATAAAAACACTTTCTAGTCCCATTACACGTTAAGAGGGAGATTCCAGCCAGGGAACCACGACTGTATGCTGATTGCTGAATGCTTCACTACAGATGCTGACACAGACTACAGGTATGAGGGTTGATGTCTTCCCAGGGAAACTGAAAGGCAGAGTTAGAGCTTAACATGCTGTGCTCAGATTATGACTTAGATAGGAAATGATCCATCGATCGTAGTGACAATATGATAGCATTAATCTTATGCTTCACTCTTCTCGTCACCATTTTAATACGGTCATGTTGTGTCGTCCTGGCTATTGCAGCTCACGCTTTGCTATCTAAGATGCAGTTGTTTTATTAAACTAATCATTGAAACATATACTGCTTCTGTTTGTCATTCATATATGAGACTGAACTGTAAATGAGAGAACTGGATGCGACCTGAGTGACCACGACTTCCCTGAGAAGCCTAACATGTCATGCACTCGGCTGCCCAGTCATCACTATCGCCTGGTAGAGATGAGGCACTGCTAGTTAGCCGGAGCAAAACCCAGATTTAGAGTGACAGGTGTCACCCACAGTGGGCTAGACTCAGTCTTCCACACCGTGGACGATCTTGCTGCCCAAATCCAGTAGTCTCATTAGAATAATGAGAGCCTACGAGACATGGCGCCTCCAACGTTTGGTCAGGATCTAATTTTCGGGTCCTCCGGAGTATCTCTGTCTCATTATATATTATGACACCTCAATACCGTATGCGGAGACGTCCGTGGTGCTGAGGATTTCCACCCCAGCTGTGTAGGTGATCCTACTACAGCTGGAGGTTGTTCAAGCTTGAACTTTAAAAGGAAAACCCTATTTGGTGTGCCTTCTCTGAGCTCATAGTGTTACTATTATGGCGAATCTACAACAGGTACAAATAGCGGTTAACATGAGACAACCTCTAACTGCACATTTATTAGCGAATGGCCTAACGGTGGTGGATGCTCATGCAGCTTATAGAACAGAACTTTTTTACTCTTTGGTCACATTTCCAGCAGTTGATGGGAACACAAATACATTTCACCAATATACACCTGCGAATGCGCCTGGGCAATACAGAGCATACGCATATTTAGAGATACCTCTATCTTATCAGGAACATAATAATTGGCTTGATGGTGCCCTACCCCACACAATATTCCCAGTAAGGTTAGGTACACTGTGTAATGACGGTCCTACCTGGCCTCTATTTTCCACCTATACACCACATCCTGCAGTAGCAAATTTAGCAGTAGCTGAGGTCCATCGTTTATATATTGAATTAATAGCGATATATAGACGATTAGTACAATTTGTGATGCAAACACTAAATACAAACCCAACACGTGCTGCTCCAGCACATCCACATGCAGCAATGCCAGGTATAAATCCTGCGACTGTATATTCGATTATGGGTAAAGTACCCGCCAAACGAGAAGAAACTCTGTTTTGGTTAGCACAGAAAATGAATACGCTGGAGGCAGTATTTCCCCATATGGGGCCTCAGGATAAACATAGAATATTAACAATGTGCTTGCCTTTTGGGATGGTCCCTACAGTAGAAAACTGAAATACCTGGGGCACAGTATTTGCCGCTCTCTATACAACTGCACACAGTACACCGACACTTGCCAATTTACCGGAGGTGTTGAAACAAATTCAAGATGAATACGGGGCTGTCTGTCCCTAGATTTGGGGATTCAATTGATGGGAAATTTTGCCACGGTATCGTCAATCATTTTAAGTAACCTTAAAGGGGGAGCAGTGGTGCTTGCAGTGCGCAAGCAGCTTCATGACGTTCCACAACAGGATCAGGAACGAGAGCTGCCTAAAATAATAGCAGAGACCTATTCAAGTATTGGTCGAGATAGCTTAGGGGCCAGACCACAGAAACCACAATTTTAGGGTAAATCGAACAAAGATACCTCCAAGCAAGCACCCGAGGGTAATAAGAAACGCTGGGATAAAAAGCAACAAACTCCTAAAAAAGAGAGGGGAGAATCTCTGCGTATGTAGACCCCACAGAATAGGTATAATCTCAGAAATAGAGATAATATAAAAACGCCTGACAGATATCAGTATTCTGATACACGACAATCTTGTTCCTTTCAGGACTCATCGGAAAAAAAAAATGAGAGAGGTGGGCGATCAGAGCGAAGGACAGAGTACATGAAACCGAGACAGGAATCACAACGCTCTTCTGAGGTTTCTGTTAAAAAGGAAGAAAAACCCCCCCAACAAAAACAACAATTTAAAAAGAAAAAGGTGGCAGCAGTCGCGGTCAGACATGCCGCTCAGGAAGAGGGTCCTCTTGAAGAACAAGAATTGGGCTCTAGCATTGCTAGACAGCGTGGCAGAGGTCACAATAGTTCACCGGAAACTTCTAGAGCATCTGGAGGTGAAAGCAACTGATGACGTTATACAAGTAGAGACTGCGGACATGCATGTCTCCAAACCTGATAGGGTGTACAAAGTAACGTTACAGTTAGAAGGAGACATTGAACGCACAATAGACGCAATCTTTTGGGATCGCGTAGTAAAAGTATATGGCGTCTTGTTGGTCGAACAAAATTGGCCACCTGACTTTGTCCATACCTGCCTACATGGAGAAGAAGTCATTAAGCCTTCTTTCTTGCCCCTTGTTCCAGAGGGACCCACTGAATACTATTCCATTGAATGGGCTTTAGCACAAGCACCTGCAATATACAAAAATCATGTAGGATGGGATAAAGAATCCCCCCACCATGTAATCCAATTAAAAGTGAACCTCAGCCACAACCACAGTATCCTATAAAACATGAAGCAAAAGCACCAGTGAGAGAAATACTCACATAATTAGAGTATCAGGGTGTGATTGAACCCTGTGTCTCACCAATGAATAACCCATTATACCCCGTAGCCAAACCAGACCATTCATATAGAATAGTCTTAGAATACAGACATTTAAACAGTCATACATGTACCTATGCTATCCAAAACTCGCATAGCACAGCACTAATGAGCAACATAGTGCGTAAAAAACACAAAACAACACTGGGCATTTCCAATGGGTTTTTCTGCCAGAATATAGCGCCTGAGGGTAGAGAGTTAACAAGTTTCAGTGAACTAGGCTCCCAGAAAAAATTATGTAGTTTACATCAGGGGTATAAGAACAGCCCAGGACTGTTCGCAGCTTGTGTCACTACAATTTTGCACAAGATTGAACCTGAAGCATTGTCCTATGTAGATTATATTTATCTCATGGATGATGAATTACTACAACATTTAAGATGGGTAGCCCACATTGTTGTAGGATTTGCTGAATTTGGCTACAAATTCAACTTCAAAAAAACAAAAATAGCCTTCCTCAGCATCCTGTTTCTGGAATATGAGCTGTCAAGTGAAGGAAAGAGCCTAGCGCCACAATTCTTAGAGAAATGCGCACAGTTACAACCACCAAACACGATTAAAAAACTTAAATTTTTATTGGGATTCCTAAACTTTGGCAGAACTTACATTCCAGATTATGCTACACGCATAAAACCTTTATATGATACGTCCCGATTTTTCAAGTAAATTCTGGACAATTGAACATACAGGTATTCTTTGAGAGTTGCAGACAGATATGCTTGCAGCACAACATTTATATACGAGGGACAACAAAACACATTTGGTCATCAGAGTAATAGCTGGGGCCATCGGTTTCACCTATGTGACATTTAATGAAGGTGAGACATTCCCGATTGCATACAAATCGCACTTGTACTCAGCGGCAGAACAACGCTTTGCTCCCACTGAGAAAATTCTCACTGCTGTACAGATGGCTGTCATTAAAGAAAGACCTCTGGCCCAAGGAAAACGCATTATTGTTGTTTCTCCGATCTCAGCCCTAGAGGCTGTTACAAAAGCTAGCGTTCCAAACGTAAAAGCATTACATCCACGTTGGATACAATGGGCTACGTCTCTGACAGCCACTGATGTAGACTACATTTTTTACCCAAAGTTACAAACTCAAGAATTCTTACAATATGAAATAGAATACCCAGTTCTAGCAAATACATTGCCTATTGAACAATATCATAGAGTCATGTACACCGATGGCTCAGCACAACCTGCAATTGGAACTAAACATCAATATTCTGCTGCTTGCGCAGTTGTAAGTGGCTACATGGAGGGCGATACATTTTGTCCTCTACATACCTTTACACAAACCCTAGGGGATTGTACAGCACAATTGGCAAAGCTAAAAGCGCTGCTGATGGCATTGGAACACACGGATTCTGCACAGCTTACGCTGATTGTTTGTGATTCATATTATTGTGTTCAGTCCTTTAATGAATACCTGCATTACTGGTGCCAGAATGGGTTCAGAGATTCCAAAGGCAACACCATTAATCACAGATTTCTGTGGGGGAAAGACAGCTGACCTGAAAGAGATGCTACCGAATGTCCATGGTGTACACACACTTAGCCACCACCACGTTGGAATTCATGTTGCTGGAAATACACCCGGCTGATGAAGCCGCAAAGTCAGCAGTGGCAGTAGCTGCTGTAGCTGCGGTGATTCGCTCGAGTTCCAAACCGGACGCAGACATTTGGGCTGCCGTGAGAGCTACGGCTGACGGTAAGCCCTATCCTAAAGGAATTCCTAATAAATATACCTATCGAATGGGGGATCACCTGAACGATTAAGTTAGAATACCAGTTGTAGGCGTAAGGGATATCCCCAACAAAGAAATAAGACAAGGATTGATTACAGCAGCGCATGAGTGGGAAGCACCTGCCCATGCTGGCGTGGGGCTACGATTTCTATTTTGCAGGACCGTTACTGGTGGCCAGGTCTCTACAAAGAGATCAAGCAGTATGTCCTTTGTTGTGACATCTGTAAACAAATTAAAGTTTCCACTGCCAAACGCCCGCCACAAACACCCCTCTTAATTTCTAACAAACCATTACAATGTGTGTACTTGGACCATTGCAGTCCCCTAACACCGGATAGTGCATACAAGTATATTCTAGTCGCTGTTGATTCATGCTCCAGATTTATATGGGTATGGCCACAACGCTTGGCTGACGCTATGACTGTTATGAAAAATGTGCGTCTTTATCTGTATATATACAGTTGCGGCTTTCCATTAGGACCAGGGCCCTGCTTTCGCCTCAAGGGCATTCAAGGAACCCGTGGCTTCATTGGGAGTCAAACACCAATACTGGTCTCCATTTCATCCCGAGGGAAATAGTGTCGTGGAGTGATTAATCTGCGATTTAAAGCAATCCTTAACAGTCAGAGTCTTAGGTACGGGTCGTAGTTGGCTTAACCACCTGTATGGAGTCCAGAGAGCACTAAATAATCTGCCTAGAAGGTCCCTGTGGGGCGTACTTCATATGTTTGCCTGTTCGGAACTCGAATGTATGTTCCATATCTTGATGGTCCTGGCGTGGAGGCAGCAGAAACACCTTTTGACATAAATAAACGTGTCACTGTCTTACAGGAATTGCAACAGTTCCGTGATAAGAATTCTTCTAACAGTGCTGCCTCCATAGGAATCAAGGATATGCCTGTAACATCTACCAGCTGGATTCCCAGAGTTGGGGATTTTGTACGTGAGAAAGTCGCTGTGAAAAAATAATTTGGCCCTTCTTATCGAGCACCAGTCCCTGTATTAGGGATACACGGTACCAGAATGGTTATTCTAAACCGTTGGCGGGTGCCAAAGAAAATCGTTTTGTCTCCACTGACAATGTCAAACTACACCATGTGGCTGATCCTGCACAGCCGACCAAGAGGAATACCCAGTAGCTCCCGAATCCCTCTCGTTACTGGTGAAGAAGTTCCTCTACAAGTTGTTTACACCAACACCGACACCTCTCCGAGCTTGGGGAGGGTGGAAGATGATCTTGCATTAGTTCCACTAACCTCCACTAATTTAGAAACATTTGACCAAGTCAACTCAACTCCAACACAGACAGATGGTGCTATCTATAGTGTGCCACCGCAGGAAACACCAACTCCACCACTGACAACGGCACCGCCATTTGCACGAACTGCCTCTGGTTATTTTGCCAACTTCAATGACAGCTGATTTGTCAAGTACACGTAAACTAACAAACTGGCTTAAAGAAACTTAATTTATTTTTCCATGGAACTATCTATGGCTCTCTTTGACTGTCCTAGCCTTTCTACTTTGGATTGGTTTTGTCATTACTTTTTTCTTATTAATACATGGTCATTTTCTTCCTGAAAGATCAACAGTTGAACTGGTGGAGGAGGTTTTGAAACCACAATATTCATCACATAAAGTCCGAAGAGACTTATCCTTTGTGAACATTTCCTCAGTGGCAATTCCTGATGGGATTGTTTGGGACAAAGTAATGTTTGATATATATGGTCCCATGGAAGTTATTCAAATACTGTGTGTGTTCAAATTATCAATGAATGATATAGTAATACCAGGCATTGTTTCTGATGATTGGGATGTGAGAACAGTTAATTCTATGATGACTGAATTACAATACTATACTGTCTTTGAGAACGAAGATGTTTACCAATTTAAAGAAAATTACGGTGATATGTTTTGCTATATTTATTATGGGCACCATTTCATACATAGAGTGAACAGTCCCAAAACTGTTTTTAATTACACGCAATGGGAACATTCCCCGACTCCGCCACAAGGGAGTTCCAAAACATATTCTGAAAAGTTTGCATATTTCTCTGGGCACAGCCAAAAGAATGCTGAGTCATATTATTTCAAAGTACCGCCTACTAAGGATATACATATGTTAATGACCAACACAAAATTACAAGTTGTTTAGGCTTAGCTAAAATTAGGGAATTAAAAATACCCGGTATACCTGCCCCTGCAAAGTTTTATAAATGGCAAAAATATACAAATGCAACTGAAATTGAGCTCGATGAGTGGGTTCAGAATGGTACATTTAATGCATCACTGACACGTCCTGGCGTGTGGTTATTGTGGCCAATAGACACCAATTTGTGTCATCAATGTTTTATTAACTCCTCGGGGGGTTTTAGGACAAGTAGGCCAGACCCTAGCTATATATCATCAGAACATGTGGGTATAATTACAACATGTAGTGTGGGAAAATTATGCCAGCAGTGGCTAAAATCATCCTCACTAGACGCGGTTCGAGAACACCTCAGTCTCTTGTCTGACTCCACTGACTTACAAGATTTTTTTTCAGGCCCCAGAACACCACGTAGGAAGCGTTTCTTATATGCGGTATATAATGAGATTTGGAAACTTTCACAACAAGATGCTGCTGCCCGTTTAAGGCAAATAGATCAGGAAAATCTAAAAAAGGCATTATCTGTTGTGGATACTGGGATTAACACCTTGTCCGACAGGATATATACCATGAATAATATTGTCTCTTCTGCTATAGACATTATACAATCAGATATGTCTTCTTTACACCATGGACAGAGTCAGATTAGGTCCATTATGCAGTTGGGTTGAACACTTCAAACACTGAAGGCGGGTCGCGTCCCATGGCAGCACGTCAGTGCAAGGGAGATATTTTCTTCTTTTAATCTAAAGCGACAACAACAATTAATGGCTAAGAAGGAAGCGACTTATGTCATGCTTAACATCGAGAAATTAGAAAAGTTGCCTTTTACTCTGGCAGAAATACCATCTGCTGAGTGGTTAATACATGGGGTTATTAATCTGCCTATTTCTACACTACAGTTCACCTCCTGTTTAAAACACATTCTGGTAGGCAGATGTGAAAAACTGGGAGCCAGTTACATTCATGAGGTGTGGGAGCTTCCCTTCTCGTACAAATGCTTCAGTGGCATGAAAGTGGTCTTTCTTAGCGGTAGTGAATGCGAGACTTCAGTCAGCCATTCAATGGTTTGTAAACAGCTGTCCTTGTGTAACGCCTCAGCTGCAAACTTGGCTTGTTATCTGAAGGGAGTCCCAGTCCCCTTGATTAGACCTACGTTCCAGGTGCTTTCAAACGGCAGCTATGTCCTCCTCAATGGTGAAGGGTGTTGTAGCATGCGGGCCGGAGTAGTTTACGTTGTTTCAGTCTCTAAGGTCGTTACATGTGCGGGAACGTACTGTTTCCCCCCACTAAATTTAAGGAGGTAGCTGATATCTGGCCTCACATTGCTACTTCAAACGTGAATTTTGACAAGTTAAGTAGACTCAAGGCTTTATTGTTTCAAAAGCATGTGGCCCTTACATCTGCGCGCGTAACCTACATACTTCAAGTGGCAAGGTTATCAGCAGAAATACAGTCCCTGTTAAATACAAACTTTCCGAGACACTTTGGTGAACTCGTGGGACGAATATTTAATGCATCCAGTACAACTGGAATCGCACATTTTTTCAAAGCTGTTGGTTCTGGTTTCGTTCACACCTTCTCCTCCATATTCGGTTTGATACCTTCAGATATCCACTCAATTTTCGGTAGCATTTTTGGGGGATTTCCAATAACTTTGGCTTTATTAGCTGGCATCCTGCTGTTGCTGTTGTTTATGCGCAATGGCTGTCCCACCATAACGAGGAGAAATGATGGCGCTCCCATCAGTGCAGCTGTGTCGTGAGCGTATGATGCAGTATTTTGGAGCAACACTCCTGGAGCAATTGGAGTGTGACTAGTCTTTGTCATTCAGACCAGTTTTGCATTGTGTGCAGCCCGTGTTTCGGTGCCTCTGGTGCTCTTTTGAACATGCTCTGTCTTTCACAGCAGCGCCTGCCTACAGTAAATGCTGATCTGTTGATGTTCTCACTGAGGGTTTATTACCAGACATGCGCATTGAGGTTGCTGGGGCTATGGAACACACCTGTTGCTTGATCCTTTTTTGCAAGGACTTTCCTGCTTTTACATCTGCCGAAGTGGAAGATCTCCTGTTCTCCATGACTCGTACCTAGTTAGGAACTTTTCTAAATTGACATGTCTTTTAAATTTGATTGTAAGTCACATGCTCATGTTTTAAATTGCCACGTTGTATGCTTGTGTGTCCTTTTAACTTGTCCAAATTGACCTGTTTTTTATATATATCTTAGGTTGAGCTTTTAGCAATGAAATTTTAGTTTTGGCTTTGAACCACTTTCAACCGTCAAGGGGAGGGTGTTGTGTAGCCATTTTAGTTATAGCCCCATACATGTTATTTGAACACACTAGGCAACTGTGCACTTTAACCCAGATATATTTAATTCGGCTTGCATTGTTATTTTTACAATAACCATTTTTACAGTCTTGTTTTATTTTTCATCTATTGAACTGTTTTTGCTTAGCCCAGCACTGTGTTCTCAAACAAATACATTCTTGATCATTCTGTGCTTCATTCAAGGCTACAGTTTGGTTCATTGCCGGTGAACATACTAGAAGTTTAGTCTCCAACATTCGTAGAAAATACACATCTTTAAGTAGGGACATTTTCTTAGAACATCAGCTGTGTTATTATAAAAACACTTCCTAGTCCCATTACACATTAAGAGGGTGATTCCAGCCAGGGAACCACGACTGTATGCTGATTGCTGAATGTTTCACCACAGATGCTAACACAGACTACAGGCCTTTGCTCAGGTATGAGGGTTGATGTCTTCCCGGGGGAACCTGAAAGGCAGAATTAGAGTTTAACATGCTGTGCTCAGATTATGACTTAGATAGGAAGTAATCCACTGATCGTAGTGACAATATGATAGCGTTATTCTTCTGCTTCACTCTTCTCGTCACCATTTTAATACTGTCATGGTGTGTTGTCCTGGTTATTGCAGCTCACGCTTTGATATCTAAGATGCAGTTGTTTTATTAAACTAATCATTGAAACATACACTGCTTCTGTTTGTCATTTATATATGAGGCTGAATTGTAAATGAGAGAACCGGATGTGACCTGAGTGACAACGACTTCTCCGAGAAGCTTAACATGTCATGCGCTCGGCTGCCCAATCATCACTATCTCCTGGTGGAGATGAGGCACTGCTAGTTAGCCGGAGCAAAGCCTGGATTTAGAGCGACAGGTGTTACTCACAGTGGGTTAGACTCAGTCTCTCACACCGTGGACAATCTTGCTGCCCAAAATCCAGTAGTCTCATTAGAATAATGAGAGCCTACGTGACAGTCATATTCCTGAAGGGTACAGGGGAATATGTAATGTTACTTCATCTTGTTGTGTGTATGGTGTTGGGGGTGGGGGTGTTGCGTGTTGCGTGTGTCACTCTCTTTTTCCTCCCCCTTCCCTTTTGTGTTAGGAGGCAGTACTCACTGTGGTCGTCTTCTCCGGCGTTGATGCTCGTATTGCATGAAAAGGTACAGCAGCATGGGGAAGATGTGCAACTCGGGCTCCATGGTGTTGTGGTTCTTCCTTGAGTCTATAGAGGTGAGCCCTTTGCCTTCTGTGTACTGTTTCTTTCCGCCATGCTCTTGATGTCGTTGGTACCGCCCCAGAAAAAGGGGCGGAGAGATGTGTCATATTACTGTGGGCGGAACATTGTCTTCCGTCTGGCTGTTGGTGGTTACTGCTGCGGTGCTTGTTGCTACTACCGTGCCGGTCGGTGTGTTAAAAAGCTATCTATCTATCTATCTATCTATCTATCTATCTATCTATCTATCTATCTATCTATCTATCTATCTATCTATCTATCTATCTATCTATCTATCTATCTGTCTATCTATCTATCTATCTATCTATCTATCCATCTGTCTATCCATCTATCTATCTATGCTCAGTTGCAGAATGTGTTTAAAGAAATGCAGGGCCCCCCCCGCAGCTCCTGGGACCACCAGGCCCCTGAGGCTATTATTTGGAGGGTGACTGCATGACCCTTCTCAGAAGCCACAGATGGCCCTGGGGACTGACACCCCCCAGGACAGGCTCCTGCTTTGTCCCGGGGTACCAACCCCCAGGACATATCTGTTTGCTGTGACATTATGGGAGCTTTGACAGCTCCCACCAAGTGAGAGCTAACACTCCGATCACAGTGAGGGAGAGCTGTCAAACAGCTCACACTTCCTGTGCGCAGAGGTTTCCTCTATTTTCCTGCCAATGGAGATGCAGCCAGGGAAACAGAGGAAACATTACTCTAACAGAGAGGGAACTGCAACAGCAAAGTGGGCTCCCACAGGAGATGGAAAGCGTTCAGGCTCCCACTGTGGCCCCCAAAATTTTGACCCAGGTCACATAGCCCGGTCCTGGGGGGATGGGGTCCCTGGGAGATAAAAACTGGGGAGGGAGGCCGCGGGACCTCGCCCCCAAAAATGTAAGATTTACGCCAGGACCCTGGAGATGTGGTCCTTGGGAGGGGAGCCACTTAGCCCGCTCCTCAAAAAACGTATATGTTTAAGCCAGGCCCTGTGCGATGGAGTCCTTAGGGCTAAGAGTGGTCTGGAGAGCGGGAGCAACACATAATTTCTACTTATCCCCGGGGATGTGGTGGTCCCTGGGGCTGCCACCTGTCCCCCCCTGCAATCCAATAAAAGACTTCCACCTCAAACTTGGTCCACCCGGGAGCTTAAAAAAAAAGACGAAGTGCAGGACTTTTAAAAATAAATAATTCTGGATCCTTCATGAATCACTGTAAAAATAATTTAAAAATGCTTTTTATCCCAGTGAGGGTTAACCACCACCAGACCTAAGGGGTCAGGGTGTCTGTACCCTGACCCCTTTTCTTTCTTTTTTTTACTTTTCCTGGTTGAAGTGTAGACAGCCAATCAGATTTCATCACGAGTTCGGGAGGGGTTGAGAATCCTTCATATCCCTATATCTACAAATTTGTTTCCCCTTAATTTCTCAAAAACGACTGAATGGATATACATCAAAACAAAAAAAAGGTTACTTTCTGGACCAGGACCTATCTTTCTTCTAAATTTGGTGTAATTCCAACAAGTAGTTTTGGCACTATCACTGTTCAAAATCCCTATGGAAATATGAATTCTGAACAAGTGTTTTTAGCCCCCCCCCCCTTTTCCTTGCCCCCCCCCCCCAAATGGATCACCCTAAAACGTGTAAATGTTTTTGGAAAGTTTCATGAAGATTCATCAAGCGACGCCAAAGATATAGGCAAGTAAAAATACACTTTTTATATAGAGGTAGGTCCTAACTATAACTACGTATTGGCGGCTGCCACTAAGTTATATATGTATCTATAGATATATATATAGATATAGGGGGTCATTCTAACTCTGGCGGGCGGCGCAGGCCGCCCGCCAGAGTTCCCCCTCCACAACACCGCTCCGCGGTCCGAAGACCGCTGCGGTGATTATGTGTTTCCCGCTGGGCTGGCGGGCGACCGCCAGAAGGCCGCCCGCCAGCCCAGCGGGAAACCCCTTCCCACGAGGAAGCCGGCACCGAATGGAGCCGGCGGAGTGGGAAGGGTGCGACGGGTGCAGTTGCACCCGTCGCGAATTTCAGTGTCTGCTAAGCAGACACTGAAATTCTTTGTGGGGCCCTCTTACGGGGGCCCATGCCATTGGCATGGGCACTGCAGGGGCCCCACGACACCCCATACCGCCAACCTGTTCCTGGCGGCCGAACCGCCAGGAACAGGATGGCGGTATGGGGTGTCGGAATCCCCATGGCGGCGCAGCAAGCTGCACCGCCATGGAGGATTCCTTAGGGCAGCGGAAAACCGGCGGGAGATCGCCGGTTTTCCCTTTCTGACCGCAGCCAAACCGCCGCGGTCAGAATGCCCTTGAGAGCACCGCCAGCCTGTTGGCGGTGCTCTCGCGGTCGTTGACCCTGGCGGTCAATGAACGCCAGGGTCAGAATGACCCCCATAATATTTTTATATATGTTATATATTTTTATATATATATATTATTATTATATTATATATACACTTATATACACTTCACCCAAAATACTGCAGCACCGATATCTCCATTTCTTACAATCAATGTTGGGCACTCACAGGAGGTATCCACATATGTATGAGATGATAGCAGTGTATAATCTGAATGGTTGACATTGAGAAAAGCGAAGAAGACAAAGCACGTTTGTCATTTGCTACAAGTGTGATCAAAAAATGTATTTTGTGAATTAACGTTGTTGTGTGGATATCTCATCTGAGTGCCCAACATTGATTCTAAGAAACAGATAAATATGAATGGGAAAATACATTTTTAGGATTGAGGGTGAGTGTGAGTTTTGTGTGGTAAGTAGTTTTGTTGGGGCTTTGGGTGGGTATGAGTATGGGCTTTTTGGTGGCAAGGGTAATTGTTGGGTTAAGGATAGGTATAGATTTTTGGGTGTCATGGTAATTTTGTGGTTCATGTTGGGTATGAGTTTTTGGGTGGCAAAAGAATTTTTAAAGTTTAGTGTGGGTATGGGTTTTTAGGTGTCAAAGTAATGCTAGGGTTTAAGGTGAGTATGAGTTTTTGGTTGGCACGGGTAATTTTGGGATTTAGGGTGGGCATGAATTTTTGGGTTGCAAGGGTGATTTTAGGGTTTAGGGTGGGTATGAATTTTTGAGTGGCAAGGGTAATTTTAGGGTGTAGTGTGGGTAGGGTTTTTTGGGTGGCAAGGTTTTTTTTTTAGGGTTTAGGGCAGGTATAGTTTTTGGGGTGGCAAGAGTAATTTTAGGGTTTAGGTTAGTTATGGGTGTTTGGGTGCCAATCAGATTTTTAGGGTTTACGATGGATATGGGTTTTTCGGTGGTAAGTGTAATTTTATGGTTTAAGGTGGGTATGGGTTTTTGAGTGGGAAGGTTATTTTTAGAGTTTAGGGTGGGTATTGGTTTTTGAGTGGTAAGTGTGATATAAGGTTAAAGGGTGGGTATGGGTTTTTGGATGGCAAGGGGTATTTTAGGGATTAGGGTGGGTATGGGTTTTTGTGTGGCAATGGATTTTTTAGGGTTTAAGGTGAATATGGGTAATTTGGCGCTAAGGGTATTTGTAGGGTTTAGAGTGGACCTGGGTTTTGGGTGGCAAGGGAATTTTTAGGGTTTAGGATTGGTATGGGTTTTTTGGGTGGTATGGTGTATTTAGTGTTTAGAGTGGGTATGGTAGGTGGTGGACCAAAGTATGGTTATTAAAATTACTTTACATTCAAAAATGTTAGGGACGTTAGGTTCATATTATATTCGCACAAAACCGTAGAAATTCAGCTGTTATGGTTAGAGTTATTTCAAGTAACTATAACTTGTGCCCTAAGGTAACTATAACTCATACCCTTGCCATGCACAGTTTTCATGAGTGATGCAATATTTGAGGTAAATAGCAGTGCATGGCGGGGGCAGGAGTTATAGTTAGCTTAGGCATGAACCATAGGTATATACTCAAATCACTTAACCAGAATAATGTGGCACATCACAAGAATAGATTTTTCTATTTTTTGGGTAGGCTGGGACAGAACTTAGGAAAGAGAGTAAAGGATTGAAGTACTAGAAGGTGACTGACTGAGCCCTGGGAAACAACCTTGTTTAAGAACAATTCTTTGAAAAGTTTGTAAATGCTGCATTACCTGAAGCATATTTCACAGCCAGCACTACAGTGCTGAACTGAACCATGCTGCCGTTATGTCATGGGTGGCAAAATGCTGTGGGCAGGAAGGTGATTAATGATGATGGGTGGGATATCTGCCTCCCTAACAAATACAGTGAGCATACTTAATTTGTCAATAAGCAAACAATGTGACTTACCAACAGTCCCTCCTGCCAATAAGACTCCCTCTTCAACTGCCTCCTCTGCCGCAGACCAAGGCCGTGGTGGTCTGTGCAGCTAGAAAAAACATTAGACATTTTAGATGCCAGATACACCTCCTCTCATTATTTATTTTGAACAAAATACAACCGCAATACCTCACTACAGTTTGGTTAGCAGTATCTTCAATCAAAACTACCACTTTGGGTATGACTTTGAGTAACTGAAGCACAATAAAGGGGTGGAATAATGGTCAATGAAGGACATGTGGTCTTGGCTGGCCAATTAAATGGGACCTCATACCTTCCTGCCATGCTGCACTGAAATGGAAACTGCTGGTATACTGTGTAAATGAATGAGAACACAACATTTGGGTCCACCATGATTATGACAACTCTCTCATTTTAACTGTTTGAGCATGAGCAAGCAAAAGAATACTTCTCAACAAACATGAATGTTGAATAATAGCCTACTTGGTCCTGCAATCTTCACAGTGCCAACATTTGTTCTCTTGGTCTTACAGTACCAAAAGATATTTAAAGGGAGAGGGAAAGTTTACTAACAAAGCAAAAGAAATTTACAGAGTACAGGTAGGAGGGTGTAAGCATACTCAGTTACAGAAACATGAAATAAAGAAAAAAGAATAATGCAGGGATAACAAGAATTTGTCAACAAGCATTAGATAGAGGAGCTGAAAAAGGAGACAGTGTAAGAAATGAAATAGGCACATTTGTTGCAATAGTGGGGCGAGGTAGAGGATAGGGAAATAATAATAATAATAACCTCTTAGCTGCTGGGCCTTCCCCCCCCCCAGTGCTGAGCCCTTTTTTGGCTATTTGGCACGCTTAGGCCTTCATAACTTTTTGTCCACATAAGCTGTCCACGACAAATCTGCGTCCTTTTTTTCAAACATCCTAGGAATTCTAATGGTACCCAGAGTTTGTGGTTTCCCCTGGAGGAGACCAAGAAATTAGCCAAAATACAATGAAAAATTCTTTTTTTTTCAAAATAATGGGAAAAAGGGCTGCCTAAGAAGGCTTGCGTTTTTTTCCCTGAAAACGGCATCAACAAAGGGTTTCTCGTGCTAAAATCACCATCTTCCCACCTTTCAGGAATGGGCAGACTTGAATCAGAAAACCACATTTTTCAACACAATTTTGGCATTTTACTGGGACATACCCCATTTTTACTATTTTTGGTGCTTTCAGCCTCCTTCCAGTTAGTGACAGGAATGGGTGTGAAACCAATGCTGGATCCCGGACAGCTAAACATTTCTGAAAAGTAGACAAAATTCTGAATTCAGAAAGGGGTCATTTCTGTAGATCCTACAAGATTTTCCTACAGAAAATAACAGCTGAAATAAAAAAATACTGAAAGTTAGCTGAAAAACACAGCCATTTTTCTCCACGTTTGTACGTTGTAACTTTTTTCTGCAATGTCAAATGTTTTAAAGCAATATACCGTTACATGTGCTGGACTCTTCCGGTTGCGATTCCGGTTGCGGGGATATATAGGGCTTGTAGGTTCATCAAGATCCCTAGGTACTCAGAGCCAATAAATGAGGTGCACCTTGCAATGGGTTTTCATTCTATACCGGGTATACAGCAATTAATTGCTGAAATATAAAGAGTGAAAGATAGGTATCAAGAAAACCTTTGTATTTCCAAAATGGGCATAAGATAAGGTGTTCAGAAGCAGTGGTTATTTTCACATCTCTGAATTCCGGGGTGCCCATACTAGCATGTGAATTACAGGCCATTTCTCAAATAGACATCTTTTTTACACACTGTCTTACATTTGGAAGGAAAAAATGTACAGAAAGACAAGAGGCAATAACACTTGTTTTGCTATTCTGTGTTCCCCCAAGTCTCCCGATAAAAATGGTACCTCACTTGTGTGGGTAGGCCTAATGCTCGCAACAGGAAACGCAACATTGACACATCAAATATTTCATTGAAATCTGACGTGTTTTTTGCAAAGTGCCTAGCTGTAGATTTTGGCCTCTAGCTCAGCCAGCACCTAGGGAAGCTTACCAAACCTGTGCATTTTTGAAAACTAGACAACTAGGGGAATCAAGGATGGGGGACTTGTGGGGCTCTCACCAGCTTCTGTTTTCTTTGCAAACCTCAAAATGTGGCCCAAAAAAAAAAATTTCCTCACATTTCGGTGACAGAAAGTTCTGGAATCTGAGAAGAGACACAAATTTCCTTCCACCCAGCGTTACCCCAAGTCTCCTGATAAAAATGGTACCTCACTTGTGTGGGTAGGCCTAGCGCCCGCGACAGGTTATGCCCCAAAACACAACGTGGGCACATCACATTTTCCCAAAGAAAACAGACCTGTTTTTTGCAAAGTGCCTAGCTGTGGATTTTGGCCTCTAGCTCAGCCGGCACCTAGGGAAACCTAGCAAACCTTGGCATTTCTGAAAACTAGATTCCTAGGGAAATCCAAGATGGGGTGACTTGTGGGGCTCTGACCAGGTTCTGTTACCCAGAATCCTTTGCAAACCTCAACATTTGGCTAAAAAAACAAATTTTCCTCACATTTCGGTGACAGAAAGTTCTGGAATCTGAGAGGAGCCACAAATTTCCTTCCACCCAGCGTTCCCCCAACTCTCCCGATAAAAATGGTACCTCACTTGTGTGGGTAGGCCTGGTGCGCGCAACAGGAATAGATCACACAACGGTCAATGTTGGTCCTTACATGAGGCAGCTGTTGACCCTGGGGTGATCCATTCCTGACGCAGGCACTAGGTATAGGCATGCAAGTGCGGTAGTGTTTTTATCAGGACAGGTGAGGAATCACTGGGTGGTAGGAATTTTGTGGATCCCAGCATATTCCTGTAGTTTGTGTAACAGAAATGCGAGAAAACTAGAGTTTTTATTCAACATTCCAGCTTTACAGGGTATTCTGGGTAAGAAAACTTTGGGGAATCCACACAAGTCACACCTCTGTAGACTCCCCCGAATGTCTAGTTTCCAGAAATGTTTGGGTTTAGTATGTTTTTCTATATGGTCGCCGAACCCAGGACCAAAAACACAAGTGCCTGCCCTACAAAACCAGTTTGTTTTGTGATAGATAATTTTGATGTCTCCACAATACGATACTGAACTAAATTGGGGAGCTCCCAAGAGAGCACTCTCTCTCTCTGCTTGCCGCCGCATTCACCTGCTCTCTGGGTTGGGGTAACCCACTATTACCCCGTTGCACAGACTGTGCTTGCGAAGGGACAGCAGGACTGTCCTCATCACCTCACTCATTGTTTACTGGAAGAGGAGTTATCGAATGGGACTCCTACAACTGAAAAATCACTCCCAGAGTCTGCGCCATTGTCCTATCCCTCAGATGCTGTTTCAGTATCTGATGTCTCAGTCTCTGATCCTATGTCAGAGCTGTCCTCTATAACCCGAGTGACGGCAGCAGTCATCCATCAAGATGCCATCTCTGCTATTGGCTAAACTGTTGCTCTAAAACACTAGCCTACGTAGACAGTCACAAAATCGATGGTGTGTGTGAGATACGTGCAACAGTAGAGGCCACCTTACCTGCGCTTCTTCCCTCAATCGGCACGTTCTTTCAAGACACTCAAAAAACACCTTGTCACATACCATTCGTCACACCTCTTGCGCCCAGTCCAACAATCATTATTGGTGCTCCCACTTCCTCCTCCTCGGATTCCCTCATTACCACCCAGCAAAAGTGCCCTTCATCTCTCCATAGCCGCCCGCCACCCCACACATACATTTCATTTGTATTATAGCGCAGGTAATGGCTGACTTTACTAATGTACTCAGCTATTTACCAAAAATACAGATTTGCTCTTTGCAGTAGGCATATAAACCTTCTGCGCTTCTTTATGGCACTAGAACTGCCACTAGACAAAAGTCTGAACCTTTTGTAGCAGAAACATAATTACAATACTTACTTTTTTATTGCTGCCTAAAAGCTACAGTTGAAATGCATCAGTTGAAGTATGTGCATTGCTTTGAAGACGCAAGCTGCAACTGCAAGACAACTGGTGGCAAATATATATACATATATTTATGTATAGATCATTGTTATATGTGGGTATGGTTTTCCTGGGGGCCAATCGCAGCCCCCAGGGAAACCACACATGTACTGACAAAAGTGATCTATATATATATGTATGTATGTAAATACATATATATATTGCCCCGCTGACGTCACAATGGGGCGGGTGGGGGGAGACACGGAAAATCTTCTGTGTCTCCCGGGGATTCAAAAATAAATAAATAAAACCGAGGATTTATTAACCCCCTCCCTGGTGTCAGCCACTGGTCGTGACCCGCACCCAAGGGGATAAAAATAATAATAATAATAATAATAATAACATAATAATAATATTGGACTTACTGGGGCCATTAGAATCATCGGCCACGGCACTGGTAGTGATAGTCCCACCCACCGCAACACTGGTGGTTGCAACCCTGCCTTCACCTGCCTTTGAAGTCCTCTTACTCTTGGGTGCTGGTATAAGAAATAAAGGAGATAAAAAAAATAGATTACTGGTACTGTTAATCTCCCAAAATATATTTTGACAGGCAAATGCAGTAGCAGTGTACTTTCTCAAACCAGATCACTGTACTACTAGTATTGAGTTGACCTATTCCTAATTTCCTAATCCTAAACCCTGCTCCTAATTTCCCTAAAATACATTTGGAGCTACTACTAATTCATTGCAAACAAATTCATGTTTGCTTCTCTTCAACCCCCTTTGATGGCCCAATGAACCAAGTCTCCCTTTTCAATGCATAAATGCATACTACTCCTCATTAGGATATTGTGACTTTAATAAGCTACTTAAAGAAAGGTGCATAGAATGCTAACTCACTGATATTTACTACCACTATCTTAGTGACAGGACAGAGGAATCTGCATATCTTCTTACATTATAAGCCCAAGCATGCACTGATGAGTACGACAAAACAGTGCTAAGCACCTGAATAGCTAAAGCTGGATCACATAATATTCGCAATGTAAACTTAACTTACCTCTGAGTGTGTGCAGCATGCTATTTGAAAAAAATATTAGCATTGTAGAAAACAACAAATAAATAATTACTCACCAAGCCCTTCAACCTCAATGCCCAGCAGGTCGAGCAAGTCCTTTTCTCTGTCCAACAGGTTTGCCATGTGGTGGGTCAGCTGCTAAATGGTGTGCTGAACCCCAGTCCCCTGGTGCAAGCATGAGCGCACTACCTCGAAGAACAGCTGGTTTCTGCAGGGCATACCCTCCTCCCAAGTCTGCCGCCTGCTGACAGCATGGAGGGGAGACAACGCTGGACATTAAAAAAAAGTGCGCCCATCTCCGCCTCAGAAACAAATGTGGAGAAGCGGCAGCCCTGGCAGTGCTGGAGACTGCACGGTGTGTGGCTAGTTCCAGCCACATGAACACCACTGTTTGCTGCCTATTCAGTCCTGGCACTGGTGTGAAATAAAAAATGAGTAAGAAAAAGAAAACAGCAAAGCAGAGGGAAGAACTAAGGAAGTATGCAGAAAAAAGTACAAAAAAGTCACAGAAAAAGTAGGAAAAACTCAAAAAGACTGTTGGAAAGTGGATTATTGGTAAAGACAAGTATGTACCTACACTTAGCAACAGGCCACTAACCTTCATTTAGGTCCAGTTAGGTCTCATTAAATTAAACCCTGCCCATCCCTTGGTAGTTTGGCAACAAGTGACAAGTCTTAAGTTAGGAGATGTGTGTAAAGCATTAAACAATCACAAAACAGTTAATAAGAGAAACACAAAAATAAATGAAAATCCAACACCAATTCATAAGACTAGATTATATTTTCATCTTTAAAATGACACCAAAACGATTAAAATCGGATAAGGGGAACCATAGATAAAATTTCTAAAGAATTAGGCCCTCATTCCGACCCTGGCGGTTTGAAACCGCCAGGGTGGAGGGCAACGGAAGCACCGCCAACAGGCTGGCGGTGCTTCCAGGGCTATTCTGACCGCAGCGGTAAAGCCGCGGTCAGAAAAGAGGAACCAGCGGTTTCCCGCCGGTTTTCCCCTGGCCCAGGGAATCCTCCATGGCGGCGCTGCGCGCCATGGGGATTCCGACCCCCTTCCCGACAGCCTGTTCCTGGTGGTAAAACCCGCCAGGAACAGGATGGCGGGAACGGGTGTCGTGGGGCTGCTGGGGGCCCCTGCACTGCCCATGCCACTGGCACTGGCATGGGCAGTGCAGGGGCCCCCTAACAGGGCCCCACCATGATTTTCACTGTCTTCTATGCAGACAGTGAAAATCGCGACGGGTGCTACAGCACCTGTCGCACCCCTGCAACTCCGACGGCTCCATTCGGAGCCGGCTTCCTCGTTGCAGGGGCTTTCCCGCTGGGCCGGCGGGCGATCTTCTGGAGATCGCCTGCCGGCCCAGCGGGAAAGTCAAAATGACCCCTGCGGTCATTTGACCGCGGTGCGGTCTTTGGGCGGCACCCGCCGCCCGCCGGACTCGGAATGAGCCCCTTAATGTTTTCTAGTGCATAGAAGCAACTAGTGCTCAAGGGGTTAAAAAAAAAGGTCACAGTGGAAAGGAACAAAGTCCAGAGTTCAGGCCACTCATGAGGTAACACTGTCACACTTACTTTCAGAAGTGTTTCTTGATTCAGGATAGTGGTCCACAGCACCAGCCAAGGGTTCAGAGGCTCTGGTTTGCCTCTTGGGGTCTGGGACTACAACTCCCTCAGTGCACCTCTTCATCTTATGGAGTTGCTCCAAACATCTCCAAACTTCTGGATTTTCTTCCAGAGATCCTTTTTTGGCTCCTTGAAGTGTCCACAACTTGATCCAATGTTTCAGAAGCACTGAGTTTTTTCTTGAGAGTTGAGACTACAATTCAGAGAATGCACCTGGTCAGAATCCTCAAATGGCCACTGGACGCTGGTCAGCTGGGCTCCGCTTGCAGGACTTGATGCAGGGGACTCTGGGCAGCTCCTTTGTACCTGTAGTGAACAGGGAGTCCCTACTTGAAGCAGCAGAAGACAGGAAAAGTCCCTTTAGTGCTGAAGCCCAAGTGTGCAGCTGGTGCAGTCCTTCAGAGTACAGTGTCCACGTGCAGGTAAAGGGTCCATCAGGCCAGTCCTTCTTCTTCTTTGTCTTGCTCCTTGTAGGGATATGGTTGGGATCTGAGGTGTAGGTGCAGCTCTGCCATATTTATCCTTGCTCCTGGGTGAAAAACAGGGGGTCCTGGTTCTCCAATCAGATGCAGGGTCCTTCCACCTGTGATGACCACTTCCTGCGAAGTGTGACAAAAATCAATCCCCGGGAGCAACATTCTTCAAAAATCTATCATGGGTTAACCAGATTATTTGAGGTTATATCTGGTTGAGCCCACCCACTGGTGTGGCTAAAAATCCTACACACACACGTCTCTCATGCCCTCTCTTGATCTAATCAAGAGGATTCATAATTGTCTGGGATTCCAGGATGTGAGGGGGTGCTACAAATATCCTTCCCTGCCTTTGAAGACCAGTTTGGCAGCCCTCCCCCTTCCTGCTTCCCCATCTGCTGAGGCAGTTCTCCTCCCCCAGGCACATCCTTTGTGTTCAGCCCAGGCCACTTCAGACCTCATCAAGGCACCCTGGCCAGGCTGCCTGAGGCTGGCCAGTCAGCGAAGGGCACTACAGAGCTGAAGTTGGCAACTTTTCAGGTGAAGTTTTAAACTCTTTACCTGAACTAGTTATATTAAATCCAACAATTGTAAGTTGTGGGATTTATTATAACAATTAATTTGACATCAAACTCGAGGTGTCTGACACTTAAGGGGGCTTTGTTAATTAAAATAAAGTCTCCCCAAGTTAGCCTATGGAGGTCATTCACTACAGTAAGGGAAAAACGAGTTTGGATATTTTACCTCTCCAGGCCTTGTAAAGCTATTTTTTATAAGGTTCCTGCTTTTAGTTACGTGGCACCCAACCCAAGGGGCACATAGGGCACACCTTAGGGGTGACCTATATGTACAAATAAGGTAGTTTAAGAATTTGGAAGTACTTTTAAATCCAAAGTCGAATTGACATTTAACTTTAATTTAAAAGCAACCAGCAAGGCAAGTCTGCCTTTCAAATGATCCTGGGTACCTTAGCAGTACACCTATGGGTGCACTACCTATGCTGGGGTCCCTAAACCTACATGCCCTACCATATACTAGGGATTATAGGTAGGTTGACATAGCCATTTATAATTAGACTAATTTGCATACTTACTGTATACAGAGCACAGGCCCTGGGACTGGTGCAGTACCCAGGGCACTATCAGAGTCAGGAAAACACCAGCAAAAAGTGAAAAATGGGAGCAAAAAGTTAGGGGGTCTCACAAAGACAAAACGTAAAATACACAAAGACACACACTAATTGGAAGAAGGTAAATAAGGGGTGGAAGAATGGGATGGGGGAGTACTGAAGAGGATGAGAAAACAGGCTTAGCATCATCAAAGAACAGAAAGTAGGTAAACAAAATGGCTTCGCCCATGGGGACCTCATGGTGCCATTCATGCTGTATTTTCAGTGCAGAGCATGCTATTGGCTTGAAAAAGCAGCGCAAATGGCAGACAAGCAGTCTTCCACCCATTTGTTGAGTTATGTGGAACTTGCAGAGTTGTTTCTAATGTGCCATCTTCTCTCTTAATTGCTCAACACAAGAAATAACACTTAGAAGAGAGGTCTCTGGACAACCATGTGAGTTATCTCACAGACCTCTGCCCATTGCAGTCCAATAAACAGCCATCAGAATGTAAAACATCAACCAAGATGGAACATAATACCAGTGCAACAGCATGGAAACAGACACAAATGTTTAAAATAAACTTTAAAAAGTCCCAAACACAAATATTCATATGCAACAATTATCCCAGCCAAAGACATTAAAAGTTACAGAAAATGCACATTAACCATACCCCTCCACATAAACACGCACAAAATGGCCTCGTAGTGGTCTTGCATCACTAGGAGCAGTCAAATGGTACTGAAAAGATCGATGGAGGCCATGATAAGCCTGATAATCTGAAGGAGTAGTTTGTGTAAGACGCAACGGTATGTGAAGGTGTTCTTCTACGAGTCCATTACATTTATCCACCGAATCTCTGTTTACACATCCTAAGCCTTGAAAAAGTCTTGTAGACGAAACACGTGTTGGCTGTTTTGCTGTATGGACTATTGTTGCAATTGGTCATTCTGTTTGTAACTCTGACCATCTAATATAATCTGGCTGTTTGGATACATGGACTCACTACACATGTAGTCTTTGGGATTGGAACTCTGACTACCCATCTACATTTATAATAAATTTCGAAAACGTCATCTTCTCTGACCGGACATCTACTTTATTTCCTGAACATCATCTGGATCTGCGATACGGGTGTGCCGTGGCCATTTCTCTTTCACTGTTTCAAGGCTATCCACAAGTCTTTAAATCTTGAGCATGGTGAAAGAACATAAAAAATCAAGTAAAATGACAACAGGGGCTTACGACAGACTAGATTTCAAACAGTAGCATACCACAGTGTAGTTACAAATCCACTAACAAGAAGACAAGGTAAAGTAGGCAAGAGAACCGTAGGGCCCCACCATTCTAAAATGTCCATTTCCGTTTCACTTTCAAAAACCCTAAAATGAAACAAGCATTGCAATGCAATAGGTCTCACATTTGCTTGAGTTAGAGCAATTGGCATTGTAAATTCATAACTGCACTTTTCTTGCCACATTAAGTGGTCAACCCTGCCTAATAATTTCATCTTTTCCTGCCATATATTTCCAGTAGCCCAGCATATAACTAAAACACTTCCATTTACTTTCTTCTATCTGCAGCAACAAATGAAAATGTTGCCATTTAGCATGATAATTTAAATCACCATCAAAAAGAACACCTACTGGCTCTCATAACTGAATAATGTATTTTATTTGTTTTACAAACACAAAAGAAGTTTTCACAATATTAATGTACTTTTTAAGTACACCTTTATTGTATTAGCAATAATGCACATTGTGGGCAAACCAAACTTCTCTCACCAGAATTTAAGGTGATTCGGATTGGTCTTGCATTCCTTTCTTTTATGTGATGTTGTTGTTGCTCCACCTACCAAAAAACAGATGAATGAAGTGGATGTTGTTTGGTTTGAAATCGGAATATTCTATGGTTTTAAGAATGTTGGGGCTGAATGTTCTAAAAATATTCATGGTTTCATCCATTGGATTGGGAGACATCCTGTGAGATGGTTGAGTGAAGCAGGAGAATTGGGACATGAGATCCCTGTGGGTTTGAGCTCCACAAATAAACTTGTACAAAGAACAGTGGTTTCTGAGTTGTCTGTGTGTTTGCTCAACACAACAACAATCTGCTGGTTCCAATGTAAATGCATGTGCCGTACACACATACATCTGAGATTCGTTGAGTGGTGATAGCTGAGAGTGCAACACAGAGCTTAGACATTGCATTAGTGTGGCAAAGCGCTAGATGAAGCAAATAGTCTCTTTTTATCAGTTCTTGTAACAGAGCTCCATTGCTCCATTCTCTGTGCTTGTTATATTACTTTACTCGTTGTCAGGAGCTAACTGTAAAAATCTGTTTTGATAATAGTCCTTATACAAAGTGGGGAAAACCAACTAGAAGCAGTATTTTAGTGGCATGCATGACGTTTATGAACTGCAGACAAACCTAAGTTAACAAGGGGACGTTAGAGAAACAATCTCCATAGCACCAACATCTATTCTCCTTTACAGTGCATACTGTGGTGGACAGAAGGGCCAGTGGGTGCATAAAAGGGTGGGGTACAGCACTGGGGGGAGTAGGGCAGGACAGGGAAGCAATACTAGGGGTGGAGTTGGGGAGAAAGGTTTGTACAAAATTAGAGAAGGTGGGAGGAAGTCTGGAAAAGCAGAGACAGCAGGCTTGGGTGGGCGGACGGACTGCAAACGCCTTGCACTGTTACAGAGTGCATTTGCAAAAGTAAAAATGAGCACCTTAATTTAGTATCTGATTGTTATATGGCATTGAACCAGATGTTGTGAAACAGCAACCCAGGAAATTCCTTTCTTTTGTTCTGCACACTTTCAGGTGGTCAGAATACCCCACTGTAGGAGGATGGCCTGGCTTATAGTGGGTACCTTGTGGTACTTACACCTTGTGCCAGGTCCAGTTATCCCTTATTAGTAGATTAGAGGTGTTCTAGCAGCTTAGGCTGATAGAGGTAGCTATAGCAGAGCAGCTTAGGCTGAACTAGGAGACATGCAAAGCTCCTGCTATACCACTTATATCATATAACACTATATCATAAGAAAACACAGTACTCAGAGTTACTAAAAATAAAGGTACTTTATTTTAGTGATAATATGCCAAAAGTATCTCAGACGATATACTCCCTTAGGAGGTAAGTAAAATACACAAAATATACATACACAACCAAAATCAGGTAAGTAAACAGTTAGAAAAGTAGTGCAAACACTGTAGAACACAATAGAATACAATAGGAGAAAATAGGCCTAGGGGCAACACAAACCATATACTCCAAAAGTGGAATGCAAACCACAAATGGACCCAAGGCCTAGTGTAGTGTGTAGAGGGTCCCTGGGAGTGTAAGAAAACACTAAGGGTGTCCAAGATACCCGACCCCAAGACCCTGAAAAGTAGGAGTAAAGTTACCCTACTACCCCAGAAAGACAGTAAGGTCGAGATAGGGGATTCTGCAAGGACAACAACTGACTGCAAAGCACTAAAGATGGATTCCTGGACATGAGGACCTGTAAAGGAAGGGGACCAAGTCCAAGAGTCACGCAAGTGTCTAGGGGAGGCAGGAACCCACTAATCCCTGGATGAAGGTGCAAAAGGATTGCCTCTGGGTGGAAGAAGCCAAAGATTCTGCAACAACGGTAGGTGCCAGGAACTTTTCCTTTGGTCAGAAGATGTCCCATGGCATGCTGGAGGATGCAGAGTTGTTTCCATGCAGAAAGCCCACAAACAAGCCTTGCTAGCTGCAAGAGTCAAGATTGAAGGTTTGGGGGGCTGCCAGGGCCCAAGAAGGACCGGGAGGTCGCCCCTTTTGAGGAAGAAACAGAGGGGGCACTCAGCAATACAGAGAGTCCACACAGAAGCAGGCAGCACCCGCAGAAGTACCTGAACAAGCGTTCAGAAGATCTGAGCACAACGGTCAACTCAGCACAGCAAAAGAGGGTCCCACAAAGTCCGAGTCCAGCTCAGCGTGTTGGGCAATGCAGGACAGAGTGCTGGGTGCCTGGGCTAGGCTGTGCATGAAGGAAGTCTTGCAAAAGTGCACAGAAGCCCGAGCAGCTGCAGTTCATGCAGTACACAGGATTACTGTCTGGAGTGGGGAGGCAAGGACTTAGCTCCACCAAATTTGGATAGAAGGACCACTGGACTGTCGGGGACACTTAGATCTAGCTCTTGTATTCCAGGGACCAGGCTCATCAAGATGAGAGGGGACCCAGAGGACCGGTGATGCAGAAGTTTGGTGCCTGCGTTGGCAGGGGGAAGATTCTGTTGACCCACGGGAGATTCCTTCTTGGCTTCCAGTGCAGGATGAAGGCAGACAGCCATCAGAGCATGCACCACCAGGAAACAGTCGAGAAAGCCGGCAGGATGAGGCACTACAATATTGCTGGTAGTCTTCTTGCTACTTTGTTGCAGTTTTGCAGGTGTCCTGGAACAGTCAGCGGTCGATCCTTGGCAGAAGTCGAAGAGGGAAGCGCAGAGGAACTCTGGTGAGCTCTTGCATTCGTTATCTGGTGAGATACCCACAGGAGAGACCCTAAATAGCCCTCAGAGGAGGATTGGCTACAGAGAAAGGTAAGCACCTATCAGGAGGGGTCTCTGACGACACCTGCTGGCACTGGCCACTCAGAGCTGTCCATTGTGCCCTCACACCTCTGCATCCAAGATGGCAGAGGTCTGGGACACTGGAGGAGCTCTGGGCACCTCACCTGGGAGGTGCTAGTCAGGGGAGTGGTCACTCCCCTTTCCTTTGTCCAGTTTCGTGCCAGAGCAGGGCTGGGGGGATCCCTGAACCAGTGTAGACTGGCTTATGCAAGGAGGGCAACATTTGTGCCCTTCAAAGCATTTCCAGAGGCCAGGAGGGGCTACTCCTCTCAGGCCCTTCACACCTATTTCCAAAGGGAGGGGGTGTAACACCCTCTCTCAGAGGAAATCCTCTGTTCTGCCTTCCTGGGACTGGGCTGTCCAGGCCCCAGTGGGGCAGAAACCTGTCTGAGGGTTGGCAGCAGCGGTAGCTGCAGAGAAAACCCCGGAAAGTTAGTTTGGCAGTACCCAGGCTCTATGCTGGAGACACGGGGATGCATGGAATTGTCACCCCAATACCTAGACATGTTACATGGCCACGTTCGGAGTTACCATGGTGACGCTACATATAGGTATTGACCTATATGTAGTGCACATGTGTAATGGTGTCCCCGCACTCACAAAGTCCGGGGAAATTGCCCTGACCAATGTGGGGTCACCTTGACTAGTGCCAGGGTGCCCTCACACTAAGTAACTTTGCACCTAACCTTCACTAAGTGAGGGTTAGACATATAGGTGACTTCTAAGTTACTGAAGTGCAGTGTAAAATGGCTGTGAAATAATGTGGACGTTATTTCACTCAGGCTGCAGTGGCAGTCCTGTGTAAGAATTGTCTGAGCTCCCTATGGGTGGCAAAATAAATGTTGCAGCCCATAGGGATCTCCTGGAACCCCAATACCCTGGGTACCTAGGTACCATATACTAGGGAATTATAAGAGTGTTCCAGTGTGCCAATCAGAATTGGTAAAATTAGTCACTAGCCTCCAGTGACAATTTAAAAAGCAGAGAGAGCATAAACACTGAGGTTCTGGTTAGCAGAGCCTTAGTGATACAGTTAGGCACCACACAGGGAACATATACAGGGCATACTTTATGACCACTGGGGTCCTGGCTAGCAGGATCCCAGTGACACAGGCAAAAACAAACATACATACAAGTAAAAATGGGGGTAACATGCCAGGCAAGATGGTAATTTCCCACACCCACCATGAACCTGATAATGACAACTTCCACCAATAAAAAAAGAAAAAAATGTTCATTTGGGACACCTGACATGGAGGTCTGCAGTACTTAAACTTCAACTGTCCCTATGTCCAGGTAAATGTGAATGTTTATAACCGCCTACTTAATAAATACAGTATCCATGGATCACCACGCCATGGCATTCCTGCTATCGCCTTGAAAGAGAATTAAATCTCTTTTACAGTGAGGCTGAATAAATGACTAAACATTCCATTGCATCTGAAAGCCTCTTCCTTTGGCATGTTGAAAGTTGCATCACTTTTTCAGTGATTATGGCTGCCAGAGGCTTTACTTCAAGAGACCACTAGATGGTGCTGTTTGATGTATGCCCAACCAATTATTTGCATTTTTCCAGGTGACCTCATTTACAATCTGTAGATAAAACATAAATGTATACAGAAACAACTTTTTAAAAACAAACAGGCCATCTCACCTCCTGATAAAGAAATGGGGCCCAATGCCTCCCCCTAACAAAGAAACGAATACAGCACTGCCTCTGATCATAATTTCACAAACTCCTCTGCTGCTGACACCACCGGAAAATAGAGATGAGTAACAGCGAGAGGAAGGTGGAGTGAAGAAGTGTGAAAAACATGCAGCCGATAAGCACACTTGAAATGGGTGCAGCCACGGGGGACATTAGGTAAGAGGCAGAGGACAAACAGATCAAGCACAGCCCAAGCACTGTGCTGCCAAAACCTAATAAAGACCGTGGCCTTTATCTGCCTCAAATCACCACATTAACTGGCTGTAATGAGGTATTGGCGTACAAGCTTTAAAAGAAAATGTGAAAACGCATGAAATGTAAACGTAAAAGGAATCAGTGCTTTGAAGTGAGATGGTATTGATGTGAAGTACCTGGTAGTCACGCAAAGCACTCCAATACTGCGATTAGGTTCTTGCTGTGTAATACTTGAAAGCCTCATGGAGCTCAATGTAAAAAAAATTAAAAAGTAGTCCTGAAACCATACGGAAATTACATACACTGAGTATGTTAATAGTCGTTGGCTGGTGCTCTCGTGGAGGGCTAAACACCGGTAAAGGTATAACGTATGCATGCCCTTGAAAAATCAAGGGGATTTTAAAAGGCAAGCCGATGAACGAACGAAAGTGATGGGCATGATATGGGCGTGGATAAAGCCCTCAGAATAGATCACAACAGGTCTGAAGTGCTTGAGCTCTCGACCTAAAAAGCCAAAAGAAGAAAAATATGGTGCTGCATGTTTTTCCTCAAACCTCTTCCTTTGGCATGTTGAAAGTTGCATCCCTATGTCAGTGATTCTGGGTGCCAGAGGTTTTACTTTGAAAGACCACTAGATGGTGTTGTTTGATCCATGTCTAACCAATTATTTTGCATCTTACCATGTGACCTTGTTTACAAGCTGCACGAAAAGCAAAAGTATACAAGAACATGAAGAAAAAAAATAGGCTAGCTCACCTCCTGATCAAGAATGGGGCCCCTATGCTGACTCCTAACAAAGAACAAACCCAGCACTTCCTCTGCTTGTCATTTCACAAACTCCTCTGCTGCTGACACCACTGGGAAATCTGGATGAGTAACAGCGAGAGGAAGGAGGAATGAAGAAGTGTGAAAAACATGCAGCCGATAAGCACACTTGAAATGCATGCAGTCACAGGGCACATTAGGTAAGAGGCGGAGGACAAACAGATCAAGCACAGCCCAAGCACTGTGCTGCCAAAACCTAATAAAGACCGGGCCTTTAACCCCCTCAAATCACCACAATAACTGGCTGTAATGAGGTATCGGCGTACAAACTTTAAAGGAAAATGTGAGAACGCATTGAATGTAAACTTAAAAGGAATCAGTGCTTTGAAGTGAGATGATATTGATGTAAAGTACCTGGTAGTCATACAAAGCACTCCAATACTGCGATTAGGTTCACGATGTGTAATACTTGAAATTGGCATGGAGCTCGATGTAAAAATGTTTAAAAAGTAGCCCTGAAACCATGCGTAAAGTATGGACACTGCGTATGTTAATAGTAGTTGGCTAGTACTCTCGAGGAGGGCTAAACACTGGAAAAGGCATGAGGTATGCATGCCTTTGACAAATGAAATCAAGGGAATTTTAGAAGGCAAGTCCACGAATGAATGAAAGTGATTAGCATGACATGGGCGGGGTTAAAGCCCTCAGAATAGATCACAACATGTCAGAAGTGCTTGCTCGCTCGGCCTAAAGAGCCAAAACAAGAAAAGTATGATGTTGCATGTTTTTCCTCCAACAACAAATATTTCTCAAAGTAATGGACTTAATCCTATCGACCCACCATCTTAAAATGTCCACTGCTCTTGCTCTTTTATCCCTTAATCCACATATGGGTCTGCCTTGCATCTCAAGCACAAAACTGCAGGCCATCAAGCTAAAAACAAACACAAAGGGAAACAAGCATTTTCAATGTAATGGGTCTCACATTTGCTGGGCACCGAGGAGCACCAGCATTCCAGAAATCACTGGAGAAACACTGGACTACGGCGGATCCCATCCTGCACTCCCCAGGCTCCACGGTTTTACATCAGTGTAAAACAATTTCATATTTATATAACAAAATACTGTGATTTGGGATGAGACAAAAATAAAACATAGCACAAGTATTAAACATGTTATTAGTGTGTAAGAATCGCAAACAAAAGAAATCAGTTTGCCTAGGAAGTGGAAATACACCCTTTGAGCACTCTCTAAGTACAAATCTTAGTGAATTATCGGAAAGTTTTAAAAAGTGCTGCGGATAGCTGTACCGTGACTTCGCAGCACTGTATGGATTGCCACGCAGGATTTATAATGCACCAGCACAATATCATCAAAGTAACACTAGTACACATTTATTTAAATTGCCCTGTATAAATGAAAATTATAAAGTTTGCTTTTCTTTTCAGAGGGGGTAACCACAAACCTTTCTCTGCAGACTTTCAAAGCAGCACATTTTGCATACATGTTGCAGGCACTCTCTCTTTCACAGAAATGTCATCCAATGGGCGGGGTTCTCGTGAGGTCTGACCATCTAATATATACCATCACATGTTCACGTTTGCTTTACATACATAAAGGGTATTGTTACTGATTTGTTATGTACAACAACACCTAACATCTCAGTTTTTGTCGTTATATCACATGTTAACACCAAGGACATGCCAGAGCAGTGGCTGAAAGCGTTGTAAACTCCTATCTGAACTTTTCTTGCCACACAATTGAAAGAAAAGACATTTCACGTGATTGCGCTGAAATTTAAAAAACAAGCGTGATTGCGCTATGTAAAACCCAGCGTGATTGTGCTGTGTGGAAAATAGAAAGATAAAGTAGTCCGGAAACCATGATAAAAGCATGGAGCCTTGTATGTTTTCAGTAGTTAGCCAGTGTGATCGAGGAGGGCTAAACACCGAAAAAGGCATGATGTATGAATGCCTTTCAGTAACGAAGTCAAGCGGATTTTAAAAGGCAAGCCCACGAACCAATGAAAGTGACAGGCATGACATGGGCAGGGTTAAAAGCCCAAAGAGAGATTACAACAGGGACGGAATGCTTATGCGCTCGACCCTAAAAAGGCAAAACTAGAAAACAATGATGGTGAATGTTTCATTGCCTTCCAAAAACTACTTACGCGTGTACTTTACAGAGCCAATATTGAAGCCTGGATTAACTTATATGTGCTGATGCTGCATGATAAGAAACAGTACTGCACTGCATGAATGGGAAAAAAGTGTGCGGTGTCAAATCTAGTAATCTTGTGCATGAGAATTGTAATGAAGGCCCACTAACCAAAGACATTTCTATGTAAGGACAACCGTCCAAGAGTAAGGCATTTAAACCGTGTAATTTTGTCGTGATGTAATATTTTTCACAAAGGAATACCACTGGATAATGCTCTTACGCTTTGTTTGCCCCGATTTCATTTGACGTTAAGATTTCACGTGCAGCCAGGTCACACTTTTTCAGTAGTTCTGCTTTGTGTGAAAATGTATTTGTGTTTGTACTGGTCTCACCTCGCTCTGCCTTCGTGGCATTGATAATGAGGTGGCTCACGCTCTACATGAAAGGTGGCAGAGAGTAGTGTGGCCTTCACCAGTCACTGTTTATGTTCCATTGGTGCACAATTGTGATAAGAAATAGCAAGTTGGCTATTCCAGAATGGTACAACCGCTCCTGTTGAACCAAAACAAGCATGTTCTGCACAAAATCTCTGAACTCAAGAATAGGCTTATTATTTACTGACTAAGCTAAACGCTAGCACAGCTCCTAGCAGTAGCAGATTGAGGGTGTTAGGACTGAAGTGCTCAACAACAATGCTAGGGAATTGTCTTGTTATTTTATTTTAGTTATCCATAACCTGCTTTGCTGCGTTACTTTTCATATTCAGCATGGCTACCATTCACGTTTCTTTCACTAGACTAGTATTGCAAAATAATCATTTTAAAATAGAAGTCCTGTTTCTTAGTGCCATTTGAGTGTGTTATTCCTTGATGAAAGAAGGTTTAAATGTCTACTGTTGTACCTGAACTCATATACGGGACAAACTGGTACCAGCAATCACTTCCTTTACACTAATGCTTAGCGTGTTATGTATTAGTTGCACTCCAACTGGGTTTCTAGTTCAGCTTGGCACATGGACTCCTTGGTGCCGGGGTTAGAAATCTGATACCTGCAACCCTAAAGGAACCTATAGAAGATATTAATACAAAGCAATTTAGCAGCTATACTTGCATTAACTTTCACTGTAAAGTAGTTTTTACACGCAAAATGTAGTTGGAGCTCATTTGTGCTTTTTTGAACTGTAACACAACCAATGGAGGGCCTTGAAAATTATGATGGGAAGACACTTCCATGAGCTCTCCCAATGCCTGTTGAGTTGCTTACATTGTGGGGGGAGTGAGATGAGAGGATGTATTCAAACGTATGTCATCTCTACCTAAGTACTTAGGGCCTCATTTTAGGCGGAGATAAGCCACGTTACCAGTCTTAACTTGGCCTTGTATATATGGGCCGCCTGACCCAGTTTTCTGAGGCTAAGGGGCGTTCAATGAGTGTTGATGTGGGCATACCCATGCAACACCCATTGGTTTTTGACACTGGCTCAGATTTACGAACAATTGTAAACCTGCGGCAGTGCCAAAAACTAACGCCTCCCCAAGGGATGCATTAGAGTGGCACAACAAGGAGAAATACTTTTATTTCTCCTTGGTTTTTGCTCTTTCTGCATTCTCCAGCACACATAGAAGGAGCAAATCACAATTAAAGATTATTATTGTGCAGGAAGGTGTCCCTTTCTGCACAAAAACAATCTCCCCTGCAATGCAGCCATCCTTGCACCATGGCGCAAGGGTTGCTACTTTGGAGCTAGGCAGCTAATTTAGCCCCTGGGTAGGGAGAAACTCAGGGGTGCCCTGTATTCGTTCAAAGCACATCCCTGCATTTTGAAAATGACACAGCTCGGCGCAACAAGATTCTTGCAGCACCCCGCTACACTATCTCCTTGTAGATGAGGCCCTTCATTCTTTAATGTCTGACACAAACCACCTGCCAGATAGGTGGAATACTTAAGCTGCAATAGGATTGCACAGGCACGTTAGGAGCTTTGGATAAATGATTCTTTTTATATCTACCAGGTACGTCCCGCCAAATGAAAAGCATGAAAGTACCGCTTGCTGATTTGTGCTCTCCTCTGCACCTCGTTGGCTCAGTGTGATTGCCGCTCCTTTTGTTTTTACTGGCGGTATTTTTCTGTGCTCCAATAAATAGTTTTTCTGAAACTCAGAACTTGACCAGAAGGAATGCTTTGGGCAGGTGGAAGCTCCCTTAGGCATTACTCTCTGAAAAACGTTAACACCGGCAAAATGATAAAGGTTTTGAAGGCAAAAACTGTGCGGGAGACAGCGGGGATCATGGTGACTAAAGAGATACCGAGACTTATTGAAAAAGGGACCTCTATGATACGGGCAAAGAGTCCTCAACATCAGACTATCTGCTATGCACTCTGAACATTACCATTCCTCTGATGTACATCCAGCTCAGAAGCTGATGCTGCAGTGTAAAGATGCAAGAACGTTGGGGATCCCTGTGTCAACACCTATCTGAACATCTGCAAATTGGCTGACGTAGGGTCAAAGGAAGGAAGTCAGGATGTAATACTCATTACATCACCTGTAGTCTTAATAACTCAGGGAGTATCTAGAATAGAGATACTCGTTCATTTGGGGGCTAATCTAACTTTGGCAGGATTTGGCAGAAAATTTTTCTACTTCCGCAGTTAATGCTGGACAATTTCCAATGTCCCCCTTGCTCATAGAATACGAGATCGAGTTCTAGAAAAATTAACTTCCTTACAGCAACAGGAGCGGGCGAAGCAATACAATTTTTAAATGCAGATTATACAAATGAAACAATTGATCATATGCAGCAACTGAAGTCCACAACAAAAGTAAATTGGTGAAATTTTCAGGGTCCCAATTTATATATTTATGTAAACAAAATATAAAGAAATAAAAAAGCAACAAAAAAAGGATTTTGTGAGTGAAGGTTACGTACATTTGTAAAAGAACAGTGTTTAGAGTACTGCTCTGTACAATGCAAAGTGGTTGACTGCGCAATATTAGCAGAGATGATTAGAGCCTTCAACAGGCAACCACATAAGTGGCCATAAACAGCAGAGGTCCATGACAGCCGGTGTGTTGTTATGATTAGGTTAGAGTTTACATTGAAAAGCCATATTTCCTTGTTTTCTGTCGAGCATTAGCGTTCTACATGGTGTATACTTTTAGTATACTTATACTGTGGGTTAAAGCAATTTCATTTGTCTGTTGCTCTGTACTTTAAAAATTCTTGCTCGCTAGAGGTCAGTTCTCCCTTTTTCTCCCTCCTTTTTCTGATCAGAGCAGTGACTTAGTACAGTATCTTTCAACTTTGGTTTCTTTATCTTTTGCTGTGCGGGATTTTTTTTTTACATTTCTTTGGTGCTTCCTTCCAGGCTGGCAGCTTCCTATGTTTTATTGCAGCATTCTGTTCCTCCCACCTCCTCCCATGTCCTTGACATTTGTTTTGGCTTTATTCCAGTGCTGTCCTCTACCCTGCTCATAAAATAAGCTTATTTCACTGATGAGCTTGTTTTACTAAATAAACCTTCCTAAAATAAGGTTATTTTACTGAATAAAAACACCATATGTCCTTGCATTACATTGCTGAGAGTCTCTCAGTCTCTCTCTCTGTCTCCAGGGGCCCTCCCTGCCAGCACTCACGACATGGCACATGGGGCGTTGCTTATCTTTATTGGGGGGCAGAATTTTTTTCATTCGCCTCTTCTAACTTCATTAGAGATTTTTTATTTAGCTTGGCGGCTCTGTTGCCAAAAGATGAAAATGAACTTGTTCAAAATGTGCGAAACCTATTGCATTGCAAATGCTTGTCTATTTTGATTCCTCTTTAGCTGGGAACTCCAATCTATGAGGCATGTCCGCTTTAGTGAGAGTAGTATTGTGTTGTGATAAGAACTTAATTTGGTTTTCGTCAGCCTGTTCTTCGAGGGATCAGCTTCCCCTGGTGTTGCATCCAGATGACAGAGTCACTGGCTCTTAAAAGCAGCCAGATGACAGGAGGTGGGGGCTGGGTGGGGGACAGGAGGTGAGGCCTGAGTGGGGGAGCTGTACGTTGGTGCAAGGAAAGGAAGGTCTTGGGTGTCCCTAGGCAGCTCATGTGTTGTTTCATGCCAACCTTCTCTGGTCCATTTCACCTAGATTTCGTGGGCCAAATGCAGTGCTCTGCCCTGTGAGTGGGCCCTTAGCCAGACCTGATCACTCGGTTTAACAAAGTAGCAATCAGAGAGGGAGCTTCTTGGTTTTGTGTTTAAATACCTGTAGACTCTAGAAACAGTTAAGATGGCTAGCTGGTACTTTAGAGAAATGTAGACATTTCACACCAGAATGGCACCAGTGAAGGCCCGAAGACCTTGGCAGCTTTGTTAATGGGCCCAGCTGCAGCCAGCATCTGCACCGACGCTCTGTCCTTCTCTCTGCCCCTGCAAGACTGTAGCCCTCGCTTCTATTTGTCTCACGTTACTTTTATATGTACCTAAAAGTAAGAACTGTACTGTGCGTTGTGTTGCTTTTCTTTGCATCCACAGGGTAGGGGTTTATAGAATGTACTCATAAAGCAAGAGTTGTCTATTTTGAGTAGGTCAAATAACCACGCATTCCTTTTCAAATTCTGCATGTTTTTTGGGAGCAGTGAATCCCAACGTAGGGGACTCTGCAGTCCTGCTCCACCAGCACCTATTTTTTCAGGACACATTTATACTTGTGTCTCACAGAAAGACTAGTCAGCTTCAAAAGTAGGATTTCTTTAAGTCTTTAAGTCATACATCATCAAAACCTATAGCAATATAGATGTTTAAATGTAACTGTGTTCCAAGACCCTGGAACTAATTCCAGACAACAGCCTCTGTTCCACTGTGGAAACAAGTAAAATGAACTAAAGTTGCTTTACCACTGCTGGCAGCCTTATGTTCAGTAGGGGTCTCAGATTTGTTTTCTACCACCCTGCATGAACTGAACAGCTCTCTCCTTGACAACAGATCCTTATCTTCCTCTATTGATCTGCCATCTAGTCATATTGGCTTTCCTTGCTCTTCCAATTCTGTGCATGTGGGGGTTGGGGGTGCAACATTTCCTAATGGAGTAGGACAGGTTTGCATAAGGTTGACCCACATCCACAGTGGCAGAGGTAGAAAAAACTGTGGATTAGAAGGCATCCCTGAATACTTACAAGAACCTGATATTAATTAAGGCATTTTGCACATCACCTTTTTTTCCCAAGGCTAACATATCAGGCGTAGCAGAATGCGTAAGGTGCTCCTGAATACACTACACATTGTTGATATCCTGTCAGAGGTTTCACTGGCAATCATACTAGGGAGGCCCAGGGGCAATTGTTGGTGGGTTTTAACAACACACGATGAAGCATTCATGTAATGACTCTACAGCAAGTTTCAACTAGAATTTGTAAAGGTGGTGAGGTGAGGTAACTGTGCCTTAGCTTATCACATTTTGACTCATCCATCTCACAAGCTTAGCAGCATAAGAGTGTAAGTCAAAAGGTGTTAGTCTGACAATGTGTTATTGGTAAGAACAGGTAAGTACCTACACTTAGCAATAGGCCATCAACCACCACTAGGTTCAGTTAGGTCTCAATAAATTAACCCCAGCTCAACTCTTGGTAGTTTGGTAATGAGCGACAAGGCTTAACTTAAGAGACAAAGCGTAAAGCATTCAAGTATCAAAAAACAGTAATTAAGTAAACCATAGGAACCAATTTAGAAACATATGACATATTTTTAGCTTTCAAAATGACACCACAATTAATAGAATTGGATAGAGGGAACCGGAGATATGATTTTTTAAAGAATTCATGCTTTTTAGCAATTCAAAACTAATAGCGCCAATCTGTTCGCACCTCAATGGGACAATGACAAAGTTTAAGGCCGACCGCAATGGAGCCCTGCTCCACTACAGCTCCCGGGAGGCCGGGGTCAAAAGTTTACCTTTAGACTTAGCCGTTTTCTTGAACATTTTCTTCAGCGGGACCAAGCTTCCAGTCCACTCCAACCTCCTGGAACTCTTCCTTGTATACGCATCGCGGGAGCCCTCAGTGGAGATTTCTGCATTCGGACTTAGACAATTTTTTTAGATGAAAATCCTCCGACCATGGCAAACCTGAATCTTGATCCGACGTCTTTGCAGCCCTTTTCATATAGCTTGCTGGGAGGTCCTGATCAACTTTCTACTTTCGGACTTAGGCCCTCATTACAACATTGGCGGTAAATCCCGCTTACCGCTGTGCAGAAGACCGTCAACACACCGCTTACGCAGCGGAATTCCGCTACAGGTATTACGACCCACAGCTCAGAATCCGCCAAAATCTAGACACCCACACAAGTCCGCCACACCAAAGGTCAGTGATAAACTGGCGATAACAGATACCTCCACCGTCACGCCAACAGGAATACGCCCACACTATCACGACACACAAATCCACGATTCAGTCTTTCAACTGCGGTATTCCATTGGCGGTACACACCGCCACACTCAAAATACACACACATTTACAAAACACAACCCCATTGGACAATTCCAAATACACACACCTTACACACATACACACACCACTCCCACACACCCAATCCAATATAAAACACACACCCACATCACCCTCAAACCCTTACGACCAGAATTGCTAAAGAGGGCCAGAGAGAGACACCACCATCAACAATCTAGCATCCACAAGCACACAACACCATCACTCACACAACATCCACGCACCTCACACAACACACACAAACACATCCCCTCACACATCACAACACACATTACCTCACACATCACCCACACCACACCATGGCACCGCAAAGACACCCCAGGTTCTCTGAGGAGGAGCTCAGGATCATAGTGGAGGAAATCATCCGGGTAGAGCCACAGCTATTCGGATCACAGGTGCAGCACACCTCCATAGCTAGGAAGATGGAGCTATGGTGCAGAATCGTAGACAGGGTCAACGCAATAGGACAGCATCCAAGAACACGGGATGACCACAGGAAGAGGTGGAACAACTTACGGGGGAAGGTGCGTTCCGTGGTCTCAAGACACCAGATTGCAGTTCAGAGGACTGGCGGCGACCCCCACCTCCTCCCTGCATGGAGAAGCAGGTCTTAGCTATACTGCATCCTGAGGGCCTCGCAGGAGTAGCAGGAGGAATGGACTCTGGTAAGTCAACTCTTTACTACCATATCCCCCACCCTACCTGCATGCTATCACATACCCTCACCCTCACCCCCATCACTCCAACACCTCACATATGTCCCACTATCACAAACCACCCATCCCAACACCAAGCCCTCCATGCAACAACAAAGCATGGACTCCCACCACCAAAGCATGTCCACTACAGATACCCGCACAGACCCCAAAACAATTATCACACAAGGTCCTACACAAGAATGTAGGCACTGGGGTACAGCGTCACCCACCCATTGCACACGATGGCACACACAGATGCAATAATCATGCCTTTACAACCCTGCAGGACCCCTACCCAACATCACCAGACAAGAGGTTCCAGACATGTCCAACCCCCCACAGAAGAGTCCCACAGTGATGAAAGCAGCTCTGTCCAACTGGATCAAGATGACCAACCCGGCCTATCTGGTACCTCGGGACAGTCGGTTCCCCACACCTTGCACATGCCACCACAGAGCCTCCCCCCTCAGGAAACACCAGCACAGCACCCACCCAGCGGGCCCATCCCTCTGTCCCCAGGACACGTCAAGCAGCAGTGTGTCCACCATTACAGGGAACCCAGGCAAACCCATAAACCCAAGATAAGCAGGGACCTGGGGGCAGTGGCAATGGGCACATGGTTCAGGGGACAGAGGAACAGGAAAACCGGGGAACTGGGAGGACTGCTGTGCGACAGGGGGAGGACAGGCCCAGGGAACTCACTCTCCACGAGGCCCTCTCCAACATCATGGGAGCGTTACATCATTCTTAAAAGACGATGGCAACGGTACTGGACAAGTTTCAGAAGACCCAGCGGCTGCAGGAGGAACAGTATTTGGGGATCAGGGAGGAACTCAAGTCCATCAACACCACTCTGGTCACCATTGTAGGGGTGCTGAAGGACCTTGTGAACACCAGGAGGGACACTGTGGCACAACAAGGGGCACCTGACACTAGCCTGGATGATGAACTGCCCACCACCTCCGCCGGCGCTAGTGGACAGGAGGCATCGCCACAGGACCACGACACCAGCACCCCACCCCCAGCAGATGGAGAACCACCCAGCAAACGGTCCCTGAGATCCAGGACAAATACAGAGAACAATGCCAAGACCCCTGCCAAGAAATGAGACCACCCTGAATGTCATCCTTCTGTCCCACTTCATCACCGTGTCCATCCTTAAACTGCCCTAGCTCCACTTCCTATGCCCCTTTGGACAATGCACCTGTGAGACAAATAACTGGACTCTGCCATGGACATTCCTCCACCATCATCCCTGACCATTTTACAACCCCCTCCACTATTTAGCACTTAAATAAACACCCTTGAATCACAAAACAATCTGGAGTCAGTCTGTGCTTTCACAAATGTGTATTTGCTATAACTGAGGAAAATAGCAATGTCCATTGTATTTACAACATACCTATGTCACACAGCTCTAGTCCATGAGGTAACATAGCAGAGGTCACACAGTGGGACCCACATCTGTGAAATGGAATGGCAAAGTGACAGGTCAGGGTCCATACACTGGGTGAAAGTGACAGACATATGATAGGTCTAACAATTGTATGAGATGTAGGAGGCAGTGATGTCTTCTTACCTGTGTCTCACTGGAAGTATTGCTGGATCACGTTGTTTCTGTTGCTGATATCCTCTTCTTTGGCCTCCTCTTCTTCACTGTCCACAGGCTCCACTGCTGCCATAAGACCTCCTTCTGGACCATCCTCCTGCAAAAAAGGCACCTGTCGTCGCAAAGCCAAATTGTGCAGCATATAGCAGGCCACGATGATCTGGCACACCTTCTTTGGTGAGTAGTACAGAGAACCACCTGTCATATGGAGGCACCGGAACCTGGCCCTCAGGAGGCCGAAAGCTCTTTCTATAATCCTCCTGGTTCACCCATGTGCCTTATTGTAGCATTCCCCTGCCCTTGTCCTGGGATTTCTCACAGGGGTGAGTAGCCATGACAGGTTGGGGGACCCAGAGTCACCTGCAAATGTCGAGGGGCAACTGTTAGACACACACTAACCCTTAGGGACATCCCCAAAACCAGACAACTATTCACAGGGTATAGGGTCCTTGTCCTCACCTATTAGCCACACACTAATACTTGGCATTCACATGGGAGATGTACTGGTCGACCAAAAACACCATCTGCATATTCATTGAATGATAGCTCTTCCGGTTTCTGTACACCTGTTTACCCCTGCAGGGCGGGGTACCAAGGCCACATGTGTTCCATCAATGGCACCTATGATGTTAGGGATATGTCCCAGGGCATAGAAGTCACCTTTCACTGTAGGCGAATCCTCCACCTGAGGGAAAACGATGTAGCTGCGCATGTGTTTAAGCAGGGCAGACAACACTCTGGACAACACGTTTAAAAAAATAGGCTGGGACATCCCTGATGCTATGGCCACTGTAGTTTGGAAAGACCCACTTGCCAGGAAATGGAGTACTGACAGGACCTGCACTAGAGGGGGATTCCTGTTGGATGGCAGATAGCTGACATCAGGTCTGGGTCAACTAGGCACACAGTTCCAGGATTGTTGCACGATCAAGTCTGTAGGTGACTATAACATGTCTCTCTTCCATTGTCGACAGGTCCACCAGTGGTCTGTACACCGGAGGATGCCGCCATCTCCTCACCTGCCCCAGCAGACGTGCCCTATGGATGAGAACAGCGAGCACAGAGTCAGCCAACACTGAGGTAGTAAAAAAAGAATTTATTGCACACATTTGTCAATCCACTATGTGCCTGTCTCTGTGTGTATGCAAGGCCTAGATATGTGTGACGCATTAAAAAATAATGCCATGTGGCCCTCTGAAATGGCCGCTGCCTGACCTGTAATGTGAGACAAGGGGATATGAGGTAACTGTGCTGGCGTTGTACACCGTGGCTGTAGGCGGTCGAAGTCCGCGGCGCAATCCTGCATTGGTTAACATTGGGCCCTATGGGTCCCAGGAGCCGGCGGAGACGGTACGCACCACTGCAGACATGACCGCCATTTTCACTCTGTTCACTCACTTGATACCTGACCTTCGACAGGAGAGGACCTACACAGCAAGTGCTGCTGTGACCTCAGTCTGTAAGCGACGATGGGTCATGTGTCTGGGGAAAGGGCCCCTGCCTTCACTTCGGAGGAGTTGGACAAATTAGTAGATGGGGTCCTCCAGACAAACAGGTGAGTAAACTGTGAGCATGCTGGATGGGCAATGCCTGTTTTGAGTGGTGTGGATGGAAGATACGGGGGCTGAGGCCTGCATGAGCGGACGGTGAGTGTATGTGCATCAGGGCAAGGGATCGAACGTGGGCCAATGACTGTGACGGTCCAGACGGTTAAAGTTTTTCCTTTTCCACTGTACTATTCCTCTAGATCAGCGCCCACCAGAAGAAGGATATTTGGCGTGCCATCGCCAAGAACATCCGGACCCTGGAGGTCCACCACAGACGGAGCACCCACTGCCGGAAAAGATGGGAGGACATTCGGTGCTGGAGCAAGAAGATGGCAGAGGCCCAGCTGGGGATGGCCTCTCAACGTGGGAGGGGTGCCCGTTGCACCATGACCCCCCTGATGTTCCGGATCCTGGAGGTGGCGTATCCGGAGTTGGATGGGCGCTTGAGGGCATCACAGAAGCCACAAGGGGGTGAGTACACTCTCATTCAGCTGACTCTGCATGCATTAGAGGTGTCTGGTTGGGGGAGGTGGGCAGTGGGTTCCCCTAGGCCACGGGGAGCTTTGTAGGCAAGGACCCTTTGTGAGGCAGGCTATGTGGCACCCCAACCCCACCAGTGGTAAGAGCCATCTTCACCTAGTCAGGCTCCTGTGACCTCCATGTGTGCAGCAGTCGGGCATAGGCATTGTACCCCATGTCACTGTGATTAATTAGGGAACTCTAAGTGCATGGGGTAGTGCAGAGGGCTGCTGTGTCTGTAGTGTCCGCCAACGGTAGTGGTATTGCATGCACTGAACATGTTTTTCTTCTTTCTCTGCCCCCCCTTTTTGTGGTCTCCCTGTTCTTGTGTACATTAGCATCATCAGGCAGAGGAGCAGTGCCACCAGAGCAGGAGGGAGCTGTATCCCACATGGCCCTGGAGGGCGAGACAATGGAGTCTGAAGTCACCAGTGGGACGGAGGGCGAGGGGAGCTCCACGGCGGGGACAGGAGCAGAGACCAGCAACACCGACTACTCCTCTGATGGGAGCGGTGGCGGGCCCCTCTCTGCCCACCGCATCAACAGGTACAGCCGCCACCTCCCGTACCAGCACCGCCCTCCCAGCAGCCCCTCAGCGTGTGTCCCGTGGCCGCTCACCCAGGAGGGTGGGCATCTCCTTCGCCCCAGGCACCTCAGGCCCTGCCCCAGTCAGCCCTGCTGCCCACAGTGAGGAGGCCATGGACCTCCTGAGATCCCTCACTGTTGGGTAGTCTACCATTCTGAATGCCATCCAGGGTGTAGAGAGGCAGTTGCAACAAACAAATGCATACCTGGAGGGCATTCATTCTGGCCAGGCAGCCCAACAGAGAGCATTTCAGGCTCTGGCCTCAGCACTGATGGCAGCCATTGTCCCTGTGTCCAGCCTCCCCCCTCCAACTCCCTCCACCCAGACCCAATCCCCTGTACCTCAGCCTCTCCCAAGCACACCATCAGACCAGCATGCACACACCTCAACACACAAGGGTGGCTCAGGCAAACATAAGCACCACACATCCCACAGGCACTCACACAAGCATCATACCAATGCACACATACCAACATCCACTGCCTCCACTGTGTCCCCCTCCTAGACTCATCTCCACTCACACCTGCATGCACTACATCCTCAGCCACTACCTCCATCACCAGCACCCCATCACCACACACCACTCACGTGCACTCAAAACCCCCACTACCATTCACACATCCCATGTGTCCTCTCCCAGTGTGTCTGTGAGCCCTCCTCCCAAAGTACACAAACACAGTCACACACCCACCCAACAGCCATCGACCTCAAAACAGCCTACAGCCCATGCACCTTCACCCAAAATCACCAAACACCTGCTACAACCACTACCTCTTCCTCCACTCTCATACCCCCTCTATCTACCCGTCCCAGTGTGTCTAAAAAACGTTTCCTATCAAATGTTGACCTCTTCCCTACACCCCCTGTCCGTCCCCTAGGGCCCGCCTTTCCAGGTCCCAACCCAGCACCTCAGCCACCACATCACCGGGCACAGTGGTGACAGCAATGACGTGATTTTGGAGTGCGTCAAGCAACAGGGCTGCCAGTGTCCCAAGGAGCGAGGGCAAGGACATTCCGCCACCTCCAAAACAGAAAAATTTACCAACATCCCGTCACCAACCTGCACGGCGGACAAGACCGCCACCGTCACCTGCGCCGCCGCCACAGACACCGCCACCAGCACCCCAGATACTGAGCCCTTCACCAGCCCCGCCGTCAGTGACCCGCCACCAGCACCGCCGCTACTAACAATGCCGCCAACACCCCAGACACTGAGCCCTTCACCAGCACCGCCGTCAGTGAGCCCAGCACCAGCACCACCACTACTGACACCGCCGCCAGCACCGCAGTCAGTGAGCCCACCACCAGCACCGCCGCTACTGACACCGCCGCCAGCACCCCAGACACTGAGCCCTTCACCAGTACTGCCGTCAATGAGCCCGCCACCACCACTGCCGCTACTGACACCGCCGCCAGCACCGCAGACACTGAGCCCTTCACCAGCACTGCCGTCAATGAGCCCGCCACCACCACTGCCGCTACTGACACCGCCGCCAGCACCCCAGACACTGAGCCCTGGCCCCGCAACATCCTGAGCCAGTGGCACCACCGCAAACATGGCTGCCATCCCCAGTGGTCAGTTGTACGAGGCTGGTGGTCAGTTCCAGGAGCATGGGCAGCTTGCATGTTGCACCACCGTCAGTGGAGTGTCACATCCACTTCCTGAGTCCTTGGCAGGATGAAGCACTCTGGGCACAAAGCCCCCTCCAGAACCAGTGGAGTATCACATCCACTACCTCAGTCCTTGGCAGGATGAAGCACTCTGGGCACAAAGCCCCCTCCAGAACCAGTGGAGAAAGGCATCCACTCACTCAGTCCTTGGCAGGATGAAGCAATCTTGGCACCAAGCCCCCTCCAGAACCAGTGGAGATAGGCAACCACTACCTCAGTCCTTGGCAGGATAATGCACTCTGGGCTCAAAGCCCCCTCCAGAACCAGAGGAGAATCACATCCACTACCTTAGCCCTTGGCAGGATGAAGCACTCTGGGCACAAAGCCCCCTCCAGAACCAGTGGAGTATCACATCCACTGCCTCAGTCCTTGGCAGGATGAAGCACTCTGGGCACAAAGCCCCCTCCAGAACCAGTGGAGTATCACATCCACTACCTCAGTCCTTGGCGGGATGAAGCACTCTGGGCACAAAGCCCCCTCCAGAACCAGTGGAGAAAGGCATCCACTCACTCAGTCCTTGGCAGGATGAAGCAATCTTGGCACAAAGCCCCCTCCAGAACCAGTGGAGAAAGGCATCCACTACCTCAGTCCTTGGCAGGATGATGCACTCTGGGCACAAAGCCCCCTCCAGAACCAGTGGAGAATCACATCCACTACCTCAGCCCTTGGCAGGATGATGCACTCTGGGCACAAAGCCCCCTCCAGAACCAGTGGAGAAAGGCATCCACTCACTCAGTCCTTGGCAGGATGAAGCACTCTGGGCACAAAGCCCGCTACAGAACCAGTGGAGTATCACATCCACTACCTCAGTCCTTGGCAGGATGAAGCACTCTGGGCACAAAGCCCCCTCCAGAACCAGTGGAGAAAGGGATCCACTACCTCAGTCCTTGGCAGGATGAAGCACTCTGAGCACAAAGCCCCCTCCAGAACCAGTGGAGAACGGCATCCACTTGTGATACTGTGGCTTTGCACTCCACAGGATAATGCTGTGGGCAACCCATCCACTGGAGAGACTTGAGAGTCTGTGGCTTTGCACTCCCCAGGATAAAGCAGTGGGCAAAGCACCCACTGTAAAGCCTTGAGAGACTGTGGTGTTGCACTCCCCAGGATAAAGCAGTGGGCAACCCACCCACTGGAGAGACTTGAGAGACTGTGGCTTTGCACTCCCCAGGATAAAGCAGTGGGCAAAGCACCCACTGTAAAGACTTGAGAGACTGTGGCTTTGCACTCCCCAGGATAAAGCAGTGGGCAACCCACCCACTGGAGAGACTTGTGAGACTGTGGCTTTGCACTCCCTAGGATACATCAATGGGCATGGAGCCCCCTCGTGGAGGTGGCGTAGTGCACTCATCCGGCTGAGATGCCCCCTTCCCTTCCCCCTAAAGTGCCTGTTTCATTTCGATCTGATGCCCCTGCAGTTTTCTCTTCATTTCGAGTCTGGTATCTAGTGTGGGCCTTGCCCATGCATTTTGGACCCAGTAGTCCACGGACTATGAATGGTGCACTACCCGGACTTGATTGGTTTGTGTACATAATTGTTTATACTGTACATAAAGTTTTGACTAATGGATTTTTATTGATTACAATTGTTCAACTCATTTCCTTTTGTCCTTGCATTCTTCCCGGGGGATGGAGGGTGTAAATGTAATGGTGCAGCATGTATTGGTGTGTATGTTGTTGTGGGTGAGGGTGGGGGTGTTGCATGTTGCATGTTGCGTGTGTATGTCACTCCCTTTTCCCTCCCCCGTGTTGTAGGTGCAGTACTCACCGTTGTCGTCATTGCCTTCTTTCGTGCTCCTGGTAGAGGAGCAGGAATACTATCGCAGGGAGTATTTGGAGCTCAGGCTCCATGGCGTCTTGGTTCCTCGTGGGTTGTGTAGAGGTGAGTTTTTTCCCTTCCAAGTCCTGTTTCCGCATTGTTTTTATTCGCGTTGAATCTGCCCCAGAAAAGGTGGCCGATTGGCCAGTCATAATAGTGTGGGCCATTCATTGTTTTCCGCCTGTCTGTTGGCGGTGACCGCCACTGTGTTTGTTTGTACCGCCATGGCGGTCTGAGTGTTAAAGTGGATGTCTATGCTGGCGGTTTCCCCCATGGTCGTGATTCCATTTTTTTTACCGTCAGCCTGTTTGCTGTCTTACCGCCGCTTTAACACCAAACGCCAGGGTTGTAATGAGGGCCTTAGTCTCTTTTTCAGAGATTTTCTTCACTGGGACGAACCTGCAAGTCAGGCCGGGTCGCTATTGAGGCAAGTCGGGAAGAGTTGATGCAGCGGATTGATCCCTTTAAGGAGCTTTTTTCAAAACGTTCTCCAAACTTCACCAAACTTCTGGATCTTTTCCCAGATGTTCTTTTAAGGTTATTTTGAGGGCCACCAATGCTCTAGAAGCTCTGAGATGCTCCCGGAGGGTGCGTACTACAACTCAGAGAATGCACCTGGTGCAAACTCCAAATTGGCCACTGGACAGTGGTCAGCTGGTCAGTTTCTTCAGGAGTTGGTGCAGGGGACTCTGGTTAGCAATGTTTCATCTGTAGCAAACAGGGAGTCCCTCCTTGAACCAGTTGAAGTCAGGCAAAGTCCTTCTTGTGGTGAAGTCCAAGTGTGCAGCTGATGCAGTCCTCCAGAGTGCAGTGTCCAGGTAAAGGTCAGAGGTCCAGCAGGGCAGTCACTCTTCTCCTGTAGTTCTTCCTTGTAAGGATCTGAGGTGTGGGTGCAGGTCTACCAGTTTTATCCCTGCTCATGTGTGAAAAACAGGGGGTTCCTGGTTCTCCAATTAGGTGCAGGGTCCTTCCCCCTGTGATGACCACTTCCTGAGAAGTGTGGCAAAAATGAATCCCAGGGAACAACATTCCTCAAAAATCCATCATGGCTGAAACTGATTTTTCGAGGTTACATCTGGCTGAGCCCACCCACTGCTGTGGCTAAAAATCCTAAATACACCCCTCTCCTGCCCTCTCCTAGTCTAATCAAAGGGGCACCTAACTGTCTGGGTTTGCAGGATGTGAGGGAGGTAATGGGTTGCTCCAAATGTCCTTTTCTGCCTTTGCAGACCAGTTTGGCAGCCCTCCCCCTTTCCTGCTTCTCCATCTGCTGAGGGAAGTTCTCCTCCCCCAGGCACATCTTTTTGTGATCAGCCCAGGCTACTTCATACCTCATCAAGGCAGCCTGACCCAGCTGCCAGAGGCTGGCCAATCAGAGCAGAGCACTACAGGGCTGAAGTTGGCAACTTTTTAGGTAGAGTTTAAAACTCTTTACCTGAGCAAGTTATATTAAAACCAATAATTGTGTGTTGTGGGATTTATCATAACAATTATATAAAAGTGTAGACACCCCCTCAGGGAACAGTTACTCACTAAGTTCAGCCTTCACTCACAACTATCACTAGACAATAGGGATTAATGGTGTAATGTTCAAAAGGGTATTTATTTTAACGCACAAATGACTTAAACCTAAGTGTAGTTCATTCACTGTTTATCTTTTGGATTTTACTCTGCAATTATTTAAAACCGACCCATCTATTTCCACAGAAACATAATTTTGTTCTGTGGAAGTAGATGGCTGCCTTCTTTTAGTACTCTTTGCAGCCATGTGAAATCTGGTTCTCCTGATGACCCACTCAAACCGGACATTTTTATTAAGTCCAAGGTCAGCTTCTTCCTCCCTGCTTAGAACTGGTCTATCTTACTCTGTTGCCTGACTCTATTTCAGGCCCATGGAAGCATGCTAAAGTAATCCGTTATTCTGAAGAAACTGGCTTTAGATGTCTCCAAGCCCAAAACCATTTGTCCCATTTCCCTTTGACTCTTTCTTGTAAAGGTTAGGGAGCGTTACATCAATGGCATCCTAATCAGTTTCTAGAAGATAACCACAATTTGGACACATCTCAAAATGAATTTCGACCAGCGTACAGGACGGAATCAGCACTCCTGGATGTTTTCAAGCAACTTAATACCGCCTTGGATGAAGGCAGATCCTCAGCCTTTCTCCTGCTTGACCTGAGCGCCACATTTGATATGGTATCTCATCAAATCTTACTTGCCCACCTGCGGAATGTTGGCATAGGAAGAGTTGCACTCTCTTGGTTTGCTTCTTTTCTTTCTGAGCACTCCTTTCAGGTTGTGCCTCCCCATATATCTCTTAACCCCATGCACTAGAATACTTCCTTAGCATTCGTCATTGAGCCCCACATTGTTCAACATACACATCCAGCCTTTAGCCGAGGTTGTGGAATCCGTAGGGCTTGCACAGATATTGTATGCAGATGACACTCAGTTTGTACTTTCAATGTGGACAGCCCATCACAAGAAAGGGCCAACTTTTAAAATGTTTTGCTTGTGGTGGCAGGATGGATGACGAATACCTGTCTATGCCTTAATGCTGTTAAGACCAAGATTCTTCATTTAGGCAAACAATCTCTTTTCTGGGATGACCACTGATAGCTTTCTTCCCTTGGGCCTCCCCCAAACCTTAGTCCTCAACAAAAATCTAGGAGTTTGGATGGATAACACCCTGGCCTTTAAGGTCCAAGCTAAATAGGTTGTTGGCACTGGCTTTGGACTTCTGAGAAGCCTTAAACCAATCCTGCCCCTTTTTGATCCTCACACCCATCGCACTATCATTCAGGCTATTATATTGTCCTGGTTGGACTACTGTAGTATTCTATACCTAGGTGGCAATTAGTTTGTTACAAAGAAACTACCTCTTGCCCAAAATGCTACTCCTAGGTTGTTCTTCTCTCTTGGAAGTCATGTCCTGCATCTGGTCTTCTGCACAGACTACACTGGCTCCCTGTGGATAAGCACATTCATTTTAAGATTTGCTACGTTGCCCACAAGACTCTTTACTCCCAAGGGGCTCCGATTCTGAGCCATCGTATCTTATCCTATTCTCCCACTCTCTCCCTGCATTCTGCCAACCTTAACCTGTCCATTGTTCCACAAGTTAGAAGAGTCAGGGTGGTTGTGGGGGAGGGGGCTTCTATGTCCTGGCCCCTTCTCTCAAGAATATACTTACTCTTTCTATCACAAACATCCAGAATCATCCACTTTTTAGGACATCTCTCAAGACATGGCTTTTCTCCATCTAGTTTCTCTCCCCCTTCTTGGGGTGCTAGCTTCAGCAGTTTTGTGTTTTATAGGCCAGGGCTGGGAAGCCCAATTGTTGGGGCAGATATGAGGTCTATAAATCCTATAACATAACATAGTGGTTAATCATAGTTCCAGATCCTATCAGTAGGTCAGGTAGAAAGATAAGAGTGACTTATTGGGTTGATTTTATCTATCTATAACAACTTGTTGATGTTATATATTTGTGTTGGTCAGACACCATTATGTTACCCTAAAGATCTGGGGATCCCTTATTTGAGCAAGAACCTAATAATGAAAAGTGTTATTGCATGCCACTAAACACTCTAGTATATATTCATAGGTCTGAAAATAGGATCACTCAACAGTCACTCTAAAAGGTCACCCAATGCAGAATATTGACCAATTTATTTTATGTGTGTGTGCTGGCGTAGTAAAATTGTAGCTGTGTTCACCATCTAGATTTTATTTGTCACTTTAATGACCGTGAGAGATATTAGTTGGATCATTTATTCACTCTCATCAACATTGTCTTGTGCATTCATCAGGATGCACAGTATTCAGTAACACAGATGAGATTGTTAAAAACCCCAACCCTGAAAGAATACATGACCCATCTTCATAAAATAATTGGTCTACCTCATTTGATCAGGGTCTATTGCCAAATTCCACTTGGTGCGGTGTTAGAACTGACAGCTTTTTGGCGTGTCTCCTGTCTTTTTGCCTTCTGACCTCCTGTTTTTATGATTTGTTGGGCTCTGGTTTTGCTGGTTTATTGTCTCTGATCAGTGCTAAAGTGTAAGTGCTCCCTAGGTAAATTGCACTGTTGATTGGTTTGTCCAGAATTGGCATATTTGATTTACTGGTAAGTTCCTGGTAAAGTGCACCAGAGGTGCCAAGGGCATGTAAGTCAAATGCTATTAGTAGGCCTACAGCACTGATTGTGCCACCTACATAAGTAGCCCTGTAAACATGCTCAGACTTGACACAAAAATGTCTGTGTGTGTAATTTTAAACTGCCAATTCGACCTGGCAAGTGTACCCACTTGCCAGGCCCAAACCTTCCCTTTTAGTATATGTAAGGCATCCCTAAGGTAGGCCCTAGGTAGCCCCATGGACAGGGTGCAGAGTATTGAAAAGGCAGGACATGTACTTGTGTGTTGTACATGTCCTAACAGTGAAATACAGCCAAATTCGGGTTTCACTGTTGCAAGGCCTTTCTCCCTCATAGGCTGCCTTTGAGAGTAGATAGAATTATGGAGTTTGGAGTCTCTGAACTCACAATTGAAAAATATTTTTTTTAGTGAAGTTGGTTTTTAGATTGTGAGTTTGAAAATGCCACTTTTAGAAAGTAGGCATTTTCATTGTTTAAACCATTCTGTGACTCTGCCTGTTTGTGGATTCCCTGTCTGGGTTAGCTTGACAGTTGGGCTGTTGTGAATTCCCTCTAGACAATGAGGCAAAGGGGCCTGGGGTGTGGCCTGCATATCCTGATGGGCCATCTGAGCTAGAGTGGAGGGATGAATGGTTGCTTACACCTGAAAGGACTGTGCCTGCCCTCACACAGTGCAGTCTCCAACCCCCTGGTGTGCTTCTGGGGCCTGGCCTAGACAAGGAAAGATCTTTCAAGCACTTGAGACTTTACTTTGATGTTTGCCAACCTCAAAGGCAGAACGGGGCATAATAAGAAGACATAAAACCCCAGACTTTTAGAATCTTTCTAGAATCAAGAGGAACCTCTGCCAAGGAGAAGAGCTGAAGAGCTGGAGGAGTACTGTCCCTTTGCTGTGTTGCTTTGCTGGACTGGCCTGCAGTTGCTGCTTCTGCCTGAAAAGAGTGCAAATGGTGAACTTTGCTGTGTGTCCTGCTTGAGAGAGTTCTTCAAGGGATTGGAGTGGAGCTTGCCTCCTGTTTGAATTCTCAGGGACACCAAAGACTTCAGTTTCCTCGACCTGCAGCACTGGGAACTGCGTGTTCTGTGCTGTTCAAGAGGAGAAACCACCGCGACACAGCCAATGACACTGCTGGACTGCACCGTGACCTGCTGACGCCACACGGGGGTGGATTGCCCCACTTCGCACCACAACCCTGGTCTCACTGATGCTGGCATCGGATGACTTCACCGACCTGCTTCTCACTCCACGATTTGTGGGCCCTGCACTCTGGCATTGCTTGCTCACACCACAGCATATGACTGGGTCTGAGCTGGAATGGTCTGGCAAGCCTAAAAACTGATGGATTAAATCTAGATCTGTGACTGGGGGTGAATGTTTGATTTGTTCTGCATTCTGTCCATCTTCTGTTGTTTTTGCATTTGCCGCCCCAAGTGGGAAGGGTATGCCCAGATGTGGGTCCCGTGCTTGCTCTGCCACCAGATTCAAGCTAGCCTGGCTGATGAAGGGTGATACCCTGAAACCGGTCCCAGGATGCTTGTTTCTAGTCCAGGGAGGACCTGGCCTGGCAGTTCAGGCTGGACTGTTCCCATGGGGAACAGGGTCAAGACTGATTTTCATGTGGCTGGGTCTGAGCTGGAATGGCAAGCAAAAAAACTGATGGATTAAACCCAGATCTGTGACTTGGGGTGAATGTTTGATTTGTTCTGCATTCTGTCCATCTTCTGTTGTTTTTGCATTTGTCCCCAAAGTGGGAAGGGTACGCCCAGACGTGGGTCCCGTGCTTGCTCTGCCACAAGATTCAAGCTAGTCTGGCTTATGAAAGGTGATACCCTGAAACCGGTCCCAGGATGCTTGTTTCTGGTCCAGGGTGGACCTGGCCTGGTAGTTCAGGCTGGACAGTTCCCATGGGAACAGGGTCAAGACTGATTTGCATATGGCTGGGTCTGATCTGGAATGGCATGGCAAGCAAAAAACTGATGGATTAAACCCACATCTGTGACTGGGGGTGAATGTTTGATTTGTTTTGCATTCCGTCCATCTTCTGTTGTTTTTGCATTTGTCACACCACAGCCTGGGCATTCCTGCCAATGCCTCTCCTGCTGACACTGGTGTAGCTGCCTACGCTGTGGCCTGTGGACACCGCTTGTGAGGTTCATGAAGCACCATCCCGTCCCGCACCGCAGCCCCGGTCCATGAACACCAGCATCATCGATTCAATTGTCATCACCAGGCATACTACCTGCACTGTAGCCTGTGGACACCGCTTGTGAGGTTCACAAAGCCCCGTCCTGCCCCCCCGCTGGCTTAGGCCTACCAATGACAGCGCTCCTGCAATGACGATGCCGCTGCCTGCAATGTGACCTGGTGACACCGCATGTCGTACTGCCCCACCCCACTTCACACTGCAGCCCTGGTCTCACCGACACTGCTGTACGTCGTCACCTAACTGCTGCCTGCACCATGACCTGTGGGCACCACACTTCGCATCCTCTCACTTCACACCACAGCCTGGACGCTATCCATGCCAGCACTCCAGACTTCATCAGCCCTGAGATCAATTCACAAGGCATGTGACTTCAAGGGCCCGATGACGCCCGCACCGACCCAGGGGTTGGGTAGTTCTCCCTACTCTTAACTGGAGGGTACACGTGTTAGAACTGGCAGCTTTTTGGGGTGTCTCCCCTGTCTTTTTGCCTTTGGACCTCCTGTTTTTATGGTTTACTGGACTCTGTTTTTGCTGGTTTATTGTCTCTGTGTAGTTTACCACTGCTGATCAGTGCTGAAGTGCAAGTGTTCCCTGGGTAAACTGTAAAGTTGATTGGTTTATCCATAATTGGCATATTTGGTCTACCGGTAAGTCGCTGGTAAAGTGCACCAGAAGTGCCAAGGGCCTGTAAATCAAATGCTCCTAGTGGGCCTGCAGCACTGATTGTGCCACCCACATAATTAGCCCTATAAACATGGCTCAGACCTGCCACAGTAGTGTCAATGTGTGCAGGTTTAAACTGCCAATTCAACATGGCAAGTGTACCCACTTGCCAGGCCCAAAACTTCCCTTTTGGTACATGTAAGACACCCCCAAGCTAGACCCTAGGTAGCCCCATGGGCAGGGTGCAGTGTGTTTAAAAGGTAGGACATGTACTGGTATGTTGTACATGTCCTAACAGTGAAATACTGCTAATTCGGGTTTCACTGATGCAAGGCCTATCTCCCTCATAGGTTAACATTGGGGTTGCCTTCAATTAACTTTGACGCTAAGATTCCCTTTGAGGGCAGATTGAAATATGGAGTTTGGGGTCTCTGAACTCACAATTGAAAAATACATCTTTTAGTGAAGTTGGTTTTTAGATTGTGAGTTTGAAAATGCAATTTTTAGAAAGTAGGCATTTTCTTGCTTAAACATTCTGCGACTCTGTCTGTTTGTGGATTGCCCATCTGGGTTAGCTTGACAGTTGGGCTGTTGTGAATTCCCTCTAGACAGTGACACAAAGGGGTCTGTGGTGCAGCAAGCATATCCTGATGGGCCAGCTGAGCTAGAGTGGAAGGAGGCGTGGTCGCTTACACCTGAAATGTATATGCCTGCCCTCATACAATACAGTCTCCAACCCACTGGTGTGCGTCTGGGGCCTGGCCTTGACAAGGAATGGATCTTGCAAGCACTTAACACTTTGCTTTGAAGTTTGCCAACTTCAGAGGCAGAACGAGATATAAGAAGAAGACTCAAAACCCAGACTTCACAGATCCCATTGCTGCTAGCAATGTTAGAAATTGGGTCTTTGGTTGGCAGTCAGGTTACCCCCTGACCAAGCAAGGACCCTCACTCTAGTCTCAATAAAGGAGAATCACTCTCAGCTAACCCCCACCCACCCCCTTGGTAGCTGGCATGAGCAGGCAGGTTAAATTCATAAGTAATGTGTAAAGTATTTGGACCAACACACAGAGTAACTCAGTGAAAGCACTACAAAATGACACAACACAGGCTAAGAAAAATAGGTCATATTTATCTAAACAAACAAACAAGCCCAAAATGACAAAAATCTAACATACACAAGTCAAGACATGAATTTTTAAAAGAATAAGGTGGTCATTACAACCCTGGCGGACGGTATAAAAGCGGCGGTAAGACCGCCAACAGGCCGGCAGTAAAAAAATTGGAATTATGACCGTGGCGGGAACCGCCAACAAAGACAGCCACTTTAACACTCCGACCGCCACGGTGGTACAGACCAACAGCGCAGTGGTCACCGCCAACAGACAGGCGGGAGACAATGTATCGCCCACAGTATCACAATCTACCAATCTGCCACCTTTTCCGGTGCGGATTCACCGCGGATAAAAACACGGCGGAAACAGCCATTTCAAAGGGAAAACGCTCACCTCTACACACTCCACGAGGAAGAGGGACACCATGGAGCCAGAACTACATATTCTGCCAGCAATAGTGTTCCTGCTCCTATACGAGGATCATCAACGCCGGCGGCGAAGAGCACGGTGAGTACTGCACCTACGACATGGGGGGGGGGAGGGAAAAAACAGGGACACACACAACCAACATCCCAACCCCCACCCTCACCCACTACAACACACACACCAATGCATATCTATACATTACAGTAACACCCCCCAAACCCCCCGGAAGAATGCAAACACAAAAGAAAATGAGTTGAACCATTGTAATATATCAAAATACAGGAAGCAAATATATACATATATACACTATCAACAAAATATACATCATGTTTAGTAGTGCAGGTGATGCACCATTCATTGTCCGTGGACCACTGGGCCCTAAATGCATGGGCGAGGCCCACACAAGATACCTGATCAAAACGGAGAGAACACTGCTCGGGCATCAGATAGAAATACAACAGGCACCTCAGGGGGAAGGGAAGGGGGGGCACCTCAGCCGGATGAGTGCACCATGCCAGATCAACGAGGGGGCTCCATGCCCATTGATGTCTCCTGGGGAGTGCAAAGCCACAGTCTCTCAAGTCCCTACAGTGGGTAGGTTGCCCACTGTACCATCCTGGGGAGTGCAAAGCCACAGTCTCTCAAGTCCCTACAGTGGGTGGGTTGCCCACTGTACCATCCTGGGGAGTGCAAAGCTACAGTCTCTCAAGTCCCTACAGTGGGTGGGTTGCCCACTGTACCATCCTGGGGAGTGCAAAGCCACAGTCTCTCAAGTCTCTACAGTGGATGGGTTGCCCACTGTACCATCCTGGGGAGTGCAAAGCCGCAGTCTCTCAAGTCTCAACAGTGGGTGGCTTGCCCACTGTGCCATCCTGGGGAGTGCAAAGCCACAGTCTCCCAAGTGGATAACAGTCTCCACTGATTCTGGAGGGGGCATTGTGCCCAGAGTGCAGCACACACCCCGTAACGGTCCAAGTTGCGTCACCGCCCCTGCCGCAAATGGGCTAGCGGTGCATTCCTTGGCGGTCTTTGCCTTGTTCAGCGGTCCATGGCCTGTTCAGCGGTGCTTGCGTTGCCAGTGTCAGACCTGTTCAGAGGTGCATTCCATGGCGGTCTTTGCCCTGTTCAGTGGTCCCTGGCCTGTTCAGCGGTGCTTGCGCTGCCAGTGTCTGACCTGTTCAGCGATGCATTCCATGGCGGTCTTTGCCCTGTTCAGCGGTCCCTGGCCTGTTTAGTGGTGCTTGCCGAGGCGGTCCTTCATTGCCCAGCAGGCCTGTGGCTGGCGGTCCTTCATGGATCAGCTGGGCTGTGGCTTGCGGGGCCCTCCTGGGCAGCTAGGCTGTGGCTGGCGGTTGCCTCCTGGGCACTGACTCTGGGGCTGGCGGTGGCCTCCTGGGCATTGACTCTTGGGCTGGCGATGGCCTCCTGGCCAGTGACGATGGGGCTGGCCTCCTGGCCAGTGACTCTCGCGGTGGCCTCCTGGCCAGTGACGGTGGGGCTGGCCTCCTGGGCAGTGACTCTGGCGGTGGCCTCCTGGTCAGTGACGATGGGGCTGGCCTCCTGGGCAGTGACTCTGGTGGTGGCCTCCTGGCCAGTGACGATGGGGCTGGCGGTGGCCTCCTGGGCAGTGGGGATGATGGCGGTCCTATCCGCCGTGCTGCTCCTCCCAGACTTTGGAGATTTCTTCTGCCCCTTCCCCACCTTGGGAGGAGTCACAGCTGAGTCGACACTCCCCCCGGGACCCTTGTGAGTGGCTTGGCTGGCTGGAGTCTTCCCCCTCTCCCGCCGGGCACTGTCAAAATTCTGGTGCTTCACAGGGGGAGGACTGGCTGTGCTGTGGCTCCGTGCCACACTGGCTGGCCTGGTGGCTGGTGCATTCCACATACCTGTAACAACAGGCACCACTGGTCCCGGAGATTTTTTGGCTGAGGTGCTAGTACGGGACCTATGAGTTGCACGGGGGTGGTGGGAAATAGGTTAAGGGGGGCCAGGAAAAGATTTTGGGAGACACTGGGACGGGTAGATGGAGGGGGTTTGGGAGTGGAGGAAGAGGTGGTGGTTGTAGGAGGTGTAAGTTTTGTGGTTTTGGGTGCAGGTGCATGGGCTGGAGGCTGTCGTGAGGTGGATGGCTGTTGGGTGGGTGTGTGCCTGCGTTTGTGTATCTTGGGAGGGGGCGTCACAGACACACTGGGAGAGGACACAGGGGATGTGTAAATGGGAGTGGGGGTGGAGAGTGCACGTGAGCGGGATGTGCTGGTGGGTGTGCTGGTGCGGGACGTAGTGGCTGTTGTGGTACTGCATGCAGGTGTGTGTGTAGACCAGACTGGGAGGGAGGAGGGAGACGAGGAGGAGGGGGACACAATGGAGGCAGTGGATGTTGGTGTGTCTGTATGTGTGTGATGCTTGCATGAGTGCCTGTGGGATGTGTGGTACTTATGTTTGCCTGAGCTTCCCTTGTGTGTTGACGTGTGTGCATGCTGGTCTGTAGGTGTGCTTGGGATAGGCTGAGGTACAGGGGATTGGGTCGGGGTGGAGGAAGTTGGAGGGGGGAGGCTAGACACAGGGACAATGGCTGCCATCAGTGCTGAGGCCAGAGTTTACAGGGTTCGATGAAGGGCAGCCTGACCAGAATGAATGCCCTCCAGGAATGCATTTGTGTGTTGCAATTCCCTTTCTACACCCTGGATGGCATTCAAAATGGTAGACTGCCCAACAGTGAGGGACCTGAGGAGGTCAATGGCCTCCTCACTGAGGGCAGCAGAGGTGACTGAGGCAGGGGCTGAGGTGCCTGGGGCGAAGGTGATGCCCACCCTCCTGGGTGAGCGGGCACGGGGCAAAGGCGGAGGGGCTGCTGGGAGGGAGGCGCTGGTAGGGGGGGGGGTGGCTGTACCTGTAGAAGTGGGGGGCACAGATTTTGCCGCCATCATCAGGGAGCTCCCCTCGGAGGACGAGTCCGTGTGCTGGTTGCAGATCCTGTGACTGCCGTGGTGCTCCGCTCGCCCTCCGTCCCACTGGTGTATTCTGAGTCCGGGGTGTGGGCCTCCATGGCCATGTGGGATGCAGCTCCCTCGTGCTCCGGTGCCACTGTACCTCCGCCTGATGATGCTGATGCACACAAGAACAGGGAGACCACAAAAAGGGGGGAGACGACAGAAGACAGGTTGAGTGCATGGCTTACCGCTACCGTTGGTGGACAATACCGACACAGCAGCCCCCTGCACTATGTTGCGCTTTTGGGCTCTACAGATGCAATTCCTGGGATATGGCCTACATGGCTATGGTCGACATCTGCACACATAGATGACACAGGGGAATGAATACCTGTACTTGGCACTCTACAGGGTTGTACGACGGAATGCCGACTGACAAAACAACGGGTGCCTAAACAACGAGGTCGGAACACCAACCTCGTTGTTACTACTAATGCCTTTACCACGAATGCCTTAACAACGATATTTTGTTGTAAAGGCATTCCTGGTAAAGTCATTAGTAACAGGCACCCATTGATCCTGCATGCCTCACCCCACCCCCCCAACCCCACCCCAAAACCTAAAACCTCCGACCCCCCACCCCCTGCCCAAAACCAAAAACGCCCCACCCCCCAACTCCACCCCAAAACCTAAAACCCCGACCCCCCACCCCCTCCCCAAAACCAAAAACGCCCCACCCCCCCAACCCCACCCCAAAACCTAAAACCCCGACCCCCCACCCCCTCCCCAAAACTAAAAACGCCCCACCCCCCCAACCCCACCCCAAACCCTAAAACCCTGACCGCCAACCCCCGCCCCAAAACCTAAAACACCCCACCCCCCCAACCCCACCCCAAAACCTAAAACCCTGACCCCCCCACCCCCTCCCCAAAACCTAAAACGCCCCACACCCCCAACCCCCCCCAAAACCTAAAACCCCCGACCCCACACCCCCTCCCCAAAACCAAAAACACCCCACCCCCCCAACCCCACCCCAAAACCTAAAACCCTGGCCCCCCACCCCCTCCCCAAAACCAAAAATGCCCCACCCCCCCAACCCCACCCCAAAACCTAAAACCCCCGACCCCCCACCCCCTCCCCAAAACCGAAAAACCCCACTTACCTGAGTCGTCGCCCCGTGATCTGCGTCGTCCTCCTCAGCCAATTCCCTTGTTTGTACCTTAACCATGCATGTTCGTTGTTCAGGACATGCGTGGTTAAGGCACAAAATAACGAAGTCGTGGTTAAAGAAAGCGTTGTTCTTGTGTGACTTGTGCTTGGTTTGGTTAAGTGATTGTCACTAGTGTATATGCTGTGGTGATGGGTGTCCATGCACCTTAGCTCCTCCTCTGAGAACCTGGGGCATCTTTGTGGTATGTGTGAGGGTATGTGGGGTGATGTCTTGGGGTGTGTGCTGTATGGTGTGTGGATGGTGTATGGGTGATGGTGTTATGTGGCTCAGATTCGGGTGGGTGCTCTTGGCTTGTCTCTCTCTCAGTTGGCAATATTTTATTTTTGTTGTAAGGGGTTGTGGGTATTGTGGGTGTACGTTTTATATTGGATTGGGTGTGTGGGTGTGGTGTGTGTATGTGTGTCAGGTGTGTGTAGTTTGAATTGTCCAATGTGGTGTAGTTTTGTTAGTGTGTGTGTATTTTGAGTGCGGCAGTGTGCACCGCCAATGGTTTACTGTGTTTGAATGACCGCCGCAGTGATTCGTGGGTCATGATGCTGTGGGCGTATCTCTGTTGGTGTAACGGTGTGGGTTTTGGTACCGCCAGTTTATCACTGACCTTTGGTCTGGCGGACTTGTGTGGGTGTCTGTATAAAGGCAGATTTCTCTGTGTGGGTCATAATACCCGTAGTGGTATACTGCGTGTTATGTTGGCGGCCATCAGCACGGCGGTAAGTAGCATTTACCGCCAATGTGGTGATGAGGGCCTTAATCCTTGGAAAACAGTGAGAACACTGTTAGCACACAAAAGTACCTGGGTAGCGTAAAAAATAAAGCCCCACGAGTGAGAATGTGCGTCGTTCCTCCTACGATCGGGTTGGTGTGTGTCGTTTTTTGCACTCCCCCAAGAGAGGGATGTGCCGATCCGGAAGTGCACTTTGGGTCCTGGCAGGCTTTGCATCCAATTTCTACGCCCAGCGATGTTGCGTTGAAAATCCGGTCACACTATCTCACAAAACCGCAATGCCTGGTATTTGCATCATCAGCCTTTGTTAGCGGGTGTTGTGCGTCATTTCTCCAGCCGCGTTGCATTGATCTTCCAGCCGCGATGCAGGTGGAGCGTTGATTTCAGCCGCGAAGCTGGAGTCGCGTCATTTATCAGCCACATCATAAAGGGTGCGTCGATCATTTCCTCCACACAGCATAGTGCGCGTGGATTTTCATTTCTTGTCTGCCAACTTCACCTTTCAGGGCCCCTGGAACTGGATAGGGCACCACTTGGCAGGGCAGGAGTCTCAGCAGAGAGTCCAGGCGCGGGCAGGGGAATTCTTTGTTGGCCCTGAGACTTCAACAACAGGAGGCAAGCTAAGTTCAAGCCCTTGGAGATTTTTCTCAAACAGTAATTTGTAACAAGGTGCAGTCTTTGTCTCCCTCATTTTCAGGGCTTTTGGGTGGTCTTCTTATACCCCTTTCTACCTTTGAAGTTGGCCTACTTCAAAGAGAAGTCTCTGTTATTTTCAAGATCCTGCCTTGCCCAGGCCAGGCCCCAGACACACACCATGGGGTTGGAGACTGCATTTTGTAAGGGCAGTGTTAGAAATGGGGTTTTTGGTTGGCAGTCAGGTTACCCTCTGTCCAAGCAAGAACCCTCACTCTAGTCAAGGCAAGTCACACACAATCCAAAATTAGCCTGTGCCCACCCTCTGGTAGCTTGGCACGAGCAGTCAGGCTTAACTTAGAAGGCAATGTGTGAAGTATTTGTGCAATAAATCATACAATACCTCCATATAGCACCACAAAAATACACCACAGTGTTTAGAAAAATATATAATATTTATCAGGATAACTGTAGGTCAAAACGAATAAAGTTGCAATGTGAATTTGTAGAGATATCACTGGAAAGTGATATAAAGTGGCTTAAGTCTTTAAAAAGCAAACAAAGTCTCTTTCAAGCACAAAGTACCTGGTTTGGAGTGGAAAATCTCCTCAGAGGGCCACAGTCGTGCGTCGTTTTCCGGCGCGCGGACAGTCTCTTTCTGTGGATCGCGGGGATTACCAGATGTCCCGGGTCTGTGTGTGGATTTTCCTGCATGTTTTCCGGCTGCGCGTCGTTCTGCAGGGCTGCGCGTCAAAGTTTCGCTCTCACAGCAGGCGTCACGTCAATTTCTCCTCTGGAGGTCGGACGGCGTTGTCCTTGTGAGGCCGTGCGTAGAAGTTCCGGTCGTCCTGAAGGCGTCGCATCGATCAGCTGTGCATCAAACATTTCGGCGCACGGAGCGTCCAAGTGAAAAAGAGAAGTCTTTTTGGTCCTGAGACTTCAGGGAACAGGAGGCAAGCTCTATCCAAGCCCTTGGAGAGCACTTTCACAGCCAGACAAGAGGTAACAAAAAGGCAGCAGGCCAACAGCAAGGCAGCAGTCCTATGTAGAAAGCAGACAGGTGAGTCCTTTGAGCAGCCAGGCCGTTCTTCTTGGCAGGATGTAGTTTCTGGTTCAGGTTTCTTCTCCAGCAAGTGTCTGATGAGGTAGGGCAGAGGCCCAGTTTTATACCCAAATGTGCCCTTGAAGTGGGGAAGACTTCAAAGAGTGGCTAAGAAGTGCACCAGGTCCCCTTTCAGTTCAATCCTGTCTGCCAGGGTCCCAGTAGCGGGTGTGGCAGTCCTTTGTGTGAGAGCAAGCCCTCCACCCTCCCAGCCCAGGAAGACCCATTCAAAATGCAGATGTATGCAAGTGAGGCTGAGTTCCCTGTGTTTGGGGTGTGTCTGAGTGAATGCACAAGGAGCTGTCAACCAAGCCCAGCCAGACATGGATTGTAAGGCACAGAAAGATTTAAGTGCAAAGAAATGCTCACTTTCTAAAAGTGGCATTTCTAGAATAGTAATATTAAATCCGACTTCACCAGTCAGCAGGATTTTGTATTACCATTCTGGCCATACTAAATATGACCTTCCTGCTCCTTTCAGATCAGCAGCTGCCACTTCAACAATGTATGAGGGCAGCCCCAATGTTAGCCTATGAAGGGAGCAGGCCTCACAGTAGTGTAAAAACGAATTTAGGAGTTTTACACTACCAGGACATATAATTACACAGGTACATGTCCTGCCTTTTACCTACACGGCACCCAGCTCTAGGGTTTACCTAGGGCACACATTAGGGGTGACTTATATGTAGAAAGAGGTGAGTTCTAGGCTTGGCAGGTACTTTTAAATGCCAAGTCAAAGTGGTAATGAAAGTGCACACACAGGCCTTGCAATGGCAAGCCTGAGACAAGGTTAAGGGGGCTACTTAAGTGGGTGGCACAACCAGTGCTGCAGGTCCACTAGTAGCATTTAATCTACAGGCCCTAGGCACATATAGTGCACATTACCAGGGACTTATAAGTGAATGAAATAGTCCAATCAGGAATGATCCAAAGTTACCAGGTTTAAAAAAGTGGGAGAGCATATGCACTTTAGCACTGGTTAGCAGTGGTAAAGTGCGCAGAGTCTAAAGGCCAGCAAAACAGGGTCCAAAAAGTGGAGGGAGGCAGGCAAAAAGTTAGGGGTGACCACCCTAAGGCATGTCAGGTCTAACATGTGTCCCCCCCAGCTGAAAGTGGGGAGAGCTACCCAACCTCCTGGGAGCTCTCATCGCTAAGGAGGAAGTATCTGGAGAGACCATCAGCATTCGTGTGGTCAACCCCTGGGCGATGCTCCACCGTAAAGTCCATCCCCTGTAGGGAAATGGACCATCTCAAGAGTTTTGGATTCTCACCCCTCATCTGCATGAGCCATCTGAGGGGCCTGTGGTCTGTCTGAACCCGGAAGTGAGTCCCAAACAGGTAGGGTCTTAGCTTCTTCAGTGCCCAGACCATAGCAAATGCTTCTCTCTCAATAGCACTCCACCTTTGTTCCCGTGGTAATAGTCTTCTGCTAATAAAGACTACTGGTAGGTCTGAGCCCTCCTCATTCAGCTGTGCTAGAACAGCCCCTATGCCATGCTGTGAAGCATCTGTCTGAACAATAAATTCCTGGGAGTAGTCAGGGGCCTTGAGCACGGGGGCCGTGCACATGGCTTCCTTCAGAGAATCAAAGGCTTTCTGACAGGCCTCTGTCCAATTCACCAACCTAGGTTGTTTCTTGGAAGTGAGTTCTGTCAAGGGGGACACAATGGTACCAGAGCCCTTGACGAACCTGCGGTAGTATCCAGTGAGGCCCAAAAAGGCTCTCACCTCAGTCTGTGTTCTAGGTGGTTGCCAGGCCTTGATAGTTTTAATCTTGGCCTGGAGCGGCTGCACCCTGCCACCACCTACTAGGTGTCCCAAGTACACCACGGAACCCTGCCCAATCTGGCACTTACTAGCCTTGATAGTCAGGCCTGCCTGTTGCAGGGCCTGAAGCATCTCATTGAGGTGGAGCAGGTGTTCCTCCCAGCTGGAACTGTAGACAGCTATGTCGTCTAGGTAAGCTGCACAGAAGGCATCTTTACCAGCTAGGACTCCGTTAACCAACCGTTGGAAGGTAGCGGGGGCATTTTTCAGCCCAAATGGCATCACCCAGAATTGGTAATGGCCATCAGGGGTGGAAAAAGCGGATCTTTCTTTAGCCCCCTCAGTCAGGCCAATCTGCCAGTACCCGGAAGTAAGATCAAACGTACTCAGGAACTGGGCAGCGCCTAGCCTGTCAACGAGCTCATCAGCTCGGGGGATGGGGTGAGCATCAGTCCGGGTGACTGAAATGAGACCCCGGTAGGCCACACAGAACCGGAGTTCTGGCTTCGCACCTGGGGCAGTAGCTTTGGGAACCAATACCACAGGGCTGGCCCAGGGACTACTGGATTTCTCAATAACCCCCAAAGTCAACATCTTGGAGACCTGCTCCTTGATGCTGGCCTGCACCTTATCTAACAACCTGTAAATGTAGTTCTTTACAGGGGCACTGTAACCTGTGTCAATGTCATGCACACAGAGGTGGGTTAGTCCAGGAGTAAGGGAGAACAGGGGGGAGAACTGCTCTAACAGCTCATAGCAGTCCCCTCTCTGGGTTGGAGTCAGGGAGTCAGAGAGAATGACACCACCTACTGACCCATCCCCTTCTTTGACAGCGAGGAGGTCGGGGAGAGGTTCACTCTCCTCTTCCATGCCCTCATCGGTGACTAGGAGCATACTGACCTCAGACCTCTCAAAGTGAGGTTTGAGCCGGTTGTGATGGAGGACCCTTAGGGGTTGCCTAGGGGTCTTGAGGTCCACTAGGTAAGTGTCCTCCCCTTTACGCTCCTTGATCTCAAAGGGGCCAGTCCAGCGGTCCTGGAGAGTCCTGGGCTCTACTGACTCCATCACCCAAACTTTGTCTCCAGGTGAGAACTCAACTAGAGTGGCCTTCTGGTCGTACCACTCCTTCATCACCTCTTGACTGGCCTCGAGGTTACTTTGGGCCTGCTTCCAGAAGCGTTGGGTTTGTTTGCGGAGGGCCAGCATGTAGCTGACCACATCCTGGGTAGGGGCCTGGGGAGCTCTCTCCCAGCCCTCCTTAACGATGCTTAGGGGTCCCCTGACAGGGTGACCATAGAGAAGCTCAAAGGGGCTGAACCCTATCCCTTTCTAGGGCACCTCTATATAAGCAAACAACAGGCAGGGTAAGAGGACGTCCCACTTACGCCGCATGGCCTCAGTCAGGCCACCAATCATGCCTTTCAGGGTCTGGTTCAATCTCTCAACAAGCCCATTGGTTTGAGGATGATAAGGGGTGGTAAACTGGTAGGTCACCCCACACTCATCCCACAGGGTCTTCATGTATGCAGACATGAAGTTTGTGCACCTGTCAGACACGATTTCCTTAGGGAATCCCACACGGTTAAATATTCCCAACAGGGCTCTGGTCACCACCTTTGCAGTCACTGTTCTCAGAGGGATTGCCTCTGGATAGCGGGTGGCATGGTCCACCTAAACCCGGATAAACCTGTTGCCCAAGGCAGTTTTGGGGTCCAAGGGACCAACAATGTCGATGCCCACACTTTCAAAGGGGGTGCCAACGACTAGGAGTGGGAGCAGGGGAGCTTTAAGCGGTTTCACTGCCTTCGCCCTATAAGCCTGGCAGGTGGGGCAAGCTCTGCAGAAGTTATCTGAGGCTTCCCTCATTCTGGGCCAATGAAAGTGGGTGTTAAAGCAGGCACAGCCCTTTCAAGTGTAAGTGACAACTCCTATTCTCCCTCCAAGCACAAACAGGAATTATAAAAGTGATTGGGACAAGGTTCTTAAAGTGAATCAATTTTCAATTAGAACCAGTCATTCATCGTGGCTGGAAAATCTGCACAGGCCTACAATCTGTCCAGCATCCACATCATTGGCTATTCCTTATTCTCCAAATACTCTATTGATCATGGCATTATGCTCTGTGAAGAACAAAACAGGTGAAAGTAATTACTGCAAACTTGGACTGAAAGTACAGCTTTACTCAAGGAAGTGCCTTTGTTTGATTTGATGCAAATCTTTTCATACATTTCTTAAAGTAAATAGCACAACATAATATGTTGTGGGTTTGGAAGTGTTAAAAAAAGTCAGTGATATCTGAACCATTAATCAGTGGATGGTCCAAAAACTCTTATTCACAGACCATCTGAAGGGCCAAATGAAAATAAATAACTGAATTGTATTCATAAGATTGTTTTACTTTTCTGACATCCATTTGTAGTCTGCGAACCCAAATCCAGTTCTGCAGATCTTAAGCTTCTTTTTTTTAAATAAAAATCTTTATTTCTCATTTTTGTAATTTCAAAAACACAAAAAACATTGATACAACAAACATACCAATGGCTAATAACAATAGTATGTCACTAGTCAGGCATACATACCGGAGGTTGCACTAAAAGTGTACATAAGTTAATCATTTGATCACATAAGTATATAAGGGGATCAGATGCACATCTGCACGGCTGTAGTTGGGAACCATTTCCATGTATAACATGAGTCCAATATCACTGAGTGTGCTAAACCAGGAAGTACACAACATACAGAGGGCAAGGCCATACATCATCTGAATCAGATACATCCATGTCCAATGTCAGCAAGTAATCACACAGTGGGATGGACATCTGCTACGGGAGCTCCCGTCATGCTCTGTGGCTGAATCTGGGCAGAGGAACTGTGTCTTGTATGACGAGATGCCTAGCAAGATGGCCAATAGGTGGTGAACATGCCAAGCAGATCAGTGCGGTAAAGGATTTGGCTGCGGAGGGGAAAAGAAGAGCAAATGTAGTGCCCTGAAGTGGAGTCAAGGCCCCTTCAGACACCTAACACAGGAGGACAAGCTCTACAGGGATGGGCACCCTTGGAGTAGTGATCACCTTACAGAGAGGTGCAGTAGTGGGAATTGACAGTTTTGTTCCACCCCCCCCCCCACAGACACGTCACGTTGAAGGGAGGATTCGGAGGGAGGCTGCGAGGAAGAGTGAAAGCTAAATCTGGACTGGCAGGAAACACTGCTGCTTCCTTTGACTGTAGCGGGATGTACGGTGCACAGTAAGGGGTATGCATACTCATTAAAGGTTCATTAAAGACTTGGCCGGGAAGAAGCCAGAACACCTTGCTTTACCTTGTATGCTGTTCTCTCACTGTTCTCTGTCCCCACAGCCACCTCAACTGCTATGCTCATGCCATAGTGGTCTTCGCCCTGCCAGTCTGAAGATTGCTGATCTATCCACTTGCTGCTTTTCTCGCTTTAGGATCTTCAAATATCATCACATAGGCAACACTTGGGGGAGTTTAATATAAACAGAAGCCACACGCTACCCCTTCTCCTTTCATCTCATTCTTGGTGCCCACTGGCAGACCTGTAATAAGTTTGTTAGGCATTTGAAGAAGAGTAAGGGGCATGGCTTAATTATAGAAGACTACTTAGACAGCACTGGCAGAATGGCAGAATGTATTATATAATTAATTAGTTAGGCAAGCCTCCAGTTCCTCAACATTTTTAACATCAAATTGTTCATCATATGGCTACTCATGTATCACACAATCCAGGCCACATAAAACAAGCTTAACATTGGCATAACCCGCCATAACCTGCCGCAAATTTTAACAGCAGGTAGAAGTATGGACACGATCGATAGTCAGTCAAGCAGGAACGAGCCTAACCCAAGCCAGGAGGGGCCAATCCCTCAAGCCTCCCCATCAGGTCGATCAATCAAAACTACACTTATTCAGATCTTAAAAGATTTGCAGAATTTGAAACTATCACAAGAAGAAGCTCTTAGGAAAACTAAAGAACACTTGATGCAAATCAATACTAATATCCAACAGCTTGCCTCCCTTGTTTCCCAGGTCGAACAAAGAGTCAGTGATCTGGCGGGCCCAAGCAGTAAACAGGGCTCAGTAGCCTCTAAAATTCAAGCCGAGCTAGAGAATCTTCAGATGAAGCTTGTTGATATTGAGAATAGGTCTTGCCGTACAAATCTTCAATTTGTGGGCATCCCTGAGGATCAGGAAGTAGGGGAACGGTAACTAAATTGATTACGGACCTGGTAAATAAGTATGTCCTCCCCACCAAACTCCAGCCTGCTCAGATCTGTAAATCATGCGAGTGTATTGCGTCCCATCTGTTACAGCTTCAAACACAAGATACCCACAAACTATCTTGGTCAACTTTGGGAATTACAGTATCAAAGAACAAATCTTAACTCAGGCCATCAGAACTAAAATGTTTATCACTTCAGATAATTTCACATTCCGTACATTCTTAGGCATGTCTGTTGCAGCAGCACAAGGAAGCAAAGACTTCATCAACCTAATTGACAGTTTCAAGAGCTAGGGGCTCAGGGGATCAGGGGAAGGGGTTCCTTCTGAGTATGAAGGAGAACGTAGGGGCAAACACGATTTCGCAACACTACGCTTTGACTTAAAGGTCTAAGAGAACTCGACAGGAATGCTCACTCAGGGACTTTCTGAGTTTTTCTCTTTTTGAATGTTTTCTTCTTTCTCTTCCACAGGCGTCAGACTGTTTATGTAGTTTTGCATAATGCTGCTCTTCTAATGAAGATTCTTAAGTGCCATGTCAGGACTCTTATTCAGGGGTGGTTGTGGGGGGGGGTCAGAGAGTGGGCTGGGGCACTAGAGGAGGGACAGTGATGCTGGGGAGAGAGCCCATGATGGGTGGGGCTCCAGGGACACCGAAGGGAGTGGAGTCGAGGATCTCACGGGAGCTAGTGAGGGGCAAATAAAAAAGAATCAGGTAGAAAGGCTAAGCTTTGGATGCTAAATGAAACCTCAGGCAGCAAGGCTAAAACCATGGATAAGAGGCAGAATCAACCTTGACATGGAACCCGTGCATGAATGGAATCCTCTGTTAAGATGAGTACTAAAACTATAAAGATTGCTTCTTGCAATATTAATGGGGCTAATAATAAAGTCAAGCTAAGATCAGCTGGCTTAAGGAGTTAGGCGCTCAAATTATCCTGCTTCATGAAAAACACCTCAAGGCCTGTGCTAAAAGGCCTAAGCTACCCAATTTTAATTCCCATGCATACTTTGCCTTAGCTGATGCAGGGGTATGGGGCATGGCCCTTCTGATCTCACATAGGGTGGGGAGGTCAAGTGCAACAGATCATTCTTGACAACCAACTCTTTCATTTACTTTTATGGGCCTATCGAAGATGATGTAACTTCTCTTGAGTCCACACTGCAGGGCTTCCTTGTGAAAGGGGGGATTTTAATATTTTAAAGCATGGTAAAAGTGATTCCTCCCATAGAACCAAGACTCAGAATAAACCCAGAGCAGCTAGCTTCCTAGCCAAAATGGTAAGGGATTTAGCATGAGTGGATCTATGGCGTCAGGAACATCAACTTGCATAAGAATTCACTTGCTTCTCCAAGTGATTCAATTCAGCATCCAGGATCGAATTTTTTCTCATATCTACAGAAGTGTCAAGGAAAGACCATCTAATACTGACTAATTCTTTTTCCGACCATTCAGTCCAAATACTCGGTCACAAAAATGGAGCAGGATAGGACATGATGGGTACCAAGTCATTATTAGTAGATCCCGGCTGGTTGACAATCATGTGCCCTGCTCTTGAGGATTTCTTTGACTGGAATAAGGGATCCGCCTCTACATTCACGATATGGGGAGCATGTAAGGCCTACATTACAAGGGACGTCATTGCGTACCAGACCCAAATTTATAGAGCAAGAAATGAACACATACGAGCCTTGCAGCAGGAAGCAGATCATGTGGCTGCAGCTCATATGTTATTCCACACGCAAAAATCAGGTGCCAGGTTACTGCAAGCAAGACAGGCGCTAAAATAATATTATACATCTCAAGCTTATAAATCATAATGCATGCTTCCAAAAGTATTATTAGGAAAACGAGCACATAGGGAGGATTTTAGACTGGTCTGTAAAGAAAAGTAGAAACAATGCATTAATTAAATCAATATATGACGAGGCAGGATGCCGGATAGTAACTCAACCAGAAGAAATCAATAAGGTATACACTACTATATGTCAGATCCCTTCTAAACATGTAAAAGAGTATTTAAACTTGCTGAGATTACAATCAGTAATGAGCTTCATTCTATAGGAAATGCACCAATAACCTTAGAAGAAGTACAGGATACGATTAAATTACCTCCTAATGAGAGGCCCTGCAAGCGTGACTGACTACCCATTGAAATCTACAAAGTATTTATGGTCCAAATTGCATAATTTTTAGTTATCCTTTTTAATGAAATACTCGAAGGCGCAATTATGCCAAGCTCTTTCAAGGGAGCCGTGATTGTCAGCTTTCTGAAAAGAGAGAAACTGGCCGACAGAGGAGGATCATATAGCTCTATCAGCCTGCTAAATAGCGATTACAACATTTTCGCAAAGATTTTAGCATTCCAGGTTAATTCCCTTGGCACAAACAGAGATCCATCCAAATCAGTCCGGCTTCCTTCTGCGGGGAAATATTGCATCCAAGATTAATAGTTTATTCCAGGCCATTGATTATTTCTCGAGTAATGAAACCAAGGCGGCCATAATTATCTTGGACGCTGAAAAAGCGTTCCACCTGGCTCAATGAGAAGTTATTTTCGTGATTCTACTTTGTTTCAGTTTCCTTTTGAAATTGTTTCACGTGTTGGAGAACCAATACTCCAGAGCAGTGGCTAAAGTGATAGTCAATGGGAACAGGGCAAGAAGTATGAGAAGTATGTCAATCAGCAGAAGCACACTTCAAGGCTGCCCTACGTCACGGGTCCTGTTTGCCTTATTTATCGAACCATTGGCTGCCGCACTGCATCAGGACTCTCAGACCGAAGCCCCTATACATAATGCACCCAAGGTAAAATTACTGGTGGAGATACAGTACTGTATTTATTACCAGAAGAGCAAAACATTGTCAGGACATTTGATGTAATCCAAATCTTTACAGAACTTGAGGGATACAGAGTTAATCACATAAAATCAGAAGCACTCCTCTTTAAGAGTTCTGTATTGTTCTCCCTAATGAAATGCGGACTAATTATTCAGCCTCACGGGTAATTAGATAGTTGGATGCATTTGTTTCGCATAATCTTTCGGATATATATGAGCTTAACAATGAAAAGACTCTGTATAAAGCACGGCTCCTTAACAAGTGGCAAGATCGACCCCTTACAATTATTGGCCGAACAGCTCTAATTAAAATGATGATCCTCCTGCATTTTCTCTTTGTTTTCACTAATGTCGTCATCAGAGCTCCCAAGAAATATTTTAAAGAAATAGATCAGATACTAAGCCGTTTTATATGTCAAGGAAAGAGAGCACGTACAAAATTACAGATTCACCATCGAATATCCAAGATGGGGGATTACCATTTCCCGGCTGCATTTCTCGCTACTTCGATGCAAGTGTCTAAGTCTCCTGACTCTTCGCACTATTTTTATCTCAAGTTAATGCTTCCAGAAGAACATGTTCAACTTTCCACCTTCCTTAAGATTCCTAGACTTCCGAAGCGTACCAGGTATAAGCTTTCCCATATGATAACTTTTCAATACACCCAACTCAAGAAGGAATACCACCTTCCTCACTTCCGCCCCTCCATGTTATTGAGGGAGTTTGGGCTCTTGGGTTTACAACTAGGGACTGAGATCAAGACTGAGAAAAGGCAGGAGTCAACCGAGTTGGTGACTTTATAGAGGTAGGGAATCTGAAAACTTGGGAGCAGTTGGTGAGGGCGAATGTCGAGATCCTATTATCAATGCATGTTTCTTATGTACAGATCAAGCAATTTATTGAAACTATGCAGCCAGTAAGCGATGTTATGGTTGACAGTATTGCCCAAGCATATTTTATATTCCAATTAAACGGTATCGGCAGCTGGCATCGTACATTACTGCAACACATTTCGGTAGCCTAGGTCCCTGCTGCATTAATCAAAGTTGAAGCAGTTACAGGGTTCAAGTTCAAACCATGAACATGACATTTTTATAACCTCTTAGCACATAAAGCTGTTCAGGGAGATAATTTTAGAAGAATTACTTTTTTTTTTTAAATGGATGCTTTATTAAACACTTACCCGTGTACATAAATGGCCCCCACTAACACCGGGGAATGCTTCAGGTGTAGTGGCACCCCAGGGGAATAGCTGCATATCTGTTTTACTTGCTCCGCCATAGGACAATTCTGGCTAAAAATAATTTCAATCAATCAGCAAGAAACTTCAAGAGCTATAACCTCGGACTCCTACAGGACACTGTTCGGGATTTCTGTAAGACAGTTTCTATCAGTCAGAGAGCAAAATTCATCCTTATACCATCCCTAGTGGCCAAGTCACTCCATCTACAAAAGTGGAAATCAGCAGAGTTACCCTCATTTGAATCCTGGTTGCTTAAAATGGAGAAGGTTAAATTAAGAGAGAAACTACGCTCAAAGAGTGGGGGTAATACAAAAACATCAGTCTATCTGGAACATGAACCCCATGAAAAGTAGTACCTCTACAATATAGGAAGGAAGAATCAGTTGGAGGTGGGGAGTTTTGATCAATTATGGTGATCATTCTAACGATTATTTTGAAACGTGGATGTGAGATGTATTTTGGTCTACCTTTATACATGAACGAGTAAGTAATACAAATAAAGTAATCACCCAGTGGCTGCAATATGTCTTTGAGCCATGACGTGGGGATTGCAATGCAGCATACACTTCACTAGTAGTATCACAATAAATCAATTTTTTTAACCAGTCACCATTAGCAGGGCAGTGCTTATTAACCCAGCACATAGCCAGGCATTGTTTAGTATGCGACAACACTATGGTGGTGAATCTGCATGAACCTGGTGACAAGGGTTTGACGTAGCCCAAAATGGCTAGTAGGGGTCAGGTGTTTGGGTAATACCAGTCATGGTGGATATCAAGGTGAGAATTTTCATCCAGTTTGTCTGGATAACAGGGCAAGTCCAGGCAAAGTGCATGAAATTGGCATTATCGGCCCAAAACTTTGGACAATGGTTCAGTTATAAAGGGTCAATTTTAGACAGGCCATGTGGTATAGTGTACAGAAAGTGGAGGAATTTATAGTGCAGAAGCTCATGCGAATGGTTATAGGAGGTAAGCTTAATTTGTGTACAATTATAGGACCAAGTCTTTTCTGGTATTGTGGTCCTAGTTCGCACTCCTATGCCACCCTGACCTTTCCATCACATTCCGGCTTATAGGTGATTTCGGTTTGGTAGCACTTGGGGACCATTCACAGCCCCTCAGTAGCTGTGATCACTGAGGTTAATGAAGGAATTCTCTTCTTATATTCTTCTGTCTTATATTTGAAATCCTACCACTTGAGAAAGACATAGTTGTCGAAACGCGTCATGGGGCCTGAAAATCTTTCTGAATAAATGAAGCTGTCATGGAGCCCCCAGGAGTGCAGTGCCTTTTTTGTGTGACGATTAATAAGGGTTATGGTCTAAAACCCTCCACGTGCACCAGCAGTTGAGTTCCTTGCTGTTTTAGACCATTTGGGTTGGATTTACAATAACGGCAAAGGCACCCGGCATCCGCATACAATTTGGAACAGACTTTGAGTGGGCGAGGAGATACTGATCTCCGGCGTGTGCACGAAACACTGGAAGACGTATTTATCATAAGGAACTTTCAACAACACTTAACGCAACTCTGAGCAACAGTCTCATCGAGGAACAATGATGAGGGTGTCTTTAAATAGATATGGATGCCGATGCGGCCCTGCTGCTGAGGAACGCCTCAGTTGCTTGGGGTCTGGGTGCTGTGACAAGGATTTCAAATATAAGACAGTTTGCCACAGAAAGAAAGAACTGGTAAAAAGGAAATTACGGAAAAGCCTGTTTGAAAAAATATGCTGAATGTAATTGATGCACGTATTCCTTTTAACATGATGTACGAATACTATTGGATTGAACTATCAATGACTATAATCAAATTATTGAATTAAGGAATCGTGTTAACAGCAATCACGTTTGAATATCTTACAGGTGAGATACATGTGGCTATTAATCCCAGAATGCAATATAAATAGTGTGATGGCAGGAAGGAACAGACAATAACACTTGAGAAAGACATGGTTGTCGAAACGTGTCGTGGGGTCTGAAAATCTGTCTGAGTAAATGAAGCTGTCATGGAGCCCCCAGGAGTGCAGTGCCTTTTTTGTGTGATGATTAATAAGGGTTATGGTCTAAAACCCTCCACGTGCACCAGCAGTTGAGTGCCTCGCTATTTTAGACCATTTGGGTTGGATATATATATATATATATATATAAATATATATACCACAGTCGATCCCGAAATAGCAAGGCTCAAACGTGGCTGTCTGACCATGGGCTCGGGAATTCCATAAATAGATCAAGGGACATTTTAACTGCAACACTGATTTTTGCGTATACTGTTTGAGATGCTCATGTGATAAAATCTATGTGGGAAGCACTATACACAAAGCTAAAAAGAGAGTGTTGGAGCATATAAGAGCCATCCCTGACTGTGACCGTAATTGTCCTGTGGCACAACATTTCCATGAAGTGCATCAGGGAGATGAAAATTCACTCAATTACTTGGTATGTGATCAGATAAGATTAAATTCACGTGGGGGGTGATAGACCAAAACTATTACGAATTTTGGAATCAAAGTATATTATTAATTTTATGACTCTTTTCCCCCTTGGCCTGAATTCAAGTGAAGAAATGAGCATATATCTTGGGAGGTAGACTTGTGTATAATAGGAGAAAATAATGTTAGTCGAGCTTCTATATGATATGGATATAAATAGGTATATGGTTTGTTTATATGTGGTATTAGGTAATAATATATTTTAAACATAGACTCTAAGGGCGGAAGTGCCATAATGTAACAATAGAGGGAAATTTGAAATTTGTAGAATTATGTACATTGGATTTGTGTGAGACTAACTATACTCTGATTAGCATATGTAGTAATATTATATTTGTAAAAATTATGAATATATAAGACTATTTTATTATTACTAGGCTTAATGAATGATATATATTTGGGATACTTTTAGTTTCCACTATGGGAACCCTCTTTGGGTAATTCAAAGTGTTTCAAATTTACCTTGAGAGAACTGATAATACTCAACATTCTAAGATGGCGACCACCTTTTTGAGTAGTTTGTAGTGTATTTTTAGTCTTTTTTCTATGTTGGTGTATTTTGATATGTTTTGGGCTTGTACTTTGGCTCCCCCATCCGTGATCAAGGCTATGGCTGAAACGCGTTTGGAGGAACAACCTTCTGTCATTTCCAATATATTTGCAACTTGCCGAAGGTATCTCAACTGTTTTCTTCTATTTAGATAAGGAAACGTTTGATGCATATATATATATATATATATATATATGGGCATGTGTGTGTGTATCTGTGTGTATATACATGCATACACCACATTTATCTGTACATCTATTTGTGCACACAGACACATACACAAAATTACTTTCTGTATGTAAAAATCCTATGAAAAAAATAGTTCTCATTATAAGTTCTGCTGATGATAGATAAATGTGAAGGGGTTTACTATCAATCACAAACAGACCCAGCTAAACAAGTGCATTTTAAACATACTCGAGTGCCATGTCCTGCTATTTGGTCCAAGGGAATCTTAACAAGTTTTGCATTTCAGAGATCAGAAATAATGTTTTAAATGAATCAAATATTCGTTGCTGTTTCACTGCTTTCTGTTAACTTATGGACCTTAAGAGACTGTAGTAGCATTCTTTAAAAAAAGTTATCACAATTGTTAGAAATGGGGTCTTTGATTGACAGTCAGGTTACCCCCTGTTCAAGCAAGGACCCTCATTCTAGTCAGGGTAAAAGAGAATCACCCTCAGCTAACCCCTGCTTACCCCCTTGGTAGCTTAGCAGAGCAGTAGGCTTAACCTCAGAGTGCTAGGTGTAAAGTATTTGTACCAACACACACAGTAACTTAATGAAAATACTACAAAATGACACAACACCAGTTTAGCAAAATAGGAAATATTTATCTAAACAAACCAAGACCAAAATGACAAGAATCTGACATACACAAGTCACGTTATGAATTTTTAAAGATTAAACTCAAAAATAGCACTTACAAACACAAAATGCTTCCATGAGGTGTTAACACGGCGTTGTGACAGAGTCGTTCCCAACAAGCCGACACCAGCGGCGCCGGACACGGTGTCGAGTAGACCCCCAAGTACAGTACCTTTGGTGAAGAGTGAAAACAGGTCGATGCGCGAAGTCGGGGATCGCAGCATCTTTGCGAAACATTGAATCCGTGCACTTTGAGCGGCATAGGTCATGACGTAGTGCGGCGACTTCCACAGAGTCGCCGACTTCAGCGGGGCTGCAGCGGCATCGGTCCTGTGAAGGTCATCACGTTCCATGAAGATCATGGAGTCGGTTGCAGGCGGCATCACCAGATTCAGTAGTGGCGTCGGTCCGAAGTTGTCCGAAGTTGATTTCCTTGGATTTCCATCAGTTTTCCTTTCAAGGGCCCAGGGACTGGATAGGGCACCACTTGTCAGAGCAGGAGTCTCTCCAGAATCTCCAGGTGCTGGCAGAGAGAAGGGTTTGCTGTCCCTGAGACTTCAAACAACAGGAGGCAAGCTCTAAATCAAGCCCTTGGAGATTTCCTCACAAGATGGAAGGCACCCAAAGTCCAGTCTTTGCCCTTTTACTCTGGCAGAAGCAGCAACTGTAGGAGAGCTCCACAACGCACAGTCACAGGCAGGGCAGCACTTCTCCTCGGCTCTTCAGCTCTTCTCCAGGCAGAGGTTCCTCTTGATGTCCAGAAGTGATCTAAAGTCTATGGTTTTGGGTGCCCTTCCTATATCTAATTTCTCCTTTGAAGTAGGCCTTCCTCAAAGTAAAGTCTCTTTTGAATGTGAAATCCTGCCTTTCCCAGGCCAGGCCCCAGACACTCACCAGGGGGTCGGAGACGGCATTGTGTGAGGACAGGCACAGCCCTTTCAGAGGTAAGTGACTACTCCTCCCCTCCCTCCTAGCACAGATGGCTCATTAGGAAATGCAGACTACACCCCAGCTCCCTTCGTGTCACTGTCTAGTCTGAGGTGCAACCAGCCCAACTGTCAAACTGACCCAGACAGGGAATCCACAAACAGGCAGAGTCACAGAAATGGTATAATTAAGAAAATGCTCACTTTCTAAAAGAGGCATTTTCAAACACACAATCTTAAAATCAATTTACTAAAAGATGTATTTTTAAATTGTGAGCTCAGAGACCCCAAACTCCACATGTCCATCCGCTCCCAAAGGGAATCTACAATTTAATCAGGTTTAAAGGTAGCCCCCATGTTAACCTATGAGAGGGACAGGCCTTGCAACAGTGAACAACGAATTTATTTAGCAATAGTTCACTGTCAGGACAGATAAAACACATTACTATATGTCCCACCTTAACCATACACTGCACCCTGCCCTTGGGGCTACCTAGGGCCTACCTTAGGGGTGCCTTACATGTAAGAATACGGCAGGTCTAGGCCTGGCAAGTTGGTACACTTGCCATGTCGAATTTACAGTTTAAGGTGCACACACAGACACTGCAATGGCAAGTCTGAGACATGATTACAGAGTTACTTATGTGGGTGGCACAACCAGTGCTGCAGGCCCACTAGTCGCATTTGACCTACAGGCCCTGTCACCTCTAGTGCACTTTACTAGGGACTTACTAGTAAATCAAATATGCCATCATGGATAAACCAATTAAATACAATTTTACACAGAGAGCATATGTGCTTTAGCACTGGTTAGCAGTGGTAAAGTGCTCAGAGTTCAAAAGCCAACAGCAACAGGTCAGAAAAAATAGGAGGCAGGAGGCAAAAAGATAGAAAAACATGATAAAGGAAGCTTTTGCAAAGCCAATAGGTTTCTCATTTAAAAGGTGAATGCAGATCAATTGACTTTGCCAATGTTTTTTCATTACCACTGCACTACTCTTTATTTTGAACTTGTCTTTTGTAAGTGTCTGCCGGCCATGCTGGAATGGTAAAGCGAAAACAGGCAAAAGCTCTTTCTCTGCCTAAGGACTGCACTGAATAAGCGATTCCGGAAAATACATGCCCAAAGATGGAAGACCATTTTAAATGAAAAGGGACTGCAGTCTGTAGTATGGCAGATGGTCACACCTTGTGTGGAAACGCTGACATGCACGCATGCCCTGACCCCACATTGAAGGTCGTGGGTGACTTAAGTGAAAGGACCTGGCCATTGCTTAATGCGCATGCCGTTTTGACAGAAACCAGAGCCTTCCTGTCTTAACTGCCACCCGCTGCCACTGAGAATTAAGTGCTATGCCACTACAGTAGTGACGAGTAGGAACCAGCCCCACTGCACCCATTGTGCTAGCGCTGGCAGAAAAGCTCTGCCTTCGTGGAGCAATGCTGTTCTGCTTAGCCTCATACCATGCCCTCCGTCCTCAGCTTGGACTGTAACCATCCAGGCTGTAACCACTCTCACGATGCCTCAAAAAGGGAGGCACTTGCCACTATGGAGTGCCATATCTTACCATCCAGGAAAATCACACTACCTCATCTTGGAGAATCACTCTTCCTCACAACACTGGTGGCATTCAGGGCTGCCTGCTCCCTGCCTTTTCTCTGGTGAGTGCCAGCACCTTCAAAACACCGCTGGAGTGAACAGGCCTACCTGCACTGCCCACAAAGTCCCGCCGCTCACTAGCATCTCCATTGCTCACCCCTGCTCCTCAGCAGGTCTACTGTCTAGCAGGATGAAGTAAAAGCTGTGCTCGACCAGCAGACAACGCCCCTGCTATATGCAGCCACACCTCCACCACAAAGCAGTTTGCCAGCACGTCAATAGGAGTGCATCCACTACTCTTCCACCCTTCAGCAAACTCAGTCACCCAACAACTATAACTCCATATTGACACACTTGAGTTGTGCACCTAAGCACCTATTCAAGGCCACCAAGGAGACTAATGGTGAGACTCAACAGGTCCTTGCTCCTAACTTTGTGCAGGGGGAACTCTTCAAATTCTTTCTCAATCTCCCTGGCACTGGCACTGAAGATGATGCACATGGCACTATAACGTCCCTGAATGCATACTTTGATCCTCAGATGAACTCTGATTTTGAATGATTCAACTGCAAGAAGCCCACCATGTGAAGGGGAGCCCTTTGACTTTTTCAACATCTTCTTGAGGGATCTCGCCAGAAGATGAACTTGGAAAGAGGTATATGCTGAAATCATACAAGACTTCCAGTCAGCTGTACTGAGACGCAACATACTTTGTCATCCCAATGTACAAGTAGATGTGATTTTGACCCTCACTCACTCCTCCGAACTGTCCAGTGATCAGGCTGACCATATTGGAACCACATTCCACAAACTTAGAGCCACACCACAACCAATTAAGATGGAAATGGCAACTGCAGTATCAAAAGGCCATCTGGTGAAGTACATCCAAAGCCGAGCCATGCTGTTGAATCTACTGAAGACGTCTGCTGCTATGTGGGTTCTACTTGCACCCTCTTCTTGAGTGCCCAGCCAGGAGCAAAATCTGCTAAATTTGCCTATGACTTTGCAAAAGTCTGCTGCGTTGGGCGGTGTCCACCTGCATACAGAGGGTGAGGCATGGCCAGGCGCCAAGTGGTGAAAGCGCTCATGCACCATCAATCAACAGACTCTGAGGGCACCACTATATCCGTAGGGGACAACTGTGCCCCAGCAGAAGAAGAAGGTGAAGAGATCTTCTTTATATCTTGAACACTTGATCTGAGGTACCCTCCAGCCTGGTGCAGTTTCTTGCCATTGATCTGCTTCCCAATTTGCTACCCACCTCAGCCAAGATCTTTGCCTATGAAAGTTCAACACCCATCCCGCTGGCAGGACTGTTCATCAGCTCTGTCTCCCACGGAGACCATGCCTGTTGTACAAAGTTCTTTGTCACCTCACCTGTGACACTGTTGCCTGCCTGCAACTTATCCTTTTCACCGCTGCAACAGGGGATGTGTCCAGCAACATCGACTGCCTATTTCTCAACTTGGCACTACCTTGAGAAAAAACACCCACTGAATCCAAATTCATGTTGGGCAGGGCCAAAGACCATGCGCAGCTTGGGGAGCATGCATGAGGGTTGGCTGACGGGCCTGGCCATAGTCTGTGTGAGGCGCTGCTTATATTTATGTTTGTGCATGCAAGAAAAAACATTGAAGTTCACTGAAAAAAACAAAGGTTACAGGGACGTTATAGTTAGGTTCTGAATTTACTTACACAAAGCCTTAGCAATTCAGCAGTTATAGTTATTTCAAGTTATATAACTCGTGCCCTCACCATGCACTACTGTGAGAAAACTGGGCTGATTGCAGAAGCCCCCTGACTTTTTGCCCCAATTTTTCACTTTTTGCTGGTGTTTCCTGACTATGATGGTACCCTGCTAACCAGTCCCAGGGCCTGTGCTCTGAGTAAAGCCATTATGCAAGATAGGCTACTTATAATTTGCAGTATCAACCTATCTATAAGTCCCTAGTATATGGTATGGCATGTAGGTTTAGAGACCCCAGCATAGGTAGTGCACCCATAGGTGCACTGCTGAGGTACCCCAGGTCATTTTAAGAGTAGGCCTGCCTTGCTGGCTGCTTTTAAATTAAAGTTACATGCTAATTTGACTTTGGAATTAAAAGTACTTCCAAAGTCTTAAACTACCCTATTTTTACATATAGGTCACCGCTAAGGTATGCCCTAGGTGTGCTAAGGGTTGGGTGCTTTGTAACTACAGGTAGGGACCTTATAAAAGATGTTTTATAAGCCCTGGTGAAGAAAAATATCAAAATTTGTTTTCCCTCACTGTAGTGAAAGGCTCCATAGGCTAAAATGGGGAGACTTTATTTTAAATAATAACGTCTCAAAAGGAGCTAGATGTGTCAAGTTTGGTATCAAACTTATTGTTATAATACACCCAACAACTAGTTATTGTTGAATTAAACATAACTAGTTCAGGGAAATAGTTTTAGAAGTCTACCCGAAAGTTGCCAACTTCAGCTCTGTAGTGCCCTTTGCTAATTGGCCAGCCTCTGGCATCCTGGCCAGGCTGCCTTGATGAGGTGTGAAGTGACCGGAGCTGAAGACAAATGAAGTGCCTGAGGGTGGAGATCTGCCTCAGCAGATGGTGAAACCGGAAGGGGGAAAGTAGCCAAATTGGTCTTCACAGGAGAGAAGGACATTTGGAGCAGCTTAGGACCTCCCCCATTTCCTGCAAACCCAAACAGCCAGGTGCCCCCCTGATTAGATAAGCAGAGGGCTGGAGAGGGGTGTGTTAAGGGAACTTAGCTACACCAGTGGGTGGACCTCGCCAGACTTAACCTCCAAAATTGTGATTTTTCCATTTTGGATTTTTAAGGAATGTTGCTCCTTGGGATTGATTTTTGACACACTTCCCAGGAAGTGGTCATCCAAGAGGGTGGTGACCTGCCTGTGATTGGACAGTTGCCCACCCTGCTTTTCACTCCAGGAGCAAGGATGAATTTGGCAGAGCTGCACCCACACCTCAGTCTCCAACAATGAAGAACGACAGATGAGGAAGGACTGCCCTGCTGGACCCTGACTTGCACCTGGACACTGCACTCTGAAGAACTGCACCAGCTGCACACTTGGGCTTCACCACAAAAAGGACTTTGCCTGCCTTCAACTGGTTAAAAAGGGACTTCCTGTTTGCTACAGGTAGAATATAGCTGACCAGTACCCCCTGCATCAAGACCTGAAGAAATTGACCAGCTGACCAGTGTCTAGAGTCCTAACCCTCAAGGAGCAACTCAGAGCTTCTGGTACCTTGGGTTGAGTTGTGGACTCCTAAAGGACATTCTAAGACCTTCTGGAAGAAGATCCAGACATTTGGAGAACTTTGGGAAAAAGCTCCATAAAGGGACTAATCAGACGTCGCGAGGCAAGTCGGCTGACCTCAACCACGACCCGGCCTGCCTTGGAAGTTCATCCCGCTGAAAAGCTTTGGAGCTCCAGACTTCCAGGATTTCACAGGGGGCTCCTGGAAACACAATCTGATGACATTGACTTAAAATTGGCTTGCTGTGGAGGGTCATCCGATGTCGGAGATAACATACCACCACCGCGGAGTGGGTCCCATGTTGGGCAGAGTTCTGATGTGATATTCCTCCTACCTAGCTTGTAGGCATTCTCTCCTGGGTAGGACTGTGTGGGTCCCAGGTATGCAGGAGTTGGCGGAATGTGTCCCTCCCCATGCCCTGGTGCATTGTTACTGGTAGTGCATTGCTTAGTGCGTATGCCTGTACCCTGTGTGTGAGGGTGCTGTGTACGTAAACATTGGTGTTGTTGCAGCCATTGACCAAGTGTATCCTTTGTCTCTCCCCCCCTTTTTGTTTTGTCATCCTGCCCTTATGTGCATTAGCATCATCTGGCGGAGGAGCAGAGGCACAGGGGACGGAGGGAGCTGCATCCCACGGGACCCAGGAGGCAGAGTCCTCCGATGGTGAGGGCACCAGTGGGAAGAAGGGCGAGGGGAGCATCACAGCAGAGACTGGAGGGGAGAGTACGGACACAGATACTTTCTCCAATGGAAGCTCTCTGGTGGTGAGTTGCCCGTGCCTGGTCACCCAGGAGGGTGGGCATCTCCTTCGCCCCAGGCATCTCAGGCCCTGTCCCAGTTAGCCCTGCTGCCCTGAGTCAGGAGGCTATTGACCTCCTGTGATCCATCTCTGTTGGGTGGTCCACCATTATGAATGCCATCCAGGGGCTGGCAGCCCAAATGCAACAGACCAATGCATTTCTGGAGGGCATTCACACTGGCTTGGCAGCCCAACAGAGCTCAATCCAGGCTCTGGCCTCTTTTCTGATGGCAGCCATTGTCCCTGTTTCCACCCTCCCCCCTCCAACTTCCTCTACCCAATTTCATTCCTCTCAACCCCAACCTCTCCCAAGCACACAGGCAGACCAGCAGGCACACAAGACAACACACAAGAGTGGCACAGGCAAATACAAGCACCACACTCCATCCCACAGACACTCACACAAACACCATCCAGATGCAGACATACCAATATCCAGTGCCTCCACTGTGTCCCCCTCCTCATCCTCCTCCACCTCCCTCCCAGTTACGTCTACACTCACACCTGCATGTACTACATCGTCATCCACTACCACCATCACCAGCACACCTTTCAGAACATACACCTCACTGGTAGATACTTCCCCAACAGCCATGCACACGTCCCCTGTGTCCTTTCCTACTGTGTCCCCTCCCTTCCTAAGGGACACAAACGCAAGCACTCAGACACCCGACAGCCATCCACCTCACAACAGCATCTAGCACATGCAGCTACACCCAAACACAGCAGACAGGCACCTCCCACAATCACTCCCTCTTCCTCCACTCCCAAACCTTCTCCCTCTTCCTGCCCCAATGTCCCTAAGAAGCTTTTCCTTTCCACCATTGAACTCTTCCCTACCCCTCCCCCGATCCTTTACGTTTGTCCCAGGTGGGTAAAACCCAGGCAAGCACCTCAGCCACCCAGTCCACGGGCCCAGTAGTGTCCACAGCAACCCGTGGAAAGAGTGCCTGCCCCAAGTGCTGTCCGGAAGGGCGAGGAGCCTTCCCCAGCTGGCGCCAGGAAGGGCAAGGAGCCATCCCCAGCTGCTGTCAGGAAGGGCAAGGGGCCTGCACCAGCTGCTGCCCTGAAGGGCAAGGAGCCATCTGCAGCTGCTTTCAGGAAGGGCAAGGGGCCTGGACCAGCAGGCAGGAAGGACAAGGGGCTTGGTGCTGGGACTCAGTCGGAGCCCTCACCACCAAACATGGTGGTGCAGCTGTGCAATGCTGTAGGGGATGGACAGGAGCTTCCCCCGACAACCAGCAGTGGCAGCAGCACCGCCACTGCCACCACTGAACAGCTGTCCAAGGCTGCAGGGGATGGGCTGTAGCCTCCCCCAACACCAGCAGCAGCATCACTACCACCAGTGGGCAGCCATCCAAGGTTGCAGGGGATTGGCTGGAGCCTCCCCCCACCACCAGCAGCATCACCACCACCACCAGTGGGCAGCCATCCGAGGCTGAAGGGGATGGGCTAGAGCTTCCCCCCCACCACCAGCAGTATCAGCAGCACCACCACTGAGCAGCCGTCACCACCGGTGGACGGTCTGTAGTCTTACCTCCATGGGCTGTTGTGCGGCCTGCCCTCTGCAAATCCTGTAGATATGACACCCACCTGAGAGACTGTGACCTTGCACTTCCCAAGATCTGCATCACAGGGCTCGATGCCCCCTCCAGAACCAGTGGGGATAACACCCACTCAACCCAGGATGAAGATCACAGGACACAATGCCTTCTCCAGAACCAGTGGGGAAAACACCCACTCACCCCATTCTCCCCAGGATGAAGATCACAGGGCACGATACCCCCTCCAGAACCAGTGGGGAAAACACCCACTCACCCCAGGATGAAAATCACAGGGCACGATGCCCCCTCCAGGGCATGTGGGCAAGTCACCCACTTGAGAGACTGTGGCCTTGCACTCCCTAGGACTGAGCACAGGGCACGATGTCCCCTCCAGAGCATGTGGGCAAGTCACCCACTTGAGAGACTGTGGCCTTGCACACCCCAGGACAGAGCACAGGGCATGTGTCCCCCTCCAGAGCATGTGGGCAAGTCACCCACTTGAGAGACTGTGGCCTTGCACTCCCCAGGACCAAGCACAGGGCATGTTGCCCCCTCCAGGACCAGTGGTGTAGTTCCATCTGCCGGCTGAGGTGCCCCCTGTTCCTCCTCCCCCTGAGGTGCCTGCCTATTTTCGAACTGATGCCCCTGCAGTGTTCTCTCTTGGGTCCTTGGACTTTGTAATTTGGCCCTATGGCCCATGCACATTGAGGACTGGGCAGATTGACTTGAATTGTACATACGCATATACTTTTAGATTGGATGTACGTATTTTTACTGTATTTATATTATTATACTCACTTTCATCTATTCGTGTTGTCCTTGCATTATCCTGAGGGGTACGCGGTCTATATGTTTTCTTTCTGCATCTGATTGTGTGGATGGTGCTGGGGATGGGGTGTATGTGTGTGTTGCGTGTGGGTGTCACTCTCTTTTTCCTCCCTCTCGCCCCTGTTTGCTAGGTGGCTAGGTGGCTGTACTCACGGTGGTCGTCTTCGCCGTCATTAGTGTTCGTGGTGGAGCAAGACGTAAAAGATCATCGGAAAAATCTGCAGCTCGGGTTACATGGCGGCGTGGTTTTGTCGCATAGGCTCTCATTATTCTAATGAGATTACTGGATTTTGAGCTGCAGAATCACCCGCAGTGTGGGAGACTAACTCGAACCCACTGCGGGTGACACCTGTCACTCCGATCCGGACTTTGCTCTGGCTAACTAGCAGTGCCTCATCTCCACCCAAGGGTAGGGATGACTGGGCAGCCGAGTGCATGACATACTTGGCTTCTCAGGGCAGTCGTGGTCACTCAGGTCTCATTCGGTTCTCTCATTTACAATTCAGTCTCATATATAAATGACAAACAGAGGCAGTATATGTTTCAATAATAGGTTTAATAAAATGACTGCATCTTAGATAGCAAAGCTTGAGCTGCAACAACCAGGACAACACAACATGACAGTATTAAAATTGTGACCAGAAGAGTGAAGCATAAGAAAAACGCTATCATATTGTCACTATAATCAATGGACTAGCTCCTACCTAGGCTAGGATAGAGCACAGCATGTTAAGCTCTCATTCTGCCCTTCAGGGTTCCCCTGGGAAGACATCAACCCCCATACCTGAGCAAAGGCCTGCGGTCTGCATTAGCATCTGTAGCGAAGCATTTGCATTAGCATCTGTAGCGAAGTATTCAGCAATCAGCATACAGTTGTGGTTCGCTGGCTGGAATCTCCCTCTAACATGTAAGGGACAAAGAAGTGTTTTTATAATAACACAGCTGATATTCCTAGAAAATCTCCCTACTTAAGGTTGTATATTTTCTATGAATGTTGGAGAATAATCTTCTACCACGTTCATCGTCAATGTACGGTGCTGTAGCCTTGGAAGAAGCACAGAGGGCCATATTTATACTTTTTGATGCAAAACTGCGCTAACACAGTTTTGCGTCAAAAAAATTAGCGCCGGCTAACGCCATTCTGAAGCGCCATGCGGGCGCCGTATTTATTCAATGACGTTAGCCGGCGTTAGCCGCCGGCGCTGCCTGGTGTGCGTGAAAAAAAATGACGTACACCAGGCAGCGCCGGCGTAGGGGAATATGGAGCTTGGGCGCCAAAAAATGGGGCAAGTCAGGCTGAGGCAAATTTTTCGCCTCAACCCGATTTGCGCCATTTTTTTCGACTCCCAACCCCCATTGAAATGACTCCTGTCTTAGCAAAGACAGGAGTCATGCCCCCTTGCCCAATGGCCATGCCCAGGGGACTTCTGTCCCCTGGGCATGGTCATTGGGCATAGTGGCATGTAGGGGGGCACAAATCAGGCCCCCCTATGCCACAATTTTTTTTTTTTAAAATACTTACCTGAACTTACCTTAATGTCCCTGGGATGGGTCCCTCCATCCTTGGGTGTCCTCCTGGGGTGGGCAAGGGTGGCAGGGGGTGTCCCTGGGGGCATGGGAGGGCACCTCTGGGCTCCTTCCGAGCCCACAGGTCCCTTAACGCCTGCCTTGTCCAGGCGCTAAAAAACGGCGCAAAAGCGGCTGGACGTCATTTTTTTTGACCCGCCCACTCCCGGGCGTCATTTTTGCCCGGGAGTGTAAATACGGCGCACATGCCTCGGAGTCAATTTTTTAGACGGGAACGCCTACCTTGCATATCATTAACGCAAAGTAGGTGTCCACGCTAAAAAATGACGCAAACTCCAAGGACTTTGGCGCTAGACGCGTCTAACGTCAAAGTATAAATATGGAGTTAGTTTTGCGTCGGAATTGCGTAAAAAAAAACGACGCAATTCCGGCGCAAACAGAGTATAAATATGCCCCAGAGTGATCAAGAATGTCTTGTTTGAGAACAGAGTGCTGGCCTAGGCAAAAACAGTTAGATAGACGGAAAATAAAACAAATCCGTAAAAATGGTTATTGTAACAATAATAAAATTAAGTTGAATAAAATATATCTAGGCTAAAGTGCAAAGCGGCCTAGTGTGTTAAAATAACGTGCATGGAGCTATAACTAAAATGGCTACACAACACCCTCCCCTTGTCGGTTGAAAGTGGTTCAAAGCCAAAGATATATAAATGTATTGCTAAAAATCTCAACCTAAGATATATATATATATATAAAAGCAATGTCAATGAAGACAAGTCAAAAGGACACATCAGCATATAACGGGACAATTTAAAACATGAGCATGTGGCATAAACTGAATTCCAAAAGGTAAGTCAATTTTGAAAAGTTCCAATTGATTCTTGGGCCATAAAGAGCAGGAGATCTTTCACTTCCGCCGATGGTGAAGTCGGAAAGTCATCGCCAAAAAGGATTAAGGAGCAGTTGTGTTCCGAAGCCTCAGCCAAGGCGGCAATCCCTGGTGTGCCCAGGGATGAGTTGTGAGCTACATTCTCCAAGAAGGGTAACTCATAAGTAGTTTCTCGTAGCAAACTCAACCTCAATGCGCATGTCCGGTAATAAAACCTCAGCGAGGGCATCACCAGATCAGCGTCCAATGTAGGCAAGGGCTGGGTCGAACGAAAGACTTCCAGTGCATGTTCGAAAGAGCACCAGAGGCACCGAAACACGGGCTGCACACAATGCAAGAACAGTCTGAATGACAAAGACCAGCCACACTCCAATTGTTCCAGGACTGTTGCTCAAAAAATACTGCATCATGCATTCATGACACAGCTGCTCTGATGGGAGCACCTTCATTCCTCCTCGTTGCGGCGGGACAGCCATTGCGCATTAAAATTAGCAACAGCAACATGCCAGTTAATAAAGCTAAAGTTATCGGAAATCCACCGAAAATGCTTGAGAAAATTGAGTGGATTGCTGATGGTATCAAACCGAATACGGAGGAGAAGGTGTGAATGAAACCAGAACCAACAGCTTTTTAAAAATGTGTGATTCCAGTTGTACTGGATGCATGAAATATTCATCCCACGAGTTCACCAAAGTGTTTCAGAAAGTTTGTATTTAAAAGGCAAAGTATTTCTGCCGACGACCTTGCCACCTGAAGTGCGTAGGTCTCGCGCACAGATGTAAGGGCCACATGCTTTTGAAACAGTAAAGCCTTGAGTCTGCTCAACTTGTCAAAATTCACATTTGAAGTAGCAATGTGAGGTCAAATGTCAGCTACCTCTTTAATTTTAGTGGGGGGAAAAAGTACATTCCCCCAGCATGTAACGACCTTAATGACCGAAACAACATAAACGATTCCGGCTCGCATACTACAACAGTCTTCACCATTGAGAAGGACGTAGCTGCCATTTGAAAACACCTGGAACGTAGGTCTAATCAAGGGGACTGGAACCCCCTTCAGATAACAAGCTAAGTTCGCAGCAGAGGCGTTACATGCCCGTGCAAGGACAGCTGTTTACAAACCATTGACTGGCTGACTGAAGTCTTGCATTCACTACCGCTAAGAAAGGCTTCTTTCATGCCACTGAGAAATTTGTACGAGAAGGGACGATCCCACACCTCATGGATGTAACTATCTCCCAGCCTTTTATATCTGCCTACCGGAATGTGTTTTAAACAGGAGGTGAATTGAAGTGTAGAAATAGGCAAATTAATGACCCTGTGTATTAGCCACTCAACAGATGGTATTTTAGCCACAGTAAAAGGCAACTTGTCTAATTTCTCAATTTTAAGCATGACATAAGTTGTTTCCTTCTTAGCGATTAGTTGTTGTTGTTGTGTTAAATTAAAGGAAGAAAATATCTCCCTCGCACTGACATGCTGACAGGGAATGAGACCCGCCTTCAGTGTTTGAAGTGTCCAACCCAACTGCATAATGGACCTTTGCTGACTCTGTCAATGATGTGAAGAGGACATATCTGTTTGTATAATGTCTATAGCAGAGGAGACGATGTTATTTAAAGTGTATATCCAGTCAGACAAGGTATTAATCAGATTATCCACAACAGCTAAAGCCTTTTTCAGATTTTCCTGGTCTATTTGCCTTAACCGGGCTGCTGCTTCTCGTTGGGAAAGCTTCCAAATTTCATTATATACTTCATATAAAAAACGCTTTCTACTGTGTTTTCTGGGGCCTAACAGGAAATCCTATAAGTCAGTGTTATTAGACAGGAGACTGAGGTGGTTCTCTAACCGCATCTAGTGAGGATGATTTTAACCATTGTTGGCAAATTTTCCTACACTATGGTGGTCATTACAACCCTGGTGGTCGGTGTTAAAGTGGCGGTAAAAGCGCCAACAGACCGGCGGTAAAAAAAAATGGAATCACGACCATGGCAGAAACCGCCAACATAGACAGCCACTTTAACACTCCGACCGCCACAGCGGTACAAACAAACACCGCAGCGGTAACAGCCAACAGACAGGCGAAACACAATGTACCACCCACAGTATCATGAGAGGCCAATCCGACACCTTTTCCCGGGCGGATTCACGTCAAACAAAAACACGGCGGAAACAGGACTTGGAAGGGAAAATGCTCACCTCTACACACCCCACAAGGAACCAGGATGCATGGAACCGGAACTCCAGATACTCCCTGCCTTTGTCTTCCTGCTCCTCTACCAGGAGCACGAACGCCGGCAGCCAAAACCACGGTGAGTACTGCACCTATGACACAGGGGAGGGGGGAGTGAAAAGAGAGTGACACATACACGCAACACGCAAAACCCCCACCCCCACTCTCACCCACTACAACACACACACCAATACATCATGATACATTACAGTTACACCCCCCAACATCCCCCCGGGAAGAATGCAAAGACAAAAGGAAATGATTTGAACGTTTGTAATCTATTAAAATCCAGTATTCAAAAATATATATACACTATAAACAAATATATACACCAAGAATAGAAGTCCAGGTATTGCATCATTAAAGTCCGTGGACCACTGGGCCCAAAATGCATAGGCGAGGCCCACACTCAATACTCGATCAAAACGGAGAGAACACTGCAGGGGCATCACATAGAAATACAACAGGCACCTCAGGGGGAAGGGAAGGGGGGGCACCTCAGCCGGATGTGTGCACGACGCCAGATCCACAAGGGGGCTCCATGCCCACTGCTGTATCCTGGGGAGTGCAAAGCCACAGTCTCACAAGTCTCTCCAGTGGGTGGTTTGCCCACTGCTTTATCCTGGGGAGTGCAAAGCCACAGTCTCACAAGTCTTTTCAGTGGGTGGTTTGCCCACTGCTGTATCCTGGGGAGTGCAAAGCCACAGTCTCACTAGTCTTTTCAGTGGGTGGTTTGCCCACTGCTTAATCCTGGGGAGTGCAAAGCCACAGTCTCACAAGTCTTTTCAGTGGGTGGTTTGCCCACTGCTTTATCCTGGGGAGTGCAAGGCCACAGTCTCTCAAGTGAATGTCTATCTGCACTGGTTCTGGAGGGGGCTTTGTGCCCAGAGTGCTTCATCCTGCCGAGGACTGAGATAGTGGATGTAAATCTCTACTGGTTCTGGAGGGGGCTTTGTGCCCAGAGTGCTTCATCCTGCCAAGGACTGAGGTAGTGGATGTAAATCTCCACTGGTTCTAGATGGGGCTTTGTGCCCAGAGTGCTTCATCCTGCTTGTGGCGGCCTCAGTAGCGTTGGAGCTTTCGGAGGTCATTGGCCTGCAATGCTTGTGGCGGCGGTGTTCTGTGAAGCGGTGCTTGTGGCGGCAATGTCCTGTGAAGTGGTGCTTGTGGCAGCGGTGTCCTGTGAAGCGGTGCTTGTGGCAGCGGTGTCCTTGGCAGCGGTGCTGGGGCAGTCTTGTCCGCCGTGCAGGTTTGCGGCGACTTGCCTTTCTTTCTATGCCCCTTCCCCACCTTGGATGGTGGTGCAGCTGTCATCCCACTCCCAACTGTACTCCTGGGAGAGCCTTTGGTGGCAGATGTTTTGCCTTTCTCCCGCTGGGCAGTGGCCAACTTTTTATGCTTCTGAGGTGGGGGACTGTCCGTGGTCTGGCTCCTTAGCACACTGGCTGCCCTGCTGCTTGGCGCACTCCAGAAGCTGGTTACTGCTGGCACCACTGTTCCCGCTGATGTGGTGGCTGAGGTGCTGGGTTGGAACCTGGAAAGGCGGGCCCTAGGGCACTGAAGGGGTGGTGGAGGTAAGGGGAAGAGGTCAAGGTTGGACAGGAAAAGTTTTTGGGACACACTGGGATGGGTAGATGGAGGGGGTTTGGGAGTGGAGGAAGAGGTAGTGGTTGTAGGAGGTGTACGTTTGCTGACTTTGGGTGAAGGTGCATGGGCTGGAGGCTGTTGTGAGGTGGATGGCAGTTGGGTGGGTGTGTGGCTGCGTTTGTGTACCTTAGGAGGTGGGCTCACAGCCACACTGGGAGAGGACACAGGGGATGTGTGAATGGTAGTGGGGGTGGTGAGTGCTTGTGAGCGGGTGTGATGATGGGTGTGCTGGTGATGGACGTAGTGGCTGAAGATGTAGTGCATGCAGGTGTGAGTGGAGACGAGACAGGGAGGCAAGAGGGAGACACAGTGGAGGTAGTGGATGTTGGGATGTCTGCATGGGTATAATGTTTGTGTGAGTGCCTGTGGGATGTGTGGTGCTTATGTTTGCCAGAGCTTCCCTTGTGTGTTGAGGTGTGTGCATGCTGGTCTGAGGGTGTGCTTGAGATAGGCTGAGGTACAGGTGTTTGGGTCTCGGTGGAGGAAGTTGGAGGGGGGAGGCTGGACACAGGGACCATGGATGCCATCAGTGCTGAGACCAGAGTCTGAAAAGCTCGCTGTTGGGCTGCCTGACCAGAATGAATGCCCTCCAGGTATGCATTGGTCTGTTGCAACTGCCTCTCTACACCCTGGATGACATTCAGAATGGTAGACTGCCCAACAGTGAGGGACCTGAGGAGGTCAATGGCCTCCTCACTGAGGGCAGCAGGGCTGACTGGGGAAGGGGCTGAGGTGCCTGGGGCGAAGGTGATGCCCACCGTCCTGGGTTGAGCGGCCACGGGGAACACACTGAGGGGCTTCTTTGAGGGCGGTGCTGGTAGGGGTGGTGGTGGCTGTACCTGTAGATTCGGGGCACAGAGCGGCCCGCCACCGCAAGGGAGCTCTCATCAGAGGAGGAGTCTGCGTCGCTGATCTCAGCTCCTGTCCCTGACGTGGAGCTCCCCTCGCACTCCATCCCACTTGTGGCTTCAGACCCCGTTGTGTCGCCCTCCAGGGCCATGTGGGATGCAGCTCCCTCCTGCTCCGTTGCCACTGCTCCTCCGCCTGATGATGCTAATGCACACAAGAACAGGGAGACCACAAAAAGGGGGGGAGACAGAAGAAAGACATGCTTAGTGCATGCAATACCGCTACCGTTGGTGGACGCTACAGACACAGAAGCCCCCTGCACTACGCGGTGCACTTTGAGTTCCCTAATTAATCACAGGGACATGGGGTACAAGGCCTATGCCCGCTTGCTGCAAACATGGAAGTCACAGGATCCTGACTAGGTGTAGTTGGCTCTGAACACAGGTGGGGTGGGGTGCCACATGGCCTGCCTTACGAAGGGACCTTGCCTACTAAACTCGCCCTGGCCTAGGGGAACCTACAGCCCACCTCCCCCACCCAGACACCTCCTATGCACGCAGAATCAGCTGAATGAGAGTGTACTCACCCCCTTGTGGCTGCTGTGATGCCCTCAAGCGCCCATCCAACTCCGGATACGCCACCGCCAGGATCCGGAACATCAGGGGGGTCATGGTGCGATGGCCACCCCTCCCACGCTGGGAGGCCATCCCCAGCTGGGCCTCCACCATCTTCTTGCTCCAGTTGCGAATGTCCTCCCATCTTTTCCTGCAGTGGGTGCTCCGTCTGTAGTTAGTGTGTGTCTAACAGTTGTCCCTCGACATTTGCAGGTGACTCTGGTTACCCCAACCTGTCAAGGCTACTGACCCCAGTGAGGAATCCCAGGACAAGGGAAGAGGAACGCTACAATGAGGCCCATGGGCGAACTAGGAGGGTTATAGAGAGGACCTTCGGCCTCCTGAAGGCCAGGTTCTGGTGCCTCCATATGACAGGTGGTTCCCTATTCTACTCACCAAAGAAGGTGTGCCAGATCATCGTGGCCTGCTATATGCTTTACAACTTGGCTTTGCGACGACAGGTGCCTTTTCTGCAGGAGGATGGTGCAGATGGAGGTGTTGTGGCAGCTGTGGAGCCTGTGGACAGTGAAGACGAGGAAGCAGAAGAAGAGGATATCGACAACAGAAACACAGTGATTCATCAATACTTCCAGTGAGACACAGGTGAGAGGACATCACTGCCTGCTACATCTGATACACTTGTTCTACCTCTCATCTATCTGTCACTTTCACCCAGTGTATGGACCCTGAGTTGTCACTTTCCCTTTCAATTTCACAGATATGGGTCCCACTGTGTGACATTTGCTTTGTTTCCTCATGGACTAGAGCTATGTGACATAGGTATGTTGACAATACAATGGATATTGCATTTTTCCTCAGTTATTGCAAATACACATTTTCAAAAGCACAGACTGACTCCAGAGAGTTTTGTGATTTAAGGATGTTTGTTTAAGTTCTAAATAGCGGAGGGGGATGAAAAATGGTCAGGGGTGATGGTGGAGGAATGTCCATGGCAGAGTCCAGTCTATTAGTCTCACAGGTGCATTGTCCAAAGTGGCATAGGAAGTGGAGCTGGGGCAGTTTAAGGATGCAAGGGTGACAAAATTGGACAGAAGGATGACAATCAGGGTGGTCTCATTTTTTGGTGGGGGTCTTGGCATTGTTCTCTGTATTTGTCCTGGATCTCAGGGACAGCATGCAGGGTGGTTCTCCATCTGCAGGGGGAGGGGTGCTGGTGTCGTGGTCCTGTGGCGGTGCCTCCTGTCCACTAGCACCGGCAGAGGTGGTGGGCAGTTCATCGTTCAGGCTAGTGTCAGGGGCTCCTTGTTGTGCCACAGTGTCCCTCCTGGTGTTGACGAGTTCCTTCAGCACCCCTACAATAGTGCCCAGGGTGGTATTGATGGATTTGACTTCCTCCCTGAACCCCAACTACTGTTCCTCCTGCAGCCGCTGGGTCTCCTGAAACTTGGCCAGTACCGTTGCCATTGTTTCCTGGGAATGGTGGTAGGCTCCCATGATGTTGGAGAGGGCCTCGTGGAGAGTGGGTTCCCTGGGCCTGTCCTCCCCCTGTTGCACAGCAGCCCTCCCAGTTCTGCTGTGTTCCTGTGCCTCTGTCCCCCGAACCGTGTGCCCGCTGCCACTGCCCCCATGTCCCTAGTGTTGTTGGGGTGGTGGATTAGCCTGGGTTCCCTGTAGTGGTGGACACACTGCTGTTTGACGTGTCCTGGGGACAGAGGTATGGGCCCGCTGGGTGGGTGCTGTGCTGGTGTTTCCAGAGGGGGGAGGCTCTGTTGTGGCTTGTGCCAGTGTGAGGGGAACCGACTGTCCCGAGGTCCCAGATGGGCCGGGCTGGTCATCTAGATCCAGTTGGACAGAGCTGCTGTCATCACTGTGGGTGGAGTGGACATGTCTGGAACCTCCTATCTGGTGACGTTGGGTAGGGGTCCTGCAGGGGTGTAAAGGCATAATTATTGCATCTGTGTGTGCCATGGTGTGCAATGGGTGGGTGACCCTGTACCCCAGTGTTTGCATTCTTGTGTAGGACCTTGTGTGCTAAATGTTTAGTGGTGTGTGGGGTTATCTGTAGTTGCCATGCATCGTTGATGGGCGTCCATGCTCTGTTGATGCATGCAGGGCTAGGTGTTGGGATGTGTGGTTTGTGATAGTGGGACATATGTGAGGAGTTGGAGTGATGGGGGTGAGGGCGAGGGTGGGGGTATGTGATAGCATGCAGCTAGGGTGGGGGATGAAGTAGTGAAAGCTTTGCCTTACCAGAGTCCATTCCTCCAGCTACTCCTGCGAGGCCCTCAGGATGCAGTATAGCCAAGACCTGCTCCTCCCTTGTTGTTAGTTCTGTAGGAGGAGGTGGGGGTCCGCCGCCAGTCCTCTGAACTGCAATCTGGTGTCTTGAGACCAATGAACGTACCTTCCCCCGTAGGTCGTTTCACTTCTTCCTGATGTCATCCCTAGTTCTTGGGTGCTGTCCCACTGCGTTGATCCTGTCCACGATTCTGCGCCATAGCTCCATCTTCCTAGCTATGGTGGTGTGCTGCACCTGTGCTCCAAATAGCTGTGTCTCTACCTGGATAATTTCCTCCACCATGACCCTGAGCTCCTCCTCAGAAAACCTGGGGTGTCTTTCCGGTGCCATGGGGTTGTGTGGGTGATGTGTGGGGTGGTTTGTGTTGTGATGTGTGGGGTGATGTTTAGGGGGGTGTGGTGTTTTGTGCGTGGATGTTGTGTGAGTGATGGTGTTGAGTGCCTGTGGATGCTAGTTTGTAGATGGTGGTGTCTCTCTCTGGCCTTCAGTGGCAATTGTGGTCGTAAGGGTTTGTGGGTAATATATGTGTGTGTTTTCTATTGTATTGGGGGTGTGGGAGTGGTGTGTGTAAGTGTATCAGGTGTGTGTATTTGGAATTGTCCACTGTGGTTGTGTTTTGTAAATGTGTGTGTATTTTGAGCGCGGTGGTGTGTACCGCCAATGGAATAGCGTGGTTGAAAGACCGATGCGTGGATTTGTGGGTCGTGATAGTGTGGGCGTATTCCTGTTGACGTGACGGTGGAGGTTTTGTTATCGCCAGTTTATCACTGACCTTTGGTGTGGCTGACTTGTGTGGGTGTCTAGATTTTGGCAGATTCCAAGCTGGGGGTCGTAATAGCTATGGTGGAATTCCGCGGCAGTGTGTTGGCGGTCTTCTGCACGGCGGAAAGCGGCATTTACCACCAATGTTTTAATGACCCCCTATATGTCGTAACTATACCCACATGTTCGGATGATATATAGCGAGAGTCCGGCCTACTAGTTCTAAAACCCCCCAAGGAGTTGATAAAATGTCGATGACACCCATTGGTATCTATTGGCCACGATAACCACACGCCAGGACGTGTCAGTGAAACATTAAATGTACCATTCAGGACCCATTCGTCGAGCTGATCTTCAGTTGCATTTGTACTTTTTTTGCCATTTATAAAACTTTGCAGGGGCAGGTATACTGGGTATGTTTAATTCCTTAATTTTAGCTAAGCCTAAACAACTTGTTTGTTGTACTGTTTCATTTAAGAATATCATTTGTACAGGTAGGAGGCATGCTCTAAATAAAGCTTCATTTCCCCTAATTTGCCAATGTCTAGTTTCCCACACACTTTTCAGATCAATCGATTTCAGCCAATATTCATAGCCTTCTATGGACAACCGGGAAACAAAGGATTCCAAATATATAAATTTCGGATTCGTCATTAGTATATGTATATCTTTAGTAGGTGGTACCTTAAAATAATATGACTCAGCATGTTTTACATTGTGCCCAGAAAAATATGTAGACTTTTCAGAATATGTTTTGGAACTCCCCTGTGGTGGAGTCGGACAATGTTCCCATTGGGTATAATTTAAAACACTTTGGGGGCTGCTCGCTGTATGCATGAAATGGTGCCTATAATAATTATAGCAAAACATGTCACCATAATTTTCTTTAGATTGATAAACATCTTCGTTTTCAAAGACAGTATAATACTGCAATTCAGTCATCATAGAATCAACTGTTTTCACATCCCAATCATCAGAAACAATGCCTGGTATTACAATATCATTCATTGATAGTTTGAACACATATGGTATTTAAATTACTTCAGTGGGACCATATATATCAAATGTTACTTTGTCCCAAAGAATCCCATCAGGAGTTGGTACTGCGGAAATGTTCACAAATGATAAGTCTCTTCGGACTTCATGTGATGAAAAATGTGGATTTTTAAGACCTCCTCCACCAATTTAACTGTTGATTTTTCAGGTAGAAAATGACCATGTATTAACAAGAAAAAGGTAACAACAAAACCAATCCAAAGGAGGAAGGCCCGGACAGTCAAAGAGAGCCATAGATAGTTCCATGGAAAAACAAAATATGTTTCTTTAAGCCAGTTAGTTAGCTTACGTGCTCCTGACAAGTCAGGTGTCAAAGAGGCGAATGAGTCGGAGACATCATCATTGAAGTCGGCAAAATATCCAGAAGCAGTTCGTGCAAATACTGGAGCCGTGGTCAGTGATGGAGTTGGTATTTCCCATGGTGGCACACAATAGATAACACCATCTGTCTGTGTTGGAGTTGAGTCAACTCAGTCAACTGTTTCTGTATTGTTCGATGTTAGTGGAACCAATGCAAGATCATCTTCCACCCTCCACAAGCTCGGAGAGGTGTCGGTGTTGGTAGAAACAACTTGTAGAGGAACTTCTTGACCAGTAGTGAGAGGGATTCGGGAACTACTGGATGTTCCTCTTGGTCTGCTGTGCAGGATCGGCCACATGGTGTAATTTGACATTGTTGATGGAGACAAACGATTTTCTTTGGCACCTGCCAACGCTGGTAGAATTACAGTTCTGGTACCGTGTATCCCTAATACTGAGACTGGTGCTAAATAAGAAGGGCCAAATGCCTTTTTCACATCGACTTTCTTGCGTACAAGATCCCCAACTCTGGGAATCCAGCTGGTAGATGTTACAGGCACATCCTTGATTCCTGTGGAGGCAGCACTGATAGAAGAATTATCGTCACTGAACTGTTGCAATTCCTGTAAGACAGTGACAGGTTCATTTATGTCAAAAGGTGTTTCTGCTGCCTCCACGCCAAGACCAACAAGATCTGGAACATACATTTGAGTTCCGAACAGGCACTCATATGAAGTACGACCCCCCAGGGACCTTCTAGGCAGATTATTAAGTGCTCTCTGGATCATATAGGTGGTTAAGCCAACTACGACCCCTACCTAAGACTCTGGATGTTAAGGATTGCTTTAAATCACGGTTTAATCGCTCCACAACACTATTTCCCCTGGGATGAAGTGGAGACAAGTACTGGAGATGGACCCCCAATGAATCCATGGCATCCCTGAATGCCCTTGAGGCGAAAGCAGAGCCCTGGTCTGAATGGAAACCCGCAACCGCATATGTACCAATAAAGACTCGCAAATCTTTAATAACAGTCCGAGCGTCAGCCAAGCGTTGTGGCCACACCCAAAAAAATCTGGAGCATGAATCAACAGTGATTAATATATACTTGTATGCACTATCCGGTGTTAGGGGACCACAATGGTTCAAGTACACACATTGTAATGGTTTGTTTGAAATTAAAAGGGGTGTCCACAGCGGTCGTTTGGCAGTGGAAACTTTAATTCGTTGGCAAATGTCACAGCAAAGGACATACTGTTTGGTCACTTTGTAGAGGCCTGGCCACCAATAACGTGCTTGTAAAATTGAAATTGCAGCCACCACACCAGCATGGGCAGATGCACCCCCGCATGCGGTGCTTTAATCAGCCCTGGTCTTATGTCTTTGTTGGGAATGTCCCTCACGCCTACACCTGGTATTCTAACTTCAGCGTTCAGGCAATCCCCCATTCGGTAGGAATATTTAATCGGAAATGTTTTAGGATAGGGCGTACCATCAGCCGTAGCTCTCACGGCAGTCCATATGTCTGCGTCCCGTTTCGTACTTGAACGTGTTACTGCAGCTACAGTGGCCTTAGCCACTACTGACTTTGCTGCTTCATCAGCCAATGTGTTTTCAGCAACGTGTACCCCAACACACTGGTGTCCAAGTGAATGTTCAACATGGACATTTGGTAGCATCTCTTTCAGATCTGCTACTTTTCCCCACAGAACCCATTCTGGCGCCAGTAATGCAGATATTAATTAAAGGACAGCACACAATAACACGAATCACAATCAGCATAGGCTGTGCAGGATCCGTGTTGTCCAGTGCCATCACCAGAGCCTTTAGCTCTGCTAACTGTGCTGTGCAATCCCCTAAGGTTTGCGTAAATGTATGTAGGGGACAACATTTATTGCCCTCCATGTAGCCGAATACGACAGCGCAAGCAGCAGAATTTTGGTGTTTTGTCCCAATTGCAGGTTGTGCTGAGCCATCAGTGTACATGACTCTATGATATTGTTCGATAGATAATGTATTTGCCAGAACTTAGTATTCTATTTTATACTGCTAAAATTCTTGAGTTTGTAATTTTGGGTCAAAAATGTAGTCTACATCAGTGGCTGTCCAAGACGTAGCCCATTGTATCCAACGTGGATGTAATGCTTTTGTGTTTCGAACGCTGGCTTTTGTAACAGCCTCCAGGGCTGGGATCGGAGAAACGATAATAATGCGTTTTCCTTGGGCATGAGGTCATTCTTTAATGACAGCTATCTGCACAGCAGTGAGAATTTTCTCAGTGGGAGCAAAACGCTGTTCTGCCACTGAGGATTAGTGTGATTTATATGCAATCGGGACTGTCTCACCTTCATTAAATTTCACATAGGTGAAACCGATGGCACCAGCTATTACTCTGATGACCAAATGTGTTTTATTGTCCCTCGTGTGTAAATGTTGTGCTGCAAGCATGTCTGTTTGCAAATCTCGAAGAATGCGTGTATGTTTAATTGTCCAGAATTTACTTGAAAAATCGGGACGTATCAGATCATATAAAGGTTTGATGCGTGCAGCATAATCTGGAATGTAAGTTCTGCCAAAATTTAGGAAACCCAATAGAGATTGGAGTTTTTTAGTCGTATTTGGTGATTGTAACTGTGCGAATTTTTCAAAGAATTGTGGCACTAGGCTCTTTCCTTCACTTGATAGCTCATATCCCACAAACAGGACACTGAGGAAGGCAATTTTAGATTTTTTTAAATTAAATTTGTAACCAAATTCAGCAAATCCTACAACAATGCGGGCTACCCATCTTAAATGTTGTATTAGTTCATCGTCCGTAAGATAGATATCATCTACATAGGACAATGCTTCATGATTAATCTCATGGAAAATTGCACCTGCCCATCAAATTATGAACCACTAGTTCGCCGCCAGTTCCGCAGCGGGAACCACCGCCACGCAAGTCTAGGCAGAAACAAACCAAATCCAATGAAACACTCACCGGAGGCCCACACAACACGCCGAAGCACACATGGACAGAGAGCTGCAGATCATGCCAGCCCTGCTCCTTGCCATATACCTCACGACCGAGACCGCCGACAAAGGCGACGATGGTAAAAACTGCAACCTTCAAAACAAGGGAGGAAAGGGCACAGTTACATAACCCTGCCACTCCACCCACCCTGCAACGCCCCCTCAACCCTTACCAGCAGCACAACAATACACCCCACAGCAAGAGGTACTTACCTAACACAAGGTAAATTCAACTTCACCATAGTACATACAAATGCCCCACACCCACAAACAATTAAACTAAAGACCAGGGTTCAACAGTGTGCCGCCAAAACACAGGCCACACAGAAATATTTATTACAGCTCACAGAGCCAACTATTTCCAACAAGGTCAATGGCCAGTCTGTAGCTCAAGAAGTCCCATGGGCTTCAACTGCCCCAACCTGACTCCCAAAAGTACACGGTACTGCAGCTAACGGGGCAACAAAGGGGCATCCAGGCACCTCACGGAACAGGGGCAGCGGGTGGTAGGGGTGGGGATTTGCAACAGGGCTGGAGCTTGGACTTGCTCTTGGAAGGTGGAGGGGGTGTGGGTTTGTCCTTTGAAGGTGGGTTGGTGTTTCGAGCGGGTAGAGCCAGATGGACTTGGCTTTGCACAGGGCTTCTTCTTCTCTGGGGAAGGGGCACGGGAATGTGAGGGGCTGACAGGGGTAGGCTGTGAAGTGGAAGCAGTGGAAAGGGCAAGGAGGTGTGCACGCTTAGGGACAAGACGGGGTGGGCCAGTGGGTTGGAAGAGGTCAGCACGGCAGAGGAAAAGTTTCTTCGAAGCAATTGGGGTGGTCCTGGATGAGGGTGTGGGAGTGGAGGCAGAGGGTGTGGACGTATGTGGTTTAGGGGTGCGTGTAGTGGGTGCAGGTGACTGGACAGTATGCTGAGGTGTGGTTGATGTGTGATGGGTGGGTGTCTTGGTGCATTTGTGTGTTTTTGGAGGAGGGGGATGGACACAGTGGGAGAAGACAGGCTGCCAGTGTGGATGTATGTTGTGTGGGTGTCTGCAAGTCTGGTGAGTGTGCTGTAAGTGTCAACTACAGTAGTTGTGGTGAGTGCAGGTGTGGTGTCTGGGGTGCATGAATGGATGTCTGCTATTGTGGTGAGTGCAGTAAGAGGAGCAGAAACAGTGATTGAAGGTGCAGTGCATGAGGGTGTGCATGTAGAGGGGACAGACAGGGAGGCGGAAGAGTTGGGCACACTGGGGGAAGTGGATGTTGTTTTGTGTGCATGTGTAAGTTGACTGTGTGAATGCTTGTGGTGGGAGGTGTGGTGCTTGTGTTTTGAAGTGTGCTTCTTGTGCTTTGAGGTGCTTGACTGCGTGTCAGATTGTGTGCTTTGGACGGGTGAAGGGAGTGGGGTGCTGGAAATGGCCAGGGAAACTGACTGCCGTCCAAGAGGAAGCCAGAGCCTGAAAAGATCTCTGTAGGGCAGACACGGCACCATGAATGCCATCCAGATAGGCATTGGTCTGCTGCACCTCTGATGCTAGCCCCTGGATGGCATTGACGATGGTTGTCTGCCCTACAGAGATAGTTCTCAGGAGGTCAATAGCCTCCTCTGTGAGGGCGGCAGGGCTGACTGGGGCAGGAGAGGAGGTGCCTGGGGCGAAGGAGACGCCCGCCTTTCTGGGTGAGCGGGCACGGGCAACTCGGTGGGGAGCAGAAGGGATCGCGTGATGGAATGGGGGTGGCGGACGATGTCACAGTAGTGGTGTGGCCACTAGGGTCCGCCGCTGCCGGGGAGCGCCAATCGGAGGAGGTATTGGGGTCACTACCTCCAGTGGTAGTTGCCTTCCCTCTGGTACTCCCCTCGCCCTCCCACCCACTTGTCCCATTGGCATCGGATGACTCTGCCTCCGAGGATCCGTGGGCCGCTGCTTCCCCACTTGCCAGTGCCTCAGCTTCCTCGCCAGATGTTGCTGATGTACAAAAACAACACAAGAGAACAGGGATGGGGAAACAAAACAGGAGAGACACTTGTAAATAGCTGAATGGAGGTACATAGTGGCAAGACATACACCCACCCAGAAGACACCCCCAACAGGCAGCACCGTTCACTATGCCCATGGCCATGCCCCTGACTACTGACCAGAACCCTGCTCTACACCCATCCCCTGAACTACCTAAGGACCTGACATGTGGGAGACCTGATCAAGACCCCCCTACACCCTACGGGGACCATCATGTAGATGGACAACTGTCAGAGTCCCTGCCTTTAAGTAGCATGAACCCTAATGCACACATAGACATCCATTCAGACTTAAGATTGTGACATGAGTACTCATCCCCTTGTGACTGCTGTGCAGCCTTCAAGCGCACAGCAGTCTGGATGCGCCACTGCCAGGATGCATTGCATGAGAGGGGTCAGTGCCCGACGGGCACCCCTTCCACGTTGGGAGGACTTCCCCAGCTGGGCCACAGATTTTACATGTCCAGCGCCGCAGGTCCTCCCACCTCTTCCTGCAGTGGGTGCTCTTCGGGTTGTAGACCCCCAGGGTCTGCACTTCCTTGGCGATGGCATGCCAAAGTGCCCTCTTCTGGTGGGCGCTGACCTAAAAGGGTTACACAGAAATGGAACACAGAGGTCAGGCACTTGCAAGATAGGTACAGCTGGCTATTTGTCCACTATGGGATGGACAGCACTGTCAGACATACACGACATACGCATGCAGAATGCCATGCACCATGGCCCATGCAGGCTCGGAGGTGCACACATATGTCCTTACAACACCATCCATTACACCCAGTGCACCCCAAATCCTGACTCACCTGTACCTCTGGCCGTCGGTAAAGCTTGGCATACAGGGGCAGGACCCCGTCCACTAGCCTCTCCAGTTCCTCCTGGGTGAAGGCCGGGGCCCTTTCCCCTGCAACAAGAGCCACATCCATGACCAGAGGCAGGACACAGCAGTACATACAGTGGAGTACCTGTTCGCATGAGATCAGGGAGTCAAGTGAAGTATAGATGTGTGCACCGTCAGCACCGGCGGCAAAGTTGATGCGACAGGATTGCCCCTTGGCATCCATGTTAACCAATAACAGTACGAACTGTGGTAAACACCGCCTTGCGCTGTTACGTCAACCGCTAGCGGTATGAGGTCACTTCCACAACAACAGGCCTGGATTACAGGGGGCAGACATTTTGGCATTAACTACACATCTATAAAAAATATTTGTGCACAATGCAGGCCCTATTTTCCACATGAAGCGCCTATGCATGTGACCATTAAAAAAAATAACACACATAAAAAACACTGTTCCCTCATTGAGGTGTAGATGTAGATCTGTCAAGAACATGTTACTATTGAGTCACTACAATGAAGTATGCAGTGCACAATTGATCAAATTTGTGCCTATGTATGTGTGTTCCTCTATCCCTTGTAGGTAGTGACCCTTGTGGCGAGGAAGGGCCCCATCGGTGTACAGACCACTTGTGGAAATGAGGACCATGCTGGAGGGTCAGATCATAATCAATTACAGACTCACCGGTGCTCTCCCCACTCCATTTCCTGGCCACGGGCTCATTTCAAGTGACAGTGGGCATGGGTGCTGGAATTTCACAGCCAATGTTCAACATGGTACTGACAAGATTTCGAAATGCATTTGTACGACACTTGCAGTCCTATGTGAGATTTCCCAAAAGTACTGACCTCCCAGCCATCAAGTCGGAATTCTATGCCTTTGCCAACATACCCCATGTGATAGGTGCCATTGATGGCACCCACATACCGATCATACCCCCAAGAGTCAGTGAACAGGTGTACAAAAACAGAAAGAACTTTTATTCCATGAACATCCAATTGGTATGTACTGCAGACCAGTACATCTCACATGTGAATGCCATGTTCCCAGGTTCAGTCCATGATTCCTTTGTGCTGAGGAACATTAGTGTGCCACAGAGGATGGAACAACTCCAAGAAGACAGAGGGTGGATCATAGTTAAGTGTTTCTGTCACTAACTGATACCTACTAGACATCCAGGCTGTCTGACTAAGAGGCTTGACAACGACTACTCTGTATTACACCTTTTTCTAGGTGATTCTGGCTATCCAAACTTGCTTTGGCTCCTGACACCAGTGAGGGATCCTGGGACGGATGCAAAGAGGAATTACAATGAGGCCCACGGACGTACTAGGAGGGTGTTAGAGCGAACAATAGGTCCCCTGAAGGCTAGATTTTGCTGTCTACATATCTCTGGGGGTTCCCTGGCCTATGGGCCTGTAAAGGTGTGTAGAATAGTGGTGGCCTGCTGCATGCTGCACAACGTGGCAGTGAGAAGTTCTGTCCCCCTCTTGGAGGTAGAGGGTGCTGTATGTCCTGACCAGCTACCTCATAGAGGTGAGGAGAGTGATGGTGATGATGAGGAAGGGGAAGATGTCGATTCCAGGACCCAACTGATACAACTCTACTTCCAGTAACTATATGGGATTAAGGGCTGACATTGGGGTTTGTGACACATACTCTCAGTGTGCTTTGTCATATAGGGGGGTTTGATTGTTATATGTGAAACTGGATCCAGGTCTGCATGGTACAGAATTTATTGCATTTACTTTGGGGCCACATTTAGGCACACAGGAGTCCTTTTATGTAACAAATTGACAATAAAGTGGTTATCAGCCAGTTGCATCCATACTTCACTTTGTTCACATTTATGACAGGGGACAGTGTTACAAGTGTGACATGTGTTTTATTGGTGGCAGAGAGTGAATAGTGCCGTTTACAGTGATGGCAAGTGGTCATGGGTGGTTGTCCCCAATGCCAACATGGTGGCAGCCTTGTTGGAAGTATTGATGGGTCCATCAATTCTTACATTACTTCATATTGCTTCTTAGCACTGTGTGGTAGTTGATTGAGTGGGATGGTTGCTGTGCAGATTGTTGCTGATTTACTTCTTGAAGGGGGCCTTGTTCTTTGCTGCAGTTCCAGTGCCATATCTTGGCCTGAGGGTAAGTTTGGGCACCTGCTGTTGACCTTGAGGGGATGACATGGTTGACCCTTGGGTTTCCTCTGAGGGTTGTTCCAGGGATGTTTCTGATGATGGTGTAATTGTCAGGTCTGTGTCCGGTGCTGTAGTGGGGGCCTCCTGTCCTGTGTGGTTCTCAGACTGGGTTTGTACCAGCTGCAGCAGTGCTCCTGCTATGCTGGCCATTGTGATGTTGTGCTGTTTCCACTGCTCCATGGCCTGTTGGTGGTGTTCCTGCTGCATCCTCTGACTGTGCTCCAGGGTGGATACTATCTGTGCCAACCTGTCATGGGTATGCTGGTAGGCCCCCAACACCTCAGATATCATGTCCTGGGATGCTGTATCCATCCTGTGGCCTCCCCCCTGGCCCACTGAGGCCCTAGCACTTACCCTAGCCCCATGTGCCTGTGTCCCCTGCACCGGTCTGGCAATACCACTTGTACTGGGGCACTCACCTTCTTGCATGTTGGCAGTGGGAGACTGTGGCCTCTGTACCTGTGTTCCATCAGCCTGTGACCTGGATACACTAGTGTGGGGACGCTTGCCCTGGGCTGCTGTACTTGACTAGGTGGTAGGGGAGTCAGTGTGTAGGGCTGCTGCATGGTGACAGTCCAGGACTGTGTGAGGGGCCTGCCTGCTCATCAGTGTCCAGGGATCCTTCACCAGTATCCTGTGAGGTGCCCTTGTCTCCATGGGGGGCACTGGCATTCCTTGTCCCGTCCGTGAGGGTGGCATGGGCGGTGGTGCCTGTTGGGGGAAATTCAAATGTCTGCTACATATGCATGAACAGTTGGGGTGCACAGGACTGGGCTATTTTGTGCTGGTGTAACTTTTAGTGGCCATCCAGTGTGCCTTTGTGAGGTATACACTGCATTTTGCTTAGGGTGTGGGGTTGCATGGGGGTGTGTGGTTCCATTGTGAATCCTTGCAGGGATAGGTGGCTGTGCACAGGGGGAGGGCGGTGGGCATGTTAGTGGGTTTGTGGTCATGCAGGGGGGTGGATTCAGTGGCTGTTGCCTGGGTGGGGTATTGGTCCTGGTGAGTGTTGGTGGGGTGGGGTGGTGCATGCATTATAGGTATGGTGTATATGGGGTAAACATAGATGACTTACTCAAATCCATTCCTCCAGTGAGTCCAGTGAGTCCCTCAGGGTGCAAGATGGCCAGTTCCTTTTCCTCCCAGTCGGTTTATTCGGGTGGTGTTGGTGGCGGTCCTCTCCCAGTCTTCTGCACTGCAATGTGGTGCCTTAATGCTGTGCCCCTGATCTTCCCCAGCAGGTCGTTCCATCTCTTCCGGATGTCATCCCTGGTGCGTTGATGGTGTCCCACTGCATTGACCCTGTTGACAATAGTCTGGCATAGCTCCATCTTCCTTGCAATGGGTGTGTGCTGCACCTGGGCCCCGAATATTTGTGGCTCCACCTTCAGGATCTCATCCACCATGGTCCTTAGCTCCCTTTCTGTTAAGCGTGAATGTTTGGGGGTTGACATGGTGAGTGTGGTGAATGGTGTCGGGGCTGGGTACGCGGTGAGGGTGCTCTTCTGTGGGTTGGTGTGCGTCTCGTGTATTGTGGGTTTCGGTGTCTGCTTCTGGTGCTCTCTGTCTTCTTTGGCCTGGTTACTTTGCAAATGATTGTGGAGTGTGTCTATGAGTGTTTTATGGGTTAATGTGTGTCAGGTGTGTGGCTTTCAAGCTTATCCAATGTGTGCACTTCTTGCTGTTAAGTCCACTTGCCGCCCCAGCGGTCTGCACCGCCAATGGTCGTCCGGACTCCACTGTCCACCAAGGTGATTTGTGCATCATTATTTGGAGGGCAGTATGTGGGTGTGCTCGGCGTTGGCGGGGTGGGAAGGTCCAGCATTTCTGCCGACAAGGTCATGGTGGTGACTGGTGGTCTGGAGATATTTGGCGGGGTTGGGATTTTGGTTCATTATATGGCAGCTTTCTATTCACCACCAACGGTGGGGGTCTGTTCACCGCCGCCACGGCCATCGGTGGAGTTTACCGTCGAGTTCATAATGACCGCCTCAGTCTCATATATAAATGACAAACAGAGGCAGTATATGTTTCAATAATAGGTTTAATAAACCAACTGCCTCACAGATAGCAAAGCGTGAGCTGCAACAACCAGGACAACACAACAAGACAGTATTAAAATTGTGACCAGAAGAGTGAAGCATAAGAATAACGCTATCATATTGTCACTATAATCAATGGACTAGCTCCTACCTAGGCTAGGATAGAGCACAGCATGTTAAGCTCTAATTCTGCCCCTCAGGTTCCCATGGGAAGACATCAACCCCCATACCTGAGCAAAGGCCTGCGGTCTGCGTTAGCATCTGGAGCAAAGCATTCAGCAATCAGTAATCAGCATACAGTTGGGGTTCCCTGGCTGGAATCTCCCTCTATTGTGTAAGGGACAGGGAAGTGTTTTCAGTATAACACAGCTGATATTCTGAGAAAATGTCCCTACGTAAGGATGTGCATTTTCTACGAATGTTGGAGACTAAACTTCCACCACATTCACCGGCATGGTACCGTGCTGTAGCCTTGGAAGAAGCACAGAGTGATCAAGAATGTCTTGTTTGAGAACAGAGTGCTGACCTAGGAAAAAACAGTTAGATAGACGGAAAATAAAACAAGGCTGTAAAAATGGTTATTGTAACAATAATAAAACAAAGTTGAATAAAATATATCTAGGCTAAAGTGCACAGCACCCTAGTGTGTTAAAATAACGTGCATGGAGCTCTAACTAAAATGGCTACACAACAGTTCTTTCCTGAGTCTCCAATGGTGAGTCCTTTCCCTTCTGTGCAGTGTTTCCCCCAGGCTTTTGATGTCGTTGGTACCACCCGGGAAAAGGTGGTGGATTGGATTGTCATAATATGGTGGGCGGAAAATGTGACTTCTGCCTGGCTGTGGGCGGCTACCGCCATGGTGCCTGTTGTTTCCGCCCTGGTGGTTGGTGTGGTAAACTGGCTGTCTATCTGAGCTCTTTCCGTCATGGTCATAAATCGGCCGTATTTACCGCTAGCCTGTTGTGGGTATTACCGCCACTTTATCACCGACCGCCAGGGTTGTAATGATGGCCTAATTCTTTAAAAAGTCATACCACTTTTCCTGTTATCCAAGTTTAATCATTTTGGTGTCACTTTAAAGAAAAAAATATAGGCCCTCATTACAACCCTGGCGGTCAAGGACTGCCAGGGCTGTTTCGACAGAAGCACCGCCCATAGGCTGCCGGTGCTTCACATGGGATTACGACGCCACGGTCGCACAGCCGGGACCGGCGGTTTCCCGCCACATTGGTCCTGGTGGTTTCCCGCCACATTGGTCCTGGCGGTTGTAATCCCCTAGGGCAGCGCTGCTTGCAGTGCTGCCCAGGGGATTACGAGTCCCCCTCCCTCCTTCATGGAAAAGGCTGGCGGAAAGGGGAGTCGCGGGCCCCCTGCCACGGCCCCATGGAGCTTTTGACTGTCTGCATAGCAGACAGTGAAAAGCGCGATGGGTGCAAATGCACCCGTCGCACTGCCGCAACACCGGCGGCTCCATTTGGAGCCGGCTCCCGTGTTGCAGCCGAGATCCCTGCTGGGCCGGCGGGCAGAAACGAGCTTTCCGCCCGCCGGCCCAGCAGGGATTTCCAAATGGCCACTGCGGGAGTGCAGCCGCATTGGCAGCCGCGCAGCGGATTCAACTTGGTGGGCGGCGCTTGCCGCCCGCCAAAGTTGAAATGAGGGCCATAATCTTTTTTTTAATAAATTGGTGTTGGATTCTTAATGTGTTTTGTGCTTTACTTACTTTTTGTTTTGTGATTTGTAAATGCTTTACACACCTGCCTCCTTAAGTTAAGCCTTGTCGTTTGTTGCCAAGCTCCCAACAAAGGTTGAGCTGGGATTAATTTATTGTAACCTAACTGGACATAGTAGGGGTTAATTGCCTATTGCTAAGTGTAGGTACTTACCTGCCCTTGCCAATAATTCACTTTCCAACATTGTTGGTGCCGAGTGGTCGATCCAGTACTTGTGCTGAATATCACACTACAGTTGTAAGTGAAAGAAGTTAGAATTCCTCTAAATTGAGATAGAGGAAAAGTATTTTTGATTTTTTTAAAATTTGGACTAACCTTTTTTAACTACTTCATTTTTTATTTATTTTTTATTTTTCTTATCAATTGGTGCCAAAGAATATTTTAGTGACATAAAACTTAAGGGAGACAATTGAGCTTGATCTACTTAGCCTACCCACACTCACTGCAGCCTAACAACCTTGGGAAGACTGTGGTGTTCAAGTCCCTTGAAGCCAGAGTAGTGCGGATGGAGGCAGAGAAAGCTTCAGAGGTAGGAAAGGAGAGGGAAGATGTCCTCTCAAACCTCCAGGAGGAGGAGGATGATTGCCTAACTGTGATTTCAGCAGCTATGGCCCCATCCAAAGCTAGTGGGAAGGAAGGGTCGGTGGCATCAGACCAAGAGGAAGCAGAACTGGACCTCAGGGAGAGGGAACTCAATGCCCAGGTAGCCCTCATAGCTCTGGAGTTAGAGAAGTTGGCTCCAGAGAAGAAGAAGTGGGCAAAGAGGGAACAAAGAGATGATGGCAGTGACAGAGAAGTTGAGGAGTCCATGGGTGGTGAATTTTGCCCCAGACTACCAAAATCGGTTGTCCTGCTTATCGAGAGAGGGGTGACATAGACAAGTGGCTGAGAGACTTTGAAAGGGCTCACAGGATGAGGAGGGTTAAGCCTCAGTACTGTGGTTCACTCCAATGGGCATTTGTCCCAATATCTGTGAGGGATAGGCTCCTGACTCTAGGGGGTGAGGAAACAGATTCCTCTCCCAGTATGAAGAGGTGTTTAACCAAGAAGTTTGGTCTGACCCCAGAGCAGTACAGAATGAAGTTCAGGGAAACCCAGAAGGTCAATACCCAGTCTTGGGAAGACCTTGTAGACACCTCACCTAAGGCACTAGAGGGCTGGATATAAGGTAACAAAGTCAATACTTGTGAGGGGTTATACAACTTGATCATGAGGAGCACATCTTGACCAATTGTATGCAAGAGAGGTTATGCCAGCATCTAGTAGATTCGAAGCTGACCAACCTCAGAGAGCTGGGGGAAGCAACTGATGGGTGGTTGTGAACCAGTGTGGTTGTCAAGTCCAAGGGGGAGACTCCATGATGGGGGGAGGGTCAGGTCCCCAAAAACCGAAAGAGGGACATGGTAACCCCACCACAGAGACTCCTTCTGTACCCCAGAACCCTAAGAAGGAGGGGAGTAAATCCCACTCCCACTCTGACAAGCAGGGGCAGGGAGTCCCAGGGTTAAAAAAGCTCTTGCTTTCAGGTCACTTCAGAGGAGATGTAGCCCATCCCAAGAAGGTGGATAGCACTGGGCGGCTGTCCAGTGTAACCATAGAGGAGGATTCCTCACATGATGAGGTCCTCATAGCAATGGGCTAGGAGGCAGGTACAGGTGGTAAGCTGGTGATCCCTGAGGGTGGGAGGAGGCACTTTCACTGCACTTTCACTGCATTCAGGTGAATGGGATCCCTACCACCTACCTGAGAGACACATGTGCAAGTCACACTATAGTGAGTGACCAGTTGGTGTCTCCAGACATGTATGTCCCAGTGGAGACAAGGAGAGTCAGGATAGCCATAGGTGAGCTCACCACCAAACCTGTAGCCATAGTGCCCCCAGAGAGGGAGGGTATCACTGACTGGATTAGGGTGTAGTAAGTGCTGACCTCCCCTTAGAGTGTATCCTGGATAATGACCTCCCAGAGGTGGGTCTGATCCCAGATGGGATGGTCACCCATGATGCCCCCAACCCAAAGTCCTGGGGAACCAATCCCCACAGTTAGTAGACAGAGGTCCCCAAGAAAAGGGGAAAAGAAAAAGAAGGGTAGGCCACTCTTAAAGAGAGTTCAAGTGAGCCCAAGGCCTTCCGCCCCCTTGGGGGGGGGGGAGCCCAGAACCGGCACAGGTGAGACCTCACCTGACCCCAAGGAATCCTGAGAAGTCAGACAGCTGTCCAGCTGCAGGGTGTTGCCCCTGTACTGACAGAAGGGAGAGTGGAAGAAGGGTGTCTGCCACAGGAGGTGGTAACCCCCTACTCTAAACAGCAAGAAGGGTGCCAGAGACCTACAGTTGCCGTTAACACAGCTCACCCACTTGTCATTGGAGAGCTGATGGTGTGGTTCTGGGTTCTGACAGCTGTCAGCAGCCTCTGCTGAGTACTGGCCTTCATGACAGCACTGCACTTCGTCTGGTAGGCAGACCTCAGGGCCTAAAGCAAAGTAGGCTCCATGACCCTGTTGGTCATGGTGGGGTTGCTCAAGTGTTGAGTGAACTCTTGGGGTAAGCTAGGTGGAGCCCTAGCTTAATTAGGGATAGGGGAGGTGGGCACCTGACTCCCCAAGTTGGCAGAGAGAGAGGAGGAAGACCTCCTAGAAGGATGTTTCAGTTGAAAACTGGTCCTTTTACTGTTGAGATGGGTTCACTGCCTAGAGGGAGTGAACATGACAGAAGGATGAAAGGCAGAATAGGCCCTGCAATAGGACAGACAGTTTCCTTCACTGCCTTCCTCGTCTGACAAGCCAGGAAGACTTTCCCAGGATTTGGCTGAGTTTCCTGGGCGTATTGGGTGGGGGGGACTGTGTGAGAAAACAGGGCTGATTGCAGGACCCCCCTGACATTTTGCCCCTATTTCTCACTTTTTGCTGGTGTTTCCTGACTCTGATGGTACCCTGGGCACTGTTAACCAGTCCCACGGCCTGCGCTCTGGGTAAAATGATTATGCAAATTAGGCTAATTATAATTGGCAGTATCAATCTACCTATTTGTCCCTAGTATATGATAGGACATATAGGTTTAGGGACACCAGCATAGGTAGTACACCCATAGGTGCACTGCTGAGGTGCCCCATGTCATTTTAAAGGGAGGTCTACCTTGCTGGCTGCTTTTAAATTAAAGTTACATGCAAATTTTACTTTGGAATTAATCATGCTTCCAAAGTCTTAAACTACCTTATTTTTACATATGTCACCACCAAGGTGTGCCCTCGTTACCCCCAGGGTTGGATGCAGTGTATCTATAACAGGGACCTTATAAAGGGTGCCTTTTAAGCCCTGGTGAGGAAAATAGCTAAATCTGTTTTTCCTTCTTTGTAGTGAATGGGTTCCATAGGCTAAAATGTGGAGATTCTATTTTATTTAACAAAGTCTCAAAAGTAGCTAGATATTTCAAGTTTGGTATCAAACTTATTGTTATAATAAATCCAACAATGTGCCATTGTTGAATTCAACATAAATAGTTCAGGGAAAGAGTTTTAGAACTCTACCTGGAAGTTGCCAACTTCAGCTCTGTAGTGCCCTTCTCTGATTTGGCAGCCTTTGGAAGCCTGGCCAGGTTGCCTTGATGAGGTGTGAAGTGGCCTGGGCTGCAGACAAAGAATGTGCCTGGGGGAGGATAGCTGCCTCAGCAGAAAGTGAAACAGGATGGGGGAGAGCAGCCAAACTGGTCTTCAAAGGAGGGAAAGACATTTGAAGCAGCTCAGGATCTCCTCCATTTCCTGCAAACCCAGACAGTCAGGTGCCCCCTTGATTAGATTAGGAGAGGGCTCGAGAGGGGTGTGTTAAGCAAACTTAGCCACACCAGTGGGTGGACTTAGCTAGACCTAACCTCCAAAATCAAGACTCTGCCATTTTGGATTTTTAAGGAATGTTGCTCCCCGGGATTGATTTTTTCCACACTTTCCAGGAAGTGGTCATCCAAGAGGGTGGTAACCAGCCTGTGATTGGACAGTTGCCACCCCTGCTTTTCACCCCAGGAGCAAGGATACATTTAACAGAGCTGCACCCACACCTCCACCAGCTGCACATTTGGGCTTCACCACAAAGATGACTTTGCCTGTCTTAAAATGGTTCAAGAAGGGTCTCCCTGTTTGCTACTGGTAGAAAATAGCTGACCAGAGTTCCCTGCATGAAAACCTGAAGAAACGGACCAGCTGACCAATGGCTAGTGATTATTTTTGGATTTGAATCAGGTATATTCTGGGAGTTGGAGTCCTAACACTCAAGGAGCAGTTTAGAGCTTCTAGAACCTTGCGGTGATTTGTGGAATCCTAAAGAGCCTTCCAAGACCTTCTGGAAGAAGATCCAGAAGTTTGGAGAATGTTTGGAAATAAGCTCCATAAATGGACTGATCCAACGTCGTAAGTCAAGTCGGCTTACCTCAACTGCGACCCGGCCTGACATGCAGGTTTGCCCCCCTGAAAATCTCTGGAGCCCCAGACTTCCAGGATTTCACTGGGGCTCCTGGAAAGGCAATCTGACAATGTTGACTTGAAATTGGCTTGCTGTGAAAGGTCATCCGACATCAAAGAGAAAAAGCTAAAAAAAAAGTGACGAAATCCGAGCTTAAAAAGTTGACTGGGATTTCTTGCACAGCATATCTGAGGAGGGCTCGAGGTTCATCGGATCCAATTTAAACTTCGGCCCGGACGAACATTTCCATCCTGAAAAATCATCTAAATCTGAAGGAAGAATTCTTCACTGAGGTCTCCTTCGATGCGTATCCGAGGAGGGTTCTAGGGAGGCCATCTCTGACTGGTGACTTTTTCCTGGTGAGAAGAAATCTTCAAAAAAAGACTAAGGCCCTCATTATGACATTGGCGGTCTTTCCCAAAGACCGCCGTGCTGGCGGCCGCCAAAAGACCGCAGTGGCGGAGGTAATCTGCCCTCCCAATTACAACACACAAAAGCAAAATCGCCAGAACACAGCCACAAAACTGACACTGTCAGGCCGAACAACGGCCGCAGAGATGCGGTACTACCACCCACAGCGCCACAGCAGAAAAAGACTGCACCGCCCAATACGACCCACAAATCAGCACAGCAGTCACAGCGCAGAGGTAATCCATTGGCTTTTGGGACCACGGTAGCTGAAATAGAACCTCCACTACAACAGAACACCATATGCGCCAATTCAAACCCCCCACCTGAAACACATACACACACCATACCTCTGCCCTATAAAACACACACACACGACCTGCAACCCCTTGCCATGAAAAAAATGACATGCATTGCAGGACCACGCTGAAGAATGCACTGCACACAGACATCACAGACACCTGCACACCTCTCAAGCATCACATTTAACTTAAAATAGTTTATACTCACACACACATCATACTCACCATGTCCCAACAAAAGCACCCCCTGTTACACTAATGATGAATTAAGAACAAAATAATCAGGGTCAAGCCACAGCTGTTCGGGGCATGAGTCCAGCAAACGTCAATGGCAAAGAAGGTGGAGTTATGGGGGAGGATCATCAACAAGGTGAACTCAGTGGGAAGCCACCCAGGCACAAAAGACAACATACGCAAGAGGTAGAACGACCTAAGGGGGAAGGTCTAGTCCATGGCACCCATACACCGAATCGTCCTCATGAAGACTGGCAGTGTGCCCCCACCTTCTCCCCTGGAGCTCACATCATGGGAGGAGAAAGTCTTGACGATCCTGCACCCTGAGGGTCTCTGTGGAATCCTGGGAGGACTGGAAATTGGTAAGTCACCTGTAGTCCTCTTGAATGAAGTATACCTGTAATGCATGCATCCCGATCCCCTGCATGCCCACCCTACCACACTAACACCAATCCCAAAGTTTACACTCCCAAATCCACCCAATGCATGTATAGTATGAAGCACTATGACTCCCACAATGCACCACCCTTTAGCCACCTAATAATGCACATTCCCCTCGCATAACTACACCTGAATCCTGAAGCATGACACATAGCACTCACCTTGCAGCCTCTAAAAAGTACATCAGGGAGATGTGAATAACAATCCCTGTCATCCACCAGTGCCACTGAGAATGTCGACAGACAACCAGTGCCACGTAAAGCCAGTCCCCCACCTGATGAAGACCCCAGCAATGACAGCGACACCGGATGTCTGAAACTGGAAGACCTACCATGCCCAGCCAGGCTCTCTGAGCAGTCCAACCCCAACAGCCTCACCCAGGACACCATGAAGCCCCCCTCAACATCTGCCACCACAATACCTGTCGTCAAATGCTCCCACACCATTATCTCAAGGCCATGTCAATCCATAGTGTGCCCACCTGTACAGGGTCCTGAGTCAGCACCCACCACACAAGACGAAGAGGGTCCTGGTGTAAGTGGGAGTAGGCACACCATGCCGGAGACACAGGAACAGGGGGCTAGGGCCAGTGGGAGTGCACCTAGGGATCACAAGGTGGTGCACCAGAGAGAGCCGCCTGCTCATGAGGCTAAAGCTCAAGTCCTAGGAGAATAAAACCTATCCCAGGACAAGATGGGCCAGATATTAGACCTGTTGGGGGAAAACCTGAGCCAGCCAAGGGAGTACTACCAGAAGGCCATGCAGAAGTGGCATGCCCACAATGCCACCATGGCCTCCATGAAAGGCTTGATGCAGGAGCTTGTCACAGTCCTGCATGAGTCCTCCACCCACTACCAGGCCCCTTCTGTTAGCCAACCGACTGACCATCCCTCTATGTCTGCTGCAGCTAGTGGGATGCTGGTCATGCCTGATGACTCAGGATCCACCACTGAGCCACCACCTGTTGCTGAGGAACCCCCACACAAATGTGGTCACAGACCCAGACATCCTGCAGGGACAGAAGCCAAGACCAACCCCACTGTCAGGAAATGAGCCTAACAAGAACTGTCTCCTTTGTGTGCCACTGTGACATCTTCTTGGCTTCCCACTGCCATAGCCCCATTTCCAAATACCACATGGATACTGTACCTGTGCTACCAACTGCTGGGCCTTACAGAATGATGGAATGAATCACCATGGTCCCACTACTTTGCACCCTGTCCACCCTTTGGTATGCACAATAAAGGCACTTACACACAAGTTTTGGTGTTATGTGTTTACTCATTGTAATAGTGCAACAAATATGTGACATGTCACAGTAATTGAGTCATAAAACAGTGAAGATGTGTATGTATCATGCTGTCATCTGGTTTCCTGCAGCACAGTCAGTGTCCACACTTCCCTGGTCCTCAGGTACACATTGATAGACAATCCAATGCTATTGCACACATGACCAGATCCCTATTCAGGTACTATGACACAAGATAATTGTAATAACAGTAATGACCTGGGTAATAGATACTCATTGTAGTTGTACTACACAGCTCACACCCTTGGATGCCAAGTATTAACAGCATTTGAAGTCACAAGAAGCAGCAATATATGCCAATGAACAAGTGATACCAGAATGTAGAAGTCACAAATGTGTGAAGAAGTAGATAGGATGTCTGAACATATGCAACATAGACTGATGGACTAGCTAACAACACAGTGGCACTGTTGACCTACTTGTCAGACCACCCCTGTATACACCCATCTGAAACCCAAATGGGTCAACACCTACTCATAACAGGAATGGATAATAAAGTATACCCTATTTGTACGCAAACTTGTGACATGTTAAATGTAGAGAAGTACCTACCAGAAGCGTGGCTGAAGTAGTGCTGGATGAGATCTGTCCTTGGGCCTACATCTTCCTTATCCCCATCTTCGTCACTCTAATTTCGTCCCTCCTCTGCCACCGAGTTGTCCCCTACTCCTACCTCCCCCAGCAATGGGATATTCCCCCTTAGTACCAGATTGTGGAGCATGCAGCAGGCCACCACAATCTGACCTACCTTCTGTGGTAAGTACTGCAGGTAACCGCCAGAGATGTGCAGACATCTGAACCTTGCCTTCAGTAGACCGAACGTCCTTTCGATCACCCTTCTTGTCCTCTGATGAGCCTCATTGTACTGTTCTTCAGCTCTGGTCCTTGGATTCCTCACTGGTGTCAGTAGCCAGGAGAGACTGGGATAACCTGAATCACCTGTGGATATGGTAAACTGACATTTACATTCCACTATGTCACATACAGACTGAGTAGTAAGGCTGGGGTGACAGTAATTACATATAAACTCATCATACTCACGAATGAGGTAGGCCCTCACTCTTTGTAGAGGCACCATCAACTGTGGGACAATGCTATTCCTGAGTGTCAACACCAAAGCAGTACGTGCTCTATTGGCGACAAAAATGCAAAAACCCAGAATTCTCAAAACAACGTAATTTATGCATTGTGCTGATATGTTGTGGTTTAACCTTTTGCATTGCAGAGTTCAATCCTGAAAATGTATTTTTAATATGCTTACAAATACTGTTCCTTTGCAATGTATTGCTGCAGTTTTCAGAGTCTGTTAGGGTGTGGCCCCTTTCCAGGGCCTTCCAGAGACTTTCCCTGCAACATGCCTGGGCGTGGTTCTGGGCTGGGCCAAGACTCTATAAAAGAGAGCCAGCCCCACTCCTAGTGCTCACTATTCAGAGGTCCCGGTGCAGAGCACCAGCTTCTTCCTCAGCTCCTGTCCCGGCGGCCTATTTGGATCTTCCAGTCTTCTGCCCTTTATCCTTCATTGGTGATCATTGTTCCAGGCGGTAAGACGGTGGTTGGACTGTTCCGACACCGTTATTGAGAATTTTCATATTCTTGGTTTAATTCTTAAATGAGTAACAGATTACTTGCGCGCTACCATTTCTTGACATTTATATGGTAGTTTACAAATAGGCAAGACGCGCAATTTGTTTCATAAAGGTTTGACTTTGTTATTCATTGCGTGCTACCATTTCTTGACATTGGCATGGTGTCTTAAGAATCGGCAAGACGTACAATCCGTTTTATGGTGTTTAAACATTGTTGTCCATTGCGCGCTACTATTTCTTGACATTTACATGATGTTTTACGAATTGGCAAGACGCGCAACTCGTTTCATGAGGATTTAACTTTGTTGTTCGTTGCGCGCTACCATTTCTTGACATTTAAATGGTGGCTTAAGAATCGGCAAAAGAAGCGCAATTCGTTTCATTGTACTTTGATCTTGTTATTTATTGTGAGCTGTTATTTTTTGACATTTACATCGTGTTTTACGAATCGGCAAGACGCGCGATTCGATTAATGATGATTTGACTTTGATATTCATTGCGTGCTACCATTTCTTGGTATTTTACTTGGTGACACTCAAATCGGCAAGACGCATGATTCTCTCCTCGAGTTTATTTCATGTTGTTTATTGTATGCCACTATTCTAAGATATTTATTATGTAATATTCGAGTTGACAAGTTATGTGATTTGTTTCCTGAATCCATATTGTGTTATTCATGGTGCACAATCCTTTTATGGTGTTTACTATATATATATATATATATATATATTTATATATATATATATATATATATATACATATATATATATATATATATATATCTGTAATATGCGCAATTTGTGTTGAAACTTTTTAAGAGTACACAGAAGGCCAGAGTTTCTAGATGCAATATTGTATGGTCCTAGTATACATTCTCAAAACAGGATTTATATGACTGGTTTAAAATTTAGTCAGAATGTTTTTTCTGATTCTCATGTAAAGAAAAGTACTTGAATAAGAAAGTTTTCATTTAATTCATCTTGATTCCCTTACAGGTATCCGGCCATCTTGAAACTTAGTCATTTTAAACTTAACTCTTAGATTGTTCATGTTTTCAGAGTGACTAGGCTTAGAATCCTAGGTGGTCATTACAACCCTGGCGGTCGGTGTTAAAGCTGCGGTAATACCGCAAACAGGCCGGCGGACAAAAAAAGGGAATTATGACCGTGGCAGAAACCACCAACAAAGACAGCCACTTTAACACACCACCCGCCACGGCGGTACAGACAAGCAGCGCGGCGGTCACCGCCAACAGACAGGCGGAGGACAATGTACCGCCTACAGTATTACAACCCGCCAATCCGCCACCTTTTCCGGAGCGGATTCACTGTGGATAAAAACACGGCGAAAACTGCTTTTGCAGTGGGAAAACGCTCACCTGAACACATCCCACGAGGAAGGAGGACACCATGGAGCCGGAATTACAAATCCTACCTGCCCTTGTCTTCCTACTCATCTACGAACACCAGCGCCACCGGCAGCGAAGACAGCGGTGAGTACTGCACCTACGACATAGGGGAGGGGGGAGGCAAAAGTCAGGGGGACACCCACGCAACAACCCCACCCCCACCCTCGCACATTACAACACACACACCAGAGCATTTCCAAACAGCACAGTAACAACCCACAACCCCCCCCGGAAGAATGCTAAGACAAAACAAAATCAGTTCAAACATTGTAATGTATCAAAATACATGTACCAAATATATACAGATAGATATAAACACATTCAAAAGTATATACATTACGAGAAGTAGTGCAGATTTGCACATATCAATGTCCGTGAACCACTGGTCCAAAAATGCATGGGCGAGGCCCACACAAGATACCTGTCCACAAACGGAGAGAATACTGCCGGGGCATCAGAGAGAAATACAACAGGCACCTCAGGGGGAAGGGAAGGGGTGGCACCTCAGCCGGATTACAGCACCACGCCACATCCACGACGGGGCTCCATGCCCATTGATGTATCCTGGGGAGTGCAAAGCCACAGTCTCTCAAGTCTCTACAGTGGATGGTTTGCCCACTGTTCCATCCTGGGGAGTGCAAAGCCAGAGTCTCTCAAGTCTCTACAGTGGGTGGCTTGTCCACTGTTCCATCCTGGGGAGTGCAAAGCCAGAGTCTCTCAAGTCTCTACAGTGTGTGGCTTGCCCACTGTTCCATCCTGGGGAGTGCAAAGCCACAGTCTCTCAAGTCTCTACAGTAGGTGTCTTGCCCACTGTTCCATCCTGGGGAGTGCAAAGCCACAGTCTCTCAAGTCTCTACAGTGGGTGGGTTGCCCACTGTACCATCCTGGGGAGTGCAAAGCCATAGTCTCTCAAGTGGATAACAGCCTCCACTGGTTCTGGAGGGGGACTGGTGCCCAGAGTGCTTCATCCTGTTTGCAGGACAGAGGTAGTGGATGGAACTCTCCACTGGTTCTGGAGGGGGAATGGTGCCTAGACTGGATTAGGCTCCCCGTGACAGTTCCTGTCCTGTCACTGTCCCAGCTGTACATGGGCTAACGATGCTTGATGTGGTGGTCTTTTCCTTCTGCAGCGGTGCTCTGCCCTGTTCAGCGGTACTTTGCCATGGCGGTCTCTGGCCTGTTCAGCGGTGCTCTGCCCTGTTCAGCGGTGCTTTGCCATGGCGGTCTCTGGCCTGTTCAGCGGTGCATGAGTTAGCGGTGCCCTGTTCAGCGGTGCTTGAGCTGGCGGTCCCCTGTTCAGCGGTGCTTGAGTTGGCGGTGCCCTGTTCAGCGGTGCTTGAGTTGGTGGTACCCTGTTGAGCAGTGCTTGAGTTGGCGGTGCCCTGTTCAGCGGTGCTTGAGTTGGCGGTGCCCTGTTCAGCGGTGCTCGAGTTGACGGTGCCCTGTTCAGCGGTGCTTGAGTTGGCGGTGCCCTGTTCAGCGGTGCTTTGCCATGGCGGTCTCTGGGCTGTGCATTGGTGTGAGGCATGACGGTCCCTCATTGCCCAGTGGGGCTGTGGCAGCGGGGGCCCTCCTGGGCACTGACTCCGGCGGTGGTCTCCTGACCAGTGACGATACTTGTGCCCTCCTGGGCAATGACTCCGGCGGTGGTCTCCTGACCAGTGACGATACTTGTGCCCTCCGGGGCAATGACTCCGGCGGTGGCGGTGGTCTCCTGACCAGTGACGATACTTGTGCCCTCCTGGGCAATGACTCCGGCGGTGGTCTCCTGACCAGTGACGATGCTTGTGCCCTCCTGGGCAATGACTCCGGCGGTGTCGGTGGTCTCCTGACCAGTGACGATATTTGTGCCCTCCTGGGCAATGACTTCGGCGGTGGTCTCCTGACCAGTGACGATACTTGTGCCCTTCTGGGCAATGACTCCGGCGGTGGTCTCCTGACCAGTGACAATACTTGTGCCCTCCTGGGCAATGACTCCGGCGGGTGGCGGTGGTCTCCTGACCAGTGACGATACTTGTGCCCTCCTGGGCAATGACTCCAGCGGTGGCGGTGGTCTCCTGACCAGTGACAATACTTGTGCCCTCCTGGGCAATGACTCCGGCGGTGGTCTCCTGACCAGTGACGACTGTGCTGGCAATGGCGTCCTGCCCACCGGGATGGATGCCGCCCTTCTCCATCGTGCTGCTCACACCAGCCTGTGCAGACTTCTTCTGGCACTTCCCCACCTTTGGAGGAGTCACAATGAGTAGTTTTGCCTCCAGGAGTCTTCACCCTGTCCCGTCTCCCACTTTCCAATTTGAGAAGCTTTACAGGGGGTGGGCTGGCAGTGCCTTGGCTCCGTGTCACACTGCCTGCCCTGGTGGCCGGGGCACTCCATACACCTGTAACACGCACCACTGGTACTGGAGTCTTTTTGGCTGAGGCGCTACGACAGGACTGATGAATTGGAGGGGTGGGGGCAAAGAGGTCAACGTTACAGAGGGACAGTTTCTGACAAACACTGGGATGGGTAGCTGGAGGGGGTCTGGGAGTGGAGGAAGAGGAGGTGGTTGTAGGAGGTGTCACTTTAGGTGTTTTGGGTGCAGGTGCAGGTACTGGAGGCTGTCGTGAGGTGGATGGATGTTGGGTGTGTGGGTGCCCGCGTTTGTGTACTCTGGGAGGGGGCGTCACAGACACACTGGAAGAGGACACAGGGGACGTGTAAATGGGAGTGGCGGTGGTGAGTGAAGGTGAGAGGGGTGTGGTGCTGGGTGTTCTGGTGCGAGTCCTAGTGACTGTAGATGGAGTGCATGCAGGTGAGTGTATAGACAATACTGGGAGGGAGGAGGGAGATGACGACGAGGGGGACACAGTGGAGGCAGTGGATGTTGTTGTGTCTGCATGTGGGTGATTCTTGTGTGAGTGTCTGTGGGTTATGTGGTGCCTATGTTTGCCTGAGCTACTTTTAGGTGTTGAGGTGTATGCATGCTTGTCTGATGGTGTGCTTGGGACAGGCTGGGGTACAGGGGATTGGGTCTGGGTGGAGGAAGTTGGAAGGGGGAGGCTAGAGACAGGGACAATGGCTGCCATCAGTGCTGAGGCCAGAGATTGCAGGGTTTGATGAAGGGCAGCCTGACCAGAATGAATGCCCTCCAGGAATGCATTACTGTGTTGCAACTCCCTTTCTACACACTGGATGGCATTCACAATGGTAGACTGCCCAACAGTGAGTGACCTGAGGAGGTCAATGGCCTCCTCACTGAGGGCAGCAGGGGTGACAGGGGCAGGGGCTGAGGTGCCTTGGGCGAAGGTGATGCCCACCCTCCTGGGTGAGCGGGCACGGGGCGAACGCTGAGGGGCTGCTGGGAGGGCGGTGCTGGTAGGGGAGGTGGCGGCTGTACCTGTAGAAGTGGGGGGCACAGATGGTGCCACCACCACAAGGGAGCTCCCATCGACGGACGAGTCCGTGTCGCTGGTTGGTGATCCGGTGACCGACGTGTAGCTCCCATCACCCTTCGTCCCACTGGTGCATTCTGAGTCCGTGGTGTGGCCCTCCATGGCCATGTGGGATGCAGCTCCCTCGTGCCCCGGTGCCACTGTACCTCCTCCTGATGATGCTGATGCACAAAAGATCAGGGAGAGCCGAAAAAGGGGGAGGGGACGACAGAAGAAAGACAGGTTAAGTGCATGGCTTACCGCTACCGTTGGCGGACAATACAGACACAGCAGCCCCCTGCACTATGCCGTGCTCTTGGCCTCTACAGATGCAATTGCTGGGATATGGCCTACATGGCTATGGTGGACATCTGCACACATGGATGCCACAGGGGCATCTATACCTGCACTTGGCCCACTACTGAGGTGGGGTGGAGTGCCACATGGCCTGCATTATGGAGGGGCATAGCCTACGGAACTCGCCCTGGCCTAGGGAAACCCACAGCCCTCCTCCCCCACCCAGACCCCTCCACTGTGCGCAAAGTCAGCAGAATGAGAGTATACTCACCCCCTTGTGTCTGCTGTGATGCCCTCAAGCGCCCATCCAACTCCGGGTAGGCCACCGCCAGGATCCTGAACATCAGAGGGGTCATGGTGCGACGGGCACCCCTCCCACGTTGGGAGGCCATCCCCAGCTGAGCCTCCGACGTCTTCTTGCTCCAGCGGCGAATGTCCTCCCATCTTATCCGTCAGTGGGTGCCCCGTCTCTGGTGGACCCCCAGGGTCCGGACGTCCTTGGCGATGGCACGCCAAATGTCCTTCTTCTGGTGGGCGCTGACCTACATGACATGCACAAGGGAAGAAGAGAAGTCATTACCAACTGCACCGCCGATGTGAGTGGCCCCCATCCCTACCCTTGCCATGTGGCACATGCATTTATCTTCCCTGAACTCTGCCCCCTTCCTACTGACATCCAGCACTCTCCACCCAGGCATAGCCCATACAACGTGCTCCCTGTGTACTTACCTGTTAGTCTGGAGGACCGTAGAGTAGCGTGTACTGGGGAGGACCTCGTTTACTAGCTTCTCCAACTCCTGAGCAGTGAAGGCAGGGGCGCTTTCCCCAGACGCAGCAGCCATTGTCTCTTCCAGACCGAGGTCACAGCAGCACTTGCAGTGTAGGTCCTCTCCTGTCGAAGATCAGGTATCGAGTGATTGAACAGATAGAAAATGGCGGTCACGTCCGCGACGGTGCTTATCATCACCGCCGGCGCACTTCGTCATTGGCTCCTGGGATCGATAGGGTCCAATGTTAACCAATGCAGCATTGCGCCGTGGTCTACCACCGCCTACCGCGACGGGGTACAACGCCAGCGCAGTGACCTCACATTCCCATTGCCCCAGTTTAGAGGTCAGGCAGCCGCCATTTCAGGGGCCCCCATGGCTTCATTTACTACTGCGTCACACATAGCTAGGCCTACACTCAACACACATGCAGGAAGGGTTTCGTGTTTGGTGTCGTGTTCTGTGGATCTGTGGGTACATACCTGGGATTTTGTTGACTCTGTGGTTGCTGTTGTCCTTCCTAGGCACCGTCAGCTGGGACATTTGAGAAGATGGCAGAATCCTCCGGTGTACCGACCGCTGGTGGACCTGTTGACAATGGAGGAGTGACATTTAATCGTCACCTACAGGTTTGACCGTGCCACTATCCAGGAACTATGTACCCAGTTGGAGCCAGACCTAATGTCACCAATCCGCCATCCCACAGGAATCACCCCTGACGTGCAGGTGCTGTCAGTGCTCCATTTCCTTGCTAGTGGGTCTTTTCAGACAACAGTGGCCATGGCATCAGTGATGTCCCAGCCTATGTTTTCCAACGTGTTGTCCAGAGTGTTATCTGCACTGCTGAAACACGTAAGGAGCTACATCGTTTTCCCTGAGGTGGAGGATTTGCCCACAGTGAAAGGTGACTTCTATGCCCTTGGACATATCCCCAACATCATAGGTGCCATTGATGGGACCCATGTAGCTCTGGTCCCCCCCCACAGGAGTGAACAGGTGTACAGGAACCAGAAGAGTTATTATTCGATGAATGTACAGATGGTCTGTTTGGCAGACCAGTACATCTCCCAGGTAAATGCTATGTCCCCTGGCTCTGTGCATGACGCCTACATCCTGCGGAATAGCAGCATCCCTTATATGATGGGTCAACTCCAGAGGCACCGTGTGTGGCTATTAGGGGACTCTGGTTACCCCAGCCTGTCCTGGCTATTGACCCCAGTGAGGAATCCCAGGACCAGGGCAGAGGAACGGTACAATGAGGCCCATGGGCGGACTAGGAGGGTGATCGAACGCACCTTTGGCCTCCTGAAGGCCAGGTTCAGGTGCCTCCATATGACAGGTGGTTCCCTATTCTACTCACCGAAGAAGGTGTGCCAGATCATCATCGCCTGCTCGATGCTTCACAATCTTGCTTTGCGACGCCAGGTGCCTTTTCTGCAGGAGGATGGTCCAGATGGCGGTGTTGTGGCAGCTGTGGAGCCTGTGGACAGTGATGAGGAGGAAGCTGAGGAAGAAGACACAGACAACAGGGAGTCAGTCATACAGCAATATTTCCAGTGACACACAGGTGAGATCATTTTTTTTTTACCATGACATTCACTTTCACACTTCTACCTCTATCCTGTCTGTCACTTAATAGCAGTATTTGGTCACTGAGTTGTACCTTTCCATTACGGTTTCACAGGTGTGGTTACCAACGTGTGTCATCTGCTTGCATCCTTCAAGGGCTTGTGATGTGTGACACATGTATGTTGGCTTAACAATAGAGAACGCATTTTGACACTGTCATTGATAATACAAATTTACCAAATCACAGACTGACTCCAGATTGTTTTGTGGTTCAAGGGTGTTTATTTAAGTGCTCAAAAATGGAGGGGGGTTGGAAAATGGTGATGGGGGGCCGTGGAGGAATGTCCATGGCAGAGTCCAGTCCATTGGTCACACAGGTGCACTGCCCATCTGGGCATAGGAAGTGGAGCTGGGGCAGTTTAAGTATGGACTGGGTAACAAAGTGGGACAGTGGGGGGACAATCAGGGTGGTCTCATTTCCCTGGTGGGGGTCTTGCCATCTTGCTCTGTCCTGTTCCTGGATCTCAGGGCCCACTTGCGTGGTGGTTGTCCGTCTGCAGGGGGTGGGGTGCTGGTGTGGTAGTCCTGTGGCGGGGCGTCCTGTCCACTAGCGCCGACGGAGGTGGTGGGCAGTTCATCGTCCAGGCTAGTGTCAGGGGCCCCTTGGAGTGCCACGGTGTCCCTCATGGTCTGCTGTATGTCCTTCAGCACCCCTACGATGGTGCCCAGGGCGGAGCTGATGGTCCTGAGCTCCTCCCTGAACCCCAAATACTGTTCCTCCTGCAGATGCTGGGTCTCCTGAAACTTGGCCAGGACCGTCGCCATCGTCTCCTGGGAGTGGTGGCATGCTACCATGATGGAGGAGAGGGCCTGGTGCAGAGTGGGTTCCCTTGGCCTGTCCGCCCCCTGTCGCACAGCAGCCCCTCCAGTTCCCTGTGTTCCTGTGCCTCCGTCCCCTGGACTGTGTGCCCACTACCACTTCCCCCTGGTCCCTGTTGTTGTTGGGGTGGTGGGTTATCCTGTGTTCCCTGTAGTGGTGGACACACCGCTGATTGACGTGTCCTGGGTACGGAGGTATGGGCCCGCTGGGTGGGTGCTGTGCTGGTGTTACCAGTGGGTGAAAGGTCAGTGTTGGGCTGTGCCTGTGCAAGGGGAACCGACTGTCCCGAGGCCCACGATCGTCCGGGCTGGTCATCAGGATCCTGTAGGGCAGAGCTGCTGTCGTCACTGTGGGCCTCTTCTGTGGGTGGAGTGGAGATGTCTGGACCCTCCTGTGTGGTGACATTCCTTAGTGGTCCTGCAGGGATAAATGAGCATGATTATTGCATCTGTGTGTGTAGTGGTGTGCTATGTGTGGGTGTTTGTGTACCCCAGTGCAAGCATTCCTGTGTGTGGGTTTGTGTGATGATGGTTAGGGGGTTGTTCTGGGTATGTGCAGTGAGCATCCTTTGGTGATGGGTGACCATGCTTAGTTGTGTCATGCAGGGCTTGGTGTTGGTATGTGTGGTTTGTGTTATTAGTACACTAGTGAGGAGTTGGAGTGATAGGGGAGGGGGTGAGGGTGGGGGTGTGTGATAGCATGCAGGTAGGGTGGGGGATATGATAGTTAAGATTTGACTTACCAGTGTCCATTCCTCCACCGACTCCTCCGAGGCCCTCTGGATGCATGATGGTCAAGACTTGTTCCTCCCATGTTGTTAGTTGTGGAGGAGGAGGTGGGGGTCCGCCGCCAGTCCGGTGTACCGCGATGTTGTGCCTGGAGACCACTGAACGCACCTTCCCCCGTAGGTCGTTCCACCTCTTCCTGATGTCCTCCCGATTTCTTGGATGCTGTCCCACTGTGTTGACCCTGTCGACTATTCTGCGCCATAGCTCCATCTTCCTGGCTATGGATGTGTGCTGCACCTGTGAGCCAAATAGCTGTGGCTCTACCCGTAGGATTTCCTCCACCATGACCCTGAGCTCCTCCTGGGAAAACCGGGAGTGTCTTTGGTGTGACATGGGGTGGTTTGGGTGATGTGTGGGGTGGTGTCAGTGTTGATGTGTGTGGTAATGTGTAGTGGTGTGTGGTGTATTGTGCGTGTATTGTTGTATGGGTGATGGTGTTGTGTGCCTCTGTGTGGTTCTCAGTTGCTGTGCTCTCTGTCTCTCTGGCCTTCGTCTCAAATTTCTGGTCGTAGGGGTTTGTGGGTGATGTGGGTGTGTGTTTTATATTGTGTTGGGTGTGTGGGAGTGTTGTTTGTATGTGTATCAGGTGTGTGTATTTTGAATTGTCCAATGTGGAGGTGTTTTGGAGATGTGTGTGTATTTTGACCGCAGCGGTGTGTACCGCCAATGGAATACCGCGTTTGAAAGACCGCCGCATAGATTCGTGGGTCGTAATAGCATGGGCGTGTTTCTGTTAGTGTGGAGGTTTTGTTTTCGCCAGTTTTCCACTGACCTTTGGTGCGGCGGAGTTGTGTGGGTGTCTGAATTTCAGCGGATTCCGAGATGTGGGCCATAATAGCTGTGGCGGAATTCCGCTGCCGCGGCGGTGTATTGGCGGTCTTCTGCACGGCGGTATGCGGCTTTTACCGCCAATGTTGTAATGACCCCCATAGTCTAGTATTGATTCCAGGAGATATAATTTTCAAATCGTGTGTTCCAACCTTTTTCTTACTACAATGTCTCCTTCCCAGCTGTTCCCTTCCTAATCCCCTCTTCCCCTCTTGAACTCTCTCAGTGTCTGTGATTTATCTATCAGAGTCTTGGAGCTGTTCAGTGGTGGACGTGTTGGGAACATGCACAGACCCCGAGGATCTGGTGACTCTGACACTGAGCATATACAAATCATGGACAGACCCTGGAAACCTTGCAGTCACCTGGGTGATGTACTGGTCAGCTAAGTAGACCATCTGCACATTAATGGAGTGAAAGCCCTTACGGTTCCTGTACACTTGCTCATCAGCCCTAGGTGGTATTAATGCAATGTGGATGTCATCCATGGCCCGAATCACATGAGGGATATGTCACAATTCCATAGAAATCAGCCTTCACACTGGCAAAATTTCAGGATTGAGAAATTAAATGTAGCTGTCCATATGTTTGACTAACGTGGACAAGACATTCCTCAACACATTGCTGAACATAGTTTGAGATATGCCTGTTGCCAATCCCACTATCCCCTGGAATGAGGCAGTGGCCAAGAAATGTGGGATGGATACCATCTACACAGTTGGAGGAATGGCTGTCAGTTGTCGAATGGCTGGCAGCAGATCAGACTCCAACTGGGTACACAGCTCCCTGATTGTAGCACGGTTCAGTCAATAGTGGGAGATGATGGGGCATTCTTCCATCGTTGCCAAGTCAACCAGGGGCCGGTACACAGGTGCATGCCTCACCCTCCACAGTGGTCACAATCGACACATGGCGTACAATACAAGTATTTCAATGATTTCCATTCATGCATCCTACTGCAGAGTCACAAATGGAGAATCAACATCACATATGCTGCCACTTGTTGCATGCAAAGCAGACCTCAATTTGCCGTGCCGTTGTAATTCCCATGTTAGTTGAAAATTCATCTTGGATTAACAATGGATGACATCATTGAGATGCTTGTCTGTCACTGCCAGTGTACAGTCACCATCAATATGTAGGTTTACTCCCACATTGTCATGATGTAATTTCCTGAATCTGTGCACACTCCAAGGTCATAATGCCTGATTGGAATTTACACTGCCCCAGGGTGTAACTCATGATGGGAATGAGTAGTGACGCTATGAATTTATGTATTCGTAACAGTTGCAGTGCAAAATGGCTGCTGCCTTTCCTGCATGCAGGGGACAGATGTCAGTTAGCTCATTCCGCTGGTGTATGTCGTCATGGCGGTCAGCAGTCAGAACCTCCATGCAACTCCACATTAGTTAACATTGACATCTATGGCATTCAGGGACCAATGATGACTACCGTCGGCCACTCTGGTCGTGACCACCATTTTCTACAGTGTATCTCACTTGTCTCCTGACTCTCCAGCCATCAAGACCTCCACTGAGTATGCTGCTGTGTCATGTTCCTGGGAGCCAAAATGGTGCGTGTTACAGGGAATAGGGCCCCCGCCTTCACATCGGAAGAACTGGAGAAACCTGTGGATGTGGTCCTACCCCTGTACGCAATGCTGTATGGGGCTTCAGAACAGCAGGTAGGTCGCATTATGGTTATATTTTTTGCTACATGGGTATCTAAGTGTGTTGTAGTACGTGTATGCAGGATGTTACAGTGGATGGTTTCCCTATGGATATGACTGCTAGGAATGTTATGGAAGTGTGAAGTTGTGTACAGTGCTGATATGTGTACTGTTAGTAGGCTTATGAATGTCGTAGGTTGTTGGATCTACCTTAATGTGCCTTTCCTTCTGTGTCTTCCCTGCAGGCTAGCACCCATCAGAAGAAAGGATAGTGGAAAGCCATCACCAAGGAAGTGCGGACCCTGGGGGTACATATCCGACAGATCATACAGTACAGTCCAAAATTGTAGGATTTGACAGGATCTTAAGTTGGTTTCCATACCTATCTATAGATATCCATAATGGGTGAAATGGGTAGGTATGACAATGTACAAATGCCACTCATGGACAGAATTCTCACAGTAATGATCCTGTGTACAAGAGCTCTAACTGTGTAGAGTAGTCCCTGAGTGTAATTATAGTGGTATCATGATTGTGTATGTACCTCAGAGTGTATGCATAGTGGGTTTAGGGAAATGTCTATTGACGTTGGACATTGTAGAGAGTGCATTCAGCAAGGTTCAGAGAGTAATATTGTTGAAATGCACAAATGTGCAATATGGATTGGTATCCCATCTTTTTTTACCCCTCCCCTCTTATGTGTGTGTTAGAAATGGGGTCTTTGGTTGACAGTCAGGTTACCCCCTGTTCAAGCAAGGACCCTTACTCTAGTCAGGGTAAAAGAGAATCACCCTCAGCTAACCCCTGCTTACCCCCTTGGTAGCTTGGCAGAGCAGTAGGCTTAACCTCAGAATGTTAGGTGTAAAGTATTTGTACCAACACACACAGTAACTTAATGAAAATACTACAAAATGACACAACACCAGTTTAAAAAAATAGGAAATATTTATCTAAACAAAACAAGACCAAAACTACAAGAATCTGACATACACAAGTCATGTTATGAATTTTTAAAGATTAAACTCAAAAATAGCACTTAGAAACACAAAATGCTTCCATGAGGTGTTAACACGGCATCGTGACAGAGTCGTTCCCAACAAGCCGGCACCAGACATGGAGTCGCGTAGACCCCCAAGTACAGTACCTTTGGTGAAGAGTGAAAACAAGTCAATGTGCAAAGTCGGGGATCGCAGCGTCTGTGAGAAACATTGAATCTGCGCACTTCGAGTGGCATCAGTCACGATGTGGTGCGGCGACTTCCACGGAGTCGCGGACTTCAGCGGGGCTGCAGCGGCGTCAGGCCTGCGAAGGTCGTCGCGTTCCAGCGAAGATTACAGAGTCGGTTGCAGGCCGCGTCACCGGTCCGAAGTCGTCCGAAGTCGATTTCCTTGGATTTCCATCAGCTTTCTGGATAGGGCACCACTTGTCAGAGGAGGAGTCCCTCCAGAGACTCCAGGTGCTAGCAGAGAGAAGTCTTTGCTGTCCCTGAGACTTCAAACAACAGGAGGCAAGCTCTAAATCAAGACCTTGGAGATTTCTTCACAAGATGGAAGGCACACAAATTCCAGTCTTTGCCCTCTTACTCTGGCAGAAGCAGCAACTGCAGGATAGCTCCACAAAGCACAGTCACAGGCAGGGCAGCACCTCTCCTCAGCTCTTCAGCTGTTCATCAGGCAGAGGTTCCTCTTGATGTCGAGAAGTGATCTAAAGTCTGTGGTTTTGGGTGCCCTTTTTATACCCAATTTCTCCTTTGAAGTAGGCCTACTTCAAAGTAATGTCTCTTTTGAATGTGAAATCCTGCCCTTCCCAGGCCAGGCCCCAGACACTTACCAGGGGGTCGGAGACGGCATTGTGTGAGGACAGGCAAAGCCCTTTCAGATGTAAGTGACCACTTCTCCCACTCCCTCATAGCACAGATGGCTCATCAGGAAATGCAGACTACACCCCAGCTCCCTTTGTGTCACTGTCTAATGTGAGGTGAGGTGCAACCAGCCCAACTGTCAAATCGACTTAGACAGGGAATCCACAAACAGGCAGAGTCACAGAAATGGTATAAGCAAGAAAATGCTCACTTTCTAAAAGTGGCATTTTCAAACACACAATCTGAAAATCAACTTTACTAAAAGATGTATTTTTAAATTGTGAGCTCAGAGACCCCAAACTCTACATGTCCATCTGCTCCCAAAGGGAATCTACACTTTAATCAGATTTAAAGGTAGCCCCCATGTTAACCTATGAGAGGTACAGTCCTTGCAACAGTGAAAAACAAATTTAGCAATATTTCACTGTCAGGACATATAAAACACATTACTATATGTCCTACCTTAACTTAACCATACACTGCACCCTGCACTTGGTGCTACCTAGGGCCTACCTAAGGGGTGACTTACATGTAAGAAAAGGGAAGGTTTTGGCCTTGCAAGTGAGTACACTCGTCAAGTTGAATTTACAGTTAGAAGTACACACACAGACACTGCAATGGCAGGTCTGTGACATGATTACAGAGCTACTTATGTGGTGACACAACCAGTGCTGCAGGCCCACTAGTAGCATTTGATTTACAGGCCCTGGAACCTCTAGTGAACTTAACTAGGGACTTACTAGTGAATCAAATATGCCAATCATGGATGGACACAGAGAGCATATGCACTTTAGCACTGGTTAGCAGTGGTAAAGTGCTCAGAGTTCAAAAGCCAACAGTAACAAGTCAGAAAAAATAGGAGGCAGGAGGCAAAAAGATTGGGGATGACCCTGCATAAGAAAAAAAGTCCAACAGTGTACTATCCTATCCTTGTGTGCAGTAGCATCAACAGACAAAGGAGTAGGGGCACTGGCAAGTGGAGAGGCTGCAGCCCACAGGCCCAGGAGGCAGAGACCACCAAAGCCAAGGGGACTAGTGGGATGGTGGGTGAAAGAAGCACCACAGGGGAGAGTGGAGCAGATATCTCTGATACAAAGTCCTCCTCCGATGGAAGCTATCTGGCGGTGCCGCACCTTCTGGGACCATCCCAGCACCATCCTTGTCTGCCAACCCTTTACCAGCACCGCCCTCCCAGTAGCTCTGCATCCAGTTGCCGGGCCTGCTCACCCAGGAAGGTAGGTGTCTCTCTTTCATCACAGGCACCTCTGCCCCTGCCCCAGTCAGCCCTGCTGTCCTCAATGCTGAAGCTATGGACCTCCTGAGATCCATCTCTGTAGGGCAGTCAACCATTGTGAATGCCAATCAGGGCTTGGCATCCCAGATGTAGCAGACTAATGCCTATCTGAAAGGCATTCACGGTGCCTTGACTGGCCTACAGAGATCATTCCAGACTCTGGCCTCTTCTTGACGGCAGCCTGTGTCCCTAGTAAATTTTTCCTCCCTCCTGCTACCTGTGCCCCATCCTAGAGCCCTTCTGCCTTTCCCAGCCAAACCACACATGTAGACAAGCACTCACGGAAATCCACAGACAATGTACACAAAGACAAACACAGGCACCACAAATCATATCACAAGCATGCACACACTCAACACACAAAAGCAGACACAACATCAGCCACTCCCTCCCCTGTCTCCCCAGCACCTCCTCCCTTGCAGTCATATTACCACTCACACCTGCCAGGACCGCATCATCACTCCCAGTTCCTTTCACCACTTTGCCCTCAGTCACCACAACAGCAGACACTCATACATGCACCTCATGCACAACATCCGCACTCACCACAACCACCATCACTTACACATGCAGCACACCCACCTTACATGCAGAAACCACCCCAACATTCATCCACATGACCTGTCTGTCCAGTCCCAGCCTCTCTTCCCCTCTCCTCCCAAGGCACATAAACGCTCTCACACAGGCACTCAACATTCCTCCACCTCACACATACATACTCTGCATACATCTGCACCCATATCCAGCACACCTACACTTACTACAATCACTCCCTTTACCTATACTCCCATACCTGTTTCCCAATCCGTCCCCCTTGTTCCTAAGAAGCTTTTCCTTGCCCGCCTTGACCTGTTCCCTGAGCCTGTCCCAGCCCAGGCTGTCCCTCGCCCTCATGGTTCCCTCCCCAAACCAAGTCCCTCCACCTCCAAGTCCTCCCATGACCCCCCTTTTACCTCTGCTGCCCCTCCACGCACGAAGAAGCCTTCCCCTGTCCCCCCATAAAATATAAAACTGCCCCAAAACATGGATCCAAAGCCCCTGACCCTACCTCTAGAGCAAAGCTGAAACCCCCACCCCCTCCCAAGCCAAAGCCCAATGACCTCCCTCCCAAACCCCCACCCCCAGACCCTTGAGGTGCCTGCCTGCCCCTTTGATGCCCCTACCTTGTGGAGGCCATTAGGCTGTCAGGAGTCAAATTGGGGCCTTTGAAAAGCACAATTGTGCCAATTGGACACTGGAATGGCCTTGGGTCTTAGTGTTTTATGTTCTCATTTGCATTGCATTTGTTATTAATATATATTTACAAAATAGGATTCCTGTTGGTTTCCTTAACATACCCTTGTTGAGTCAAATTCACTGTTCTTTTTTGTATTTGGGCATTGTATGTAGTGTTGTGTCTTTGTATTGGTTTGTGTGTCTCTGTTTGTTGTTGCTATTGGTGTGGTTGTGTAGTTGTGGTCTGGGTGTGTGTATGTGACGTGTTTATGGCGTCGCTGTGTTTCGTGTGCGTGTGTCTTGGTATGAGTGTTGTGTTGCGTGTATGAGCATGTGTGTACACTGGTGCACATGGTGTGTATGTTGTGTGTGGATTTGTCACTCTCCCCTTCCACACTTCCATGCTCTGCTGGTTTACTCACCGATGGCGTCGGTGGTCATAGAGGAGGAAAGCAAGGAAGAGCGCTGGGAATATTTCAACGTGGCGTTCCATGGCTTCCCCGGAGTAGTCTGTGTCCCTGGAGGTGAGTGGGTTCTTTTCTACCTGTTGTTTTCACCAGGCTTTGAGTGTTGGGCGTCCCGCCCCAGAAATCGCGGTGGTCTGCGGTGTCGTAATAGGGTGGGTGGTGCAGTGACTACTGCCAGCCTGGGATTGGCAACCACCGGCGGCGGCGGTCTGGCTGCACTGGCCGTAATGTCGGGCAGCAGGCTTGGTTTCAGTGTGTTGACCACTGTGGTCGTAATATGGCGGTCTGCACTGCCAGCTTGGCGGCGGTTTGACCACCATCACCGGCATCCCTGAACCGCCAATGTCATAATGAGGGCCTAAGTCCGCAGGTAAACTTTTGACCGAGGCCATCCGCTTGCAATAACCGAGCAGGGCTCCATTACAGTTGGCCTCAAATTTTGAGTTTGCCCCAATCAAGTGCACCAGATGATCAGATTGGTGCTCTTAGTTTCTATACAATGAAAAACATACATTTTTAAAAACAGTCATATCTCTGGTTTCCCTTATCCAATTTTAATTGTTTTGGTGTCACTCTAAAGATAAAGGTATACTCTATGTGTATAAATTGGAGTTGGATTTTTATTGTGTTTTGTGTTTTACTTATTTACTGTTTTGTGACTTTTAAATGCTTTATACACCTTGCAGCTACCAAGGGTTGAGCTGGGTTTAACTTATTTGAGATCTAACTGGACCTAGTGGGGGTTAGTGGCCTAATGCTAAGTGTATCCCTTATCAATAATCCACTTTCAAACAACTGCTAATTACCCCAGATAATACAGCCTGTCATAACAACTTCTATAACATAATTCTAAATGTAAATGAAACATTAGAAGTCAAATTATTGAGGAAAAAGATGTGCATGGGGTGGGCGCGAGTTATAGTTACCTTAGGGAGCAAGGTATAGTTACTTGAAATAACTATAACTGCTGAATTTCTAAGGTTTTGTGCGAGTAAATTCAGAATCTAACTATAAAGTCCCCCTGTAACCTTTTTTTCAGTGAAAACAAATATATATATATGTATATATATATATATATATATATATGTGCTCAAAGTGCATAGATGTGGAGTTAAGGATAGTACATCTATAATTCCTCTATATGCACTTACTTTTTGATATTTTGTTCTAGATATTCTATCCATGATATCAGTATATACATTCTTACAATCTTGCCCTCATTGTGAAAGGTTTAGCCTAGTGATCTCTGAACTAAGGCCCTAGACCTAAGATTCCCAGAGGCAGTGTTACATTCTGCCTAGCCCAGGTGCTCCCAAAGTACACCTTCTTGTGTCTTCCTGAGTAGTACCCTACTTGTAAATTACTTTGTGAATCCTGGGTTGGCAGAAGTATCCATTTGCAGTAGTTGGGTGCAAACTTTTCCTATACTCCTAAGGACAATATTCTGCAAAGACAAGAGATCAAAACTGCCTACTAGAGAGTGAGGGATGTACACGGGCACCAAGCTTGCAAATGGGACAGGAAGCACTTGAATGGAATGGAAATGGGATGAGGATGGGAAGGGAAGTATTGGAGAGAAAAGGATGAGTGGGAGAAGGACTGGGGCAGGCAGTTGGAATGTGTGTGTGAGGGAATAAAAGACTTTGGGGCTTATTTACAATTCCCTTGCGCCACTGGTGCATCACTTGTAAATTAGCCCCTCTATCTTCCCAACTGTGAAATGCAATGGACGGACACCAGTGCTTATTGGCAGCGATCTTAGCCACTGCCTTAAGCCAGCTTCCCATTTCATCTCAAATGGGCAGTTCAAATGCCCCTTTCTGTATTTGTGTGTATTTATGTATTCATAATTTATGGTCTGTGTTGTGTGTATGTGTGAGTTCTGTGAAGTCAATAACTCTCGCCTGACAGGTAAAGCTGTGTGTAGTTGAGGTGCAAAATTGTCAAACAGCAGATGCAAAAGAACAGTCTCTCCACAAAAACAAAAACTAACAACACACATACCAAAGAAGAAAAAAAGAGACTATTGTGGCATTTTATAGAGGAAAACTGATGCTTTACGGACCATGAGGCCACAATCAAATAGAAAGAATATGAATCTAATTAGCTGCTAACTAGCCTTGAATGAACTGCTTTCGTTCTCTGGGACTATTAAAAATATATTTGCGCCTATCAGGGTTAGTAGTTCAATAAAAATTTGTAAATAGCTAGAAAGATATTTGAGGCAGAGCTTATTTCAACCAAAAGGAGATGAATAATAAATATTGCATTGTTTTCTTGGTCTGCTAGCCCTGTTTCTCTGCAGTTTTGGCTTCTGCTGCCACAAGTTCCTGTCATCACTTCTTCACAAACAAACAAGCACAAGACTGCATGTTGTCAGCTCCTATTTAGCAACAGCCTTGTTAAAATTTTGCAACATATTCACAGTTCACACACAGTAAGTAGTGCCAAAGAATGAAATCAGCAAACAATTGTATTTACTCCCTGCACATCCATCTGTTGGTCTAGTCCTTTTTAATGTTCGTAACAGGATGGCAATGTATGAACTCATGAAAATGAATCATTAAAGTTAAGCCATTTAAGGAAGTTATTTAGATTTGCACCCCGGTTAAAAAAACACATCCTATTCTCTTAGCCTTCACCACTTCAGTGCGGGCGTCGGACACTGAATCTCCCTGGTGTGGGACATGACCAGTGGCCGACACCATGGACCGGATTACAAACTCCTCGGTGCGTTGTACCTGAAGATTTTTTTTAAATAAAAAAATCACTGGGAGACACAGAAGATCTTCTCTGTCTCCCCCGCCCCTTTGTTACATCAGCACCCCGCAAGGCGCGCTGACATCACTATCTGTTTTCCCAACCGGAGCAGGAAGCGGCCCTGTGGCTGCTTCCTGCTGTGGTGGGGAAAACAGGCCCAAACAGGCCTTCCCGACTTTAGGGAAGGCCTTGCTTGAAAGGGGATATTCTCCCCTTTCAAACAAGACCTTCCTTAGAATGGTTTCCTGGCCCGCGATCACAGCGCAGCTGGGATCAAGGGCAAGGAAACACAACTAGACACCAGGGATTTCACTTGGAAGGGGTTTGCCCCACAGAAAACGGGCATGCCCCCTAATGGGGGCAATATTTTTTTTTTAAAAAGGTAGGTTTACCCCTGGTGGGGGCACAATCGGTGTTTAAATTAAAAAATATAATAATAATAATAAAAAAAATCAAATTGACAGGGAGTCGTCCATGAGCAGGTCAAACCCCTGTGGAGGCATTCATTTTTTTTGTAGTTGTATGGTTTCCCTGGGGAATATATCTATGTAGATATATCTATATCTGTATATATATACATACATATATATATATATATATATATATATATATATATATATATACACACACACACACACAGATGTCTCTATATATATCTATATCTATATCTATATCTATATGTATATATATATATATATATATATACACATATATATATATAAATATATATAGCAATCACTTATGTCAACGCATGTGTGGTTTCCCTGGGGGCTGCAATCGTTTCCCAGGAAAATCACACCCACGTATAAAAGTGATCTCTCCCTCTCTCTCTCTCTCTCTCTCTATATATATATATATATATATATATATATATATATATTTCAAAGGTGACATGTTGAATAAAAACTCAATTTTTTCTTGCATTTCTGTCACACAAACTACAGGAATATGCTGGTATCTACAAAATCCCTACCACCCAGTATTTCCCCAGCTGTCCTGATAAAAACGCTTCCCCACTTGAGTGCCTGTACCTAGTGACTGCGTCAGGAATGGATCACCCCAGGGTCAACAGTTGCCCTCATGTAACGACCAACATTGACCGTTGTGTGAGCTATTCCTGTTGCGGGCACTAGGCATATACACACAAGTGAGGTACGATTTTTTTTCAGGATACTTGGGGGAATGCTGCTGGGTGGAAAGAAATGTGTGGCTCCTCTCAGTTTCCAGAACTTTCCATCACCGAAATGTGAGGAAAAAGTGTTTTATTTGCCACATTTTGAGGTTTTCAAACGCTTTTTGGTAACAGAACCTGGTGAGAGCCCCACAAGTCACCCTATTCTGAGTTCCCCAAGGTGTCTAGTTTCCAAAAATATATAGGTTTGCTAGGTTTCCCTAGGTGCTGGGTGAATAAGAGGCCCAAGACGACAGCTAGGCACTTTGCAAAAAACAGGTTAGTTTTCTTTTTGAAAATATGATGTGTTCATGTTGTTTTTTGGGGCACTTCCTGTCGCGGGAACTAGGCCTACCCACACAAGTGAGGTACCATTTTTATTAGGAGACCTAGGCAAATGCTGGGTGGAAGGAAGTTTGTGGCTCCTCTTGGATTCCAGAACTTTGCAGCACCGAAATGTGAGGAAAAAGTGTTTTTTATTGCCAAATGTTGAGGTTTGCAAATGATTCTGGGTAACAGAACCTTTTGAGAGCCACACAGGTCACCCCATTCTGAATTGACCTAGGTGTCTAGTTTCCAAAAATATGTAGGTTTGCTGGGTTTCCTAGGTGCTGGCTGATCTAGAGTCCAAAATCCACAGCTAGGCATGTTACAAAAAACACGTCTGTTTTCATACGAAAAATGTGATGTGTCCACGTTGTGTTTTGGGGCATTTCCTGTCATGGGCGCTAGGCTTACCCACACAAGTGAGGTACCATTTTTATCAGGAACCTTGGGGGAATGCTGGGTAGAAGGAAATTTGCGACACCTCTTGGATTCCAGAACTTTGCAGCACCAAAATCTGAGGTAAAAGTGTTTTTTTGCCAAATCTGAGGTTTGCAAAGGGTTCTGAGTAACAGAACCTGGTGAGAGCCGCACAAGTCGCCCCATCCTGGATTCCCCCACGTGCCTAGTTTTCAAACATGCACAGGTTTGGTAGGTTTACCTAGGTGCCGACTGAGCTAGAGGCCAAAATCCATAGCTAGGCACTTCCCAAAAAACAAGTTAGATTTCAATGTAAAAATGTGATGTGTCCATGTTGGGTTTCCTGTCGCGGGAATTAGTCCTACCCTTGCAAGTGAGGTGCCATTTTTATCAGGAGTCATGGGGGAACACAGAATAGCAGATCAAGTGTTATTGTCCCTTGTCTTTCTCCACATTTTTTCCTTACAAATGTAAGACAGTGTGAAAAAAAGACGCCTATTTGAGAAATGCTAGGTAATTCAAATGCTAGGATGGGCACCCCGTAATTCACAGATGTGCAAATAACCACTGCTTCTCAACACCTTATCTTGTGTAAATGTTGGTTTCCTTGATACCTATATTTCACTCTTTATATTTCACCAAATGAATTGCTATACTCCCTGTATACAATGAAAACCCATTGGAAGGTGCAGCTCCTTTATTGGCTCTGGGTACCTAAGGTTCTTGATGAACCTACAAGCCCTATATATCTCCGCAACCAGAAGAGTCGAGCAGATGTAACAGTATATCACTTTTGAAATATGACATCGCAGGAAAAAGTTACAGAGTAAAACGAGGAGAAAAATGTCAGTTATTTTCACCTCAATTTCAATTTTCTTTTATTTCAACTTTTATTTTCTGTAGGAAAACCTTGTAGGATCTACACAAATGACCCCTAGCTGTCCGGGATCCAGCACTGGTTTTACACTCATTTATGTCACTAACTGGAAGGAGGCTAAAAGTACCAAAAATAATAAAAATGGGGTATGTCCCAGTAAAATGCCGTAATTGTGTTCAAAATGTGGTTTTCTGATACAAGTCTGCCTGTCCCCGAAAGCTGGAAGATGGTGATGTTAGCACTGCAAACCCTTTGTTGATGCCATTTTCTGGGAAAAACTACATGCTTTCTTCTTCAGCCCTTTCCCCATTTTTCTGAAAAAAACTGAATTTTAGCTGTATTTTGGCTAATTTATTGGTCTCCTCCAGGGGAACCTACAAACTCTGGATACCTTTAGAATACCTAGGATGTTGGAAAAAAGGATGCAAATTTGGCGTGGATAGCTTATGTGGACAAAAAGTTATGAAAGCCCAAGCGTGAACTACCCCAAAAGCCCAAAAATGGCTGAGCACCTTGGGGGTGGGGGGAGGAGGGTGGAAGGCCCAGCAGCTAAGGGGTTTAGAAATAGGTTTGTCAATTTTTGCCTTGGCTGTCTCCATATGTGTCACGTGCTTTTGAGTATCATAAAAATCTTGGTGATGTTTAATGTACTAATATGCAATATGGCTCTAGTGCTGCTACAACACTGACACTGTCACACTGCATAAGTGGATTATTACCCACATAAAAAATGTATGCATATTGGATTAATAACTCCCACCTACTTTGGCCGGAGGTCTTTTTTATTACAAAGGTCCACCAAACAAAAACCATGACTTGCTTCTGTGGTCTGTCATTGGTCACATCCAGTGGCGGCTGGTAACATTGAAAGTGGTGGGGCGTAAACGTTTGGGATGAGTGTTCTGTGGCGTGCGTAGCCTGTGAGCACAACTGGCACAAGGGATGTTCTGAGGGGGGTCTCCCCCTGAGAAAATGTTGAAAAACGAGTGGGGAATTGGTGTGTTTTAAAGCAAAATTGAGAATGCAAATAGTTAACGGAGCAATTGTGAAAGTGTAGTTATGACATCAATAAATAGATTTCAAATGCTAATGACGCAGGTAGCTGCTTTTTCAATATAACCACTGAACTTCATAACAGACTTATAGATAACAATGCAGAGAACCTCTTAGATTTCTTTATTTATTGAAATTCCTTTATAAATTAAATCTACTGAGAAAGTACAAGTCATAGTGCCCTGGTGCAGCAAGGGCAGAGTAGGATAATGTAAGCACCCCTCATTGTTTCAGGGAATTCTCACATACTAAGCCTATCAGTAGGTGCATGCCACCCTGGGGGTGAACCTTGTCTTGGCCTTACCCATGCTAAGAGTGCCACCATTGCCTGGTCTCTACATTTCCCATACATTTGTGCAACTTTAAAGTGGAATTGAGTCTATTCTGTGCACATATGGGGGTCATTACAACATTGGCGGTAAAAGCTGCTAACCGCCGTGCAGAAGACCGCCAATACACCGGCGCAGCGGTGGTAGTCCGCCACAGCTATTATGACACACATCTCGGAATCCGCCGAAAATTCAGACACCCACACAACTCCGCCACACCAAAGGTCAGTGTTAAACTGGCGATAACAAAACCTCAACCTCCATGCCAACAGAAACACGCCCATGCTATTACGACCAACGAATCCAAAATATACACACCTGATACACATACCAACAACACTCCCACACACCCAACACAATATAAAACACACATCCACATCACCCACAAACCCCTACGACCACAATTTCGAGACGAAGGCCAAAGAGACAGCACAGCCAAGACAACACCACCATACAGAGGCACACAATACCATCACCCACACCACATCCACGCACAAAACACCACACACCACTACACATCACCACACACATCAACACTCACACCGCCCCACACATCACACACACCACCCCATGTCACGCCAAAGACACCCCCACTTCTCCGAGGAGGAGCTCAGGGTCATGGTGGAGGAAATCATCCGGGTAGAGCCACAGCTATTTGGCTCACAGGTACAGCACACCTCCATAGCCAGGAAGATGGAGCTATGGTGAAGAATCGTGGACAGGGTCAACGCCGTGGGACAACACCTAAGAAATAGGGAGGACATCAGGAAGAGGTGGAACGACCTATGGGGGAAGGTGCATTCAACGGTCTCCAGGCACAACATTGCGGTTCAGTGGACTGGCAGCGGACCCCCACCTCCTCCCCCACAACTAACAACATGGGAGGAGCAAGTCTTGACCATCATGCATCCTGAGGGCCTCGGAGGAGTCGGTGGAGGAATGGACACTGGTAAGTCAAATCTGAAGGTTCCCCTTGCACAGGCACAGCCCAACACCGACCTTCCACCCTCTGGTAACACCAGCACAGCACCCACCCAGCGGGCCAAAACCTCCGTACCCAGGACAGGTCAATCAGCGGTGTGTCCACCACTACAGGGAACCCAGGAGAACCCATCACCCCAATAACAACAGGGACCTGGGGGCAGTGGTAGTGGGCACACGGTCCAGGGGACGGAGGCACAGGAACACAGGGGAACTGGGAGGGCTGCTGTGCGACAGGGGGCGGACAGGCCAAGGGAACCCACCCTCCATCATGGGAGCATACCACCACTGCCAGGAGACGATGGCGACGATCCTGGACAAGTTGCAGGAGACCCTGCGCCTGCAGGAGGAACAGTACTTGGGGTTCAGGGAGGAGCTCAGGACCATCAGTTCCGCCTTGGGCACCATCGTACGGGTGCTGAAGGACATACAGCAGACCTTGAGGGACATCGTGGCACTCCAAGGGGCCCCTGACACTAGCCAGGACGATGAATTGCCCACCACCTCTGCCGGCGCTAGTGGACAGGACGCCCCACCACAGGACCAGCACCCCACCCCCTGCAGACGGACAACCACCACGCAAGCGGTCCCTGAGATCCAGGTCCCTGAGATCCAGGAACAGGACAGAGCAAGATGGCAAGACCACCGCCAGGAAATGAGACCACCCTCTTTGTCCTCCCACTGTCCCACTTTGTTACCCTGTCCATACTTAAACTGCCCCAGCTCCACTTCCTATGCCCAGATGGGCAGTACACCTGTGAGACTAATAGACTGGACTCTGCCATGGACATTCCTCCGCCATCACCCATCCTCATTTTACAACCCCCTCCCATTTCTGAGCACTTCAATAAACACCCTTGAAACACAAAACAATCTGGAGTCAGTCTGTGATTTAGTAAATATGTATTAACAATGACAGCGTCACAATGCGTTTCCTATTGTAAAGCTAACATACCTATGTTACACAGCACAAGTCCTTGAAGGATGCAAGCAGATGACACGTTGGTAACCACACCTGTGAAACCGTAATGGAATGGTTCAACTCAGTTACCAAATACTGGTTGAAATCGACAGACAGGATAGAGGTAGACATGTGAAAGTTAATGTAATGGTAAAAATGAAAATGTTCTCACCTGTGTGTCACTGGAAATATTGCTGTATGACTGACTCCCTGTTGTCGTTGTCTTCTTCCTCAGCTTCCTCCTCATCACTGTCCACAGGCTCCACAGGCTCCACAGCTGCTACAACACCGTCATCTGGATCAGCCTCCTGAAGAAAAAGCACCTGGTGTCGCAAAGCCAAATTATGAACCATCGAGCAGGCGATGATGATCTGGCACACCTTCTTCGGTGAGTAGAATAGGGAACCACCTGTCATATGGAGGCACCTGAACCTGGCCTTCAGGATCACCCACCTAGTCCGCCTATGGGCCTCATTGTAGCTTTCCTCTGCCCTGGTCCTGGGATTCCTCGCTGGGGTCAATAGCCAGGACAGGTTGGGGTAACCAGAGTCCCCTAATAGCCACACCCGGTGCCTCTGGAGTTGAACCATCATATCAGGGATGCTGCTATTCCGCAGGATGTAGGCGTCATGCACTGAGCCAGGGAACATAGCATTTACCTGCAAGATGTACTGGTCTGCCAAACAGACCATCTGAACATTCATAGAATGATAACTCTTCCTGTTCCTGTACACCTGTTCACTCCTGTGGGGGGGGACCAGAGCTACATGGGTCCCATCAATGGCACCTATGATGTTGGGGATATGTCCAAGGGCATAGAATCCACCTTTAACTGTAGTCAAATCTGCCACCTCAGGGAAAATGATGTATCTCCTTACGTGTTTCAGCAGGGCAGACAACACTCTGGACAACACGTTGGAAAACATAGGCTGGGACATCCCTGATGCCATGGCCACTGTCTGAAAAGACCCACTAGCAAGGAAATGGAGCACTGACAGCACCTGCACGTCAGGGTGGATTCCAGTGGGATGGCGGATTGGTGACATCAGGTCTGGCTCCAACTGGGTACATAGTTCCTGGATTGTGGGACGGTCAAACTGGTAGGTGACGATGACATGTCGCTCTTCCATTGTCAACAGGTCCACCAGCGGTCGGTACACCGGAGGATTCCGCCATCTTCTCACATGTCCCAGCTGACGGTGCCTACGAAGGACAACAGCGACGAATCAGTCATTATTCCTCCAGGTATGTACCCACAGTTACACACAAGACTACACCACTCACAAAACCATTCCTGTATGTGTGTTGAGTGTAGGCCTAGCTATGTGTGACGCAGAGGTAAATTAAGCCATGTGGGCCCCTGAAATGGCGGCTGCCTGACCTCTAAACTGGGACAATTGGATTGTGGGGTAACTGCGCTGGCGTTGCACACTGTCACGGTAGGCGGTCGTAGACCGCAGCGCAATGCTGCATTGGTTGACATAGGACCCTATGGGTCCCAGGAGCCAATGAACAGGTGCTCCGGCGGTGATGATGCGCACCGCCGCGGACGTCACCGCCATTTTTTATCTGTTCAATCACTAGATACCTAACCTTCGACAGGAGAGGACCTACACTGCAAGTGCTGCTGTGACCTCGGTCTGGAAGCAACAATGGCTGCTGCATCCGGGGAAAGGGCCCCTGCCTTCACTGCACAGGAGTTGGAGAAACTGGTAGACGGGGTACTCCCCCAGAACACGCTACTCTACGGTCCTCCAGACCAACAGGTTAGTACACAGGGAGCACGTTGTATGGGCTAGGCCTGGGTGAAGAGGGCTGGTTGGAAGAGGGAAGGGGGCCGAGTTCATAGAACATTAATGCATGGGAATGAATGGGCCACATGGCCAGAGTAGGGAGGGGGCCACTCACATCGACGGTGCAGTTGGTAATGACTGTTCCTCTTTCCTTGTGCATGTCATGTAGGTCAGCGCCCACCAGAAGAGGGACATCTGGCGTGCCATCGCCAAGGAGGTCCGGACCCTGGGGGCCCACCAGAGACGGGGCACCCACTGCCGGAAAAGATGGGAGGACATTCGCCGCTGCAGCAAGAAGACGGTGGAGGCTCAGCTGGGGATGGCCTCCCAATGTGGGAGGGGTGCCCATCGAACCATGAACCCCCTGATGTTCCGGGTCCTGGCGGTGGCCTACGGGGAGATGGATGGGCGCTTGAGGGCATCACAGCAGACACAAGGGGGTGAGTACACTCTCATTCTGCTGACTTTGCGTGCACTGAAAGTGTCTGGGTGGGGGAGGTGGGCTGTGGGTTTCCCTAGGCCAGGGCGAGTTCGGTAGGCAAGGTTCCTCCGTAATGCAGGCTATGTGGCACTCTACCCCACCTCAGCAGAGTGCCAAGTACAGGTATAGTTGCCCCTGTGGCATCCATGTGTGCAGATGTCCACCATTGCCATGTAGGCCATATCCCAGAAATTGCATATGCAGAGGGCAGGAGCACGGCGTAATGCAGGGGGCTGCTGTGTCTGTCTTGTCCGCCAACAGTAGTGGTATGCCATGCACTCAAACTCTCCTTCTTCTGTCTCCCCCCCCCTTTTTCTGCTCTCCCTGTCCTTTTGTACATCAGCATCACCAGGCGGAGGTACAGTGGCACCGGAGCACGAGGGAGCTGCATCCCACATGGCCATGGAGGGCCACACCACTGACTCTGAATGCACCAGTGGGACGGAGAGCGAGGGGGAGCTTCACGTCGGCCACCGGATCACCAAGCAGCAACTCAGACTTGTTCGCCGATGGGGGCTCCCTTGTGGTGGCGGCACCATCTGTGCGCCCCACTTCTACAGGTACAGCTGCCACCTCCCCTACCAGCACCGCCCTCCCAGCAGCCCCTCAGCGTTCGCCCCGTGCCCGCTCACCCAGGAGGGTGGGCATCACCTTCGCCCCAGGCACCTCAGGCCCTTCCCCAGTCACCCCTGCTGCCCTCAGTGAGGAGGCCATTGACCTCCTCAGGTCACTCACTGTTGGGCAGTCTACCACTGCGAATGCCATCCAGGGTGTAGAACGAGAGTTGCAACACGATAACGCATTCCTGGAGGGCATTCATTCTGGTCAGGCTGTCCTTCAGCTAACCCTGCAATCTCTGGCCTCAGCACTGATGGCAGCCATTGTTCCTGTGTCCAGCCTCCTCCCTCCAACCTCCTCCAACCAGACCCAATCTCCTGTACCCCAGCCCAACCCAAGCACACCTACAGACCAGCATGCACACAAGTCAGCACACACAAGTAGCTCAAGCAAACATAGGCACCACACAACCCACAGGCACTCATGCAAGCCTCACCCACGTACAGACACAGCAACATCCACTGCCTCCACTGTGTCCCCCTCCTCCTCTTCTCCCTCCTCCCTCCCAGTGTCGTCTACACACACACCTGCATGCACCACATCTACAGGCACCATGAATCGCACAAGGAGACCCAGCACCCCAAGCCGCTCACCTGCACTCACCACCTCCACTGCCATTTACACGTCCCCAGTGTCCTCTCCCAGTGTGTCTGTGATGCCCCCTCCCAAAGTACACAAACGCGGGCATCCATCCACCTCACGACAGTCTCCAGTACCTGCACCTGCACCCAAAACACCTAAAGTGACACCTCCTACAACCACCTCCTCTTCCTCCACTCCCAGACCCCCTCCAGCTACCCATCCCAGTCTTCGTCAGAAACTGTCCCTCTGCAAAGTTGATCTTTTTGCCCCCAGCCCCCCTCTAATTCATCAGTCCCGTCGTAGCGCCTAAGCCAAAAAGCCTCCAATACCAGTGGTGCCTGTTCAAGGTTTTTGGAGTGCACCGGTCACCAGGGCAGGCAGTGTGACCCGGAGACAAGGCACTGGCAGCCCACCCCCTGTAAAGGCTCTAAGTGGACGACGGGACCGTGTGAAGACTCCTGGTGGGAAAACAACTGACATGGGTTCCAAGAGGATTGGAAGGTCAGCTGTGACTCCACCAAAGGTGGGGAAGGGCCAGAGGAAGTCTGTCCAGCCTGTTGTGAGTGTCACAGCGGAGAAGGGCGGCGTCATTCCCGGCGGTCGAGACACAACCGCCAGCACCGTCGTCACTGGTCAGGAGACCACCGCCACCGCTGGAGTCACAGCCCAGGAGGGCCCAAGTATCGTCACTGGTCAGGAGACCACCGCCACCACCGGAGTCTCAGCCCAGGAGGGCCTAAGTATCGTCAGTGGTCAGGAGACCACCGCCACCACCGGAGTCACAGCCCAGGAGGGCCCAAGTATCGTCACTGGTCAGGAGACCACCGCCAGAGTCACAGACCAGGAGGACCCAAGTATTGTCACTGGTCAGTAGACCACCGCCACCACCGGAGTCACAGCCCAGGAGGGCCCAAGTATCGTCACTGGTCAGGAGACCACCACCGGAGTCAGTGCCCAGGAGGGCCCCGGCTGCAACAGATGGAACGTCATGCCACACACCAATGCCCAGTGTAGGGAACATCATGCCACACACCAATGTCTGTACCAGAACCGCCATGGTAAAGCACCGCTGAACAGTCCAGAACCGCCATGGCAAAGCACCGCTGAACAGTCCAGAGACCGCCATGGCAAAGCACAGCTGAACAGTCCAGAGACCGCCATGGCAAAGCACCGCTGAACAGTCCTGAACTGCCATGGCAAAGCACCGCTGAATAGGGCATGCACCGCCATGGCAAAGCACCGCTGAACAGTCCAGAACCGCCATGGCAAAGCACCGCTGAACAGGGCAAAGACCGCCATGGCAAAGCACCGCTGAACAGTCCAGAACCGCCATGGCAAAGCACCGCTGAACAGGGCAAAGACCGCCATGGCAAAGCACCGCTGAACAGTCCAGAACCGCCATGGCAAAGCACTGCTGAACAGGGCAAAGACCGCCATGGCAAAGCACCGCTGAACAGGGCCAAGACCGCCATGGCAAAGCACCGCTGAACAGGGCCAAGACCGCCATGGTGAAGACCGCTGAACAGGGCAAGCACTGGGTAGGAATGAATAGACCGCAACATCAGGCATCCTTATCCCATGTGCAGCTGGGACAGTGACAGGACAGGAACTTTCACGGGGAGACTCATCCAGTCTGGGCACCAGTCCCCCTCCAGAACAAGTGGAGACATGCATCCACTACCTCAGTCCTGCACAGGATGAAGCACTCTGGGCACCAGTCCCCCCCAGAACCAGTGGAGAATGTTATCGACTTGAGAGATTGTGGCTTTGCACTCCCAGGATGGCACGGTGGGCACCTCAACCACTGTAGAGACTTGAGAGACTGTGGCTTTGCCCTCCCCAGGATCATGCAGTGGGCATGGAGCCCCGTCGTGGATCTGGCTTTGCAGTCATCCGGCTGAGGTGCCCCCCCTTCCCTTCCCCCTGAGATGCCTGTAGTATTTCTATCTGATGCCCCAGCAGTGTTCTCTCCGATTGTGGTCAGGTATCTTTTGTGGGCCTCGCCCATGCATTTTTGGACTGTTGGTGCACGGACATTGTTATGTACATATCTGCTCTACTTCTCGTCATGTATATATTTCTGACTGAATTTCGTATATATCTGTATATTTTTGAAAGACATGTATATTGCAACATTACAATGTTTGAAAGGATTTCGCTTTGTCTTTTCATTCTTCCGGGGGGATTGTGGGTTGTTACTGTGATTTTTGTGGATGCATTGGTGTGTATGTTGTAATATGCGAGGGTGGGGGTGGGGGTGTTTGGTGGGTGTCCCCCTAACTTTTGCCTTCCCCCTCCCCAATGTCGTAGGTGCAGTACTCACCGTTGTCTTCGGCGCCTATGTAGATGGTGGTCGTAGAGGAGCAGAAAGACAAGGGCAGGGAGTATTTGGAGTTCCGGGTCCATGGAGTCCTCGTTCCTCGTGGGATGTGTTCAGGTGAGCATTTTCCCATTGCAAAAGCTGTTTCCGCCGTGTTTTTATCCACAGTGAATCCGCCCCGGAAAAGGTGGCGGATTGGCGGGTTGTGATACTATGGGCGGTACATTGTCTTCCGCCTGTCTGTTGGCGGTGACCTCCGCGCTGCTTGTCTGTACCGCCGTGGTTGGCGGTTTCCGCCTGGGTCATAATTCCCTTTTTTATCCGCCGCCCTGTTTGCGGTATTACCGCAGCTTTAACGCCGTCCACCAGGGTTGTAATGACTCCCATAGTCTTTGCGTTATCCTGATATGTCCCACAAATGTGCAATGGGAGGTGGCCCATTTTCTCCTCACCCTGCACAAACAATGCCTGGTCTCTTGTACCTCAGATACACTGTATCTGCTGTCTCCCCTGTCTAAACCCTCCCTTCATGTCTGTGTAACTTGTCTCTCAGAGCCCTGAATAGACAGCAACAGATGGGTTATGTAAAATTTCCTCCCGAAGCAAGGATGGCCTTGCTGCCTTCTAGCAGACAGTGAATTTATTTGTATTTATTCTAGTGCCAACAATTCCTGTACATGGCACTTTACAGCATGATGCTAGTGGTTAAAGAAAAAAAAGAGCAAGATCATACATAAATCATGTAAAAACTGGGCAAAAAGAAGAAAAGACAAAGAAACCAATGAGATTTGCCAGATAAAGCTAGTAAGACCTCATCGATAGTTATGAGCACAATATTATGGATTCAGGCTCGAGTCCATGCAGCAACCACTTAGCATTTCATCATTCCTACGCGGTTGACATGAGTACCATTGAGTTTTGCAATAGCATATTTTATTTAAGTACCGTTAGACATCGACAATTAAGATTGTAATATGTGTTACGCAAATTGGCAAATATTTATTCAGTGAGGCCAGGAAACAAAGGACTCGTCTGGTAACCTGGGTCTGAATATAGCTTCTTCACATTTATTTTCCAGAGCAAGAAACATGCGTACTGAAAGTCAATGACTCACATCTTCAAACAAGATGGAGTTTGCTCCCCGACGTTGGCAATTTTTTGATTAACTAATGAGTAGAATAGAGGGATACCTTTCCTTATCAAACTGGAAAGTGACAGTTGTCCTGCCCCCTGGAAATGACGTAATTTCTCTTAATGGGACTTCCGGTGCCCCTCAGAGTCCACCCTGGAACTGATGTAGGTGTAGGTGGGCCACGTGGGTTGTGACATTATGTGATCATGTGTTAGTCATGTGCCTTGGTCCTAAACCCTCTGTCGAGGTATATGGGCTGTGTAAAATGAAGTCCCTGCTGGTGTGCACCCTGTTTCTGCGCCTAAGAGGACAATTCTGGACTTGTCAAACAGCCAGGACCATGTCGCTGCTTGGTGTCTCCTCAGAGGGAGGAGCAGTGGAAATGTTAGGTCAAACTTCCACACTGTTGGCTAATCCAAAAAAGAGGGGAGAGGGCTGGTCAAATGTTGCAAAGGTCAGGACGCGGGTTAGTGTTAAGTGTAGCCTCTCAACGTATCAGAGCCATCAAGGAGAGCACGTGACCACTATGGGGGTCATTCTGACCCTGGCGGTAAAATCCGCCAGGGCCAACGACCGCGGGAGCACCGCCAACAGGCTGGCGGTGCTCCCATGGGCATTCGGACTGCGGCGGTACAGCCGCAGTCAGAAACGGAAAACCGGCGGTGTACCGCCGGTTTCCCGCTGCCCTGGGGAATCCTCCATGGCGGCGCATGCTTGCTGCGCCGCCATGGGGATTCCGACCGCCATCCTGTTCCTGGCGGTTTTGGCCGCCAGGAACAGAATGGCGGTATGGGGTGTCGTGGGGCCCCTGCAGTGCCCATGCCAATGGCATGGGCACTGCAGGGGCCCCCGTAACAGGGCCCCACAAAGATTTTCAGTGTCTGCCATGCAGACACTGAAAATTGCGATGGGTGCAACTGCACCCGTCGCACCCCTTCCACTCCGCCGGCTCCATTCGGAGCCGGCATCCTCATGGAAGGGTGTTTCCCGCTGGGCTGGCGGGCGGCCTTCTGGCGGTCGCCCGCCAGCCCAGCGGGAAACCCAGAATACCCGCGGCGGTCTTTTGACCGCGCAGCGGTATTCTGGCGGTCCCAGCCAGGCCGGCAGCTTCCGCCGCCGGCCGGGGTCAGAATGACCCCCTATGTGTTGTAGAGGAGTATGCCTTTTTTTAAATGTGGAATACATATAAGGAGTCGGGTAGAGCTGCACACCAAACCATGAGCCACATCTGAAATAGATTGTCAGGGCATTATGAAGAGATACAACTTTCTCACCGGAAAAGTCACCTCCGCAGGTGCCATGAACTCTATCAATAGATATTATTGGGCCCTAATACCTTTGGTGATAAATGAGAATGCACAGCCGGCTGCCTCTAAAGATGGGGGTTCTGATGTTACCAGCTTTCAAGAGGAACTCTGTCATCAGCTTGAAAAACTCAGCCTCAAGGATTTGCTGCAACTGAAATCCCTATTAAGGATGACAGCAGCTGCAACAAAGCCTTGAAAGGTGAATTAAATGTTGGAATCAACTTCATCAACACTGAAGATGATGAAAAAGGTATAGCACCACTGAATTCACCTGTCTATGATGATATGGGGTTTCAGGAGGACCCTGATCCTGAGCCAGTCAGCGGACAGCTGATGAGTGTAAACTCCAAAACCGCTTATGCACCAATGGACCTATATGACTCGCAAGATTTCAGAGCAACCACTGAGTGTAACGAAAATGATGAGGTTAGGAAAAAAAACTCTATAGACACTCATCGTGTATATGATGATATCATACTTTTAACTAATAGTTTGTCTTTTCTTTCTGTTTGAGCCATAGAAAAAAACTGCAAAAAGAGATGCGCTAGAGGGGTTGGTGCCAAAGGATAACAATATAATTTTTTACTGCTTATGCTGTTCCAAAGAGCCTGAAAGTATTATAAGCCAGAACAAAGAGCTGCTTAAGAAATGTGTTTGCACCTACGATAGCACAGATTATGAAAAGGAAACTCCAGGCGTAACCTGCTGTATGGCCTGTTAAAGGTTTTGCAGCGACGGTTGTGAACACCTGTGTTAAATGTGACTATTATAACCTATGTTATGGGAATAAAATTAACGAGCCACAACAGGAGGCTCACAAGTGTCTATACGAATCGTACACAGCAAAAACAATTTGACTCATGTGTAGCCGGCTAGACCCCCACATGGTATATAAGTTGTTAAGGGTGGTGTACGGGTTGGCTGCTGTGATGAACTATGTTCACATTGGTATGAATAAGTTCTTGGCAGCAGCGGTCAATGAGATCCGATATGCGGACGAGCTCTACTCAAAACTCGAAAGTATGCAAGGGATGTGTACCTATTTTGACAGAAGATTGATAGAAATGGTCATAGAAAGATGAATGTGTGATTTTGATTATAAAAATAGAAGAATTGGGTCTTTAGCCCCAAAAAGGTTGTTTTAAAAAATACAGAGGTCGAGGGTAGCGGGCCATAACTGTGTTATTTAATGTTACAGACTTACTCACTTTTAGAAAGAGAATCATAATGTCGCGGTGCAAGATGTCTATGAGTTACACCCTGGATACATATGCATTGCGAGGATGGTATATGTGCTGCTTAAAGAAAGAATAGCTGAAATACACCCTGTAACTCTGCAGTATTTTAACATTTCTTAGCTGTCAACTACAGGGCTGTGCGACATTCCTGAATGTATAACCAAATGGTGTACGAACACGTGGATGTCTACAGTGGATAAATATTGGAGCGTGTACAAAGGGTGTATGAGTGAGTTAAGACTTTTGCCAATGACCGCGTTATGCACAGCTTTGGAACTTCTGGCAAATGATTATTTCACAAAAAAGGGTTTTATATTGTCAAGCCTATATCTTATGAATGCTCTCAGTATCCTTAGAGTACAAAGTTATAGGAGGGTTTAGAGGGAAGTCGTGTCTAGAGCTAATGAGTGTATATCAATAAAAATAGCAAAACTGGTGACACTGAGACCGAGTAGTGGTTAGGGTCCTAGTAATGTATGTAACATGTGTCATAATATGTACTTGTAGTGAAAAGTCAACATGTTGTACGGCAATGCCACCCATAAGCTACAAACTGTAAAGTATGTTGTGATTATGCTGTGCTAATATTCTTTATTTTTAATAAAATGTCTTCACACAAAACATTTGTCTTTCTTTTCATGGAATGTAACAGCTGATAATATGTCCAGTGGCGGCAGGTTAAGGAAGCTTTATTACAATACAAGTGGTGTCGGTAGCCTCGGTGGTGCCAAAGCACTGTTCAGAATGGCTCTAGTTGAAAATAAGCCGGTAAACAGAGCCCGGTAAAGAGGTGGTTATCTGGGAAACAGGGGTATTTACTCCGTAAGCCCACCAGGAAGCGATTGAAGAGAAGACCTACAATCGTTAATGCTCAAGTAGATTATGGCAGGTGGACATAATCAGTCTTCAAGATTTATCAAAACACAATAACGGTGCTCGATATATATCAGCGGTCATAGATGTCTTATCTAAGTACACATACGCAGAAGCCTTATTCTATAAAAGTGGGGGCAGTGTGACCGATGCCTTTAAAGTCATCTTCAGGAAAGAACAAACACCTCAAAAACTACATGCAGATGCTGGAAAAGAGGTTTTAAACAGAACATTTCAGAAATTACTGAAACACCACAATGTTAACCATTTTGTAACCCACACTGAGGTAAAAGCGGCTGTTATAGAGCATTTTAAAAGAACCTTAAAGTCTAAGATATAAAGCTATTTCATGGCCTATAACACTTACTGATACAGGGATGTTCTAAAGGCTTTCATAGATGTTTACAGTGCCACTTACCACGGAACCATCAAAACAGCACGTGCAAATGTAACATCAGATTCTCGTTAAAGGTGTGGCGAACTGTGTACGGGAGTCGGATCGCTGTAAATGAAAAGAAGCCACTTTTAAAAGACGGTGACCATGTCAGGGTTTCAAAACTGAAAGGGGTCTTTACGAAGGGTTACCAACAGACTTTTAGTGACAAGCTATTCATAGTGGAAAGTGTGGACATTAAAGAGGATGTATATATTTACAGGCCAAATAACAATGACGGGGAAAAGGTGTCGGGTGTCTTTTACAAGGAGGAGCTACAGAAGGTACCTAATGATCTGCCCCGGGTGTACGCGGTTGAAAAGATTCTGAAAAGGAAAGGTAGCGATGCTAACTGCCAGGTGTTTGTCAAATGGCGGGGGTGGCCCAAGAAATTTAACAGTTGGGTACTGGCCATTTCTGTGCAGGTTGTGGGAGTACGACGGGGATCGTTGTAGACATGAAGGGGCATATTTATACTCTGTTTGCGCTGAATGTGCGTCAAAATTTTTGACGCACAATCGGCGCAAACCCTGCCCCATATTTATACTTTGACGTCCGACCCCGCAGGTGTAAAAATTCCACCATGTGCGTCATTTTTTGGAAGGGAGAACCAGCCTTGCGTTAATTATATGCAAGGTAGGCGTTCCCTTCCAAAAAATGACTTTAAGGCCTGTGCCCCATATTTATACTCTGACGTCATTTTGACGCACAGGAGGGGGTGGGCCTTAAAAAACGACGCACAGCCTGATGGGCGCCGTTTTTTAACGCCTGGGTCAGGGCAGGCGTTAAGGGACCTGTGGGCTCGGAAGGAGCCCAGAGGTGCCCTCCCCTGCCCCCAGGGACACCCCCTGCCACCCTTGCCCACCCCAGGAGGACACCCAAGGATGGAGGGACCCATCCCAGGGAAGGAAAGGTAGGTTCGGGTAAGTATTTTTTTCGAATGTTTTTGTGGCATAGGGGGGCCTGATTTGGGCCCTTGATTTGGGCCCCCCTACATGCCACTGTGCCCAATGACCATGCCCAGGGGACATAAGTCCCCTGGGCATGGCCATTGGGCAAGGGGGCATGACTCCTGTCTTTGCTAAGACAGGAGTCATGTCAATGGAGGTTGGGCGTAAAAAAAAATGGCGCAAATCCGGTTTGAGGCCTGAATTTTGACTCAGACCTGAATTGCCCCATTTTTCGACGCACAACCCCCATTTTCCCATACGCCGGCGCTGCCTGGTGTGAGTCATTTTTTTTTACGCACACCAGTCTGCAGCGCCAGCTAACGTCATTCCATAAATAAGGCGCCCGCATGGCGCGGTGGAATGGCGTTAGCTGGCTGTAAAATTTTTGAAGCACAACTGCGTTGTCGCAGTTGTGCGTCAAAAAGTATAAATATGGGCCGAAGATGGATACAGTGCCATTTTATATCACTCTGCCGTCCAACGCCTCAAAGGACATGTTCCCTGGCAATAGGATTTCTAAATATACAGTGAAATTGGCTAAATCCGTAGACCTGAAAGATGATTGGGAGGTACCCCAAACAAAAATCCAATACCCCTGAACATGGAATAAGTTTTAAATGTACAACGTCACTTTTAATATAGAGTGTGCTCAGGACGCTTTGACCATCCATACCGGGTTTCCTCATGGATATTACCCATCTGTGGCCTCAGTGGTTGAAGCCATCAACAAAACCATAGCCAACAATGACATGTGTGCGACCATTTAGTTAGTGCTAGATAACGTTAGACGGAAGGTGTTTCTTGAAGCTCCAGATCGCTATGCGGTGTTTAACTCTTCCGGTAAATTAAAAAGGGTTTTAGGAACAGTGCAGCATTTAAGAAGTCATGTAGAACTGTACCAGTCGTGCCCCGACATTAACAGCAGTTTCTTTACACTCTACGTGTATAGTGATATTGTAGAGTCAAGAGGATAGGGGATAGTTATTTACCGTTGATGAGATGGGTCCAGCTAAAGGGTGAAAATAATACAATGGTTAATATACAACAAACAACAAACCAGACTATGTATTAATTTATAAAAAAACAATTTGACACCATTATGATCACGATCTACAATGATCAGGCTGAGCAGGTATCCCTTAAATACAGGAAAGTTATTGTTAAGCTTCACTTAAGACTGCAACACAAGAGAGACTATCAACAAGTCATTATGGTGATTATGAAAACATATGGCAACCCATTTATGTCTAGGGACTAATACAGAAACCAGGCTGGATATGGCGCCATGCTGCTGTATTTTCAAGGGGCCAGGTACAGGGCAGGATTGGGGAGTTTCTTCCATAGTTTGTTTAGAAGAGCTTTGCCATTCTTGAGAAGAGGCTATAAATTGCAAAACCGCACGTTAAAACAGCTGTTACGAACATTGTGCAGGACCTGGTGGGTTCTGTGATGTCTACAGTTGTTGATCATATGAATAAGCAACCTCAAGAAGGAGTGGGGTTGTGGTACAAGTCTTGCACACACGTTAAAAGGAAGCACGGTGTTTCAAAGCATAGGGGTCGGAATGCCCCCTCTAAAAAAAGACGCTGATCTTCAAATTGTGCCCACAAATGAAGATCCGTAAGTGGGAACAGAACTACGAAAAAGAGGAAGAGAAGGAGCGCTAACATAAATATTTATTTAAAAGCTGAGCACTCTGCAAACATGGCCTTCATACATTGTGCATTGGGTGAATGCTCTAAATCCAAGTTCGACCTGTTTCCTCTAAAATCCATGCAGACTAGCATTGAAAACAGTTTTTTCATGGAGGTATCACCGATAGCCATTTTAACACCTTTGGCACCGATAGATTTTTATGTGTCAGAGTCCACGGATATATATCTGTATCTCAACAATACGCTGCTGCACCTAATCTGTAAAATTGTAAAAGTGGATGGTTCCAACATAGGAAACAACACTAAAGTGGCGACGATCTCTTATCCCATAGCAACCATGTTTAATCAGGTGGACATCACACTGGGGGATTGGCTTATCACGCAGAGTGATAACATGTACGAGTATAGGGCATACATTGAGAATATTCTGAATTACAGCTGTGATGCCCTGGACACTCAGATTTCAGCCAGACTCTTCCACAAAGATACTTATGCGCATTTCAAAGCTACGGCGTTGGATTGTCACAATCAGGGTTTTGTAAAAAGAGCAAACTTCGCCGCAGACAGTAGACAGTTTGACCTTCTAGGACGCATACATTCAGACCTTTTCTGTCACAATAAACTGTTTGTCAATGGTATGAATCATGAGATCAAACTAACCCGCAGCAAGGACTCATTCTGTCTCAACAGTGGGGATGCACAACAATATAAACTTGTTATACTGTCCGCTAGTTAGTTTGTAAAGATAGTGAAAGTGTCACCAAGCGTCAGACTGGCTCATGCAGAGGCCCTACAGCTATCAAATGCCAAGTATGCCATGGAAAGAGTGGCTCTGAAGATATTCAGCATACCCACTGGTACCCGATTAACCCAACAGCAACATTTATTTCTGGGTCCACTCCCGAAACTTATTATCATATGGTTTGTGGACAATACTGCTTTTAGTAGGCTGTGTACCTCATACCCTTTCAATTTCAAACACTACAACATCAACTACATGGCACTGGAACACAAGGGTGCTGTGATTCCTGCAAAGCCATACACGCTGAGTTTTGGAAACATCTATTTTTATCAGGGAATATCTAGGCCTGGTGCTGATAGTTGGAAAACATCTGAGGGACTCGGGAGTCGTCGTATCAAGAGAAGGATATGGGTCAGGCTATCCCCTTTTCGCTTTTGATCTGACATCTGACATGAAAGACGGGGATCATTATATTCTGAAGACAAAATGGAAATCTAAAAGCTGAAATATGTTGTAGTCAGCCCTTGTCTACCAATGTGAACATGGTTATATTTGCGGTGTTTGACAGAGTCATTCAGGTCAACCACGCCTGCCTGATTATGTTTGACTATCTTTAAAATGTAAAACATTGTACAATGGACACTGTACAGATATGTGAGTACTTAAGCCAGCAAAAATATGTAACAAAATACTTTTTAGATGTTTTCCCAAGCAACGGGCTACCCTCCGAAATAGGCATAGAAAGACCTTGATCACTAGTCTTTAGCACAGATCCACATTACAAGGGTGGAACACACTGGGTGGGAATGTTTTTGGATAACAACAAGGTTACAGTGTTTGACAGTTCAGCAGCTTTCCCAGAGCATAGCATCTATACAAAACATATATGCAAGTATCTGAAAAAGCAGTTGTTAGGGTCCAGTATAAGAAGATGCGGGTGCAGGATCCTCTGGCCATCTCATATGGGGAGCACTGTATATATTTTATTAGTAAAATGTCTGAGGGTATGACGTTTATAAATGTTCTAAATCTGTATTTGAACAATCTAGTAAACAATGATAGTATTGTTGTGAAATATGTATAAGAAAACGCAAGGTCTACGTCAAGCTTTATTCAAACAGAATATGCAGTTTGTCAAAAGTGTAGGGCCTTGTAATGCATATGTACATGTAATGTTAAATGTCTACAATAAAATAATTTAAGCTCAAAATCAGACTATACATTTTCATTCAGCCACCAAGACACACATTTTTTTTTTTAATGTTAAAATATGACATGAGTGATGAAACGGTTAAAAAGTGTTTATTACATATAATTTTAGTACAAGCAATAAGTAGCCAAACATACTAAAGAAAATAAATGATGAAAGAAAAGCAATCAGTATATTAACTGTTGTGAACCTCTATAGACATTGTAAAACAAAGTACATAGGATCACAAGTATCACACATTGAACCATGGTTTCCTTTTTGACAACAACTTTTTAGCCGCCAAAGGTAGAGGGGTTGTGTTCCAAGAGGGTGATAGTTGGGGGGTAGACGGAGGTTTCAAAACACCCACTGATGGTGCACATGGAGGGCTGTAAATAGGATCTTTCAAACTTTCAAGCAGCCTATGGTGTTCGGCATTACCAATAAGCGTAGTAGGAACGTTGAGTTCTGCAGCAGCCTGTAGAAAATGGGCCCAACCTCTAGGCCCTTTCTGGAGTGGTAGGGCTTTCGATGTGTGAAAGCTTTGATGAGGTTGTACATATGATTCCCAACAACTGGTTGCCCTTTGTAGAGGAATTCACCCCGTTCATTTCAAGAGGTTATATCTCTAGAAGCTGCCATTGTCCTTAGTAACATTTGTGCTGCACCTCTGTACCAATGACTTATATTTTAAATATTTTCAACAAAGACGTCGGAGGGCGGTTATGTTGGGACTGACAACTGTGGGTGCTGTTGATCCTGAGGAGCCACATGGACTGGTGGTGGCGGATCATAGTCTGGGGAATATAGAGTCAATGTTTTTTTTCAGAAGTCCATTGCTTATAGTTATGTAGGAAGTTTTGAGAGCTCTGGAGTAAAGATCTGCTTTGTCGTAAGATTTTAAATCCTCATGGTTCAAAATGTTTATAATCTCAGCATCAAGGCGCAGTGTTTCATTTTTTCATATATCCCATGCGTAGCCCGTAGATAGCCCCAACTGTTCCAGCTGTTGGTGCTGTACCAGGTATCTTTTGGGCATAATCCATCAGTTTCCAGTTAGGAGGTTTGTAATTAAAGGTAACACTATGGTCAGGAGCGCTCCTAAAAAACCATCAAACTGTTTTACAAGTTTCTTCCTAGAAATGAGGGATGCCTTTTTATTACTAAGCTTTTTGATAAGGGCACGCCTCTTCTTCAGCATGCTGTACTGTCTATCTGATCTAGGGATGTTGCATTTTAGGGTGTTTAGGGCTATTTCTGAAAGGGCTGACACTAAGTCGTCTAAAGCAGCGCACAGAATGGGCTTTCTTTGTTGGGGGCTAGCGGTTACTAGCATTTTAAGAAGAGCTAAATTATGGCGTACACGTGCAGACATGGTCAACACCTTAGATTATAAGGTTTAGATTAGTAAATGTCACAAAAGTCTTTTTAGCGATTCTTTTATAGGACCGGGATCTGGTTTTAGGGGTGTAAGCTACAGGGAGATCTGGTGGGGAAATATCAGCACGTAGTCTGTAGTCTTCTAGAGTCTTGGGTTTTAAGTCTACCAACAGGTACCAGTGAGGTTTTCGGTGGCATCATTAAAGGCTTCTAAGAAAAACTGAGTGTTTCCAGGGTACATCTGTTTAGCGATGATCAATACTTGTTGTATTTTTGAGGTTTAATACAAATAGGTTTTATTAGCTATGTGTTCACACTTTTGTAGTTCGCTGGTCAAATCACCCAAGGGAGGGTCTTCATCACCTACTTGGCTCACAAATATAACAGAGTCTGTATCATGATACAGACACCTGTCCTGCAGTTTATCTAGCACTCTGTAAAGCTCTAAACCATCGTGAGTGGTTGTGAAACATGCTATGAAGATTTTTATATTGTTACATGTTTTGGGGTACTCTTTAGTGTACTTCCAACACATAGCTGTGGTCTCGTCATCGATAAACTTGCAACTGGACACCTCATAACCTTGGGCAAAAAGGTAGTTAAACAACTCGTCAGGATCTGTTATTATGGTTGTGTTTGACAAGTTTGTACGCTGTGCGAATTTCCCCCATAAGGAGTTTAGGCAGAGTTTGGCTAACTGGCGGCGGGCAGGGTTGACCTCGATCAATTCAGGTATCAAGCATATACCCTAATGAAGGTAGTAGTCATGTATGTACTTTTGCTTATTGGCCTCATCAACACGCCACTCTTGAAACCCCAGAACCTCCTGTTTGTCTCTTAGAAACAGGTTTATATATATTTAGAAAAGAGTTGTGTTGTCGTCCTTTCAATGTGCCATATTTCCACTATTTTACTAAGCCGGTATCCTTTCTCTGAGGCCTTTCGTACCTCAATACTATACCACGTACCGGTCAGCATCCTTTGCTCTTCAGTGTGTCTATACACACTAGTCTCTTTACTTTCAGCGCATGTATGACATAGTGGGAATATTAGCTTACTGTCGACTCTGTACGGTAGTACAGGGAAATAAAGATGGTAGGGTGGGTAGATTTGGCACATAATGAGCCCAAATTATTCACCAATGGGCTTAAAGTCCCTGTATATGATGGTTGGTTGACCTACGTGGTATAACTTTTGCTTGTTCACAAACGGATACAGACTTGTGAAGTCATGTTAGTGTATTTTTTCACTATCGCCCACAGCCCTGTATAGCTGTATATCATTTGTACACCCAACAAATAAGGCGTTGAGGGCTCCATAGTCTCTGGTAACCGGCGACTCTTAATGTAAGACGCGAGCTCAGAATTTGTTTTTAACATATCTAAACATTCATGCTCCCAAAGGGTTCTCATGACAAAACCACAGTTTTAAACATATTGCGCCTTCATCAGAGTACAACGTGTAAGTGCTCAAACTTGGTGCCCAAAGGCCTGTTAAACTCATGGGGCTTGTAACAACGAGGACAGCCATGTTAAATACACCTGCTGTATTCAAAGGCAGTTGGCACACCATTAATTATGGCATAACCGTCAAGATAATAAGGCTCCAAGTGGTATTCACCACCCTATAATGCGTGTTGAATGGTTATGTTTTCCTTTTCCGAGATATACATGAGCCATTGGATCGAGGGGGTTGAATAATGCTTCTGTTTACCATTATACAGGTCTGGCAGTACTAGGGTGATGCTGTACGGTTTCAAACACGTGTTTTTTAGATTGACATACACATGGAGGCCAGCGTGATATTCTGGAATGGGTCAATGTATTCTACAGTCTTTCTCATCTGGGCTGTGTTGAGCTTGAAAACCTTCACCTGTTTGGTCATCTCCACCACTACATCTCTGAAAACGTTGCAGGCTTTTCGCAAGATCATTACATTGGCCTGTCAGTACGCTTTCAATTTTGTTTGAAAATGAAAGTTATTTTCCCAGTTTTTCCTGTACCATTGTAGAAATCTCTCTTTCTCAGCAGGCATCACATTCTCGACCCAGTAGCTGGAGGGCAAAGGCATGGGACCCTCATAATTCTGGTTGGCCCATGTATTGAAAAAAGTGGGGGAAATAACCATTACACCCTGGGAAACCAAAGGCTTTGGGTAATTCACTCAATTTAATAGGTAGAAAATTTAGGGTATCGATTAACCTTATTTGAAAAGGCATCACCGTTACCAGCATCAATTTGGAGCCCTGGATTATAAGTTCTACAGCCATCTTTTCACCAATCATGGTCTGTAACATAAAGAAGGAGTTATACGTGCTAGAGTTATGAGCCAGCATAGTATACCCTTTGATTTAGGGTGCATGAAAGTACTGAGGAAATCGCTCACGCACATGATCCCTTCAAACTCCCAGTTGTCATTGGTAGTTAGATGATGAGCATAAACGCAATTACGCTGGTGTACACCTGTCTTGTGTGTACACTATATATCAAACACTATGTGGTCTTCAGCTTTGGTCTGAGGTCACCCTTTAACCATGTAACACTTGTGCTTTGTCCCAGCCTGAAAATACTCCTGCAAGCCCTGCTGTCTATTTTAGAGAAGCAGCACGCAAGTCTGGTACATGCTCAAGCAGTTTTGTGAGCAACAAAACACATGAAACACTTGACCTTCTGCTCAGCGACCTTAATACAACCATTCCTCTGACACATTTCACACTGATGACTTGTCTGTGTGTTGTAGATATGGTCGCAGTGGGGGCATACGTACTTGGCTCATAGAAAACCTTTCAGGTTCAAAATACCACAAAAGTGGTTTTCATGATGGAGAACATAAATGGTCTTGTATTTTGCACGCTCCCCTATTGTAAAGTACTCCCAGGAACCATTGTGGTAAAGAACTTTCACCGTAACCCCAAAATAGTTCTTAAACTCAAAAAGCCCTAGGTCCCTGAAACCAACCATTCTGTTGCGTGGTATTTCAAGAGCCCTGTTGGCTTCAGCCGCTCTTGACATAATATGAGCATCAGGCATAGTGCGATCTAACAGTAACCCCACTATGCTGGTAGCCAGACAGGTGTTGGTTGCTCCTGTGTTAAAATTGAGGAACCATAGTTGTTTTTTACCAATGATCTCACCATCCAAGATACTCTTTAAGGGTCCGGAAACGCCACCCTCGCGGCCACGAACAATGAGGGCTATAACTCCAAAGGTCCTGTGTGCTACTATTGCTGCCTTTTTCTGCAACAAGTTACAGAGATGATCTAGAAATTCCGCAACATCAAACACATCCCTGGGTATTCTACATGTGAACAAAGTACTGTCAATATCCTCCCCCTGGAAACGCAGTTGGAAGTAATCATTAGGACCCACATTGTGTAAAAACCTTTCTATTAGTGTTTGTACAGCTTGGTGGATGGCTAAAACACCGTGATCAGAGGAATTTATACGGTCTAGGTTTACAAACTGGAATTCCTTATAGTGTTCTGTAGTGCTAAATCGTTCTATAGTACGACTGTATCTTCTAACACTTTCTAATAAAACAGGTTCTTAATCCTCAACTTGAGGATCACTGATGTGTGGTGGGATATCTTGAGTGTCATTCTGGGGTAGCAGACTAAGGCTCTGTGCTGGTGTGTTTTTAAGCCTCCTTGTAACACATAGCTTGGCTTTCCGTAATTTCGTTTCTAGGCACCTATGCTGTCTAGCACTACTAGCCCACTTCTGCTCGTTACAAGACCACCTGCTTTTAGGTAAGCACCCATAGCCTATTTGGACAGCAGGTGTTGTATTTGCGGGCTGTGTGCCTGCAACTTTTCCTATGACAGCCAAGGCTAAGGACCTTTCAGGGTGTTTGGGGGCTACTGTGCTCTGAATACCGCCCCTTGAGGTCCTAAAACATCCTGACTTTATGTTTTGAGGCATAGCAGGGGGCGCTTTATGTGTCAAGGTAATGGATTTTGGGACTTTTAAGGATTTGTTGGGGGGTCCATTGTCCTTTTGCTGATAAGTGTTTGTAAGAACTATAGAGCTTTAGTGAGTGTGTCTAGGGTTTTGTTTTAATATTTAGACCTCTGGACACCCTTATTACAAATAGTGGATCTTACACTCCTTAGGGGCACACGGCTGCCTAGTCATGCTGTTTCCGTGGCTGATTCACAAGCTTGGACCACCTCCCTTCTACACCTTGCCAGCTGCAGGATTAATGCTCTCTGGGAGGGTCTGGAGGGCCCAATATCTCATCCCACCTTTCCCAGTTTTAAGGTCTTGAGGTTCAGGCATGATTTTAGTTTCCTAATGGCCTGCTGTATTTCTTTCAGAAATGTTTCCAAAACCCTGTTGGGGGCCATTGCACCATATTTTGATCCGTTACGTAATTCATTAGCTGGGTGGTGCATATTACCCCTGCCCACCACTATGGCATGATCACTGTTAATATCAATAAGCCCTTTCTGAATGGGTGAGTCAGGAAGGGTAAAAAAAAAAAACAGCCCCCCAATGTGAACACCCATGTGCTTCGGAGGCCTGATCCTCGCTAGATGGGGTTCCAAAACTCTGATTTTGTGAACAGCTACCGCCTGAACTGCTGTCAGGGTGTGTTGAGGAGGAGGGGGAAGACCAATGCGTGCATACCCTTGCTGTGTGTCTGAGGCTGTGAGCGCTCCAGAGTGTCCAAACCCTTGCACATAGGGAGTTCCTATAGAAGTGTTCATGGTACTGGACATAGCCTTTATTACTGATGGTGTGGTGTAGTTAAGGGCTGTACGTGGTCTATGGCAGCTGTCTGTAGAGCCACTGCATGGTTTGTCCTGGTGCCTTCATTGATCACGGCTGCTGCTGGAGCCTTGGTGTTTTGAAGGGTCACTGTGTTGTCCTTTAAAGGCCCTGCCGTCTGCTTAGCCACACGGCTGACTCCCCCAGAGCTCTTTTGTGCCAACTCTAGGATCTAAAGATAATAAAATATATATTAGGTACTGCTATAGCCGCGACACCCTAGAGACAAAAGAGGTCTGAGAGACAATAAGGATTTAATTATTTTGGCTCTACAGTTTCTAAAACACACCTGGGGGGTTCCGTTGTGAGGGTCCTTTCTTTATAGGAGGTCCGTCCTTTGATGATGGGGAATTCCTTTTGCAGACCGTCTTTTTAACAACCCCTACCATATTCTGCATCATGGGCATGTGGACCGTTTGTATCGCAGGGGGGTCTGGAAAAAACAAAGAATAAAATGCCACATTTACAATATAATACAATGACTATGCAGGTTCTCTGAGGGCACCGTCTACATGGTTTTTATGGGGCTTTTTGAGGTTTTCACAGCACTTACTCAAGGACTCATTTTATTTACCTGCAAAAGCTGCATCCTGAGACAGTATGCCTGAGCCGTCTTGAGCCTGGAGGATTTGTTGTAGAACACCAACCGCCAGCTGTAGTTCAGTATCATTGCCTGTAAAAACAGCGTTGTTTAGGATGGATGTTGACAAGGTTCTATGAACTCTAAATCTCTAGATACATATACTTGTTGCAAGGCATTCATTTCCTTATTTACACACATTACTGTATCATTTACAGTCCTTTTAATACCACATTATAACAGTATAACACAGGCCACATAACAATTTGAAGCATTAAGCTAATTGTGTGTATATATATATATATATATAAATATATATATATATATATACACACACACACACTGGATTGGCTACAAGATCCTAGGATCCGTTCCAGGTTTTTACCATCACTCTCCATGCTCTGAACCATAAGTGGGGGCAGGGCTATGAGGCCCTGCCTGGAAGACTGTGAGCAAGCTGTGGCTGAGCCTCGCACTCCTCAGGCCATGTGTACTCCATACTGGCCTCCCCAACCCCATGGAGATCCCTAGGGACTGCACATGGGGGGTCCCTAATTTGTCATATATCACAGCCACAACCCAGGTATGTAAAACTGTACACAATATTGAAACCCTACTTTGAGGGAGGGTAATAAAAAATAGCAAACCTCTAATGGGGAGTAAATTATATTTAGTCCACATACTCTGGGAGTATAAAGGTCTGTGGGGCTCTTTTTGGGTCCCTGCCATTACATGCAGGCTTAAGAATGGGTCGTGTGGATCCAGGCCCATCCTTACAACTTGGTATATAGTGCGGGGCAGGGTCCCCGAGCCGCTAGCGATTCGGGACCCTGCTCCATGTTATATTCAGGATGTAAGGAAGGTGCCGGAGTTCCCAGACCTTCCTAACATCATGCATATAACACCAGGCAGGGTCCCGAGTCACTACCGACTCGGGACCCTGCCCACCATTACATGCGGTCTGTAAGAACAGGCCAGGGACTCCGGGCCATCCTTACAATGTGTATAAAATGAGGCTCAGGGTCCCAGAGTGGTGAGCGGCTCAGGACCCTGTTCACCATTACAAGCCTGCTGAAAGGACAGGACCGGAGTCACCGGCCCTTCCTAACAGCGTGTGTGTAATGGTGGACAGGGTCCCGAGCCACTGGCGACTCAGGACCCTGTCCGCCATTACGAACAGGACAGTAAGGACAGGCCAGAGTCCCCGGCCTGTCCTATCAGCATGTATTTAGTGACAGACAGGGTCCCGAGCCACGCACAATTTGGGACCCTGCACCCCCATTACAAACGAGACAGTAAGGACAGACCGGAGTCGCCGGCCTGTCCTAACAGCATGTAGCTAGTGCCGGACAAGGTCGGGAGCCATGCACAACTCTGTACCCTGCCCCCTATTACAAACGGGACAGTAAGGACAGGCCGGAGTCACCGGCCTGTCCTAACAGCATGGATATAGAGACAGCAGAGTCCTGAGCCTCAAAATGTAAAACATTTGAATATTTGCAGGCCTGTGGCACATCTTGAGTTTTTAAAAACGCTGTTCACCTTTTGCCATCCACCCCCCCTTGTATCAAATTAAAACAGTGTTTGCATATAATAGAAACGTCTTAGGTAATAATGCTCAAAGTACATTGCATATCTCATTACGCTCAGGGTGACATGGGGCTAGAGGTTGAAGACTTTGGTAGGTTGAAACAACATTATAAATATACAAACAGGCCCTAGTTACTTACCTTATTACATAGCTGGTTAGCATCACCAGTCTGCACTCTGCCCTTCATATTTTCCTCCTTGATGGTTCGGGTGACCCCTGCTCTCTACAAACGTCAAATGTGTAGTTCAGAAAAAAGAGGCATGTGAATGTGGGGGCTATCATACGTGCTACATCATTTTAATTGTGCATAGGTCTTGAGGAGGGGTTGGGCCCAGACATCTGTTTTAGGTTTTTCATGTCATATCATATGGCTGTTTCAAACATCTTTAATTGTGTGGCCTGTTTATACTTTGACCTCTGCTGATCCCCTTTGATCTGTCCTGGGATGTCATGGGGGGTCAGACACCTGTTTTAGGTTTGCATTACTGGGCCACTGTTGTGTTTCAAACTTTTAATTGCATTGTCAGTTTATATTTTGACCTCTACTGAGTCCCTTTAAGGCCTGTCTTGGAAAGTCTTGCGGCAAAACATCTGTTTTAGGTTTGCATTGCATGTCAGCCTTTGAGCCATGTCCTGCGAAGTCATGGGGACAAACATCTGTTTTAGGTTCCCATTTCTAAATTGATTGGGTGACTCTAACATAAGCAACATTTGACCAGCTCCCTTTTTTTGGATTAACCAACATTGTGGAGGTTTGACCTTACATTTCTACTGCTCCTCCCTGTGAGGAGACACTCAGCAGCCACATGGTCCTGACTGTCTGACATGTCCAGACTTGTGATCTTAGTTGCAGAAACAGGGTGCACACCAGCAGGGACCCCATTTTACACAGACCACAGACCTAGACACGGGTTAGGACCAAGGCACATAACTAGCATGTGCTCACATGATGTCACAACCCATGTGACCCACCTACACCTAAGTCAGTTCCGGGGCAGGCTCTCAGGGGCACCGGAAGTTCCTATAATGGAAGTGACATCATTTACGGGGGTAGGACAACTGTCACTTTCCAGTTTGATGAGGAAAGATATCTCCCTATCCTACTCTAGTGCAGTAAACACCCGGTCTTTCTGTGCAGCCACGTTACATATTTACTGCAAGTCCCATCATATTAGTCCACAATCTTGTTTACAAGTTTGAACCTGTTTTTCAAGAAGCACACAACGAACAGTGGCAGATTGGTGGAGTCCAAGGATGATACAGTGCATACATTTAGTGACTAATTTCTGGTCTGCACCGATTGTCAATACTTAGTAGACATGTATTCCCTAAAATGAAATTAGCCTGCAGCTAGGAAATAGGCATTTAGCTGTACAATGAAGTTCAGTCAAGCCCCAAATCATATCTAAGATTTCCTTTCCTTTGGATAAGTTCTTCATTCTTTAAGTGATGAAGGCAAGAATTTGTGAAACGTCTTTTTTCTATGAAAATCAACAGCTAAGTATATGGATCATCCCAAGATTGGACCCCTCGCTCTTTCATAGGAAAATACATAGTTACAAAAACATTAAAACATTTTCTATATTGACTTTTTCAGAAATAAAGCACATCTAACAAGGGTTTTGGGGATAAGAAGGAAATATGTTTAATGGATCTCCAAAAACCCAGTTTGTTAGTCTGGATGCTTAAATATTTGCTGGCCATCATTGTTGGCTCTATTTAGGGGTACTTACGCAGGAAGAAATGGGATAAACAGATGGCTACTTTCCTACAGTTATTTACTAGTTAATCTTCCTAGTATTACACTAACCAGATAAAATTAAACTTCAGTATAATATTGGTACCAATAAGACGAAAGGAAATTTAAAGCTGTAACCAGAAGATGAGCATTGCTGGGAACAATTACTAATGAATATGGGTATCTTCTTAATATTAACAAAAGCTCAAAATACACATTCCTCCTCCTTTCCTAACTCTATTATTCTTTGGCACTGACTTCCAAATTTGCTATTAGCATCATCTTGTAAATGTTTAGATGTTATGAAGTGTGATATCTAAAACTTGTAGATGCACATCCTTATATAAAAAGATTTGAGGGTTAGATTCTTTGATAGAATTATAAAAGAAACAATAACTTAGTATTAACCCCTTCGCTGCCAGGCCTTTTCCCCCTCCTGTGCCGAGCCTTTTTTTGGCTATTTGGGGCAGTTCATGCTTAGGCCCTCATAACTTTTTGTCCACATAAGCTATCCACGCCAAATTTGCGTCCTTTTTTTCCAACATCCTTGGGATTCTAATGGTACATAGAGTTTGTGGTTTCCCCTGGAGGAGACCAAGAAATTAGCCAAAATACAGTGAAAAAATCTTTTTTTTCAAAAAAATGGGAAAAAGTGGCTGCAGAAGAAGGCTTGTGGTTTTTTCCCTGAAAATGGCATCAACAAAGGGTTTGCGGTGCTAAAATCACCAGCTTCCCAGCTTTCAGGAACAGGCAGACTTGAATCAGAAAACCCAATTATTCAACACAAATTTGGAATTTTACTGGGACATACCCCATTTTTACAATTTTTTGTGCGTTCAGCCTCCTTCCAGTCAGTGACAGAAATGGGCGTGAAACCAATGCTGGATCACAGGAATTTCTGTAAAGTAGACAAAATTCTGAATTTAGCAAGGGGTCATTTGTATAGATCCTACAAGGGTTTCCTACAGAAAATAACAACTGAAAAAGAAAAATATTGAAATTGAGGTGAAAAAAACATCACTTTTTCTCTACGTTTTGCTCTGGGTATACAGCAATTCATTTGCTGAAATATAAAGAGTGAAAAATAGCTAACAAGAAAACTTTTGTATTTCCAAAAAGGGCACAAGATAAGGTGTTGAAAAGAAGTGGTTATTTGCACATCTCTGAATTCCGGGGTGACCATACCAGCATTTGAATTACAGGGCATTTCTCAAATAGATTTTTTACACACTCTCTTATATTTGGAAGGAAGAAATGTAGAGAAAGACAAGGGGCAATAACACTTGTTTTGCTAATCTATGTTCCCCCAAGTCTCCCGATAGAAATGATACCTCACTTGTGTGGGTAGGCCTAGCGCCCGCGACAGGAAACGCCCCAAAAAGCAACGTGGACACATCACATTTTTTTAAAGAAAATAGAGGTGTTTTTTGCAAAGTGCCTACCTGTAGATTTTGGCCTCTAGCTCAGCCGGCACCTAGGAAAACCTACCAACCATGTGCATTTTTGAAAACTAGAGACCTAGGGGAATCCAAGATGGGGTGACTTGTGGGGCTCTGACTAGGTTCTGTTACCCAGAATCCTTCGCAAACCTCAAAATTTGGCTAAAAAAAACACGTTTTCCTCACATTTTGGTGACAGAAAGTTCTGGAATCAGAGAGGAGCCACACATTTCCTTCCACCCAGTGTTCCCCCAAGTCTGCCGATAAAAATTATACCTCACTTGTGTGGGTAGGCCTAGCGCCCGCAACAGGAAATGCCCCAAAACGCAACGTGGACACATCACATGTTTTGAAAGAAAACAGAGGTGTTTTTTGCAAAGTGCCTACCTGTAGCTTTTGGCCTCTAGCTCAGCCGGCACCTAGGGAAACTTACCAAACCTGTGCATTTTTTAAAACTAGAGACCTAGGGGAATCCAAGATGGGGTGACTTGTGGGGCTCTGACCAGGTTCTGTTGCCCAGAATCTTTTGCAAACCTCAAAGTTTGGCTAAAAAAACACATTTTCCTCACATTTCGATGACAGAAAGTTCTGGAATCAGAGAGGAGCCACAAATTTCCTTCCACCCAGCGTTCCCCCAAGTCTCCCGATAAAAATGATACCTCACTTGTGTGGGTAGGCCTAGTGCCCGTGACAGGAAATGACCCAAAACGCAACGTGGACACATCACATTTTTTTAAAGAAAACAGAGGTGTTTTTTGCAAAGTGCCTACCTCTAGATTTTGGCCTCTAGCTCAGCCGGCACCTAGGGAAACCTACCAAACCTTTGCATTTGTGAAAACTAGAAACCTAGGGGAATCCTAGATGGGGTGACTTCTGGGGCTCTGACCAGGTTCTGTTACCTAGAATCCTTTGCAAACCTCAAAATTTGGCTAAAAAAACACGTTTTCCTCACATTTTGGTGACAGAAAATTCTGGAATCAGAGAGGAGCCACAAATTTCCTTCCACCCAGCGTTCCCCCAAGTCTCCCGATAAAAATTATACCTCACTTGTGTGGGTAGGCCTAGCGCCCGCAACAGGAAATGCCCCAAAACGCAACGTGGACACATCACATTTTTTTAAAGAAAACAGGGGTGTTTTTTGCAAAGTGCCTACCTGTAGCTTTTGGCCTCTAGCTCAGCCGGCACCTAGGGAAACTTACCAAACCTGTGCATTTTTGAAAACTAGAGACCTAGGGGAATCCATGATGGGGTGACTTGTGGGGCTCTGACCAGGTTCTGTTACCCAGAATCTTTTGCAAACCTCAAAGTTTGGCTAAAAAAACACATTTTCCTCACATTTCGGTGACAGAAAGTTCTGGAATCAGAGAGGAGCCACAAATTTCCTTCCACCCAGCGTTTCCCCAAGTCTCCCATTAAAAATTATACCTCACTTGTAGAGACAGAAAGTTCTGGAATCAGAGAGGAGCCACAAAGTTCCTTCCACCCAGCGTTCCCCCAAGTCTCCTATTAAAAATTATACCTCACTTGTGTGGGTAGGCCTAGCGCCCGCAACAGGAATGCCCCAAAACGCAACGTGGACACATCACATTTTTTTAAAGAAAACAGAGGTGTTTTTTGCAAAGTGCCTACCTGTAGCTTTTGGCCTCTAGCTCAGCCGGCACCTAGGAAAACCTACCAACCATGTGCATTTTTGAAAACTAGAGACCTAGGGGAATCCAAGATGGGGTGACTTGTGGGGCTCTGACTAGGTTCTGTTACCCAGAATCCTTCGCAAACCTCAAAATTTGGCTAAAAAAAACACGTTTTCCTCACATTTTGGTGACAGAAAGTTCTGGAATCAGAGAGGAGCCACACATTTCCTTCCACCCAGTGTTCCCCCAAGTCTGCCGATAAAAATTATACCTCACTTGTGTGGGTAGGCCTAGCGCCCGCAACAGGAAATGCCCCAAAACGCAACGTGGACACATCACATGTTTTGAAAGAAAACAGAGGTGTTTTTTGCAAAGTGCCTACCTGTAGCTTTTGGCCTCTAGCTCAGCCGGCACCTAGGGAAACTTACCAAACCTGTGCATTTTTTAAAACTAGAGACCTAGGGGAATCCAAGATGGGGTGACTTGTGGGGCTCTGACCAGGTTCTGTTGCCCAGAATCTTTTGCAAACCTCAAAGTTTGGCTAAAAAAACACATTTTCCTCACATTTCGATGACAGAAAGTTCTGGAATCAGAGAGGAGCCACAAATTTCCTTCCACCCAGCGTTCCCCCAAGTCTCCCGATAAAAATGATACCTCACTTGTGTGGGTAGGCCTAGTGCCCGTGACAGGAAATGACCCAAAACGCAACGTGGACACATCACATTTTTTTAAAGAAAACAGAGGTGTTTTTTGCAAAGTGCCTACCTCTAGATTTTGGCCTCTAGCTCAGCCGGCACCTAGGGAAACCTACCAAACCTTTGCATTTGTGAAAACTAGAAACCTAGGGGAATCCTAGATGGGGTGACTTCTGGGGCTCTGACCAGGTTCTGTTACCTAGAATCCTTTGCAAACCTCAAAATTTGGCTAAAAAAACACGTTTTCCTCACATTTTGGTGACAGAAAATTCTGGAATCAGAGAGGAGCCACAAATTTCCTTCCACCCAGCGTTCCCCCAAGTCTCCCGATAAAAATTATACCTCACTTGTGTGGGTAGGCCTAGCGCCCGCAACAGGAAATGCCCCAAAACGCAACGTGGACACATCACATTTTTTTAAAGAAAACAGGGGTGTTTTTTGCAAAGTGCCTACCTGTAGCTTTTGGCCTCTAGCTCAGCCGGCACCTAGGGAAACTTACCAAACCTGTGCATTTTTGAAAACTAGAGACCTAGGGGAATCCATGATGGGGTGACTTGTGGGGCTCTGACCAGGTTCTGTTACCCAGAATCTTTTGCAAACCTCAAAGTTTGGCTAAAAAAACACATTTTCCTCACATTTCGGTGACAGAAAGTTCTGGAATCAGAGAGGAGCCACAAATTTCCTTCCACCCAGCGTTTCCCCAAGTCTCCCATTAAAAATTATACCTCACTTGTAGAGACAGAAAGTTCTGGAATCAGAGAGGAGCCACAAAGTTCCTTCCACCCAGCGTTCCCCCAAGTCTCCTATTAAAAATTATACCTCACTTGTGTGGGTAGGCCTAGCGCCCGCAACAGGAATGCCCCAAAACGCAACGTGGACACATCACATTTTTTTAAAGAAAACAGAGGTGTTTTTTGCAAAGTGCCTACCTGTAGCTTTTGGCCTCTAGCTCAGCCGGCACCTAGGGAAACTTACCAAACCTGTGCATTTTTGAAAACTAGAGACCTAGGGGAATCCAAGATGGGGTGACTTGTGGGGCTCTGACCAGGTTCTGTTACCCAGAATCTTTTGCAAACCTCAAAGTTTGGCTAAAAAAACACATTTTCCTCACATTTCGGTGACAGAAAGTTCTGGAATCAGAGAGGAGCCACAAATTTCCTTCCACCCAGTGTTCGCACATGTCTCCCGATAAAAATGATACCTCACTTGTGTGGGTAGGCCTAGTGCCCGCGACAGGAAATGCCCCAAAACGCAACGTGGAGACATCACATTTTTTGAAAGAAAACAGAGGTGTTCTTTGCAAAGTGCCTACCTCTAGATTTTGGCCTCTAGCTCAGCCGGCACCTAGGGAAACCTACCAAACCTGTGCATTTTTTAAAACTAGAGACCTAGGGGAATCCAAGATGGGGTGACTTGTGGGGCTCTGACCAGGTTCTGTTACCCAGAATCCTTGGCAAACCTCAAAATTTGGCTAAAAAAACACATTTTCCTCACATTTTGGTGACAGAAAGTTCTGGAATCTGAGTGGAGCCATAAATTTCCTTCCACCCAGCGTTCCCTCAAGTCTCCCAATAAAAATGATACCTCACTTGTGTGGGTAGGCCTAGCGCCCGCCACAGGAAATGGCCCAAAACACAATGTGGACACTTCACATTTTTTCATAGAAAACAGTGCCTACCTGTGGATTTTGGCCTCTAGCTCAGCCGGCACCTGGGGAAACCTACCATACCAGCGCATTTTTGAAAACTAGAACCCCAGGGGAATCCAAGATGGGGTGACTTGTGGGGCTCTGACCAGGTTCTGTTACCCAGAATGCTTTGCAAACCTCAAAATGTGGCTAAAAAAACACGTTTTCCTCACATTTCGGTGACAGAAAGTTCTAGAATCTGAGAGGAGCCACAAATTTCCTTCCTCCCAGCGTTCCCCCAAGTCTCCCGATAAAAATGATACCTCACGTGTGTGGGTAGGACTAGCGCCCGCGACAGGAAATGGCCCAAAACACTACGTGGACATATCACATTTTTTCATAGAAAACAGTGCCTACCTGTGCATTTTGGCCTCTAGCTCAGCCGGCCCCAGGGGGGGCAGAAATGGCCTAAAACAAATTTGTCCCCCACCACCCAAACCCCCCCAGGTGCCACCCTTGCCTACAGGGTCGCTCCCCCTGCGTGACATTGGCGGCAAAAAAAAAATCCCCGTTGCCTAGTGGTTTCTGCCCCCTTGGGGGCAGATTGACCTAAAATCGGACAATCTGCCCCCAAGGGGGGCAGAAATGGTCTAAATACAATTTGCCCCCCAGGGGAGCGTCCCTTGCCTAATGGGTCGCTTCCCATCTCTGAAAAAACGAACAAACAAAAGAAATTATAATAATAATTTGCCCTGGCGCCTAGAGGTTTCTGCCCCCCCGGGGGCAGACCGGCCTAATAACAATAGGCCGATCTGCCCCCAGGGGGGGCAGAAATGGCATAAAATAAATTTCCATCCCCCAAACCCACCGGGAGCGACCCTTGCCTACGGGGTCGCTCCCCCTGCGTGACATTGGCGCCCAAAAAAAAAATCCCCGTTGCCTAGTAGTTTCTGCCCCCTTGTGGGCAGATTGATCTAAAAGTGTCCGATCTGCCCCCACGGGGGGCAGAAATTGTCTAAATACAATTTGCCCCGCAGGGGAGCGACCCTTGCCTAATGGGTCGCTCCCCATCTCTGAAAAAACATACAAACAAAAAAAAACACCCATGGGGGCAGAAAAGGCCTAAAATCAATTTGCCCCCCCACTCCCCAACCCCCCCCCCCCGGAAGCGACCCTTGCCTACGGGGTCGCTCCCCCTGCGTGACATTGGCGCCCAAAAAACAAATCCCTGGTGCCTAGTGGTTTCTGCCCCTTGGGGGCAGATTGACCTAAAATCGGCCAATCTGCCCCGTAGGGGGGCAGAAATGGTCTAAATACAATTTGCCCCCCAGGGAAGCGACCCTTGCCTAATGGGTCGCTGCCCCTCTCTGAAAAAACAAACAAACAAAAAAAAAAACACAAAAAAAATTTGCCCTGGCACCTAGAGGTTTCTGCCCCCCTGGGGGCAGATCGGCCTAATAACAATAGGCCGATCTGCCCCCAGGTTGGGCAGAAATGGCCTAAAATGAATGCTGAGCATTTTTCTTTCAATCGCGCTGGAAGCAGAGCTTGCAGCGTGATGGGAGGGACCCTGTGACAAATCAGCGCGCGCTCACGTGCTGATGTCACAGGGTGGGTGGGGGGATCAGGGGTGGAAGGGGAAGGGCTTCCCCTTCCATCCCTGACTTGGGGGGGTGGGGGGAAGCACATAGAGGGAGCGCTCTCACTCCCTCTGGGCTGTGTGCCGTGGACGTAGTGGTTACGTCCTTGGCACAGCAGCACTGTGCCTAAGGACGTAACCACTACGTCCTCGGCACAGAAGGGGTTAACCTTGCAGGAGTCTGTTTCATTCAGAGAGAGAAGGTTTAAGATGTTTGTATTTCAGGCTACAACAGAATAAGAGGCAACTGGAGCCGAGGGATGCTAGTAGAATGTTTCTCTTGCATCCTTCTAAGGAGAAACTGCATGGTGGAGCTTCCAGCTGCATAAAGAAAACAAAGGATTCTGTCCTATTGAAATGCCTTCACAATTTCAGATCCACAGTTTCATCTCACCATTATTTCCAATTCTAGACTTCAAATTTACCACTATTTCAGAATGACATTATTTCAGATGCCATAAATCTGGACAAGTAAGTATGTGGGATGCGTATTAGGGTTGAGATTCCATAGTGTCATTTGGGGTGTCATCAGTAATGCAATCAATGATGTCATTTCATATATCATGAGTGATGGTGATGTGTGAAGTCATAAGCAGAGTTTGACAGGGACATGAACTATCGTTAGTTTACCTAAGCATTACTGGTGAATCTGAATGGTTTTTACGTTGCACCCATAACTTCATTTTAACTATCGTATTTAGAACTAAATTCCTCCGTTTTTTAAGCCTACAGACTTTGGCTTTTTCAGTGAATCTTTAGGAATCTTTCATTAAATACCACATGCATTGGGCGAAGGGCCCATCATCAAACTTGCCACAGGTGTCAGGTCCTACGCCCAATGTGCTGCAGGTTCTCTGTGGTGGTTGGCTACAGTGGCCTGGCCTGTGGGTCAGGCCCAGCCCCTAACTTAACATATGTGAGAAATTGGGTTTTTGGTTTATTAGGGTGTGAAACGTGCTCAAGCAAAAACCACAATCCCCAACAGGGTGAACTAGTAAAGTCACTAAATTAACCTGCGCTTAGTCCTCTGGTAGCTTGGCACAAAGCAGTCAGGCTTAATTTTGAAGCAATGTGTAAAGTATTAACACAGCACACAGATAGGAATAAAGTGAAAACACAACACAAGAAAAATCACATTTAGAAAATTAGAATACATTTCAATAAATTAAATGACGAAAATCCAGTCAGTACAAACGGACCCATTAATTTTGAATGTTTAAGGTAAACACTAGCACCTAAAAGATCTAAGCCCTAACCACAGACATCTAGTTATGCAAGGCTGGGACAGAGTTGAGAAATATGGCCAACAGCAATGGAGCACGAGTGAGTTGCAAAAAGTGGATTTGACTCAGTCAGCGCTTACCTTTGGACTGAGAAGAAATATCCACAAAAAATGTCTGAGATGGTAGATGTTTAGCAGGGCAAGGCTGCAGGAGGTGTTCCCAGAGAAAGTGTCATTACAGCCTTTTTGTGGTCTGAAGAAAAATGTTGTCCATCCAATGCCACAATGTGATTCACTAACATTTCCACCCAATCTTCCCAACATATTGCAGGTGGCCCTGGTTGAGGTAAAAATAGAGGTGGGGGTAAAATGTTGCTGTGAGATGCCATTCTAGGTATATTATGTTATAAAAGTGTGAAGCGGAAAGAAAGAGGCAAACAAACAAACACACCCACCACAAAAGTTTCCCTTAAAAATGGCAAGCAAAAGAGATAAATAAATTCAAATAATGGTGAGCAGCGAGTAAAATCTGCACTCTTATCAAGACATTAAAAGGAAACAATGGGTAAATCACCAAGAGTTTTTTTTTTAAACATGTGGAATGGGTGTGCAGATTACTGAGTAGGATCTATGCAAAACACTTCATGCAGTACGAGGGTTTCTGTCTTGTTTTTTATCTTAATTGCTTCACAGCGCGTCATATACACAAGTCTTTAGTAAAACATCACATGTCCTGACATGCGATCCTCTTGATGGCGGTGGGGTGCAGATCACTGAACTGGAGCTGCCTCACTTATGGTGGAGTTCCAGCACCTCAACACAGGCCGCACTCCATTGATGTTAGACGTGACAATTCTCCTAAGGTCGGTCTGCAGATCTACAGACAGACCTACCTCACTTAAAATGGCATTCAAGTGCATCAACACACGTCGTGTTCAAATGAAGTGCGATGTGGTCTAACGTGAAATCCTCTGTTCCTCCCTGCTTACAAGCTCATAATGGCCATAATGGTGTGCGCTTGACACTCCTCTGCCTTCCACGAATGCAAGGAGAAGATGGCTACAGAGTGCTGGCAGTTACTCGCTCGTCGTCCTCACCGTCTCACCACCCACAGTACAAGAGGAGACATAGAAACAACAATAAACTCATAGAGGAATACAGGTCCAACAGCATGTCCACGGTAAGTGGCACTGTAAATGCGCAATGTACAAGCAGTGCTCAGCACTCAAAATTAATCTTGTTTCACCGAGTCTGGTGTAACAGCTCCCCTTGAAATATCAGTTTCAAATCCCGCCTAAAACACACTGCACGGCTCACAGGTAACCATAGGATAACAGGATAACAAAATTCCATGACTGCTCCGTAGGGACCACCCAGGACATGTACAGTGTCCAAGATAGCATGCTCAATCGTTTCCGAAATGTGGTGAGTTCCATCAATAATCACACTGAGGCATAAGTAACTGTGGGCCAGATGTACCATCACGGCCCATTGCGATTCGGTAATAGCGATTTTTAAGAAATCGCTATTACCGACTCGCAAAGGGCCATGTATCCCATTTGCGAATCGGTAATAGCGATTTCTTAAAAATCGCAAAAGCTATTACCGAATCGCAAATTGCGATACCAGCCCCATTCGCAGCTATGGGCCTGTTGGCCCATAGCTGCAAATTTTTTGCATTTCCAAAATTGCGATTTCTGAATCAGAAATCGCAATTTTGGAAATGCAAAAGGCCAGGGTGCTGGGGGCCTAAGGCCCCCTCTCCTGCACCCCAAAAACTTTTTTTTTAACATGTAAGGCACACACATGCCAAAAGGGCATCTGTGCTTTACATGTTAAATTTAAAAATGCAGTTAAACTGCATTTTTAAATTTTGCACCAGGTTACCATCTGGTTGCAAAGCATGGTATTTTGCAAGTGCAAAATGGCATTTTTGGAAAAATCTCAATTTGCGATTTTTACCAGCATAGCCTTGCGACCTGGAAATTGCGAATCGCAAATTGCAACTCGCAATTTCCAGGTCGCAACGCAAGAAATCGCAATTTTAGCGATTTCTCATTTGTGGTCCGCGAATGCATTTCATGCATCGCAGACCACTGTTTTGCACTCGCAAACGGCCGAATTTACCGATTCGCACCGTTTGCGAGTGCAAAACTTCTTGATACATCTGGCCCTGTTTCTTTCAGCTTTATTGCAAGTACACGACCTGGCATCTATGCACTCCAGGGAAAAAACAGCAAATGTCTCTCCCTGGAATGCATCGCTGCCTCACATTCTCTTTAGAACCTACTTGCGCCAAGCTTATATCATAACACTTGGCAAGAGGGTTATTTTGGCAAGTTGAATTACCAGTTTAAAGCTGTATTCAGGCTCAATGGCAGGCCTGAGACATCTTTTAAGGGGCTACTTAAGTTAGTAGTACAATAACTGCTGCAGGCCTACAAGTAGCATTTATTTTAACAGCCCTCAGTATAGTATTCCACTTTACTAGGAACATATAAGTAAATTGCCAATGAGGTGCAAAACATTTTTTCCATGTTTAAGGGAGTATTAGAAATAACTTTAGCACTGGTTAGAAGTGGTAAAGTGCACAGGGACCTAAAGCCAACAAATACAAATTCATAAAAAATGAAAGAGTGGAGGCAAAACATTTGAGTACGAACCTGCAGAGAGGTACAAGTCCAAAAGCACACATGGTCAATACCCACTGAACTTGCCCTTCAATCATGCATAGTGGAAGTTGCTCACAGGGCTGACATGCAGCCAGTGTTTGGTCATGCACAGCAAGGGTTGGCCGCTGGACCAGGCCTATGGCCAGGCTCTCTGCTGATCCTACCACAGTCAGCAACTACTGTATGAATGGCTGAAAGGCCATCCATAGGAGAGGTCTGCTGAAATGTCTTGCCTTTGATCAGAATTTGCAGTCAATACAGAACTGCCAGCTGTGACAGGTTTTACAGTTAATAGAAACAAGCACTTTGTTAGTGGTTCTCTAAACCATAATTTGTTCCTTTGTTTTTTGGGACAGGTCTTTCTGTTTTTATTTTTTATTTTTATTATTCACTGTAATAACTGGTGTAAAAAAGGTCACTTTTAAACTTTTTGTGTTTTGTTGATGGAACTTCAAGTCATGTTCCCCCATCTGCTGCTTCCTAATATGCTCACCTCACCTTAGATGCACCTCATACTTTTTAGAATGTACCATAGACATTTTGATGTGGTGATTCATCTCCTGTTGCTCTTTCTACAGTGATCCTTCAGCAACACTTAGTAATGTGTCCTGCTTTTCTTCATCAGGTACTCCATCCCTCTACCTCATTCCAAGTATGAGAGCTATCATTAAATTAAAGGACTTGTTAAATCTTGTAGTACAAAACAAATATAAATAAATACATATTTGTAGATATGGTTGTACACTAAGTTGAATATTCAATCTTCTGAATCCTTTTTCTATCTCTCACAAGTACCCTTTGTTGCACAAGCACTTCCTAAGCATTGCACTTTGAACCTCTAATTGAGATATGCTGTCTCTTGATTGAAAAGTAACTCTGGAAATGCCCAATATATATATTTCAGCACCCATTTTCCCTTGTATTGTTCAGTCTGAAATAACTTTGAGCCCATTTAATGATCACAACCCTGTGTCTGTGTCCTTGTCCTGGGCTCCCTTGGTCCAGCAGACCCCAATAGGTTTAGGGGGGTTTATAGAATTATGTCCCAAGGCAGGAGGCAGAGATGGTTGCACATAGAGCTGAAGGCCTTTTTTAGGACGTCATATTTGCAGTGTGGGAATGCAATCAGGATATGCTCAGGGGATAGCAGCCTGTCACATGTAGTCTTGGGGGTGTTTGATTTAATATCCAGGCATGCCTCCAGTCTCCTGGAGACTCCAGTGTCCCAGGGACAGATGATTAAACCTAGGCAGTTTGAGAAAGGCTGAGCCTCTGCATGCCGAAATCTTATGTGCACATTGAACTCAAAGCCTAGGGACCCCACCCAGGTGAAGGATTGTCACATGCAGTATAAAAATGAGATGATGAGGTACAAACATTATTTAAGAGCAGTGATTTTGGAAGAACTGCTTGCAGCCATTACATTAAAGTGTAGCTCTAAATTCTGGGGCCTTGTGAATAGCCCATTCTTGGCTGCAGATACGGCCGCATCTGTGAATGCTCATATCACAGAGGACTGCTGGGTTAACTTTTTTGAGGACTCTTTTAAGATAGTATCCACTGTTAGTGAGGAGTGTGAGGGGATGTTATTGGGGACCTCTAATCTGTGTTTTTTTCTCCTGATGAAGTGAGGAAGAGTATAGCAGATTTGACTAGGAGCAAAGCCCCTGGACCCAAGGGTATCACCTCTGATATGTATATTAGGAATATTGAGGTCTGGGCTTCTGTCCTGACCTCAATCGTGGATGCAGCCCCAAGGGAGGGTCCACCACAAACATGGGTGGCCTCTAATATTGTCCCAGTCTGCTAAAAGGGGGACCGGGACAATCAGTCATGCTATAGGCCCATTTCCCTTCTTGACTTAGTCATGAAGGTTACAGAGTGTATGCTTTTGGACAGACTAGAGAAGTGGGTTGATGATAACGTTGTCCTCTCAGAAGTGCAGTATGGCTTCTGTTCTGGGAGGTCAACCGTGGAACAGTGATTGAACCTCTACATGGTTCCTACTAAGTGTACCATTGCCTGCGCTGGGTCAATACACCAGGTGTTTATGGATCTCTTTTCAGCGTTTGATAGTATCAACAGGTAGAAGCTCTGGCAGCTCAAGGTGGTGAGGAGGTGGACTGCGACATCATCATATTTTTAAGAGCTCTCCATATGAAAACTACAGCCTCAGTGCGCTACTCTAGTGACATAAAAAGTGGGGTTCACAAGGGCTGAATCTTGGCTCCTTTTCTATTTAATTTTTACATCAATAGATTACAGCAGACCTTGATTGATACCAAGGCAGATTGTCCGCATGTGGGGGCCCGGAGTTTGCCAGTGCTCCTATATGCGGACAATGCTGTCATCATGGCCAAAACAGCAATGGGCTTGCATGCCCTTTGCCAACTTTATGGAGGATTTGGACTTAACAATCAATATTAAGAAATCATATCCAATGGTTGTAGGCCCTCGTAGGAGTAAATGATGTTAGATCTCACTGGGGAATAGAATGTTTCCTAAAACTAGAAGTTTTTCCTACATGGGATTACTATTTGATTCTTCCTTGTGCTGCATCCCCTGGTGGGCAGGAGGAAGGAGAGGTTTGCTAGGGCTAACGCAGCAGTGTTGAGCTTTGCCTCACATTTAGGGAGAAGACCGATCAAGGCCTTGTTGAAAATATATCATGCAAAATGTGTATTTAAGGCAATCGGTGGGAGTGGGCTATGGGGGGGGTAAGTCAATCATAAAGACCTGCAAGCTGCTTCCTAGGAGCTTACTTTGTGTCTCGCACAACATGCTGACATTCTTTGTTCATGAGGAGTTTGGCATAGGCTATGTAATGGATGTCACAGCCTTTTGCCCTCTCTCATTATGGCTAGACATCTGGACACAACCCATTGCTATTTTGAACAAGGAGGTTCTAAAAGATTCTGTGGCACTGGACTGATCACTTGATATTCCCTGGCTGAAATACATCAGAGACCTTGCCCAGAGCCTAGGAAGGTGTGAGTTGTTTAGTACTCTGGAGGGGTATGCTAGAGCAGATCAGAAGTGGGCGAATAAAACTTTCTTCCATTTGAGGGCCAGCTCTAGGGAGGAGGCTACCCTCCTGAAACTCTGTCTGCGCGCCCATTATTTATTGCAGATTGTTCCCCTTTACCAAACCGTATCTCTTATTGGTAAAAATTGCTTATGAGTGTTTTCTTTTAACTAGATTTAGGTTTGATCGTTTCCACCTCATGTTAGCTTTTCCTAGGGTGAAGTGTATAGCTATTTTAGCCATGCTTTAGACACCTTGTTTTAAGCACACTAGGCCTGCTGCTGTGAACGTTAAACTTGTTACAGTTTATTTAGCATTGCTTTATTTTTCTAGCAATAGCTACATCTGCTGTGCTGTTTTATTTTCTTTATCTCATTGTATTTTTGCCAAGGAAAGCATCACATTCTTAGCAGGCCTTTTTTTTGCTTTGTACTTTGTCTAAGGCTACAGTCAGAAAGGGTTGCTGCTGCTGTGAACGTTAAACCTGTTACAGTTTATTTAGCATTGCTTTATTTTTCTAGGAATAGCTACATCTGCTGTGCTGTTTTATTTTCTTTATCTCATTGTATTTATGCCAAGGAAAGCATCACATTCTTAGCAGGACATTTTTTCACTTTGTACTTTGTCCAAGGCTACAGTCAGATAGGGTTGCTGACAAACTTGGTATGCTGTGTCTCCAAAATTCACAGAAACACATACACTCATACGTAGGGACCATTTCTTAGAATGCCAGCTGTTTTACTATAAAAACATCCCTGTGTCCCAGACACGTTAGAGGGAGAGTCCAGCCAAATGACTATGACTGTATGCTGAATGCTTCGCTGTAGCTACTTGCCTAGATGGCCGGAATCCTGATCCACAAAGGGACGGTGTCTCTCCAGACTACAGGCTTCTTTCTTCAGGTATGAGGGATGATGTACCCCAAAGGGGGAAACCGGAAGGGCAGATCAGGCTTATTACGCTGTGCTCAAACATAACATAGGTGGGAGAAATGTATATATCACTCCTAGTGACAGTATGGTAGGACTATTCTTGTGTTTTACTCTGTTAGTCACCTGTTTGTTTTTATTGTGTTTTATCATCCTAGTTATTATAAAATATTTGCCTTTTTATCTAAGATGCAGTTATTTCAATAAATCCGTATTTAAATGAATTCTGCCTCTGTTGTCTTTGCCTGCATGTGACCCTTTGGTAACTGAGAGGAAGGGATAGGATCTGATTGACCACAACTCCCCTGAGAAGTTTTCTTGTCATGCGCCCGGTTGCCACAATCATCTCGGCCAGAGATGAGGCGCTGCTAGTTATCCAGAGAACCCGGATTAGGCTGACAGGAGTCAAATGATGTGGAATCATATTTAGTACCCACTATTCATGTGATCCTGTCTCCCAAATCCAGTTGCCTCATTAGTATAAAGAGAACCTATGTGAGAAGCCACGGAATTGACCCTGGTGGCTGTCACATTTTATACTGTTCTGCAAATTCTATGAGGGCCCCCAAGGCTTCCTTATTCTGCAAATACGACCTGCCCTCTTGTTTTGGCATTTGTTATCTGAAGATATCAGTTTTTTGTGGGCTGTTTTTTAAGAGCTGCAAATGTGTGTGAGAAATGCCCTCAAATGAACTGCACTATTTATTTATTGTTTATATTTTATTCTGTAATTTCATGATCTGTGAATTTCTAGATATGATGTATATATTTTAACTTTGCATATTTTGCTGGTTTTTAGGATGTTTGCTTTTATGGTTTTTCAAAATGAATCGACTAAAACTTGTATATATATATATATATATATATATATATATATATATATATGATTCATATTTATAACCTGAACATTTGCACATTTGCTTCAGTGTTTTTATGTACGTCATGTTACTTAAATCTGAAAAAAGAGGCTGTGTTGATTCTTATATACCGAATACCAGTAATTGTTTGTGACTTCATTCCCTTTTATCTAACAGAACCATTTTTGTATACTGCAGCTTATGAAAAGGCAGTGTCGCTTAGGCTCTCATTATCCTAATGAGACTACTGGATTTTGAGCGGCAAGATCGTTCACGGTGTGGGGGACAAAGTCTGAACCATGGTGAAGGACCCTTGTCACTCTAAATCCGGGTTTTGCTCCGGCTAACTAGCAGTGCCTCATCTCTCCCAAATGGGAGAGACAATTGGGCAGCCGAGTGCATGACATGTTAGCACTTCCCAGGGAAGTTGTTGTCACTCAGGTCACAACCGGTTCTCTCATACACAGTACGGTCTCATAAAAAAGAGCATGCGGCCAAAAAGCCGAATTCAAGGGAAATTGTCAATTTAGGACCGTTCCAAATCAAGCATCAGTCATGGAAAGCAGGAGATTCTCCACCTCGGCAGATGACAAAACTGGTAAATCCACTCCAGAAACTATCAAGGAGCAGGTGTGTTCCATAGCCCCAGCATCAACCAAGGCGGCATCCCGTGCAGTGCCTGTGAACGAGTGAATGGTAACTTCCCCAGGAAGGGTAGCTCGTAATCGGCTTCTCTGAGCAAACGCAGCTGCAGCGCGCATGTCTGGTAATGAACCCTCGACTAGAACATCAACAGATCAGCATCAATCACTGAGGGGTGTTGCTGTGAGAGACAAACTTCTAGTGCCTGTTCAAAAGAGCACCAACGGCAGCGAAACACGGGCTGCACACAAACCAAAACTGGTCACACCCCAAATGTTCCAGGAGTGTTGCTCCAAAGTGCTGCATCATGCGTTCACGACACAGCTGCGCTGATGGGAGCGCCCTCATATGTCCTTGTTGCGGCGGAACAGCCATTGCGGAAAAACAACAGCAACAGCAAAATGCCGGTTAATAAAGCCAAAGTTATCGGAAATCCCTCAAAAATGCTTCCGAAAATTGAATGAATAGCTGAAGGTGTTAAACTGAATATGGAGCAAAAGGTGTGAACAAACCAATACCAACAGCTTTGAAAAAATGTGCTATTCCAGCCATGCTGGACGCATTAAATATACGTCCCACGAGTTCACCAAAGTGTCTCGGAAAGTTTGCATTTAACATGGACTGTATTTCCGCCAATGACCTTGCCACCTGAAGTGCGTAGGTCTCGCGTGCAGATCTAAGGGCCACATGCTTCTGAAACAATAAAGCCTTCAGTCTACTTAACTTGTCAAATTTCACCTTGGAAATAGCAATGTGAGACCAAATATCTGCTACCTCCCTAATTCTACTGGGGGAAACAACACGTTCCCGCAGCATGTAACGACCTTAGTGACCAAAACAACGTAAACTATTCCGGCCCACATGCCACAACAGTCTTCACTATTGAGAAGGACGTAGCTGCAGTTTGAAAGCACCTGGAACGTGCATTTAATAAAAGGGACTGCAACTCCCTTCAGATAGCAAGCCAAGTTTGCAACCGAGGCATTACACGCCCCATGCAAGGACAGCTGCTTACAAATTATCGAATGGCTGACTGAAGTCTCGCATTCACTACCGCTAAGAAAGACCTCTTTCATACCATTGAGGCATTTGTACGAGAAGGGAAGCTCCCACACCTCATAGATGTAACTATCTCCCAACTTTTCATATCTGCTTACCGGAACATGTTTCAAACAAGAAGTGAATTGTAATGTAGAAATAGGCAGATTAATAACCCCGTGTATCAACCACTCTGCTGAGGGAATCTCGGCCACGGTAAAAGGCAATCTTTCTATCTTTTCAATGTTAAGCATGACATAAGTCGCTTCCTTTTTAGCCATTAGTTGTTGTTGCGTCAAATTAAAGGAAACAAATATTTCCCTGCCACTGATGTGCTGCCACGGAACACAACCTGCCTTCAATGTCTGAAGTGTCCAACCCAACTGCATAATGGACCTGGTCTGACTCTATCCATGATTTGAAGAAGACATATCAGATCGTATAATGTCTATAGCCGAGAAACAATGTTGTTAATTGTGTATATCCGGTCAGAAAAGGTGTGAATCCCATTATCCACACAGCTAATGCCTTTTTCTTATTTTCCTGATCTATCTGCCTTAACCGGGCTGCAGCCTCTTTTTGGGAGAGTTTCCATATTTCATTGTATACCTCATACAAGAAACGCTTCCTACGTGGTATCTTTGGGCCTGACAAAAAATCTTGTAAGTCAGTGTCATTAGACAGGAGACTGAGGTGTGTCTTAACCGTATCCAGTGAGGATGATTTTAGCCACTGTTGGCACAATTTTCCTACACTATATGTTGTAATTATTTCAGCATATTCTGGTGATATATAGTGAGTGTCTGACCTACTCGTTCGGAACCCCCCCGAGGAGGTGACAAAGCGTTGATGACACCCGTTGGTATCTATTGGCCACAATAACCACCTGCCTTGACGTGTCAATGAGGCATTAAAAGTACCATTCTGGACCCACTCATTAAGCTTACTAAAGGTTGCGTTTGTGTATTTTTGCCAGTTATTAAATTTTTCAGGGGTATGTATACTGGGCATGTTTAATTCTCTAATTGTAGCAAAGCCTAAGCAACTGGTCTGTTGTACTGTGTCATTTAAAAAAATCATTTGTACGGGGATGAGACATGCTCTAAACAATGTTTCACTACCCCTGGTCTGCCAATTTTTTGTTCCCCAAACACTTTTCAAATCAATTTTTTTTTACCAATATTCATAACTTTCAATTGACAACCGGGAAACAAAGGAGTCCGAATATATACATTTTGTGTTGGTCAACAACATTTGTTTATCCCTAGTCGGAGTTATCTTAAAATAATAAGACTCAGCATTTTTTTGATGATGCCCAGAAAAATACGCACATTTTTCAAAATAAGTTTTCAAACTCCCTTGCGGGGGAGTTGGGCAATGTTCCCATTGTACATAATCAAATATCGTTTTTGGACTGCTCGCTTTATGTATGAAGTGGCGCCCATAATAATTATAGCAAAACACATCACCATAATTGTCTTTAAACTGGTAAACATCTTCGTTTTCATAGACAGTACAATATTGAAATTCTGTCATCATTGAATCAACTGTTTTCACATCCCAATCATCAGATACAATGCCTGGTATTACTATATCGTTCATAGATAACTTTAACACATACGGTATTTGAATTATTTCAGTGGGACCATATATATCAAATATTACTTTATCCCACACAATCCCATCCGGAATTGGCACTGCAGAAATGTTCACAAAGGACAAGTCTCTTTGAACCTTATGTGATGAAAAATGTGGTTTCAATACCTCCTCCACCTGTTCAACCGCTGATCTCTCTGAAAGAAAATGACCATGTATTAACAGAAAAAAGGTAGTAACAAACCCAATCCAAAGAAAAAACACTAGGACAGTCAAGGAAAGCCACACATAGTTCCATGGAAAAATGAAATACGTATCTTTAATCCAATGTATCAGCTTACGTGCACCTGACAGTTCAGCAGTCGAGGAGGCAAACGAGTCAGATGGACCGTTGTTGTAGTCGGCAAAGTAACCAGAGGCAGTTTGTGCAAAAGACGTTGCCATAGTCAATGGAGGAGTTTGTGTTTCCTGTGGTGGCACCATCCGTCTGGCTTGTAGTCATAGTGACTTAATCAAATGTTTCTAAGTTGCTTGTCATTAGTGGAACCAATGCAAGATCATCATCATCCACCCTCCCCAAGTTCGGAGAGGCATCAGTGTTGGTGTAAACAACTTGAAGCGGAACTTCTTCTCCAGTAGTGAGAGAGATTCGGGAACTACTGGATGTTCCTCTTGGTCAACTGTGTAGAATCGGCCACATGTTGTAGCTTGACATTTTCAATGGAAACAAAGTGGTTTTCTTTGGCACCTGGCAACGGTGGTAGAATAACAGTTCTGGTACTGTGTATCCCCAACACAGGGACTGGTGCTCGATAAGAAGGGACAAATTCTTTTTTCACTGCGACCTTTTCACGCACAAGATCCCCAACTCTGGGAATCCAGCCGGTAAGTGTTACTGGCACATCCTTAATTGCTGTGGAGGCACCACTTTTAGAAGAGTTATCTTCACGGAACTGCTGTAATTCCTGTAAAATAGTGACACGTTCATTTATGTCAAAAGATGTTTCCACCGCCTCCACACCAGGACCATCAAGATCCGGAACAAACATTTGTATTCCGAACAGGCACTCATATGAAGTACGACCCCCCAGGGACCTTCTAGGCAGGTTATTTAGTGCTCTCTGAACTCCATACAGGTGGGTTAGCCAACTACGACCCGTACCTAAGACTCTGGCGGTTAAGGATTGCTTTAAATCGCGGTTTAATCGCTCCACAACAGAATTTCCCTCGGGATGAAATGGAGACGAGTACTGGAGCTGGACCCCCAATGAAGCCATGGTGTCCCTGAATGCCCTTGATGCAAAAGCAGGGCCCTGGTCTGAATGGAATGCCACAACTGCATATGTACCGACAAAGACTCGCAAATCTTTAATAACAGTCCAAGCATCAGCCGAGCGCTGTGGCCACACCCACACAAATCTGGAGCAAGAATCAACAGCGACTAGTATATATTTGTATGCACTATCAGGTGTTAGTGGACCGCAATGATCCAAGTACACACATTGTAATGGTCTATTTGAGATTAAGAGGGGTGTCTGTGGTGGGCGATTAGCTGTGGAAACTTTAATTTGTTGACAGATGTCACGACAAAGGTCACACTGCTTAGTCTCTTTATAGAGATCAGGGAACCAGTAACGGGCCTGCAAGAGTGATATTTTAGCAGCCACGTCAGCATGTGCAGATGCCACCCCCTCATGCGCTGCTTTAATCAATTGTGATCTTACCTCTTTATTGGGGATGTCGCGTATGCCTACGCCTGGAATTTTAACTTCAGTGTTCAGCATACTTCCCATCAAGTATTGATATTTATTAGGAAATCCTTTAGAATAAGGCTTACCATCAACCGTAGTTTTTATGGCAGCCATAATGTCTGTGTCTGGTTTGGAACTCGAACGAGTCACTGCAGCTACAGTGGCAACTGCCACTGCCGACTTTGCGGCTTCATCTACCAAAGTAATTCCTATCCCAACGCGCTGGTGTCCAAGTGTATGCCCAACATGGACTTTTGGTATCGTCTCTTTCAGGTCTGCTACCTTCCCCCACAGGAGTCTGTGTTTTATGGTGTTGCCTTTCGAATCTCTGAACCCATTCAAGTGCCAGTAATGCAGGTATTCATTAAAAGACTGGACGCAATAATAAGAATCACAAACAATCAGTGTAAACTGTGTTGGATCTGTGTGTTCTATTGCCATTAGTAGAGCCTTTAGCTCAGCCAATTGTGCTGTACAATCCCCTAAGGTCTGTGTATAGGTAAGTTGGGGACAGAATTTCTCCACCTCCATACAGCCGCTCACGACCGCACATGCAGCTGAATATTGATGTTTGGTTCCAATCGCTGGTTGCGCAGAGCCATCGGTGTACAAGGGGGGATAAATGAAGGCAGCAACACGGCCACGCAGCGGACGCACGCAGCGGGCACACCAAAGGCAAGCCGGTCTGCGTCCGTCCGCGCCAGAACGGGCCAGAGGGCCAGGGATCTTGCATCTTTCTCTAGAAATAATAGGTATGCCTCTTCAGACCTCAGGAGTTTGGCTGGCACTTGGTGCACTCACACACTGACTCCTGGCAATTCCGCCCCTTGGAAATGTGTGCAGTGTAATTGGACTGCACCTATGCCACTCACGGTGGAAGAGCAGAGGGTCCGGGGAGAAGGAGGGAATAAGTCAGAGTATTTTTTTCATGGAGGCACAAGGGATTTCAGATTAATGGGATCCTTTGCCCTCATTAATGCTAGATCTCTCCCCAAGCACAAATTTGTAATTAGTGAACTCATTTCCACCTTTAATGTACACTGTCTTTTTGTAACAGAAACCTAGATGAGGCTTGACTCGGATCCAGATTTTATTGAGGCATCCCCTGCAGGCTTCTCCTTTTATAGGTTAGACCGGACTACGGGCAGAAGAGGAGGACTGGCTATTATTTGTAGGTCAGACCTCACCTGTACCTGGAGCGGCACGAGTTGTACTTCAGAGGCATGCAAAACTATGGCCTTTAAACTTTTTTATGGTAACTCCTTAGTTTCAGAAGGTCTGTTAATCTACCGTCCCCCTGGTCCCCTTCCTAAGTTCCTTTCAAAATGGACTTTCCTGTTGGAACCCCTTATCATGGCCCCTAAAGCCATTCTATTAGGGACTTCAATATTCATTTTGATGATACGAGCAATCTGTTGGTCACTGAATTTCTCAACCTTATGGCTGCTTTGGACTGGGTTTTAAAGGAGGGGCCGGCCACTCATATAGCTGGCCATATGCTCAATGGGATTTTTACCCGTCCTGAGGAGGAACTATAGCTCATAACTACCCCGTTAGATTGGACTGACCACTCGCTCCTGACTTTTAAATTCACTGAAAGATAGCCTTTTCTTACACCCATACCCCCGAACAAATTGTTAAGACAATGGAAAAGTATCAAGGCCGAATCCCTGGAAACAGCATTAAAACATAGTTGGAAAGATCCCAAGGTGTCTGTTTTACCGCCGCTTGCCGGTTTTAATCAGGGAATTACTTTGGCAATTGATTCATTAGCGCCTCTGGGGGCGTATGCACCACGCATCGGGAAAAAACCCAGCCAACCATGGTTCTCTCTGGACCTTAAAATATTACAGAGGAAATACCGACAGCAGGAGTGCCGCTGGAGACTGATTCCTAGTGCCAGTGAGAAAGCCAATTTAAAATCCGCCTTAAATATTTACAAAGAGGCTTGTTTTGTGGCTCAATCAGATTATTTCACACTTAGAATTAGAGAGGCAGCCAATTCCTCCAGAGAGTTATTTAGAGTTATTAATGTACTTACCACTCCCCTGGGCATGCCCAAGTTGGAGAATTCTCAAAACTTCTGCAACAAAATAGCTACATTTGTTGAAAGTAAAATTTTAAACATCTACTCTAGCTTTACTCCGGACAAGGCTCAGGGGAACTTCTCTCCCATGGCTGCTACGTCGATGCTCCCTTCTACCGTACCCACTGCTACTCCCGAAAATCCCTGTCTACTCTCTAAGTTCAAAATTCAATCTCAAGATGTTATCTGTAAGCTGCTCCTCGAATGCAAATCAGGCTCCCCATTAGACCCCTGCCCCCCTGCCATTTTTCAACTGGTCCCGGAGTTGGTGGCATCTATGCTGGTCCCTATTTTTCAGGGGGTCCTCACGACTAGCATATATCCAGCGGCATGGAAAGAAACCATCATAATCCCCTTAAAAAAGAAGGAAACTGGTAAGCTTGATGATTTAACTAATCTACGCCCACTAGCTTTGCTTACTTGCATGGCCACAATTTTGGAAAAATATATTAATAAAGAATTGGCTCAACTTTCTGCTAGAGTCAGGGGGCTTAGACATCTCTCAACATGGATTCCGGAAATCCCGCAGTACTGAATCAGCTCTCATCTCTTCATCAGATACTATACGCAGACTGGTAGATGAGGGTCAGGGTGTCTTTCTGGTTCTGTTGGACTTGTCTGCAGCATTTGACACCATTGCTCCACATATCCTGCTAGAACATTTACATCAGATAGGCATCAGAGATAAAGCCCTTAAGCTCATTGAATCTTTTCTATCCAATAGGTGGGCTACAGTAAGTAGTGGAGACTTTAGATCCCCTGCCTATCTTCTGCCATGCGGGGTTCCTCAGGGCTCTTCGCTTAGCCCTACGTTATTTAATGTTTATGTGGCCCTGCTGGCAGAATTAATACGCTCATTTGGCTTCATCCCGACTTCCTATGCAGATGATACCCGACTTATCATTCTGATTAACAAAGACATGGAGGAAGTGGCGGCACGTTTTAACGCTTGTATGTTAGCGGTGAACAGTTGGATGAAGGCTAACTGGCTAAAACTGAACTGTGAAAAAACAGAGATCCTTTGCTTTGGGATCAGTAGGGAACAGTGGTCCTCCAATTGGTGGCCCAAAGAGTGTGGCACCCTTCCTGTGCCAGGGTCCACCTCTAGGAACTTAGGACTACTGTTTGACGACCGTCTATCCTTTAAACCCCAGGTTAATCAGATTATTAAAACTTGTATGTGGATTCTGAAGAAAATGAAGAAAAATTTTCCCCATATCCCAAAACTATGGAAAATTACGGCTACTCTGGCCTTGGTCATTTCCAGATTGGACTATGGGAATGCGCTTTTGCTCAATCTGGATAAAGGATCACTAAATAAACTGCAGCTGATGCAGAACACTGCTGCTAGATTATTACTGAACCTGCCACGATCGGCCTCTGCTAAGAAGAGCCTTGAAAGCTTGCACTGGCTTCCGGTAGGCCAACGGATTTCTTTTAAAGCCCTCTGTATTACCCACAAAGCCGCACATGGGATTGGACCTAAGTATTTGACAGCTAAATTACAGTAGTACAGACCTAAAAGGCTGCTGCGTTCTGCCAGCACTTAACAAATTCAAGTCCCCTGCACCAAAAAGGTGAAGTGGGGTGACAAAGCATTTACTATCGCAGGTGCTAAGGTTTTGAATTCACTCCCGTTGGAACTGAGGAGAGAACATAATTACCTTACTTTCAGGAATCGGGTTAAGACCTGGCTCTTCCTGCGAAAAGCATGAACCCTGAGTCTCTCCTTGAGCCGGCACGGCCTCACCCCAGTTAGCTCTTTGATGCCCTCGGGCCGGAATGCGCTTTACAAATACACTATACATACATACGTACATACATACATGACTACATGATATTGATCAATAGGCAAAGTGGCAGCGGGAACTGGATATTCTACTTCATATTGTAGAAATTCCTGAGTTTGTAACTTTGGGTCAAAGATGTAGTTTACATCAGTGGCTGTTAAAGACGTGGCCCATTGCAACCAACGTGAATGAAGTGCTTTTGCGTTCGGGATGCTAGCTTTTGTTACAGCCTTAAGGGCAGGAACAGGAGAAACGACAATAATATGTGTTTTCCTTGGGCAAGAGGTCTTTCTTTAATAACAGCCATTTCGACAGCAGTGAGAATTTTCTACGTGGGTGCAAAGCGTTGTTCTGCAGCGGAATACAAGTGTGATTTATATGCAATTGAGACTGTCTCACCTTCATTAAAGGTGACATATGTAAAACCAATGGCCCCAGCTATCACCCTGATGACCAAATGTGTCTTATTGTCCCGTGTGTGCAAATATTTTGCTGCTAGCATGTCTGCCTGTAACTCTCGAAGAGTATGTGTATGCTCGATTGTCCAGTATTTGCTTGAAAAATCAGAACATATCAATTCAAAGTCCAACAATTATTGTAATTTTTTAATCGTATTTGGTGGTTGCAATTGTGCAAATATTTCAAAAAATTGTGGCGCTAGGCTTTTCCCTTCATTTGACAGCTCATATCCCAGCAACAGGACGCTGAGGATAGCAATTTTGTAAATTAAATTTGTAGCCGATTTCGGCAAACCCTACAACAATGCGGGTTACTCGTCTTCAATGTTGTAGTAACTCATCATCCGTGAGATATATATCATCCACGTATGACAATTCTTCAGGGTCTATCTCGTGTAAAATAGCAGTCACACAAGCTGTAAACAGTCCTGGGCTGTTTTTTATACACTTGAGGCAAACAACAGAATTTTTCCTGAGAGTCTAGTGCGCTAAAGCTTGTTAAATCTCTACTTTCAGGCGCTATATTCTGGCAGAAGATTCCATTCTAGATATTTAAAGTCGTTTTATATTTTTGTCGCACAATGTTGCTCATTAGTGCAGTGCTATGTGAATTTTGTATAGTATATGTACGTGTATGCCCGTTTAAATGCCTGTACTCTAAAACTATTCTGTATGAATGGTCCGGTTTATCTACAGGAAACAAGGGATTATTCATCGCTGAGACACAGGATTCAATCACCCCCTGGTATTCTAATTGCGTAAGTATTTCCTCTCACCGGTGCCCTTGCTTCATGTTTTATGGGATATTGCGGTTGTGTCTGAGGTTCACCTTTAATGGGAATTACATGGTATGGAGAATCCCTATCCCACCCTACGTGATTTCTATATAACGCAGGTGCTTGTGCTAGAGCCCATTCTAAAGAATAGGACTCAGCGAGTTCCTCCGGAACAAGGGGCGAGAAGGAAGGTTTAATAACCTCCTCTCCATATGGGCAGGTGCGGACAAAATCAGGTGGCCAATCTTGTTCAGCCAACTAAATGTCATATATTTTTACTACACGATCCCAGAAGATTGCGTGTATGGTGCGTTCAATGTCTCCTTCTAATTGTAGAGTTACTCTATACACCCTTTCGGGTTCAGAGACACGCATATCTGCTGTTTCTACTTGTATGAAGTCATCAGATGCTTTCACTACCAGATGCTCTAGAAGCTTCCAGCGAACTATTGTGACCTCTGCCGCGCTGTCTAGCAGTGCTAGAGCCCATTTATTGTTCTTCAAAAGAACCCTCTTCCTGAGTGGCATGTCTAACTGAGACAGCTGCCACTTTTTTCTTTTTAAATTGTTGTTTTTGTTGTGCCGGTTTCTCTTCCTTCTTAACAGAAACCTCCGAAGAGCGTTGTGATTCCTGTCTCGTTTCCACGTACTCTGTTCTCCGCTCTGATCACCCACCTCTCTCATTTCTCTTTTCCGATGAGTCCTGAAAGGAACGAGATTGACGTGTATCAGTATATTGATATCTATCAGGCGTTTTTATATGCTCTCTATTTCTGAGATTATACCTATTCTGTGGGGTCTCCGTGCGTGGAGATTCTCCCCTTTCTATTTTAGGTGTATGTTGTTTTTTCTCCCAGTGTTTCTTATTACCCTCAGGTTGTTGTTTAGTGTTTTCTTTATAAATTTTACCCTGAAATTGAGGTTTTTCTGGTCTAGCCCCTAGGCTATCTCGACCGATACTGGAATATGTTTCCGCTATTGTTTTAGGCAGCTCTCGTTCCTGATCTTGTTGCGGAACGTCATGGAGGCGCATGCGCACTGCGAGTGCAACTGCTGATTGAAGAAACTGTGGCAAAGTTGCCCATCAGTTGCATTCCCAAGTCTAGGGCCGGGGCAGCCCCGTATTCATCTTGAATTTGTTTAAGCACTTCCGGTAGATTGGCTAGCGTTGGTTTACTGTGTGCCGTTGTATAGAGCGCAGCAAATACCGTGCCCCATGTATTACAGTGTTCAACTGTAGGAACCATCCCAAAGGGCAAGCACATAGTTAATATTCTATGTTTATCCTGAGGTCCCGTATGGGGAAATACTGCCTCCAGTGTATTAATTTTTTGTGGTAGCCAAAACGGAGTCTCCTCTCGTTTGGGTGGGACCTTACCCATAGTAGATTGTACAGTCACAGGTGTATATGTGGTCAATAAAAGCCAGGTAGGACCATGACCAAGCAAGTCAACGCCGTGTCCTCCGCCTGCTTCCTCACTCTCCGCATGCTCCGTAAGATCTTCCGCTGGATCCCCGCCGACACCAGAAAAACCGTGACCCACGCCCTCGTCACGAGCCGCCTGGACTACGGCAACACCCTCTACGCCGGGACCACAGCCAAACTCCAAAACCGCCTGCAACGCATCCAAAACGCCTCGGCCCGCCTCATCCTCGACGTACCCCGCAACAGCCACATCTCCGCACACCTGAGACACCTGCATTGGCTCCCAGTCAGCAAAAGGATCACCTTCCGTCTTCTCACCCACGCACACAAAGCCCTCCACAACAAGGGACCGGAATACCTCAACAGACGCCTCAGCTTCTACGTCCCCACCCGCCCCCTCCGCTCCGCTGGCCTTGCACTTGCTGCCGTCCCTCGCACCCGCCGCTCCACGGCGGGTGGGAGATCTTTCTCCTTCCTGGCGGCCAAGACCTGGAACTCCCTCCCCACCAGCCTCAGGACCACCCAGGACCACTCCGCTTTCCGGAGACTCCTAAAGACTTGGCTGTTCGAGCAGCGATAACCCCCCCTTTCCCCCCTAGCGCCTTGAGACCCGCACGGGTGAGTAGCGCGCTTTATAAATGTTAATGATTTGATTTGATTTGATTTGATCATTACTTACTGGACCTAACCTTACTGGTAATATTGCATGGGGTAGGGCGTCATCAAGCCAATTATTATGTTCTTGATAAGATAGAGGTATCTCTAAGTATGCATACGCCCTGTACTGCCCAGGCACGTTCGCAACTGTATATGTATGAAATGTATTTGTGTTCCCATCAACTGCTGGAAATGTGACCCAAGAGTAAAACAGCTCTGTTCTATAGGCTGCGTGAGCATCCACCACAAATGTGACTGGACCTCCCTGTGCTAGTAAATGTGTTGTAAGTGGTTGTCTCATGTTAAGAGCAATTTGTACAGCCTGGGGATTCGCCACTAAGAATTCAGAGGAGGCACACCAAGATGGGGTTGTTTCCTTTTAAGGTTCAAGCTTGAACAACCACCCACTGTAAAATAGGGTTACCTATACAGTGGTGGTGGAAATCCTCAGTACCACCGACGTCTCCGTATTCGGAACTGAGGGGTCATTATATAAAAATGAGACCGAGAAATGCCGGTGGACCTGAAAATTCGAGCCTGACCAAATATTGGCGGCGCCATGTCGCGTAGGCTCTCATTATCCTAATGTAACTACTGGATTTTGAGCGGCAAGATCATTCACAGTGTGGGGGACTAAGTCTGACCCATGGTGAAAGATCCTTGTCACTCTAAATACGGGTTTTGCTCCGGCTAACTAGCAGTGCCTCATCTCTCCCAAATGGGAGAGATAATTGGGCAGCCAAGCACGTGACATCTTAGCACTTCCCAGGGAAGTCGTGGTCACTCAGGTCACAACCGGTTCTCTCATACACAGTACGGTCTCATATATAAATGACAAAGGCAGTTTAAGTTTTCAAGATTGGTTTAATAAAACAACTGCATTTTAGATAGCAAAGCGTGAGCTGCAATAACCAGAACTACACAACACAGTAGGATTAAAATAGTAACGATGAGAGTGAAGCACAAGAATAAGGCTATCATAGTGCTGCTAGATTATTTTCTCTCTAAATTATATTTCGAGCCCAGCATGTGAAGCTCTAAGCCTGCCTTTCAGGTTCCCCTGGGAGGACATCAACCCTCATACCTGAGCAAAGGCCTGTAATCTGCATCAGCATCTGTAACAGGGCATTCAGCATCTAGTTGTAGGTTCCTGGCCGGAATCTCCTTCTTGACCTGTACTAGGAAGTGTTTTTATACTAACACGCAGATGTTCTAAGAAAATGTCCCTACATAAGGATGTGTATTTTCTATGAATACTGGAGACTAAACTTCTACCACATTTACCGGCAATGTACCAGACGGTAACCTTGACTGAAGCACAGGATGATCAAAAATGCATTATTTGAGAACACAGTGCTGAACTAAGCTAAACAATGCAATAGAAGAAATTAAAACAAGACCATAAAACTGGTTATTGTAAAATAACAGTACGAAGTTGAATAAAATATATCTAGGGCAAAGTGCACAGTGGCCTAGTATGCTACACTAATGTGCATGAAGCTATATTAAAAATGGCTACACAACAGCAGGGCTGCCCACCCTTGGTACTTTTGGTTCTGTTGCTAGCCAACCCTCAATGTGCATGTACAGTGAGGGATGGGGTTGGGGCCTGAAGTTGGCTAAACACAGGGCCTGACACAAAGGTGGTGTGCCATTTATGGGGGGTTTGGGTGCAGGCCTTGCCAAAGGTCATCCACTCTGGCTATCCCTCGCTCTGCACAGCTTTCAGTTGTGGGTGGGCAGAGCTGGCTGGCTGTGGTTGGTCTGAACGCAAGGGTTGACCATACCATAATTCCCACTGTCTACAATTAAACCTCCTCTACACACGGCCTTTGGAAAGGCACAACTGGGGTTGGCCTCCGGACCTAGTTGTAGACATTTCCCACTGTACATGTGGCCATGCAGCAGGAGTTTGCCACCCACATCGGGTTGGATGCAGGGCCTAGCTGTCAGTTAGTTCCTGCTTCCCTCACATTCTGCACACTGCTGAAGGCTGTGCATTATGGGGGGGGGGGCGCATTTGCTGTAATGGGATGCAAGGTACCAGGTACGCGGAGCAGTTGAATGTGGTTTTTGATAAAAACAAAACAGAAATTCAATAAAAAAACAAGGTTATGGTTAGCTTTGGTCATAACATTTTACCATACGTTCAACATTCATTTATAAAAACTTCGGAAACGTAACTTGCTGAAGATCAGGCCCTGAACCCAACCCTTTCTGTACTTGGCTAAAGACGGTGCTTAGAAATGTTTGGCCAGTGTGGAGCATTGGGCTCAGGTCCTGGTTAAAGATTTAGCCGTGCAGCCAGTCCCATTCTGTTGCAGGACTTAACTGCCTTTGGGGGATTGGTCATACAGCTTGACCAATGACCTGGCCCTGTAAGCTCAGGCCTTGCAGCTTGCGGCTTACCCCACTCCACAGAGCCTAATTCTGTATGCAGTTTTGGTTCGTCAATCACAGATAGTTAGGCACAGGGGCTGGTCCCACTACAAACATCGAAAGGCACAGTATTGGTATTGGTATCTCTAGATGCTGTCATCCACGTCATCAATGATGCAATTTTCAGATGTCGTTAGTTATGCCATAAAAAATGCAATATAACTGTTCATAAGTAGTGTTATATAAAATCCATGTTTCTCGAAATACTGACAGACATACTTGCAGTCTCAGACTAACAATGAACACTAAACATGAAAATAAAGATGGTACCCAAATGCTCTAAATCTTTTCAAAGAGCATAGTCCTATACTGCTGGAGTGCTATGGTTTATAATGTCACCAGAACTCTTAAATGGCATTATAGAGCTATACTACACAGCTCTCACTGTGTGTCTGTTTGTGTGGGTGTGTATAACCCACGCTGTGAGGACCTGATCGGTCCTCATAGCATAGGGAAACACTGCCTGGCCCATACAAATACTATACTTGTAAGGACCCATCCCCTAGTGGGTTTAGGTAGTTTTGAGTAAGTGTATCAAAAAACTAAAAGTGCAGTTATATGTGCCTCAGTCTGCTTTATGACCTTCCCTACTATCAAATTGCATGTGAAGTAAGAATAGTAAATACACTTCATTACGGTCAATGGCTGGTCCTCATAATTACAGGCATTTTATGGGAGGGAGAGAGTGCGCGTTTGTGTGTGTGGTTGGAGATTTTCATGGGAGTTGGTAGTAGGCCGGACATGTAGCCTGACCTTTTTGAATTAGTTTCCAAGGGCCTTATTTATACTTTTTGGTGCAAAACTGCACTAACACAGTTTTGCACCAAAACGTTTTGCACCGGCTTGCACCATTTTTTAGCACCAGCTGGGCACCATATTTATGGAATGGTGCAAGCCGGTGCAAAGGGTAGGCTAGCGTAAAAATAAATGACGTTAGGCAGGGTAGAGTCAAAATAAATGACTCTAACCAATTTAGCGTCATTTTTTTACGCTAAGGGGCATATTTATACTCTGCACTGAATTAGCGTCATTTTTTTACTCTAATTTTGTGCAAAACTAGCTCCATATTTATACTTTGGTGCTAGACCCGTCTAGTGCCAAATTTATGGAGTTAAAGTCATTTTTTGGAAGTGGAGACCTACCTTGTCTTAATGAGATGCAAGTTAGGCGTTCCCGTGCTAAAAATGACTCTATGGTCTTAACTCTATATGTATACTCCCATGCAAAAATGGCGCAAGTGAGGGAGGAGGGGTCAAAAAAGGGGCAAAGCTTGCTTTGCCCTATTTTCTAAAGCCTGGGTCAGGGCAGGCGTTAGGGGACCTGCGGGCCTATTTCCATGGTGGAATACCATGGAATAAGCCCACAGGTGCCCTCCCCAGGGGCACCCCCACCCACACCAGAGTGACTGCGGAGGATTGGGGACCCCATTCCAGGTAAGTACAGGTAAGATTGCATTTTATTTTTGAAAGTGCCATAGGGGGCCCTGAAATGGGACCCCGTACATGGCACAGGGTGCAATGGCCATGCCCAGGGGACCCTTGTTCTCTGTGCAGCCCATTGGAGTGGTGGGTGTGACTCCTGCTTTTTCTAAAGCAGGAGTCATGTGGCATGGTAGGATTAGCACCATAAAATGGCGCTAATCTGGTTAGAGTCATTTTTTTTTAATCTAACCTGCCTAAAGTCATTTATTGGTGCTAAACCCTCTTCTTCTATACTGCCAGCTCCACCCGACTAAAGTAACTTTTTTTACTCTAGCCTACCCTTTGCAACGGCTTGCACCATTCCATAAATATGGTGCCCAGCTGGTGCACAGAAATGGTGCAAGCCGGTGCTAAACGTTTTGGTGCAAAACTGAGTTACTGCAGTTTTGCAGCAAAAAGTATTAATAAGGGCCAATATTTTGTAAGTTTGCGCCACTTTCGCGTCAAAAAATGACGTTAATGCGACACAAAAAAAGTATAAATCAGGGCCTTGGTGCTAGACGGGTCTAGCACCAAAGTATAAATATGGAGTTAGTTTTGCACCGAATTAGAGTAAAAAAAAATGATACTAATTTGGTGCAAACAGAGTATAAATATGCCGCAGAGTATAAATATGCCCCTAAATAAGGCGATAAGGCCATAGAGTCATTTTTCGCACGGGAACGCCTACCTTCCATCTCATCAAGGCAAGGTAGGTCTTCACTTCCAGAAAATGATTTTAACTCCATAAATTTGGCGCTAGACGGGTCTAGCACCAAAGTATAAATATGGAGTTAGTTTTGCACCGAATTAGAGTAAAATAAAATGATTCTAATTTGGTGCAAACAGAGCATAAATATGCCCCCAAGTGTTTTGCAAACACTGTTTTAAAGGACTCAACTGAATTTGAAATTGACAACAGAAGCTAACATCTTTGTTGCCCAATGGGACCGACATGTGAGGAATGTCTACAGACAGCCCCATTTGTTCTAATTAAAACTGTTTTCAGCCCACTGATACAACTTTAGTTCTCAAAAACTACTCAATACATTTTTACCAAAATAGGAAAGGACACTTTTCTGACTAAGGGACGGATTTATATCTTAATGGTATTATCATGGTCATAGTGCTACGGCGTCGGTCCCAAGAACTCCATCAAGCTGACAGTGTTCCAGCTACCTATTTTGATGTGTGGCTGTTCAACCACCATCTGTGTCGATGGAGTGCACTCCACCATGCTAGCTGTAACCCACAGTTGATGTGATGGACTCTAATGTTGGCAAGTAGCACTCCGCTGCCATGGGAGTGACAGCATTGTGCCGATCATATTTAGATAACGCAATTGAGCTAGCCGTGGTCTCATGATGGCAGGAATCCATTGCCAGACCCGTTGCAGCATTAGGCTATGGCTGTGGCTATTGGATAGATGCTAGCAGCCCACATCTGATGTATATTCTACAATTGTGAACACTTCCAAAGCACGTTATAATACGCACTCTATTTCAGACTATGCCCCTTTGCCATTCTACTGCTGGCCATCATTTTGAGGACGACCTTGCCACCGAACGGCCAGGTTATTTTGTGTTTTCTCATTCTCCCTCTGTTTGTTCATTATTTTTCAATCCTTAAATTATCCTGTGTCCACTCTTTGGCAGCTTGGCACTGACCAGTGAGGCTTAACTTAGAAGGCAATGTGTAAAGTATTTGTACAATAAATCATACAGTAACACCGTGAAAACACCACAAAAATACACCACACAGGTTTAGAAAAATAGATAATATTTATCTAAATAAAATAAGGTAAAAACAACAAAGATCCAATAAGCACAAGTTAAAATATCATTTTTAAAAGGGTTGAAAAGAGCCTCAACCTTTAAAAATAAAAAGTTGTCTCTTTGTTACACACAGTACCTGCTGTACAGAGAACGTAGAGGAGGAGATGTGTGGAAATATAAGATGTTGCGTTGGATTTCCCGATGGGGCACAGATGATGCGTTGTTTCATTCCACGCTGCAAGGGTTTGTGTCATTTTTCATCACGCAGTCTTGTTTCCTCACTGCGATGAGGGGATATTTTGACACTCAGGGACGATGCGTTGAACATCCTTGACATGCTAGAAGAAGGAGACAGCACTGCGTCAATCCAGTAGGAGATGTGTCAAATTTTCCTTCGCAAGGTAGACGCTGCATCGAATTTCCAGTCGGGAAGCCGGTGCTGCATCATTCCGGTCAGCTGTGTGGTGACTGCTCAGCCGCAATGCAGACTTTGCATCGTTTTCTGCAGGGTTTGCATTGATTTTCGATGCACAGGGGGTTTTGAAGAGGTGAAGTCTTTGTTGGCCCTGAGTCTTCAGAAACAGGAGGCAAGCTCAATCCAAGCCTTTGGAGAGCACTTTTGGGGAAGGCAGAGTCCTTCCAGCAAAGTCAGAGGCCAGCAGGGAGGCAGGGCAACAGCAGTGCAGCAGTCCTTTCCAGCAAAGCAGTCCAGATGTGTCATTTGGGTAGCCAGGCAGCTCCTCTGACAGGGTATAGGTGTAGGTCCAGAAGTGTCTGATTTGATGGGGTCAGAGACCCGATTTACATACCCAAAATGCCTTTGAAGTAGGGGAGGCTTCAAAGAGTGCTTTTGAAGTGCAAATGTTCCCCTTTCGTCCCAGTATGTCTGGCAGGGTCCCAGTTGGGGGTTATCAGTCCTTTGTGTGAGGGCAGACCACTGGCCTTTGAAATGTGTCAGGCCCTCCACCCTTCTAGCCCAGGAAGACCCATTCAGTATGAAGATGAATGCAGATGTGACTGAGTGTCCTGTGTTTGTGGTTGTCTGGATGAAATGCACAAGGGAGCTGTCAAGCAGCATAGACCAGACATTAATTAGAGACAGGCGGTAATCCACAGTGGGGTTTAAGTGCAGATAAAAGTGGCATATCTAAAATAGTAATATAAAATCCAACCTCACCAATAAGCAGGATGTTCTATTACCATTCTGGCCATAATAAATATGACCTGGTTACCCCTTTCAGATCAGAATCTACCACTCAAAAAGTGTATGAGGGCAGTCCTAATGCTAGTTTATGAAGGAGAAGGCCTCATAGTAGTGGAAAATGAATTTATGAGTTTTTCACTACCAGGATATATAAAACACATATGTAACTGTCCTGCCTTTTACCTACGTTGCACCCTGTCCTATGGGTTACCTAGGGCCTACCTTAGGGGTGATTTATATGTAGAAAAAGGGGAGTTTAAGGCTTGGGAAGCACTTTTAAATACAGTGACACTGCACACACAGACCTTGCAATTGCAGGCTTGAGACATGGTTAAGGGGCTACTTATGTGGGTGGCACAATCAGTGCTGCAGGCCTACTATTAGCATTTAATTTACAGGCCCCAGGTACATGTAGTGTACTTTACAAGGGACTTATAAGTAAACCAAATATGGCAATTGGGGATGAACCAATGTTACCATGTTTAAGGGAGAGAGCATGTGCACTTTAGCACTGGTTAGCAGTGGTAAAGTGTGCATACTCCTAAAACCAGCAAAAACAGTGTCAGAAAAGTAGAGGGAGGAAGGAAGAAGTAGGGGGATGACCACCCTAAGGCTGTCAGGTCTAACATACATCAATAACACCAATAATCTACATCATGGCAGCAACAAGATTTGAGGCCATGTGATCATTTCAGGACTGTGGCAGTATCTGGTACAATGTCACCACCACTACTGAGTGGTGTGCTAAAAATATTCTTTCAACTATGAGCAGACACATCAACAGCTTCCTACACTGAACATAAATGGAAGTTTTAGGCAATGTGAAGGAGGGCTAGAGCAAGTTAATCAGCATGTTTTGCCTTTGTGGCCACAGAAAACAGGTCTGATGCAATCTCAAGAATTTCCATCCAATCAAAGTGCAAGTTGTGTCTGCACACGATCTATTCATTCCAAGTGGGTGTGTGTCCCAGGATCAATCAAATGTTCACTTTGTACTTTTCAACAGCAACATATCATCGCAAATGTCGCAACTTTGAAATCTCCAAATGAAGATGACATGGTGAAGGACTCTAAAACAGAATAACAAGGTAAAATTAAAGATTTCACATGTACAATTTAACTCAAAGGATAAGTTAGGAGGACATATAAACAGCACAAGCAAAGGTAATCTATGTCAATACACACAGTAGTCAATGTAGGGATACTGATCCACAAACATCTTTGCCTTGGACTTTCCTGAACTGAACAGTCCTACCAAATTAGCATTGCAGGCAGATATGTTCAGTATGTCACAAGTTGTTCTGACATTGGACGTCACAATATGTAAGGGTGCACTTACAGTCAGGTAAAGAATAGGTCAATGACACCTTGATGTAGGTCAATTCCTTCCTTTTCACCACTGTCATCTGCATTGGGCATTTTGACATTCTCACCTGGTGGCCCTTCATGATCTCCATCTTTTGCAATAATTGGGATGTTCCATCGCAGGGTGATGTTGTGCAGCATATAGCAGGCAACTGTGATTTGGCACACATTATTGGGTGAGTAGACACCTAAATCTGGCCTTCAGGAACCCAAAAACCTGCTCTACTGGCCGCCATGTTCGTCCATGGGCCTCACTGAAGTGGACTTCCCAAGGCGTTGTTGGATTCTTCCGAGATGCCAACAACCATGGTCGGTTAGGATACACTATGGCCCATATTTATACTTTCTTTGCGCTGAATTAGCGTCATTTTTCTGTATGCAAATTCAGTGCAAACTTAACTCCATATTTATATTTTGGTGCTAGATCCATCTAGCGCCAAAATATTGGAGTTAAAGTCATTTTTTGGATGCGTGAACCCACCTTGCATCAATTAAATTCAAGGTAGGCGTTCCCATCCAAATAGTGACTCAAAGCCCCTAGCGCCTCATTTATCCTCCCTTGCAAAAAAGGTGCACGGGGAGGTGGGCCTAAAAAATGGCGCTTAGCCTGCTTAGCACCATTATTTAACGCCTGGCTCAGAGCAGGCATTAGGGGACCTGTGGACCCATTTCCATGGTCAAACACCAGGGAAAGAGCCCTCAGGTGCCCAACCCGAGCCCCAGGAACACCCAGGATGGAGGGCACCCCAGGTAAGTAGGGTAAGTAGAGGTAAGTATTTTCAACATTATTTTAAAGTGCCATTGGTGGCCCTGAAAGGGGCCCTCCTACATGGCACTGGGTGCACTGGCCATGCCCAGGGGACCCATGTCCACTGTGCTGGCCATTGGGGTGATGGGCATGACTCCTGTCTTTTATAAAGACAGGAGTCATGTGGTATTGATGTTTTGGGTGGTTTTCTTTCAGGAAATGATGCTAGGCTCGTTAAAGGCATTTTTGCCCCTAACCAGCCTCACATCCTTTTATGGTGCAAACCCACCTTCACCCATACCGCCACACCCACTCCCACCCAGCTAACGTCATTTTCTCAGACGCTAGCCCACCCTTCGCGCCAGCTTGCGGATTCCATAAATTTGGCACCTTGTTGGTGCTCTGGAATGCCACAAGCCGGCATTACACTTTTTTATGCAAAACTGCGTTTGTGCCATTTTGCGTCAAAAAGTATAAATATGCTTCTACATGGAAGCAATAATGTAAAATCATATCATATCATTGTATATTCCTAAACTAGGGTTAAAGCAAATGATCCTCAAGTCATATTGTACTTACCAACAAGCCAGGCCCTCTCAGTTCCAAATTGGGACATTTGTGGGGGTGCTATTCCAAAGTACAAAGTGCCCTGGGTACTGCTTACCAGTCCCAGGGCCAGTGCTCTGTGTAAACTGGATATGCAAGTTAGGCTAATTATAATTAGTTTGGTACTCCCTTTGAGAGCGTAGAGATTGACATTGTTGGTGCCCTAGACCCACCAACTGCCTCAGGCAACAGGTACCTTTTGGTGATTGTGGACCATGCCACCAGGTACCCTGAGGCAATACCCCTCAGGTCAGTCACTGCTCCCACCGTGGCTAGGGCCCTACTTGGTGTGTTCAACAGAGTGGGATTCGCAAAGGAGGTGGTATCAGAAAGGCGCACAAATTGTATGTCTGCCTATCTGAAAGCAATGTGGGATGAGTGTGGTGTTACTTATAAGATCACCACCCCCTATCATTCACAGATCAATGGTCTGGTGGAAAGATTTAACAAGACCCTGAAGGGCATGATCATGGGTTTGTCTGACAAACTCAGGAGGAGATGGGTTGTTTTCCTCACATGCCTGCTTTTTGCCTACAGAGAGGTGCCAAGAAAGGGGTTGGATTCAGCCCCTTTGAGTTACTGTTTGGGCACCCTGTGAAAGGTCCATTGTGCTTGGTGAGAGAGTCTTGGGAGAAGCTTCTCAAAGAATCCAAGGAGAATGTGCTGGATTATGTGCTGGGCCTGCAGTCATTCATGGTTGAGTACATGAAGAAGTCAAGCAGTAACCTGGAGGCCAGCCAAGAGCTCAAGAAGCTCTGGCATGACCAGAAGGCTACCATGCCTGAGTATCACCCAGGTCAGCTGGTGTGGATTTTGGAGCCTATGGCTCCTAGGGCACTTCAGGCCAAATGGACTAAGCCCTATCCAATTGTAGAGAAAAAGGGTGAGGTCACCTTCCTGGTGGACCTTGGCATCCCCATGAATCCTAATAGGATCCTGCATGTCAACAGATTGAAACCCCACCAGGACAGGGCAGACATGACACCGTTGATGGTCACTGATGAAGGGAAGGAGGAAGAGAGTGAACTTCTGTCAGACCTCCTGTCCTTAAATGAACAAGATGGGTCAGTGGAGGGAGTAGTACTCTCTCCCAAGTTGACAGACCAGCAACGAAAAGACTGCAGTAAAGTTTTGGAGCAGTTTGCTAGTCTGTTTTCCCTGACCCCTGGACTCACCAATTGGTGTTTCTATGACATTGATACTAGTGACAGCTTGCCTGTCAAAAATAAGCTATATAGGCTGCCTAACAAGGTCAAGGCCACCATCAAAGCTGACATGGCTAAGATGTTGGAGCTCAAGCTAATCGAACCCTCTGACAGTCCTTGGTCCAGTCCAGTGGTACTGGTACCCACACCTAATCCCCAGGGTGGGAAGAAGGAATTGAGATTCTGTGTGGACTACAGAGGTCTAAATGCAGTCACTAGGACTGATGCTCACCCCATACCTAGAACTGATGAGCTAATTGATAGTTTGGGAGCTGCCAAATTCCTGAGCACATTTGATCTGACCTCAGGATACTGTCCAGGCGCTAAGGAGAGGTCAGCATTTCCCACACCAGAGGGCCACTTTCAGTTCAAGGTGATGCCCTTTGGTCTGAAAATTTTTTGTGCCACCTTCCAACGGTTGGTGAATAGAGTCCTATCTTGGTTGGAATCTTTCAGTGCAGCTTGTATGGATGATATAGCTGTATTCAGTTCCACCTGGGAGGACCACCTGGTCCACCTGAAGGGCGTGCTTCAGGCACTGCTTTAAGCAGGTCTGACTATCAAGGCAAGCAAGTGCCAGATAGGGCAAAGCTCAGTTGTGTACCTGGTCCACTTTGTTGGTGGAGGCCATATACAACCTCTCCAGCCCGAGATCCAGACTATCCTGGATTGGGTGGCTCCTAAAACCCAGACTCAGGTCAGGGCCTTTCTTGGCCTGACTGGGTACTACAGGAGGTTTGTTCAGAATTATAGGACCATACTGGCCCCTCTGAATGAGTTTACCTCCAAGAAACAGCCCAAGTAGGTCAATTGGACCCCAGAGTGTCAGAAAGCTTTTGACACTCTAAAGCAGGCTATGTGTTCAGCACCAGTGTTACTGGCCCCTGACTAAAGCAAGGAGTTTATAGTGCAAACAGATGTTTCAGAGAAAGGGATTGGGGCAGTGTTAGCACAAGTTAATGAAGATGTCCAAGATCAACCAGTTGCCATCATCAGCAGGCGACTACTCCCCAGAGAGAAAAGATGGACTGCCATTGAGGGGGAGGCCTTTGCTGTGGTCTGGTCTCTGAAGACGTTGAGGCCATATTTGTTTTGCCACTCATGTCCATGTACAAACTGACCACAGACCTCTCAGATGGTTGATGCAAATGAGGAGAGAGAACCCCAAACTGTTTAGGTGGTCCATTTCCCTACAGGAGATGGACTTCACAGTGGAGCACAGACCAGGGACTGCCCATGCCAATGCAGCTGGCCTTTCCATGTTTTTCCACTTAGCTGATGAGGACTACCAGGGTGTAGGTTAGTACCCATCACCTTTCATCTGGGGGGGAGGGGTAGTGTAGGAAAGTCATCCTTTTTACCGTTGTCACCCCCACACTTTTTGGACGGATACTGGCGGGTACTGACTCATGGCTGTGCCTTGGGTACTGCTTACCAGTCCCAGGGCCAGTGCTCTGTGTAAAGTGGATATGTAAATTAGGCTAATTATAATTGCCACAATTAACCTACCTATAAGTCCCTGGTATATGGTGGATGTAGGAAAGTACGATCTTGCCAGGCATGTTGCCCCCATTTTTACTTATATGTCAGTTTATTTTTGCCTGTGTCACTGGGATCCTGCAAGCCAGGACCCCAGTGCTCATAATTGTGGCCAGTATGTGTTCCCTGTGTGGTGCCTAACTGTATCACTGAGGCTCTGCTAACCAGAACATCAGTGTTTATGCTCTCTCTGCTTTTAAACTTGTCACTGCAAGCTAGTGACTACTTTCTCCAATTCTTCTTGGCACACTGGAATACCCTTATAATTCCCTAGTTTATGGTACCTAGGTACAAAGGGTATTGTGGTTCCAGAAGATCCCTATGGGCTGCAGCATTTATTTTGCCACCCATAGGGAGCTCAGATAATTCTTACACAGGACTGCCACTGCAGCCTGAGTGAAATAACGTCCACGTTATTTCACAGCCATTTTACACTGCACTTAAGTAACTTATAAGTCACCTATATGTCTAACCCTCACTTAGTGAATGTTAGGTGCAAAGTTAATAAGTTTGAGAGCACCCTGGCACTAGCCAAGGTGCCCCCACATTGTTCAGGGCAATTTCCCCAGACTTTGTGAGTGCAGGGACACCATTACACACGTGAACTACATATAGGTCAATACCTATGTGTAGCTTCACAATGGTAACTCCAAACATGGCCATGTAACATGTCTAAGATCATGGATTCGTCCCCCCAAGCCAAATCTGATATTGGAGTGCTAATCCCATGCATCCCTGGGGCTTCAGCATGGACCCCGGGTGCTGCCAAACTAGCTCTCTGGGGTTTTCTCTGCAGCTACCGCTGCTGCCAACCCTCAGACAGGTTTCTGCCCTCCTGGGGTCTGGGCAGCCCAGTCCCAGGAAGGCATAACAATGGATTTCCTCTGAGAGAGGGTGTTACACCCTCTCCTTTTGGAAATAGGTGTTAAGGGATGGGGAGGAGTAGCCTCCCTCAGCCTCTGGAAATGCTTTGAAGGGCACGGATGGTGCCCTCCTTGCATAAGGCAGGCTACACGGGTTCAGGGAGCCCCCAGCCCCTGCTCTGGTGTGAAACTGGACAAATTAAAAGGGAGTGACCACTCCCCTGTCCATCACCACCCTAGGGGTGGTGCCGAGAGCTCCTCCAGTGTATCCCAGACCTCTGCCATCATGAATGCAGAGGTGTGAGGGCACAATGGAGATCTCTGAGTGGCCAGTGCCAGCAGGTGATGTCAGAGACCCCTCCTGATAGGCTCTTACCTCGTTAGGTAGCCAATCCTCCTCTGACAGCTATTTAGGGTCTCTCCTGTGGGTTTCTCTTCAGATAACAAATGCAAGAGCTCACCAGAGTTCCTCTGCATCTCCCTTTTCGACTTCTGCCAAGGACTGACCGCTGACTGCTCCAGGACACCTGCAAAACCGCAACAAAAAAGCAAGACGACTACCAGCAACATTGTTGCGCCTAGTCCTGCCGGCTTTCTCGACTGTTTCCTGGTGGTGCATGCTCTGAGGGCTGTCTGCCTTCACCCTGCACTGGAAGCCAAGAACAAAATCTCCCCTGGGGTTGACGGAATCTTCCCCCTGCTAACGCAGGCACCAAACTTCTGCATCCCCGGTCCCCTGGGTCCCCTCTCATCTTGACGAGCGTAGTCCCTGGAACACAGGAGAGGGATCCAAGTGACTCCGACAGTCCAGTGGTCCTTCTGTCTAAATTTGGTGGAGGTAAGTCCTTGCCTCCCCACGCCAGACAGTAATCCTGTGTACTGAGTGATCTGCAGCTGCTAGGGCTTCTGTGCACTTTTGCAAGGATTCCTTCATGCACAGCACAGCCCAGGTCCCCAGCACTCCGTCCTGCATTGCTCAACTTGATGAGTTGACCACCGGCTTCGTGGGACCCTCTTTTTTGTGTTGAGATGACTGCCATGCTCAGATTTCTTGAACGCCTGTTCAAGTGCTTCTGCTGGTGCTGCCTGCTTCTGCATGGGCTTTCTCTGTTGCTGAGCGCCCCTTCTGTTGCCTCCTCCAAGGGACAACCTACTGGTCCTTCCTGGGCCCTGGCAGAACCCATAATCTTCAAACGCGACTCTTGCAGCTAGCAAGGCTTGTTTGTGGTATTTCTTCGTGGAAACAACTCTGCAATCTTCACAACGCCATGGGACATCTTCTGACCAAAGGATAAGTTCCTGGCACCTTCCGTTGTTTCAAAATCTTCAGCTTCTTCCACCCAGAGGCAGACCTTTCGCACCTTAATCCGCGGTTTAGTGGGCTCCTGCCCCCCCTGGACACTTGCATGACTCTTGGACTTGGTCCCCTTCCTTTGCAGGTCCTCAAGTCCAGGAATCCATCTTCAGTGCTTTGCAGTCAGTTGTTGTCTTTGCAGAATCCCCTATCTCATCTTTACTGTCGTTCTGGGGTAGTAGGGTAACTTTACTCCTACTTTTCAGGGTCTTGGGGTGGGGTATCTTGGACACCCTTAGTGTTTTCTTACACTCCCAGTGATCCTCTGCACACTACACTAGGCCTGGGGTCCATTCGTGGTTCGCATTCCACTTTTGGAGTATATGGTTTGTGTTGCCCCTAGGCCTACTGTCTTCTTTTGCATTCTATTGTGTTCTACAGTGTTTGCACTACTTTTCTAAGTGTTTTAGTTACTTGATTTTGGTTTGTGTGTATATTTTGTGAATTTTACTTACCTCCTAAGGGAGTATATCCTCTGAGATACTTTGGCAATTTGTCACTAAAATAAAGTACCTTTATTTTTAGTAACTCTGAGTATTGTGTTTCTTATGATATAGTGTTATGTGATATAAGTGGTATAGTAGGAGCTTTGCCTGCCTCCTAGTTCAGCCTAAGCTGCTCTGCTATAGCTACCTCTATCAGCCTAAGCTGCTAGAACACTACTAATCTACTAATAAGGGATAACTGGACCTGGCACAAGGTGTAAGTACCACAAGGTACCCACTATAAGCCAGGCCAGCCTCCTACGTTGGTGGCAGCAGTTGGATAAGTACTTGTAACTGCTTTACCACTTTGTCATTGGTGCTTTTCATAAGAAAAACATATACCAAATACTTCAGAATATACACAGTAACCTAAACAGTTTAACTTTCCTTCTCTAAAACTTTCTAAAAGGTTTCTGGAAAGTTTCTGAAAACTTTCAAAAGATTTCAAATGTTTGAAAAAGTTTTTTGTCCTTTCTTTAAAAAGTTTGAAAACTTTTTTCTCTCTCTGTCCTAAACCCTTTCAGTCATGTCTGCAGTAGCGCTTACTCCCACAGTTGTCCAGGCAGCATATGGGAATTTAAACTTTAAACGTTTGAGGGGTCTCTGCATTGAAAGAGGTTTAGCAATTGGTAAGAATCCTACCAAAGATCTTCTCCTTAACCTTCTCCTAGAAAGTGACCACAACCATTCTGCCCATCCCAGGATCAAGAGGTAGAAGAGGGGGGTACCCAGCAAGAATCAGAGAAGTCCCCTGAGGATGCTGGGGAGGGTTCTTCCAAGGACCTGTCAGCTAACAGGCCATCTAGTGACACTGGTAGTGGGAGGGGGTCACACACTATTAGGGCACTTTTCACTCCTAAAGGCCAAGTTACTAGAGTCCAGCCAGTTAGGAACAGGTCTCTCTCTGCCAATTCCCACATTTCTTCTGTGTCTCACAATTCCCAAGCCTCCCACCCTGAGGATAACTTAATGGTAAGGGAACTCAGAAAGCTGAGGTTGGAAGAGGCCAGGCTGAAGCTTAAACAGCAGCAGCTTGGCCTTAGACAGGGAATCTGTGGATGTGGAAAGGGAAAGGCAGAGGTTGGGGTTAGTTCCCCATGGAAGCAGCAGTGTTTTTGATAGTAATCCTGTTAGAGAGCAAGATTCCAGAAACATGTTTAAGATAGACCCCCCTTACAAGGAGGGGGATGACATTAACAAGTGGTTTGCTGCACTTGAGAGGGTCTGTATGGTACAGTTGGTCCCTCAAAGGCAGTGGGTTGCTATCTTGTGGCTATCTTTCACTGGTAATAGTAGGGATAGGCTCCTTACTGTCAGAGAAAGTGATGCTAACAATTACAAAGTTTTGAAGGATGCACTCTTGGATGGATTTGGCTTAACCACTGAACAATACAGGATTACGTTCAGAGACACCAGAAAAGAGTCCTCTCAAGACTGGACAGACTTTGTAGACTGTACAGTGAAGGCCTTGGAGGGTTGGTTCCATGGCAGTAAGGTGACTAACTATGAAAGCCTCTATAATCTAATCCTGAGAGCGCATATTTCGAACATTTGTGTAACTGAGTTGTTGCACCAGTACTTTGTGGACTCAGATCTGACCTGTCCCCAAGAATTTGGAAAGAAGGCAGACAAATGGGTCAGAACAAGAGTGAACAGAAAAGTTCATACACAGGGTGACAAGTATGGTAAGAAGAAGGATGATAAGTCTTCTGACAAGGGTGGGGACAAAGATAAAAAAAAACATTCTGAGTCTTCATCAGGCCCACAAAAATCCTCTGGGGGTGGTGGGCCCAAATCCTCTTCTCACAATCAGAAAAAAACATGGTGTTATTTATGTAAAGTAAAAGGCCATTGGGCAAGTGATGCCACTTGTCCAAAGAAAAACACCGAGGCTCCCACTACCACAACTCCATCTGCAACCTCTAGTGCCCCTAGTAATAGCAGTGGTGGTGGGAAGTCTACTACAAATAGCCAATCCAAGGGTGTACCTGGGCTCACTATTGGCAGTGTAGTTGGGGTTGGTCTTGTTAGGGAGACCACAGAGGCTGTTTTAGTCTCTGATGGTGGCATTGACTTTGGCACCTTAGTTGCTTGTCCCCTTAATGTGGGTAAGTACAAGTAACTACCCCTAATTAATAATGTTGTGGTTGAAGCCTACAGGGACACAGCCGCCGGTGTAACTATGGTTATAGAGAAACTGGTTCACCCTGATCAACACCTACTTGGTCAGCAGTACCAAGTGACTGATACTCACAATAACACACTTAGCCACCCCATGGCTGTTGTGAATCTCAACTGGGGGGGTTACTGGTCCAAAGAAAGTTGTGGTAGCCACTGAATTACCTGTAGATTCCTTACTAGGCAATGATGTGGAGACATCAGCTTGGGCTGAAGTGGAGTTGGAGGCTCATGCAGCAATGCTGGGCATTCCTGGGCATATTTTTGCTTTGACAAGGGCTCAGGCCAAAAAGCAAAAAGGACAGTCAAACTTGGATCCTGGAACAATGGACCAAGTGCTCCCAAAGCTAGGAGTAGCAGGGGTAAATCCTTGCCCACTATCCCTCCCTCACCAGAAGATTCCCCTTTTGAGGAAGAGGAATCCTCTCCCTGTGCAGAACCTACACCAGAGGAGCTGGCAGCAGACACTGCTGAGCTTTTGGGTGCAGGGGGGCTTGCTAGTGAAGAGCTGAGTGTGGCACAGCAGACCTGTCCCACACTAGAAGGTTTGAGACATCAAGCTGTCAAGCAGCAAAATGGGGATGTCAGTGATAGCCATAAGGTGTATTGGGAGGACAACCTCCTGTATACTGAATCAAGGGACCCTAAATCTGGAGCTGCCAGGAGATTGGTCATCCCTTTGCAGTACAGGGAGTTTCTTCTTACCTTGGCACATGACATTCCTTTTGCTGGGCATTTGGGCCAACGTAAAACGTGTTCCCCTGTTTCATTGGCCTCATATGTCAGAGGACACCAAAGAGTTTTGTTGCTCTTGTGTGACCTGCCAAGCCAGTGGCAAGACTGGTGGCACCCCAAAGGCCCCCTTAATTCCACTTCCTGTGGCTGGGGTGCCCTTTGAAAGGGTAGGGGTTGACATAGTTGGCCCTCTTGACCCTCCAACAGCTACAGGCAATAGGTTTATCCTTGTGGTAGTGGACCATGCCACTAGGTATCCTGAAGCTATCCCCTTAAGGACTACTACAGCTCCTGCAGTGGCAAAGGCACTCCTCGGAATCTTTTCCAGAGTGGGCTTACCTAAGGAAGTGGTATCAGACAGAGGTAGTAACTTTATGTCTGCATACCTCAAACCAATGTGGAAGGAGTGTGGTGTAACATACGAGTTCACTATTCCTTATCATCCACAACCAAATGGCCTGGTTGAGAGGTTTAATAAAACTCTCAAAGGTATGATAATGGGACTCCCTGAAAAACTCAGAAGGAGATGGAATGTCCTGTTACCTTGCCTCCTTTTTGCTTACAGGGAGGTACCCCAAAAAGGAGTGGGATTTAACCCCTTTGAACTCCTCTTTGGGCACCCTGTGAGAGGTCCTCTTGCACTTGTTAAGGAGGGTTGGGAACAACCTTTAAAAGCTCCTAAACAGGACATTGTGGACTATGTACTTGGCCTAAGATCAAGAATGGCTTAGTACATGCAAAAAAACAATAAAAACCTTCAGGCCAGTCAAGAGATGCAAAAGCAATGGCATGACCAGAAGGCTGTCCTGACCCAGTACCACCCAGGACAGAAGGTGTGGTTATTGGAGCCTGTGGCCCCAAAAGCACTCCAGGACAAATGGAGTGGACCCCATCTAATTGTTGAGAAAAAGGGTGAGGTTACCTACTTGGTAGACCTGGACACTGCCAGGAGTCCCCTTAGGGTGCTCCATGTCAACCGTCTAAAACCCTACTATGACAGGCCAAATCTCACCCTGCTCATTGCAACTGATGATGGACAGGAAGAAGAGAGTGACCCGTTACCTGATCTCTTCTCCACCACTGAAGCTGATGGCTTAATGGACAGAATAGTACTTGCAGATTGCCTTACTGCTGAACAGAAGGACAAATGTGTAAATCTCGGAAATCAGTTTTCTGAACTCTACTCACTGATACCAGGTACCACTACTTGGTGTGAGCACACAACCAATACAGGAGACAGTTTACCTGTCAAAAGTAAGATTTATAGGCAGCCTGACCATGTCAGGGACTGCATAAAACAAGAGATTTAGAAAATGTTAGACTTGGGAGTGATTGAGCCTTCAGAAAGCCCATGGGCTAGTCCAGTGGTGCTTGTCCCAAAACCTCACAGTAAGGATGGTAAAAGAGAGATGAGGTTTTTTGTTGACTATAGCGGGCTCAACCAAGTAACCAAGACAGATGCTCACCCTATACCCAGGAATGGGGTATAGGATGAGCTCATCGATACACTGGCTTCTGCCCAGTATCTAAGGACATTTGATTTAACTGCAGGTTATTGGCAGATTAAATTATCAGAAGATGCTAAACCCAAGACTGCATTTTCAACTATTGGAGGGCACTATCAATTCACTGTAATGCCCTTTGGTCTGAAGAATGCATCTGAAACTTTTCAAAAGTTGGTGAACAGAGTCCTGCAAGGGTTGGAAGCTTTTAATGCAGCATATTTAGATGATATAGCTGTCTTTAGCTCCACCTGGGTTGATCACCTGGTCCACCTGTGGAAAGTTTTGGAGGCCCTGCAGAAGGCAGGACTCACTGTCAAAGCCTCAAAGTGCCAGATAGGGCAGGGGAAAGTGGTTTATCTGGGCCACCTTGTAGGTGGGGAACAGATTGCACCACTGCAGGGGAAGATGCAGACCATTATGGAATGGGCACCCCCCTACAACTCAAACCCAGGTCAGAGCCTTTCTAGGCCTCACAGGGTACTATAGGAGGTTAATTAAGAATTATGGCTCCATAGCAGCTCCCCTTAATGATCTCACTAGTAAGAAGATACCTAAAAAGGTATTGTTGGCAGCTAGCTGTCAAAAAGCTTTTGATGAGCTCAAACAGGCCATGTGCTCTCCACCTGTCCTAAAAAGCCCTTACTACTCCAAAAAGTTCATATTCCAGACTGATGCTTCAGAATTGGGGGCTGGGGCAGTGCTATCACAGATTAATACTGAGGGCCAGGATCAACCTCTTGCTTTTATCAGCAGGAGGTTGACCCCTAGAGAAAAGTGTTGGTCTGCCATAGAGAGGGAGGCCTTTGCTGTGGTCTGGGCACTGAAAAAGTTGAGCCCATACCTGTTTGGTACTCACTTTATTGTTCAGACAGACCACAAATCTTTACTTTGGCTAAAACAAATGAAAGGTGAAAACCTTAAATTGTGGAGGTGGTCCATCTCCCTAAAGGGAATGGACTATACAGTGGAACATAGACCTGGGAGTACCCACTCCAATGCAGATGGACTCTCCAGATATTTCCACTTAAACAATGAAGACTCATCTGGGCAAGGTTAGCCTTATTGTCCCTCGTTTGGGGGGGGGGGAGGTTGTGTAGGAAAGTACCATCTTACCTGGCATGTTACCCCCATTTTTACTTATATGTCAGTTTGTTTTTGCCTGTGTCACTGGGATCCTGCTAGCCAGGACCCCAGTACTCATAATTGTGACTTATATGTGTTCCCTGTGTGGTGCCTAACTGTATCACTGAGGCTCTGCTAAACAGAACCTCAGTTCTCTCTCTGCTTTTAAAATTGTCACTGCAGGCTAGTGACTATTTTCTCCAATTCTTATTGGCACACTGGAACACCCTTAGAATTCCCTAGTATATGGTAGTTAGGTACCCAGGGTATTGGGGTTCAAGGTGATCCCTATGGACTGCAGCATTTCTTTTTCCACCCATAGAGAGCTCAGGCACTTCTTTCACAGGACTGCCACTGCAGCCTGAGTGAAATAACATCCACGTTATTTCACAGCCATTTTACACTGCACTTAAGTAACTGATAAGTCACCTATATGTCTAACCCTCACTAAGTGAAGGTTAAGTGCAAAGTTACTTAGTGTGAGCGCACCCTGGCACTAGCCAAGGTGCCCCCACATTGTTCAGGGCAATTTCCCCAGACTTTGTGAGTGCGGGGACACCATTACACACATGAACTACATATAGGTCAATACCTATGTCTAGCTTCACAATGGTAACTCCGAACATGGCCATGTAACATGTCTAAGATCCAATGCCAATCCCATGCATCCCCAGGGCTCCAGCATGGACCCCGGGTACTGCCAAACTAGCTCTCTGGGGTTTTCTCTGCAGCTACCGCTGCTGCCAACCTCCAGACATGTTTCTGCCCTCCCGGGGTCTGGGCAGCCCAGTCCCAGAAAGGCAGAACAAAGGATTACCTCTGAGAGAGGGTGTTACACCCTCTCCATTTGGAAATAGGTGTAAAGGGCTGGATAGGAGTAGCCTCCCTCAGCCTCTGGAAATGCTTTGAAGGGCACAGATGGGGCCCTCCTTGCATAAGCCAGACTACACCGGTTCAGGGAGCCCCCAGCTCCTGCTCTGGTGCGAAACTGGATAAAGGAAAGGGGAGTGACCACTCCCCTATCCATCACCACCCCAGGGGTGGTGTCCAGAGCTCCTCCAGTGTGTCCCAGACCTCTGACATCTTGAATGCAGAGGTGTGGGGGCACAATGGAGATCTCTGAGTGGCCAGTGCCAGCAGGTGATGTCAGAGACCCCTCCTGATAGGCTCTTACCAGGTTAGGTAGCCAATCCTCCTCTGAGGGCTATTTAGGGTCTCTCCTGTGGGTTTCTCTTCAGATAACGAATGCAAGAGCTCACTAGAGTTCCTCTGCATCTCCCTCTTCGACAAGGATCGACCGCTGACTGCTCCAGGGCGCCTGCAAAACCACATCAAAGTAGCAAGACGACTACCAGTAACATTGTAGCGCCTAATCCTGCCAGCTTTCTCAACAGTTTCCTGGTGGCGCATGCTCTGAGGGCTGTCTGCCTTCACCCTGCACTGAAAGCCAAGAAGAAATGTCCTGTGGGTTGACGGAATCTTCCCCCTGCTAACGCAGGCACCAAAATTCTGCATCACCGGTCCTCTGGGTTCCCTCTCATCTTGACGAGCGTGGTCCCTGGAACACAGGAGCTGGATCCAAATGACCCTGACAGTTCAGTGGTCCTTCTGTTCAAATTTGGTGGAGGTAAGTCCTTGCCTCCCCACACCAGACAGTAATCCTGTGTACTGTGTGATCTGCAGCTGCTAGGGCTTCTGTGCACTTTTGCAAGGATTCTTTCATGCACAGCACAGCCCAGGTCCCCAGCACTCCGTCCTGCATTGCTCAACTCGATGAGTTGACCACCGGCATCGTGGGACCATCTTTTGTTGTGTTGAGATGACTGCCATGATCAGATTTCTTGAATGCCTGTTCAAGTGCTTCTGCGGGTGTTGCCTGCTTCTGTGTGGACTCTCTGTGTTGCTGAATACCCGCTCTGTCGCCTCCTCTAAGGGGCGACCTCCTGGTCCTTCCTGGGCCCTGGCAGCACCCATAATCTTCAACCGCAATTCTTGTAGCTAGCAAGGCTTGTTTGTGGTCTTCCTTTGTGGAAACGACTCTGCAACCTCCAGCATGCCGTGGGACATCTTCTGACAAAAGGAGAAGTTCCTGGCACCATCCGTTGTTGCAGAATCTTTGGCTTCTTCCACCCAGAGGCAGCCCTTTTGCACCATCATCTGGGATTTAGTGGGCTCCTGCCCCCCCGGACACTTGCGTGACTCTTGAACTTGGTCCCCTTCCTTTGCAGGTCCTCAAGTCCAGGAATTCATCCTCAGTGCTTTGCAGTCGGTTGTTGTATTTGCAGAATCCCCTATCTAGACTTTACTGTCTTTCTGGTGTAGTAGGGTAACTTTACTCCTACTTTTCAGGGTATTGGGGTGGGGTATCTTGGACACTCTTAGTGTTTTCTAACACTCCCAGCGATCCTATACACACTACCCTGGGCCTGGGGTCCATTTGTGGTTCGCATTCCACTTTTGGAGTATATGGTTTGTGTTGCCACTAGGCCTATTGTCTGCTATTGAATTCTATTGTGTTCTACAGTGTTTGCACTACTTTTCTTAGTGTTTTACTTACCTTATTGTGGTTTGTGTGTATGTTTTGTGTATTTTACTTACCTCCTAAGGGAGTATATCCTGTGAGATACTTTGGCATTTTGTCACTAAAATAAAGTACCTTTATTTTTAGTAACTCTGAGTATTGTGTTTCTTATGATATAGTGCTATATGATATAAGTGGTATAGTAGGAGCTTTGCATGTCTCCTAGTTCAGCCTAAGCTGCTCTGCTATAGCTACCTCTATCAGCCTAACTCTGCTAGAACACTACTAATCTACTAATAAGGGATAACTGGACCTGGCACAAGGTGTAAGTACCACAAAGTACCCACTATAAGCCAGGCCAGCCTCCTACAGTAGGGCATGTAGGTTTAGGGACCCCAGCATAGATGGTGCCCTCATAGATGCACTGCTGAGGTGCCCAGTGTCATTTTGAAGGCAGGCCTGCCTTGCTGGCTGCTTTTAATTTAAAGTTACATGCAAATTCAACTTTGGAATTAAAAGCAGTTCCAAAGTCTTAAACAACTTAATTTTTACATATAAGTCACCCCTAAGTTGTCCCCTATGTGACCCTAGGGCTGGGTGCCATGTCACTATAAGGAGGGACCTTATAAAATAGTTTTATAAGCCCTGGTGAGTTAAAACAGCCAAATTTGTTTTTCCCTCATTGTAGTGAATGGCCTCCATAGGCTAAAATGGGAAGACTTTACTTTAATTTTAAAAGTCCCCTTAAGTAAAGATACCTTACGTTTGGTACCAAATTAATTGTTATAATAAATGCCACAACTTCCAGTTGTTGGATTTAATATAACTTGTTCAGGTGAACTTTACCTGAAAAGTTGCCAACTTCAGCCCTGCAGCGGTTTTGCTGCTTTGCTCTGATTGGCCAGCCTCTGGCAGCCTAGCCAGGCTGCCTTGTTGAGGTGTGAAGTGGCCTGGCTCCACACAAAGAGATGTACCTGGGAGAGCAGATCTCCCCTCAGCAGATGGGGAAACAGGAAGGTGGGAGGGATGCTAAACTGATCTTCAAAGGCAGGGAAGGACATTTGGAGCAACCCAGCAACACCCTCACATCCTGCAAACCCAGACAATTAGGTGCCCCTTGATTAGATTAGGAGATGGCAGGAGAGGGGTGTGTTTAGGATTTCATCCACACCAGTGGGTGGGCTCAGCCAGATGTAACCTCCAAAAATCATTTTCAGCCATGATGGATATTTGAGGAATGTTGCTCCCTGGGATTGATTTTTGCCACACTTCCCAAGAAGTGGTTGTCACAAGGGGAAGGACCCTGCACCTGATTGGAGAACCCGGAGCCCCTTGCTTTTCACACAGGAGCAATGATAAAACTGGCAGACCTGCACCCACACCACGGATCTCTACCAGGAAGAACTACAGAAGAAGAAGGGAAGAAGGACTGCCCAGCTGGACCCCTGGCCTGCACCTGGACACTGCACTCTGGAGGACTGCACCAACTGCACACTTGGGCTTCACCACAAGGACTTTGCCTGGCTTCAACTGGTTCAAGAAGGGACTTGCTATGAGGCTCCAGCTGCTGACACAAATCAAGTCTAGCTTGCCTATTTAGTCTGAACTTTTTAATTATGTCCCTTTCCTCCATGGAGGCAAGGTCTGGAAACAGTCTGAAGACTTGAGGACACCTTTTTCTACCCATCCCATGGTTCACATGTCTGTCTATCAGGTATAATTGTCATGTAAGTCTTTCACAATCAATACACCTGATGTCTTGGTCAGATTAGGGATCATATTGTGTCATATATGTTACCATAAATTTCAAACATCTTTGCTACTTCAAATCAACATTTTTTACAGGTCTGACATTTTTTACAAATAATGTGTGAATAATAAATATGAAATGTATTATTTTCACATTATTATTATTATTATTATTTTTACAATTACGTCAAGAGAAAAATAACACACACCGCAGCACTATCAATGTCAAACACAGTAACGGTTCATTATTTTACGTGTCATATCTTGCCAAAAACAGTGTTGTATGTGTTTGAGGTCTATATACAAAGTAGCCACCAATTTGCGAGGTGGTGATGCACAAACAATGTAAAAATACACTACCCATCCTAAAATGGCTGGTGCATGACCTTGCTGTCCGGACATTGGCTATCTGATTGCTGTTGGTAGAAACTGATCGCATAGTATGTGGAACACTCCACTACGGACACTGCCATAGGCTAACATGTGTGATGGCTATGCATAAAAGCCAATGGCTGTGTTTATCTCCGCTGTGGACTGTGTACGCCGTGTCCTTGTATGGGGCATATGGAAAATAGCTCACTTGCCTCCTAACACTGCAACCAACAACACTTTCTTGATTTTTGCTGCTGTTACTGACCTCTGGGAGCCAGGATGCCAGGCAAAGAAGGTGACAGGGCCACTGCCTTACCCTCTGAAGAGTTGGAGATCCTCAACATTGAGGTCCTTTCTATGTACAGGCAGCTATATGGGAACACAGAGGAACAGGTACAAACTGCAGGGCCCTTGCTTCCAGTGGCCAGCAGACTCTGTACCGCTAGTATAAGTGAAAACATAAAGCCTCTGTCAAAATTTGTGAAATGTCAAGCACAAGAAGGATCTTCAAAGTTTTTGAGTTGTCGGATGATATTCTGTCAAGTGAAATTACATCACATATTTAGATGTAAGAGTATCTGTATGTTTCAAACATGTCATGGTGCCACATATGGGGAAAGGTATTTCCTGTGCTGCAAGTCTAAATGACACAGGCTCTCAATCATCCACACAAGTATGTTCCATTACTGCACACGCTTGTTCATACATCACCCAACACCATGCTCTCACGGACACATGGCAGCCCTTCCATACTCCCCTCAGTCACTGTATGTGGTGCAGACCATATTATCTGGCTCTTTGAAGATTAGGCATGAAGCCAATGTAGCTGTGCATGGAGTTATGTGGAAATAAAATCAGGTTGTTTGGCCTTTAGTGTCTCACAATGATTAGGACTAATCAGGATTGGCTGTCACTACAGGAAAGGTTTCCTAACCCTGGCCTAGGTGATATGTGTGACATGGACTGGTAACATGAGGAGATAGAAAGTTTTTAGGGTACTCAACAGATCATTGCCAAATAGTATTTCCTAGGAAATGCTAAATATTTAAAAAAAAAAAATTACTGACAGTTTTGGGATTGCATGTGAGAGAAGCAACAAAATTGTGTCACACCACTGAAGAAAAACAAAATCACTCAAAACTTATTTTGTTGTTTTATTTTTCTCATCCACACAGGTCAACGCCCATCAAAAGTGGGACGTATGGAAGGCCATCGCAAATAGGGTGGAGACCCTTGGGGTCCATAAGCAGTGTACTCTGCATTGCAGGAAGAGGTGGGGGGACCTCCGATGCAGGACCTTAAAGTCATCCCAAGTCGAGCTCGGCCAGGCCTCCCAGTGAGGCAAGTATGTGCACTGCACCCTGCCCCCCCCCCCCCCAATGGCTTGGATCCATGTAGTGGCCTACCTGGAGCTTGGTGGGCCCAACAGCAGCATCAAGGGTGTGAGTTATTGTGAGGCAGTATTCTTGTTGTTTAACCTTTTTGATTTACTACAATGTTGTTCGGCATTAACATGACGGTTGACACACAACCAATGCAGACAAGGATTTCAGGAGGTGTAAGATATTCAGACATTGTCTGAAGCTGTGTTTGGTGGATTGTTTTGTGCTAAAGATTTTAACTAGCTTCCTCATCACAAACCAAGTACTGGGTTGAGCAGACACGTCTGCATGCGAAAAACGGGCACCTGCATTTTCTCAATGTAATGAAGGACATTTGTACCAAACATGCCCTATTTGAGGATTGTATCAGGTGTGGTGCTCTATCACAAATGTGAGGAGGCAATGTAGGCACTATTAATGTTGACATGACAGAGTATGAACTTATAATACAGTTGATGTTGCAGACTTTACACTGGTACATTGTTATAATACCAATATGATCCTGAGCATCTGCCCCAAAAAGACTGAAAACATGTGTACAATGGCATTGTTGTAAAGTGACCTTTATGAATGGTCACCCACTTCACACATTTTGCCGCTTGATGCTGTTGTTTTTTGACCTGATAGTGTACTTAGGGCTGCTAACTAGACCTCAGTACTTATGCTCCTTCCCTTAAACCATATGTCAAATTGCATAGGCAAATTGGCAAGAACTTTACCACTCCTGTAAATCCCTAATAATTGGTACAGTAGTACCCAATGCAAGGATGATAAAGGGGTCACCAGTGCTGCAGCACTGATTGTGCCACCCTGTGTGACCCCAGTAAAAGTGAGACTGCAGAGCTGCCATGTCAGCCTGCATGAGCAGCCTACTGCTTGAGTGCAACTCTGCCCACACCAGGTGCAGGCAGAGTCCCTTTACTCCCCAGAGTATGGATTAGTCACCCCTAAGGGAGGCCTCCTATAGCCCAAGAGGCAGCTTGCACTGTACTATGAGTGAGGACACATATGCACAGGCATATATGACCCAAGATAGCATTTAAAATGCGATCCTACCACAAGTAACTCTCGGTCCATAGGGTATCATGCACTGGCATCTGGACAGTTCCCATATGTCCAGCTCCATGATGTCCCGGACGATTCCCTGTGTGTTTGGTATAAAACATGTTGTTTATTAACTCTGAGCATGATGCCGATGCTCAGGATTACCTAGCATGTGCCGAGGTGGCACCCTTAGGGTGTCCCCACCAAGTTATCAATCATTCTGCTGTTTTTGGTGGGCTCTCTCAAGCCTCTGCCACCACAGACAAGAGTCTGCTCTCCTGCTGGTTTTCAAAAGCGAACAAACACAAATGATGGACGAAATGCAGAACTAATCAAACATTTACCCCCAATCACAGATCTGGGTTTAATCCATCAATTCTTTTGCTCATCATGCCACCCTAGTTTGACCCAGCCATATACAAATTAATCTTGATTATGTTCCCCTTGGGAACAGTCCAGCCTGAACTGCCAGGCCAGGTCCTCCCTGGACTAGAAACAAGCATCCTGAACCCGATTCAGAGTATCACCCTTCACCAGCCAGGGTAATTGAGTCCACTGGCATAGTGAGCTGGAACCAACGTCTGGCCTTACACGGTGCACTTAGGGCAATAAAAGCAAACAAACAAAAATGATGGATGGAATGTGGAGCCAATCACACACTCGCCCCTTTCACAGAACTGGGTTTAATCCAGCAATTCTTTTGCTCATCACTCCACCCAAGTTTGGACTCAGCCGTTTCCAAATCAGTCTTGAACTTGTTCCCCATGGGAACAGTCCAGCCCACTCTGCCAGGGTTGGCACTGGGATACAATATTAAATGTAATATTGGCATCTCTGGCTAAGAAACAACTACAAAGTTCATTTTTAAAACATTTATTACAAGCCCAATTTACTGATGAAGTTGGACTTGTAAAAATGATATGGAAAGGGTACTTTTAGAAAGTTACCTTTTCCGTCACTAAAGCCTCTAGAGGCCCATTTGCATGAGCTTCAGCTGTCACTCATGTGCTGATTAGCTTCTCTGATGAAGCATGAGCTTGCTCCCAGAGTTTAGAGAAAGATTACGGACATGGGCGGTGTTCTGATCCTCTGGCAGGAATTACCATCTCTATTGTGCCCAGGAACTAATTTAATGTCAAAGAGGCCTATTCTGTCACAGACATGCGTAATCACCACCTGGCATGCCCCCTTCTTTGCTACTCTATTCAACTAGGCACAAATCTCAGTGGGAGTGGAACTGACCCAAAACCGATTTTGAGTTACCACAGAAGAGGCGTTGCTCATTTCCTTCTGGAGGTGACAGACACCATGGGATTGTTTGCAGAACACCACACAGGAAATGCTACAAAAGTGGGTAGAATCGCCCAAGTAAAAGACCAGAAGAGGACTAGACCTATTGTCTGTGACATGAGAAGACCCCTGAAGAATGGATGTGTTCTCCCTCTTATATCCAGAGCAAAGAAGGTAACTTCAACAGTCATAAGGCGGACCTCCTGTTTAAACTATAGGGACATAGCAATGTACAAGAGGCCTGGTCTGCAATTACCTAGCAAACCAGTTCCAACTGGAACTTCCGTGGACCCTGCTGCTGTTCTCTGTTGGAGTCTTGACACCCAAGTGCTCTTCCCAAGGTTCTGGTCCCTTGGCTGTTTTCAAAGTGAACGTCTGACTTTTTCTGAAATCTGGGACATGTAACCTTTTCGACTTCAAAGACCTCCAGAGGACTGGGACCCACTGGCCAAGCTGATCTGATCAAAATGTTTTGAGCTTTTCGACAGTAGAAAATCTGATTCAGCTGGATACTGTGGAGAAGTTAGCTGTACCTGTGGTCTTGGTATGGCCCCTTTCATCCACAGCCTGTAGCTCACTGAAAAAAGCCATGCTCCGAAAAAAATGACTACGTCCAAAGTAGAAATCTTTTCCAGGTGAAAGTATCAAAAGTATCTAGCCAGTGAGGGTCCTTCTCTGGGTGCAAAATTCAGATTTCTCCCACTTGGAGTTTTCCCAAAAAAGTCAATGGCTTTACCAAGATCTCATCATGCACCTATCTGACACTTTGGCCACAGCCTGCTGCTTGATTTAAAGTCAGGCATACCAAAAGTGTGTAGATGGCCTACACACACCTCAGGTGGCCCACCAAAGTAAGGGCCATCAGAGGGTTGGTCATGCGACTGCCCCCTGTATTTATATTGAGTGAACACATGACCAGTTTTACTGCCCATCATCACCATGAAAAAAGTGCCAGTAAGGAGCACTGAAAACATTTAAATGACCGCCCACTCCATTGGAGAATCCTCCCATTGTGAGGGGGGTCATTGTTTTTTTTTATTTTCGAAAAGGAAATTCCAGCTTTGGGTTTTCTTTTTGAAATTAAAAATAAAGTTGTAAATGTGATGCATGGCTCCTTCATGCTGATGCAGCCGCCTGTCAAACTTGCAGTGCAAAAGATTTCTGCAGGCGAAGGGTACATCTCTAAACACTGTAGACAGAGTACCTTCTCCATGGCGGGTGTAAAATACTCTACCATGACGATGATAACTACTCCGTCTACCACAAATTAAATCAGCCCCCAAATTCAAAGATAAAACGTCTAAATGAGATCAACCTGGTTTCTCTAACCAACCAATTCTCCATTGCAGTTGACCTTAACATGTGCCAAGGTCTGAGTTAAGCACAATCAGATGACTGGTTTGTGTTTGATGCTTTTCGGCTCTATTTTCATGTGTAAACTTTTAAAAAGTCATAACTCCGGTTTCACTTACTAGTTTTTTGACATGTTGGTTTTTATGTACTCTACTTTTATGAATTGGTTTAGAGTTTTTCTTGTGTTGTGTTTTGACTTTATTACTCTTTTCATAATATAAATGCTTTAAATATTGCCTTTAATTTACTGTCAGTTCTGTGCCATAGCTACCAGTGGGTTGCGCTCAGGTAATTTTAGTTATTTTAAGGGTCCACCGTGACGAGAGCAGTGGTTAGGTGGGTATTCACCTCCTCAACTAAACCCCAATTTCTTACAAATACACTCTGCTTTGAAAGTTTGACAGGTAAAACAATTTGACAAAGAAATATCACCTTTCAGTGAAATGCTTTCTCACCTAAATGGAAGGAGGAGTGGAGTATGCCCTCCTTTTCTCATTAGTAATGAAAAGAATACTCAAGGTGTGTATCTCAAGAAGAAAAACTGTCTGATTTGTATAGTGCAACGTTTCACCCCTGAGGATATCCAGGCACTGGCATGGTCCAGCTGAATAGCCGAATAGCCAGGTCTTCAGAGACTTTCCAATCTCTAGAAGAGATGGGGAGGTCCACAGATGAAAGGATAGCTCATTCCATGTCTTTGCTGGTAGGTAGGAAAAGCAGCAACCTCCACTTCTGCTACCTTGGATGAAGGGGGAGAGGGTTAGAGAAAGGGAAGCAGAACAGAGGTGTATAATAGGCTGATGGAAGTTCAGGTGGTGGTTCAAGTAGGTGAGTCTGCAGTTGTCTAGGGCCATATGTGCATTGTTCAGGAGCTTGAACTGGAACCTTTTCTGTATAGGGAGCCAGTGGAATTCCCTGAGGAAGGGGTGATATGGGTTCATCTAGGGAGATCCAGGACAGGTCTGGCTGCAGTGTTCTCTATGGTCTTTTTTTCAATGGTGGAAGTGAGCTATGATCTCTGCATAGAGAGTGTTGTCGTAGTCCAGTCGGCTGGAGATGAGGGCCTGGGTGATGGAGCTTTGGAGTAGCCATTTGAATATCTTACAAAGCATGCAGAGGATGAAGAAGCAGGAGGAGGAGACAGAGTTGACCTGAGTCATCATTATTAGCTTCTTGTCCAGTATTATTCCGAGGTTCCTAGCATGGTCAGAAGGGGGAAGAGTAGGTCAGAGTTCTCAGGGCCACCCAGATGAATCCCATTGGGAGCTTTTGTTTCCAAAAATCAGTACCTCTATCTTGTACGTGTTGAGGTTCAGGCAGTTGGCCTTCATCCAGCTAGTGACCTCTGTCATGCAGTTGTGGAAATTGGTCTTGGTGTTGTGGTGTTTGCGTAGAAGGAGAGGATGAGTTGTATGTCATCGACCTAGATCTTAGTTGAGTCTTCGTCACTCTAAGCTAGGATGCCAGTGTGTGTGTACGTCATGGACGGAAGCTCTTCAGGTGTAGTTGTTGGAAGAGGGTCTCTTATGAGTAGTGGTGTGGGCAATATACATAAGGGAAATTAAGTAAAAAGAAAATGTAAAAAGGTACCGCCCGGTGGCCTCCAATTTGTATTCTTGCCCCAGTGGGTAGGCTTTAAAAGATGAAATTGGGATTGTTTGAACCAGATAGGAGAGGTGAACATGCTTATGCCTTTTTCTATTCCTTCAACTGAGAGCTATGTCAGCATTCTTCAGGGCAACATGCCTTTCTGGCAGCAGCTCTTGTGTTTTGAGTGTAAAAAATGAATAGACATTTGTTGCAGTTAGTGTGTATGGGCTGGAGAGTCTGTAATTGTCCAGAAATAAAATACAAAAAAATATCCACAGTCAAACATAAGACGTAATAATTCTGTGGTTTTACTTCAGCTCTCGGTCCACTATCAAATGTGTGAGGCCTATACCTGTGGCACAACAAGTTAAGAAGTGAAACACATAGGGGGTCATTCTGACCTCGGCGGTAAAAGTCCCTTACCGGCGGTCAGAAGTCCGCCATTCTACCGCAGCGGCCGCGGTAAACCGCCACGGTCATTCTGACCACCAACTGTGAAACCACCAAAAATCCGACATCCAAGGAAGGCCGCCTCATCAGCGGGCCGCGGAAAACTGGAGATGACCAAACCTCCTCTGTCAGGCCAACACAAACACGCCCATGCCATTCTGACCCACGAATCCACGCGGCGGTCTTTCAACCGCGGTATTCCATTGGCGGTACACACCGCCGCACTCAAAATACACACACAGCTCCAAAACACAGCCACATTGGACAATTTGAAATACACACACCTGACACACATACAAACAACACTCCCACACATCCAATCAACTATAAAACACACACCCACATCACCCACAAACCCCCACTAGTTGGAAATCGGAGAGAAGGCGATAGAGATAGAGATAGAGAGAGCGAGCACAACAATCGAATACCCCAACACACACAGGAACCCAACTTCATCACCCACACCACATTTACGCACACATCACCACATATCACCACGCACATCACCACAAACACCACCCCACACCTCATCCACACCACCCCATGGCACCCCAAAGACACCCCAGGTTCTCGGACCAAGAACTCAGGGTCATGGTGGAGGAAATTATAAGGGTTGAGCCCCAGCTCTTCGCCACACAGGTGCAGCACACCACTATAGCAAGGAAGGCTGAGCTATGGCAAAGGATCGTAGACAGGGTCAACACTGTGGGACAGCATCCCAGAAATCGGGAAGATATCAGAAAGCGGTGGAACGACCTACGGGGGAAGGTGCGGTCGATGGTGTCGCGACACAACATTGCTGTGCAGAAGACTGGCGGCGGACCCCCACCCACTCCACCCCAATTCACAGCATGGGAGCAAGAGGTAGTAAACATCCTGCATCCTGATGGCCTCGCTGGAGTACACGGAGGAATGGACTCTGGTAAGTCGAATCTCAACTACTTCACCCCCCCCAACCACCAGCATGCCAACCCCCCCCTCACTCCCAATCTCAACCCCCCTGCACACAACCTCCCTGCCAATGTCTCACCAGCACAACCCACCCTGAACAACACCAACCCCTGAATGCCAACACAAACCATAGACAGCCACCACCAAAGCATGACCATTGCACATACCCATACACCCCCCCCACCACCCTCACAACACCTCCCACAAGGGAGTGCCAGCACTGGGGGACAAGGGCACTCAAAATGCACGCCATGGCACACACAGAAACAATAACCATACTCCTTTACCCCTGCAGGGCCCGAACGCCAACACACCGCCACGGAGGGTCCAGATTTGTCCATCCCACCCCCAGAACAGGCCCCCAGCGAGGACAGCAGCTCTGTCGACCTAGAACCTGATGACCAGCCCAGACCATCGGGGACCTCTGGACAGTCGGTTCCCCACACACAGACACAGGCCACAGCAGACCCAACCCCCTCTGGGAACACCAGCACAGCTCCCACCCAGCGGGCCCATGCCTCTGTCTCGCGGATGCGTCAATCAGCGGTGTGTCCGCCACTACAGGGCACCCAGGCTGACCCAACACCCCAACAACAACAGGGACCTGGGGGCAGTGGTAGTGGGCACACCGTCCAGGGGACAGAGGCCCGGGGAAACAGGGCAACTGGGAGGGCTGCTGTGCGACAAGGGGGGGAGGACAGGCCCAGGGAACCGACTCTCCAAGAGGCCCTCACCACCATCATGGGAGCATACCATCACTCCCAGGAGACGATGGCGACGGTACTGGCCAGGTTCACCGAGATCCAGGCACAGCAGGAGGAACGGTACATGGGGTTCAGCAATGAACTCAGTAACATCGCTACCGCTATGGGGACCATAGTCCAGGCCCTCAACCGGATAGAAACCACATTGCGGGACCATGTGGCACCACAAAGGGCCCCTGTCACTAGCCAGGAACAGCCTACCACCTCCGCCGGCGCTAGTGGTCAGGAGGCCCCCACAGAACGACGGCCCACCAGAACCCCACCTCCTGCTGAAGAACAACCACCCCTCAAGAGGAACCTGAGATCTCACAGGATGACAGAGTAGGATGCCAAGACCCCCGCCAGCATAAGATACCCCCTGATGTCATCCCACTGACCCACAGTGTCACCCTGTCCAACCTTGAACTGCCCCTGCTCCATCCTTCCACAGGCATATGGAAAATGCACCTGTGAAACTGAGAACTGGGCTCTGCCATGGACATAACTCCACCCTCACCCATCACCGTTTTAATATCATGTACCAATATCTAGCACTATAACTAAATCACTCATTGCACTGAAATCATTCAGGAGTCAGCCTGTATTATTTACAAATGTATAACACATTACTGATCAATAATGTTCTGTTTTTTTTGTGATGACAACATACCGATGTCAATAAGCATTAGTCCATGGGCTAACCAAGCAGAAGTCACGCAGTGGGTCATACACCACTGAAAAGGGAAGGAAAAATCAAACATCAGTTTAAAAGAACTGGGGGGAAATACACAAAGTAAAGATGCAGGGGGCTTTCCGTAAATGTTAAATGGCGTGGGTGATTCTTACCTGTGTGCTACTGAAAATACTGTTGGATAACTCTGTCCCTGTTGTCTGGGTCGTCCTCTTCATCTTCCTCCTCTTCACTCTCCGCAGGCTCCACAGCTGCTTCAACACCACCATCTGGACCATCCTCCTGCAGGAAAGGCACCTGACGTCGCAATGCCAGATTGTGAAGCATACAGCAGGCCACGATGATCTGGCACACCTTCTTTGGTGAGTACATCAGGGATCCCCCTGTCATATGCAGGCACCTAAACCTGGCCTTCAGGAGGCAAAAGGTTCTTTCTATGATCCTCCTAGTTCGCCCATGGGCCTCATTGTACCGTTCCTCTGCCCTGGTCCGGGGATTCCTCTCTGGAGTCAATAGCCAAGGCAGGTTGGGGTAACCAGAGTCACCAATTAGCCACACACGTTGTCTCTGTAGCTGTTCCATCACATAAGGGATGCTGCTATTACGCATCACATACGCGTCATGCACTGACCCAGGGAACTTGGCATTCACATGGGAGATGTACTGGTCAGCCAAACAGACCACCTGGACGTTCATAGAATGGTAACTTTTCCTGTTTCTGTACACCTGCTCATCGTCTTTTGGGGGTACTAAAGCCACATGGGTCCCATCAATGGCACCAATTATGTTGGGGATATGTCCAAGGGCATAAAAATCACCATTCACAGTGGCCAAATCAACCTCCTCAGGGAATACAATGTAGCTCCGCATGTGTTTCGTCAGGGCAGACAACACTCTAGACAACATTTTTGAAAACATAGGCTGAGACATTCCAGATGACATGGCCACTGTTGTCTGGAATGAGCCACTTGCCAAAAAATGGAGGACTGACAGAACCTGCACTAGAGGGGGAATTCCTGTGGGTTGGCGGATGGGGGACATCAGGGCTGGCTCCAGCTGGGCACACAGTTCATGTATAGTGGCTCGGTCAAGTCGGTATCGTAGTATGATATGGCGTTCTTCCATTGTCGACAGGTCCACCAGCGGTCGGTACACGCGAGGATTCATCCTTCTCCTCGCAAGTCCCAGCGGACGGTGCCTAGGAAGGACAACATGGAGCACAGAGTCAAGCAAATCACAGGTACGTTCACCACAGCATGCCGAGCACACGATTATCTATGTATTGAAAGGCGTGTATGTGTGGCAATGCAAGGCCTAGGCCTGTGTGACGCAGTACAAATTATGCCATGTGGGCCCTTGAAATGGCGTCTGCCTGACCTGTGAAGTGGGACAATGGGATGTGAGGTCAATGCGCTGGCGTGGCACACCGTGGCGGTAGGCGGTCGAAGACCGCTATACGAAGCCGCATTGGCTAACATTGAAGCCTATGGGTTTCAGGAGCCAATGACGAGGTGCGCCGGCGGTCGCGGTACGCACCGCCGCGGTAACGCACCACCGCGGGCGTGACCGCCATTTTCTATCTGCTTAATCACTCGAGACCTGATCATCCACAGGAGAGGACCTATACTGCAAGTGCTGCTGTGACCTCGGTCTGGAAGTGACAATGGCTGCTGCGACTGGGGAAAGGGCCCCTGCCTTCACGTCTGAGGAGTTGGAGAAACTTGTGGATGGGGTCCTCCCCCAGTATGCGTTACTCTACGGTCCTCCAGACCAACAGGTAAGTACACTGGGTGCACATTGAATGGGCTATGCCTGTGTGGAGTGGGGTGGATGTAAGTTGGTGGGGTGGGGGGCGAATGAGGAGTGCAACGCACGACAGATGAGAGCATGTGCCATATGGCAAGGTTGGGGAGGGGGGGCCAATCGCATCTAACATGCAGAAAATTGATGAATTTTTCCTTCCCACCCTGTACATGTCAAATAGGTCAGCGCTCATCAGAAGGTGGACATTTGGCGTGCCATCGCCAAGGAAGTCCGGGCCCTGGGGGTCCGCGTCAGACGGGGCACCCACTGCCGCAAGAGGTGGGAGGACATCCGCCGCGGGACCAGGAAGACCGCTGAGTCACTGCTGGGGATGGACTCCCAACCTAGGAGGGGTGCCAGTCGTACCCTGACCCCCCTGATGTCCCGGATCCTGGCGGTGGCCTACCCTGATTTGGATGGGCGCTTGAGGACATCACAGCAGACACAAGGGGGTGAGTATCAGCACATTCTGATATCTTTCTGCGCAGTGGAGGCGTCTGGGTGGGGGAGGAGGGTTGTGGGTGACATTAGGCCAGGGCGCTTTCTGTAGTGTAGTCCTCTCCTTTAGGCATGTCCCTGTGCTCCCGGCCCCCACCTCTGTAGGGTGACAAGTACAGCTATCGATGGTCCAGCATCACACATGTGCGCGTTTGTCGTCTCTAGACCTGTTGTCCTAGTCAGAAGTACTGAGTAGTGTACCCCGAATGCGCGGCTTAGTGCATGAGGCTCCTGTGTCTGTCCTCTCCGCCAACGGTGTTGACATTGCATGCACTCAACCTGGTCTTCGTTTTTCTCCCCCCACCCTTCTTCTTCATCTTCTTATGCATGTGTGCATTAGCATCATCAGGCGGAGGAGAATTGGCATCGGAGCACGAGGGAGCTGCAAGTCACAAGGCCCCGGTGGGCCCAGGAACAGACACCGAGGGCACCAGTGATCCGGAGGGCGAGGGGAGCACCACAACGGGGACCGGTGGTGACACCAGCGACACCGACACGTCCTCGGATGGGAGCTCCCTAGCGGTGGCGGCAACATCCGGGCCCCCCGCCTCTACAGGTACAGCCGCCACCCAGCGCACCAGCCCCGCCCTCCCAGCAGCCCCTCAGCCTACGCTCCGTGCCCGCTCGCCCAGGAAGGCGGGCGTTTCCTTCGCCCCAGGCACCTCAGCCCCTGCCCCTGTTACCCCTGCTGCCCTCAGTGAGGAGGTCATTGACCTCCAGAGGACCATCATTGTTGGGCAGACTACCCTTTTGAATGCCATCCAGGGTAGAAAGGGAGGTGCATCGGAGCAATGCCTACCTCGAGGGCATTCCTTCGGGTCAGGCTGCCCATCAACGATTGTTCAATGCTCTGGCCTCAGCACTGACGGCAGCCATTGTCCCAGTTTCCAGCCTCCCTCTTCTGACTGCCTCCACCCTGTCTCTGTCTCCTGTTCCTCAGCCTATCCCATCCACACCATCAGACCAGCCTGCACACACCTCAACACCCAAGGGCAGCTCATCCAGACACAAGCACCACAGAACCCACAGGCATTCACGCAAGCAACACCCAGATGCAGACATTCCAACAGTCACTACCACCTCTGTGTCCCCCTCCTCCTCGTCTCCCTCCTCCCTCCCTGTGACGTCTACACTCACACCTGCATGCACACCACCATCAGCCAGTGCTTCCATCACCAGCACACCCTCCAGTACAGTCCGCACACGTGCAGTCACCACCCCCACTACCATTTACACGTCCCCTGTGTCCTCTCCCACTGTGTCTGTCACCCCCTCTTCCAAGACACACAAACGCAGGCAGACACCCACCCAACAGCCATCCACCTCACGACAGCCTCCAGCACAAGCACTTGCACCCAAAGACAGCACACCTGACTCTCCTACAACCACATCCTCTTCCTCCACTCCCATCACCACTTCTCCTACCCTTTACCTTGGTCCTAAAAAACTTTTCCTCGCTAATCTTAACCTCTTTCCCTCCACTGACCCACCCCCTCCATCTGCAAAGAGTCCCAAGAGCACCTCAGCCACCACCAGCCCAGCTTCGAGTGTCACTGTGGTGCATGGGTTCTGGAGTCCACCCTTTGCCAGCAGTGACACTTCAATCAGCAGCAAGGGGACAGCCAGCCCCCCCCCAGGCAAGAGGACCAGGAAACTAAAGGGCCGCCGTGAGAGGACTGACACGGCTGCCCCCAAGGAGCAAAGTTCGCCCACTTCACCAGCCACAACATCTAGGGGAGGCAAGGGCCTGAGAGCCCCAGCTAAGGAGCGAAAGGGTAGCAGGGCGGAGAAGTCAGCCAGCAGGAGCGCGGAGCAGGAGGGGCCCACAAGCCCCATCCGGGTGTTAGGGAGGACACCAAAGGACCCAGGACTCCGTCACCGAAGGGTCCAGCAACAGCACGGTCGGAGGGCGACTGAGCAGGGAGTCCAGGCCAGGTCTGGCTCCCTTGACTCACTGGACGAGCACCGCTGAAGAGGGCCCCGCCGTGCAGAAGAGCACCGCTGAACAGGGCCCCGCCGTGCAGAAGAGCACCGCTGAAGAGGGCCCCGCCGTGCAGAAGAGCACCACTGAAGAGTGCCCCGCCATGCAGAAGAGCACCGCTGAACAGGGCCCCGCCGTGCAGAAGAGCACCGCTGCAGAGGGCCCCGCCGTGCAGAAGAGCACCGCTGAACAGGGCCCCGCCGTGCAGAAGAGCACCGCTGAAGAGGGCCCCGCCGTGCAGAAGAGCACCGTTGAAGAGGGCCCCGCCGTGCAGATGAGCACAGCTGAAGAGGGCCCCGCCTTGCAGAAGAGCACCGCTGAAGAGGGCCCCGCCGTGCAGAAGAGCACCGCTGAAGAGGGCCCCGCCGTGCAGAAGAGCACCGCTGAACAGGGCCCCGCCGTGCAGAAGAGCACCGCTGAACAGGGCCCCGCCGTGCAGAAGAGCACCGCTGAACAGGGCCCCGCCGTGCAGAAGAGCACCGCTGAACAGGGCCCCGCCGTCTCAAGCACCGCTCCGCTGGGCCCCGCCGTCTCAAGCACCGCTCCGCTGGGCCCTTCCTGTCAAGCACCGCTCCGCTGGGCCCTTCCTGTCAAGCACCGCTCCGCTGGGCCCCGCCGTCTCAAGCACCGCTCCGCTGGGCCCTTCCTGTCAAGCACCGCTCCACTGGGCCCTTCCTGTCAAGCACCGCTCCGCTGGGCCCCGCCGTCTCAAGCACCGCTCCGCTGGGCCCCGCCGTCTCAAGCGCCGCTCCGCTGGGCCCTTCCTGTCAAGCACCGCTCCGCTGGGCCCTTCCTGTCAAGCACCGCTCCGCTGGGCCCCGCCGTCTCAAGCACCGCTCCGCTGGGCCCTTCCTGTCAAGCTCCGCTGGGCCCTTCCTGTCAAGCACCGCTCCGCTGGGCCCTTCCTGTCAAGCACCGCTCCGCTGGGCCCTTCCTGTCAAGCACCGCTCCGCTGGGCCCTTCCTGTCAAGCACCGCTTCGCTGGGCCCTTCCTGTCAAGCACCGCTCCGCTGGGCCCCGCCGTCTCAAGCACCGCTCCGCTGGGCCCCGCCGTCTCAAGCACCGCTCCGCTGGGCCCTTCCTGCATGCACTGTTAACGGTTCACTGTGCCCACCATGCCTCCTCCTTGACCAGTGGAGACTGTAATCCACCTGATGGACTGTGGCTTTGCACTCCCCAGGATGGAACAGTGCGCAACCCACCTACTGTATAGACTTGAGAGACTGTGGCTTTGCACTCCCCAGGATGGCACAGTGGGCAACCCACCAACTGTAGAGACTTGAGAGACTGTGGCTTTGCACTCCCCAGGATGGAACAGTGGGCAACCCACCTACTGTATAGACTTGAGAGACTGTGGCTTTGCACTCCCCAGGATGGCACAGTGGGCAACCCACCAACTGTAGAGACTTGAGAGACTGTGGCTTTGCACTCCCCAGGATGGAACAGTGGGCAACCCACCTACTGTATAGACTTGAGAGACTGTGGCTTTGCACTCCCCAGGATGGCACAGTGGGCAACCCACCAACTGTAGAGACTTGAGAGACTGTGGCTTTGCACTCCCCAGGATGGCACAGTAGGCATGGTGGCCCCTTCGTGGATCTGGCGTCGTGGACTCATGTGGCTGTGGTGCACCCCCCTTCCCTTCCCCCTGAGGTGCCTGTAGTTTTTTCATCAGATGCCCCTGCAGTGTTCTCTCCAGAGGACTCAGGTCTCCTGTGTGGGCTTTGCCCTTGTGTTGTTACACTTTGGCCCACGGACACTTCGATTTTCTTTTGATGTGCAGGACTAATTGCCTCGGTTATCCATTGCACTGTATATAGAATTATTTTGATATTGTTTTTTGGCTAGTTGACCATTACTTTTCAGAGCCTATTTTGTACATACATTTTTATTCACAATTTAATTATGTCTTTGCATTTTTCAGGGGGGTTTGGGTGGTGTCACTGTGACTTGTTGCTCTGCATTGGTGTGTACATAGTTTGGGGGGGTGGGGGTCGCATATGTGTGTGCCGTAAGCTTTCCTCCTCCCCCCTCCAGTGTGTCGTAGGTGCTGTACTCACCGTTGTCTTCTGCGCCGGCGTTCGTACTCGTGGTAGATGAGCAGGTAGACGAGAGCAGGTAGGATGTTCAATTCGGGTTCCATGCTGTCCTCCTTCCTCGTGGAGTGCATAGAGGTGAGCGTTTTCCCGTTCGTAGTCTGTTTCTGCCATGTTTTTATCGGCGGGGCTCCCGCCCCGGAAAAGGTGGCGGATTGGTGAGTTATGATACTGTGGGCGGTACATTGTCTGCCGCCTGTCTGTTGGCGGTGACCGCCGCGCTGTTTGTCTGTACCGCCGTGGCGGTCGGAGTGTTAATGTGGCGGGTTGTGTTGGCGGTTCCCGCCAGGGTCAGAATTCCATTTTTTGGACCGCCAGCCTGTTGGCGGGTTGGCTGCCGCTTTATCACCGACCGCCAGGGTTAGAATCACCCCCATAGTGTAAACAATCAGTGAACACAGGATAGACCATCATATTCTTGAGAATGGTACAGAGTTCTTGGCCATATTGAACAAGGCTGTATCTCTACGTTGCCTCCAGATGAGGAATGAACAGTCTTGATTGTCAAAAAAAATACTAGATTAATATGGTCTTATTTAGCATGTGGGAGGTGTATGGTACTCATGATGATGTAAAAAAATTAAAAGCAATAACAAAAAGGTCAAGACATGATCGTGCTGCAAACATGGCTTTAATGCTAATGTTTGTAGAAAGTAAAACCCCATAAACTAACTCCAAACATGTAATCTGTGTAGTGCATGGAAGTTACATGTTACTCATGTTCAGACAATGACAAACTCATTCGTATTCACAGTATAGTGTTAATGTCGGTACCAGGTAAATCATAACAAATGTAGTATAACATGTCATACAGGGGCAGTTCCTGCATTAATGGATTGGGGCGTCACCCCACTCATATTTTTCCCCTCTTACCCCCTGTTACATGGCAATGAATTAAAAAAACATAAACTATTGAACTTCTAACTTTAAGGCAGTTTCTGTTTACGGGTCTGAAGGGGGTGGGGATACTACCAGCGACTAGTATACTGTAGAGCAAGAGCACAACACCTAGCCTAGGGCCATAAAGTGTACATGTCAGGTTGGACGTCTGCCTTTCTCAGGCCAGCCTGATATGCACATTAAGATATATCTCTACCTGCACATTACGTTTTTGGGGGTTAATGTCTCCTAATGAGTGGTGAGTGTGCCTGCTCAAGCCAATCCTGGCAATGGTCTCTTCTGGGAGCAGCAGCTAGATTGGCTGAGAGCAGCGGCTGCTAGCCCTCCGTTGCAGTGTGAGAGACAAGAGCTAAGCGTGGAGCCCTGACAGCTGCCCACATGTAGGTAGGCCGCACCAGCCCAACCGGCCTTCGTTGGGCCTTGGTATGACAGCGGTGTGAGGTTTGCTGCAGGAAAGGCGACATCCGGCAGCTAAAATGGAGCCCGACAAGAAAGGTATATGGATAGTTCAGAGCTCCCAATGTCCGCTGCAGAGATCTGCATTCTTCTTGCAAGCAACACGTTCTATCTCAGAGCTGACTCGGAATTTCATACTCCTGGTGAAAAAGTACACAGACACCTTGCCCAACCAGACCAGGCTCACCTAAAACATCTATGGCAATCCCAAAAAATCTCTCAAACAGGAATTACTGTGACCTTGCAGGGAAAAGAAATGCTGCAAAGGTGCAATAAAAACGGAGGAATAAATAGTCCAGTAACAAAATTAAAGCAAATTCACTTTTACTGGTGCACGTGATGGGTTGTGCTGTCCGCTGTGACTGCAAGCATGGAAAAAGCAGTTTTGTGTAATGAACACGGATATGATAGTGTGGGTAATGAACTGGCACTAGAGCTCTGGTCTAAAGAAGCACGCTCGGGGTGAATGCTGAGTACGCCATTCCAGGCCTCTGAAGGTCAGGACCTAAAGGGCATCGATGCTGTCCCATTGGATTAAAAAAAAAACACTGGACACCAACCTTAACTCTGCTGACCTATCAGGGTCTCTGTTGCTGGGCACTCTGAGAAGGCAAGAAGAGTGTCACATACGTCAGTGTTTGTGTGTGCGCTTTGAAAAGGGTGGAGAGGGACTGAGGCAGCAGGGGGCTATCAATGGCAAAGTATAGGTCGTTATCCTCTGCACGCAGTTCCCCAGCCCTCAAAATACCCCAGTTTGCATCAAGATCTTTGAATAATTTCGAGTCAACCACCCTCAGTAATATTTTAATTGCCCTTCAATAATCTTTGATTGTTTTTTGCACTCTGCAAGTTTTAAGCCTTGCCCACCCATCTACACACCGACTGGCATTACACATGTTTCTTGTTCTGGAAAAGAAACATAAAGACGCCATTTGCAGACCCACGTTATCAGACGAGTTCTTTGTTTTCTGGCCTCATTGAACTGAATATTTGCCAATTTGCGCTAACACATGTTACAGCCTTAACTGTCTAATGGTACTTAGATAAAAGATGTTATCACAAAACTAAAAGTAGAGGCCAGGCAAGGGTGGTGGGGCATGCAACTACTGATAGGCTTAGTATGTGGGAATTCCCTGAAAAAGTGAGAGGTGTTTATATTCTCCTACTCTGGCCCTGCTGCACCAGCTCACTACGACTTGTATTTCCTCAGTATATTTAATTTCTAAAGGTATGTCAATAAATAAAGAAATCTGTGAGGTACTCCGCATTGTTATCTTAAAGTTTGTTACTAAGTTCTGTTATACTGAATAAGCAGCTACCTGCGCCATTAGCATATGAAATCTATTAGTTGCTGTCATAACTACTCTTACACAATTGCTTTATTAACTTCTTGCTTTTTCAAATTTGCTTGAAAATGCATCATTTGCCCACTCTTTTTTCAATGCTCTTTTGGGGGGAGACCCCACCCCACCAAATCTTCCTTTTGCCAGTCGGGTTCGTAGGCTATGCTCACTCGCCACAGGGCACTCATCCCAAACCTATATGCCCCACCAATTTCAAATGTCACCATCCACCACTGATGTCGTCAGACCCAGCAAGTGCATGTTATGAGGGATTGAATGTGGGTGGTGAGTACTGCTCTTTGTAAATCTGTAGTCCCATTCTGCAAGTGCATCCCGTGCCCTCATAGTTACATAATGTTGAACAGAATTTAAAAAGTCTTATGATGCAGGGACTGACCTATGGACGTAAAGTTTCCAAAGCTAGTGGTCCAATATATTGACAAGCTAAGTATGAAGTCTGGGTAGTACCCAGCCATCTGAACATGCCTTTTGCTTTGGATGCCTGTTCTGCCATGCCACCTGTGAGAAAGTGGAAATGATGGTTGGTGTTTAAAAACAGGTTTTTGTGCCCTTCAGTATGACATGTTACTTTGCCACAGACGTTGGAGTGTTATGATGCAGATTGTAGGCAGGAGATTGTGAGAAAGATAGAGCTCTAGTCCATGCTTGAGCTTTGAAGGCGGGGTGGTTTGCAACATGTATGTGGTGCTGTCAAGAACTTTAAGAATTATGGTTTTGATGATACCCATGGTGGTTGTGGTATAGCTAGCGCCACACCTCGCTGGGATACTCTGTGGTGCACCCTCATTGTTGGTGGTGATGATTGTGTAGGATGATGAGACTATTCCCAGTAATGGAAATTATTACCTTTTGGACAAGTCAATGTGAAAATGACACATTAGAATCAAGCAACAACGTTGATATACGTTGCTAGAAATTCCTGTATTGGACCCTTAGTGTATGCCTCATGATGCTCGTTCTCTGGGGCCATCCAGGGTGTCTCATCATTATACCATCACATGAGTGGGGGCTTTTGTCCTTTAAGACTGTCTTTTAAACACCCTTTCTTTTTGAGACATAAACCTGGAGTATTATTTTTTTTCAAAACATTTTTTATTGAGCTTATACATTCAGAACAAAATAAACAAAATACAGTGCAAAGCAAATGAGACCCCCTCAGATACCCATCTCTCAGGAACATTACTTACTCAGTAGAAAATATCTATCTATCTACATTGGCTAATCCAGCGGAGCATCACAGTGATCCTCGACAAATATTAGTACCATAATGTAACCAGTTCATAAACAAGCTATGCCTACCAGAATTGCAATATAACCATAGTTGGTTGCCATCATCGTGGTATTCAATACAGGACCCTGTTTGTTAATCATCAGTGTCTATACTCGTCCCAGAGCTTGACTCATCAGCAACAGTAAAGTGCTCCAATAAGTGTCCCCATGGCATCAGATTGGTAGGTGCACCCTACGCTCTAACTGTATGTGTTGTTCTTCTGCCATTCCCCACTCCAAGAAGTCCAGTTTCCAGTATCTCTATGGCCACCCTATGTTTAAACAACACTAGAGCCAGTTGTGCCAATTTATATGGAATTTTCCGCCCGGGCCATACCACCACCACCTGTAGGCATGTCAATAGCATCACCGCTAAACCCAGACCTGCAACCTCCTCAACCTTTGCAACCACCTCCCTCCAAGAACACTGTACCCCTCCAGAGGACCATGCTAGGTGTAGAAAGGAGGTGTTTTTCTCGCCATATCAAGGACACCCAGCTCCCCTAATGGGATCAATCTTGTTAAGATAAGAAGGTGTGACATAGGTACCGTGTACAAAATTAAAGTGCATAAGCTTAAATGTCTTATTGCACAAAACAGTGTGTACCAGCGACAAGGCTCTGGCCCAATCAGCATCTTCCACTGGTGCAGCCAACTCTCGCTCCCAGGCCAGACATGCCACATCGGTTGTACCAGGCATGTCTTCCCAGAGGGCTTTATTAAATAGGGTGATTAAGTGTCTCCCATCCCCCCAAATTATCCACCCATTCAACACCCCAGAGGACAACTGGAAAAACAGAAAATCTTGCCAGAAGTCAAACATGGTTTGTGCCGCCTTAAAGGATATGAATTCCTCATTTGGGAATAAATCCCTTGCAACAAAACACCCCGACTCCCCAGCTGTCCATATGCACGTAATTATCAATCTCACGAAATTGAGCAAGGTTCCATACCTTTAGCTCCCTGTCAAATGGGGCAGCGCGTAATATGTTCTTAATGACCTGTTCCCAGATCTGTGCAGGGTGTTGAACCAAGTAAGGGACAGCTGTCTCCAAACGACCGCCTCTCAGGATGTGTGCCAACGTATCTGTGCCCAGCATGCCCTCAAAGAGTTGCATCTCCCAGCCCTCCGACTAATGCCAGCCACTTCGCAGCATGCTTTAAGTGGGCAGCATAATAACATAGCTGAATATTATGGATAGCTAACCCACCATCCTCCAGATCCCTCTGCAATGTGGACAGGGACCCCGTGCTACGTTGCCCATCCCACACCAGTGAAACTAGCAAGCTATCCAACCGAGCGAACAGCCGATGGGTCAACAGAAACAACATATGTTGTACCAGATATAAACAGTGTGGAAGAAACACCATCTTAACAATAGCTGCTCTTCCCATCAAAGAGAGTGGCAGCTTCTTCAAAAACAAAACCGAGCACTCCAGTCCCAACACAACTCTTCCCACATTATGCATCTCATGTGCCGCTGCGGTATGGGTGACCCAGTTGCCCAAATGCCTGAAACTCTCTAACTCCCAACAGAGGCCCACTCCCAGCAAATCATGCAGTGGTCTACCGTGGAGCACTCCCAGCAAGAACAGGAGTGACTTATGCTGATTCTCCTGTAAGCCCAATATGGCCCCAAACTCCCTTAACTGCCGCAACATCAGAGGAACCGAGTTGCCCGGCGACCGAAGGTATAGCAGCACATCATCCACGTTTAAAAAAGATGATGTGGGTGGCAAGTCCCACCTGTATTCCCTAAGAAGCCAGCTCCCACGTAATAACACTGCCAACGGTTCCACCACTAGTGCAAAGAGGAGTGGCGAAGGGGGACACCCTTGTCTGGTTCCCCTGCCCACCACCCAAGAGTCCGAGAGCTCCCCCCCACCCGCACTTGCACTTTAGGCTCAGTATAAAGTAGATGGACTCAGGCACAAAATTTGGGACCAAACCCCATTCCCCGCAGTACAGCCATAAAGTTTCTGAATTCCACAGGATTGAAGGCCTTTTTTAGGTCCAATGATACCATTGCTAATTCTTGTGCCACCTCCATGGTTTCATGCAGAACATGTGCTAATGGTGCAAATTAAAGGCTGTGCTGTGAGTAGGTATAAATCTGAATTGCTCTTCATGAACCAACCCCAAAACAACTACTCAGAACCCTCATAGCTAATATCTTACAGAGGACTTTGACATCACCATTCAGCATCGTGAGTGGCTGATAAGAAGAGGGGTCGCTCGAATAAGCTCCAAGCTTGAGCATGAGACAAATAATACCTTGCCGCATTGACTCAAGTAAAATACCCCACACATGTGCTTCCTCAAACACTGCCAATAAATTCTCTCCTCAGGGAAATCGTAGGCACCCAGATCTCATCCGTTTATCTCAGTTACATTAGTCTCACATATGCAAGGACAATCAGAGGCAGAGTATGGTTCAATAAGGTTTTATTGAAGTAACTGCATCTTAGATAATAAGGAGTGTATCGCAATAACTAAGACAATGAAGTATGACAGGATTAAAATTGTGACAAGGGAGTGAAACATAAAAATAACGCTACCATATTGTCACTCAGATTGTTAAGAATAGCTCCTACCAAGGCTATGTTAGAGCACAGCATGTTAAGCTCTAATTCTGCCTTTCTGGTCCCCCTGGGAAGACATGACTACAGGCCTCTTGCTCATAACTGAGCAAGAGGCCTGTAGTCTTCATAAGCAGCTGCAGCAAAGCACTCAGCAATCAGCATACAGTTGTGGTCATCTGGCTGGATTCTCCCTCTAACGTACATGGGTCAAAGTGGTATTTTCATAATAAAACAGATGATGTTCCAAGAAAGGATCCCCATATAAGAGTGTGTATGTTTCTGTGAACATTAAGGACAAAGCGTACCACTGTTGCCTACAACCTATCTTATTATAGGCTTGAGGTAAGCACAGAGGGAAAGAAATGTCTTGCTTAAGAACGTAGTGCTGACCTAGGTGAAAAACAGCTAGATAGAGAAAATAAAACAAGACTGCAAATGTGGCTATTGTTAAAATATTATAACAAAGCTAGAATGAAACATATCTAGGTTAAACTTGCACAGTGGCAGGTCTAGTTTGCTAAAATAATGTGTATAAAACTATAGCTAAAATGACTACACAATACCCTCCCCTTCCCAGTTCAAAGGTTGTTCAAAGTTTAATTATGGATGAAAGCTACTAAAATTCAGCCTAAGGCATATATATGGGAATGTCAATAATGACAATAATGACAAGTTAAAGGAACACTTGGGCATGTATTAAAAGGACAATTTAAAATGTTCACTGTGGCGTAAACAAAAAAAAAATAAAGCTGAATTTCAAAAGTCAGAGTCATTTTGGAAGTTGCCAATTAAATCCGGGACAATCGAAGACAGGAAATCTTCCATTTCGGCAGGTGGCAAATTAGGAAGTTCATCGCCAAGGAAATCCAAGGAGCTTTCGTGTTCCATAGCCTGAGCTCCAGCCAAGGCAACAGTATTCTGTGGTGTGCCCAACAGTGAGTTTAGAGCTGCATAATCCACAAACGGCAACTCATAAAGAGCTTCCCATAGCAAACGCACCCTCAACGTGCATGTCTGGTAATGACCCCTTAGCAAGAACATCAACAGATCAGCATTCAATGAAAGTAAGCACCTCGTAGAAAGAACATTTTTCAGTGCATATTCAAATGACCACCAGAGGCACCGAAATACTGGCTGCACACAATGCAAAACCAGTCTGAATGACAGAGACCAGTCACACTCCAATTGCTCCAGGAGTGGTGCTCCAAAGTACTGCATCATGCATTCACAACACAGCTTCACTGGTGGAAGTGCTTTCAGTCTTCCTTGTTGTAGCGGGACAGCCATTGCGCAGAAAAAGCAGCACTTGCAAGATGCCACCTAATATAGCCAAAGTTATCGGAAATCCCCTGAAAATACTGGAGAATATTGAGTGGATGGCTGAAGGTATTAAGCCAAATATAGAGAAGAAGGTGTGAATGAAACCAGAACCAACAGCCTTAAAGAAATTTGTGATTCCAGTAGTACTGGGGGCATTAAATATTTGTCTCGTGAGTTCACCAAAGTGTCTCGGAAAGTTAGTAATTAAAAGGGACTGTATCTCTGCTGATGACCTCGCAACCTATAGCTCATAGGTCTTGCGTGCAGATGTGAGTGCCACATGTTTTTGAAACAATAAAGTCTTGAGTCCGTTCAACTTGTCAAAATTCACATTTGAAGTAGCGATATAGGGCCAAATCTCAGCTACTTCCCTCTGTTGTGTAGGAGGAAAAAGTACATTGCCCCAGCATGCAACAATCTTGGAGACCGAAACAATGTAAACTATTCTGGCACCCATCCCACAACAGCTGTCACTATTGAGGAGGACATAGCTGCCACTCGAGAACACCTGGAAAGCAGGTCTAATCAAGGGGACTGGGACTCCCTTCAGATAACAAGCCAAGTTCGCTGCTGAAGCGTTACATGCCCCGTGTAAGGACAGCTGTTTACAAACCATCAAATAGTTAATAGAAGTCTCGTACTCGCTACTGCTAAGAATGACCTCTTTCATGCCACTGAGACATTTGTACGAGAGGGGTAGCTCTCACACCTCATGGATGTAACTATCTCATAGCCTTTCATAGCTTCCCACTGGAATGTGATTTAAGCAGGACATGAATGGAAGTGTAGAAATAGGCAGATTAATAACCCTGTGTACTAACCACTCGGCAGATGGTATTTCTGCCACAGTAAAAGGCAACTTTTCTATTTTTTCAATATTTAACATGAAATAAGTTGCTGCTTTCTTAGCCATTAGTCACTGTTGTGTTAAATTAAATGTGGAAAATATGTCCCTTGTGCTAATGTGTTGCCAAGGAACGTGTTTGTAATGTCCTAACTAACTGCATAATAGACCTTAGTTGATTCTGTCCATGGTGTAAAGAGGACATGTCACTTTGTATTATGTCTATTGCAGAAGAAACAATGTTGTTTAAGGTGTATATCCGGTCGGACAGGGTATTAATCCCATTATCTACAACAGCTAATGCCTTCTGTAAGTTTTTCTGCTCTATTTGCCTTAACCGGGCAGCAGCTTCTTGTTGAGAACATTTCCAGATTTCTTTCTAGACTGCATATAAGGAGCACTTTCTGCATTGTTTTCTGGGGCCTAACAGGAAATCCTGTAAGTCAGTGTTATTAGACAGGAGGCTGAGGTGTTCTCTAACAGCAAATAGTGAGGAACTCTTCAACCATTGCTCGCATAGTTTCCCTTCACTGTATGGTGTTATTATACCCACATGTTCAGATGACGCATAGCGAGGGTCAGGCCTACTTGTTCTAAAACCCCCCATTTAGTTTATAAAACATTTATGACAATGATTAGTACCTGTTGTTCACAATATCCAGCCACTAGGATGTGAAAGTGACGCATAAACATGCCATTTTGGACCCATTCATCGAGCTGATCTTCAGTGGCATTTATATACTTTTGCCGTTTGTAAAATTTTGCAGGGGCAGGAATACTGGTCGCATTCAAATCCTTACGTTTTGCTAAGCCTAAACAACTTGTCTGTTGTACAGTTTAATTTAAAAATATCATTTGAACAGGTATCAGGCATTCTCTGAATAATGCTTCCTTTCCCCTTATTTGCCAATATTTTGTTCCACACACAATTTTTAAGTCAATCGACTTCGACCAATGCTCATAGCCTTCTATAGCCAACCGGGAAACAAAGAAATCCAAATAAATGAATTTTGTATCTGCCAATAACATATGTACATTTTCCATACATGTCAGTTAATAATACGACTCAGGATTTTTACCATTGTGCCCAGAAAAATATGCAAATTTTTCAGAATATGTTTTATGTTAGACCTGACAGCCTTAGGGTGGTAACCCCTAACTTTTTGCCTGCCTCCCTCCACTTTTTGGACACTGTTTTTGGGCGGTTTTTAGACTCTGCAGACTTTACCACTGTGCATCTGCTGTCTTTCTTTAAGCATGGTAACATTGGATCATACCCAAATGGACTAATTAATGTACTTATAAGTCCCTGGTAAGGGGCACTATATGTGCCCAGGGCCTGTAGATTAAATGCTACTAGTGGGCTTGCAGCACTGATTATGCCACCCACTTAAGAAGCCCCTTAACCTTATCTCAGGCCTGCCATTGCAAGGCCTGTGTATGCAGTGTCACTATCCAATTTGACTTGGCATTTAAAAGTACTTGCCAAGCCTAAAACTCCCCTATTTCTACATATAAGACACCTCTAACGTATGCCCTAGGTAACCCCTAGGGCAGGGTGCTGTGCAGGCAAAAGACAGGACATGTGCCTCTGTAGTTTATATGTCCTGGTAGTGTAAAACTCCTAAATTCATTTTTACACTGCTGTGAGGCCTGCTCCCTTCATGGGCTAACATTGGGGCTGCCCTCATACATTGTTTGAGTTGTAGCTGCTGATCTGAAAGGAGTAAGAAGGTCCTATTTAGTATGGCCAGAATGGGGACATAAAATCCTGTGACTGGTGAAGTTGGATTTAATATTACTATTTTAGAAATTCCACTTTTAGAAAGTGAGCATTTCTCTGCACTTAAATCTTTCTGTGCCCTATAAACCACATCTGGCTGGGTTTAGTTGACAGCTCCTTGTGCATTCACTCAGACACACCCCAAACACAGGATACTCGACCTCACTTGCATACATCTGCTTTGAATGGGTCTTCCTGAGCTGAGAGGGTGGAGGGCCTGCTCTCACACAAAGGACTGCCACACCCCCTACTGGGATCCTGGCAGACAGGATTGAACTGAAAGGGGACCTGGTGCACTTCTAAGCCACTCTTCGAAGTCTCCCCCACTTCAAAGGCACATTTGGGTATATAAACAGGGCCTCTGCCCCTTCCAACTCAGACACTTCCTGGGGAAGAAACTTGTAACCAGAACATGCATCCTGCCAAGAAGAACTGCCTGGCTGCCCAAAGGACTCACCTGATTGCTTTCTGTGAAGGACTGCTGCCTTGCTGTTGCCCTGCTGCCTTGCGGAGAAGCTTGAATTCCTGAATAAAGTCGTCTGGTTGCTTTTTTAATATAAAGCTTTACCCAGGCTGCGCTACACTATTCAGTCATCGCCCGTGCAGCCTATGAATTTATTGATTCAAGGCACTGTTTCCAAAGTCCTGAGGAGGCTGGATTTGTTAAGGCCGAAACACGTCGACTGTAACTTCTATGGAGTGATTGTTGGAATTCCTGAACTGTTGCATTTAATAATCGGTGGATTGTATCGAACGTTTATTCCAGTGATTGAGTCTTCTCACTGTAGCTAGATACTTCCCTCGGACAACTGTCACTATCTTTTTCTGTGACTGCTTGCCACTGGATGGCTAAGCAGCCTATATTTTATGTATTACGGTGCCCGAATGGAATTGTTGGGTGATTTCTCTTTGTGTAAGATTTGTATGTAATTAGATTTTTTTCTTTCTTTATATAATTTGTGTATTAGTTTTTTAGGTGAATAGGTGATCTGTTGGCACTATGATTTAATTGATTTAATTGTAATAAAGAAATTATGTTTCAGTGGAAAAGTGAGGTTTTCGCTTAGATATTTGGTCTTATATTTATCCCTGGTGGATATTATTGTTTTTTGCCTTGCTGCTTGGTAGAATCTTTATTAGATTTACCCAGAAACTGTGTTTTTGTGGGTCTGGCCTCCAGACTATCTCGACCAATACTAGAATAGGTCTCTGCGATAATCTTTGGCAGCTCACATTCTTGATCCTATTGAGGAACGTCCCACAGCCACATGTGTACTGCGAGTGCAACTGCTTCCCCTTAAAGGTTACTTAATATAATTGAAGAGACCATGGCAAAATTGCCCATAAGTTGCATCCCCAAGTTCACGGCCGGGGCAGCCCCGTATTCATCTTGAATTTGTTTCAACACTTCTGGTAAATTGGCAAGTGTTGGTGTACGGTGTGCGGTAGTATAAAGCGCGGCAAACAATGTGCCCCAAGTATTGCAGGTATCTATTGTGGAAACCATCTCAAATGACAAGCACATAGTTAATATTCTATGCTTATCCTGAGGTCCCGTATGGGGAAATACTGCTTCAGGGTATTTATTTTTTTAGCTCACTAAAACGGAATCTCTTTTTGTTTTGCAGGTACTTTACCCATAATCGAATGTACAGTTGTGGGATTATTGCCTGGCGTTACTGCATGTGATTGCACAGGGGCAGCATGTGCTGAGATGTGTATTTAATGTTTGCATTACAAACTGTACTAACCGTCTATATTTCCCTAAGTTCAGTATATAGGCGGCAGACTTCAGCTACCGTCAAGGTTGCTGCATCAGTGTACATGTGGCCAATAAAGGCCAGGTAGGACCATCATTGCTTAGAGGACCTAACCTAATGTGTAGCCAATTCTTATGTTCTTGATAAGATAGAGGTATTTCTAGATATGCATATGCTCTATAATGTACAGGTCTGTTTGCAGGTGCATAGTGATGAAATGTACTTGTGTTCCTGTCAGCTGCTGGTAATGTGACCCAAGAATAGAAAATGTATTTTCTATAGGCTGTATGAGCCTCAACAACAAATGTAACAGGACTCCCCAGGGCGTTAGGCCATGTGCCAATAAATGTGCAGTAAGGGGTGGTCGCATATTGACTGCAAGTGCTATCTGTTGCGGGTTCGCCATGATGAATGGTAATTTTGTTTGAGATAAGCACACCAAATGGGGATCATACTTTTAGGGTTCAAGCTTGAACAACCTACAGCGTTAGTTAGGTAGTCCTTATTAGCTGATGAGGAAAATCCTCAATACCATGGACGTCTCCGTATGTAGTACTGAAGTGTATTTGCATGTAGTGAGACAGAGATACTCAGAAGGACCCAAACATTAGTGCCTGACCAACCTTTGGGCGCCATGTCACGTAGCTTCTCATTATCCTAATGAAACTACTGGATTTGGGTGGCAAAATCACTTGTACTCTGGGGGACTGAGTCTAAACCCACACCAGGTCGGCCTAATACAGATTTTCTTCCAGCTAACTAGCAGTGCCTCATCTCTAGCCAAGAGCAGGGATGATTGGCCAACCGGGCACATGACACAAATCACTCCTCAGGGAAACCATGGCCACTCAGATCTCATCCGTTTCTCTCAGTTACAGCATGACAGGATTAAAATTGTGACAATAGAGTGAAACATAAAAATAACTCTGCCATATTGTCACTTAGGCCCATATTTATACTTTTTTGTGCCGCATTTGCGTCATTTTTTGACGCCAAAGCGGCGCAAACTTGCAAAATACAATTGTATTTTGTACGTTTGTGCTGTTTTTGTGTCAAAAAGCGGTGCAAATGCAGCGCTAAAAAAGTATAAATATGGGCCTAAGATTGTTAAGAACAGCTCCTAAATAGGCTATGTTAGAGCACAGCATGTTAAGCTCTAGTTCTGTCCATCAGGTTCCCCTAGGAAGACATCATCCCTCTTACATGAGCAAGAGGCCTGTAGTCTACATAAGCAGCTTCAGTGATCAGCATACAGTCTTGGTCATCTGGCTGGAATCTACCTCTAACATACATGGGTCAAAGTAGTGTTTTTATAATAAAACAACTGATGTTCCAAGAAAGAATCCCCACGTAAGAGTGTGTATGTTTCTGTGAACATTAGAAACAAAGCATACCACTGTTGCCTGCAACCTATGTTATTACAGCCTTGAGAAAAGCACAGAGTGAAAGAAATGTCTTGTTTAAGAACGTAGTGTAGGCAAAGAACAGCTAGATTGAGAAAATAAAACAAGACCGCAAATGTGGCTATTGTTAAAATAATATAACGAAGCTAGAATGAAACATATCTAGGTTAAAGTGCACAGCAGCAGGCCTAGTTTGCTAAATTAATGTGTATAAAACTATAGCTAAAATTTCTAGACAACCACGTGGTACCCCAATTTGTATCCATAAAGTTTGTTATCGTGGCTGCCAGTGTCTCAGGACATGCAGTATGTGTCAAGAGGTCAGGAGGCATGTACCAGCTATGTGTCCCTCCACCAACTGATGCCCATTCCAGCTGTAGCGATACTGGGGCAAGATCAGATAAAAATCTCCCCAAGTGTATTATATCCAACATTGGCGCACAGTCCAGTCCCCCTGCAAGATTCGGTCTAAGTGGCTATACATATTGTGTGTCTTTGAGTGACAAGTATGTTCCCTACTCTCCAGGAGAAAACCCCCTTCGTCCATTCCATAGTCCTAGATTATGCATGACAGAATTAAGGGATCTTATCATCAAAGGCTTGGTGCCCTGTTTCGAGGGATAATGATCATTCTCTACATCCAACATGCAATTGTAGTCTCCTGCCCATACAATGGAGGAACCCACTCCGGCCTCCAGCATCCCAGATACATTATCATAACAGGTGCTCTCATCTGTATTAGGTGCATAAGTATTAAGTATTGTAAGGGGCAACGCTATCCAATGTGCCCTGCAGGAGTATATATCGACCTTCAACATCAGTCTCGCTACAGGAATGCTTAAAGGGAGCTCCTGGGGCCACCCATATCACCACTCCCATGGCAGAAGAGGCAAATGACGCAGAAAACAACTGACCCCAACACTTCTTAGCCAGCTTCTTAGACTCCAGTTCCATCATATGTGTTTCCTGTAAACAGGCAATTTGGATCATATGTCACCGTAGGAGGGAATGTACCCTGTATCGTGTAGTGTAATCTTTCAGCCCCCTGACGTTTCTGTTTAGTATGTTCACCCAGCGAGCCATAATAACACTCTGTATTCTCCCCCTGCTGCCAATCACCCTCCAGCCCCCTCATAAGTGAGAGAAGCAGTCTGACTACCTCTCCCATGTCTCACATAAGAGTTTGCACTGTAAATATAAACATCAAACATACAGAAGCATGCACATAATCAATAAGTCCCAAACCCCCTTCTCAATCCGGATAAACAGTAGAACAAATAAATCGATGCATACTGTAAATCCATATGTATATGTGCTGCCAGCACAAACAGCCTAAGGGGCTCATTGTGAACATGGCGGGAAACCCCGCCTTCTTCATGCTGGCGGTCTTTTCATTGACCGCCAGCCCCCTTGAGATCCTGCCAGCCGAATTACAAACATTCTGCAAACAAACATTCTGCAAACAAACAGTGTTTCCGCCTGCCGGCCCATCAGAATACAGGGCCGGAATGTGGAGCCGTCGTCACTTCCTCAGTGCTGCAGGTTCAGTAGCACCCGTTGCGCAGATCACTGCCCGTAAATTGGGCAGTGACCTGCGTGACGGGGCACTGCACAGGGGCCCCTGCACTGCCCATGCCAAGCGCATGGGTAACCTTTACCTGGGCGTCAAACCCGCCAGGGAAAGGCTGAAGGAAACAGGGTTTATTATCCGGAGGGCGGCACTGCTTGCAGCGCTTCCCTGTCAGATAATGATATCCGCCATCGTCAGGCTGCCTGTCGGTGGTAGACTGGCGGTGACGGAGGGCCACCACAGGCGGCCCTCCCTGCGTTCATATTATGGTGGTTCAGACCACCTTGCTGGTATTTACCGCCGCTGTTGGCATGGCGGTCTGAACCGCTGTGATCATAATGAGGGCCAAAGTCCCCAACACCCCAGTGACTGAAACCTACCACAACAGTGGAGGCAATCCCCCCGCCCAACAAATCAAAGTGTACTGTGCTTGTATCAGTACTATGTCATACTCCAAAAAAGAAAAGAGCAACACCTCCTCCCACTATATGATACCGTAAGAGCGCAAGGGCAATGCCCAGCCTCAATCACTCTTATCTGTCAAAGCTTCACCAGATCACTCACAAACCCTCCACCTCATACCATATTGGCAAAATGCATTAACCAAAACAATGTGTTCCATAGGGTAGAAAGTTAGAATGCAGTTCTCTTAAAGGATAAAGTTAGCTGGTGTCAGACACCGCCCCCGCTCCCAGGTTCAGGTGCCTGGGTAAGACCTTTGGGTACATGCAACATGCTAAGAGAGACTACCACCATCGTGCCATCCTGCTGTATTTCAATTCTGTCATTATTGCCCCCCCTCGTGACTCTGTGAAGTGTCTATCTGGTCCTCATTATGTTTTCTCCAGTTGGAGCTACCGGAACCACCCAGGGATTCAGCAGCAGAGTGAGCCCAACTCGACCCACCCGGGTAAGCTTTGTCCCACATTTCCAGCAATCTCCAGACCTCCTCTGGTCGATCAAAGAAGTGGGATCTGCCCCCAGAGATGACCTTCAAGCGCATCTGCTATAATAGCAAATAATGCACCTTCATAGCATGAAGTTTAGCCTTCTTCTCAATAAAACTCTTACTTGACATCTGCACCTTGTTTGTGTAGCTGGATAAATAGAGATTTTATGGTTTTTAAAGACAGCATAGTCAGTTTCCCGGGCAGCCTGCAGGATACAGTTGCAATCCCTGTAGTTGAGAATGAGAACAATAATGGCCCATGGAGGAGCCCCAGGCCGAGGAGATGCCACCAATGCTATGTGTGCATGCTCAATTATGAACATGGTGGATAACCCTGCAGGTCGCAGCACATCTCTGACACAACATTCTACGAAGACCTCCATGGCTGACCCCTCCACACACTCTGAGAACCCAAGGAGGCAGACATTGTTACATTGCGATCTCCCCTCCACATCCTCCAGCCTCAACTCCAGGGCTCCTGAATCAGAGGTAACTTGTGCCAATTGTTTTTGCGGAGTGGTAACCTCTGTCTCAGCTCTGCAATATAGCCCTTCGCCACCTTGACCTTATCAGATACCTGCCTGAGGTCTATCCGGAGAAGGTTCATCTCCATAGCCATTATCTCTATTTTTCCTTCAAGGGCTACCCTCGAGCCCTGAATCGCTGCAAGAAGTTCAGCACCTGATGCCGCCTCAACGGGCACAAGTGCGATTTGATCATCTCTCGACCCCCCTCGTTGTGTCTGACACTGTGGCAGAGGAGTGGAAGTGGTGTATTGCTTCATAGCGTTCCCTTGTGAGGGAGCCGCCTGCCTGTGTCACCCCATCTCTTGCCAGGGAACACAACCAGATTTCAATGTTTGTAAGGTCCAACCCAGTTGCATAAGGGACTTTAGCTGACTCTTTCCATGTTGTAAAAATTACATGTCACTTTGTACACTGTATACTGCAGATGGAACGATGTTGTTTAAAGTTTATATGTGGACAGACAAGGTCTTAATCCCATTATGTACAATGGCTAATGCTTTCTGTAAATTCCCCTGATCTATTTGATTTAACTGGCAGCAGCTTCTTGTTGAGAAAGTTTCCAAATCTCATTATAAACTGCATATAAGAAACACTTTTTACATTGTCTTCTGAGGCCTAACAGGAAATCCTGCAAGTCTGTGTTATTAGACAGGAGACTGAGGTGTTCCTTTCCACCATCTAGTGAGGCACTTTTTAACCATTACTGGCATAATTTCCCTACACTCTATGTTATTAGCATATCAGAATGTTCTGATGACACATAGGGAGCGTCTGGTCTATATGTTCTAAAAACCCCTGTGAAGTTTCCAAAACGTGCATGACAACCATTTATGTCCACTGGCCACAATAACCACCCGTGAGGACGTAAAAGTGATGTGTTAAATGTTCCATTTTGGACCCACCCATTGAGCTGATCATCTGTTGCATTAATATGTTTATCAGTTATAAAATTTAGCAGGGGCTGGGATACTCCAAGCATTGAAATCCTTAATTTGTTGCCAAACCAAAATAAGTTTTCCATTGTACCGTATCATTAAAAAGTATTTTTTTAACAGGTATCGGACATGCTCTAAATAAAGCTTCCTTTTCCCTTATTTGCCAAGTTTCTGGGAAACAAAGGAGTCAGAATAAATCAATTTTGTATCAGTCAATAAAATACGGTACATTTCCATTATAGGCAATTAAAAATAATAGAATATATAATAATAATATAATATAATAATATAATATAGCATTTTGAACATTGTGCCCAGAAAAATATGCAACCTTTTCAGAGTATGTTTTAGAAATCCCCTTGGTGGAGTTGGACAATGTTCCCATTGTGTGTAATTAAAAATAGCCTTTCGGGTACTTGCTCTATGAATGAAATGATGTCCATAATAATTGTAACAGAACATATCGTCATCATTTTCTTTTGTTTGATAAACATTTTCACTTTCAAATACAGTAAAATACTCTAGTTCAGATGACATAGAATCAACAGTTTTTACATCCCAATCATCAGGAACAACACCAGGTGTTATTACATCATCCATTGAAAGTTTAAATACATATGGAATATGAATAACCTCTGTCGGGCTGTGTGTATCAATAGATATTTTATCCCAAACAATCCCATAAGGAACTGGTATAGCTGAAATGTTCACTAGGGAGAAGTCTCTGCGGACCTTATGGGACCTTATGGGAGGAAAAACATGGTTTTAGGACCTCATCCACATTGTTAAGAAAAAGACGATGACAATACCAATCCAAAGAAGGAAGGCAAGCAGGGGAACCAAAGATAGTGCCATGGAAGAGGGAAATGTTAAGTTTGAGCAAATTTATCAGCTTACGTGCTCTGGACAGTCTTGTTTCAGAAGAGGCAGATGAGTTGGTAAAAGAGTCATTGACGTTGGTAAAATATCCAGAAGCAGTAAGTGCAAAAACTGGAGCTGTGTTTGGAAGAGGCAAACAGGCAGACTTCTCCCTTGGTGGTTCATAGTAAATTATTCTATCCATTTGAGTTGAGTTGAATTTGAATAAAATCGCTCAATATTGTTAACATTGCTTGTCACAGAAGAAGTTAATGGGACTAATGAAAGATCATTTTCCACCCTCCCCAAGCTCGGAGAGGTGTGAGAGTTGCTGCTTAAAACCTGTAAAGGAACATCCTGGTCTGTAGCGAGAGGGAGTCGGGTACTACCCAGGAGTCCTCTAGGTCTCCTGTGCAGGATCGGCTGTATGGTGTAGCTTGACATTGTCGATGGAGACAAAGCATTTTTCTTTAGAACCAGGTAGCAGTGGTAGAATAATAATTCTGGGACCGTGTATTCCCAGGACAGGAACTTGTGCATGATAAGAAGGACTGAACTCCTTTTTCACAGCAATCTGTTTACGCACTAGATCCCCAACCTTTGGAATCTAGCTGGTAGATGTTATTGGTGCATCCCTTATTTCCAAGGAGGTGGAACTGGCAGGTGCGTTGTCATCAGAGAACTGTTGTAAGTCTTGGAAGACAGTGACTCCTTCATTTATGTCAAAAGGTGTAAATGCCGCATCCACACAAGTGTTGTTAAGATCAGGAACATAACATAAATCTGTGATCCAAACAGGCATTCATATGGGGTATGCCCTCCCAGGGACCTTCTGGGCGGATTATTAAGTGTTCTCTAGACATCATGAGCTAACTAAGACTCGTGACTAATAGTCTGGCTGTTAAGGATTGCTTTAAGTCCCAGTTTCCCACTCCACAACACCATTTCTCCAAGGATGATATGGAGATGAATAAAACAGTTAGACCCCTAACAAAGCCATGGTGTCCTTGAATGCCCTTGAGAGGAAAGCAGGACCCTGGTCTGAGTGGAAAGCCACAATAGCATATGTGCTGATAAAGACTTACAAATCTTTAATAACACTTCAAGCATCAGCTGTGCATTGTGGCCATGCCCATAGAAATCTGAAGCATGAATCAACAGCGACTAAGGTGTATTTGTATGCACCATCTAGTGTCAAGAGACCACAGTGGTCCAGGTATACACATTGTAGTTTATTAGAAATTATGAGGCATGTCTGCGGCGAGAATTTGATGGGAGACCCTTTTATTTGCTGACAGATGTCACAGCCAAGGACATACTGCTTCGTCTGTTTTTATAGACATGGCCACCAATAACGTACCTGTAATAGTGAAATAGTAGCCGCCACACAAGCATGGGTAGATGCAACTCCCTCATTCTCTGATTTAATGAACTCAGGTCTTTGATCTTTGTTGGAGGTCACACGATCACCCACCCCTGGTGTTGTTACTAGGGCAGTATTTAGGCTAGATATGCAGTAGCAATATGTTACAGGATATGCCTTTAGCAGGGGCTTGCCTTTAGCTGAAGCTTTCACAGCAGCCAATGTTTCATCATCTAACCCCATCCGTGAATGAGTTATTGCAGCAACAAAAGCCATAGCCACTGCTGACTTGGCCGCTTCATCAGCCAAGGTATTGCCTGTAACGTGCATTCCAACACGTTGGTGTCCCTATGTATGAACTACATGGACATTGGACAGTGTCTCTTTCAGATCTGCTATTTTCTTCCACAGTAGTCTGTGTTTGATGCTCTGGCATTTTGAACCTCTGAACCCATTCTGGCCCCAGTAATGCAGGTCTTCATTGAAGCACTGGACACAGTTATGTGAATCACAGACGATTTGTGTTAACTGTCCTGGATCTGTGTGTTTAGGGCCATCAACAGAGCTCTGAGCTCTGATGGTTGTCCCATGCAGTCCCCTAAGGTCTGCATGTAGGTGTGTTGTGGATCCAATTCACCATCTTTCAGGTAACCGCTCACAATCATATAGGCAGTGGAGTATTGATGTTTGGTGCCTACTGCTTTTTGGATTGAGCCATTGGTGTACAGATTTATTTAATATTGTTCAATAGGCAAAGTGTCTGCTGGAACTGGGTATTCTAGTTCATATTGGAGAAATTCTTGAGTTTGTAATTTTGGGCAAAATTATAATTAACATCAGTGGGCGTCAGAGATGTTGCCCATTAAATTCAACGTGGATGTTGTGCCTTAGCATTAGGAATGCTGGCTTTTATGGCAGACTCAATGGCTGGGATCGGAGATACAATAATACATTTCTCCTGGGCCTGAGGTCTCTCTTGAATGACAGCCATTTGAACTGCAGTCCAATTTTTTTCTGAGGGAGAAAAGAGTTGTTCAGCTGTGGAATGATTTGTATGCAACAGGAACAGTATCACCCTAATTGAACGTTACATAGGTTAAAACAATGGCACCAGTAAATACTCTGATGAACAAATGTGTTTTGTTGTCTCTTATGTGTAAGTGTTTAGCTGCAAATATGTCTTGTTGCAATGCTCTGAGAATGTGTGTGTCCAATATTTACTTGAAAATTCAGGACGTATGATGTCATATAGTGGTTTAATGTATTGTGCATAACCCGGAATGTAAGTTCTGCCAAAGTTTAAAAAGCTCAATCATGACTGGAGCTTTTTGATGGTGTTTAGTGGTTGCAATTGTGTGTATTTTTCTAAGAATTGGGGAGCTAGGCTTTTGTCTTCATCTAATTATTTGTTACCAAAAATAGGACACTAAGGAAGGCTATTTTTGTTTTCATGAATTGAAATTTGTAACCTAAGTCGGCAAATCCCACAATAATGCAGCTCACTCATCTTATATGTTGAACGAGATCGTCATCCGTGAGGTAGATATCCTCTAAATAGGACAATGCCTCACGGTCAATGTTGTGTAAAATTGAAGTAACACGAGCTGAAAACAATCCTGGGCTGTTTTTATACCTTTGTGGGAGTTGGCAGGTTTTTTTTCTGAGAGCCTAAAGCTCTAAAACTTGTTGCATTCCAACTTTCAGGTGCTATATTTTGGCAGCAAAAACATTGGATATATCCAAGGTTGTTTTGTATTTTTTGCGCACTTTATTAATAAGTGCTGTAATGGCAAATGTGAGTGTGTGATATTTAATTGTCTGTAGTCTAAAACTATTGTATATAAATGGTCTGGTTAAGCTACGGTTAACAACAGGTTGTTTATTGGTGAGACAGAGTTAAATTTTGCCCTGGTACTCCAGCTGTGTGAGGATTTCCCTAACAGGTGCTCTAGCTTCATGCTTTATTGGGTATTGTGGTGGAGGTTGTCATTGGGATCTAATTGGTATTATATGGTAGCTAGAATGTGACAAAACACAGGTGCCTGTGCCAACGGCCAATCAAGGGTGCAAGCCTCCCTGAGGTGTCTTTGAACAAGGGACGAGAAAGAGGGTTCAATTACCTCTTCCCCATATGGGAGATTCATAACAAATTCTGGTGGTCAATCTTCTTCAGCCAATAAAATATCATAAATGGTGAGTACGCAATTCTAAAAGATAGCATCTATTGTGCACTCAGTGTTTTCTTCTAATTGCATTTTTAGTTTATACACCCTATCAGGTCTGGAGACGTGCATGCCCACAGTCTCAACGTAAAAGGTTGCTAGTTGCTTTTACCTCCAGGTGCTCTTGAAGATTCCGGTGAACTGTTGTGATCTCTGCCACCCTGTCCAGCAGGGCCAGTGCCCATATCCTGTTCTTCAGTATAGCTCTCATCCTGAGTGGCATTTTGTATAGAAATTGTTTCCACCTTTGTTTTCAACTGAGATTTCTTTTGGGAGAGTTTCTCTTCTTTTTAAACAAAAAACTATTTCTTGACTTCAAGTACTCAGTTCACTGTTCTGACTGCCCACCTCTCTCATTGTGTTTATCAGATGAGTCCTGAAAGGAATGAGATTGGTGTGTATCAGTACATTGATATCTATCAGGCTTTTTATATTATCTCAATTTCTAAGATTATAGCGGTTTTGAGGGGTCTACGTGTGGGAAGATTCTCACCTTTCTTTATTTAGGTGTTTTTTGTTTATCCTAGTGTTTTTTAGAACCCTCAGGTGCTTGCATGGTAGAATCCTTATTGGAGGTACCCTGTAATTATGGTTTGCTAGGTCTGGCTCCCAGACAATCCCAACCAATACTAGTGTAGGTCTCGGTGAAAATCTTTGGCAGCTCACGTTATTGATCCTGTACAGGAATGTCCCAGAGCTGCATGCACACAACTAGTGCTACTGCTTACTCTTTAAGACTACTTAATATTATTGAAGATACACTGGCAAAATTGCCCATTAATTGCATCCCAAAATCCAGGGCCGGGCAGCCCTATATTCATCTTGAATTTGTTTTAACACTTCCAGAAGATTGGCAAGTGTTAGTGTACCGTGTGCAATAGTTTAGAGAGTGGCAAATACCGTGCCCAAAGTATTGCAGTTATCTACTGTGGGAACCATCCCAAATGGCAAGCACATAGTGAGAATTCTATATTTATGTTGAGGTTGTGTATGGGGAAATACTGCTTCCAGCACATTTATTTTTTGAGCTAACCAAAACAGAATTTCTTCCCATTGGGCGGGTGCCTTACCCATGATGGAATGTACAGTTGCAGTGTTAATGCCCGGTGTGACTGTATGTGATTGCACTGGGGCAGCTCGTACTGGGTTAGTGTTTAATGTTTGCAATGCAAACTGTACTAAGTGTTTATATATCACTGTAAGTTCAACGTATAAGTGGCAAACCTCAGCCAACTCCAAGGTGCCTGCATTAGGATGGGGTGTTTATGTGGCCAATAAAAGCCAGGTAGGGCTATCTTTGCTGAGAGGACCTAACCTAATGTGCAGTATTGTTTGGGGTAGAGCACCATCAAGCCAGTTATTATGGTCTTGAAAAGATAGAGGTATCTCTAATTATGTGTGTGCTCTGTATAGTGCAGGTATATTAGCAGGTGTGCAGTGTTGGAGTGTATTAGTGTTCCCATCAACTGCTGGAAAGTTGACCCAAGAATAACATTTTTCTGTTCTATAGGTTGGTTAAGCCTCAACTACAAAGGTAACAGGATCCCACTGGGCTGTAAGACCATTAGCTATCAAATGAGCATTGAGGGGAGGTTGAATATTAACTGCAATTACTACCCGTTGCGGGTTTGCCATGGTAAATATACCTGTTCAGAGATGAGGACACCAAATGGGGATCAATCCTTTTAAGGTTCAAACTTGAACAACCTATATCTTTGAATAGGTACTATCTACCTAGCTGAGGAGAAAATCCACAAGACAATGGACGTCTCTGTGTATAGTATTGAGGTGCCTTTAGCACGTAGTGAGACAGAGATACTCTGGACAACTGTCGGCCTAATCCATTTTCTGACAGCTACGAGTGCCTCATCTCTGTCCAAATGCCATGTACACTGCACGTCACCTACCTGCAGAAATCAGCCGTTGTGTCACCATGGAGACTGACCTAAAAACCTCATTCCAGGGTAACAAGAGTGGGGGCCGCTTCTCATGGACATGGTACTAGCAGATTAGGTTTATCATACCTAGCTCTCATTAGGTTAGGCATTAATGTCTCTACGCTAGGGATTTTACATCTCATGTTTATTGTAAAATTATGGGGGGTTTTGTATTCACAACTATCATCTTCACAATTATGCTTCTTTTGTTATTCATTATCCTAATCACTGCAGCTCATACATTTTGCCATAAATTGCAGTCTTTTCAATAAATATATTGAAAACTTGCCTGCATCTTCTTCATTCCCTGTGTGTGGCTGAGACTTATTGCTAACGTGACAAAATGATAACTTCTGTTTCACTACGACTTCCCTTAGATGTTACAGTCTAAATTCCATGGATTAGGCTGCAGAAATCAGCTTTCACTGTTTAGGTTTTAGGTGAGGTACTGCTTGTGAGCTGACATTTGCAACTTGTGATACGCATGGCTTAGTCGCCTACAAACAAAAGTGCTGTCATCTCTAAACCAGAAGCCTAGCCAAGAAGCAAGAATCCAACTACGACATGGCACCACCAACTACGATGTTTTGGCACTCATTTATGGATATCCTGAGTGTCTCTGTCTCACACACAGCGGGTACCCGAAATACCATTATATGGAGATGTCTTAGGTATTAGGGATAATTCTCCTCAGTGGAATAGGGACCACATAGGTAGGCTATAGATTGTTCAAGTTTGAAGTCTTAAAAGGACTTCTCCCCATTTTGTGTTCCATCACTGAACACATTACTCAACATGGCTAACACCAAAGACATTTCCAAAAACTTCACATAGCATTAACAAAACATCTAGAAGCCCATGGCTTAACAGATGAAGGTGGGGAGGTTACGTTTTTTGTGGAAGCTCATGAAGCTTACCAAACAGAAACATTCTATTCCTGGGTCATTTTTCTTGAAAAAGATGACAGAACACATACATTTCACATATACCGCAGCAGTACCAAGTCTACTGGTATCTAGACGTGCTGCTTTCCTAACATCAAAATTGGTTAAATGGCATCCTACCACATGTAATACAACCTATGAGATTAGTGCCCATATTTATACTTTTTGATGCAAAACTGTGCAAATGCAGTTTTGTGTCAAAAAGTATAGTGCCGGCTTGCGTCATTTTAGAGCAGCAGTGGACACCATATTCAATGCCTCAAGCTGGCGCTAAGGTTGGGCTAGCGCCATAAAAAATGACATTAGCCGGGTAGGGGTAATGGTATGGGAGAAGGGGGTTTTGCACCAAAAAATGACATCAGGCTGGTTAGAGGCAAAAAAATTACTCTAACCAGCCTAGCCTAATTTTCTGATGCAAAACCATCCATACCACATGAATCCTGTCTTAGAAGAGACACGTGTCATGCCCACCACCCAAATGGCCAGCACACGGAACCAATGTTACCTGGGCATGGCCATTGCACCCTGTGCAATGCAGGGGTCCCAAGTTGGGCCCCCAATGGCACTTTAATAAAACAAAATACTTACCTCTACTTACCTGGGATGGGGTCCCCCCCATCCTCCAGTGTCCCTAAGGTATGGGTGGGGGTGTTCCTGGGACTTGAGGAGAGGACCCGTGGACCCATTCCATGATGTTCAATCATGGAAATGGGTCCACAGGTACCCTAATGCCTAATCTGACACAGGCATTAAATAATGTTGCAACGCAAGCCTTGTACCATTATTTGGCCCCTCCTCCCACCCATGCATCATTTGAGCATGGGGAGATAAATTTGGGGCTAAGGGGTTAGCATCATATTTTAGATGGGTATGCCTACCATGCATCGCATTAATGCAAAGTAGGTTCACACATCTAAAAAATGAAGCAAACTCCAATATTTTTACATTAGACGGGTCTAACGTCAAAATATAAATATGGAGTTTTGCTCTGCATTTGTGTAAAATAAATGACACATATTTGTCGCAAATTGAATATAAATATGCCCCTAGGTTCCTTAAGTAATGACAGACCAACATGGATCATGTTTGCTACATACACATCACATCCTAGCATACAGGCAATGTAAATAGCTGACGTAACTACACTTTATAATGAGCTAGCACAACTTTAAAGATGATTAGTACAATTTGCTATGCGGACATTGAACACCGCCCCAGCACGGGCTGCACCAACTGGTCACCAATTGCCTGTTACCAGGATTAACCCACAAACAGTGTATTCTATCATAAGCAAAGCACCCACAGAACGTGAGAAGATTCCGGTCTGGATAGCACAAACAACTAACCAGCTGGAATCAGTGTTTCCCCATATGGGACCCGACACAAACATAGAATTCTCACAATATGCTTGCCATTCGGAATGGTTCCCTCAGTGAATCACTACACCACATTGGGACAGTCTGCGCTGCAATTTACACTACCACGCATGGTACCCCGACATTTACCAATTTACCGGAAGTGTTAAAACATATTCAATATTAGCATGGGGTTGCTGCAGCCCTAGATTTGGCGATAAAACTGATGCACAATCTCCACAACAATACTCAGTAACAATAATGGGTAAGCGGTAGCGTTGGCTATATGCCAGCGGCTCCAGGAGATTGCACAGTTGGGACAGAAGAATCAATTACCCAAAATGATATCCAACACCTATACTGGTATAGGTCGTGATAGTTTGGTAGTCAAGCTGAAAAAGCCTGAAATTCAGAGTACTACCTCAAAGATGGTACTAAAAAAGCACAAGAGGGTTCAAAAAACGCTGGCATAAACCCCAAAAAAATTTAAGACAGACAAAGTCAGACAGCAGACTCCACATCTGGAGAGCATTGAAAGGAGATATAGGTGGTCATTCCGACCTCGGCGGTCTTTTCAATAGACCGCCGAGGGACCGCCGTATGGAAGACCGGCAGTGCTGACGGTCTTCCGCATGGGCCATTATGACCGTTGGCAGCGCTCCGCCCGTTTCCGGGCGAAGAGCCGCCAACAGCCATACTGGCGGCAGGCGGGGAAGTGGAGGTAGCTTCACCTCCACCGTCACGCCAACAGAACACCGCCCAGCGAATCACAACCTGTGATTTGCTGTGGCGGTGTTCTGTTTGCGTGGCGGTGTCGGCGGAGCTGCCCCCATGGGTCCCGTTCCCTCCCGGAGGATCACCGGAACAGGTAAGGTGATCGTCCGCTAGGGAAGTGGGGTGGGGGCGTGTTGTGAGTTGTGTGCGTGCATGGGGGTGTGCATGTGTGTATGTTGAGGGGGCGTGTGAGTGCGTGCATGAATGCGGGGGTGTGTGTGTATGTGCATGAGTGCGTGCATGAATGAGGGGGGTGTGTGTAGGTGCATGAGTGCGTGCATGAATGCGGGGGTGTGTATGTATGTGCATGAGTACGTGCATGAATGCGGGAGGGTTTCTGTGTATGTGTGTGTATATGTTGGGGATCGGGGTCGGGACAGGGGTCCTGCAAGCTTTTGGGGGTGGCAGGGGTGGTGGGGGGGTAGGGGAGGGAGTCAGGGTGGGGGTTGGGGGAGACCCCTATCAGTGCCAGGGAAGGGATTCCCTGGCACTGATAGTGCTTACCGCCATGGATTTCATGGCGGTCCCAAACCGCATGAAATCCATGGCGGTAAGCCAGGGTCAGGTGGGTTGGAATACCGCCGGCGGTATGTGACGACCGCTGGGCTGGAGACCCAGGTCTCCAGCCCGGCGGTCGTTACCGCCGTGGCGGTCGGCACGGTGAAGCGGCGGCTGGCCATGGCGGTAACCGCCATGGTCAGAATTCATGAAAAAAGACCGCCAGCCTGTTGGCGGTCTTACCGCCGCTTCACTGCCGACCGCCACGGTCGGAATGACTGCCATAATCTCAGAAATATAGAGACTTTAAAGACTCCTGACAGACGTACTGATTCATGTCCCTCTCAGATAAAGGGCATGAGAGAGTGGGCCGGACTCAGCAACATCCTGACCACGTGAAACAGAAGAATCCCCACAACAAAAGCCACAATTTAAAAGAAAAAAGGTGGCAAAAATGTCAATAAAAGATGCCAGCAAACTTAAGGACATTATTGAAGAACAGGACGTAGGCAGTGACCCTGTTGGACAGCGTGGCAGAAGTGGCGATATATCGCCAGAGTCTGAAAGATCATCTGGATGCGACAGCAACTAACGACCTTCTCCGCAGCCAAAACTGTGGATGGGCGTGTTCTCCCACCCGATAGGGTTTAAGATTTAACTATTGAGACATAGAGTGCACCATTCGTGTAATTTTTTTGGGAAGAACTTAATTGTGATATCCTTTTGGTAGAAAGAGACTGACAACATAAACAAATCCATAAGCCCTCCAATGGGGAAGATGTCATTTTGCCTTCTTTCTCTTATCTTGTTCCGGAAGAGGTAAAAGAAGCCTAGGCTGTTAACTGGGCTTTGGCGCAGGCACCTGCACTATACTGCAACCATATAGGGTGGGATAAGGATTCCCCCTACCATGTAATACCGATCAGGTCTACACCCCAGCCTCGGTCCCAATACCCTGTTAAACATGAGGCTAAAGCTCCAGTCAGAGTGATCCTCATTCAGCTCAAGTACCAGGGAGTAATAGAGCCCTGTGTCACTGCAATGAATAACCCGTTATCCCCCATTGTAAAACTAGTCCATTTATATAGAATAGTTTTAGATTACAGACTTAAACAATTACACTTATGCAATCAAAAATGCAGAAAGCACCCCACGATTTTACAACATAGTGCATAAAATAACACAAAACAATCTTGTACATTTCCAATGTGTTTTTCCGCCAAAACTTAGCTCATCAAAGTTGTGACCTGAGTCATTTGGCTTAGAAAAACAGTTTTGCTGTTTGCTCCTGGGCTATAGTAAAAGCCCAGGGTTGTTCTATGCCTGCGTAACATCATTATTGCATCATATTGATCCCGAGGTGTTGTCCTATATGGATGACATCTATCTCACAGATGACACCCTCAACATTCATCTTGCCAGGGTCAATAAGATCCTTTTAGGATTTGCAGCCCTTGGCTACAAATTCAATTTAAAGAAAACTAAAATAGTCTTTCTCATTGTATTGTTCCTGGGGTAGGAGCTATCAAATGAAAGCAAGAGCCTGGCCCTGCACTTTTTTGGAAACATATGCTCAATTGCAACCACCAAACATTATCAAGAAACTGCAGTCTTTACTTGGTTTCTTTCACTTTGGCAGAACTTAAATTCCAGACTATGCACAACACATAAAGCCACTCTATGATTTAATATGCCCAGATCTCTCAAGCAGCTACTGGACAGTGGAACGCACACGCATCCTTAGAGGACTGCAGCAAGACATGCAATAAGCAAAACACTTACACACACACAGGACAACAAACCAAAGTTGGTAATCAGAATAATTGCTGGTGCCATTGGGTTCATCTATGTCACCTTTAATGATGGCAACATGGTGCCAATAGCATACAAATTATACTCAAATGCAGAACAACAATTTGTACCCACAGAAAACATTCTGACTGCTGTACAGATGGCAGTCATCAAGTAGAGCCCACTTGCTCAAGAGAAACACATTATTGTCATTAACTCGGGGCGGGCTTTAGAGGCTGTCACCACGCAAGCATTCCTAATGCTAAAGCATTACATCCACGCTGGATTCAATGGGCAACAAACTTCAAACACAAGAATTTCTCCAATATAAACAGGAGTACACCACACCTCTCATCTTGCCACTGGACAGATACCAGATTGTCATTTACACTGATGGCTCAGCACAATCAGGTGTAGGCACCACCCTCAGAATACCTACAAGCAGACACTGGGGGACTGCACAGCACAGTTAGCTGGGCTTAAAGCTCTTACTTTGGCACTGGAACATACAGATCTGGGACATTTCACATTGATTGGGTCTGATTTGTACTATTGCGTCCAGTCCTACAATGATTATCTCAATCATTGGCGGATGAATACGTTCGGAGACTTACAGGGGAACACCATAAAAAAAGGTAGTCACGTAGTACATACACTGGGCCACCAAAGTGTGAGAATACACGGTGTTGGAAACATCTTGGCTGATGAAGCGGCCAAATCTGCAGTAGCTATGGCTTCTGTTGCTGCAGTGACTCATTCTCACAAGAGACTGGATAATAAAATTCAGGCTGCTGTGAAAGCCCTGATTGAAGGCAAGCTTCTTGCAAAAGCATACCCCACTAAATATTCCTATCATATCAGTGCACAGAATGTTGCCTTTGTGACAATTCCTGTGGCTGGAGATCAAGTGATCCCCAACCAGGACCAGAGATTAGATCTCTCAAAGCAGAGCATGAGGGTGTCGCATCTGCTCATGCTGGTGTTGCGGCCACAAAAACACTGTTACAGACATGCTTCTGGTGGCAGGGTCTATACAAACATACCAAGCAATATGTATTTTGCTGTGACATTTGCCAACAAATAAAGGGCTCAAACATGAAACGCCCACCTCAGACATTTCTCTTAATGTCCAGTAGGCCACTATAACATGTGTACCTTGACAACTGTGGTCCCTTACAACCTGATGATGCATACAAATAAAATGTAGTCACTGTTGTTCTAGATTCCTGTGGGTATGGCCACAGCAGTCAGCTGACTCTCAAACTTGCCGGTCTTTATCAGTACATATGCGGTTGCAGCATTCCACTCAGACCAGGGCCCTGCCTTTGCCTCTGGGGTATTCAGGGACACCATGAGGACAATGGGTAGTGAACTCTAATACTCTTCCCTGTAACATCCCAAGGGTTATTTTGTTGTGGAGAGGAGGAATTGTGACCTAAAGCAGTCCTTCACAGCTATGGTATTAGGTTCAGGCAGCAGTTGGCTTTGTCACCTATATGTGGTCAAGAGAGCACTGAATAACCTGCCAAATTGGTCCTTGGGAGGACATACTCCTTAGGAGGTCCTCTTTGGGGTACTAATGTATGTTTCAGATCTAGAAGGCCTGGTATGGTGGCAGCAGACACACCTTTTGACATAAATGAACATCTCAATGTCTTACAGGACCTTCAACAACTTTGTGATGATAAGTCATCTGCCAGTGCTGCCACCTTAGGAATAAGGGATTTGCCAACAACTTCTGCAGGCTGGATTCCTAATGTTGGGGATATGGTTTGTGAGAAGATTGTTGTGAAGAAGGAATTCAGACCATCTGACAGAGCATCAGTTCCAGTCCTGGGAATACAAGGAACTGTCGCACTAATGAGGCTGCTGGATTTGGGCAGCAGCATCACCTGAATTATGGGAAACTGAGTCCAATCCCACACCATGTGACAACTGTCGGCCTAATCTGTTTCCAGCCAGCTAGCAGGGTCCCATCTCCAACCAAGAACAGGGATGATTTATGGCAACCAGGCACATAACATGGTGACTTCTCAGGGAAATCATGGTGAATCAGATCTCATCCTTTTCTCTTAGTTACATTAGTCGCACACATGCAAAGACAAACAGAGGCAGGAAATGGTTCAGTAAGATTTACTGAATCAACTGCGTCTTTGATAAAAGGGCATGAAATGCAATAATGAGAATGATGAACATACTAGAAGCAAAATGGTGACAAGGAAAGTGAAACACAGGAAAAGTCTCACCATACTTTTACTTTGCACAATATATGCAATGCCTACCTAAGCTATGTTAGAGCACAGCAGGATAAGCACTAATCCACCTTTCAGGATTCCCCCCTGGAAAGACATCATCCCCCATATCTGAATATGACAGCGGTGAAGAAGCCTGTTATCTGTAAAGACACCATCCCCATGTAGGGCAGGGAAACTGTGGTCTCAGCGAGCAGCTGTTGTGAAGTCAGACAGCATGCGGTTGTGGTCATCTGGCTGGAATCTCTCTCTAATATGCATGGAACAGGGAAGTGTTTTTGTAACAAAACAGCTTATTTTCTGAGAAAAGTTCCCTATGTGAAAATATGTATTTTTCTATGAATGTTAGAGATGCAGTATACCACTTGTGCCGACAATCCTATTTCGCTGCAGCCTTGAAGAAAGCACAGAGTGAAAAGAGTGTAGTGCTAAGAAATGTAATGCTTTCCTAGGCAAAAGGACAACTAGATAAAGAAAATAAAACACCACCACGAATGTGGTCGATTCTGGAAATAATAAAATGAAGCAGATTAAAATGTTGCTAGGCTAATAGACACAAGCAGCAGGCGTAGTTGCAAAAATAACCAGATCAGCATCCAATGAAATTAAGTGCTGCGTAGAAAGACAAACTTTCAGTGACCATTCAAAAAGACACCAGAGGCATCGAAACACGGGCGGCAAACAATCCTAAACTGGTCTGAATGACAGAGACCAGTTGAACTCCAGTTCTTCCAGGAGTGGTGCTCCGAAATACTGCATCATGCACACACGACACAGTTGTGCCACTGGAAGCGCTTTCAGTCCTCCTTGTTGCAATGGGACAGCCATTGCAAATAAAAAACAGCAAAAGCAAGATGCCACTCATTATAGTCAAAGTTATCAGAAATTCCCCAAAAATACTGAAAAATATTGAGTGTAGGGCTGAAGGTATTAAGCCAAATATAGAGGAGAAGGTGTTAACGAATATAGAACATACAGCCTTAAAGAAATGTACAATCCCAGTAGTACTAGACACGTTAATAATTCATTCTAGAAACTCACCAAAGTGTCTCCGAACGTTTGTATTTAAAAGGGACTGTATATCTGCAGATTACCTCGCCGCGCGGATTGCATAGTTCTCACGTGCAGATGTTAGTGCTACATGTTTTTGAAACAATAAAGCTTTTAGTCTGATTAACTTGTCAAAATTCACATTTGAAGTAGCAATGTGAGGCCAAATATCGGGTACTTTCATCAGTTGTGTAGGGGGAAAAAGATAATTTCCGCAACAGGTGACAATTTGGGAGACCTTCAGATAGCAAGTCAAATTCTCAACTGAAGCATTACTCACGCCGTGCAAGGACATCTGCCTGTAAACCATTGAATGACTCACAGAAGTATCGCAATCACTGCTGCTTAGAAATAATTCTTTCATGCCATTTAGACATTTGTCCCGAAAGAGAAAATCCTACATCTCATAAATGTAACTATCTCCTAGCCTTTCATATCTGCTGTTAGAAATGGGTCTCTAGTTGGCAGAGGTATACCATTTGTCCAAATAGGGATCACAATCCTAGTCACACACAATCCAAACTATCCTGTGCCCACCCTCTGGTAGCTTGGCACTGAGCAGTCAGGCTTAACTTAGAAGGTAATGTGTAAAGTAATGATAAGAAGAGTCTTTAGTTCTGAAAAGTAACAATTGTCTCTTGCAAGCACAAAGTACCTGGTATGCATCAAAATTACAGGTACAAAGACCGCAGAAAAGGAAATGCGTGGAAAAAGGTAGGTGTGTGTTGCATTTCCTGGTGCACACAGATGATGCGTGGATTCTTTTCCACACGGCAAGGGCTTTGTGTCAAATTCCGGTGTGCAGGCTTGAAACCTCTTGGCGGTGCACGTTCTTTTGATGCCCAGGGATGATGCGTGGAAATCCTGGGTGTGCAGGATGAAGTCACAGCTGTTGCGCCGATCTGGTGGTTGATGTGGTGGAATTTCTGCTGCACGGCTGGCGCTGCGTCGATTCCTCTCACAGGAAGTTGGGCTGCGTTGTTCCGGTCTCACCGATGCGTCAGTCCAGTGGGCTATGCATCGAAGTTTCAGTCTCAACATTGGCACTGCGTCAATCTCCACTCGGGGAGCCGGGCTGCATTGTTCCAGTTTGGCGACGTGGTCATTTTCTCATTGCTAGACAGGGTGTGCGTTGATTATGGCAGGCTGTGCGTCGATTTTCCCTGCACAAGGAGTTTTTTTTTGCAGGGATGAAGTCTTTTGGCCCTTAGACTTCAGGAAACAGGAGGCAAGCTCAACCCAAGCCCTTGGAGAGCACTTAGCAGAGCCAGAGGCCAGCAAGGCAGCAAGGCAACATCAAGGCAGCAGTTCTTTACAGCAAAGCAGTCCAGGTGAGTCCTTTTAGGCAGCCAGAAAGCTTCTTTTGGTAGGTTGCAGGTTCAGGTGCAGAGTGTCTGCCCCAAAAAGTGTCTGAGTTAGTAGAGTCAGGGACCCAGTTTATATCCACAAAAGTGCCTTAAAAGAGTGGGTTTGAAGTGCACAAGGTCCGTCTTCAGTACAACCCTGTCTGCCAGGGTCCCAGTAGGGGGTTTGGCCGTCCATTGTTTGAGGGCTGGCCACCCATTCAGTATGCAGATGTCTGCAGGTGTGACTGAGCATCCTGTGTTTGTGGTTGTCTGAGTGAAATGCACAAGGGAGCTGTCAAACAGCCCAGCCCAGATGTGGAATGGAGACAGGCTGTCAGGCACAGAAGGATTTAAATGCAGAGAAATGCCCACTTTCTAATAGTAGCATTTCTAAAATAGTAATATAAAATCCAACCTCACCAGTCAGCAGAATTTTGTATTACCATTCTGGCCATACTAAATATGAGCTGTCTACCCCTTTCTAATCAGAATCTACTACTCAAACAGTCTCTGAGTGTAGCCTTAATGTTAGCCTATGAAAGGAGCAGGCCTCATAGCACTGGGAAACCCATTTAGGAGTTTTCTGTTACCAGGACATATAAAACACACAGATATATGTCCTGCCTTTTACCGACACAGAACCCTGTCCTCTGAATTACCTAGGGCCTACCTTAGGGGTGACTTATATGTAGAAAAGGGGGAGCTTATGGCTTGGCAAGTACTTTCAAGTGCCAAGTCGAAGTGGCAGTGAAACTGCAAGCACAGACCTTGCAATGGCAGGCCTGAGACACAGTTAAGGGGCTACTTATGTGGGTGGCACAACCAGTGCTACAGGCCAACTAGTAGCATTTAATGTACAGGCCCTGGGCACATGCATAGCACTTTACTAGGAGTTACAAATAAATTACATATGCCTATTGGGTATGAGCCAATGTCACCATGTTTTAAGGGAGAGAGCAAATGCACTTTAGTACTGGTTAGTAGTGGCAAAGTGTGCAGAGTCCTAAAAACAGCAAAAACAGTGTCAAAAAGTGGAGGGAGGCAGGCTAAACGTTGGGGGTGATGCCCTAAGGTTGTCATGTCTAACATCTGCCCACTGGAATGTGTTTCAAGCAGGACGTGAATTGCAGTGTTGAAATAAGCAGATTAATATGTATTAACCATTCACCAGATTGTATTTCAACCACAGGAAAAGGTATTTTTTTCTAATTTTTCAATGTTTAACATAACATAAGTCATTTCCTTCTTAGCCATTATCTGTTGCTTTTGCATCAAATTAAATGCTGAAAACATTTCCCTCACACTGATGTGTTGCCAGGAAATGCGACTAGATTTCAGTGTTTGTAGTGCCCAACCCAGCTACATAATGTATCTTAGCTGACTCTGCCCATGTTGTAAAAATGACATGTCACTTTGTACAATGTCAATTGCAAATTAAATGATGTTGTTTAAAATGTATATGCAGTCGGACAAGGTGTTAATCCCATTATCTACAATGGCGAATGCTTACTGTAAGTTTTCCTGATCTATTTGCCTTAACCGGGCAGCAGCTTCTTGTGAGGAAGTTTCTAAATTTCATTATAAACTGCATATAAGAAATGCTTTTTAAGTTGTCTTCTGGGGCCTAAAATGAAATCCTGCAAGTCTGTGTTATTAGACAGGAGACTAAGGTGTACTTTAACAGCATCTATTGAGGAACTTTTTAACCATGGTTGGCATAATTTTCCTACACTGTATGCTGTTACTATACCCAAAAGTCCAGACGACACATAGCGAGGGTGTGGTCTATTCACTCTAAAAAAACGTGTGGTGTTAACAAAATACACATGACAACCATTTGTGTCTACTGGCCACAATACCCACCCACCAGGACGTGAAAGTGATGTGTTAAGTGTTCCATTTTAGACACTCTCATTGAGCTGATCTTCAGTTGCATTAATGCATTTTTTTTGCCATTTATAAAATTTTGCAGGGGAATGTATACTGGGAGCATTCAAATCCTTAATTTGTTGTCAAGCATAAGCAGCTTGTCTGCTGTACAGATTCATTTAAAAATATAATTTGAACACGTATTAGACATGCTCTAAATAAAGCTCTCTTTCCCCTTATTTGCCAATTTCAGTTCCCCATACATTTTTTAAATCAATCGATTTCAGCCAATATTCATAGCCTTCTATAGCCAACTGGGAAACAAAGGAATCAGAATAAATCAATTTAGTGTCAGTTAATAGAATATGGTTCTTTTCCATCACTGGCAATTTAATGTAATACAACTCAGCATTTTTAACATTGTGCCCAGAAAAATATGCAAACTTTTCAGAGTATGTTTTCAAATTCCCCACTGGTGTAGTTGGACAATATTCCCATTATGTGTAATTAAAAATAGTATTTTGGGTACTTGCTGTGTGAATGCAATGATGTCCATCATAATCATAACAGAACATATCTCCATATTTTTCTTTCGATTGATAAACATCTTCACTGTCAAATACAGTAAAATATTCTGATTCAGATAACATAGTTTCAACTGTTTTTACATGCCAATCATAAAAAAACTACATATGTTATTACATCTTTCATTGAAAGTTTAAATACATTTGGAATTTGAATAACCTCCATCGGGCCATACATGTCAAAAGATACTTTATCCCAAACAATCCCATCAGGAATTGGTATATCTGAAATATTCACTAGGGACAAGTCTGAGTTCCTTCTGGGAGGAAAATGTGGTTTTAGGACCTCATCCTCCAGTTCTACTGTAGAGAGTTCAGGAAGGTAATGACCATGTATTAGTAAGAAAAAGATTACAATAAACTGCTAGAAATGAGTCCCTGGTTGGCAGACAGTTTGCACTTTGCCCAAGCCGGCACCCTTATTCTAGTCAGAGGAAGGGAGTTACACTCCTAAGACAACCCCTGCTCACCCCCTTGGTAGCTTGGCATAAGCAGTTAGGCTTATCTCAAAGGCAATGTTTAAATTATTTGCACCAACACACACAGTAATGCAGTGAAAACACTACAAAATGGACACCATACCAGTTTAGGAAAATAGGTAATATTTATCCAAATCAAACAAGACCAAAATGAAAAAAAAATCCAACATACACAAGTAAAGTTTTTTTTTTTTTAAACAATTGATTCCTACCCCATAGAAAACAATGGAATTGTTGTTGTTACACAAAGTACCTGGTTTGTGTAAAAAGTAAAGCCACAAAGTCAAGCGTGCACTAACATGTTCCCCAGATGGCTTCCTGTGCACAGGTTTCAGTCCTTGTTCTACCAGCTTCACCTTTCAAGGGCCCAGGGACTGGATAGGGCACGAGGCCAGGCAGGTGTCTCAGTAGAGAGTCCAAATGCTGTTCGAGGAAGTCTTTGATGGCACTGAGACTTCAAAACTGGAGGCAAGCTCATTCCAAGCCCTTGGAGATTCTTCACAATCAGGAATATACCACAAATTCCAGTCTTTGTCCTCTTTTAGGCAGAAGCAATAACTGCAGGCCAATCCAGCAAAGCGCAGTCACAGGCAAAGGGGCAGTACTCCTTCTCCAGCTCTTCTTCTTGGCAGAGGTTCCTCCTGGTTCCAGAAGTAATCTGAAAATCTGTTTTTTTTTGGTCCACTACTTATAAGTGTGTCCGTCCATTGAAGTAGGCAAACTTCAAAGGAAAGTCTCTGTTGTTCACAAGATCCTGCCTTGCCCAGGCCTGGCTCCAGACTCACACCAGGGGGTTGGAGACTGCATTGCGTGAGGGCAGGCACAGCCTATTCAGGTGTAAGTGACCACTCCTCCCTCCACTCCAGCCCAGATGTCCCATCAGTATATGCAGGCTACACCCCAGCTCCCTTTGTGTCACTGTCTAGTGGAGAGTCACAAACAGCCCAACTATCAGTCTGATCCAGAGAGGTAATAAACAAGCAGACAGTCACAGAATGGTTTAAGCAAGAAAGTGCCCACTTTACAAAAGTGTCATTTTCAAACTGACAATTTAAAAAACAACTTCACCAAAAGATGTATTTTAAAATGTGAGTTCAGAAACCCCAAACTTCACAGCTTTATCTGCTGCCAAAGTGAAACTGCACTTAAAAGACATTTAAAGGCAGCCCCGTGTTAACTTATGAGAGAGCTAGGCCTTGCAACAGTGAAAATGGAATTTGGCAGTATTTTACTGTTAGTACATGTAAAACATATCAGTACATGCCCCATCTTTAACATACACTGCACCCTGTCCCTGGGGCTACTTAGGGCCTACCTTAGGGGTGCCTTACATGTATAAAATCTGCAGAATAATGCAAAGGCAACAGGAATTTATGAAAATGATTGTAATCAGTCCAACAATAAAATAAACAATCAAATTTGGTCATGAAACAGATCTGTACACTTGTATAAAAAAGGGACACTGCCCTGTTCATAGTTCAATGGGTTCACATGGCCACAGGACACAGTCCAAGGACCCACTAAAATCCTGCACCAATCCGGATAGAACACTGCAGGCGCATCAGTTGTCAATTATTCAGGCACCTCAGGGGGAGGAGGGAGCACCTCAGCTGGATGCGGGAATAAGGCCACTGGTTCTAGAGGGGGCAACATGCCCATTGCTCTTAGTCCTGGGGAGTGAAAGGCCACAGTCTCTCAAGTGGCTGTCTTGCTCACTGGTTCTGGAAGGGGAAACATGCTCATTGCTCTTAGTCCTGGGGAGTGCAAGGCCACTGTCTCTCAAGTGGGTGTCTTGCCCACTGTTTCTGGAGGGCGCAACATGCCCATTGCTTTTAGTCCTGGGTAGTGCAAGGCCACAGTCTCTCATGTGGGTGTCTTGCCCACTGGTTCTCGTGGGGGCAGGATGCACAGCAGCCCTTGGTGACTGGACTGCATGGCGTCCGCCGGTGGTGATGGCTGCACTGTGGTGGTGGTTGTGGGAGGCTCCTGCTCAGCCCTTGCACCCTCTGACGGCTGCACTGTGGTGGTGGTTGGGGGGGATCCTGATCAGCCCCTGTACCCTCTGATGGTTGCACTGTGGTGGTGGTTGAGGGAGGCTCCTGCTCAGCCGCTGAACTCTCTGATGGCTGCACAACCACAGCTGGTGGTGGGGGCCCTGTGACAGCTGTTGGTGGTGGCGGCCTTTGGCTGGCATCTTTTGCTAGCGTAGATTGCATCCTATCCTCCTGCTCATGGGTTGGGGATCTCTTACCCTTCTTGGCACTGGTGGATGGGCTCTTCCCCTTCTTTGCAGCTGGTGCAGGCTCCTTCCCCTTATTTCCAGCTAGTGCAGGCTCCTGTCACTTCTTAGAACGTCGCTTAGTAACGATTCCAACACAGAAGACGCGTTCTTCAATATACGCGCTGAAGCGTTTGCTTCATTGTTGACGCGCTGAATACGGGAGCCGATATTAGCAGCATTGTTTTGACTTCGGATGGGCATTTATAAGCAGCTGGGTCCATCGTTTAAGTTAACAGAAGATATACAAGATTTCTGTTTCCCGTTTTTATCTCTATAACTAAGAACTACTATTGCCCTTCTCCGGTCCTGATTAGGCCCTAAATCAGTAGGCCGAAACGCGTTGACTTCTTTGTATTGCAAGTGTATTGGGCTTGTCAAATAATGGATTATATTGTAAAGACTTGAGATGCACTTTATCACGCTTGTGTGAAAGAAATGCACAACATGTTGATAAGTGATTGCACGTAAAAGCCCAGTTCCTTAGCATATAGAAGTGGATCACATGTGGAGTGACAACAGTGACCACTATTCAAATATATAGGGCATTACCTTAAGATGGTTTTTATATTGTTAAATCTGAGATGAGGTCCATTGTGGTTGTTTTGTGAAGCAATATTTTGTTGATATTTTGTTTATAGTTATCGTTGTACTGTACATATGTTTTATACTATTATAGATCCTTTTTGCTATTGGAAAAAATGTGTTTGAAATAAATTTGAGAAAGAAATAAACTCAGAAGCAACAGAATGTAGGACTGTTCTTACAACTTAGGATTAACTTTGTCTCTATCTGCCATCCTTTTCTTTGTTGACTTCTTAGAAGCTAGTGCAGGCTCCTTCCCCTTCTTGGCAGCTGCTGCAGGCTACTTCCGCTTCTTAGCAGCTGCTGCAGGCTCCTTCCCCTTCAGTATTGTTGGCCTGGAATCCCTACCACCACGTGTAGGTGATGCTACCACTGGGCTCGTGGACTGTTTGGCTGAGGTGCTCGGCTGGGTCTGTGCTACCCTGCCTATACGTGCAGGATGGGGTGGAATGGTAGATAAGAGGTCAATCGTAGAAAGGAAAAGATTTTTGGGGATGTTGGGGTGGGAGGAGGGAGGAGTAATGGGAGTGGAGGATGAGGGAGTGGTTGTTGGAGGTGTTTGCTGGATTTGGGTGCAGGTGCATAGGCTGTATGCTGTTGTGAGGTGAATGGCTGTTGGGTGTCTGAGTGCTTGCGTTTCTGTACTTTGGGGGGACAGACATGGTGGGAGAGGACACAGGGGACATGTGCATGGATGTTGGGGAGGTGTCTGCCAGCGAGGTGTGTGTTCTGCTTGGTGTGGTGATGATGCTGGTAGTGGATATTGATGTAGTGCATGCAGGTGTGGTGAGTATAGACACAACTGGGTGGGAGGTGGAAGAGGAGGAGGAGGGGGAGACAGTGGAGATAGTGGATGTAGTTGTGTCTGCAACTGAATGGTGTTTATGTGAGTGCCTGTGGGATGAAGTGTGCCACACCGCCAACTGCAGCACACCTGGGACCCACGCAGCCCTGTCCAGAAGTGAATATTAACAAGCTAGGTAAGCAGTATTTCCCATTCATCCCTTAGCCACCAGAGGATCTACGCTGCTATGTCTGGCCTGCCATAGGGGCACCCAAAGACACACAACCACCACCCAGATACCACCCCATTAGCCGTAAGTTGTAATGATAGCCACTGCACTCACCCCCTTGTGGTTGTTATTATGCCCTCAAGCGCCCATCCAGATCAGGGTAGGTCACCGCCAGTATGCAGGCCTTCAGGGGGGTCAGCTGGGCCTCCGCAGTCTTTCGTGCCCAGCATCTCAGGTCCTCCCACCGTTTGCGGCAGTGGGTGCTCCACCTGCCATAGAACCCCAGGGTCTGCATGTCCTTGGCGATGGCACACCATATTCCCTTCTTTTGATGGGCGCTGACCTGCAGAGGCAATACAGACAGGAGAACACCATTAGACAAACAGTCCAGCCTGTCACACAAATGCCCGACCATTCCCGTTTGCATCACCATTGGCACACACATAGCCCATCCCACAACATGTACACCGCCAAGAGGACATCCATCCTCCCCCCTTACACGAGGCCCTCACACACAACTCCATGCATTAATGCCACATGCATTGTGCACAAGGTGTACTCACCTGTTGGTCTGGAGGCCCATACAGCAGTCCATACTTGGGTAGGACCCCATCCACCAGTCACATCCAACTCCTCAGAAGTGAAGGCCGGAGCCCGTTCCCCAGTCACACGGTCCATGGTAGGTTCCAGACACAGGTCACAGCAACACATGCAGTGTAGGTCCTCTCCTATGGAACGTCAGAAAACAAGTCAGGAATCAGATAGAAAATGGCAGTCATGTCCACAGCGGTGCATACCATCACTGCCGGAGTGGATCACCATTGACCACTGTACCCCATTTGGCCCAATATTAACCAATGATTAATTGCACAGTGGTTCACGACCACCTACCGCCACGGCGCCCAACATCAGCGGCATTACCTTACTTCCACCTGTCCCTACACACAGGACAGGCGGTCGCCATTTCAGGGGGTGAACAGGCCTATTGATTATTGCTGCATCACTAGATGAATAGGTACACACTTCACTAATTACACTGTCCCATAACATGTTTGCACATTGCGGACTGCTGTTGTGGCTCCATTATTCAGTTTGTGACAGCCTACTCACTCTTGTGTTCCTTAGATAACTACCGCTGTGGATGAATAGGAGATGGAAACATACCCCTGTGTACAGAACCCTGGTGGACTTGGCCACACTGAAGGACAGGCACATAATACTCTCCTATAGACTGGACAGGGCCACAATCACAGAGCTGTGTGCCCAATTGGAGCCTGACCTGATATCTGCTTTCTGCCACCCCACTGGGATCCCCCCTCTTGTGCAAGTGCTATCAGTGCTATATTTCCTGGTAACTGGTTCTTTCTAAGTGACAGTGGGCTTGAAAGCAGGAATGTCACAGCCAATGTTCTCAAACGTGCTAGCAAGACTCTTGTCTGCCCTGATAAAACACACGTGCAGCTACATTGCTTTCCCCCAGGTTGAGGATTTGGCCACTGTGAAGGCCGGATTCTATGCAATGGGACATATCCCCAATATAATAGGTGCAATTGATGGAACACATATTGTATTTGTACCCCTCTGCCAGAATGAACAGGTGTTCAGGAATCGTAAAAGTTTCCACTCCATGAATGTGTTGATGGTGTGCTTGGCGGACCAGTACATCTCCCACGTCAATGCTAAGTATCCTGGTTTGGTGCATGATGCCTTTGTCCTGAGGAATAGCAGCATCTCAAATGTGATGGCCCAACTACAGAGGCATAGGGTATGGCTAATAGGTGAGCCCTGGTTCCCACCCAATATATGTTGGTGTATGCCTATGGTTTTGGCCATATAGGATATTGTGTGGCTAAATGTTGTGGCTCAATATTTGCAGGTCACTAGTTACCCAAACCTATCATGGCTGCTGACCCCTTTGAGGAATGCCAGGACTAGGACAGAAGAACGTCATAATGCGATACATTGGTGAACCAGAAGGATCATTGAAAGGACATTTGGAATCCTGAAGGCCAGATTCAGGTGCCTCTATCTAACTGGTGGATCCTTGTTGTACTCACCCAAGAAGGTCTGCCAGATAGTAGTGGCACGCTGCATGTTGCACAACTTGGCCCTCAGACACCATGTACCTTTTCTGCAGAAGGAGGAGACTGGATATACCCTTGAGGCAGCAGTGGACCCTGAGGACAGTGAGGATGAGGAGGCGGAGGATGATGATGTGGACAACAGAACAACTGTGATACATCAGTACTTCCATTGACACACAATTGAGACAGTGCAACTTTACATTTCTATGACTATTGTATTCTGTGTGACATTGCCATGCTGGCATCACCCACTTCTTTGCACTACTTATTGTTACCTCTGGATATTCATTTTGGCCTCAATTCATTTTGGCCTCAAGCAACTGGTCACCTCGCCCACCCACTCAGCTGGCCACAAGCTTGACGCCATCTTCTCCTCCAACAGCCACATCACCTTCACTCACACCACCGAACTCCATTGGACTGACCACCACTGTGTTAATTTTTCCTTCCTGAAGCCCACCACCCACCACCCACCACCAACAGCATCCGATCCCTCACCGCAAGGGGAACAACATCTCCAAGGAACAGCTGATGTTCAACCTCGCCCAATCCCTACCACCCAAAACCAGCAACCCCAACACCGCCACCCTCAACCTCAAAAAATGGCTCGATGACTGCGGCAAGACCCTCGCTCCACTCAAGAAAATCTACAACACCCGCATCACCAAGAAAGCTTCCTGGTTCACCGCAAAACTTCAGGCCTCGAGAATGCCAGAAAACTGAGAAAACCTGGTGCCAAGAACAATCAGAGAGCAACTTCACCACCCTCAAATCAGCCATGCACAAATACCACCAGCTCATCCGGACCACCAAAAGATCCTTCTACAAGGAGCAGATAGACAACAACGAACACAACAGCAAGGAACTATTCAACATCATCAAGGAACTCACCAACCCCAAATCCTGCTCCATCGACCCTCCCCACTCACAAGACCTCTGCAACTCTCTCTCCATCTTCTTCCACCGCAAGATCACAGACATACATGGAAGCTTCGCAAAGCTGTCCCCCACCACCACTGACATGATCAACCCCATCGCACCCTGCTGCACCAACGTACTGAGCGCCTGGACCCCCACCAATGATGAAGAAACCACCAAAACCATGAGCACCATGCACTCCGGCTCTCCCACAGACCCTTCCCCTCACCACGTCTTCAATAAGGCCAGCTAAATCATTGTTCTCCAGCTCCGGACCATCATAAACAGCTCCTTTGAGACTGTCATTTTCCTGGAAAGCTGGAAACACCCAGAAGTCAACGCCTTGCTCAAAAAGCCCAAAGCCGACCCCAAAGACCTCAAATCTACCGACCTATCTCCAAACTCCCCTCCCCCACATAGGTCATAGAGAAGATAGTCAACAATCAACTTTCCCGCTTCCTGGAGGACAACAGCCTACTCAATATCTCCCAGTCTGGATTCTGCAAAAACAACAGCACCAAGACACCCCTCATCGCCTGCACCAACGGCATCAGGACCAGGCTAGACAAAGGTGAAACCGTTGCCCTCATCTTTCTCGACCTTTCTGCAGCCTTCCACACCGCATGTCACCAAACCCTTCGCACATGCCTCTTCGATGCCGGCATTCACCACAGAGTCCTGGACTGGCTCACCTCCTTTCTTTCTAAAAGAACACAAAGAGTTCGCCTCCCCCCGTTCCGGTCAAAGGCCCCCAAGACCATATGCGGAGTCCCCCAGGGATTCTCACTCAGCCCCACCCTCTTCAATATCTACATGGCTCTGCTTGCCAGCATCGTCTGACCCCATGGCCTCAACATAATTTCCTACGCTGACGACACCCAGCTCATCCTCTCCCTCACAAGGAACCCCGCAACCATCAAGAACAACCTCCACACCGGACTCCTCGCTATCGCCAACTGGATGTCAGCAAGCCACCTCAAGCTGAACTCAGAAAAAAACAAGATCATCATCTTTGGACCCAACAAGTCAGCATGGGATGACTCCTGGTGGCCGGCCACCCTGGGGCCACCCCCACCACCTACCACCCACGCACGCAATCTCAGCTTCATACTAGACTCTTCACATTCCATGACCCAGAAAGTCAACACCATCTTGTCCTCATGCTTCATCACCCTTCGTATGCTCTGCAAGACCTTCAGGTGGATTCCCATGGAAACCAGAAGAACAGTCACCCACACCCTCATTAGCAGCAGACTGGACTACGGCAACGACCTGTCACAGTGCTCTTTCCTCTGGATCTGCACGCCGTAGAACAAATGGGCCACCTCCCGGCGTCACCAACTCAGAAAGTTATTATAACACTGAGTATTGATGAAGCCAAGCGGGGGTAATGGAAATTAGGATAAGGAACTGCAGGGAGAGAGATCTGAAAAGGAAAATGGTTAAGCATGTATGCATGTACTTGTTTACAACAACATCAACATGCAATTACACACTTAGACTAAGGCGTCTCCATGGATGCAAGTGTTGAGAGCCTTATGGAATAGACAGAGGCGTCTCCGTGAGTGCAAGTGTTGAATCCCTTATGGAATAGACAAAGGCGTCTCCATGAGTGCAAGTGTTGAGACCCTTATGTAATAGACAAAGGCGTCTCCGTGAGTGCAAGTGTTCAGACCCTTATGGAATAGACAAAGGCGTCTCCAGGAATGCAAATGTTGAGACCCTTATGGAATAGACAAAGGCGTCTCCAGGAATGCAAATTTTGAGACCCTTGTGGAATAGAGAAAGGCGTCTCCAGGAATGCAATTGATGAGACCCTTATGGAATGGACAAAGGTGCCTCCAGGAATGCAAATGTTGAGACCCTTATGGAATAGACAAAGGCATCTCCAGGAATACAAATGCTGAGACCCTTATGGAATAGACTAAGGTGTCTCCATGAATGCAAATGTTGAGACCCTTATGGAACAGACAAAAGCGTCTCCATGAATGCAAATGTCGGGACCCTTATGGAATAGACAAAGGCATCTCCAGGAATGCAAATGTTGAGCCCCTTATGGAATAGACAAAGGCGTCTCCAGGAATGCAAATGTTGAGACCCTTATGGAATAGACAAAGGTGTCTCCAGGAATGCAAATGTTTAGACCCTTATGGAATAGACAAAGGCGTCTCCAAGAATGCAAATTTTGAGACACTTATGTAAATCATGAAACAAGAACAATTAGTAAAATCCTGATGCCTCAGGATGGCCATGATCATTAGGCAAAAACCTGGGTGTGGCCCTTCTCTGAATCATAGAACAAGAACAATGGGTAAAATCATGATACTTCAGAATGCCATGAGCCTTCGACAAAACTGGGCGTGGCACTTCTCTGAATCATGGAACAAGAACAATTAGTAAAATCATAATACTTCAGGATGACGTGAGCATTAAACAAAACTGGGCGTGGCCCTTCTCTGAATCATATGACAAAAACAAACTGAGACCTCTGAACCTTGAGAAGGCAAGAGCTTGGACCTTGGACATACTCTGAATCATCAATCATGCAACTACTGTGCATTCATAAACATAAAACGTTTTGGTCTCAGTCTAGAAATTCGCAAAGACTTAAATATGTATCTCACATATCATCAAAGGCTTAAATATGTCTCTCACATATTATGCTTCCAAAAACAATGAAACTTTGATTTGCTTATCTTTGAGATGTTTTCACATTTTGCCACCTAGGCCTGAAAGTTTTACTCATGTAAACTGAAGCGCCTTGATTACTGTGCAAGGGGGCTTTACTCCTTTGAACTGAAGCCCTTTAAACATCGTGTCAAGTGTACTCTACTCCTGTGAACTGAAACGCTGTGTATATTGTGCCAAGGGCGCTTTACTTCCTGTGAAGTGAAGCACTTTAAACATCGTGTCAAGTGCGCTCTACTCCTGTGAACTGAAGCGCTTTCGAACATTGAGGCCAATGCGCTTTTTCTCCTCTGAAACTGAAGCACTATGCCAACATGCGTTATTCCTGTGAACTGCAGCGCTATATCAAAGACGCGTTACTGCTGTGAACTGAAGCACATTTCCAAAGCGCGTTGCTGCTGTGAACTGAAGCGTGTTTCCAAAGCGTGTTGCTGCCATAAATTGAAGCACGTTTCCAAAGAGCGTTGCTGCCGTGAACTGAAGCGCTTTTCCAAATTGCGTTGCTGCCATGAACTGAAATGCTTTTCCGAAGCGCGTTGCTGCTGTGAACTGAAGCGCTTTACTGAGCGTGTTTGCTGCTGTGAACTGAAGTGCTTTACTGAGCACGTTTGCTGCTGTGGACTGAAGCACTTTACTGAGCGCGTTTGCTGCCGTGGACTGAAGCGCTTTACTGAGCGCATTTGCTGCTATGAACTGAAGCGCTTTACTGAGCGCGTTTGCTGCCTTGGACTGAAGTGCTTTAGTGAGCACGTTTGCTGCTGTGGACTGAAGCGATTTACTGAGCGCGTTTGCTGCCTTGGACTGAAGCACTTTAGTGAGCGCGTTTGCTGCTGTGGACTGAATCGCTTTACTGAGAGCAATTGCTGCTGTGGACTGAAGCACTTTACTGAGCGCGTTTGCCACCGTGAACTGAAGCGCCTTACTGGGCACGTTTGTTGCCGTGAACTGAAGCGGCCTAAAACGCCATGCTTGTTAGTCTAGGGGAATGCTGAAAGTTAGGGAGAAACAACTCCCTTCTGACATGGGCTCTTCACGGCATTATCCACCCACGAGTATGACCTACTCGTGTCTGAATTCGCAAAGGGAATAACTGGAATCTTCGAGTTTCTGCCAAGCTGTCTTTGAAGAAATTCTGCTTTGCTCCAGAGGAAGGTCCCTTGATGTCTGACTGCATTGAAGTCTTCAAAATAGTGAGCAACGTGCTTAGGTGTTGCTTGGCTTTATAGGCCTGCCACACCCCAAGATGGCTGCTGCCTCTAAAAACATGGGAATTGTAGTCCCTTCATAGGATAGCCCTGATAAGTGCATCTTGTCCACCAATGCCCTGAACCTGCAGCTACATGAGCTTTACCACAGGGCAGACGATGTTGATGGGCATTCTTGGAACAAGCGGGGATGACCAGTGGTGCGCATAAAGTGCCGCAAATCCGTGCAGCGGAGTTTCGGGTGGGACCTGGACCGTGCACATCCTTATTCCTGACACGCCCTCTACGCAGGATCATCAGCCAAGCTCCAGAAAAAACTCCAGCGCCTCCAGAACATCTCAACACATCTCATCCTCAACCTCCCTCGCCACGAACACATCTCCGCCCACCTCAGAGCCCTACACTGGCTATCCATCAGCAAAAGGATCGTCTTCAAAATCCACGCTCACAAAGCCCTCCACGACACCAGACCTGCCTACCTCAACGATCGACTTAACTTCCACATCCCGACACGCCAGCTCTGCTCCGCCGACCTCGCCCTTGCAACAGTCCCTCGCATTCACAATACCACAACCGCCGGCAGATCCTTCTCCCACTTTGCCGCCAAAACCTGGAACTCCCTCCCCACCAACCTACGTAAGACCCAGGACCTCCTGACCTTCAGGAAGCACCTCAAGACCTGGCTCTTCGAGCAGCAGCACTCCCCCCCACCCAAGTGCCTTGAGACCCTACTGGGTGAGTAGCACGCTCAACAAATTTATTGATTGATTGATTGATGACACATTCTTCTGGTATGATCACAACAGCCAGATACAGGTCAATAATTCTATGCACATTCTATGTACAGTTCTTTTGCAATGGTTGTAGCTGTTTCAATCAATACAAATGTACAATACGTGAAATACAAATAGTCGAGTTTTTTCCAAGGGTGTTCATTGTAGTGCTAAAATATAGAGGGGAAAGTGCAATGGAATGGGGTGGTGATGAATGAAAGTCCAGGGTATTGTTACAGTCTGTTTGTAGCACAGGTGCATTGTCCATGGGGACGTAGGAAGGGGAGCAATGGCAGTTCAAGGTGGACAAGGTGACTGAGTGTGACACAAGGGGGACAATCAGGAGAGTCTCATTTCCTGGTGGTGGTCTTGGCAAGTGTTTCTGCCTTCTGTCTGGATCGTAGGGAACGTTTGTGGGGTGATTCACCTTCTGCAGGGGAGGGGTGCTGGTGGCCTGTTGGTCATGTTTCGGGGTCTTCTGGTCACTAGCGGTAGCGGAAGTGGAGGGCTGTTCAGATTACTGGCTAGTGGTAGGGGGCCGTTGGTGTGACACTGCCTCCCTCATGATGTTGGCCATGTCTACCAGCACCCCCGCTACGGAGACTAGGGTGGTGTTAATGGCCTGCAAGTCCTCTCTTATCTCCTGATACTGTCCCTCCTGCAGCCGCCTGTTCTCCTGCACGTTGTCTAGGATCTGGCCTATCGTGTCCTGGGAATGTTGGTAGGCTCCCAGGATATCAGAGAGTGCCTCCTGGAGAGTCGGTTCCCTGGTCCTATCCTCCCCCTGGCACACAGAGGTCCTCCTAGTGTCCCTGTTGGCTTGTGCCTCTGTCCCCTGAACCCTGTGCCCACTGCCACTGACCCCAGGTCCCTGATTGTCTTATATGCGAGGTGTGGCCTGGGGTGCCTGTACAGGTGGGCACACTTCTGATTGATGTGTCCTGGGGACATAGGTTTGGGGAGACTGTGTGAGTGCTGTGGTGTTGGTTCCTGATGGGGGAGGCTCTGTGGTGGTCTGTGACTGGGCTTGGGTGACTGATTGTCCAGTGGTCCCTGATGGGCCAGGTAGATCGTCCAGATTCTGAAGTCGAGAGTTACTGTTATCACTGTGAGCCTCTTCTATTGGGGGACAGGATAGTGGTGGCACCTTCTCTCCAGTGACATTGGCTGGGGTACCTGTGGTGATGTAAATGATGTATTATACTTCAGGTATCTGACATTTGTACTTTTGTAGCTTCCCATCTATGGGTGTTGTTCTCCTGCCAGCTTTTGCACGTGTATTTTGGTGTATAGTGGTTATGCTAGTTTCCACATGCTGTGCATGCTTTGGTGATGGGTGTCCATGCAGGGCTGGGAGGGGTGTTCATGCATTGGTACAGCATGCAGGCCTTGGCATTGGGAGTAGTGTGATGGGATGGTAGAGTGTGTGGGATGGAGTGGAGTGATGGGAGTGAGGGTGTGGGTGTATAATGGCATGCAGGTACGGGGGATGATAATTGTTTAAAGTTGACTTACCAGTGTTCAGTCCTCCTCCAACTCCGGGGAGTCCCTCAAGATGCAGTATTGCCAAGACTTGCTCCTCCCATGCTGTGAGTTGTGGTGGAGGAGGTGGGGGTCCACCGCTAGTCCTCTGGATAGTGAGCTGGTGTCTTGCTGCAATGGAACATACCTTCCCCTGCAGGTCGTTCCATCTCTTCCTGATGTTGTCCCTTGTAATTGAGTGTTGTCCCACGGTGTTCACCCTGTCCACGATTTTCCGCCATGGCTCCATTTTCCTTGTTATTGATATCTGCTGAACATGTGCTCCAAATAGTTGTGGCTCTACCCTGACAATTTCCTCCACCGTGACCCTTAACTCCTCCTCAGTGAAACCGGGGTGCCTTTGTGGTGCCATGGGTGTTATGTGATGTGTGTTGATGAGGGTGTGTTGAGTAATATGTTGGGGTGTGATGTGGAGTGTGTGAGGGGTGTATGGGTGTGAGTGGTGTGTGTGTCTAGTTGTCGTTGTGGTCTTGTGGCAATTAATTGTATTCGTAAAGGGTTGTAGGTAATGTGGGGGTGTGTTTTATAGTGGTGTGGTGTGTGTGTGTATGGGTGTCAAGTGTGTGTTGTTTGAATTGGCCAATGTGGTATTGTTTTGTCTGTGTGCGCGGCGGTATGTACCGCCAATGGTTTACTGCCGTTGTATGTCCGTAGTGGTGATTCGTGGGTCATAATCTGATGGGTGTTGTTCTATTGGCATAACGGTGTGGGTTTTGGGACTGCCACTTTTGCACTGACCTTTAGGGCTGGTGGATTTGTGTATGTGGCTGTATTCTGTTAGATTGGTGTGGGTGGGTGATATTATGGTGAACAGATATTCGCCAGCGCAGCGCTAAGTTGGCGCCCGTCAGCACAGCGGTAAGTGGCATTTACCGCCAATGTCATAATGAGGGCCTAAGTTCTCTATGCTCATGTTTATTGTAAGATGGTGGGGGGTTTTGCATTCACATCTCTCATCTTCACAATTATGCTTCTTTTATTATTCGTTATCCTAATCATTGCAGCTCATACATTTTACCGAAGATTGCAGTCTTTTCAATAAATATTTTGAAAACTCTCCTGCATCTCCTTCATTGCCTGAGTGTAACTGGGACTTATTGCTAACATGCCAGAAGGATAACTTCCTTTCCACCACAAATCCCCTCAGATGTCGCAATCTAGAGTTCCAGGTGTAAGGCTGCCAGAAATCACCTTTTATTGTTTGGGTTTTTGGTGAGGTACTGCTAACAGGTGAGACAGGAGGGTTGGGATGACATTTGTGACTTATTATAGGAATGGCTTAGTGACCTACAAACAAAAATGCTGTCATCCCTAAACCAGCGGTCTCGCCTAGGAGCGAGAATCCAATTACAACAAAAGAATGCTGTAGTAAGAATATTCAATGCCTTCCTAGGTGAAAGGACAACAAGATAAAGAAAATAAAACACAACCATGAATGTGGCACATTCTAAAAGTATAAAAGAAAAGAAAAGAAACTGTTACTAAGCCAAAGGCACAAGCAGCAAGGCTAGGTGCAAAACTAACGTGCCCAGAGACACCACTAAATTTGATCTACAACATTGTCACTGCAGTGGACTGTGAGCTATTACCAGTCATTGAGAAAAACGTGCCCTGAGTTGAAGAATGCTCACCTGTTTCAGTCTTAATACAGGGAGCAGCCTGCAAATCGCAATATACATGACTATATCATACACATTCACACCTTTCTTTCACATATTGTTACACCTATAGGATGTTCCCTATTTGGATATTGACATTCAGATTCCTATATTTCAGAAGTTCAAATCTGTGTGTGAGATAGGCACTTGATGAAAGTGGAATATTGTTGTCTCTTCAGGAATGTTTCAATCATATGTGATCACTGATTTGCTGTATTCGCAGCTGTCCCCCATTTTAAAACATAACTATGTGGTTGTGACTACTTGCCCACATGTCACTCTAATACTTTGACCAGAAAAAGAGAGATCATGTCTGACTAATTTTAAAACTAATTAAAATAAAATTAAATTAAATTACATATGTCCTGCTGGTTCTGTAAGTTTGTGAAAATGTTCATTCGCTAGTATGAACCATGGTGCAATTTAACTATATTTTGGGGTGGGTCACTTCCTGGATTGAAATAGATGATACTAGTTCATAGCTGATCCTATGACAGCAATTAACTGTTCCCAAATCACCACCTTCATGTCTCTGCTTGTATCTCTTGGCAATCTAGACAGTGCGAACCTAACAAAAGTTGGTAGAAGAACATAACTGTAAACCGCACTGGATTATGATTCTTTGGGGCTACTCTGGCCAGATAAATTTAAATTCTGTGGGATGTATGCATGTGCTCTAAAAAATTGCATGTGGTCAAAATCACCTAGGATTTTTAGCATATGTGATACTTATCGCACTGTATATTTATTATACTTTGGAAAATATTGTTTCAACAGTGTGCAGTAAAATCTCTTGGGCTTTTCACCCAGTATACTCAGTACTTTCCAATGTAATGGCAGCTGCACAGTTTAATACCAGGTTTGTAATTAGGGCTTAGGGTACAGATGTATAAATAAACTTGTCACATAATACGTGACACACATCGCAACCAATATTTTTTTGAAACAGTAAAGACATTTTCAATCTGACCTATGCATTAAAAGGTCACTTCCTAAAATTCCAAACCATCTTTGGTGGCAATATGACCTACCTCATTAAGGCTAATAACGTAGGTTGCAAATAGTGACTCATTATGCTTGGCTATAATCATAGGGATGGGGGTTTGCTGGGTTCAGCAGACCACCATATCTGTGATTACTTTTAAATGCAGCCTTTTTCCTTAAGGGAAACGTGCCAGTTTAAAAAATATATATATTTTTAGTTTGAGTGTTTAAAGTGGTCTCCTCTGCCTGCAGACCTGTGTGCTGGCCTGTTTGCTTGGGCCCTGATGCCCTGTGCCCCATTTTGCTGTCTCTATGGTCTGGGTCTCAAAGAGTTAGTGCAAACAAGCATGCTGTGGTTGGTGTCCCTGGGGCACAGGAGCACAGTGAGGAGTGGCCCCAGGGCATTGGCAGGCACCTGCTTGTAAGTGCCTATCACTGCCATGACCCCAGGCAGCCTAAGGAGTGAATTGCCGTGGAGGAGCCGCTGCGCTGCTGCTATAAATGTAGTAGTCCCCAGGAAATTGTGAACATTAAGGTACGGATCGTGGGCGGGAGGGAAGCCTCATTGGATGTCTCCGTTCCTATAGGGCCCACTTTCTGCTTTGTGACTCGCGGGTGGAAGGGAAGCCACATCGGAGGTCCCAGTTCCCACCGGGCCCTCTTTCTGCTTTGTGGCTCACAGCAAGGAGGGAAGCCTCATCAGAGGTACACATTCTCTCCGATCACCCTGCTATTCGGTTGTTAGCAGGCTGGGGTAGTGATCCTCAATGGAGGTCCCCGGTCCTGCAAGTATAGTAAAATAATAGGAGCCGGCAGGAGCAGCCCGATTCCCCCCAAGATTGCAACGTGGTGATTTCGGCATTTTTTTGTATGGTCCCTGATTTATATTCTGGGGAAATGTTTTCCTGATGTGAGCATTTATTTTGGTAAGCTGATGGACTATGTAGATTGTTTCATTGAATAGGCTTCATGATGCGGTCGTGGCCTCCATGTTAAAAGCGATTACTCTGCCTTGAGCATTTTTGGTTATGTCTCATTGTTAGACCTGACAGCCTTAGGGTTGTCACCCCTAACGTTTTGCCTGCCTCCCTCCACTTTTTGGACACTGTTTTTGCTGGTTTTGAGACTCTGCACACTTTATCACTGCTAACCAGTGCTAAAGTGCATATGCTCTCTCCCTTTAAACATGGTAACATTGGATCATAACCAATTGGACTATTTAATTTACTTATAAGTCCCTAGTACTGTGCACTATATGTGCCCAGGTCCTGTAGATTAAATGCTACTAGTGGACCTGCAGCACTGGTTGTGCCACCCACTTAAGTAGCCCCTTAACCTTGTCTCAGGCCTGCCATTGCAAGGCACGTGTGTGCAGTTTCACTGTCAATTCGACTTGCCATTTAAAAGTACTTGCCAAGCCTAAAACTCCCCTTTTTGTACATATAAGACACCCCTAAGGTATTCCCTAGGTAACCCATAGGGCAGGGTGCTGTGTGGGCAAAAGGCAGGACATGTACCTATGTAGTTTACATGTCCTGGTAGTTTAAAACCCCCAAATTAGTTTTTACACTGCTTTGAAGCCTGCTCCCCTCATAGGCTAACATTGGGGCTGTCCTCACATATTGTTTGAGTGGTAGCTGCTGATCTGAAAGGAGTAGGAAGGTTATATTTAGTGTTGGACCTGGCTTTTTGACAGGGACATCCCCAAACTTTTTGCCTCCTTCCTCCTATTTTTTCTGACCTGTTGTTGTTGGCTTTTGACCTCTGAGCACTTTACCACTGCTAACCAGTGCTAAAGTGCATATGCTCTCTGTGTAAATTGTACTATTGATTGGTTTATCCATGATTGACTATTTAATTTACCTGTAAGTCCCTAGTAGAGTGCACTACATGTGCCTGGGGCATGTAGATTAAATGCTACTAGTGGGCCTGCAGCACTGGTTGTGCCACCCACCTCAGTAGCCCCTTAACCTTGTCTCAGGCCTGCCATTGCAAGGCCTGTGTGTGCAGTTTCACTGCCACTTCGACTTGGCATTTAAAAGTACTTGCCAAGCCTAGAACTCCCCTTTTTTTTCTACATATAAGTCATCCCTAATGTGTGCCCTAGGTAACCCCTAGAGCAGGGTGCTGTGTAGGTAAAAGGCAGGACATGTACCTGTGTAGTTATATGTCCTGGTAGTGTAAAACTCCTAAATTCGTTTTTACACTACTGTGAGGCCTGCTCCCTTCATAGGCTAACATTGGGGCTGCCCTCATACACTGTTGAAGTGGCAGCTGCTGATCTGAAAGGAGCAGGAAGGTCATATTTAGTATGGCCAGAATGGTAATACAAAATCCTGCTGACTGGTGAAGTCGGATTTAATATTACTATTCTAGAAATGCCACTTTTAGAAAGTGAGCATTTCTTTGCACTAAAATCTTGTTGTGCCCTTCAATCCACGTCTGGCTAGGTTTAGTTGACAGCTCCTTGTGCATTCACTCAGACACACCCCAAACACAGGGTACTCAGCCTCACTTGCATACATCTGCATTTTGAATGGGTCTTCCTGGGCTGGGAGGGTGGAGGGCCTGCCCTCACACAAAGGACTGCCACACCCCCTACTGGGACTCTGGCAGACAGGATTGAGCTGAAAGGGAACTTGGTGCATTTCTTAGAGACTCTTTGAAATCACCCCCACTTCAAAGGCACAACTTAGTATAAAACAGGGCCTCTGCCCTACCTCATCAGACACTTGCTGGAGAAGAAACCTGAACCAGAAACTACATCCTGCCAAGAAGAACTGCCTGGCTGCTCAAAGGACTCACCTGTCTGCTTTCTCCAAAGGACTGCTGTCTTGCTGTTGCCCTGCTGCCTTGCTGAACTCTTGTCTGGCTGTGAAAGTGCTCTCCAAGGGCTTGGATAGAGCTTGCCTCCTGTTCCTTGAAGTCTCAGGACCAAAAAGACTTCTTCCTTTCACGTGGACGCTCCGTGCGCCGAAAATTTCGACGCACAGCTTGTTTCGCGGCGAGAAAAACGCCGCACACCGACGCTGATCAACGCGACGCCCTCGGGACGATCGAGACTTCGACGCACAACCTCGCAAGGACAAAGCCGCCCGACTTCCAAGGAGAAATCGACGCGACGCCTACCGTGAGTGCGAAACTTTGACGCACGGCCTCGCAAGGACAACGCCGCCCGACTTCCAAGGAGAAATCGACGCGACGCCTGCCGTGAGACCAAAATTTCGACGCACGGCCTCGCAAGGACAACGCCGCCCGACTTTCAAGGAGAAATCGACGCGACGCCTACCGTGAGATCGAAACTTCGACGCGCAGCCCCGCAGAACGACGCGCAGCCGGAAAATAAGCAGGAGAATCCACGCACAGACCCGGGACATCTGGTAATCCCCGCGATCCACAAAAAGAGACTGTCTGCGCGCCGGAAAACGACGCCCGACTTCCCTGCGTGGAAAAGAACGACGCAAGTCTGTGTGTGCTGAGGAGAAATCGACGCACACACCACTTTTTCCACGCATCTCTTCTCCTGTGGCCCTCTGAGGAGATTTCCCACCAGAAACCAGGTACTCTGTGCTTGAAAGACACTTTATTGCTTTTTAAAAGACTTAAAGACACTTAATATCACTTTTCAGTGATATCTTTACAAATTCGTATTGCAACTTTGATCGTTTTGACCTACAAGTACCCAGATAAATATTCTATATTTTTTCTAAACACTGTGTGGTGTATTTTTGTGGTGTTATACTATGGTGTTGTATGATTTATTGCACAAATGCTTTACACATTGCCTTCTAAGTTAAGCCTGACTGCTCGTGCCAAGCTACCGGAGGGTGAGCACAGGCTGATTTTGGATTGTGTGTGACTTACCCTGACTAGAGTGAGGGTTCTTGCTTGGACAGAGGGCAACCTAACTGCCAACCAAAAACCCCATTTCTAACATTGGTGATCAGCGGTGAGGATAGGACTTGTGTTTGTGCAGTGACATACAGTAGCTAAGTATTTCACTACCTACCCACAGTTGAAGGTCAACTTGATTTTTTATCTCTTTTTTGACTTTTGGTCTCTGATGTCCTCCTGGATATACTATTGATATTTTGGACTTTGGATTTTGTTTTTTGCTGGTAAGATCCTATCAGAATGGGATCGCTTACCTACTTATTCTTTTTGCCTACTGACCACCTCACTAAGGCTGACCTAAGGAAGCTTTGCAGAGAATGTGGCCTTCCTGTAGCAAAGAGATCTACTAAAGCAGAGATGCTACATGCCTACATAGTCTGGGAGGAAGACAGATGGGCAGAGAGAGAGGCAGCAAGAAACCAAATGACTAAGTACCCCTCAGAGGAGGAGGAGGACGACTCAGATGAGGAAAGAGACCCAGTGAAAAAAGAATGGCTCATGGCTCAAGCACGGTGGATGGAAGAGCTAGATGAGTTTATTGAAAGGGCTGAGGCAGCAAGTCTCTTAGCCCTGGAAGAAGAAAAGATTGCAGCTCAAGAGCTGAGCTGTAAAGAGCTGAAACTGGAGGCCGGAAGGGCTGAGTCCAGTTCAGATGGTGGCAGCAAAAATCTTGCATCTAGTACTGCTGAAGAAGGGCACAAGCCCAGAGATGTGGTACCCAACTTGAAGAAGAGAGTTGACACACCCCAGGCGGTTCAAGGGTATGAGGTAGTTCCCGTTATGCACAGGGTCCCTGAGAAGGATTGGGGAACTGGCACAGGGAGTCATATTCCTACTGGGGGGAGGGACACTTTACTGACTCTAGCAGAGAGTGACAGAGAAAATGGTTCCCCCCTGGTGGACGTCCTGGATATAGAGTGTAGAGACATCCCAGAAGAGTTTGGGTTGAGTGTCAGGGACAGACAGATACTGTCTCACCAGTCTCAGGAGGGTGAAGTAGAGTGCTTTTCCAAGGTTGAGTTACTGGGTGGTTGGGTGAAGGGTACTGTGGTTAATACATGTGAAGGGCAGAGTGATGTAATTGCTGGAGAGCATATGTCTGGTCCTTATTTTCCAGAGCTACGCCAACACCAGGTGGAGTGTGAGTTCTCTGACCCCAGGGAACTTACAGTGGAGGCAGACTTTTGGGTGAGTACCAGAGAGTCTGAAGAGGCATTTGGGGGTGCTCCTGAAGGGAGTGGTCTAGGTGGTTCCCGACCAAGTGAGGTGGGAGAGGATTGTAGTGTCCCAGGTAGGTCTCAGAGCCTAACCTGTACCGTAGGGCTACCTTTTGAGGGAAGCCCCGCAGTGTCAGAAGAACTTGGGGGGATGACTGTAGACAGCATCCCAACAGTTCTGGTGTCTGGCAGTACCACTCCTAGTGAGGGGGTGCAGAAGTCCAGACATAGGGTTGAGAGGGGGTGGCCGACCCCAGTGGAGGATCTTGAAAGTCAGGGGTCAGCTCTGAGAGCAGAGCCCCCCAGGAATGACCCAGGTGAAACCGTTTCTGGTTTGGGGGAAACCCAGACTCTGCCGGATGGGCAGAGGTCGGGAGACCTGCGCCAACCAGACTCTTGTGTGGCCATTGGGGACGGCGTGTCCCTTGTGGGGGGTGAGAGTGCCCCCCAGGAAGTCCTGGCATGCCAGGCAAAGATTCAACCTCAGGGTGGTGACTCTGGGTTGGATAACCGGGTTCAGAGGTTAAACTTTGACCTGGTGGGGGGTAGATGTGCCCCCCAGAAAGTCCTGGAATGCCAGGCAATGGTTCAACCTCAGGGTGGTGACTCTGGGTTGGCTTACCAGGGGAAGAGGTCAAACTCTGACCGGGTGGGAGGTAGGTGTGCCTCCCAAGAAGCCCTGCTGTGCCAGGCAATTGTCCAACCTCAGGGTGTTGACTCTGGGTTGGATGGTCAGGTTCAGAGGTTAAACTCTGACCTGGTGGGGGGTAGGTGTGCCCCCCAGAAAGTCCTGGCGTGTCAGGCAGTTGTCCAACCTCAGGGTGTCGACTCTGGGTTGGATGGCCAGGTTCAGAGGTTAAACTCTGACCTGGTGGGAGGTAGGTGTGCCTCCCAGAAAGTCCTGGGGTGCCAGGCAATTGCCCAACCTCAGGGTGGTGACTCTGGGTTGGCTAACCAGGTTCAGAGGTCAAACTCTGACCTGGTGGGGGGTAGGTGTGCCCCCCAGAAAGTCCTGGTATACCAGGCAATGGTTCAACCTCAGGGTGGTGACCCTGGGTTGGAGAACCAGGCTCAGAGGTTAAACTCTGACCTGGTGGGAGGTAGGTGTGCCTCCCTGAAAGTCCTGGCCTGCCAGGCAATGGTTCAACCTCAGGGTGGTGACTCTGGGTTGGATATCCCGGTTCAGAGGTTAACCTCTGACCTGGTGGGGGGTAGGTGTGCCCCCCAGAAAGCCCTGGTGTACCAGGCAGTTGTCCAACCTCAGGATGGTGACCCTAGGTTGGAGAACCAGGTTCAGAGGTTAAACTCTGACCTGGTGGAGGGTCAGTGTGCCCTCCAGGAAGTCCTGGCATGCCAGGCGATTGTTCAACTTCAGGGTGGTGACTCTGAGTTGAATGGCCCAGTTCAGAGGTTAAACTCTGACCTGGTGGAGGGTCAGGGTGCCCTCCAGAAAGTCCTGGCGTGCCAGGCAATTGTTCAACCTCAGAGTGCTGACTCTGGGTTGGATAACCGGGTTCAGAGGTTAAACTCTGACCTGGTGGGGGGTAGGTGTGCCCCCCAGAAAGTCCTGGCGTGCCAGGCAATTGTTCAACCTCAGGGCGGTGACTCTGGGTTGGATACCCAGGTTCAGAGGTTAAACTCTGACCTGGTGGGAGGTAAGTGTGCCTCCCAAGAAGCCCTGCTGTGCCAGGCAATTGTCCAACCTCAGGGTGTTGATTCTGGGTTGGATGACCAGGTTCAGAGGTTAAACTCTGACCTGGTGGGGGGTAGGTGTGCCCCCCAGAAAGTCCTGGCGTGCCAGGCAATTGCCCAACCTCAGGGTGGTGACCCTGGGTTGGGGAACCAGGCTCAGAGGTTAAACTCTGACCTGGTGGGAGGTAGGTGTGCCTCCCAGAAAGTCCTGGTGCACCAGGCAATTGTTCAACTTCAGGGTGGTGACTCTGAGTTGAATGGTCAGGTGCAGAGGTTAAACTCTGACCTGGTGGAGGGTCAGGGTGCCCTCCAGGAAGTCCTGGCGTGCCAGGCAATTGTTCAACTTCAGGATGGTGACTCTGAGTTGAATGGGCAGGTGCAGAGGTTAAACTCTGACCTGGTGGGGGGTAGGTGTGCCTCCCAGGAAGTCCTGGTTTGCCAGGCAGTGATCCAGTCTGAGGGTACAGACCCTGGGCTGGAAGACCAGGTTCAGGGTGTCCCCCCGGACCTGGAGGGAGGGGCTACTGATAACAGTGCCCCTACCATGTTGTCTTCTGAGGAGGCCACTCCTAGTTGGAGGGTGCTGGACCCCCGAAGGGAGGGCAGGGGGAGGGAAGCCTCACCCCGGGCCCTAGTCCAACCTGAAGGTACAGGCCCCAGGTTGGAGGGCCAGTGGCAGGTTAACAGCCCTGCACTGGTGGAGGAATGGTACAGGGTGACTTCTGTAAGCACCCTGACCATGTTGGACCCTGGGGGTACCGCTCCAGGAGGGAGGGTACAAAGCCCCAGAGGGGAGGACCAGGTTCAGGCTGTCATCCCTGACCTGGTGGAAGGGAGAGTGGTTAAAGGGTGCCCAGCACCTGGGGCTACCGCCCCCCACTCTCCACAGCCACAGTGGTTGGAGAGCTTTGAGAGGCCTGGGGCCTGGCTCTCATCCCTGGCAGCTGTCAGTAATCACTGTGGCTTGCTGTCCGGGTGGACAGAGTTATCCCTGGGGAGGGGACAAGTGTCACACCCCAGGGGTAGAGTGGGCAACACCACTATGTTGGTCATGGTGGTACTATCCTGCTCCTGGGATACATCTGTGAGCAAAGTAAGGTTAGGTGCTACACAGATGGGATCCGCAGGAAAGGAGAAAGGTTCCCCATGGATGGGCTTAGTGGGCCCTGAGAGTATGGACAGAGGGATCCAATGGGAGTCAGGAAGGCGAAGAACTGGAGCATGCCCCTGCTGTTGTGGGCCTGGGTCCTTGTTCTGTCGCCTCAAACAGGGAAGTACATCAGGATAGTGATTGTTCTCCCCTGGCTTTAGGCTGGTGGGGGGTCATGTTGGACCTGGCTTTTTGACAGGGACATCCCCAAACTTTTTGCCTCCTTCCTCCTATTTTTTCTGACCTGTTGTTGTTGGCTTTTGACCTCTGAGCACTTTACCACTGCTAACCAGTGCTAAAGTGCATATGCTCTCTGTGTAAATTGTACTATTGATTGGTTTATCCATGATTGACTATTTAATTTACCTGTAAGTCCCTAGTAGAGTGCACTACATGTGCCTGGGGCATGTAGATTAAATGCTACTAGTGGGCCTGCAGCACTGGTTGTGCCACCCACCTCAGTAGCCCCTTAACCTTGTCTCAGGCCTGCCATTGCAAGGCCTGTGTGTGCAGTTTCACTGCCACTTCGACTTGGCATTTAAAAGTACTTGCCAAGCCTAGAACTCCCCTTTTTTTTCTACATATAAGTCATCCCTAATGTGTGCCCTAGGTAACCCCTAGAGCAGGGTGCTGTGTAGGTAAAAGGCAGGACATGTACCTGTGTAGTTATATGTCCTGGTAGTGTAAAACTCCTAAATTCGTTTTTACACTACTGTGAGGCCTGCTCCCTTCATAGGCTAACATTGGGGCTGCCCTCATACACTGTTGAAGTGGCAGCTGCTGATCTGAAAGGAGCAGGAAGGTCATATTTAGTATGGCCAGAATGGTAATACAAAATCCTGCTGACTGGTGAAGTCGGATTTAATATTACTATTCTAGAAATGCCACTTTTAGAAAGTGAGCATTTCTTTGCACTAAAATCTTGTTGTGCCCTTCAATCCACGTCTGGCTAGGTTTAGTTGACAGCTCCTTGTGCATTCACTCAGACACACCCCAAACACAGGGTACTCAGCCTCACTTGCATACATCTGCATTTTGAATGGGTCTTCCTGGGCTGGGAGGGTGGAGGGCCTGCCCTCACACAAAGGACTGCCACACCCCCTACTGGGACTCTGGCAGACAGGATTGAGCTGAAAGGGAACTTGGTGCATTTCTTAGAGACTCTTTGAAATCACCCCCACTTCAAAGGCACAACTTAGTATAAAACAGGGCCTCTGCCCTACCTCATCAGACACTTGCTGGAGAAGAAACCTGAACCAGAAACTACATCCTGCCAAGAAGAACTGCCTGGCTGCTCAAAGGACTCACCTGTCTGCTTTCTCCAAAGGACTGCTGTCTTGCTGTTGCCCTGCTGCCTTGCTGAACTCTTGTCTGGCTGTGAAAGTGCTCTCCAAGGGCTTGGATAGAGCTTGCCTCCTGTTCCTTGAAGTCTCAGGACCAAAAAGACTTCTTCCTTTCACGTGGACGCTCCATGCGCCGAAAATTTCGACGCACAGCTTGTTTCGCGGCGAGAAAAACGCCGCACACCGACGCTGATCAACGCGACGCCCTCGGGACGATCGAGACTTCGACGCACAACCTCGCAAGGACAAAGCCGCCCGACTTCCAAGGAGAAATCGACGCGACGCCTACCGTGAGTGCGAAACTTTGACGCATGGCCTCGCAAGGACAACGCCGCCCGACTTCCAAGGAGAAATCGACGCGACGCCTGCCGTGAGACCAAAATTTCGACGCACGGCCTCGCAAGGACAACGCCGCCCGACTTCCAAGGAGAAATCGACGCGACGCCTACCGTGAGATCGAAACTTCGACGCGCAGCCCCGCAGAACGACGCGCAGCCGGAAAATAAGCAGGAGAATCCACGCACAGACCCGGGACATCTGGTAATCCCCGCGATCCACAAAAAGAGACTGTCTGCGCGCCGGAAAACGACGCCCGACTTCCCCGCGTGGAAAAGAACGACGCAAGTCTGTGTGTGCTGAGGAGAAATCGACGCACACACCCCTTTTTCCACGCATCTCTTCTCCTGTGGCCCTCTGAGGAGATTTCCCACCAGAAACCAGGTACTCTGTGCTTGAAAGACACTTTATTGCTTTTTAAAAGACTTAAAGACACTTAATATCACTTTTCAGTGATATCTTTACAAATTCGTATTGCAACTTTGATCGTTTTGACCTACAAGTACCCAGATAAATATTCTATATTTTTTCTAAACACTGTGTGGTGTATTTTTGTGGTGTTATACTATGGTGTTGTATGATTTATTGCACAAATGCTTTACACATTGCCTTCTAAGTTAAGCCTGACTGCTCGTGCCAAGCTACCGGAGGGTGAGCACAGGCTGATTTTGGATTGTGTGTGACTTACCCTGACTAGAGTGAGGGTTCTTGCTTGGACAGAGGGCAACCTAACTGCCAACCAAAAACCCCATTTCTAACATTTAGTATGACCAGAATGGTGATATAAAAGCCTGGTGACTGTTGAAGTTGGATTTAATATTACCATTTTAGAAATGTCACTTTTAGAAAGTGAGCATTTCTCTGCACTTAAATATTCCTGTGCCTTACAATCCATGTCTGGCTGGGTTTAGTTGACAGCTCCTTGTGCATTCACTCAGACACACCCCAAACACAGGATACTCAGCCTCACTTGCATACATCTGCATTTTTAATGGGTCTTCCTGAGCTGGGAGGGTGGAGGGCCTGCTCTCACACAAAGGACTGCCACACCCCCTACTGGGACCCTGGCAGACAGGGCTGAACTGAAAGGGGACCTGGTGCACTTCTAAGCCACTCTTTGAGGTCTCCCTCACTTCAAAGGCACATTTGGGTATACAAACAGGGTCTCTGCCCCTTCCAAATCAGACACTTCCCGGAGAAGAAACTTGTAACCAGAACCTGCATCCTGCCAAGAAGAACTGCCTGGCTGCCCAAAGGACTCACCTGACTGCTTTCTGTGAAGGATTGCTGCCTTGCTGTTACCCTGCTGCCTTGCTGCTCCCTGGCTGTGGTGAAGAAGTGCTCTCCAAGGGCTTGGATAAAGCTTGCCTCCTGTTCCCTGAAGTCTCAGGACTAACTGGACTCCTTGTGTGGTGAAAATTGGATGCACAGCTTGCTAAAAACGAGACACAGCCTGCCCCGTGGTGAGAAATTCACTGCACGCCGAACCGTTACGACGCAGCCCGACTTCGCAAGGAGAAGATCGACGAGGCGCCTGCGTTGCGACCGGAACTTCGACGCAGGACCCACCAGAACGACGCACAGTGGACCTGGGACGACGCGGCCCGACTTCCAGAGGGGAAATCGACGCAGCGCCTGCCATGTGGACGAAACTTCCACGCAACACCCACCGGAATGACGCATCGCTTGTGACTCCGCTCCACATGCCCAGGATTCCACGCACAGACCCTGAGGTGTCTGAAAACCCGTAATCCAAAGAGGATCCACGACCGAGCGCCGGAAATCGATGCACAGCTGTCCCTGCGTGGAAACTAAGCAACACATCACCATGTGCGGCCCGAGGTATTGACGCACACCCTCTTTGTTTCCACGCTTCTCCTCTGCGGCCCATTGCAGAGATTTTTCAGGCGATCCAGGTACTTTGTGCTTAAAAGAGACTTTGTTTGCTTTAAAAAGACTTAAGACACTTTGGCCCTCATTACAACATTGGCGGTAAATCCCGCTTACCGCCGTGCAGAAGACCGCCAACACACCGCTGCGGCGGCTGAATTCCGCTACAGCTATTACGACCCACAGCCCAGAATCTGCCAAAATCAAGACAAGCACACAAGTCCGCCAAACCAAAGGTCAGTGATAAACTGGCGATAACAAAACCGACACCATCACGCCAACAGGAATTTGCCCACACTATCACGACCCACAAATCCACGTGGTGGTCTTTCAACCACGGTATTCCATTGACGGTACACACCGCCGTGCTCAAAATACACACACATATACAAAACACAACCACATTGGACAATTTGAAATACACACACCTGATACACATACACACACTACTCCCACACACCCAATCCAATATAAAACACACACCCACATCACCTACAAGCCCTTACAACCAAAATTGAGAAAGAAGCCCAGAGAGAGACACCACCAGAAACAACACTAGCATCCACAGGCACACAACACCATCACACACAGAACATCCACACACCTCAGAAAACACACACAAACACATCCCCTCACACATCACAACTGACACCACCTCACATATCACCCACACCACATCATGGCACCTCAACGACACCCCAGGTTCTTTGAGGAGGAGCTCAGGGTCATGGTGGAGGAAATCGTCCGGGTAGAGCCACAGCTATTCGGATCACAGGTGCAGCACACCTCCATTGCAAGGAAGATGGAGCTATGGCGCAGAATCGTAGACAGGGTCAACGCAATGGGACAGCATCCAAGAACACGAGATGACATCAGGAAGAGGTGGAACAACCTACGGGGGAAGGTAAGTTCCGTGGTCTCAAGACACCAGATTGCAGTACAGAGGACTGGCGGTGGACCCCCACCTCGTCCCACACAACTAACAACATGGGAGGAGCAAGTCTTCGCTATACTGCATCCTGAGGGCCTCGCAGGAGTAGCAGGAGGAATGGACTCTGGTAAGTCAAATCTTAACTATTACATCCCCCACCCTACCTTCATGCTATCACATACCCCGCCCTCACCCTCATCCCCATCACTCCAACACCTCACAAATGTCCCACTATCACAACCCACACATCCCAACACCAAGCCCTGCATGCAACACCAAAGCATGGACACCCATCACCAAAGCATGTCCACTATAGATACCCACCCAGACCCCAAATCAAATATCACACAAGATCCTAGACAAGAATGCAAACACTGGAGTACAGGGTCACCCACCCATTGCGCACAATGGCACACACAGATGCAATAATCATGCCTTTACACCCCTGCAGGACCCCTACCCAACGTCACCGAACAGGAGGTTCCAGACTTGTCCACTCCACCCACAGAAGAGGCCCACAGTGATGACAGCAGCCCTGTCCAACTGGATCAAGGTGACCAGCCCGGCCCATCTGGGACCTCAGGACAGTCAGTTTCCCTGACACTGGCACATGCCACCACAGAGCCTCCCCCCTGAGGAAACACCAGCACAGCAGCCACCCAGCTGGCCGATCCCCCTGTCCCTAGGACACGACAAGCAGCAGTGTGCCCACCACTACAGGGAACACAGGCAAACCCACCACCCCAAGAAAATCAGGGACCTGGGGGCAGTGGAAGTGGGCATACGCTTCAGGGGACAGAGGCACAGGAAAACCTGGGAACTGGGAGGACTGCTGTGCGACAGGGGGAGGACAGGCCCAGGGAACCCACTCTCCACGAGGCCCTCTCCAACATCATGGGAGCCTACCACCATTTCCAGGAGACGATGGCAACGGTACTGGCCAAGTTTCAGGAGACCCAGCGGCTGCAGGAGGAACAGTATTTGGGGTTCAGGGAGAAATGTAAGTCCATCAACACCACCCTGGTCACCATTGTAGGGGTGCTGAAGGACCTTGTGAACACCAGGAGGGATACTGTGGCACAACTAGTGGACAGGAGGCACCGCCACGGAACCACAACACCAGCACCCCACCCCCAGCAGATGGAGAACCACCCCGCAAACGGTCCCTGAGATCCAGGACAAAGACAGAGAACAATGCCAAGACCCCCGCCAGGAAATGAGACCCCCCTGAATGTCATCCTTCTGTCCCACTTTGTCACCCTGTCCATCCTTAAACTGCCATTGCTCCACTTCCTATGCCCCTTTGGACAATGCACCTGTGAAACAAATAGACTGGACTCTGCCATGGACATTCCTCCATCATCACCCCTGCCCATTTTACAGCCCCCTACACTAATTAGCACTGAAATAAACACCCTTGAATCACAAAACAATCTGGAGTCAGTCTGTGCTTTCACAAATGTGTATTTGCAATATCTGAGGGAAATAGTAATGTTCATTGTATTGTCAACATACCTATGTCACATAGCTCTAGTGCATGAGGTAACATAGCAGAGGTCACACAGTGGGACCCAAATCTGTGAAATCGAAAGGGAAAGTGACACATCAGGGTCCATACACTGGGTGAATGTGACAGACAGATGATAGGTCGAACAATTTTATCAGCTGTAGGAGGCAGTGATGTCTTCTTACCTGTGTCTCACTGGAAGTATTGCTGGATCATGGTGTTTCTGTTGTCTATGTCCTCTTCTTCTGCCTCCTCTTCTTCACTGTCCACAGGCTCCACAGCTGCAACAAGACCTCCTTCTTCCTGCAGAAAAGGCACCTGTCGTCGCAAAGCCAAGTTGTGCAGCATACAGCAGGCCACGATGATCTGGCACACCTTCTTTGGTGAGCAGTATAGGGAACCACCTGTCATATGGAGGCACCGGAAACTGGCCTTCAGGAAGCCGGAGGTCTTCTCTATAACCCTCCTAGTTCACCAATGTGCCTCATTGCAGCGTTCCTCTGCCCTTGTCCTGGTATTCCTCACTGGGGTCAGTAGCCATGACAGGTTGGGGTAGCCAGAGTCACCTGCAAATGTCGAGGGACTACTGTTAGACACACACTAACCAATAGGGACAACCCCAGACCCAGACAACTATTCACACTGTATAGGGTCCTTGTCCTCACCTAATAGCCACACACGGTGCCTCTGGAGTTGCCCCATCACACAAGGGATGCTGCTATTCCTCAGAATGTAAGCGTCATGCACTGAGCCACATGGGAGATGTACTGGTCGGCCAAACACACCATCTGCATATTCATCGAATGGTAGCTCTTCTGGTTTCTGTTGACCTGTTCACTCCTGTGGGGGGTACCAAGGCCACATGTGTCCCATCAATGGCACCTATGATGTTGGGGATATGTCCCAGGCCATAGAAGTCACCTTTCACTCTCCAGGAAGCCCTCTTCAACATCATGGGAGCGTACCATCATTGCCAGGAGACGATGGCAACTGTACTGGCCAATTTTCAGGAGACCCAGGGGCTGCAGGAGGAACACTATCTGGGGATTAGGGAGGAACTTAAGTCCATCAACACCACCCTGGTCACCATTGTAGGGGTGCTGAAAGACCTTTTGAACACCGGGAGGGACACTGTGGCACAACTAGTGGACAGGAGGCACCGCCACAGGACCACGACACCAGCACCCCACCCCTTGCAGACGGAGAACCACCCTGCAAACGGTCCCTGAGATCCAGGACAAAGACAGAGAACAATGCCAAGACCCCCACCAGGAAATGAGACCCCCCTGAATGTCATCCTTCTGTCCCACTTTGTCACCCTGTCCATCCTTAAACTGCCATTGCTCCACTTCCTATGTCCCTTTGGACAATGCATCTGTGAAACAAATAGACTGGACTCTGCCATGGACATTCATCCATCATCACCCCTGCCCATTTTACAACCCCCTCCCCTAATTAGCACTGAAATAAACACCCTTGAATCACAAAACAATCTGGAGTCAGTCGATGCTTTCACAAATGTGTATTTGCAATAACTATGTAATATAGCAATGTCAATTGTATTGTCAACATACCGATGTAACACAGCTGTAGTCCATGAGGTAATATAGCAGAGGTCACACAGTGGGACCCACATCTGTGAAATGGAAAGTCAAAGTGACAAGTCAGGGTCCATACAGTGGGTGAAAGTGACAAACTTATGCTAGCTCCAACAATAGTATGAGATGTGTGAGGCAGTGACATCTTCTTACCTGTGTCTCACTGGAAGTATTGCTGGATAAAGTTGTTTCTGTTGTCAATATATCTTCTTCTTCTGCCTCCTCTTCTTCACTGTCCACAGGCTCCACAGCTGCCACAAGACCTCCTTCTGGACCATCCTCCTGCAGAAAAGGCACCTGTCATCACAAAGCAAAGTTGTGCAGCATACAGCAGGCCACGATGATCTGGCACACCTTCTTTGGTGAGTAATAGAGAGAACCACCTGTCATATGGGGGCACCAGAACCTGGACTTCAGGAGGCCGAAGGTCCTTTCAATCACTCTCCTAGTTCGCCCATGTTCCTCATTGTAGCGTTCCTCTGCCCTTGTCCTGGGATTTCTCACTGGAGTCAGTAGCCATGACAGGTTGGGGTACCCAGAGTCACCTGCAAATGTCGTGGGACAACTGTTAGACACACACTAACCCTTAGGGACAACCCCAGACCCAGACAACTATTCACAGGTTATGGGCTCCTTGTCCTCACGTATTAGCCACACATGGTGCCTCTGGAGTTGCCCCATCACATAAGGGATGCTGCTATTCCTCAGAATGTAAGCGTCATGCACTGATCCGGGAAACTTGCCATTTATATGGGAGATGTACTGGTCAGCCAAACACACCATCTGCACATTCATAGAATGGTAGCTCTTCCGGTTTCTGTACACCTGTTCACTCCTGCGGGGGGTACCAAGGCCACATGTATCCCATCAATGGCACCAATGATGTTGGTGATATGTCTCAGGCCATAGAAGTCAACTTTCACTGTAGGCAAATCCTCCACCTGAGGGAACATGATGTAGCTGTGCATGTGTTTCAGCAGGGCAGACAACACTCTGGACAACACGTTTGAGAACATAGGTTGGGACATCCCTGATGCAATGGCCACTGTAGTTTGAAAAGACCCACTTGCCAGGAAATGGAGTACTGACAGGACCTACACTAGAGGGGGGATCCCTGTGGGATGGCGGATTGCTGACATCAGGTCTGGCTCCAGTTCCAGGATTGTTGCACGATCAAGTCTGTAGGTGACTATTACGTGTCTCTCTTCCATTGTCGACAGGGCCACCAGCAGTCTGTACATCGGAGGATGCCGCCATCTCATCACCTGCCCCAGCGGACGTGCCCTATGGACGAGAACAGCGAACAGAGAGTCAGCCAACACTGAGGTATTACAAAAAGTCTTTAGCACACATTTGTCAATCCGCAATGTGCCTGTTACTGTGTGTATGCAAGGCCTAGATAGGTGTGACGCAGTTATTATTAATGCCATGTGGCCCCCTGAAATGGCGGCTGCCTGACCTGTAAGGTGGATCAAGGGGATATGATGTTACTGCGCTGGCGTTCCACACCATCGCAGTAGGCGGTCGAAGACCGCAGCGCAATCCTGCATTGGTTAGCATTGGACCCTATGGGTCTGAGGAGCCAATGACTATGTACGCCGGTGGTGACGGTACGCACCGCCGCAGACGTGACCGCCATTTTCTGTCTGTTCACTCACTTGATACCTGACCTACGACAGGAGAGGACCTACACTGCAAGTGCTGCTGTGACCTCAGTCTGGAAGCGACGATGGCTCATGTGTCTGGGGAAAGGGCCCCTGCCTTCACTTCGGACGAGTTGGAGAAGTTAGTGGTTGGGGTCCTCCCCCAGTATACGCTACTATACAGTCCTCCAGAAAAACAGGTGAGTACACTGTGAGCATGCTGCATGGACAATGCATGTTTGGAGTGGTGTGGATGGAAGATACATAGGGGGCGTGGGGTCTGAGCCCTGCATGAGCGGACAGTGAGTGTATGTGCGTCAGGGCAAGGGTGGGAACGTGGGCCAATGACTGTGATGGTCCAGACAGTTAAAGTTTTTCCTTTTCCCCTGTACTATTCCTCTAGGTCAGTGCCCACCAGAAGAAGGATATTTGGCGTGCCATCGCCAAGGATGTCCGGACCCTGGGGGTCCACCACAGACGGAGCACCCACTGCCAGAAAAGATGGGAGGACCTTCGCCGCTGGAGCAAGAAGATGATGGCGGAGGCCCAGCTGGGGATGGCCTCCCAACTTGGGAGGGGTGCCTGTCGCACCATGACCCCCCCTGATGTTCCGGATCGTGGCGGTGGCGTATCCGGAGTTGGATGGGTGCTTGAGGGCATCACAGCAGCCACAAGGGGGTGAGTACCGTCACATCCATCTGACTCTGCACGCATTATGAGGTGTCTGGGTGGGGGAGGTGGGCAGTGGGTTCCCCTAGTCCAGGGTTAGCTTTGTAGGCAAAGTCGCTTTGTGAGGCAGGCTATGTGGCACCCCAACCCCACCAGTGGTAATAGCCATCTACACCTAGTCAGGCTCCTGTGACTTCCATGTGTGCAACTATCGGGCATAGGCCTTGTACCCCATGGCCCTGTGAATGATCTAGGAACTATAAGTGCATGGCGTAGTGCAGAGGGCTGCTGTGTCTGTAGTGTCCGCCAACTGTAGTGGTGTTGCATGCACTGAACATGTCTTTCTTATGTCTCCCCCCCCTTTTTGTGATCTCCCTGTTCGATTGTGAAATAGCATCATCAGGCAGAGGAGCAGTGGCATCGGAGCAAGAGGGAGCTGCATTCCACTGTGCCCTAACGGGCGAAACAACAGAGTCTGAAGCCACCAGTGGGACGGAGGGCGAAGGGAGCTCCACGGCGGGGACAGGAGCAGAGACCAGCGACTCCTCCTCTGATGGGAGCTCCCTTGCAGTGGCGGGCCCCTCTGTGCCCCCTGCATCAACAGGTACAGCCGCCACCCCCCCCCCAACAGCACAGCCCTCCCAGCAGCCCCTCAGCATGTTTCCTGTGGCCGCTCACCCAGGAGGGTGGGCATCTCCTTTGCCCTAGGTACCTCAGGTCCTGCCCCAGTCAGCCCTGCTGGCCTCAGTGAGGAGGCTATTGACCTCCTGAGATCCCTTACTGTTGGGCAATCAACCATTCTGAATGCCATCCAGGGTGTCGAGAGGCATTTGCAAAAAACAAATGCATACCTGGAGGGCATTCATTCTGGCGTGGCAGCCCAACAGAGAGCATTTCAGGCTGTGGCCTCAGCACTGATGGCAGCCATTGTCCCTGTGTCCAGCCTCCCCCTCCAACCTCCTCCACCCAGACCCAATCCCCTGTACCTCAGCCTATCCCAAGCACACCATCAGACCAGCATGAAGACACCTCAACACACAGGGGTGGCTCAGGCAAACATAAGCACCACACATCCCACAGGCACTCACACAAGCATCATACCCATGCACACATACCAACATCCACTGCCTCCACTGTGTCCCACTCCTCCTCGCCGTCCTCCACCCTCCCTGTCTAGTCTCCACTCACACCTGCATGCACTACATCTATAGCCACTACCTCCATCACCAGCACTCCCATCGCCGCACAGCGCTCAGGTGCACTCACCACCCCCACTACCATTCTCACATCCCCTGTGTCCTCTACCAGTGTGTCAGTGAGCCCTCCTCCCAAAGTACACAAACGCAGGCACACACCCACCCAACAGCCATCCACCTCACAACAGCCTCCAGCCCATGCACCTTGACCCAAATTCAGCAAAAGTACACCTCCTACAACCACTACCTCTTCCTCCCCTCCCAAACCCCGTTCATCTACCCATCCTAGTGTGTCTAAAAATAAAATCCTGGCTAATATTGACGTCTTCCCTACACCACCCCCACCCGTCCGTCCCCTAGGGCCAGGCTATCCATGTCCCAACCCAGTACCTCAGCCACCACATCACCAGGCACAGTGATGCCAGCAACTGCGGGCTATTGGAGTGCGCCAACCAACAGGGCTACCAGTGTGCCACGGAGTGAGGGCAAGGACATTCTGCCACCTGCAAAAGATAAGAAGTTGCCCACATCCCGGAGGGAGAAGCCGAAAAAACCTGCCACCAAGGGCTCAGGGAAAACAAAAGGGGATGGTGGCAAGACAGCAGAGCCACCATCCAAGGTGGGGAAGAGCCAGAAAATAAAGGGCAGGTCAGGAGAGGGCATGGTGGCACCGACAATTGGACCAGTGCACACCTTCAGTCCACGCCGACGCCAACCTGTACAGCAGAGAAGACCGCCACCTGCACCACTGTCATTGAGCCCGCCACCAGCACCGCTGCCATTGAGCCCGCCACCAGCACCACAGTCACTGAGCCCGCCACCAGCAACGCAGCCACTGATGCCACCAGCAGCACCGCCGCCACAGAGCCCACCATCAGCACCGCCGCCACGGAGGCCGCCGCAAGCACCGCCGCCACTGAGCCTGCCACCAGCCACGATGCCACAGAGGCCGCTGCAAGCACTGCCGCCACAGAGCCCGCCACCAGCCACAGAGGCCGCCGCAAGCACCGTCGCCCCAGAGCCCGCCGCCAGCACCGATGCCACAGAGGCCACCACCAGCACCGCCGCAACTGACCCTGCCGCAAGCACCGCCAGTGACCCCGCGACATCCTGAGCCTGTGGCACCACCGCAGACATGGCTGCCATCCCCTGTGGTCAGTCGTCCGAGGCTGGTCGTCAGTTCCATGAGCCTGGCCAGCTTCCATGATGCACGACTTTCAGTGGAGAAAGGCATCCACTCACTCATTCCTTGGCAGGATGAAGCACTCTGGGCACAAAGCCCCCTCCAGAACCAGTGGAGAAAGGCATCCACTACCTCAGTCCTTGGCAGGATGAAGCACTCTGGGCACAAAGCCCCCTCCAGAACCAGTGGAGTATCTCATCCACTACCGCAGTCCTTGGCAGGATGAAGCACTCTGGGCACAATGCCCCCTCCAGAACCAGTGGAGAATGTTATCCACTTGAGAGACTGTGGCTTTGCACTCCCCAGGATAAAGCAGTGGGCAACCCACCCACTGGAGAGACTTGAGAGACTGTGGCTTTGCACTCCCCAGGATACAGCAGTGGGCATGGAGCCCCCTCGTGGAGCAGTGGCATCGTGCATTCATCAGGCTGAGGTGCCCCTCTGCCCCTGAGGTGCCTGTTTCATTTCGATCTGATGCCCCTGCACTTTTCTCTCCTTTTGAAGTCTGGTGTCATGTGTGGGCCTCGCCAATGCCTTTTGGGACTCTAATCCACGGACGATGTTTGAGTAATATCCAGACTTGTGTACTTGGTGTACATATTTGTATTTACTGAATTTTGAAATTTCACTATCTGATTTTTATTGATTACATTGGTTCACACCAATTCCTTTTGTCCTTGCGTTATTGAAGGGGGTGGTGGTGATATGTGATGTTGCTGCATGTATTTGCGAGTATGGTGTTGTGAGTAAGGGTGGGGTGGGGGTGTTGCGTTTTGAGTGTGAGTGTCACTCTCTTTTCCCTCCCCTGTGTCTTAGGTGCAGTACTCACCGTGGTCGTCGCCGCCGTCTTTGGTGCTCCTGATAGAGGAGCAGGAATACCATCACAGGGAGTATCTTGAGTTCTGGCTCTATGGCGTCCTGTTAGCTCGTGGGGTGTGGAGAGGTGAGTGTTTTCCCTTCCAAGTCCTGTTTCCGCCAAGTTTTTGTTAACGTTGGTTCCACCCCAGAAAAGGTGGCGGATTGCCGGATTGTGATAGGGTGGGCGGTACTTTGTCTTTTGGTGGTGACCGCCGCGCTGATTGTACCGCCGTGGCGGACGGAGTGTTAAAGTGGCTGTCTTTGTTGGTGGTTCCCGCGATGGTCATGATCAGTTTTTTTTCCGCCGGCCTGTTGGCGGTATTATTGCCACTTTAACACCGACCGCCAGGGTTGTAATGAGGGCCTTTATATAACTTTTCAGTGATATCGCTACATTTACTTATTGCATCTTTGATCGTTTTGACCTGCAAATATCCAGATAAATATTATATATTTTTCTAAACACTGTGCGGTGTATTTTTGTGGTGCTATATTGTGTTATTGGATGATTTATTGCACAAATACTTTACAAATTGCCTTCTAAGTTAAGCCTGACTGCTCAGTGGCAAGCTACCAGCGGGTGGGCACAGGATTATTTGGATTGTGTGTGACTTACCCTGACTAGAGTGAGGGTCCTTCCTTGGACAGGGGGTAACCCCATTTGTAACAGTCATGTTATGTACAGCCCTGATAATGTCCTGGCGTTGGTGATGAGATGTGATCATTATGAAATATGATTTTTGGTGATAATGGTGACAACCTGACTACTGCTTGTGTTGCAGGATAACTAGTAACCTATGTGTCTTATGTGAGTACTGTTGGCTTTTGCAGAACACTAGTAACTGTGTGATGTTCAGACAACTGCTTGTGTTGCAGGGTACTACTGACTTGTTGTGTTTGGTCTAATGATGTTTTATACAATACAGTTTATCTTTATATATAACTTGGTGTTGTGTTTCCTTTATAGTGTATTCATTGCATCACGTGTGTTGTGTGTTTTGTGTGTGTTGTGCAACCGCTTTACACATTGCCTCTGGGATAAGCCTGACTGCTCATGTTAAGCTACCAAGGGGGTAAACGGGGGTTATCTTGGGTGTGTAACTCCCTCTCCCTGACTAGAGTGGGTGGGTTCTGCCTGGCTTAGGTTCACATCCTAGCCAAACAGAAACCCCATTTCTAAGAGGTTGCAAGTAGGATTCCTTCCTTTGGTGAATGAGTTCCCACCTCCTTTGATGTATTGGTAACTTTTCAATGTCCTGCACCCAGAGATGGTGGCAAAACATTGAAACATAGCATGCCAATTCCATATTTGCAGGGAACTCCTACAACATATCTCTTCCAGATACCAGATCGGTATTTATATGCAATCTCATTTTAAGAGTCGAAAAAAGTTGTCTCTCCTAAAATGGAATTAATACATCTGAAAAAACATTTTTGCAGTAACAAATGCCCAATAAGTACATATGAGCTCATACACATCTTTAGTAAAGCTGGCCCTAGCTTTATTTATGGCCACCCATGCGTTATTTTGAGTAGCAGTTACTGAGACATTAGACAGTAGTTTTCTAAAATATGTGGGTGTAAATAAGCTTAATTGATTAACTGGTCACAAAAATGTTTTTTTTTTTTTAATGTTTGAACGTAATAAGCACAATTGCAGAGATGGTTTGATCACTTTTTTAAGAAATAGGGCAATATTTGTTGGCAAGTAGTGGGCTATTTATGTGGACAGCTTATTATATTAATAACGTTAGACTGATTATTTTAGGAGTGCTTTGATTTCCTGAACCTTCACTTCTTTGAAATACATTGGATTATTACTTCCTTCTACCACTCTCTTTTAGAATACTATCTTTTTGTGCTATGCACTTCAAATACGAGATGTGGCTTGGCTTGAGTTATGTGGAATGATATGTTCTGAACGGCTTCTGGCATCTCAGATGAATGATTGCAGCTTTTTTGAAGAAATTATAGATTTAGGAATGATTGTGCTGACCTGGCATTTTAGCAGGGCAAACCTAGTTGTTTGCCCTCTCTTGCTGATAAACTCTTTTTTGTTGGCATTAGGACTCTGCACTTTTCCCCTGCTAATCAGTGATAAAGTGCTTGTGCTCGCTCTCTAAAAGCGTGGTAAAGTTGCCATCTTCAAGATTGATACATTTACATTTAATTTGCGTGTAAATCTTTTGTGTATGTTACTACTTGTACCAAGCGCCTGTAAATTAAATGCTGCTGGTGGGTAGGCAGTACTCATGGTACCACCCAGTAAATTAGCCTTTTAAAACATGCTTCATGCCTACTGCTGCAGCATGTAATGCATTTTTCAACTGCCATTTCGAAATGGCAAAATAAATCTTTTGTGCCATGCCTTCACTTTCATTTCCTAATGCTTTTAAGTCACTTCTAAAGTAGACCCTAGAGGCTCAGAATGCAGGATGTGATGTACTGAAAAAGTAGGACATGCGTAGTTATGTTTTACATGTCCTTGCAGGAAAAAAACTCCTTAAGTTACTTTTCTACATTTCATAAGTGATAACTTTAGATTGGAAGCAGGTAAAGAAATGTTGTTTACATCAAATGCTTTCTAATTTAAAAGCCTCTTTAATAGTTAAGTCAGATTTCAAGTGACAATCCTGAAACTGACACTTTTACAATGCATAGATTGCTCCAACACCCTCACTGATATGAGAGGTGCCAGAAAACAAATGAGTACATGGGAGAGAGGGGCTATGGAGAGATGAGGGGCACTGTTGGAGGGTGATAGTAAGGGAATCATTGATGGGCCCCAATAATGACTGTCACACTGTGAGACATCAGTGCTAAAGCCAGCACTGACTCACCCTCAGTGAGATCCCCTTGCCCGCCAATTGTTGAGAGGTGACCTTGTCTTCCAGATCACACTTCAGAGGCTCTGAGGGTGATAAATGGCCAGCATAAAGAGCTAAATTGCCTTTTCAGTCTTTTCTGTGCCAATCACCTAATGAATCAGGTATATATTTATTGAAAATCACAGCAGTACAAATTGTGGTGTGATTAAAGGATGACATGATTAACAAACTTTGGGATTGATACAGATCTTGTCGGAGGTGAATACTACATCACAAACGTGAAGAATATCCTATCTGCTGTATTGTGATCCCATTATATCCTATGGGATATAAATACGGCAGACAGTATACCTGTCACGTTTGTGACGGAGTATTCCATACGCCAAGATGTAAATCTGGGCCTTTGTCTTCTTTGTTAATACATCAATACAGAAGTTGCTTATCGACATGCCTACAGTGTATTTTGTGCACAAGGATAGTGTGGCTCATTGAAAAGGAGTCATAACTGCACTTTGATATTTTACATGTAGACTTTCCAATTGGACCTATACGCGACACACACGGAAAAATGCCTAATTATAATTCTTTAAGTGGCTGGGCATCGTGGTGCATTGTAAGGTCATAATATACTATGATTAAAAAGTTAATACAATTAAATATATAATGAAAAATGTGTTGTAGAATGCACCATTTTTACTATTTTTTCCAACATTTTCTTTGGGGATGAACCCAACCCCCAAGACCCCACTGTACTGGTCTGGCTCTCTTTCTGCGCTCCTCGATACTACCATACAGGAGCTGGTCTGAACATTTTTGCCGGGGCTGCTTTGGTTTCCCAGTCCAACTCACTCCCTGACCTTCCAAACCATACAGAGATGAAGGAGGAAAGAACATTTAAGGCAAAATCAAATAATCAAGACCTCAACGTAGGAAGGTGACCTTGTCTTTTAAGCCCTGACATAATGGCTCAAACCTCATATCTAAAAAAAAAACGTGTTGTCATTGACCATTGCAGACAGTTAAACCTAACTGCCTCCCATAGTAGAATCAAGTGAGTCGAAATCACCTGGCAACTGAGAGAATATCTGGAGCAACGAAATTTAACGCACAACCAATAATATGGTTTCATATCCATGGGATAAACGAAGATTGGCATAGCCAATATTAGAGAGGACTTTATGCTGCTTTGGCGGCCGGGTATGGCATGTTAAAAATGTGCATATTATGCTAATTGGAAAAATGAGTGCACTCGAATTACAGACATGACACTGGACTGCATCCAATTGTTGTTCCACAAGTCCTCCCCAAAATATTCACTATCAAGCAGCAAAGACTCCAAAATCAAGATGAAATATTAAGTAAAGTCAGCCCTTATTGCACTTGACTGGTTTCCAGCAGAGGCCAAAGTCAATTTTAAAGTGTATGTAGCATACATAAAGAAACATAGATTAAAGACCTAAGATATATGCATAAAGGTGCCACTTAATTAGCTCCAACAAGGAAAGGTTACTTATACAAGCCCTTGTTTATCTTTGACCCCTTATTTCTAAAGAGTATAATATGGGAACAGATATCCAGGAGATCTTAGCTTAAAGTTACTCTAGGCCTTAAAAGCTCAGCCAAACCACCAGACCCACTTTCATCAAATGTGGTATTTCCAAGACTTTATACAGCCTACAGAATATAGTTAGGCGCTTATGGTACACATTTGGTTGTGAAACATACTATTATCACACTTTCATCAGTATAACTTTTGCAACTGGCTGTTTGACCTATTTAATTTAATGCATGCTGCTGCATCTGTTTTTGTACCGTGCAAGACAAAAAACCAACAGCCATTTATGAAAAACTATTGTTTTACTGAATCTTTCAATTACATTTATTCGAATAGTATGTTCACCACATGTCCTATGGACAAATCACATTGGGAGGTTTTAGAAATATCAGCCCTACAGGTTCATTTTTTATTAGTTTCAGGAAAGTAAATTAATAGATTCAACGATACAAGGTGTTTTAAACTTAACTCTGAATTTTCTTGCTAGCAAGAACATCATAAAGATAAACTGTTGACTTCAACTTCTAGTGCTGTCAATCTGCCACTTGGCATTTGCATCACATTTAGGAGATCAAATGTTAAGCAGAAAGAAAAAGAATGAAAGATAATAATTGAGAACCGCAAGATAAATGTGTCACTTTTTCCCCACAGCCCATAGCTGATAGGATACCAGAGCTTTTTTACTCTCTCCCTGCAAAGATAATTTCTGCTAGTTTAATTTCCATTATTCAGAGGCAGATATGTAATCTGTAATCACTCCTCATCTTCAAATGAGATTTCCAATGCATTGCTCCAGAATGAAACATCAAACAATGATTTATTAAAATGTTCCGTTTGTAAAGAGAGCAAGACTGAGAAATTCTGGTGTTACATTAAATGTGGTGGCTCTTTAGTATAATCTTTATGTGGAGTAGTTCATTAGTGAGTGCTGCAGTTTTGAAGGTGTAGTTTTAATTATACATGATAGCATAAGCAATGCATTAAACTGGTAATAATTAATTTTGTACGGAAAGAACTTTTAAAAAGTCGGTACGTTACCACATTTACCTTTACCGAACCTGACTTCACATCGAAACAGTTTGCTGCACTGATCGCACCTCGAATGTTCTTGATCAGCAAAACCAGCAGTGCTTACTTTGTGCTTGTTGATTCCGGTGCTGAGCACCGCCACTTATTTGTGAGAGCCGGGGCTTATTCTTATACCTCAAGCATTTGCTGCGAGCAAAAGACACATATGTGAAAGACGGAAGAAGGAAAAACTAAAAAGGGTCATAAAGGGAGTAAGTAGAAAGTTGCAGGATGAGCTGAAGGGGCAGGGGTGGCCGTAAATGGATTGAAGAGGCCCGAGATGGCTTCCGGATTATGCTGCCTCAGTATTCAGTGCTGGCAGATTTAATTACAGCATCCTCGTGTTTAAGAGAAGGGCTTTGAGCACCGGCACCTCTTAATTTACAAATTAAGCACTGAAATCCAGACAATATTTTGGCTAGCAGTGAATCATAATTTATATATTGGATGGTCCTGAGCGACCATGTGACCAGTGCACCCTATGGGGCATATTTATACTCCGTTTGCGCCGGATTTGCGTAGTTTTTTTTACTCAAATTCGATGCAAAACGAACTCCATATTTCTACTCTGGCTTTAGACGCGTCTAGTGCCAAAGTTCATGGAGTTTGCGTCATTTTTTAGCGTGGACACCTAATTTGCGTTAATGATATGCAAGGTAGGCGTTCCCGTCTAAAAAATGACTCCGAGGCATGTGCGCCGTATTTACACTCCCGGGCAAAAATGACGCCCGGGAGTGGGCGGGTCAAAAAAAATGACGTCCAGCCGCTTTTGCGTCGTTTTTTAGCGCCTGGTCAGGGCAGGCATTAAGGGATCTGTGGGCTCGGAAGGAGCCCAGAGGCGCCCTCCCATGCCCCCAGGGACACCCCCTGTCACCCTTGCCCACCCCAGGAGGACACCCAAGGATGGAGGGACCCATCCCAGGAAACTTAAGGTAAGTTCAGGTAAGTATTTTTGTAAAAAAATGTTTGTGGCATAGGGGGGCCTGATTTGTGCCCCCCTACATACCACTATGCCCAATGACCATGCCCAGGGGACATAAGTCCCCTGGGCATGGCCATTGGGCAAGGGGGCATGACTCCTGTCTTTGCTAAGACAAGAGTCATTTTAATGGGGGTTGGGAGTCAAAAAAAATGGCGCAAATCGGGTTGAGGCGAAAATTTTGCCTCAGCCTCACTTGCCCCATTTTTTGGCACCCAAGCTCCATATTCCCCTACGCCGGCGCTGCCTGGTGTACGTCATTTTTTTTTACGCACACCAGGCAGCTCCGCCGACTAACGCCGGCTGACGTCATTGAATAAATACGGCGCCCGCATGGTGCTTCAGAATGGCATTAGCCGGCGTTAGATTTTTTGACGCACAACTCCGTTGGCGCAGTTGTGCGTCGAAAAGTATAAATATGGCCCTATATTTCCAAATGTATGTGAATTGAACATATACATTATACTAACAACACTACAACCATGATACATGCTTGTGGCATCGTCATACTGTGAGTTCTATCCTCGGTATTACCATAACCACAAGTTTGTAGCAAATCTAATTTGTTCATTCCAAGGTAGTATGAGTTCTGCATAGTCTGTTATCCTGCTTCACCCCAACTATCTCAACCCTATTCTGACTGGGAGATCCTTTTCCTCAAACGTCAAGTGGCGGACATAACGGGGGGCTGATTATCACTTTTATAAACATTTTGCCGACTGTGTGAAACGATAATTTAATGAAACTCATGATACTTATTTTCAGAAAGGTTTTATTGATTGTCATAGACTAGATGACGCACTTTGGTCTAAAACACACTGAACTACACACTGATAAGCTTGTTAAAATAAATGTTCTGCTTATATTTATAATAATATAAGCTAGAATGTATACATGAAATAGGCTTGACCAAGCCCAATCTCATGAAACACAGGCAAACACATCTAGTGTTGGTAGCCCTTTCAGGTGCTAAAACGTTTCACAATCCAGCACTAGAGATGACTTTCAAGCGCTACAGATATCTGCACGAAGGATGCAGTGCTTTCAGGAAATAAACAACCACTGGAAAAGCAAATAAGTCTCACCTTTTATATGGACACACATCTATTAGCTTTGACAATGTTTTCCCACAATTTTCCATGCATACACATGTACTGTATATACAGTGACCAAACAGATTTGAACAATTGTAACAAATGACATTAGACTATGACCTCTGCGCTTTCACAGATATGGACTTCTGCGTAATGGAGTTTCAAATGAACATAAGAAAGTCTTTGAAAGATTGCCGTCGAATATGCTTGTGCATGCTTGGGAGGCAATGTGGGGTGGTTTGTTTCCATGACCCACCTACATGTCTTTATAAGGAATGCCCTATGTCCCTCTTATTTTAGAGGGGGGACTACTCCTGATGCATGCCCCCCACTTTACAAGAGGTTGGCATGTGATGCCAGATATGTGATCACTGTAGGAAGTTGGCTCTGTATGCACTATTTCAAAGTAAGGAATAGTATGCACAGAGTCCAAGGGTTCCCCTTAGAGGTAAGATAGTGGCAAAAAGAGATAATACTAATGCTCTATTTTGTGGTAGTGTGGTCGAGCAGTAGGCTTATCAAAGGAGTATTGTTAAGCATTTGTTGTAGACACACAGCCAATAAATGAAGAACACACACTCAAAGACAATTCCAGGCCAATAGGTTTTGTATAGAAAAATATATTTTCTTAGTTTATTTTAAGAACCACAGGTTCATGATTTACATGTAATACTTTAAATGAAGGTATTGCAGGTAGGTACTTTAGGAACTTTGAATTAGCAAAATAGCATATACAGTTTTCACATAAATCACATATAGCTATTTTAAAACTAGACACTTGGTGCAATTTTTCAACAGTTCCTGGGGGAGTAAGAGTTTGTTAGTTTTTACAGGTAAGTAAACCACCTACGGGGTTCAAGTTTGGGTCCAAGGTAGCCCACCGTTGGGGGTTCAGAGAAACCCCAAAGTTACCACACCAGCAGCTCAGGGCCGGTCAGGTGCAGAGGTCAAAGTGGTGCCCAAAACGCATAGGCTTCAATGGAGAAGGGGGTGCCCCGGTTCCAGTGTGCCAGCAGGTAAGTACCCGCGTCTTCGGAGGACAGACCAGGGGGGTTTTGTAGGGCACCTGGGGGGACACAAGTCCACACAGAAAGTACACCCTCAGCGGCACGGGGGCGGCCGGGTGCAGTGTGCAAACAAGCATCGGGTTTGTAATTGAAATCAATGGGAGACCAAGGGGTCTCTTAAGCGATGCAGGCAGGCAAGGGTGGGGGCTCCTCGGGGTAGCCACCACCTGGGCAAGGGAGAGGGCCTCCTGGGGGTCACTCCTGCACTGGAGTTCCGATCCTTCAGGTCCTAGGGGCTGCGGGTGCAGAGTCTTTACCAGGCGTCGGGATCTGGGAGACAGGCAGTTGCGGTCAGGGGGAGCCTCGGGATTCCCTCTGCAGGCGTCACTGTGGGGGCTCAAGGGGGGCAACTCTGGCTACTCACGGTCTCGTAGTCGCCGGGGAATCCTCCCTGAAGTGTTGTTTCTCCACAAGTCGGGTGCAGAGTAGCAAGTCTCACGCTTCTGGCGGGAAACGCTGTTGTTTTAAAGTTGCTCCTTTGAAACAAAGTTGCAGTCTTGGGTGAACAGAGGCCCTGTCCTCAGGAGTTTCTTGGTCCTTCTAGAGCAGGGCAGTCCTCTGAGGATTCAGAGGTCGCTGGTCCCTGGGGAGAGCGTTGCTGGAGAAGTGTCTTTAGAAGGAGGGGAGACAGGCCGGTAGAGCTGGGGCCAAAGCAGTTGGTGTCTTCGTCTTCTCTGCAGGGTTTTTCAGCTTAGCAGTCCTCTTCTTCTTAGGTTGCAGGAATCTAGTTTCCTAGGTTCTGGGGAGCCCTTAAATAATAAATTTAAGGGTGTGTTTAGGTCTGGGAGGGCAGTAGCCAATGGCTACTGTCCTTGAGGGTGGCTACACCCTCTTTGTGCCTCCTCCCTGAGGGGAGGGGGGCACATCCCTAATCCTATTGGGGGAATCCTCCATCTGCAAGATGGAGGATTTCTAAAAGTCAGAGTTACCTCAGCTCAGGACACCTTAGGGGCTGTCCTGACTGGCCAGTGACTCCTCCTTGTTTTTCTCATTATCTCTCCTGGACTTGCCGCCAAAAGTGGGGGCTGTGTCCAGGTGGCGGGCATCTTCACTAGCTGGAGTGCCCTGGGGCATTGTAACACGAAGCCTGAGCCTTTGAGGCTCACTGCTAGGTGTTACAGTTCCTGCAGGGGGGAGGTGTGAAGCACCTCCACCCAGAGCAGGCTTTTGTTTCTGTCCTCAGAGAGCACAAAGGCCCTCACCACATGGGGTCAGAAACTCGTCTCTCAGCAGCAGGCTGGCACAGACCAGTCAGTCCTGCACTGAACAATTGGGTAAAATACAGGGGGCATCTCTAAGATGCCCTCTGTGTGCATTTTTTAATAAATCCAACACTGGCATCAGTGTGGGTTTATTATTCTGAGAAGTTTGATACTAAACTTCCCAGTATTCAGTGTAGCTATTATGGAGCTGTCGAGTTCGTTTTTGACAGACTCACAGACCATATACTCTTATGGCTACCCTGCACTTACAATGTCTAAGGTTTTGCTTAGACACAGTAGGGGCATAGTGCTCATGCACCTATACCCTCACCTGTGGTATAGTGCACCCTGCCTTAGGGCTGTAAGGCCTGCTAGAGGGGTGACTTACCTATGCCACAGGCAGTGTGAGGTTGGCATGGCACCCTGAGGGGAGTGCCATGTCGACTTAGTCATTTTCTCCCCACCAGCACACACAAGCTGGCAAGCAGTGTGTCTGTGCTGAATGAGGGGTCCCTGAGGTGGCATAAGACATGCTGCAGCCCTTAGAGACCTTCCCTGGTATCAGGGCCCTTGGTACCAGGGGTACCAGTTACAAGGGACTTACCTGGGTGCCAGGGTTGTGCCAATTGTGGAGATAATGGTACATTTTAGGTGAAAGAACACTGGTGCTGGGGCCTGGTTAGCAGGGTCCCAGCACACTTCTCAGTCAAGTCAGCATCAGTATCAGGCAAAAAGTGGGGGGTAACTGCAACAGGGAGCCATTTCTTTACAATCACTGCAAGCAAATTTGTGGAGACAGCATGACTGCATACAAGGACTGTGTTGCAGAACTCTTATCTTAAGGATAAGACTGCATAGTGTTAGGGTGGCAGCACCACCGAGCAGGGGTCACAGAGTCAGTCCCACACTGTCTGGAAGCTGTCAGCCTGACCTTGACAGCTAGCTCACAGCACCTCACCCAAACATAGAAAGCAAAGCTGATTTTTGGCATCCTAAAAACATGATACTCTGACTCCTCAGGGAAGTCTTAAGCATATCATACCTTTTCTCTCAACTACACAAAGTCTCACACATGCCTGCGCAGTCAAAGAAATGTAAGATAAGTTTCAGTGTATTTATTGAAATAATTGTGTTCTATTTTGAAAAGCATGTGTTGTGATGATTATGCAGATGAGGCATAATACAGTAATTATGGTTACCAGTAGAGTAAAGAAAATAAAAAATCCTACCATTCTGGTATGTTTATAAAACCTAATAATTCCTACCCAAACCTTTAATGTCTAAAATCTAAGAGCATAGAGGTGTTACTCCCTCTGCGTGTCCCAGTCTATGGAAGGAGCTCCGAACCCACACCAGGAAAGTGGGCAAGGGACTGCCTGTTGTCTGCTTACAATCCTCCTGGTTGGCTGATGAGTCAGGACCAAGATCAGCAAAGCTGTTCATGGAATGGAGTACGTCCTCAGACAGCCATGGCTGGAATGCTCTCTACCCTCATTAGGCCTATGTGATGCTTATATAACAAAACTTGTGTTCTAAGAACAGGCTTGACATGTTAATGGGTCTGTGGTTGAGAGTTGTCTCCTAACACTTGGAGTGGTAATCAGTGTTGTATATTATGTACTGAACATGACATCCTTAAACAGGGCATAGTGAAAGAATGTGTGCAGAGGTGCAGATAAAATGTGCAACACGAACAGCTATGCCTTCTCAGAAAAGGCAGCTGATCAAAATACGGAAACAATAAGGTGAAAAAATGGCTGTGCTAAAATATAATAAAACAAATAAAATGAAAACCTGTATGCATGTGAAAGGACACAGGCTACAGACCTAAAGCTAAAATGAAGGTGCCAGTATATGCTCCTGGTTTGCTTACCTACCAATAAGGGGTTTATATAGGGCATCCAGGTGCATATCCATGTGGTATATATTGTTGTATATATTTCATGGTGTGGGCTGTTCCTTTGTCACTACTGAAAGAATATGATGCAGACCTCCTCAATCAGGCACAGCATTATGATAAGTTTAAAATGCACATATTCTCACTCAGTTAAGAACCAAAGGCAGAATGAGACTACCACTCTGGTCATGCACGAATGACATGAAAGCTCTTTTCATGCAGGCCGCACTGCAATTCAACACTCTTGTATAAATCACTCCTCCACATGCAGCATGCTAGCCACCTAGTAATGAGCTTCAGTGCATCAAGAGCATGATGTGCTTACCAAATGTAACTACAATGGAGTACTATACAATACACCTAAAGCTAGCCCTGTTTGTTTAGCCAACAGCAATTTGCATACTTGGAAAAATGTATTTTCAGGCTTATGAACATTCTTGAGAAATTACCTTTTTATTTTTCTTCCTAATCTGTGTCCTTACTCTATGTAGATGTGTCTCACCCTGTGGATATGCAATTAATGTACTAACCAAGACAAAAATATATATATTTAATCTCCGCTCCTCATGGCTACATAGGGACTCTCTACTGCTTCCACAACCTATTTTCTCTCTCTCCCTTCAGAACTGGGATGGTTTCTCCCTATGCTGTTTGTTGCCAATGGCATGTTTCTCTCTCAGGTCAGTATTTTCTTACCTTTCCTTGTCATTTTGCTTCTGCGGTTGGGTGTGTTGTGCCTCAGAGTCCACTGTGTGCCTTGTGGCTTATTTTCAGCTGGTGTGGGCCAGGTCTTCTCTATTTGAGGCCTCCTGGTCTAAGTATGGCCCTGCTCAATTGACCAATAGCACTGCCACTTCCCCTTAGTATCACTGGTGCAAGCTCACTTTGACTGTGCTTGGGGGGAGGATATTGACTTGTGCTTCCCAGTTACTTGGGCATGTCCAGGGTCTCTTTTACTGTTCCTCAGCCCAAATGTTGGGTTGCCTTTGGGTCAGTTTTTGGGCTTCACGCTAGCATCTCACTACTGTAGCATCCCCGTGCTTTAGCCTCTTGGCAGTGCTGGTACTATTGGGAGTGAGTGTGGATACCTCAGACCTGATTCACTAAAGTTAAACTTACACTCTCATATATGTTTAGGATTGTTTGCAATTCAAAGAGGTATTTTCCAAGTAGTATCTTTGGGATTGCAGAATCTTCTCACATAAAAAGACAGGACTGTCCTATGTTTTGTGTGCGGCAAAGATACTACTAGTAAAATACCTTTGTGAGGAATACAAAAGTGTAAGTTTACCTTTGTGAATCAGGCTTATTGTCTTCATGCCTGTATAGTGGCTTGGGAACTCTTGCTGGGGTTGGTGGATTGAACCCTTTATTTATATAGCCTCCCCCATGAGAGTTGTCCACTTCTTTGAGAGTGAATCCTGTGGTACCTCTTACTTCAGGTCCCAGGCCTCTTTTTGCAGTTGGTCCTGTAACCTGTCTTCCCTGTGGCCTTGGGTTCTGTCCCTCTTGTAGTTATAGAGTCAGGCTCACTACAACCCTGAGTATGCCTCCTGCTGGCTGGGTCATTACAACCCCAGCTGGTGACAAGAGGTGGGTGGTGTAAAAGGGGGCAGAAAGTGTAAAGTGAGATTTTTATGCAGACTGGCTCAAGGTGCAGCTTGTGGATACCTTGCTCCGGGGAATAAAGAAATCTAACCTGCACTTCTAAAGTCATACCTAGTTATTAGGAAGTCACAACAATAAGTGATGAGGAGGTGAGCACATGTCCATGCAGCTCTTCAAAGGAACTGTTACCTCACTCCCGGTGTACATGGCGCACTCTCACACTGGCCAGCCCCGGGGGGGCATTCTACAGTGGATTGCCCATCTCCCTGCTTACACTCCACCCCTGATGCTTACATAAAGCATGTGCCATGCTTCATCATTCTGCCACCCACCTGACAAGCTGTATCAGTGCCGCTGATTATATTTTCCTCTCATTGGTCAGCTACCCCCTCCTGGCGACTAGAATCAGTGCCACTGGGTCCCCTTTTCAACCCAACCCCACGTGGCTCAAGCATCATCATTGCACAGCAAGTGATTACCTGCCAGGGCATCCTGCCATCCACAGTATTGGCAACAGCGGCATTTGCTGAATCAATGTTCCAGTGTTGATGCCCTGGCCATCTTTTCTGATTCAGAGGCCATTTTGACTTTGGAGACTCTCATTGCTTTCTCCCTTGTTGCAGCCGTCTTGGATTGGGATGGCACACCATTATCCATTTTAACCCTGCCCTCTGCTGGCAGCCATTATAGATTGTGGTGGTTCAAGTGCTTGCCTGACTGCATTGCCTTCTGCTTGGTGGTGGCCATCTTGGATTGGGATTGCCCACTATTTTTTGGTTTGAATTTACCTACTATTGGCAGTCTTCTTGGATTAGGAGATTTTTTTAGCCCTCAACACCAGGGATTACTGCATTGCCACTACTTGACTCCTGCAGTCTTTGGCACTTGCAGTGTGCGCCTACTTATTCATTCTCCAACTTATGTACCATTCTTGCTGCTTTACTAGGGTGACTGCTACAACAAGTATGGCTCATGTACATCATTTCCTATTTGGGCATGGTGAATACCCTTTCCACCACATACTGACAAGTCAACAAGCAGCCGTCCTACCTATGATGCTGCTGCATTTTTTAAAACACTACCTTTGTTGGACACATCCAAGAAACACAAAATAGGGGCACCATAGGCTGAATGGATTGAAAAGTTTGACGACTTAATTGAGGCTTTCTGTCAGTCTGATGATACCAACATCATCTACTATCTAAAAAATCTCACCGGGGGTGGCGTCAATGAAACCATCAAGAATATGCCACTGAATATACCCTGTCACCAATGTGCACTATGAACTTTATATACCTGACAAGGCCCGCAACAAAACCAGGGTAGTCCATGGATGACTTTGTGGAGCATTCAGAGACCCTTATCAAAGTCATGCACCTCGGAATCATTGACAGCTGTCAGTCAGAAGCCTTCTGGAGGAGAATACTTCAGTAAACTCAGCGTCTAGCCAAGATTCTCCCCACTACCCTTGCAGAAGAATTTGCCGAAAAGTAGGCTGAAGACATGGAAGCTGGAGTGGACACTGTGAAGTCTGTACTGGCTATCAACTCCAAACAATGGCTGCGCCGGCACTGAGACAAACTGAGCATCGAACTGCACTGTCATACCAAATCAGTTGACCACACCACCACTTGCAAACTGTTCTGACCTCGTCCAAGGGCCAGCCGCCTTAACCACCATCCTTACACTCCAAAACGTCAACAACCTGTGACTGCAAGGAGTGTTATGTGGTTCCCATTTTGTGATAGGAATGCATGTTTAGGATGGTAGCACCACCAAGTGTGGGGAACTGAGAACACTCCACACCACTTGGCAGCGGTCAGCCTAACTCCTAGCTAGCTAGCAGTGCCTTACCATCAAACCTGTTGGGGCAAAAGGTGACTATACTAACCTCAACATGATGCTCTGACTCCTCAGCGAAGTCATGGAAATAGATAGTACCCTTTTTGCTCAGTTATTCACATAAGTCAAAGTGAAACAGAAGATACAGGATGGTTTTCAATGTATTTATAGAAGTAACTGCATTTGAGTATAAAAAGCATGTGCTGCAATTAATTGGGCAGATGAAACAGTACAGTGACCAACATGACATCAAGAATGAAGAAGATAAACAATCCCACCATAATCCATGTTTCTAGAGGGTCTAGTTGTTCCTACCAAAACCCTATGTCTAAATCTGAAACATAGTGGTTATAACCCTCTGCTTGACCCCACCTAAAGGATTCACCCCTCTTCATCCCACCCCGATACCTGAATAGAATAGCTAGGGTTTCCCTGTGATGCAGATGGAAATCTCCTCAGGAGGCTGAAAAATCTGCATCAGCATGAGTGAAGCTGTTAATCAAAAGGAAAGCATCCCAGGATGTTCATGACCAGAAAGCCCTCTACATCCTTTGGGCCTAAGTGTGGTTTATATAATGACCCATACCTCATTTGAGCTGCAGTTCTGATGTAATGCTGTGTCTTAGAGATAGATGCTGACTCGTGGGCTGGCAAATACAACTTAGCATATCATGTCCTGTGCGTCCTAGCCTTGTACAAAGTGTACAGGTTAAGGCCCTCATTATGAAGATGGCGGGATGCCCCGCCTCCAACCATGTTGGTAGTCAACAAAAGACTGCCAGTGTTGGCGGCCGGCATCCTGCCATATAATGACCCATGGTGGCTCACCACCATTGATGGTGGTGAGACCCGCCATGCACTATGCTGGTGGTCGTTGGAAGGGGGTGGATGCTGCTCTACCCTCACCACCACCTCACTCCCTACACCACCACGCCTACAATGAAGCAGTTTTAGGTGTGGCGGTGTATGGGGTATGGAGAGGCGGCGATGGCAGCGGAGTAGAATACAGGGAGCCTGTTCCCTCCCGGAACAGCTCAACAGATCAGGTAAGTACTGTCTGAGAGGGAAGGGTGTGCATGTGTGTGAGTGTGGGGGGGCCTGATGGTGTGCGTGGGTGTCTGTGGGGGTGTGTGTCTGGGTGCATGTATGCATGTTGGTGAATGGGTGAATGTGGATGTGGGGGGTTGGAGTTTGGGGGGACCTGTATGTAGGGGTGGGGAATGCTGAGGGTCGGGGTGGGGGGTCCTACATGGGGTTTTGGGGGTGGAGGGTTGGGAGTCAGTTTTTGGCATTCAGGGGTGGGGCTGTTCTAGTGGCTTGGGGGGTGGGTAGGTGTAGTGGGAAGGGGGGTAGGGACCAGGCATGTCACATACAGGTGACAGGAATGATTATTCCTGTCACCCGTATGCATTCCGCCAGGGATTCCCTGGTGGGATAATTTTCCAGGGAATCCCTGGTGGAATTGGAATCGTAATCCCACCTCCTGTCCTGCCTCCACTGCCAGGCCGAATGTGCTCACAGTTGGCTCAGCAGTGGACTGTGGCCTGGAGGTGGGTTGTAGTGAACTGGCTGCTTTGCAGCCAGTTCACTACTATGTTCAGAATATGGCAGTCTGGGCAGCCATGCCGTTGGCGGTATTGACCGCCACTTCTGGCGTGGTGGTCCAGACCGCCATGTTCATAATGACCACCTAAATATGGTACAAGGCTGATTAAACATGCACCGTGAACTCTGTCTTCCTAGAGGGAGCAGCTGATAAAATATGTAAAAACAAATGCTAAAAGCAGGCTAGCTAAAATGTGAATAAAGATGTGCATAAAGGTAACAAAGGCAAAAGCTGTGAAACTAAGCAAGGACAGGGTTCCCCAACCCAGGAGCAAAAGGACCTTATGACACCCTCCACATGCTAGTCTAGGAGTGCTGATTCTAATATCCCTCAAAGAATAAAGGATAAAAAATAACCTTAAACTATAAAACCTTTAAAAATCTCAAAAAGTCCATGTTGATAAGCAGAACAGTTAAACAAAAAATGGCCACTTAAAAGACATTGTTCATTTAGTAAGATGGGGCTGAATTAAAAGTCACCGGAATCCTGCATGAGGTAATCAAACATATCAGTGAAGATGGAATCTAAGAGAGATTCCACTTCGGCAGATGATATTACCAGCAAAGCCTCATCAAAAAGGTCAAAAGAGTACATAGGATCTGTAGCCTCAGCTGCAGCTGAGAGGACAGCGTTCCGTGCAGTGCCATATGATGGGGCACTAGGAGCTAAGACAACCTGGCCAAGGAAAGATGACTCATAAGAAGCATCACAGAGCAACCACAATCTTGTAAGACAACTACTCAGATTCATGTCTGTAGAAAGCATCTTTTGCTGGACAAGACACACCTCCATTGTACTCATGAAAGGGCACCATAAGCAAAAGAAAACAGGCCGCACACAGCAGAACACTGGCCTGAACAAAAGTGACCAGTCCTTATTATGCTCCTCTAGTAGTGATGCTCCAAAATACTGCATATACGTTCACAACATAGTTGTTCTTTTGTTTGAGATGGGCAGCCATTGAAAATCAAAAATATAAACAGAAGAATATTGCTAATTAATGCCAAGATTAGTGGAAATCCTCCAGAATCACTCAAAAAAGTGAATGTATAGCTGATGGTATTACCCAAAAATAGTCTGGAATGTGCTTAGAAATCCAGAACCTACAACCGTAAAAAAGTAAACAATCCCAGCAGTGTTAAAAACAGCTTATCAATTCATTAAAGTGTATTGGGAAGTTAGTATTTAACAGGAACTGAATCTCAGCTGATGACATTGCCACTTGCAGGTCAAAGTTTTTATGGGCAGATGTCAGCACCACATGTTTTTAAAGCAATAGTGCCTTTAGTCTGCTCAGCTTGTCAAAATTGACATTAGAAGTAGCAAGGTGAGGCCACAAATTTGTTACTTTTATCTTCTGTGGATGGGAAAAATACATTTTCACAGAAGATCATTATTTGAGAAACAGAAATCACATATTGTATTGTAATAGTATTGTATTATAATAGTATTATATAGCGCTTACTACCCCTGACGAGGCGTTGAAGCGCTTTTTGGCGAGTACCACGTGACTCCGGAACCCAAAAAGAGTTAGTGGTGGATTAGTATAGGGAAATATGATTACAGTTTTAGTAGTATTATGAGTTAATTTGAGCCGCAGATATGTCAGTTTGTTAGTTGGATTGACTGGAGTAAGGAAGGGGTGGAGGAGGGAAGAATCCAGAAGTGTTAATTGGGAGCTTATAGTAATAGGATTTAGGCTTGGGATGACTAAAGGGGGAATGGAGGAGGGAAGAGTCTGTGGAAAGGGTTAGGGAGATCATAGTAGCAGGAGAGGTTTTGGATGAGTTAAAGGTGAGATAAATGAGGGAGAATTTAGTAGGGTTGTTTTGGAGATCATGGTAGTAAACTGAGGTTTGCGGAAGAGGAGGGAAGAGCTTAGGCAGGGTTATTTAGTGAATGAAATTAGGAGAATGGATTTGGGATGAGTCAGAGTGGGAATGGAGGATAGATTGATAGAGACATGACATATGGTGATAGGTAGACAAAGTAAAGCTTACATGGGAGTAGAAATATTATATTTGTTATTTATAATTGTTATTTTATATATATATATATATATATATATACATACACACATTTTTATCATTATTTTCATTAAATGTATTTATTCTTTATTACTATTAATATATATATATAATTTTAGATTTATTTATAATTTGAATTTTAATTATAGATTTTATATTATTTTTATTTCATTTTTTCTCTAGTACAGTAGGACTAGAGTAATAAATAAATAGATATGTAAGTACATAGTAAAGGAGTATATACACAAGGAATAAAATAATGGGTATAATATGAGAAGAAAAGTAGAGTTATATAAACACAGGCTTTCAAGATTTGTAATATTTGAAGTGAATTAATAAGTGTACTTTTCTAACATTTGTTTATCTTAACTCAATTTGTGAAAAGCCAAATACCTATGATAATAAACATTTGATCAGTGTGATATAAAATGAGAGCAAGGATTCATAAGTATCTAATAAAACCAGCTTATCTAGGAGCTATGGAATGACCTATGAACATTTTAAGCATAGACTAACATAAACATATATTGATTATATTCACACACACACATATATACACACATGAATACATACACATATACACACATATGTACATACATATACATATTTAAACTGTGAGTGAATAAAGATTAGTTAAACAGGTTTCAAAAGTATGTGTGTAGTTTTATTGTTATGACATAGTGGCGATACATATTTTCTAAAGAACTATATATATCTAGAATATACACATAATCAGATAAAAAATATTTATCAACACAGGCATATGCAGTCCATAGCTGTTTGAATATGTTGGAAAGAGCCAACTCCTGAGTAGTCTTGAAGGCAAGATAGTTACCTGTGGACACCCTGACCTGTTTCTGGCCAGGATTCCATTTATCTCCACCAGCCGCCTCCGTGCCCCCGATCCTCGTCTGTCACCAGGATTCGAGATCGAGGCCTTCCACCACCTGCAGGCACCTGCCTGCGCCTCATCCCTGGTGCCTAGAGGTAGGCTTACTGTGTCGTTGTGCTCTAACGCTGCACTTAGATTTTTTCGTTGTTTAGTATAGTTATTTCGTTTACTGTACTGTTTTGAATTGCTTTTTTGTCTTTGTTTTTGCCTTTTTCGTTTTCTGTGCTTGTTTTCAGAGCCTGCCCGGCTCAGCCGGCTCTCGCCGGTCTCCCACCCCTGCCGCTGCGTCCCCTGCTGCCCCGCCCCCCTCGCGCACCCATTGGTACCCTACCTCCCGCCTCCCAGCTGTTCCTCCCTCCCACCTCCCCCTCTTAATGGTGCCCGCTGCGTGGAGCCCCGTGTGACCCCCTGACCTGTTTCTGACCAGGAGTCCACTTGGCTCCACCAGCTTCCTCTGTGCCCCCGATCCCCGTCTGCCGCCAGGATTCGAGCTCGAGGCCCTCCACCACCCACAGGCACCCGCCAGCGCCTCATCCCTGGTGCCTAGTGGTAGGCTTACTGTGTCGTTGTGCTCTACCGCTGCATTTAGCTTTTTTTCATTGTTTAGAATTGTTATTTTGTTTACTGTACTGTTTTGAATTGCCTTTGTGCCTTTGTTTTTGCCTGTTTCATTTTCTGAGCCTGTTTTCAAAGCCCGCCCAGCTCAGCCGGCTCTCGCCGGTCTCCCAGTCCCTGCCGCTGCGTCCCCTGCCCCTGCGTCCCCTGCCGCTGTGTCCCCTGCAGCCCGCCTCCCTCGCACCCATTGGTCCCCTGCCTCCCGCCTCCCAGCTACTCCTCCATCCCACCTCCCCCTCTTAATGGCGGCTGCTGCACGGCCGCACTGCTGCACCAGAGGCAAGCCCGTCTGCGCCTAGACCGCGCCCAGTGCCGGTCCCCCTGGCCCTCACAACCCCGACCTCCCTAGACAACACTACTCCGCCACCACGCTACATGCCCTCAACCCAGGTCTGTACCCCACCTGTGCCCAAGCCAACCCCAAGCACAAACATGGACCCTTTACATGCTATGCATGCCGGTTCTCCAGCACCCCCACAAACACCAAAAACACCCACGTACTCCAAGCCAACCCCAACACGCCCTACTCCAACACCAACACGCCCCACAACACTAGCACATTTTACAACAACACTAACGCAACCCACAACAACACTAACAAGCCCCACAACAACACTAACACGCCCCACAACAACACCAACATGCACCACAACAACAACACCCCCCACAACCACCTTAACTGCATACTCCTAAACACCCGCTCCGTACACAAGCATGCCATCGAGTTCTGGGACCTGATCCCGACACACTCCCCGGACATTGCCTTCCTCACGGAAACTTGGATGAATCCGTCATCTGAGCCCGACATGGCCATAGCCATCCCAGAAGACTACAAAATCTATCGTAGAGATCGTCTAAACAAACCGGGAGGTGGCATCGCCATTGTACATAAAACACCATAAAGATCACCACCAACACATACGACACCCTAGACAGCGCAGAACACCTACATTTCTTAATTCACATAAACGCCAATACCACCCTCTTAGGAACCCTCATTTACAGACCACCAGGACCTCGTCCCCCCTTCTGTGATGCCATCGCTGACACAATCAGCCCCCACTCCCTTACCTCCAGAAACTACATCTTCCATGGGGACATTAAATTTCACCTGGAGAACCTCCATGACCACAACTCCACAACCTCACGAACCTAGGACTCAAACAACTAGTCACCTCACCCACCCACTCAGCCGGACACACGCTAGATGCGATTTTTACCTCCAGCAACCACATAACCTTAACACACACCACCGAACTCGACTGGACCGACCACCACTGTGTCCACTTCTCATTCTCAGAACCCCACCACACACCACCATTAACACACCACAACCTACTGCATGTGGGACAAGATCCCCATAGAACACCTGAACGCCCAGCTTGCACAAAACCCACCCACACCAACGACCCCAACATCGCTGCCCATAACCTCACACAATGGATTACAACTTGCGCTGACTCACTTGCCCCTCTGAGAAGAAACACCACCACCGAAAGGGCTTACTAAAAGGAACACATAGACAGTAACTCACATAACAGCAAGGAACTCTTTACCATCGTCAAAGAGCTCACCAGACCCAAATCCTTGCAACATCGACTCCACACACACACAAAACCTCTGCAACTCCCTCTCCAACCACTTCCACCTCAAAATTTTAGACATACACAACACCTTCACACCACCAGCACCCACCATCTCCACCACCGACACGACCAACAACAACGCACCCCCTCTCCCCAACCAACTACACACCTGGGCCCCTACCAACAATGAAGAACCCCAAAAAACTATGAATTCCATCCACTCAGGCTCCCCCTTGTAACCCTGCCCCCACCACATCTTCAACAAGGCCAGCCCAACCATTGCTCCCAAGCTTCGTGCCATAATCAACAGCTCCTTTGATGCCGCCACCTTCCCAGACTCCTGGAAGCACGCCGAAGTAACCACACTCCTAAAAAACCCAAAGCAGACCCTCACTAACTACCGCCCCATTTCTCTTCTCCCCTTCCCCGCCAAGGTCGCTGAGAAGTTAATGAATGCCCGCCTTTCTCACTTCCTAGAGGAAAACAATGCACTCAACGCATCCCAGTCTGGATTCCACAAGAACCACAGCACTGAGACCGCCCTCCTCGCCTGCACTGACGACATCAAAACCAGAGTCAACACGGGTGAGACGGTCGCCCTCATCCTCCTGGACCTCTCCGCAGCCTGCGACACTCTCTGCCACCAAATACTCCGTACACACCTCTATGACACAGGAATCCAGCACAAGGCCCTGGACTGGCTCACCTCCTTCCTCACCAAAAGAACCCAGAAAGTTCGCCTCCCTCCCTTCCAGTCCCCAGCAACCAAGATCATCTGCGGAGTTCTCCAAGGGTCCTCCCTCAGCCCTACCTTTTTCAACATTTACATGGCCCTGTTCGCCAACATCCTCCTCTCACATGGAATCACCATCATATCCTACACAGATGACACCCAGCTCGTCATCTCCCTCACCAGGAACCCCACCACCGCCAAGTCTAACCTCCACGCCAGACTCCTAGACACCCCCAAATGGATGACAGCAAACCACCTCAAACTAAACTCCAACAAAACCGAAATCATCATCTCCGGCCCCAACAAAACAATATGGGACGACTCCTGGTGGCCCACTGACCTAGGAACACCCCCAACACCAGCCACCCACGCACGCAAACTCTGCATCATCCTAGATTCTTCTCTCTCCATCACCCAGCAAATCAACTCTAGCACCTCCTCCTGTTTCAACACCCTCCGCATGCTGTGAAAAAACTTCAAATGGATACCCATAGAAACCAGAAAGACCGTCACCCTTGCACTCATCAGCAGCAGACTAGACTACAAAAACGCCCTCTACGCTGGCACCACAGTCAAGCTTCAGCAAAAACTCCAAAGGATCCAGAACGCAGCCACACGCCTCATCCTGAACCTCCCATGCCATGAACACATCTCCACCCACCTCAGATCCCTTCACTGGCTTCCTATCAACAAAAAGATCATCTTCAAAGTCCACGTCCACGCACACAAATGCCTCCACAACACTGGACCAGCCTACCTCAACGAAAGAGTGAACTTCCACACCCCCACTCGTCAACACCAACATGCACCACAACAACAACACCCCCCACAACCACCTTAACTGCATACTCCTAAACACCCGCTCCGTACACAAGCATGACATCGAGTTCTGGGACCTGATCCCGACACACTCCCCGGACATTGCCTTCCTCACGGAAACTTGGATGAATCCGTCATCTGAGCCCGACATAGCCATAGCCATCCCAGAAGGCTACAAAATCTATCGTAGAGATCGTCTAAACAAACCGGGAGGTGGCATCGCCATTGTACATAAAAACACCATAAAGATCACCACCAACACACACGACACCCTAGACAGCGCAGAACACCTACATTTCTTAATTCACATAAACGCCAATACCACCCTCTTAGGAACCCTCATTTACAGACCACCAGGACCTCGCCCCCCCTTCTGTGATGCCATCGCTGACACAATCAGCCCCCACTTCCTCACCTCCAGAAACTACATCCTCCATGGGGACATTAAATTTCACCTGGAGAACCCCCATGACCACAACTCCACAACCTCACGAACCTAGGACTCAAACAACTAGTCACCTCACCCACCCACTCAGCCGGACACACGCTAGATGCGATTTTTACCTCCAGCAACCACATAACCTTCACACACACCACCGAACTCGACTGGACCGACCACCACTGTGTCCACTTCTCATTCTCAGAACCCCACCACACACCACCATTAACACACCACAACCTACCGCATGTGGGACAAGATCCCCATAGAACACCTGAACGCCCAGCTTGCACAAAACCCACCCACACCAACGACCTCAACATCGCTGCCCATAACCTCACACAATGGATTACAACTTGCGCTGACTCACTTGCCCCTCTGAGAAGAAACACCACCACCCGCAACATCCAGAATGCCCCCTGGTTCACCACTGAATTCCAAGCCTCCAAGCGTGAATGCCGCAAAACTGAGAAAGCTTGGCGCCAGGAACCCTCAATGACCAACTTCTCCACCCTCAAAACCACCATATGCAAACATCACCAACTCATACGGACCACGGAAAGGGCTTACTAAAAGGAACACATAGACAGTAACTCACATAACAGCAAGGAACTCTTTACCATCGTCAAAGAGCTCACCAGACCCAAATCCTTGCAACATCGACCCCACACACACACAAAACCTCTGCAACTCCCTCTCCAACCACTTCCACCTCAAAATTTTAGACATACACAACACCTTCACACCACCAGCACTCACCATCTCCACCACCGACACGACCAACAACAACACACCCCCTCTCCCCAACCAACTACACACCTGGGCCCCTACCAACAACGAAGAAACCAAAAAAACTATGAATTCCATCCACTCAGGCTCCCCCTCCTACCCCTGCCCCACCACATCTTCAACAAGGCCAGCCCATCAATTGCTCCCAAGCTTCGTGCCATAATCAACAGCTCCTTTGATGCCGCCACCTTCCCAGACTCCTGGAAGCACGCCGAAGTAACCACACTCCTAAAAAAAACAAAGCAGACCCTCACTAACTACCGCCCCATTTCTCTTCTCCCCTTCCCCGCCAAGGTCGCTGAGAAGTTAATGAATGCCCGCCTTTCTCACTTCCTAGAGGAAAACAATGCACTCAACGCATCCCAGTCTGGATTCCACAAGAACCACAGCACTGAGACCGCCCTCCTCGCCAGCACTGACGACATCAAAACCAGAGTCGACACGGGTGAGACGGTCGCCCTCATCCTCCTGGACCTCTCCGCAGCCTGCGACACTCTCTGCCACCAAATACTCCGTACACACCTCTATGACGCAGGAATCCAGCACAAGGCCCTGGACTGGCTCACCTCCTTCCTCACCGAAAGAACCCAGAAAGTTCGCCTCCCTCCCTTCCAGTCCCCAGCAATCAAGATCATCTGCGGAGTTCCCCAAGGGTCCTCCCTCAGCCCTACCTTTTTCAACATTTACATGGCCCTGTTCGCCAACATCCTCCTCCCACATGGAATCACCATCATATCCTACACAGATGACACCCAGCTCGTCATCTCCCTCACCAGGAACCCCACCACCGCCAAGTCTAACCTCCACGCCGGACTCCTAGACACCCCCAAATGGATGACAGCAAACCACCTCAAACTAAACTCCAACAAAACCGAAATCATCATCTCCGGCCCCAACAAAACAATATGGGACGACTCCTGGTGGCCCACTGACCTAGGAACACCCCCAACACCTGCCACCCACGCACGCAAACTCTGCATCATCCTAGATTCTTCTCTCTCCATCACCCAGCAAATCAACTCTATCACCTCCTCCTGTTTCAACACCCTCCGCATGCTGTGAAAAACCTTCAAATGGATACCCATAGAAACCAGAAAGACCGTCACCCATGCACTCATCAGCAGCAGACTAGACTACAAAAACGCCCTCTACGCTGGCACCACAGTCAAGCTTCAGCAAAAACTCCAAAGGATCCAGAACGCAGCCGCACGCCTCATCCTGAACCTCCCATGCCATGAACACATCTCCACCCACCTCAGATCCCTTCACTGGCTTCCTATCAACAAAAGGATCATCTTCAAAGTCCTCATCCACGCACACAAATCCCTCCACAACACTGGACCAGCCTACCTCAACGAAAGAGTGAACTTCCACACCCTCACTCGTCTCCTCCGCTCTGCCGACCTCACCCTCGCCACAGTCCCCCGCATCCAACGCACCACCTCCGGAGGCAGATCCTTCTCTGACCTCGCCCCCAAAACCTGCAACTCCCTCCCCACCGAACTTTGCAAGACCCAGGACCTCCTGTCCCTCAGAAAACACCTCAAGACATGGCTTTATGAACAGTAAAATGGCATCCCCCTACTTATTTCTGCTCCCCCTTACGGGTAAGTAGCGCGCTATATACATTTTTTGATTGACTGATTGATTGATTGATTGATTGATTGATTGATTATAGCTGGGGTAATGAATTCCATAGTTTGGCTGCTTGAACGGAGAAGGATGTACCACCTATGGTCTTTTTCTGGATGGTGGTGTTCTATGAGGTTATGAGGTTGCAGACTGCCAGGCTTTCTGTGGCTGTCACCCCGACACTAAACGCCTTGTGGTAACGCACCAGCATACACATGCACACATGTACCCACACCTCCATGCACCCCCCCACCCGTCCACACACTTCCAAACACCCCCGCCCCTCCACACACTTCCACCAACTGTACACATCCATCCAAACATCCACACCCACCCTCCTCTGCACTGCATACATCCACTTACTCCCTCTCCTCCGCACCTCATTCATACATTCACCCGCTCCACTGTTCCCTCACACAAACACACAACCCCATCCCCATCGACTTACACAAACACATGCACAAGCATACACGCACCAACTAACACTCCCCTCCTCCCCACCCACAAAAAATTACTCACCCCAACCCCAACTATAATCACTCACACACGCACCCCCATCCACATTCATTCACACCCCCACCCTCTCCACGCCCTCATACATTAACACACTCCCGCATAAGCACACTTGCGTATATACACCCCCACTCGCTCACAAACATGCACTCATAAACCCCCATTCGCACACATACACGCACACACCACACACATGCACCCAACACTCCCCATCTCCTCTTTCAGATGATCACCTTATCTTATCCGGCAAGCTGGTGGTCTGGGAGGGGATGGGTCCTGGCGGTTTTGCACCACCAGCACCACCATGCCAGCAAGACTCTGACAAGCTGTATTAAGGTTCATAATATGGCAGGTGGGGTCTTGCTGCTGTGGCGGCGTTGGCGATGCACCCGCCTCTTCCATAAATGAGCGGAAGTCCTCACATAACTCCTAATATGGTGGTCAGCAGACCACCAGAACTGGTGGTCTGGTGGCTGCAGTGGCTTCGGCGGTCTTTTTCAATTACCGCCAAAGTCGTAATGAAGGCCTGAGTCTGTCCCAACCTGACTGTTAGAGATAATACATTTGAGCACCATGCTTTTAACCCATACACTGAATTTATTCCTACTCTTCCCACGAGAAACAAGCACTCAGAAGTCGTTCATTGACAATTGGCTATAAAAACGTCTTGGCCTGCAGAATTTCTATAAGCTCTAAATGAGTGGGGATACTATGTATTTCAATTAATACACATTACACTTATGTGCAGTAAAGATGACTAAAGAAACACTGGGTCAAATAAAGTACAGCATGAACTCAATATATGTTTAGCACTGGTTCTCAATGCGAACTCATGAGTGGAAGGCTTTCTTCTGCAGTTTTATAAATGTAAAACTAAAAGGCATGATGGGTGGGGAGTAAACTGTAAGACAACTTGCCCTAGGAACTATTGGCGGGCTACTGCATCAGCAAATTTGTGTGACTATTTGTATTATTGATTCTACAATGGTTAAACATCAGTATCATTGTTATCTTTCCTTAGCAGCAGGGCCATCAGAATCAACAGATCTTGTGAGGCAACGTGATGCTGTTGGGAATGGTGGTAAGTCAAGTTCAGTTTTTCTTCTTGACAATATCAGAGAGAGAAATAGTACTATGCTTCAATGTTTTCATAGCTCCATATACCCTACTTGAGGTGTGCTGTTAAAGAGCTGATCCAATGGCTGACACTCTACGTCAAAGGATAGTGCTTGCATGGTTTGAAAAGTATTACATTGTAGGCTGTAGCCTAGGAGTGTCTTCAATTTTCCGGTGTTATTTATGATTGATACAGACCTGCCAACCATCAACAGAATCTCGTGTGAGAGGAAAGGTCCAGGAGGGGCGGAGCTTAAGGAGGGATGGGACCTTGAGCCCATTGCCTATGGAGCCAATGAAGTGTTTTTGAAGGGGAGTGGCCTTGAGAGGAGCGGGCTTTGTACAGGTCACTGTCCATGACCCACTGTAAACCACCTCATTTACAAAAAAAACACAAACAGGGCTTCAAAGGATGCTGCTGATATACCGTTGAGATTTCAAAACCCCGTTGGATATCAACTGTTTTTAGCCTCCAGATAATAGGAGCTGAAAACACTCTCTGCAGACTCACATTGCCTACCACTGTGTGATATCAGTTCCTCACCATGTAAGTGTGAAAGGAGCTGATATCCTGTGACATACAGTGGGGCTGTGTGAGTTGAGAGCTATGCTGGGGCAGTAGCTGTGCAAGGCGTATAATTGAGGGAAGAGAATTGCAGAATCGATAGAAGTCTCATCTGTTTACATTTTATTGATTTCCCACCTATATGTATGTGGTCTATGTAATAAGTGAATTTTGTCAGGTGGCACAGTGAGATTTGCAATGTGGTACTCAAGTTGCTCTGATTATGATTCATGTAGCTGCACTTTCAAATAGTAGACTATGGTATTTAAATTAGTTGCATAAAGGATTATCAAGCAGTTGCTTTTTACAAAGACTCATGAAACATACAAACAAGAATGGAAGGAATCGTTAAAAACACTGATAATCATTCTGAGTAGCATTCAGGCACATAAAAGTTGATGGGACGAATGTTTCCACATGATCTATTTCACTGGGAATCATTCTGGATAGCATTCCAACCCATTCTTTTTCCCACAGGGTGCTCTAAACAGAAGCCGACCTAATACAAATCAGTACAGTCCCTGCACCTCATAGGAACTGTCCATGTCGAACTATCAGGCAGGCTTCTTTATAGAGTGGCAGCACATCCTTACTACTCAAATGGTTGAGCTAACCTAGTTGATGATTCTTTTAATATTGAAAAAGTCATTGTCGATGTGTACAGTGATACGATCACATATATTAACAAAATTGAATCACTGACAGCAAATTCACCTGTCATGAACTTTCCATCAACCCGACCCCAAAGTACATGGTCAGGAAGGCTCTGAGTCCTATGCCTGAGGTCCTCACACCTAGGTCCTCGTACCCAGAAGTCAACTGGGATGGGTTCCAACCACCAAGTCGGAAAGCCCCCATTCCTGAGCACCAAGCTGGGATCGGAATTTCTTTATGGCTTTTAGTCCCAAAAGCAATAGAGCCCCTGGAAAGTTAAACAGCCTCCAGTGAAAGGGAGGCCCACTTTCTATCTTCAAACCAAAGCTGTCTTTCAGTGTCCGGATCCAGGTTTCCCATACCCTTGGGACAGTTAAGACCCCATAACCTCCACAGCAAATGCATGAGCTTCAACAAGATCGAGAATCACTGTATAGTGTCCAGCCAGTAGAGGGGGTAGGGAATTCACCAGAACAACCAGCTATCCCAGTCCATTACCAACATTTGGGCAAATTTCAATGAGTTCTTGGCCTTGCACCGGGCTCTTCATGCAGCAATATCTTTGCCTCCTCCTCTCCCTCCAAGTTTTCCGAGCACTGCAGGTCCAATGTCCTGCAAAAGATATGGTCTGAGGGAGAAGGTGTTGCTGGAGAAAAAGGATGTCCAAAAAGATCCATCATAACTCTGAGCTGAATAGAACTCAGAAATATGATCATCCCTGTATCAGGGGTAGCAATCAGCCAACACAAAAAACCCTACACACACCATCTGGAGGAAGCAATAGTTCCAATGTCGATACCGCAATAACAGAGGCATGGGAGGGTGCAGAACAACTCTCCGACCGCCTCTCGTTCACGACTATTAAATATAACTGAACATGTGAAGATTTAGGGAAGCGCCCAAAGACCAATAAGAAGAAGCCTAAAGCTAGCCCAAAAGAGGTCTCTAGAAAAAGGGCATAGTGAAGACACCTGCCACAACTAGGAAGGATCATGTTGCGTGCCACATACCCGCCCAGACTAGCACCGCACGTTGCGACCACCAAACAATGTTCAGTTGTGACACACCTCCCCTTTATACATTGCCCCATGTTCGTGTAGGTCAATGGACACTGCCTGCACTGATGACACCCCCATGCACAGACTAGGATACTGGAAGGCTGGTGGCAACCTAGGAGCGCTAGTTAATAAATTAACTTACCCACATGCTCATGAGATCACCCCATAAAAATACCTTAACGCTGTACCCCTAGTCAGGCATGAAGGGAGGGCAACATCCCATAAAATTAATACATTCATGAACAATAACCCATTTTGTTTTCAAATTAAGTACCCCGGGTGGGGCCACCTTCAGGTGCCTCACTAAAATTGTGAAAAGCGCAGGAATCCCTAGGAGATAACTTGCAACAAGAAAGCGCTGTGTGATCTCTGGAGGCGGGGCAGGAGCCCTTTAAAACTTGTTCGCGCTCCCGCCGTCGCGGGAAGCGCTGTGTGATCTCTGGAGGCGGGGCAGGAGCCCTTTAAAACTTGTTCGCGCTCCCGCCGTCGCGGGAAGCGCTGTGTGATCTCTGGAGGCGGGGCAGGAGCCCTTTAAAACTTGTTCGCGCTCCCGCCGTCGCGGGAAGCGCTGTGTGATCTCTGGAGGCGGGGCAGGAGCCCTTTAAAACTTGTTCGCGCTCCCGCCGTCGCGGGAAGCGCTGTGTGATCTCTGGAGGCGGGGCAGGAGCCCTTTAAGCGGCTGACAGAGGCTGGGCTGGGCCACCCCCCTAACATCTATCTCCCAAGAAGGCCATATTGTACTCAGTCCCTTTTGCTAGTTCCTACTCTGTCTCCCCAGTCAGCTGCTCCATTTAATCTGACACCTTATCATTTAACCCTGCACCTACACTAACATCAGATGGGCAAAAGGAAAGCAATAGAGGCAGGGGCCGGGGCAGTACTAAAAGCCAAGCGAAAAAGGCATAAGCATGCTGCTAGCAATTGCGTTATGGATAGAATCGACTCTCTCCTGGGCGAATGCAACGGAATACTAACTAGCCCCCAGGGAAACATTTCTATTGCAACTGGCGAGGGGCCCACTTCAACTAGCAGGAAGGAAGGTTCCATGAAAATCGCTGAGATTTTCATGAAACGAGGGCAACAAGTTACTGACACTACAGGGGCGGGTGAAAGTAGGAACGTTATCACCCACGCGGCCCCCTCCCTAGCAGAAGACCTACCACTTGCCATCAACGATTCCATCCAGCTCAGTAACCGCTTCAATCCCCTAACCAACCTCCCTGAATCACGCGACGACATCAACCCAGACACCCTGGCAGATGGGCCAGCAGCAACCAACACGCACTCTCCCCATGTAACCCCACAGCATATCGAATACATACAAGCTCTAAGGAAGGAAGTCACAGAACTCAAGCATATGGTTAACTCATTACTTGCAATAGTAAAACAGCTAACCCACGCAAATAACACGACCACCAGTAACCTTGCCCAAAATCCAATCCTATCAGGCATCACAACAAACTCGCCCAACTCCTCTGCTTCTAGCCACGCTGGCCCTCACCCTACCAAAGAAAAGACCATGAACTCCCACCAGTCTCCCCTCTTCCACAATTTAGGCATAGGAAATTCACTATACATCTATCATAATACCCTCAAACCCATGAGCAACACTGCCTCAAAATACTCTACGCAACCTGCCACTGACCAGTCCCATTTAGGTAATATAGTTCTAATGGTTAACGTTCCCAAGTTAACCACATTGGCGCACAAGGAAGGGGTAGACTCTATCAAAAACAAGGCAATCCACTGGATTCGCCATGTTAGAGGCTGCCGATCCATAATACGTGAGGACCTAATTACCGTAGTACGACGGCCAGATCCGGGAACTCACTTTGATATCCTAAAACTGACACTCAAGAACAGGACCATGGCGAACAATCTGGTGGCCCTAGACGCAAGAACAAGCCCACCTGCACACTCACGCATCCGGTTTAAACAGCCCAGGTCACCCACGCTCCACGAGGAACGCCCGAGTTACCACCCGGCAGAAAACCTATCCCCTCTTGGTAAACATGATTGACTCACAGCTCCACCTAAAATCTATGCAGGCAAACCTTGCAACCTTCCAACATCCATCACCCCCAGATCCTCCTTTTACCCCACCACTGTCTGTCCATGTATTCACCCCCCTACCCATGACACCGCGACCATTTCCGGCTCACCGAGCAATCATGACAACGATGCTCCACCCATCTTGCAGGCACATTGCCCACCAAACCTAGAGCTACTGTCTAGGCCCGCAAGCATCTCCTTGATCAGGACCAGGCCTGTTCCAACAGAGGAACATCACCAACCACCACAAACCTCACGGGCAAACATTGGCATCAACCCATCCCTGCTCCCCCAGCCACATCTGCCAAACCAACCCCTGACAGCCAACCTCAAAAACCCCGGGCACTTAGGTAGGACAACTCAGTCACAATCTGGGGTACGACTTGTCTCATGGAACGTGGCAGGTCTGAAACCTATTCTTCCCCTTCCATCCTTCTCCTCATTTATTGACAAACATGACATATGTCTCCTACAGGAAACATGGTCACTCGACCCACTCTTCCGAACAGGCTACTCAAATTTCCACATCCCCGCTGTGGCCAGCACGAGAGGCAGGCCCTCAGGGGGTCTGACCATCTGGATCAAAACATCACTTAGCTGCCATATATCACAGCTACCTACCGCCTCTCCCGACCTGTTAGGCCTTCGTCTATCCTTTGGGCCTGACTCTGTGGTGAACATCTTTAATATCTACGCTCGAGGGGTCAGGGGGGGTCAAGTCTCCAAAACCCTCTGCGCCCTCGTAGCCCTCTTACAAAATTATCCCCGCCATCATAAAACCATTGTGGCTGGGGACTTCAACGTCACATTCGAACCCCTTGACTGGGACGATCTCAGGTCCACCCGCGAGGAAGATCAAGTCTGGTCTATCCCCGCCCTGTCCATTGCACCCATCAAAAGGTGGACGTCGGTTGCGATTCAGGTAAAATCATTGACCATGGAGTTTGGACTCAGGGCGCTAAATGGCAGAACGAATTCAGACACCAACGGTAGTCACACATACAACAAAACGAACCACACCAGCAGAATCGATTATTGCCTATTCGATATAAGATTATGGCCTCTAGTCATCGATATGACAATCATCGAAAGGACCGAAAGTGATCACAACCCTCTTTCTGTCCACACATTAGCCCTAGGTAACCCCCCAGCCACGTCTAACCCCGCAGCAGTAGCACCCGAGGGTATTAACCTGGCCAACAACAAAAGACACCTAAAATGGGTCAATATTGTGGCCCGGCCCGCACTCATCAATGCTGCCAACAACACCCTAAAATCCACACTAAGGGACCTAGAGGCAGGTTCAGCAACACCCCACCAGGAAATTAGCTCAATCCACACCTCCTGCTTTAGGGATATCGCAACCCACTTCTCAGCACCCCCAGCCCACGACGACAAACGACCCAAAGCCAGGCACCGCTGGTTCAACAAAACGTGCCGGTCCCTAAACAAGCGCCTAGTTCAAGCCATTAAATCCAAGGACCCCATCGCCATCCGCGTAGCTAGGAAGTCCTATAAATCTGCAATATGCATAGCCAAGCGTGATCAAGATAGCAAATGGTGGACATCACTCAGCGACGCTGTGCGCGAGAGAAATTATAGTCTGTTCTGGTCCCTGGCAGCGCGAGGCCCAGAAACCAGTGGTTTGGACATCACAACCAATATTGCCCCAAGAGACTGGATAGCCCACTTTAGTAGTCTGTACTCCCCTGATCATGATAGCCCCACCTCTGTTTGCACGGGCCCCCTCCTATTTCACTCGTTAGCACCAACCACCGCAGCACCCCTGTTGTTCTCCCAAAGTGATATAACTTACTCTCTAAGCACTCTAAAACGCGGCAGGGCCCCTGGTTCAGACTGCGTCCCAGCAGACCTATTCTCAACAGACCTAGCATCCTGGTCAAGATATCTCACCATTCTAGCTAACGCAATAGCATCTGGGGCGCCAATTCCCGACTCTTGGAAAGCGGCCATTGTTATTCCAATCTTTAAAAAGGGCGACAGATCTCTTCCCTGTAACTATAGACCCATTAGTCTAATTGACTGTGTCCAAAAAGTCTTCTGCCACTGCCTCCTAGGGAAGATAGAAGAATGGATAATTGACCACGATATCCTTAGCCCCCTCCAAGCCGGTTTCCGAAAGAAGATTTCCACCACTGATCAAGCCCTCAGATTCCTATTATTATATTGGAAAACAGTGTTCATCGGTAAAGGCAGCCTTTATGTAGCTTTCGTGGATCTCAAATCTGCTTTTGACCTAGTACCTCGCAACAAACTGTGGGTCACTCTCTCTCGGATGGGAATCCCGGAACACATCCTTGCCATTTTGATACGACTCCACGAGGACAACTACGCACAAGTCAGGTGGGGCAACAAGGGCCAACTTACCGATAGAATCCACGTCTCTAGGGGTGTGCGGCAAGGTTGCGTACTTGCCCCGACCCTCTTTTCCCTGTACATCAACGAAATTGTCCCCTCCCTCCTCAGACTGCAGGCCGACGCACCTTCACTTGGCACACAAAAAATCCCAGTCTTACTCTTTGCCGATGACACTCTCTTGATATCTAAGACCCCTAGTGGTCTAAGGAAACTCCTTGCGTGCTTCGAGCATTTCTGTTCATCCCAGGGACTCGAAATCAACGCAACGAAAACCAAACTAATGACCCTTAATCCCCACAGATCTTTCAAAGGGAAATTTACTCTAGAGGGCTCCTCACTCGAGAAGGTGGGCATTTTCAGCTACCTGGGCATAACACTCACTGACAACATGTCCTGGAAGCCACACATAGGAAAACAAGCCCTTAAATTAAGACAAACAACTGGGGCTCTACTAAAAAACTTCCACCTCTCACACACAAAACCAATTCGCCCAGCATTACAATTATACGAAGCCCAGGCAGTTTCCTCAGCGCTCTACGGGGCTGAACTTTGGGGTTATACCAAAACCCAAGACCTAACCACCGCTGAAAACAACTTCTTAAGAAACCTTGTGTCCCTTCCGCTAAGCACCCCACTGTTCCCTCTTTTCAAGGACCTCGGCATCAAACGCATTGGTCACAAAGCCCGCCTGCGACCTCTGCTGTACTGGCGGCGTCTCTGGACCACTCCGGAACTTGTCATCTTCACCGAAGCTCTACAGGTCATCCTAAAAGCCGACCACCTGCACAGAATCCCCTGGCTACGATCCATCAAGGATTTACTCCACTCTATCGGGCTCGATGATCTCTGGAACTCACCAGCCACGTCAGTCTTTCCCTCGAAAAGCGAACTAAAGAAACTTTACTGGCAAAGGGCCAACAACGAAGACACTCGGGCTGCACTCCACACTACATTATCTTGTGACTTTGCCAACCTAAAAGAGTCATGCAAGTACGAAACTTTTTGGGACCTAATCACGGCCCCAAGGGAAAGGAAACTGTACTTCCAGCTCCGCATTGGAACACTCCCATTAAGACTTTTCACCAGCAGCTGGTCAAACAACGAATCCACCGCATGCCCTGCTTGCAAAGCCCCCGTGGAGAATCTCCCTCACCTCCTTTTTGCATGCCCCGCGTATACTGCCCCCCGTAGGAAATGGCTGGCCCCGGCATGCAGACTACTGGGAGCACGCTGCTCTGCGCTAGCTCTGCGAATCCTCAGATCAGACACCAGACCAACGCTAGTGATCGCTATCGCCAAATTCCTCGGAGCTAGTTGGCTTATTAGAGGGAAAACTCTCCTGGACAAAGACTCCAAATAAGACTGTCCCAACATCCTGCAGAGTGCATTTCACTTCATTTCATTTTTTCTAATTTCTTTCCATTTTATTCTATCTCATTTTTATTCCATTTTAATTTTTTATTTATATTTCATTCCCTTTTATCACCATATTTACCTGCAATTTTATTTTATCATGTGCATTTATTTGTATTTATTACTGCTCGCGCTTTTTTGGCTCTTGTAGCCGCAATAAAGCTTCTTTGAATTGAATTGAATTGAACTTGCAACAAAATATGCAAGAAGGCAATGTTTTTTAAGAAAACAAACCAAACCTAGGTCTTCCAACAGGTCTGAGATCAAGCCTCCAAGTGCACCATCTTCACAACGGACCAAATCCTATTCAGTGACCACATCATAATCCCGGCAGTATCAACCTGCATCTGTCTTGAACTGTGCCACAGCAATATCCAACAGGATCAAGGATCAAGAAGATCATATGGGATACCTGTTCTCATCCCACAGCAGCCTTGATCACTCAGCATTAAGAAACTTCCATATGAAAGTAACTGAAATATTGGGCAAATCAAAGTGACAGGAATACCCTTCAAGTACCAGTCTAAGTTATCCGCCGATGCATTGCATGCGCCACTCAATGCCACCTGTTTCCAAATCATTGAATTGCTTACAGAAGTTTCTCACTTGCTTCAACTTTAAAAAAATATATTTTTCTCACTCATACACTTGTAATCGAAAGGCAGTTTACATACCTCATGAACATAGCTATCTCCTAAAAATTCATAGCTGCCAATTGGAAAATGTATTAGACATGAAGTGAATTGGAATGTAGAAATCAGCAGTGATATCACCCCATGTATTAAACACACTGATGATGGTGTTTCTGCCACCGTAAAAGACAACTTCTTTCATTTTTCTACATTAAACATGTTGTGACTAGTGTCTTTCTTTGCCATTATCTGTTGTTTCCTAGTGAAGTTGAAAGGAGCCAATAAGTGTGTCAACTTCACATGCTTCCAAAGCATGTGATTCCCCTTCAAGACTTGCAATGTCCAAAGCAACAGCATAATGGCCTAAGCTGGTTTCGTCCATGCTGCACTGACGCCATATCATTCTAAATGATATCAAATGCAGGTGACACTACATTATTTAACCCTTTCGCTGCCAGGCCTTTTCCCCCTCCTGTGACGAGCCTTTTTTGAGCTATTTGGGGCAGTTCGCGCTTAGGCCCTCATAACTTTTTGTTTACATAAGCTACCCACACCAAACTTGCGTCCTTTTTTTCCAACATCCTAGGGATTCTAGAGGTACCCAGACTTTGTGGCTTCCCTTGAAGGAGGCCAAGAAATTCGCCAAAATACACTGAAAATTTCGTTTTTTTTTTTTAAAAATGGGAAAAAGTGGCTGCAGAAGAAGGCTTGTGGTTTTTTCTCTGAAAATGGCATCAACAAAGGGTTTGTGGTGCTAAAATCACCAGCTTCCCAGCTTTCAGGAACAGGCAGACTTGAATCAGAAAACCCAATTTTTCAACACAAATTTGGCAATTTACTGGGACATTCCCCATTTTTACAATTTTTTGTACTTTCAGCCTCCTTCCAGACAGTGACAAAAAAGGGGTGTGAAACCAATGCTGGATCCCAGAAACCTAAACGTTTCTGTAAGGTATACAAAACTCTGAATTCATCTAGGGGTCATTTGTGTAGATCCTACAAGGGTTTCCTACAGAAAATAACAACTGAAAATGAAAAAGATTGAAATTGAGGTGAAAAAAACATCAATTTTTCTCTACGTTTTACTCTGTAACTTTTTCCTGCAATGTCAGATTTTCGAAAGCAATATACTGTTACATCTGCTGGACTCCTCTGGTTGCGGGGATATATAGGGCTTGTAGGTTCATCAAGAACCCTAGGCACCCAGAGCCAATAAATGCGCTGCACCCTGCAGTGCGTTTTCATTCTTTACCGGGTATACAGCACTTCATTTGCTGAAATATAAAGAGTGAAAAATAGCTATCAAGAAAACCTTTGTATTTCCAAAAAGGGCACAAGATAAGGTGTTGAGGAGAAGTGGTAATTTGCACATCTCAGAATTCCGGGGTGACCATACTAGCATGTGAATTATAGGGCATTTCTCAAATAGATGTTTTTTTAAACACTCTCTTATATTTGGAAGGAAAAAATGTAGAGAAAGACAAGGGGCAATAACACTTGTTTTGCTAATCTATGTTCCCCCAAGTCTCCCGATAAAAATGATACCTCACTTGTGTGGGTAGGCCTAGCGCCCGCGACAGGAAACGCCCCAAAACGCAACGTGGACACATCACATTTTTTGAAAGAAAACAGAGGTGTTTTTTGCAAAGTGCCTACCTGTAGATTTTGACCTCTAGCTCACCCGGCACCTAGGGAAACTTATCAAACCTGTGCATTTTTTAAAACTAGAGACCTAGGGAAATCCAAGATGGGGTGACTTGTGGGGCTCTGACCAGGTTCTGTTACCCAGAATCCTTTGCAAACCTCAAAATTTGGCTAAAAAAACACATTTTCCTCACATTTCGGTGACAGAAAGTTCTGGAATTTGAGAGGAGGCACAAATTTCCTTCCACCCAGCGTTCCCCCAAGTCTCCCGATAAAAATGATACCTCACTTGTGTGGGTAGGCCTAGCACCCGCGACAGGAAATGCCCCAAAACGCAACGTGGACACATCACATTTTTTGAAAGAAAACAGAGGTGTTTTTTGCAAAGTGCCTACCTGTAGATTTTGGCCTCTAGCACAGCCGGCACCTAGGGAAACCTACCAAACCTGTGCATTTTTTTAAACTAGATACCTAGGGGAATCCAAGATGGGGTGACTTGTGGGGCTCTGACCAGGTTCTGTTACCCAGAATCCTTTTCAAACCTCAAAATTTGGCTAAAAAAACATGTTTTCCTCACATTTTGGTGACAGAAAGTTCTGGAATCAGAGAGGAGCCACAGATTTCCTTCCACCTAGCGTTCCCCCCAGTTTCCTGATAAAAATGATACCTCACTTGTGTGGGTAGGCCTAGCGCCCGCGACAGGAAATGCCCCAAAACGCAACGTGGACACATCACATTTTTTGAAACAAAAACAGAGGTGTTTTTTGCAAAGTGCCTACCTGTAGATTTTGGCCTCTAGCTCAGCCGGCACCTAGGGAAACCTACCAAACCTGTGCATTTTTTAAAACTAGAGACCTACGGGAATCCAAGATGGGGTGACTTGTGGGGCTCTGACCAGGTTCTGTTACCCAGAATCCTTTGCAAACCTCAAAATTTGGCAAAAAAAACACGTTTTCCTCACATTTTGGTGACAGAAAGTTCTGGAATCAGAGAGGAGCCACAGATTTCCTTCCACCCAGCGTTCCCCCAAGTCTCCCAATAAAAATTATCCCTCACTTGTGTGGGTAGGCCTAGGGCCCGTGACAGGAAACGCCCCAAAACACAACGTGGACACATCACATTTTTTTAAAGAAAACAGAGGTGTTTTTTGCAAAGTGCCTACCTGTGGATTTTGGCCTCTAGCTCAGCCGTCACCTGGGGAAACCTAGCAAACCAGCGCATTTTTGAAAACAAGAGACCCAGGGGAATCCAAGATGGGGTGACTTGTGGGGCTCTGACCAGGTTCTGTTACCCAGAATCCTTTGCAAACCTCAAAATGTGGCTAAAAAAACACGTTTTCTTCACATTTCGGTGACAGAAAGTTCTGGAATCTGAGAGGAGCCACGAATTTCCTTCCACCCAGTGTTCCCCCAAGTCTCCCTATAAAAATGATACCTCACTTGTGTGGGTAGGCCTAGCGCCCGTTACAGGAAACGCCCCAAAACACAACGTGGACACATCAATTTTTTTTAAAGAAAACAGAGGTGTTTTTTGCAAAGTGCATACCTATAGATTTTGGCCTCTAGGTCAGCCGGCACCTAGGGAAATTTACCAAACCTGTACATTTTTCAAAACTAGAGACCTAGGGGAATCCAAGATGGGGAGACTTGTGGGGCTCTGACCAGGTTCTGTTACCCATAATCCTTTGCAAACCTACAAATTTGGCTAAGAAAACACGTTTTCCTCATATTTCGGTAACAGAAAGTTCTGGAATCTGAGTGGAGCCACAAATTTCCTTCCACCCAGCGTTCCCCCAAGTCTCCCGATAAAAATTATACCTCACTGGTGTGGGTAGGCCTAGCGCCCATGACAGGAAACGCCCCAAAACACAACGTGGACACATCACATTTTTTTAAAGAAAAGGCACCTAGAGAAACCTACCAAACCTGTGCATTTTTGAAAACTAGAGACCTAGGGGAATCCAAGATGGGGTGACATGTGGGGCTCCGACCAGGTTCTGTTACCCAGAATCCTTTGCAAACCTCAAAATTTGGCTAAAAAAACACGTTTTCCTCACATTTTGGTAACAGAAAGTTCTGGAATCTGAGAGGAGCCACAAATTTCCTTCCACCCAGCGTTCCCCCAAGTCTCACGATAAAAATGATACCTCACTTGTGTGGGTAGGCCTAGCACCCGCGACAGGAAATGCCCCAAAACGCAATGTGGACACATCACATTTTTTGAAAGAAAACAGAGGTGTTTTTTGCAAAGTGCCTACCTGTAGATTTTGGCCTCTAGCACAGCCGGCACCTAGGGAAACCTACCAAACCTGTGCATTTTTTTAAACTAGATACCTAGGGGAATCCAAGATGGGGTGACTTGTGGGGCTCTGACCAGGTTCTGTTACCCAGAATCCTTTTCAAACCTCAAAATTTGGCTAAAAAAACACGTTTTCCTCACATTTTGGTGACAGAAAGTTCTAGAATCAGAGAGGAGCCACAGATTTCCTTCCACCTAGCGTTCCCCCCAGTTTCCTGATAAAAATGATACCTCACTTGTGTGGGTAGGCCTAGCGCCCACGACAGGAAATGCCCCAAAACGCAACGTGGACACATCACATTTTTTGAAACAAAAACAGAGGTGTTTTTTGCAAAGTGCCTACCTGTAGATTTTGGCCTCTAACTCAGCCGGCACCTAGGGAAACCTACCAAACCTGTGCATTTTTTAAAACTAGAGACCTACGGGAATCCAAGATGGGGTGACTTGTGGGGCTCTGACCAGGTTCTGTTACCCAGAATCCTTTGCAAACCTCAAAATTTGGCAAAAAAAAACACGTTTTCCTCACATTTTGGTGACAGAAAGTTCTGGAATCAGAGAGGAGCCACAGATTTCCTTCCACCCAGCGTTCCTTCAAGTCTCCCAATAAAAATTATACCTCACTTGTGTGGGTAGGCCTAGGGCCCGTGACAGGAAACGCCCCAAAACACAACGTGGACACATCACATTTTTTAAAAGAAAACAGAGGTGTTTTTTGCAAAGTGCCTACCTGTGGATTTTGGCCTCTAGCTCAGCCGTCACCTGGGGAAACCTAGCAAACCAGCGCATTTTTGAAAACAAGAGACCCAGGGGAATCCAAGATGGGGTGACTTGTGGGGCTCTGACTAGGTTCTGTTACCCAGAATCCTTTGCAAACCTCAAAATGTGGCTAAAAAAACACGTTTTCCTCACATTTCGGTGACAGAAAGTTCTGGAATCTGAGAGGAGCCACGAATTTCCTTCCACCCAGTGTTCCCCCAAGTCTCCCGATAAAAATGATACCTCACTTGTGTGGGTAGGCCTAGCGCCCGTTACAGGAAACGCCCCAAAACACAACGTGGACACATCAATTTTTTTTAAAGAAAACAGAGGTGTTTTTTGCAAAGTGCATACCTATAGATTTTGGCCTCTAGGTCAGCCGGCACCTAGGGAAATTTACCAAACCTGTACATTTTTCAAAACTAGAGACCTAGGGGAATCCAAGATGGGGAGACTTGTGGGGCTCTGACCAGGTTCTGTTACCCATAATCCTTTGCAAACCTACAAATTTGGCTAAGAAAACACGTTTTCCTCATATTTCGGTAACAGAAAGTTCTGGAATCTGAGTGGAGCCACAAATTTCCTTCCACCCAGCGTTCCCCCAAGTCTCCCGATAAAAATTATACCTCACTGGTGTGGGTAGGCCTAGCGCCCATGACAGGAAACGCCCCAAAACACAACGTGGACACATCACATTTTTTGAAAGAAAACAGAGGTGTTTTTTGCAAAGTGCCTACCTGTAGATTTTGGCCTCTAGCACAGCCGGCACCTAGGGAAACCTACCAAACCTGTGCATTTTTTTAAACTAGATACCTAGGGGAATCCAAGATGGGGTGACTTGTGGGGCTCTGACCAGGTTCTGTTACCCAGAATCCTTTTCAAACCTCAAAATTTGGCTAAAAAAACACGTTTTCCTCACATTTTGGTGACAGAAAGTTCTAGAATCAGAGAGGAGCCACAGATTTCCTTCCACCTAGCGTTCCCCCCAGTTTCCTGATAAAAATGATACCTCACTTGTGTGGGTAGGCCTAGCGCCCACGACAGGAAATGCCCCAAAACGCAACGTGGACACATCACATTTTTTGAAACAAAAACAGAGGTGTTTTTTGCAAAGTGCCTACCTGTAGATTTTGGCCTCTAGCTCAGCCGGCACCTAGGGAAACCTACCAAACCTGTGCATTTTTTAAAACTAGAGACCTACGGGAATCCAAGATGGGGTGACTTGTGGGGCTCTGACCAGGTTCTGTTACCCAGAATCCTTTGCAAACCTCAAAATTTGGCAAAAAAAAACACGTTTTCCTCACATTTTGGTGACAGAAAGTTCTGGAATCAGAGAGGAGCCACAGATTTCCTTCCACCCAGCGTTCCTTCAAGTCTCCCAATAAAAATTATACCTCACTTGTGTGGGTAGGCCTAGGGCCCGTGACAGGAAACGCCCCAAAACACAACGTGGACACATCACATTTTTTAAAAGAAAACAGAGGTGTTTTTTGCAAAGTGCCTACCTGTGGATTTTAGCCTCTAGCTCAGCCGTCACCTGGGGAAACCTAGCAAACCAGCGCATTTTTGAAAACAAGAGACCCAGGGGAATCCAAGATGGGGTGACTTGTGGGGCTCTGACTAGGTTCTGTTACCCAGAATCCTTTGCAAACCTCAAAATGTGGCTAAAAAAACACGTTTTCCTCACATTTCGGTGACAGAAAGTTCTGGAATCTGAGAGGAGCCACGAATTTCCTTCCACCCAGTGTTCCCCCAAGTCTCCCGATAAAAATGATACCTCACTTGTGTGGGTAGGCCTAGCGCCCGTTACAGGAAACGCCCCAAAACACAACGTGGACACATAATTTTTTTTTAAAGAAAACAGAGGTGTTTTTTGCAAAGTGCATACCTATAGATTTTGGGCTCTAGGTCAGCCGGCACCTAGGGAAATTTACCAAACCTGTACATTTTTCAAAACTAGAGACCTAGGGGAATCCAAGATGGGGAGACTTGTGGGGCTCTGACCAGGTTCTGTTACCCATAATCCTTTGCAAACCTACAAATTTGGCTAAGAAAACACGTTTTCCTCATATTTCGGTGACAGAAAGTTCTGGAATCTGAGTGGAACCACAAATTTCCTTCCACCCAGCGTTCCCCCAAGTCTCCCGATAAAAATTATACCTCACTGGTGTGGGTAGGCCTAGCGCCCATGACAGGAAACGCCCCAAAACACAACGTGGACACATCACATTTTTTTAAAGAAAAGGCACCTAGAGAAACCTACCAAACCTGTGCATTTTTGAAAACTAGAGACCTAGGGGAATCCAAGATGGGGTGACATGTGGGGCTCCGACCAGGTTCTGTTACCCAGAATCCTTTGCAAACCTCAAAATTTGGCTAAAAAAACACGTTTTCCTCACATTTTGGTAACAGAAAGTTCTGGAATCTGAGAGGAGCCACAAATTTCCTTCCACCCAGCGTTCCCCCAAGTCTCCCGATAAAAATGATACCTCACTTGTGTGCGTAGGCCTAGCGCCCGTGACAGTAAATGGCCTAAAACACAACGTGGACACATCACATTTTTTCATAGAAAACAGTGCCTACCTGTGGATTATGGCCTCTAGCTCAGCCGTCACCTGGGGAAACCTGGCAAACCAGCGCATTTTTAAAAACTAGAGACCCAGGGGAATCCAAGATGGGGTGACTTGTGGGGCTCTGACTAGGTTTTGTTACCCAGAATCCTTTGCAAACCTCAAAATTTGGCTAAAAAAACAAGTTTTCCTCACATTTCGGTGACAGAAAGTTCTGGAATCTGAGAGGAGCCACAAATTTCCTTCCACACAGCATTCCCCCAAGTCTCCCGATAAAAATGATACCTCACTTGTGTGGGTAGGCCTAGTGCCCGTGACAGGAAACGCCCCAAAACACAACGTGGACACATCACATTTTTTTAAAGAAAACAGACGTGTTTTTTGCAAAGTGCATACCTGTAGATTTTGGCCTCTAGCTCAGCCGGCACCTAAGGGAAACCTACCAAACCTGTACATTTTTAAAACTAGAGACCTAGGGGAATCCAAGATGGGGTGACTTGTGGGGCTCTGACCAGGTTCTGTTACCCATAATCCTTTGCAAACCTAAAAATTTGGCTAAAAAAACACATTTTCCATATATTTTGGTGACAGATAGTTCTGGAATCTGAGAGGAGCCACAAATTTCAATCCACCCAGCGTTCCCCCAAGTCTCCCGATAAAAATTATACCTCACTTGTGTGGGTAGGCCTAGCGCCCGTAACAGGAAATGCCCCAAAACACAACGTGGACACATCACATTTTTTTAAAGAAAACAGAGGTGTTTTTTGCAAAGTGCATACCTATAGATTTTGGGCTCTAGGTCAGCCGGCACCTAGGGAAATTTACCAAACCTGTACATTTTTCAAAACTAGAGACCTAGGGGAATCCAAGATGGGGAGACTTGTGGGGCTCTGACCAGGTTCTGTTACCCATAATCCTTTGCAAACCTACAAATTTGGCTAAGAAAACACGTTTTCCTCATATTTCGGTGACAGAAAGTTCTGGAATCTGAGTGGAACCACAAATTTCCTTCCACCCAGCGTTCCCCCAAGTCTCCCGATAAAAATTATACCTCACTGGTGTGGGTAGGCCTAGCGCCCATGACAGGAAACGCCCCAAAACACAACGTGGACACATCACATTTTTTTAAAGAAAAGGCACCTAGAGAAACCTACCAAACCTGTGCATTTTTGAAAACTAGAGACCTAGGGGAATCCAAGATGGGGTGACATGTGGGGCTCCGACCAGGTTCTGTTACCCAGAATCCTTTGCAAACCTCAAAATTTGGCTAAAAAAACACGTTTTCCTCACATTTTGGTAACAGAAAGTTCTGGAATCTGAGAGGAGCCACAAATTTCCTTCCACCCAGCGTTCCCCCAAGTCTCCCGATAAAAATGATACCTCACTTGTGTGCGTAGGCCTAGCGCCCGTGACAGTAAATGGCCTAAAACACAACGTGGACACATCACATTTTTTCATAGAAAACAGTGCCTACCTGTGGATTATGGCCTCTAGCTCAGCCGTCACCTGGGGAAACCTGGCAAACCAGCGCATTTTTAAAAACTAGAGACCCAGGGGAATCCAAGATGGGGTGACTTGTGGGGCTCTGACTAGGTTTTGTTACCCAGAATCCTTTGCAAACCTCAAAATTTGGCTAAAAAAACAAGTTTTCCTCACATTTCGGTGACAGAAAGTTCTGGAATCTGAGAGGAGCCACAAATTTCCTTCCACACAGCATTCCCCCAAGTCTCCCGATAAAAATGATACCTCACTTGTGAGGGTAGGCCTAGTGCCCGTGACAGGAAACGCCCCAAAACACAACGTGGACACATCACATTTTTTTAAAGAAAACAGACGTGTTTTTTGCAAAGTGCATACCTGTAGATTTTGGCCTCTAGCTCAGCCGGCACCTAAGGGAAACCTACCAAACCTGTACATTTTTAAAACTAGAGACCTAGGGGAATCCAAGATGGGGTGACTTGTGGGGCTCTGACCAGGTTCTGTTACCCATAATCCTTTGCAAACCTAAAAATTTGGCTAAAAAAACACATTTTCCATATATTTTGGTGACAGATAGTTCTGGAATCTGAGAGGAGCCACAAATTTCAATCCACCCAGCGTTCCCCCAAGTCTCCCGATAAAAATTATACCTCACTTGTGTGGGTAGGCCTAGCGCCCGTAGCAGGAAATGCCCCAAAACACAACGTGGACACATCACATTTTTTTAAAGAAAACAGACGTTTTTTTTGCAAAGTGCATACCTGTAGATTTTGGCCTCTAGCTCAGCCGCCACCTAGGGAAACCTACCAAACCTGTACATTTTTAAAACTAGAGACCTAGGGGAATCCAAGATGGGGTGACTTGTGGAGCTCTGACCAGGTTCTGTTACCCATAATCATTTGCAAACCTCAAAATTTGGCTAAAAAAATACGTTTTCCATATATTTCGGTGACAGAAAGTTCTGGAATCTGAGAGGAGCCACACATTTCCTTCCACCCAGCGTTCCCCCAAGTCTCCCGATAAAAATTATACCTCACTTGTGTGGGTTGGCCTAGCGCCCGTGACAGGAAACGCCCCAAAACACAACGTGGACACATCACATTTTTTTAAAGAAAACAGAGGTGTTTTTTGCAAAGTGCCTACCTGTAGATTTTGGCCGCTAGCTCAGCCGGCACCTAGGGAAACCTACCAAACCTGTGCATTTGTGAAAACTAGAGACCTAGGGGAATTCAAGATGGGGTGACTTGTGGGGCTCTGACCAGGTTCTGTTACCCAGAATCCTTGGCAAACCTCAAAATTTGGCTAAAAAAACACGTTTTCTTCACATTTTGGTGACAGAAAGTTCTGGAATTTGAGAGGAGCCACAAATTTCCTTCGACCTTGCGTTCCCCCAAGTCTCCCTATAAAAATGATACCTCACTTGTGTGGGTAGGCCTAGCGCCCGTCACAGGAAACGCCCCAAAACACAACGTGGACACATCACATTTTTTGAAAGACAACAGAGGTGTTTTTGCAAAGTGCCTACCTGTAGATTTTGGCCTCTAGCACAGTCGGCACCTAGGGAAACCTACCAAACCTGTGCATTTTTTTAAACTAGAGACCTAGGGGAATCCAAGATGGGGTGACTTGTGGGGCTCTGACCAGGTTCTGTTACCCAGAATCCTTTTCAAACCTCAAAATTTGGCTAAAAAAACACGATTTCCTCACATTTTGGTGACAGAAAGTTCTGGAATCAGAGAGGAGCCACAGATTTCCTTCCACCTAGCGTTCCCCCCCAGTTTCCTGATAAAAATGATACCTCACTTGTGTGGGTAGGCCTAGCGCCCACGACAGGAAATGCCCCAAAACGCAACGTCGACACATCACATTTTTTGAAACAAAAACAGAGGTGTTTTTTGCAAAGTGTCTACCTGTAGATTTTGGCCTCTAGCTCAGCCGGCACCTAGGGAAACCTACCAATCCTGTGCATTTTTTAAAACTAGAGACCTAGGGGAATCCAAGATGGGGTGACTTGTGGGGCTCTGACCAGGTTCTGTTACCCAGAATGCTTTGCAAACCTCAAAATTTGGCTAAAAAAACACGTTTTCCTCACATTTTGGTGACAGAAAGTTCTGGAATCAGAGAGGAGCCACAGATTTCCTTCCACCCAGCGTTCCCCCAAGTCTCCCAATAAAAATGATACCTCACTTGTGTGGGTAGGCCTAGGGCCCGCGACAGGAAACGCCCCAAAACACAACGTGGACACATCACATTTTTTTAAAGAAAACAGAGGTGTTTTTTGCAAAGTGCCTACATGTGGATTTTGGCCTCTAGCTCAGCCGTAACCTGGGGAAACCTAGCAAACCAGCGCATTTTTGAAAACAAGAGACCCAGGGGAATCCCAGATGGGGTGACTTGTGGGGCTCTGACCAGGTTCTGTTACCCAGAATCCTTAGCAAACCTCAAAATGTGGCTAAAAAAACACGTTTTCCTCACATTTCGGTGACAGAAAGTTCTGGAATCTGAGAGGAGCCACGAATTTCCTTCCACCCAGCGTTCCCCCAAGTCTCCCGATAAAAATGATACCTCACTTGTGTGGGTAGGCCTAGCGCCCGTTACAGAAAACGCCCCAAAACACAACGTGGACACATCACATTTTTTTAAAGAAAACAGAGGTGTTTTTTGCAAAGTGCATACCTGTAGATTTTGGCATCTAGCTCAGCCGGCACCCAGGGAAACCTACCAAACCTGTACATTTTTCAAAACTAGAGACCTAGGGGAATCCAAGATGGGGAGACATGTGGGGCTCTGACCAGGTTCTGTTACCAATAATCCTTTGCAAACCTAAATATTTGGCTAAAAAAACACGTTTTCCTCATATTTCGGTGACACAAACTTCTGGAATCTGAGTGGAGCCACAAATTTCCTTCCACCCAGCGTTCCCCCAAGTCTCCCGATAAAAATTATACCTCACTGGTGTGGGTAGGCCTAGCGCCCGTGACAGGAAACGCCCCAAAACACAACGTGGACACATCACATTTTTTTAAAGAAAAGGCACCTAGGGAAACCTACCAAACGTGTGCATTTTTGAAAACTAGAGACCTAGGGGAATCCAAGATGGGGTGACATGTGGGACTCTGACCAGGTTCTGTTACCCAAAATCCTTTGCAAACCTCAAAATGTGGCTAAAAAAACACGTTTTCCTCACATTTTGGTGACAGAAAGTTCTGGAATCTGAGAGGAGCCACAAATTTCCTTCCACACAGCGTTCCCCCAAGTCTCCAGATAAAAAGGATACCTCAGTTGTGTGGGTAGGCCTAGCGCCCGTGACAGGAAACGCCCCAAAACACAACGTGGACACATCACATTTTTTTAAAGAAAACAGACGTGTTTTTTGCAAAGTCCCTACCTGTAGATTTTGGCCTCTAGCTCAGTCGGCACCTAGGGAAACCTACCAAACCTGTGCATTTTTTTAAACTAGAGATCTAGGGGAATCCAAGATGGGGTGACTTGTGGGGCTCTGACCAGGTTCTGTTACCCATAATCCTTTGCAAACCTCAAAATTTGGCTAAAAAAACAAGTTTTCCTCATATTTTGGTGACAGAAAGTTCTGGAATCTGAGAGGAGCCACAAATTTCCTTCCACCCAGCGTTCCCCCAAGTCTCCCGATAAAAATGATACCTCACTTGTGTGGGTAGGCCTAGCCCCCGTGACAGTAAATGGCCTAAAACACAACGTGGACACATCAAATTTTTTCATAGAAAACAGTGCCTACCTGTGGATTTTGGCCTCTAGCTCAGCCGTCACCTGGGGAAACCTGGCAAACCAGCGCATTTTTGAAAACTAGAGACCCAGGGAATCCAAGATGGGGTGACTTGTGGGGCTCTGACCAGGTTTTGTTACCCAGAATCCTTTGCAAACCTCAAAATTTGGCTAAAAAAACACGCTTTCCTCACATTTCGGTGACAGAAAGTTCTGGAATCTGAGAGGAGCCACAAATTTCCTTCCTCATAGCGTTCCCCCAAGTCTCCCGATAAAAATGATACCTCACTTGTGTGGGTAGGCCTAGCGCCCGTGACAGGAAACGCCCCAAAACACAACATGGACACATCACATTTTTTTAAAGAAAACAGACGTGTTTTTTGCAAAGTGCATACCTGTAGATTTTGGCCTCTAGGTCAGCCGGCACCTAGGGAAATTTACCAAACCTGTACATTTTTCAAAACTAGAGACCTAGGGGAATCCAAGATGGGGTGACTTGTGGGGCTCTGACCAGGTTCTGTTACCCATAATCCTTTGCAAACCAAAAAATTTGGCTAAAAAAACACGTTTTCCATATATTTTGGTGACAGAAAGTTCTGGAATCTGAGAGGAGCCACAAACTTCCTTCCACCCAGCGTTTCCCCAAGTCTCCCGATAAAAATTATACCTCACTTGTGTGGGTAGGTCTAGCGCCTGTGACAAGAAATGCCCCAAAACACAACGTGGACACATCACATTTTTTGAAAGAAAACAGACGTGTTTTTTGCAAAGTGCATACCTGTAGATTTTGGCCTCTAGGTCAGCCGGCACCTAGGGAAATTTACCAAACCTGTACATTTTTCAAAACTAGAGACCTAGGGGAATCCAAGATGGGGAGACTTGTGGGGCTCTGACCAGGTTCTGTTACCCATAATCCTTTGCAAACCTACAAATTTGGCTAAGAAAACACGTTTTCCTCATATTTCGGTGACAGAAAGTTCTGGAATCTGAGTGCAGCCACAAATTTCCTTCCACCCAGCGTTCCCCCAAGTCTCCCGATAAAAATTATACCTCACTAGTGTGGGTAGGCCTAGCGCCCATGACAGGAAACGCCCCAAAACACAACGTGGACACATCACATTTTTTTAAAGAAAAGGCACCTAGGGAAACCTACCAAACCTGTGCATTTTTGAAAACTAGAGACCTAGGGGAATCCAAGATGGGGTGACATGTGGGGCTCCGACCAGGTTCTGTTACCCAGAATCCTTTGCAAACCTCAAAATTCGGCTAAAAAAACACGTTTTCCTCACATTTTGGTAACAGAAAGTTCTGGAATCTGAGAGGAGCCACAAATTTCCTTCCACCCAGCGTTCCCCCAAGTCTCCCAATACAAATGATACCTCACTTGTGTGGGTAGGCCTAGCGCCCGTGACAGTAAATGGCCTAAAACACAACGTGGACACATCACATTTTTTCATAGAAAACAGTGCCTACCTGTGGATTTTGGCCTCTAGCTCAGCCGTCACCTGGGGAAACCTGGCAAACCAGCGCATTTTTTAAAACTAGAGACCCAGGGGAATCCAAGATGGGGTGACTTGTGGGGCTCTGACTAGGTTTTGTTACCCAGAATCCTTTGCAAACCTCAAAATTTGGCTAAAAAAACAAGTTTTCCTCACATTTCGGTGACAGAAAGTTCTGGAATCTGAGAGGAGCCACAAATTTCCTTCCACACAGCATTCCCCCAAGTCTCCCGATAAAAATTATACCTCACTTGTGTGGGTAGGCCTAGCGCCCGTGACAGGAAACGCCCCAAAACACAACGTGGACACATCACATTTTTTTAAAGAAAACAGACGTGTTTTTTGCAAAGTGCATACCTGTAAATTTTGGCCTCTAGCTCAGCCGGCACCTAGGGAAACCTACCAAACCTGTACATTTTTAAAACTAGCGACCTAGGGGAATCCAAGATGGGGTGACTTGTGGGGCTCTGACCAGGTTCTGTTACCCATAATCCTTTGCAAACCTAAAAATTTGGCTAAAAATGCACATTTTCCATATATTTTGGTGACAGAAAGTTCTGGAATCTGAGAGGAGCCACAAATTTCCTTCCACCCAGCGTTCCCCCAAGTCTCCCGATAAAAATGATACCTCACTTGTGTGGGTAGGCCTAGCGCCCGTAACAGGAAACGCCCCAAAACACAACGTGGACACATCACATTTTTTTAAAGAAAACAGACGTGTTTTTTGCAAAGTGCATACCTGTAGATTTTGGCCTCTAGCTCAGCCGCCACCTAGGGAAACCTACCAAACCTGTACATTTTTTAAACTAGAGACCTAGGGGAATCCAAGATGGGGTGACTTGTGGAGCTCTGACTAGGTTCTGTTACCCATAATCATTTGCAAACCTAAAAATTTGGCTAAAAAAACAAGTTTTCCATATATTTCGGTGACTGAAAGTTCTGGAATCTGAGAGGAGCCACAAATTTCCTTCCACCCAGCGTTCCCCCAAGTCTCCCGATAACAATTATACCTCACTTGTGTGGGTTGGCCTAGCGCCCGAGACAGGAAACGCCCCAAAACACAACGTGGACACATCCCATTTTTTTAAAGAAAACAGAGGTGTTTTTGCAAAGTGCATACCTGTAGATTTTGGCCGCTAGCTCAGCCGGCACCTACGGAAACCTACCAAACCTGTGCATTTGTGAAAACTAGAGACCTAGGGGAATTCAAGATGGGGTGACTTGTGGGGCTCTGACCAGGTTCTGTTACCCAGAATCCTTTTCAAACCTCAAAATGTGGCTAAAAAAACATGTTTTACTCACATTTTGGTGACAGAAAGTTCTGGAATCAGAGAGGAGCCACAGATTTCCTTCCACCTAGCGTTCCCCCCAGTTTCCTGATAAAAATGATACCTCACTTGTGTGGGTAGGCCTAGCACCCGCTACAGGAAATGCCCCAAAACGCAACGTGGACACATCACATTTTTTTAAAGAAAACAGAGGTGTTTTTTGCAAAGTGCCTACCTGTAGATTTTGGCCTCTAGCACAGCCGGCACCTAGGGAAACCTACCAAACCTGTGCATTTTTTAAAACAAGAGACCTAGGGGAATCTAAGATGGGGTGACTTGTGGGGCTCTGACCAGGTTCTGTTACCCAGAATCCTTTTCAAACCTCAAAATTTGGCTAAAAAAACACGTTTTACTCACATTTTGGTGACAGAAAGTTCTGGAATCAGAGAGGAGCCACAGATTTCCTTCCACCTAGCGTTCCCCCCAGTTTCCTGATAAAAATGATACCTCACTTGTGTGGGTAGGCCTAGCACCCGCTACAGGAAATGCCCCAAAACGCAACGTGGACACATCACATTTTTTTAAAGAAAACAGAGGTGTTTTTTGCAAAGTGCCTACCTGTAGATTTTGGCCTCTAGCACAGCCGGCACCTAGGGAAACCTACCAAACCTGTGCATTTTTGAAAACAAGAGACCCAGGGGAATCCCAGATGGGGTGACTTGTGGGGCTCTGACCAGGTTCTGTTACCCAGAATCCTTAGCAAACCTCAAAATGTGGCTAAAAAAACACGTTTTCCTCACATTTCGGTGACAGAAAGTTCTGGAATCTGAGAGGAGCCACGAATTTCCTTCCACCCAGCGTTCCCCCAAGTCTCCCGATAAAAATGATACCTCACTTGTGTGGGTAGGCCTAGCACCCGTTACAGAAAACGCCCCAAAACACAACGTGGACACATCACATTTGTTTAAAGAAAACAGAGGTGTTTTTTGCAAAGTGCATACCTGTAGATTTTGGCATCTAGCTCAGCCGGCACCTAGAGAAACCTACCAAACCTGTACATTTTTCAAAACTAGAGATCTAGGGGAATCCAAGATGGGGAGACATGTGGGGCTCTGACCAGGTTCTGTTACCAATAATCCTTTGCAAACCTAAATATTTGGCTAAAAAAACACGTTTTCCTCATATTTCGGTGACACAAACTTCTGGAATCTGAGTGGAGCCACAAATTTCCTTCCACCCAGCGTTCCCCCAAGTCTCCCGATAAAAATTATACCTCACTGGTGTGGGTAGGCCTAGCGCCCGTGACAGGAAACGCCCCAAAACACAACGTGGACACATCACATTTTTTTAAAGAAAAGGCACCTAGGGAAACCTACCAAACCTGTGCATTTTTGAAAACTAGAGACCTAGGGGAATCCAAGATGGGGTGACATGTGGGACTCTGACCAGGTTCTGTTACCCAGAATCCTTTGCAAACCTCAAAATGTGGCTAAAAAAACACGTTTTCCTCACATTTTGGTGACAGAAAGTTCTGGAATCTGAGAGGAGCCACAAATTTCCTTCCACACAGCGTTTCCCCAAGTCTCCCGATAAAAAGGATACCTCAGTTGTGTGGGTAGGCCTAGCGCCCGTGACAGGAAACGCCCCAAAACACAACATGGACACATCACATTTTTTTAAAGAAAACAGACGTGTTTTTTGCAAAGTCCCTACCTGTAGATTTTGGCCTCTAGCTCAGTCGGCACCTAGGGAAACCTACCAAACCTGTGCATTTTTTTAAACTAGAGATCTAGGGGAATCCAAGATTAGGTGACTTGTGGGGCTCTGACCAGGTTCTGTTACCCATAATCCTTTGCAAACCTCAAAATTTGGCTAAAAAAACAAGTTTTCCTCATATTTTGGTGACAGAAAGTTCTGGAATCTGAGAGGAGCCACAAATTTCCTTCCACCCAGCGTTCCCCCAAGTCTCCCGATAAAAATGATACCTCACTTGTGTGGGTAGGCCTAGCCCCCGTGACAGTAAATGGCCTAAAACACAACGTGGACACATCAAATTTTTTCATAGAAAACAGTGCCTACCTGTGGATTTTGGCCTCTAGCTCAGCCGTCACCTGGGGAAACCTGGCAAACCAGCGCATTTTTGAAAACTAGAGACCCAGGGAATCCAAGATGGGGTGACTTGTGGGGCTCTGACCAGGTTTTGTTACCCAGAATCCTTTGCAAACCTCAAAATTTGGCTAAAAAAACACGCTTTCCTCACATTTCGGTGACAGAAAGTTCTGGAATCTGAGAGGAGCCACAAATTTCCTTCCTCATAGCGTTCCCCCAAGTCTCCCGATAAAAATGATACCTCACTTGTGTGGGTAGGCCTAGCGCCCGTGACAGGAAACGCCCCAAAACACAACATGGACACATCACATTTTTTTAAAGAAAACAGACGTGTTTTTTGCAAAGTGCATACCTGTAGATTTTGGCCTCTAGTTCAGCCGGCACCTACGGAAACCTACCAAACCTGTACATTTTTAAAACTAGAGACCTAGGGGAATCCAAGATGGGGTGACTTGTGGGGCTCTGACCAGGTTCTGTTACCCATAATCCTTTGCAAACCTAAAAATTTGGCTAAAAAAACAAGTTTTCCATATATTTTGGTGACAGAAAGTTCTGGAATCTGAGAGGAGCCACAAATTTCCTTCCACCCAGCGTTCCCCCAAGTCTCCCGATAAAAATTATACCTCACTTGTGTGGGTAGGCCTAGCGCCCGTGACAAGAAATGCCCCAAAACACAACGTGGACACATCACATTTTTTTAAAGAAAACAGACGTGTTTTTTGCAAAGTGCATACCTGTAGATTTTGGCCTCTGGCTCAGGCGGCACCTAGGGCAACCTACCAAACCTGTACATTTTTAAAACTAGAGACCTAGGGGAATCCAAGATGGGGTGACTTGTGGGGCTCTGACCAGGTTCTGTTACCCATAATCCTTTGCAAACCTAAAAATGTGGCTAAAAAAACACGTTTTCCATATATTTCGGTGACAGAAAGTTCTGGAATCTGAGAGGAGCCACAAATTTCCTTCCACCCAGCGTTCCCCCAAGTCTCCCGATAAAAATTATACCTCACTTGTGTGGGTAGGCATAGCGCCCGTGACAGGAAACGCCCCAAAACACAACGTGGACACATCACATTTTTTTAAAGAAAACAGAGGTGTTTTTTGCAAAGTGCCTACCTGTAGATTTTGGCCGCTAGCTCAGCCGGCACCTAGGGAAACCTACCAAACCTGTGCATTTGTGAAAAATAGAGACCTAGGGGAATTCAAGATGGGGTGACTTGTGGGGCTCTGACCAGGTTCTGTTACCCAGAATCCTTTGCAAACCTCAAAATTTGGCTAAAAAAACACGTTTTCCTCACATTTTGGTGACAGAAAGTTCTGGAATTTGAGAGGAGCCACAAATTTCCTTCCACCCAGCGTTCCCCCAAGTCTCCCGATAAAAATGATACCTCACTTGCGTGGGTAGGCCTAGCGCCCGTTACAGGAAACGCCCCAAAACACAACGTGGACACATCAATTTTTTTTAAAGAAAACAGAGGTGTTTTTTGCAAAGTGCATACCTGTAGATTTTGGCCTCTAGGTCAGCCGGCACCTAGGGAAATTTACCAAACCTGTACATTTTTCAAAACTAGAGACCTAGGGGAATCCAAGATGGGGAGACTTGTGGGGCTCTGACCAGGTTCTGTTACCCATAATCCTTTGCACACCTACAAATTTGGCTAAGAAAACACGTTTTCCTCATATTTCGGTGACAGAAAGTTCTGGAATCTGAGTGGAGCCACAAATTTCCTTCCACCCAGCGTTCCCCCAAGTCTCCCGATAAAAATTATACCTCACTAGTGTGGGTAGGCCTAGCGCCCATGACAGGAAACGCCCCAAAACACAACGTGGACACATCACATTTTTTTAAAGAAAAGGCACCTAGGGAAACCTACCAAACCTGTGCATTTTTGAAAACTAGAGACCTAGGGGAATCCAAGATGGGGTGACATGTGGGGCTCCGACCAGGTTCTGTTACCCAGAATCCTTTGCAAACCTCAAAATTCGGCTAAAAAAACACGTTTTCCTCACATTTTGGTAACAGAAAGTTCTGGAATCTGAGAGGAGCCACAAATTTCCTTCCACCCAGCGTTCCCCCAAGTCTCCCAATAAAAATGATACCTCACTTGTGTGGGTAGGCCTAGCGCCCGTGACAGTAAATGGCCTAAAACACAACGTGGACACATCACATTTTTTCATAGAAAACAGTGCCTTCCTGTGGATTTTGGCCTCTAGCTCAGCCGTCACCTGGGGAAACCTGGCAAACCAGCGCATTTTTGAAAACTAGAGACCCAGGGGAATCCAAGATGGGGTGACTTGTGGGGCTCTGACTAGGTTTTGTTACCCAGAATCCTTTGCAAACCTCAAAATTTGGCTAAAAAAACAAGTTTTCCTCACATTTCGGTGACAGAAAGTTCTGGAATCTGAGAGGAGCCACAAATTTCCTTCCACACAGCATTCCCCCAAGTCTCCCGATAAAATTATACCTCACTTGTGTGGGTAGGACTAGCGCCCGTGACAGGAAACGCCCCAAAACACATCGTGGACACATCACATTTTTTTAAAGAAAACAGACGTGTTTTTTGCAAAGTGCATACCTGTAAATTTTGGCCTCTAGCTCAGCCGGCACCTAGGGAAACCTACCAAACCTGTACATTTTTAAAACTAGCGACCTAGGGGAATCCAAGATGGGGTGACTTGTGGGGCTCTGACCAGGTTCTGTTACCCATAATCCTTTGCAAACCTAAAAATTTGGCTAAAAATACACATTTTCCATATATTTTGGTGACAGAAAGTTCTGGAATCTGAGAGGAGCCACAAATTTCCTTCCACCCAGCGTTCCCCCAAGTCTCCCGATAAAAATGATACCTCACTTGTGTGGGTAGGCCTAGCGCCCGTAACAGGAAACGCCCCAAAACACAACGTGGACACATCACATTTTTTTAAAGAAAACAGACGTGTTTTTTGCAAAGTGCATACCTGTAGATTTTGGCCTCTAGCTCAGCCGCCACCTAGGGAAACCTACCAAACCTGTACATTTTTTAAACTAGAGACCTAGGGGAATCCAAGATGGGGTGACTTGTGGAGCTCTGACTAGGTTCTGTTACCCATAATCATTTGCAAACCTAAAAATTTGGCTAAAAAAACAAGTTTTCCATATATTTCGGTGACTGAAAGTTCTGGAATCTGAGAGGAGCCACAAATTTCCTTCCACCCAGCGTTCCCCCAAGTCTCCTGATAACAATTATACCTCACTTGTGTGGGTTGGCCTAGCGCCCGTGACAGGAAACGCCCCAAAACACAACGTGGACACATCACATTTTTTTAAAGAAAACAGAGGTGTTTTTGCAAAGTGCATACCTGTAGATTTTGGCCGCTAGCTCAGCCGGCACCTAGGGAAACCTACCAAACCTGTGCATTTGTGAAAACTAGAGACCTAGGGGAATTCAAGATGGGGTGACTTGTGGGGCTCTGACCAGGTTGTGTTACCCAGAATCCTTGGCAAACCTCAAAATTTGGCTAAAAAAACACGTTTTCCTCACATTTTGGTGACAGAAAGTTCTGGAATTTGAGAGGAGCCACAAATTTCCTTCGACCTTGCGTTCCCCCAAGTCTCCCTATAAAAATGATACCTCACTTGTGTGGGTAGGCCTAGCGCCCGTGACAGGAAACGCCCCAAAACACAACGTGGACACATCACATTTTTTGAAAGACAACAGAGGTGTTTTTGCAAAGTACCTACCTGTAGATTTTGGCCTCTAGCACAGTCGGCACCTAGGGAAACCTACCAAACCTGTGCATTTTTTAAAACTAGAGACCTAGGGGAATCCAAGATGGGGTGACTTGTGGGGCTCTGACCAGGTTCTGTTACCCAGAATCCTTTTCAAACCTCAAAATGTGGCTAAAAAAACATGTTTTACTCACATTTTGGTGACAGAAAGTTCTGGAATCAGAGAGGAGCCACAGATTTCCTTCCACCTAGCGTTCCCCCCAGTTTCCTGATAAAAATGATACCTCACTTGTGTGGGTAGGCCTAGCACCCGCTACAGGAAATGCCCCAAAACGCAACGTGGACACATCACATTTTTATAAAGAAAACAGAGGTGTTTTTTGCAAAGTGCCTACCTGTAGATTTTGGCCTCTAGCACAGCCGGCACCTAGGGAAACCTACCAAACCTGTGCATTTTTTAAAACAAGAGACCTAGGGGAATCTAAGATGGGGTGACTTGTGGGGCTCTGACCAGGTTCTGTTACCCAGAATCCTTTTCAAACCTCAAAATTTGGCTAAAAAAACACGTTTTCCTCACATTTTGGTGACAGAAAGTTCTGGAATCAGAGAGGAGCCACAGATTTCCTTCCACCTAGCGTTCCCCCCAGTTTCCTGATAAAAATGATACCTCACTTGTGTGGGTAGGCCTAGCGCCCACGACAGGAAATGCCCCAAAACGCAACGTGGACACATCACAATTTTTTAAACAAAAACAGAGGTGTTTTTTGCAAAGTGCCTACCTGTAGATTTTGGCCTCTAGCTCAGCCGGCAGCTAGGGAAACCTACCAAACCTGTGCATTTTTTTAAACTAGAGACCTAGGGGAATCCAAGATGGGGTGACTTGTGGGGCTCTGACCAGGTTCTGTTACCCAGAATGCTTTGCAAACCTCAAAATTTGGCTAAAAATACACGTTTTCCTCACATTTTGGTGACAGAAAGTTCTGGAATCAGAGAGGAGCCACAGATTTCCTTCCACCCAGCGTTCCCCCAAGTCTCCCAATAAAAATTATACCTCACTTGTGTGGGTAGGCCTAGGGCCCGTGACAGGAAACGCCCCAAAACACAACGTGGACACATCACATTTTTTTAAAGAAAACAGAGGTGTTTTTTGCAAAGTGCCTACCTGTGGATTTTGGCCTCTAGCTCAGCCGTCACCTGTGGAAACCTAGCAAACCAGCGCATTTTTGAAAACAAGAGACCCAGGGGAATCCCAGATGGGGTGACTTGTGGGGCTCTGACCAGGTTCTGTTACCCAGAATCCTTAGCAAACCGCAAAATGTGGCTAAAAAAACACGTTTTCCTTACATTTCGGTGACAGAAAGTTCTGGAATCTGAGAGGAGCCACAAATTTTCTTCCACCCAGCGTTCCCCCAGGTCTCCGGATAAAAATGATACCTCACTTGTGTGGGTAGGCCTAGCGCCCGTGACAGGAAACGCCCCAAAACACAACGTGGACACATCACATTTTTTGAAAGAAAACTGAGGTGTTTTTTGCAAAGTCCCTACCTGTAGATTTTGGCCTCTAGCTCAGCCGGCACCTAGGGAAACCTACGAAACCTGTGCATTTTTTCAAACTAGAGATCTAGGGGAATCCAAGATGGGGTGACTTGTGGGGCTCTGACCAGGTTCTGTTACCCATAATCCTTTACAAACCTCAAAAATTTGGCTAAAAAACACGTTTTCCTCATATTTCGGTGACAGAAAGTTCTTGTATGTGAGAGGAGCCACAAATTTTCTTCCACCCAGTGTTCCCCCAAGTCTCCCGATAAAACTTATACCTCACTTGTGTGGGTAGACCTAGTGCCCGTGACAGGAAATGGCCTAAAACACAACGTAGACAAATCAAATTTTTTCATAGAAAACAGTGCCTACCTGTGGATTTTGGCCTCTAGCTCAGCCGTCACCTAGGGAAACCTAGCAAACCAGCGCATTTTTGAAAACTAGAGACCCAGGGGAATCCAAGATGGGATGACTTGTGGGGCTCTGACCAGGTTCTGTTACCTATAATCCTTTGCAAACCAAAAAATTTGACTAAAAAAACACGTTTTCCATATATTTCGGTGACAGAAAGTTCTGGAATCTGAGAGGAGCCACAAATTTCTTTCCACCCAGCGTTCCCCCAAGTCTCCCGATAAAAATTATACCTCACTTGTGTGGGTAGGCCTAGCGCCCGTGACAGGAAACGCCCCAAAACACAACGTGGACACATCACATTTTTTTAAAGAAAACAGAGGCGTTTTTTGCAAAGTGCCTACCTGTAGATTTTGGCCGCTAGCTCAGCCGGCACCTAGGGCAACCTACCAAACCTGTACATTTTTAAAACTAGAGACCTAGGGGAATCCAAGATGGGGTGACTTGTGGGGCTCTGACCAGGTTCTGTTACCCATAATCCTTTGCAAACCTAAAAATTTGGCTAAAAAAACACGTTTTCCATATATTTCGGTGACAGAAAGTTCTGGTATCTGAGAGGAGCCACAAATTTCCTTCCACCCAGCGTTCCCCCAAGTCTCCCGATAAAAATTATACCTCACTTGTCTGGGTAGGCATAGCGCCCGTGACAGGAAACGCCCCAAAACACAACGTGGACACATCACATTTTTTTAAAGAAAACAGAGGCGTTTTTTGCAAAGTGCCTACCTGTAGATTTTGGCCGCTAGCTCAGCCGGCACCTAGGGAAACCTACCAAACCTGTGCATTTGTGAAAACTAGAGACCTAGGGGAATTTAAGATGGGGTGACTTGTGGGGCTCTGACCAGGTTCTGTTATTCAGAATCCTTTGCAAACCTCAAAATGTGGCTAAAAAAACACATTTTCCTCACATTTTGGTGACAGAAAGTTCTGGAATTTGAGAGGAGCCACAAATTTCCTTCGACCTAGCGTTCCCCCAAGTCTCCCTATAAAAATGATACCTCACTTGTGTGGGTAGGCCTAGCGCCCGTGACAGGAAACGCCCCAAAACACAACGTGGACACATCACATTTTTTGAAAGACAACAGAGGTGTTTTTGCAAAGTGCCTACCTGTAGATTTTGGCCTCTAGCTCAGCTGGCACCTAGGGAAACCTACCAAACCTGTACATTTTTTTAAACTACAGACCTAGGGGAATCCAAGATGGGGTGACTTGTGGGGCTCTGACCTGGTTCTGTTACCCATAAACCTTTACAAACCTAAATATTTGGCTAAAAAATCACGTTTTCCTCATATTCCGGTGACAGAAAGTTCTGGAATCTGAGAGGAGCCACAAATTTTCTTCCACCCAGCGTTCCCCCAGGTCTCCGGATAAAAATGATACCTCACTTGTGTGGGTAGGCCTAGCGCCCGTGACAGGAAACGCCCCAAAACACAACGTGGACACATCACATTTTTTGAAAGAAAACTGAGGTGTTTTTTGCAAAGTCCCTACCTGTAGATTTTGGCCTCTAGCTCAGCCGGCACCTAGGGAAACCTACGAAACCTGTGCATTTTTTAAAACTAGAGATCTAGGGGAATCCAAGATGGGGTGACTTGTGGGGCTCTGACCAGGTTCTGTTACCCATAATCCTTTACAAACCTCAAAAATTTGGCTAAAAAACACGTTTTCCTCATATTTCGGTGACAGAAAGTTCTTGTATGTGAGAGGAGCCACAAATTTTCTTCCACCCAGTGTTCCCCCAAGTCTCCCGATAAAACTTATACCACACTTGTGTGGGTAGGCCTAGTGCCCATGACAGGAAATGGCCTAAAACACAACGTAGACAAATCAAATTGTTTCATAGAAAACAGTGCCTACCTGTGGATTTTGGCCTCTAGCTCAGCCGTCACCTAGTGAAACCTAGCAAACCAGCGCATTTGTGAAAACTAGAGACCCAGGGTAATCCGAGATGGGGTGACTTGTGGGGCTCTGACCAGGTTCTGTTACCCAGAATCCTTTGCAAACCTCAAAATTTGGCTAAAAAAACACATTTTACTCACATTTTGGTGACAGAAAGTTCTGGAATTTGAGAGGAGCCACAAATTTCCTTCCACCTAGCGCTCCCCCAAGTCTCCCGATAAAAATTATACCTCACTTGTGTGGGTAGGCCTAGCGCCCGTGACAGGAAACGCCCCAATACACAACGTGGACACATCACATTTTTTGAAAGACAACAGAGGTGTTTTTTGCAAAGTGCCTACCTGTAGATTTTGGCCTCTAGCTCAGACGGCACCTAGGGAAACCTACCAAACCGGTTCTTTTTTTTAAACTAGAGACGTAGGGGAATCCAAGATTGGGTGACTTGTGGGACTCTGACCAGGTTCTGTTACCCATAATCCTTTGCAAACCTAAATATTTGGCTAAAAAAACACGTTTTCCTCATATTCCGGTGACTGAAAGTTCTGGAATCTGAGAGGAGCCACAAATGTTCTTCCACCCAGCGTTCCCCCAAGTCTCCCGATAAAAATTATACCTCACTTGTGTGGGTAGGCCTAGCGCCCGTGACAGGAAACGCCCCAAAACACAACGTGGACACATCACATTTTTTTAAAGAAAACAGAGGTGTTTTTTGCAAAGTGCCTACCTGTAGATTTTGGCCTCTAGCTCAGCCGGCACCTAGGGAAACCTACCAAACCTGTGCATTTGTGAAAATTAGAGACCTAGGGGAATCCAAAATGGGGTGACTTGTGGAGCTCTGACCAGGTTCTGTTACCCAGAATCCTTTGCAAACCTGAAAATTTGGCTAAAAAACAAGTTTTCCTCCCATTTTGGTGACAGAAAGTTCTGGAATTTGAGAGGAGCCACACATTTCCTTCCACCCAGCATTCCCTCAAGTCTCCCGATAAAAATTATACCTCACTTGTGTGGGTAGGCCTAGCGCCCGTGACAGGAAACACCCCAAAACACAACCTGGACACATCACATTTTTTTAAAGATATCAGAGGTGTTTTTTGCAAAGTGCCTACCTGTAGATTTTGGCCGCTAGCTCAGCCGGCACCTAGGGCAACCTACCAAACCTGTACATTTTTTAAAACTACAGACCTAGGGGAATCCAAGATGGGGTGACTTGTGGGGCTCTGACCAGGTTCTGTTACCCAGAATCCTTTGCAAACCTCAAAATTTGGCTAAAAAATCACGTTTTCCTCCCATTTCGGTGACAGAAAGTTTTTGAATCTGAGAGGAGCCACAAATTTCCTTCCACCCAGTGTTCACCCAAGTCTCGCGATAAAAATGATACCTCACTTGTGTGGGTAGGCCCAGCGCCCGTGACAGGAAACGCCCCAAAACACAACGTGGACACATCACATTTTTTTAAAGAAAACAGAGGTGTTTTTTGCAAAGTGCATACCTGAGATTTTGGCCTCTAGCTCAGCCGGCACCTAGGGAAACCTACCAAACCTGTACATTTTTCAAAACTAGAGACCTAGGGGAATCCAAGATGGGGTGACTTGTGGAGCTCTGACCAGTTTCTGTTAGCCTTAATCCTTTGCAAACCTAAAAATTTGGCAAAAAAAACAGGTTTTCCTCATATTTCGGTGACAGAAAGTTCTGGAATCTGAGAGGAGCCACAAATTTTCTTCCACCCAGCGTTCCTCCAAGTCTCCCGATAAAAATTATACCTCACTTGTGTGGGTAGGCCTAGCGTCCGTGACAGGAAACGCCCCAAAACACAACGTGGACACATCACATTTTTTAAAGAAAACAGAGGTGTTTTTTGCAAAGTGCCTACCTGTAGATTTTGGCCTCTAGCTCAGCCGCCACCTATGGAAACCTACCAAACCTGTGCATTTTTTAAAACTAGAGACATAGGGGAATCCAATATGGGGTGACTTGTGGAGCTCTGACCAGGTTCTGTTACCCAGAATCCTTTGCAAACCTCAAAATTTGGCTAAAAAAACACGTTTTCCTCATATTTCGGTGACAGAAAGTTCTTGTATGTGAGAGGAGCCACAAATGTTCTTCCACCCAGCCTTCCCCCAAGTCTCCCGATAAAAATGATACCTCACTTGTGTGGGTAGGCCTAGCGCCCGTGACAGGAAATGGCCTAAAACACAACGTGGACACATCACATTTTTTTATAGAAAACAGTGCCTACCTGTGGATTTTGGCCTCTAGCTCAGCCGTCACCTGGTGAAACCTAGCAAACCAGCACATTTTTGAAAACTAGAGACCTAGGGGAATCCAAGATGGGGTGACTTGTGGGGTCTGACCAGGTTCTGTTACCCAGAATCCTTTGCAAACCTCAAAATGTGGCTAAAAAAACACGTTTTCCTCACATTTCGGTGACAGAAAGTTCTGGAATCTGAGAGGAGCCACAAATTTCCTTCCACCCAGCGTTCCCCCAAGTCTCCCGATAAAAATTATACCTCACTTGTGTGGGTAGGCCTAGCGCCCGTGACAGGAAACGCCCCAAAACACAACGTGGACACATCACATTTTTTTAAAGAAAACAGAGGTGTTTTCTGCAAAGTGCATACCTGTAGATTTTGGCCTCTAGCTCAGCCGGCACCTAGGGAAACCTACCAAACCTGTGCATTTTTGAAAAACTAGAGGCCTAGGGGAATCCAAGATGGGGTGACTTGTGGGGCTCTGACCAGGTTCTGTTACCCAGAATCCTTTGCAAACCTCAAAATTTGGCTAAAAATACACATTTTCCTCACATTTTGGTGACAGAAAGTTCTGGAATTTGAGAGGAGCCACAAATTTCCTTCGACCCAGCGTTCCCCCAAGTCTCCAGATAAAAATTATACCTCACTTGTGTGGGAAGGCCTAGAGCCCGTGACAGGAAATGCCCCAAAACCCAACGTGGACACATCACATTTTTTGAAAGACAACAGAGGTGTTTTTTGCAAACGTGCCTACCTGTAGATTTTGGCCTCTACCTCAGCCGGCATCTAGGGAAACCTACCAAACCTGTACATTTTTGAAAACTAGAGACCTAGGGGAATCCAAGATGGGGTGACTTGTGGGGCTCTGTCCAGGTTCTGTTACCGAAATCCTTTGCAAACCTCAAAATCTGGCTAAAAAAACACGTTTTTCTCACATTTTGGTGACAGAAAGTTCTGGAATCTGAGAGGAGCCACAAATTTCCTTCCACCCAGCGTTCCCCCAAGTCTTCCGATAAAAATGATACCTCACTTGTGTGGGTAGGCCTAGCGCCCGTGACAGGAAACGCCCCAAAACACAACGTGGACACATCACATTTTTTGAAAGAAAACTGAGGTTTTTTTTGCAAAGTGCCTACCTGTAGATTTTGGCCTCTAGCTCAGCCGGCACCTGGGGAAACCTAGCAAACCAGTGCATTTTTGAAAACTAGAGACCCAGGGGAATCCAAGATGGGGTAACTTGTGGGGCTCTGACCAGGTTCTGTTACCCAGAATCCTTTGCAAACCTCAAAATTTGGCTAAACAAAACACATTTTCCTCATATTTCGTTGACAAAAAGTTCTGGAATCTGAGAGGAGCCACAAATTTCCTTCCACCCAACGTTCCCCCAAGTCTCCCAATAAAAATTATACCTCACTTGTGTGTGTAGGCCTAGCGCCCGTGACAGGAAACGCCCCAAAACACAACGTGGACACATCACATTTTTTTAAAGAAAACAGAGGTGTTTTTTGCAAAGTGCATACCTGTAGATTTTGGCCTCTAGCTCAGCCGGCACCTAGGGAAACCTACCAAACCTGTGCATTTTTGAAAAACTAGAGACCTAGGGGAATCCAAGATGGGGTGACTTGTGGGGCTCTGACCAGGTTCTGTTACCCATAATCCTTTGCAAACCTCAAAAGATTTGCTAAAAAAACAAGTTTTCCTCATATTTCGATGACAGAAAGTTCTGGAATCTGAGAGGAGCCACACATTTTCTTCCACCCAGCGTTCCCCCAAGTCTCCAGATAAAAATGATACCTCACTTGTGTGGGTAGGCCTAGCGCCCGTGACAGGAAATGGCCCAAAACACAACGTGGACACATCACATTTTTTCATAGAAAACAGTGCCTACCTGTGGATTTTGGCCTCTAGCTCAGCCGGCACCTGGGGAAACCTAGCAAACCAGTGCATTTTTGAAAACTAGAGACCCAGGGGAATCCAAGATGGGGTAACTTGTCGGGCTCTGACCAGGTTCTGTTACCCAGAATCCTTTGCAAACCTCAAAATTTGGCTAAACAAAACACGTTTTCCTCACATTTCGTTGACAAAAAGTTCTGGAATCTGAGAGGAGCCACAAATTTCCTTCCACCCAACGTTCCCCCAAGTCTCCCAATAAAAATGATACCTCACTTGTGTGGGTAGGCCTAGCGCCCGTGACAGGAAACGCCCCAAAACACAACGTGGACACATCACATTTTTTTAAAGAAAACAGAGGTGTTTTTTGCAAAGTGCATACCTGTAGATTTTGGCCTCTAGCTCAGCCGGCACCTAGGGAAACCTACCAAACCTGTGCATTTTTGAAAAACTAGAGACCTAGGGGAATCCAAGATGGGGTGACTTGTGGGGCTCTGACCAGGTTCTGTTACCCAGATTCCTTTGCAAACCTCAAAATTTGGCCAAAAATACACGTTTTCCTCACATTTTGGTGACAGAAAGTTCTGGAATTTGAGAGGAGCCACAAATTTCCTTCGACCCAGCGTTCCCCCAAGTCTCCAGATAAAAATTATACCTCACTTGTGTGGGTAGGCCTAGCGCCCGGCGCAGGAAATGCCCCAAAACCTAACGTGGACACATCACATTTTTTGAAAGACAACAGAGGTGTTTTTTGCAAAGTGCCTACCTGTAGATTTTGGCCTCTACCTCAGCCGGCATCTAGGGAAACCTACCAAACCTGTACATTTGTGAAAACTAGAGACCTAGGGGCATCCAAGATGGGGTGACTTGTGGGGCTCTGACCAGGTTCTGTTACCCAAAATCCTTTGCAAACCTCAAAATCTGGCTAAAAAAACACGTTTTCCTCACATTTTGGTGACAGAAAGTTCTGGAATCTGAGAGGAGCCACAAATTTCCTTCCACCCAGCGTTCCCCCAAGTCTCGCTATAAAAATGATACCTCACTTGTGTGGGTAGGCCTAGCGCCCGTGACAGGAAACGCCCCAAAACACAACGTGGACACATCACATTTTTTTAAAGAAAACAGAGGTGTTTTTTGCAAAGTGCATACCTGTAGATTTTGGCCTCTAGCTCAGCCGGCACCTAGGGAAACCTACCAAACCTGTGCATTTTTGAAAAACTAGAGACCTAGGGGAATCCAAGATGGGGTGACTTGTGGGGCTCTGACCAGGTTCTGTTACCCATAATCCTTTGCAAACCTGAAAAAATTTGCTAAAAAACCAAGTTTTCCTCATATTTCGATGACAGAAAGTTCTGGAATCTGAGAGGAGCCACAAATTTTCTTCCACCCAGCGTTCCCCCAAGTCTCCAGATAGAAATTATACCTCACTTGTGTGGGTAGGCCTAGCGCCCGTGACAGGAAACGCCCCAAAACACAACGTGGACACATCACATTTTTCTAAAGAAAACAGAGGTGTTTTTGGCAAAGTACCTACCTGTAGATTATGGCCTCTAGCTCAGCCGGCACCTAGGGAAACCTACCAAACCTGTGCATTTTTGAAAAATAGAGACCTAGGGGAATCCAAAATGGGGTGACTTGTGGGGCTCTGATCAGGTTCTGTCACCCAGAATCCTTTGCAAACCTCAAAATTTGGCTAAAAAAACACGTTTTCCTCACATTTCGGTGACAGAAAGTTTTGGAATCTGAGAGGAGCCACAAATTTCCTTCCACCCAGCGTTCCGTTCCCCCAAGTCTCCCGATAAAAATGATACCTCACTTGTGTGGGTAGGCCTAGCGCCCGTGACAGGAAATGGCCCAAAACACAACGTGGACACATCACATTTTTTCATAGAAAACAGTGCCTACCTGTGGATTTTGGGCTCTAGCTCAGCCTGCACCTGGGGAAACCTAGCAAACCAGTGCATTTTTAAAAACTAGAGACCCAGGGGAATCCAAGATGGGGTAACTTGTGGGGCTCTGACCAGGTTCTGTTACCCAGAATCCTTTGCAAACCTCAAAATTTGGCTAAACAAAACACGTTTTCCTCACATTTCGTTGACAAAAAGTTCTGGAATCTGAGAGGAGCCACAAATTTCCTCCCACCCAACGTTCCCCCAAGTCTCCCAATAAAAATGATACCTCACTTGTGTGGGTAGGCCTAGCGCCCGTGACAGGAAACGCCCCAAAACACAACGTGGACACATCACATTTTTTTAAAGAAAACAGAGGTGTTTTTTGCAAAGTGCATACCTGTAGATTTTTGCCTCTACCTCAGCCGGCACCTAGGGAAACCTACCAAACCTGTGCATTTTTGAAAAACTAGAGACCTAGGGGAATCCAAGATGGGGTGACTTGTGGGGCTCTGACCAGGTTCTGTTACCCAGATTCCTTTGCAAACCTCAAAATTTGGCTAAAAATACACGTTTTCCTCCCATTTTGGTGACAGAAAGTTCTGGAATTTGAGAGGAGCCACAAATTTCCTTCGACCCAGCGTTCCCCGAAGTCTCCAGATAAAAATTATACCTCACTTGTGTGGGTAGGCCTAGCGCCCGGCGCAGGAAATGCCCCAAAACCCAACATGGACACATCACATTTTTTGAAAGACACCAGAGGTGTTTTTTGCGAAGTGCCTACCTGTAGATTTTGGCCTCTACCTCAGCCGGCATCTAGGGAAACCTACCAAACCTGTACATTTGTGAAAACTAGAGACCTAGGGGAATCCAAGATGGGGTGACTTGTGGGGCTCTGACCAGGTTCTGTTACCCAAAATCCTTTGCAAACCTCAAAATCTGGCTAAAAAAACACGTTTTCCTCACATTTTGGTGACAGAAAGTTCTGGAATCTGATAGGAGCCACAAATTTCCTTCCACCCAGCGTTCCCCCAAGTCTCCCGATAAAAATGATACCTCACTTGTGTGGGTAGGCCTAGCGCCCGTGACAGGAAACGCCCCAAAACACAACGTGGACACATCACATTTTTTGAAAGAAAACGGAGGTGTTTTTTGCAAAGTGCCTACCTGTAGATTTTGGCCTCTAGCTCAGCCGGCACCTATGGAAACCTACCAAACCTGTACATTTTGAAAACTAGAGACCTAGGGGAATCCAAGATGGAGTGACTTCTGGGGCTCTGACCAGGTTCTGTTACCCATAATCCTTTGCAAACCTCAAAAAATTTGCCAAAAAAACAAGTTTTCCTCATATTTCGATGACAGAAAGTTCTGGAATCTGAGAGGAGCCACAAATTTTCTTACACCCAGCGTTCCCCCAAGTCTCCAGATAAAAATTATACCTCACTTGTGTGGGTAGGCCTAGCGCCCGTGACAGGAAACGCCCCAAAACACAACATGGACACATCACATTTTTCTAAAGAAAACAGAGGTGTTTTTGGCAAAGTACCTACCTGTAGATTTTGGCCTCTAGCTCAGCCGGCACCTAGGGAAACCTACCAAACCTGTGCATTTTTGAAAAATAGAGACCTAGGGGAATCCAAAATGGGGTGACTTGTGGGGCTCTGATCAGGTTCTGTTACCCAGAATCCTTTGCAAACCTCAAAATTTGGCTAAAAAAACACGTTTTCCTCACATTTCGGTGACAGAAAGTTCTGGAATCTGAGAGGAGCCACAAATTTCCTTCCACCCAGCGTTCCGTTCCCCCAAGTCTCCCGATAAAAATGATACCTCACTTGTGTGGGTAGGCCTAGCGCCCGTGACAGGAAATGGCCCAAAACACAACGTGGACACATCACATTTTTTCATAGAAAACAATGCCTACCTGTGGATTTTGGCCTCTAGCTCAGTCGGCACCTGGGGAAACCTAGCAAACCAGTGCATTTTTGAAAACTAGAGACCCAGGGGAATCCAAGATGGGGTAACTTGTGGGGCTCTGACCAGGTTCTGTTACCCAGAATCCTTTGCAAACCTCAAAATTTGGCTAAACAAAACACGTTTTCCTCACATTTCGTTGACAAAAAGTTCTGGAATCTGAGAGGAGCCACAAATTTCCTTCCACCCAACGTTCCCCCAAGTCTCCCAATAAAAATGATACCTCACTTGTGTGGGTAGGCCTAGCACCCGCGACAGGAAATGCCCAAAGCACAACGTGGACACATCACATTTTTTCATAGAAAACAGTGCCTACCTGTGGATTTTGGCCTCTAGCTCAGCCGGCCCCAGGGGGGGCAGAAATGGCCTAAAATAAATTTGTCCTCCACCCCCACAACCCCCCCGGGAGCTACCCTTGCCTACGGGGTCGCTCCCCCTGCGTGACATTGGCGCCAAAAAAAAAAATCCCCGGTGCCTAGTGGTTTCTGCCCCCTTGGGGGCAGGTTGACCTAAAATCGGCCAATCTAGAAATGGTCTAAATACAATTTGCCCCCCAGGGGAGTGACCCTTGCCTAATGGGTCGCTCCTCATCTCTAAAAAAACAAACAAACAAAAAAACAGAAAAAAACAATTTGCCCTGGCGCCTAGAGGTTTCTGCCCACCCGGGGGCAGATCGTCCTAATAACAATAGGCCGATCTGCCCCCGGGGGGGGAGAAATGGCCTAAAATAAATTTGCCCCCCAGGGGAGCGACCCTTGTCTATTGGGTCGCTCCCCATCTCTAAAAAAAAAACACAAAAAAAAAAATTGCCCTGGCCCATAGAGGTTTCTGCCCCCCCTGGCCTAAAATAAATTGGCCTAAAAAAAGCTGAGCTTCCAGCGCGATGGGGGAGACCCTGTGACATCACAGGGGGGTGGGTGGGGTCAGGGGTGGAAGGGGAAGGTCTTCCCCTTTCATCCCTGACTTGGGGGGCTGGAGGGGATCCCCACAGAGGGAGCGCTAGCGCTCCCTCTGGGTTCTGTGACCAGGACATAATGGTTACATCCTGGGCACAGCAGCACTGTGCCTCAGGACGTAACCATTACGTCCTAGACACAGAACCGGTTAAAGTGTAAATTTGAGTGGACAGTTTGTTCATACCATTATCAACAACGGCTAATGCTTTCTCTAGATTTTCCTTATCTATTTGTCTTAAACAGGTAGCAACTTCCATTTGTGAAAGGTTCAATAGCTCATTTGATATTGCTTACAGAAATCTTTTAGCACGTAGTTTTCTGACCTAGCAAAAAATCTTGCTAATCTAGGGCCTCGGAGAGGAGAGTGAGGTATTCTTTAACAACTGTTTATGTGGAGTGTTGCCACTTCTGCTGACTTAACTTGCCCACACTAGATGTGGTGAATGTACCTGTGTATAGAGTGGTGATGTAATGAGTGTCCAGTCTGCTTGTTTCAAAATCTCGCCAAGAGTTAATAAAACGTGGATGACAACCATTTCTGTTCACTAGCCACACAAACTACCTGTCAGGCCTTGAAAGTGTTGAATTATATGTACTATTGACCTTGTTTCAGTAAAATTCACAACATTTTGCCAATTTTAAAATCTTACTATTGAGGAAATACTGGGCACATTAATTTATTTGACTTTTGCTAACACACGGCAAGTTGTTTGTTGAACAGTTTTATTCAGGGAAATCATTTGCAAGGAATTAAGCAAATGTTTGAATAAGACATCCATACCTTGTACATGTCAATAATTTGGTCCCCAAACTGTTTTCAAACCAATTGTCTTTTTCCAATATTCATAACCTTCTATGGCTAACTGGGAATCCAAATACATTTGAATAAATCAATATGGTGTCTGTAAGCAGGGTTTTCCTTACTTTAGTTTTTGCTAATTTAAAATAATATGACTCAGATGTAATAGCATCATGCCCAGTTAAATATGTGCATTTATCTACCTATGTTTCGGAACTCCCCAAAGGTGAAGTTGGACAATGTTCCCATTCCGTATAATTAAAAACTATACGTGGGGTACTAACTCTATGCAGGCAATGGCGTCCATAATGATGATAAAAACAATTAGCCATAATTTGCCAAATTCATGTACATATATTCACTTTCAAATACAGTATAATATTCAAGCTCAGAAAGCATAGAATCAACTGTTTTATCATCCTAGTCATCAGGCACAACCTCAGGTGTGATAATAAAATTCATAGAAATTTTAGAACATAAAGAGTCTGTATAGTTTCAGTAGGATTAAAAATGCCATATAGACCTTTATCCCAAAAATCCCATCAGGAAGTGGAACAGTAGAAATATTCACGAGTGGCAAGTCTCTTCATACTTTTTGGGAAGATAAATAAGATTTTAGAACCTCATCCACAAGTTCAACAGCAGAAGATAATGCCCATGGATGAGCAAGAAGAAACAACAACAATTCCAATCCAAAGAGTAAATGCAAGCAATGTCAATATAAACCGTAGGTAATACCATGGACGAAAGAAAAATTTGTGGTTAAGCCATTTTAAATGAAATGCTTATTTAAACCATGTAGAAAAGCAGTAGCTGATATTGAGGAAAAAATCATCCAGGTCTACAAAATAACCAGAAGCAATCTGTGCAAAAACTGGAGCCGGTGCAGGCAAAATAAGACTGATAGATGTATCCAATGTTGGTACATCATAGACAACCCTATCTGTTTATATTGTATGAGTGAATTGCATATTAATGTTCTAGATGTTCCTTGTACTTGTAGTTGTAGAGGTTACCGGAATCAACAAAAGTTCATTATCTGGCCTCCCCAACCTACGGGAAGCAATTTCAACAGTGTTTAATCTTTAAAGAGGTACTTCCTGTAGGGTAGTCAGAAGGGAATTCTCAATTCTCAAGGTCTACTGTGCAGGATCGGCCACATGATGCAATGTTATAGGATCAATGGAGATAAAACAATTGTCTTTGGAGTCAGACAATGGTGATAGAATCACTGTCCTGCTGCCCTGTATCTCTAAAACAGTGACCAGTGCTCTGTAAGATGGGCCAAACTTCTTCTTCACAGGTATCTTTTCATGAACCAGTTCCCCAACTTTTGGAAACCAGGATGTGGAAGTTGTTGAATCCCTCATTCCCAAAGTGGCAACCTGCGCTGTGGAATGCTCAACTCTGAACTGTTGTAATTCCTGTAAAACAGTAACACATTCATTTATGTCAAAAGGTGTGTCTGTTGCCACTGCACAAGGGCCATCAGGATCTGGGACAAACATGGTGATGTCAAACAGGACTTCATATGGGGTATGGCCTCCCACAGATCATCAAGACAGATTATTTATTGCTCTCTGGGCACCTAGGTGATGGATCCAATTACAACCTGAATCTAATACTCTAGCTGGCAAGGATTTCTTTAAGTTTTGTTTCTTTCTTTCCACAATCAAATTTCCCTCAGGATGATATGCAGAAGTATAATGCATTGCTACACCCAATGTTCCCATGGCATCCTTGTAAGCCCTAGATACAAAAGCAGGGCCCTGGTCTTAATAAAATGTGACAACTGTATATGTTCTGATAAAGACTTGAAAATCTTTAATAGCAGTGCGAGCATCAGACAATCATTGTGGTCACACCCTAAGGAATCTGGGGCAAGAATCTACAGCAGGTATAATGTATTTGTATGCACCATCTGAATCTAAGGGACCACATTGGTCCAGGTACACACAATTCAGAGGCTTGTTTGACACTAAGGGCCTCATTACGAGTTTGGCGGTCCCAGGACCGCCATGTTGGCGGTGGCAGTCAGACCACCAATAGACTGGCAGAGAAGACAGACAAAATATTACTTTGGCGGTATTCCCTACAGAACACAGCCAAAACACCGCCGGCACTGCCACTACCGTCAGACTGCCACATATGAGTGAAGGCACCTGCAGGCCAGCAGAGACCATGTTTCCGCCGGACATATTACGAGGCTGCACACCGCCACGATTTGTGTCGCGGTCACACCACCATGGAAACCCTGGCAGAAATGAACTCTATGAAAGGAGACACTCACCTTCAAGAAGCCATACACGTCTGGAGCCGCCATGAAACCAGAACTTGACATCATTTTGCTGCTCCTGCTCGCCGAAAGACTTCGCAGTCTTGGCTGCCAACAACAATAGCAACTGTACGTACACACATTTTTCTATTATTGTCGCACCTTGTTTATTTTTGTACACTAACACAACTTACCATCGGGAAGCGGACAACAACATGTTTCCTACATACACTTTCTCATCACACAAGACACACCCTATCCCTGAGGGACAAAAGCACTGAACACATCCTCACATACTGCCCCAACAATACAGGAAGCACAAGCAGCACACACACACACAAATACTGACACACAACCAATGTCAGCCAGGAGCAATTCTAACCTAGGAAAAGAAACGCAAGACAAAGATGCAACTAGGAAACAAATAACTGGTTGGCTTGTATATGTATTGTAAAAAATAATTTAAAAGTCAAAGGCCATAGGCTAGTACATACAGTATGGTTTGTACACAAAAGGCACATATTGTTGACCTGAACTTGACTCCTGATTACCAGGTAAGCTCCACAGGTAGGGTCGTCAAGGGGGCAGGCAGGCACCTCAGGGATGATCTGTCGGGTGGTGGAGGGGGGTTTCGGCTGAGGCTAGAGAGGGGGGCTTTGGGAATTGGCTTGGGAGGGGCGGTGTAGGTTTAGGCTTGTGGAGGGTGGGAGGGGTAGACTTCTTGATGGGGAGAGGGACATGGGTACTTGCAGGTGCGTAGGAGAGGCCTTAGAGATGGAAGGGATGGACTTGGGGAGAGTAACAGCACGCTTAGGGGCTTCTCAGGGGGGGAAGGAGTAGGGAAACAGGCAAACTCAGAAAGGAAAGCTTTTTTGGACACATGGGGATGCTCATAGCAAAAGGCTTTGGGTGTGGAAGAAGAGGAAGTAGTTGTATAAGGTTCCACAAGGTGTGGATGTCTTGGGTGTGTGTTTGTTGGAGGTATGCTTGTGGGTGTCTGTTGAATGGGTGAGTGAGGGTGCTTATGTGTTTTGGGCTGAGGGGTGGTGGAAGTGCTGGGAGATGCCATGGTGGGTGTGTGGATGTCTGTTGGATTGGTGACTGTAGGTATGGTAGATGTGCTGCATTTAGGAGTGTCAGTGGTTGTAGTGTCTGCAGATGTGGTGTCTTGGGTAGATGTCTGAGGGTCTGCTGTGGTGCTGGCTGTCGGTAGGATAGGTGACTGAAACTGTGAATGATGGTGTGGTGTCTGCAGGTTGTCTGGGGGGTGTGCAGTATGTGATGCTGGGGTTGGTGGAGGTGTCAGGGCAGGTTGTGACAGTTGCTGTGTGTGCATCTGCACGTTGCTTGTGTGTATGCTGGTGTTGTGTCCTGTGGTACTTTGGTTTGTCTGAACAACCCTTGGATGTTGAGGTGGATGCATGCCTGTCTGTTTGTATGTTATGTCTGGGTCAGGGAAGAGGTGTTTGGGATAGGGAAGAGGAAGGTGGAGGGGGACAGTAGACAAAGGGTGACTGGCTGCCGTCAGCATGGAGGCCAGAGCCTGAAAGGATCTCTGTAGGTTAGCCAATGCACGATGGACCTCAGGAGGTCAATAGCCTACTCACTGAGGACAGCAGGGCTAACAGGGGCTGGGGCAGCGGTACCTGCAGCAAAGGAGAGGCCCTCCCTGGTTGGTGAGTGGGCATAGCCAACTGGGTGGGGAGCTACGGGGAGGGCAGTGGTAGAAAGGGGTGTGGTGGACAGAGATGGTGCTGGTGTGGTCCTAGATGGGTCTGCCACCACCAGGAAATGTCCATTGGAGGAGGATTCCGAAGATGATGAGGTGGATCCAGGCTCCCCAATGGCACACCCGTTGCCCTCTTGGCCACTGTGTCCCTCGGTGTTGGTGGTATCATGACTTGAGGTCCCATGGCCAGCAGCTTCCCCACTAAGCTATGCCCCATCTCCTTCACCTGCTACTGCTGATGCTGGAAAACAGGAAGGGAGGTAAGGTCATCACATTCTTTTCAAACACTAACATCACATTGTACACATCATTCATATTACATCCAGTTGTACTACTAAGGTAGTAACAGGTTAGTGCTAATATCATGTCACAACAAGCTAATATCTACACCCCTACGTGACAACAATATCACACACCAGTTAAGCCACCTACCACACACCCACTATACCATCATATCAGTAGAGCTATTCCACTAACAATTCCATGATAACCTGAATTGGCAACATGGTTCTGGGTCCCTATCCACAGCACCATAGTCAACCAACAACCAAACAATGGGAAATAGTGGTAACATTCATTTCCACATAACACATACACAAAATCTACACATAACTACATTATTACCTGATGTCATGTACCAGGAAAGGAATCTTGTCATATGGCAAACACAAGACAACATGTTGCACACAAGCCAAAACCATTTCATGTCACAGAGTCCACAATCCTTCACAATTTAAAATTGCAAACATGCAACCACTATATTTGACATTTTCTAATTTCCAGTATGATAGAGTCTAAACACGTCACCAACACATGTACCAATAGTGATGTATGAAATGATGATGCATACTTTTTTGTCCTACTCATCTTAGTCATCCTCTACCTGTAAACAAAGTCTTGCACACTCATAGGAGCATAATTAGCCCATAGCATTTTCTCACAGACAACCACAGGTAGCATAGCTACTCCTTAAATGTAATGGACACCTGTCAAGTGCATGCAGGCCACATACAATACAACGTATCATGATGATTGGTAACAACAAAAGCCCAACGTTTGAGTGGCAACATCACTATCCACACTTCAGACATGAGTAGCCTTATATCTGTATCGAAATTTGTCAATGACATAAAACCAAGCTGAGGATACCATGATAGAAACATACACCTTGAGGCTAGCCAAATGACTGACTACACATACCATTTCACACACATATGAATATGAACACATGCACCACAACGTAGTCAGTGCAAACAGTAGGTTTCCATATTAAAAGCTATCAAAACATATCCAATATAGCAAAAGAAAGTATGTCTGTGATACATTACAATGTTTATTGATGACAGAACCTTACAATGAACACATGATGTTGGCAAAAACCTGTGAATAATGTAACTGTTAATAAGATGTTTTGGCCTATTTAGCATGCCCACAACACAATGAATAAGGAAATAGCCGTGGAGCCACTTACCATTCAAATAACATGTACATGGTACTAACATTTAGAGCTCTGATAATAATTTATGTGTTGCCACAGTAGTTTAGCAATACCTCCATGGTTTCCAACATGTAGGATGTCCACTCAGATGAGACATTACAGGGGACAATCCAGATCCTTTTTTTCTGGTATACCTTGACCTGCATAGATGACACAAACAAGAAGAGAAAGTCATTTCCACATGCACCATCCCAAAACAAGAAGGGTGAAACAAAGGTTTGTGCAATTAGCCTTACATACACTTCTTCCAACATCCTTTTCTATGTGGAATGACCATCTGCAGACAGGCCATGTGTGAAGTGGAGTCAGGCATACAACATGCATATCCATTAGCAGGGCTTGGCTAGAAACATATGACCAAACCACCAGCATGTCTTCAAACATGGTATAAGTATACAACTATTTCAAACACCACCTTCATTTATCATGGTACACAGTTTTTCGGTGGGTCAGGGTACATACATCACACACTCCCTACTATGTATCAGGTATCAAAACCATCTATGCACATGTGTACATGTCCATCTACCCACACATATTATCCCAAACCTTCATTCCACCACATTTCATCAACATCATCATACACTCAACATTTCATATATTGGAATTGCATTGCACTTACCAGCTCCTCTGGTTCACAATAGAACTGATCATACTAGGGTAGAACCTCCACCACCAGCTTGTCCAGCTCATCAGCCAAGAAGGCAGGGGACCTATCACCTGGAGGATATGGCATGATTGCTTCCAGAAGCAGTATAGAGCAGCTCAGTTCATGGAAATCTTGCTGGCAGCAGTGTCAGGAGTCAAGTGAGGCATGAAGCATGAGATGGTGGTCACGTCTGCCACGTACATGACCGTCACCACCGGCAGATGTCACCATTGGCCCAAGTCCGCCAAAGGCAGCAATATGTTCCAATGGCAATGTCCACCACGATTGTGACTACCTACCGCCATGATGACATCCGCCGGAGGAGTTAGGTCACTTCCTGATGTCCAGTACAATAGGTCAGGCAGCTGCCATTTTAAGGCTCATATATGTACGTTAATGTTTTGAAAGTTGTGTCATTGACTAAGATTCGTAGTTGTGATAATGTGTTAACTGCTGGTTTAATGCAACCATGTAGCAATGTGCATTTAATATGTTTAGGATGTGAAAATGAATTATCCTGAGTTATGTACATAAAACAGTATTGTCAGCAGAATAATGATGATCTGAACATAGTATAGGTGTTCCAACTATGTTACACATGTTAAGTATTGTTTCTCCATTCAAAGAACATGCTAGTGGTAAGGGGGATCTGATTACAGTATTTAGGCAAATGTTGTCTAAGTATGTCCTGAGTAAAAAATGTTCACTGTTTCGTGTGAGATAATGTAGTGGAATCAGCAACGTTGGTGTGATCATACTTATGATGTATAGACTGAATCATACACATACTTTCTGGTGTTGTCCCACATAATTACACTGGCATGCGAAAACCAAGATAAACTACATTGTACTCCACTGTTTGGTTCATCCTCATTTAGCAATATCAGGCAGTGTCACAGGCAGATGGGATTTGCTGACTGACATGTGAAGTGAACATGGATTACACCAGGTAGTGTCTGGCATGAGATTTGTGGTGTGTGAGTTCTATGCCCAGACTGTCAGGACAGTGGGATGGTAGTGAACTTTTCCACACTAAAGACCTGTTTGGTATTTGAGGTGGGGCCAATGGTGCCATGTCATAATGTGGTATCTAGATCCTCTAACATCATAATGTTTTATGTTGTATGTGAGCTAACTTGTGCATAGTTGTCACTGTGTTTCCACTTTGCAGACGAATGTGCATGTGTCTGAAGACTAACGTAGGTGAGTGGCAAGCCTACAGATACCTGACCATTGGAAAGGGGAGGTTCCACGACTGGGGACATTAGTACTGATATATGTCTGTTTCATGGGGTATGGCCATTTGGGAACTATGGTATGGGTATGTGATAAGGCTTTAGCTGATGATACATTGAACCTGTTTGCCTCCTGAGATGCTGAAAGAATGACATGTCCCTAACTTCAGAAGTCTGTGGGTTGGTAGTGTTTGACATCTATGCTGCAACACTGCAAGTTAGCATTAGTACTTCACTAGGTGGTAATTGGCATTCTCCAAATAAAGATGTGGGAATGTACAATACAAGTGATTTGTGTCATGTATATAATACATTGTCAATGTAATATGTATCCTGGTTATACAGTATATGTGTAATGACCATGACAAATGTTTTGCATTAGAGAGGAACATTTTGATTCAAGCCTTTCATACATGGCAGTTGTATATGGTTGATTAATCCCACTAACACATGATCTGTGGTTAGGTGGCACTTATTGGGGAGTGCACAGCAAAATGAGTGATATGAAACTAAAATAGCATAACAGAAACATAACAATGAAGGGTTCAGTCATGGTGGATGAATACATCAGGGTAGCTGTTACACCATTTGGAAACACAAGTCCAGTGTTCTTGTACCATATGAAATGGAGAGAGGTTTCAGAACAGTCAACAGGGTATATCTGTGCCACGTAAGGGGAACCAGTCATTAGAGGCTCACTTTCTGGCAGTCGGTCTGGTCTTAGCATCTGCTCCTCCTGGATGTCTAGGTGGATGTCCATGTTTGAGGGGGGGTTCTTCTGCTACAGAGGGTGGGGTGTTTGGGGTATTCCCTTCCCCTGGCAGGGCCTCCATTCCACTAGCTGCCACAGATGTAGAAGGGCCTGATGTTTCACAGCTAGTGGAAGTGGCCTGATGTTTTGTACAAAACCTACTCAGGGTGGTATCCATGTCCCTCAGCACCCCAGCAATGGAAGCCAGGATAGAATTTTTGGCCTGCCACTGCTGCACGGCTTCCTGGTGGTTGTCCCTCTGCAGCTGTCGGATCTCCCCCTTCATGGTCAGTACCTGGCTCATCGTGCCTTGGGAATGTTGGTAGGCTCCCAAGACTTGGGAGATAGTGTCATGGTAAGTTTTGTCCCTTGGAGACCCCATCATCTGGGCCACACCATCCCTCCCATGCATCCTACCACTGTGTACCTGTGCCCCTGGCACAGTGTGGCCACTCACACTGGTGGCAGGACCATCAGTGTCAGGGGTGCTGACAGGAGACTCATGTACCTGTACTGGGGGGTACACAATGGAAGACACTGTCCTTGGGACACAGGTTTGGGGTGAATGGTTGCCTGTGATGTGGATGGACCAGGGCTGGGAGGAGTCGATGTGGGCAGGGTGAGGGTTACGGTTGCTGACTGACTTGATGTCCCTAATGGGCCAGCTTTGTCCTCAGTGTCCAAACATCCAGGGGTGTTTTCCTCACTGGGGTCTTCATCCAGAGGGGTAGTGTCAGTGTCTGGTGTCCTCTCCATGTTGAAAATGGCAAGGTTATCTTTAGTAGAAGTGTAACATACAGTTGCTGTAAATGATGCCTCAAGTGATGTTTAACTTTGACAACTAGACATGATAAGTGACATGCACACACTGCCTTTACATGATCCCCTGTTATGGCAATGTTAGCAGCTGCCAAATTTGTGTTAGAGCAATTTGAGACCCATAGATTTGCAATTGCATACACCATGCTTCAGGCTCTTGGAGTTTGTTGGGGTTTAGATGACTGCTGGCACCCTCATATCTTGTCTGAGTAAAGACATGACAATGTACATTTAACTCCTAGACAGGTGTATGACATCATTGATTGAACTGACAGCTGGACACTGCACAATGGTGACAGAGCTGGCACACAGTATGGGAGTTACCATTTGACCTGGGCCTCTGTATGGATATACTGCAAGTACATCCAGTTTCCCATTGAGTATTCCCCCCAAGTGAGAATATGACATTGTTAGGAAGGTTTTCTCAGAGGCCAATTTGGTAGGGGACACAGCAGTAGCTGTGTTTAGCTTGTTATAGTACTGGTAGTGGGCCATAGCATTGCTGTCATAGACATAGACTGTAAGACAGCAGTGCATTCAGGAGGGGTTACATCAATTGTTAGTTTCACATGCAAGACATTTTTAAATGTAGTAGACTGTTCTGTTTTTTTTGCAGGTGGAACAGTGCCTGCTGGGAGTTGTAGTGCTGTCAGTCCCTGTACTCCGCATGCCATACACAAACATTTTGACCCCAGGTGAGTTTACTGGACATGTTGCATGCCAGAAAGGGATATTTAGAAATGTGTTCACAGGGGTGGTTTGGCATTGAGGTGGGGAAAGGTGAACCGTGAGCATGCAAGACAAATGGTATTGCTACTTACCACATTCCACTCCCCCAGCTATTCATGTCAGGCCCTCAGGATGCAGCATGTGTAAGGCCTTCTCCTCTCATGGTGTGAAAGTAGGTCGAGGAGGTGGGGGTCCACCTCCAGTCCTGCAGAACGTCTGCTGGTGTCTGGTGGCCAAGGAACGTACTTTCCCCCTGAGGTCATTCACCTCTTCCTGAGGTCCTCCCTTGTGCGTGGGTAACAGCCTACAGAATTCACCCTGTCGACTATCCTTTGCCACAACTCAATTTTCCTGGCCATTGATGTTTTCTGACCCCACTCTGACAATTTTGTCCCCTAAGGCCCTCAACTCACCATCAGTGAAAGGTGGATTTTTTGGGGGACATGATAGTGGTGGAAGAGACGGTGAGGTAGTGAGAAATGTGTTGGTAAATTTTTAGTGATGATGTGTGGGTGATGTCATATGAGTGTGTGACATTGTTGTGCATATTGTGTGATACAACATTGTGTGTTGTGTATGTTGTGCAAGTATCCAACGAGTGCTGAGTGAAATGTGCAGGAATGCCTATTGTTTGTTTTGCTAGTTCTTTTGATCTTTTTGTAGTCTCTGGCTGTGAGTGGCATTCTCATTGCAAATCATTGTGGGTAGTGAAGGGGTGTGTTTTATAGAGCAGTGTGTAGGTGTGTTGTGTGTGTGGATGTGTGTCAGGTGTGGGGTATTCAACCTATCCAATGTGGTGGTGTGTTCTGACTGATGTGACTTCAGACCGCCACGGTTCGCACCGCCAATGGTTTTCCATCATGCAAGAACTGCTGTCGTGATTTTGGATTTTATAGAATCTGAATAAAGTCCTCTGTTTTGGATACTGTAGTACCGACAGACTTAATTTGTGTGCATACTATAATGAATGGACTTGTACATTGAGTGCTGTGGTACTATCTCCATTCAATGTCTACATTAGGTTTCTTGGGTGGTTGGGAACCTGTACCACTTTAGCACCGGTTCATTGACTTTGTTTATTCTTTCCTTTGCCCCCTGACATGGTGTGATTTAGGATGTGTGTTTTCTATCACTACTATCACCAGTTATTATGTTTACCATGTGTTATATAAACTGCAGCAAAAACTGTGCCCCATGTAGCACAGTCATCAACTGAGAGTACCATCCTGAATGTCAAGCATATTGTGAGAATTCTATGTTTATCATGGGATCTCCTATGGGGAAACACTGCTTTCAAATGATTTGTTTGTTTGTTTTGTGCAATCCAGAGTGGAATTTCTTCATGCCTAACAAGAACTTTACCCTTAATTGCATTGTGAGTTAAAAGGTTTATCCCAGGTGTAGCCAATTGGTGTTGAATAGCTAAAGCAGCTTTTGTTGTGTCATTGTTAAACAGACTTCAGAAATGGAAATACCAGACTGGGTATCCCTTTGAAGTTCAAGCTTTAACAACTTAAAGACTAGAGTAGGTGCCATCAGTATAAAGCTAAGAAGGATTTTACCTGACGCCATAGGAGTCTCCGTATACAAAGGTGTATAGGGCACATTTGGCTTACGAGAGAGAGCTACTCAGGAGCTCCTGTTAAATAAGAACCTGACCTTAAATACTGGGGGACCGGTTCTGCAGTTCCCATTTTGGTAACAGGACTGCATGTTCAGAACGGCCGCACCACTGAGTGTGCAGGACTGAGTATACCCCACATCACTTGGCAGCTGTTGGCCTAACTCCTGGGTAGCTCACAATGCCTCACCCTCACCACCAAACCTGTCAGGTCAAAAGGTGATAATAGCAATCTCAACATGATGCTCTGACTCCTCAGGGAAGTAGTGGAAACAGATTGTACCCCTCTCGCTCAATTACTCATGCAAGCCAAGGTAAAACACTAGATGCAGGGTGGATTTCAATGTATGTATTGAAGTAATTGAACTCAGTATAAAAAGCATGTGCTGTGATAGTTAGATGGAACATAGCACAGTAACTAACATGACAGCAAGAGTGAAGCAGATAAACAGTCCTACCATATTCCGAGTTTCTAGAGGGTCTAGATGTTCCTACCAAAACCACATGTCTAAATCTGAGCGCATAGTGTTTGTAACCCTCTATGTGGCCCAACCTAAACGGTTCACACCCCATATTTTAATTGAATAGTTGGGGTCTGCTTGTGATGCAGATGGCAATCTCCTCAGGAGGCAGAAAAATGAACAACAGCGACAGTGAAGCTGTCAGTCGAAAGGAAAGGGTCCTAGAATGGTAATGACCAGGTTGCCCTCTACCCCCTTGGGGCCTAAGTGTAGTTTATATAATGACCCATGCCTTGTTTGGGCAGCAGCCCTGATGTAATGCTGTGTCTTTGAGATAGAAGCTGACTTTTGGGCTGTCAAATACAATTTAGCAATTCATGCCCTGTGCACCCTAGCCTTGGACAAAGAGTATAGATTAAGGCCCTCATTATGAACACGGCAGATTCAGCCCGCCATGCCGGCGGTGGCTGAAAAGCCCGCCACCGGCATGGTGGGCTGAACCACCATATAATGAACAGCGTCACCCACCACCAGGCTGACTCCGACAGGCAGCCTGACAGTGGAAGGCATCATTATCCGACATGGCAGCATTGCTGCCCTTCGGATAATGATCCCTACTACGCCCAGCCTTTCCCTGGTGGTTCCCCCACCAGGGAGAGGCTGGCAGAAGGGGTGCTCTGGGACCTGGGCAGTGCAGGGGCCCCTGTGCAGTGCCCCATCGCGGAGGTCACTGCCCGATTTACCGGCAGTGATCGGCGCGACAGGTGCAGCTGCATCCGCCGCACAGAGGCATTGACGGCGGCTCCACATGGAGTCAATGTCCCGGACAAGCATTCTGCAGTGGTGGTGGGTGGAAACAATGTTTCCACCCAACGGCCCAGGAAAGTGTTTATTATGCAGCTGGCGGGATCCCAGGGGGGCTGGCGGTCAGTAGAATGACCGCCTACCTGAACATGGCGGTGAAAACCACTGTGTTCATAATGAGGGCCTAAATGTGGTACAAGGCTAATAAAACATGCAGTGTGAACCCTGCCTTCCTAGAAGGAGCTGCTGATACAATTTGTAAAAGCAAATGCTAAAAGCAGGCTTGCTGAAATGTGAATAAAAACATGTATAAAGGGAACAAAGGTTCAAGTCTTGAAACTAAGCTAGAACAGGGGTGCCCAACCTAGGAGCAAAAGGGCCTTATGACAGGAGGATGGGTACCTCGTGATGATGTCAATGCGCAGATCTGCGACCCAGAAGCCCACCATCACTTTCTCCCTGAATGGGCACCCCTTGAGCTTTATTGTCGACAGAGGAGCCTCCATCAGCATAATCAGTAGACAGGTTCTTGCCTCCCTTTAAGACAATAGGTGGTTGACACTCGAAGGAGGATACATGTCTCAGGAGAAGGTGCATCCATACACTTCTGGAGAAGTTCACAATCACCCTCATGATGATCTCAGCGTGCAGATCTATGATCCAGCAGCCCATCGTCACCCTCTGTCTGAATGGGCACCCCTTGAACTTTGTTGTCGACAATGGAGCCTCCATCAACATAGTCAGCAGGCAGGATCTTGCTTCCATTCATGGGTGTATACAGGTGGTTGACATTTCAAGCATGATACATGTCTTGGGAGAAGCTGCACCTATATGCTACCTGGGTAAATTCACAGCCACCCTCATGTATGGTGAGTGGAACAGTGACTCTACCTTCTATGTTTCAGACTGCATGTACCTGTCCCAAGAGTCCTTTGTCTAAAAACACACCGGCTTCAAAGTCCTTCACCAGGTTCACCTTCCAAATACCTAGGGCACCTGCAAGCTGCAAGCCTCCCGTGTTTACCTCCACATAGACAAGAGCATCCACCCGGAGGTGCAGCCACACAGAAGAGTCGCATTCTATCTTCAGGATGCAGTGGAAAGAGAAAACAACAGTCTCCTCAGGCACAACATCATAGAACGATCAGAGGGTCCCAATCTGTGGGTGTCCCCCATTGTAATCGTCCAGAAGGAGGACAACACGGGGGCTGACCGCATATAAGTAGACCAAATAAATCTATACAATGTGAATGTCACCTAGGGTCACACATCGCAGATATGATCCCCCAACTCAATGGATATAAACCTTTTCCAAACTGGACCTAAGCAAGGACTACCATCAGCTTGAGCTGGAAGAACAATGCCGGTACATCCTAACATTCACCATTCACCTGGGTTTATTTGATTACAAGAGGCTGAATTATGGCATCTCATTCACAGCTGAAATCTTTCAAGAAGTCACCTGAAAAATCATTTAACCAGTGCCTAACACCCTTAACTACAGCAATGACATTCTTGTCTTCGGAATCACAGGTGAAGCACACGATCATGCACTAGACAAAGTTTGCCATCTCCTCTGTGAAGCTGGTCTCTATCTCAACCCTGACAAGTGTGAATTTCACAAGAACAAGCTGAAGTTCTTTGGACACATCTTCTCAGAAGAAAGCATGACATCTGACCCTGTCAAAGTTGTCACACTCTCGTCTGCCAGTCCACCATGTGATTCCCTCATGTTCGACTCGTTCTTGGACATGGCCACCTATTGCGCCTGGTACATCAGACACTGTGTCACTATCAGTGCACCCCTTCAACACCTCACAAGGCAAGGAGTGCCCTTCTAATGTTCTCTGAACTGTGAGAGAAGTTTCCATGCAATCAAATCAGCTCTGGCCAAGGCCACAGTCATAGCCTACTTCAACCCCAAACTACATACAGTAGTACCAATGGATGTGAGCCCAGTGGGGCTTGATGTTATCCTAGCTCAAAACTCTGGAACTCCGGGGGCCCAATGCCATATAATCGCAAATGCCAGAGCCTGTTAGATACTGAAAAGGCCTATTCGCACCGAGAACGAAAGTCTTTTGGAGGAATGGGAATGTGAACACTTCAATGTCTTCTTGTACAGCAAGAAGTTCACCTTCATAACAGACCATCAAGCCCTTTTAACTATCTTTGGGAATCCCAAGGCCAAGATGCCCCTCAGGATCAATCGGTGGGGAATATTCCTCGACTACAACTTCAACATCCCTCCAAAGCCTGGCAAAAAGCACAATCCAGCCGACTACTTCTCCAGAGAACCTCAAGACTCACCAAAACGACACTCATCCATGGCTGAGAAATACCTCCAGTTCATCATCAGTACATGCATTCCTGTTGCACTCCATCCTCAACTAATAGAAGTCACAAGAAGCGGCAGCACGCTAACCCTTGTAACACATCTCATCAAGCAAAACAAGTGGAACCACAGCAAAGAGTGGAGCAATGACTCAGAGGAAATCAAGGCATTTTATAACAGAGATCAACTGGCAGTCATCAAGGAAGAAATGATGCCTAGGATGCCCCGGAAGCATGTAATTGATCCAGCACATGAGGGACATTGAATGATAGCTGCCACCAAGAGGACACCTCCAAGACCGACTATGGTTTCCAGGCCTAGACATCATGGTTGTGACAGAACTTCAGAAATGCTGCCTAACTACAGCGATCACATTCTCTGTATTGCACCAGTCACACACCCTTTACCACTAGAAATGTTTGAAACTCCAGAAGGCGTGTGGAAAAGGTTAGCAGTTGATCTTTTTGCTAGAATCTGGCAAATACTTGTTAGTGATAATCATCGAATACTCTAGATTCCCATTGGAGTGCCCGGGCAAAGCCAGAACCAAGGGCAGGTCAGCCTTGCACCTGTCATCGTCCGTAGGAGGCTGGAACTGGCTGGGTTTGGCCGGGCCACACCTCACCTAACGTTTGCCTCCTGAGCCTCATGGATGAGTGAATTCATTGTGCAGCGCCACAGGAGACTTGTGAGTAGTTGTTTTATCCTCCTTTGGCTTTTACTGGTTCTTTAATACTTCATCTGCTTTAGCATATTAGATCTGTTTCCTACAGATTCACGGGGCTGAATTAGGTCCCCCAATGGTTCTGTGGTTCAGACATAGTTTGACCTATAGAGCCTGTATAGCTACAAGATCTCGTTTGTCTCTAACCTTGTTTCAGAGGCTGTGGTTGTGGACTACAGCCTTGATTTGCAATTCTTTAAACATTTTCAAATAGTTTTATTTCTGTCTAGGGCACGCACTTAGTGATGGAAAAGAGAAAGCTCTCCTCCTCTGCTGCCAAACCGAAATCCTTCCTGGGAAGTTGCATACTACCATCACAGTCTAGCTAACAGGGGCTATGGATGACTTCGAAAACGAAATGTATAGTACTGAGAAGAGACTGTCTATTTGCAACCAAAGATCAGCAGCCATCTCAACACTAGACTGTACTTATGCTGATCCTGTAATATCCTCTGGGTCTGTTTTAGCAGATGGGGCAAACTCTTGTCCTCAGACCTCACGTCATGTCAGCTCATTCTTCCCAATTGGCCTAGATTGCAACCACCCTCAAAACAGATGAGAACGCTGGGGTTTTTCTCATATGCAACTGAGAGTAAACATTCAAGTGAGGATACGTTATTTCGCCCATCCAGGGCATCTGTAAGACCATGCAGATCAGTTCATTTTAAATCTATTTTAATTGATCCCAGGCCAACATCGGTTAAACCTAAACGTCTGTGTTCCATGAGTCAAGCTTTGGGAACCATGGCTAACACCTCCTTGGACTCCATAGTTACCAGACTAACATGTAGAAAATGTCCCTTCCAGCTGCCTAGATTTGCTGAAATGTTATCACTTCGGTTATTGTACAGAGGATGCCTGTCACTGGAGATGTTTCTTCCTTGGCCCCATGCACTCTTCTACAATCTGTGAACTCTCATTTTACAATTAAATTAGTTAAGGGCTCTTTTCCTCACCTTAAGGGCAGATCTATACTCATATCTCCCAGCTTTCCCTTCCTGAAGGCATCTTGGGGTTTCATGAAGGAATTCCTTGAGATGCTTATGAGCCTTGGTACAGGTTGTATCACACCACCCTGGTGATAAATAGACCTTCCTTGATCCTTTTGTATTACCAAGAAAGGACATAGCAATTGGGTGTAGGGTTAACGTCCAAACATGTTTCAAAAGACATTCTATGTGTGCATATTAACCTACCCATAAAATCACCAGAATCAATTTGTGACTAAATGTAAGGGTTTAATAAACCTAGTTTCCTGAAGGCATGGAATTTGAAATTTTGTAACGAAGTTCCCCCAATCTATAATATTAACAACCATACATAGGGGGTCATTACGACCCTGGCGGAAGGCGGAGAACCGGCGGTAAGACCGCGAACAGGCTGGCGGTCTTACTGCATGGAATTATGACCATGGCGGTTACCGCCATGGTCATCCGCCGGTTCTCCGTTTTGCCTGCCGGGACGGAGGCGACCGCCGGGCTGGAGACCTGGGCCGTCACTATACCACTGGTGGTATTTGGACCCGGCTTACCGTTGTGGATTTCCAGCGGTTTGAACCGCCATGAAATCCATGGCGGTAAGCACTATCAGTGCCAGGGAATCCCTTCCCTGGCACTGATAGGGGTCTCCCCCACCTCACCCCCACCCGACTCCCTCCCCTACCCCCCACCACCCCTGCCACCCCCCAAAGGTGGCAGGGCCCCCCTCCCCACCCCGACCCCCAACATCTGTTCACCCATACCCACACGACATGCACGCAGGCACCACCTACATACTTACACGCACACACACCGACAACCATGCCAACATCCACACACACAGTCAGACACGCACACCCACATTCAAACATACAGGCACTCATTCCCATACACACAACACCCCCGCAACCATACACGCACTCACACACCCCTCTACATACACAGACGCACACCCCCATGCACGCACACAACACACAACACCCCCCTAACCCCCCTCCCCTCACGGATGATCGACTTACCTGGTCCGACGATCCTCCGGGAGGGGACGGGGGCAGCTCCGCCGACACCACACCGCCAACAGAACACCGCCACGGCGAATCACAGGACGTGATTCGCTGGGCGGTGTTCTGTTGGCGTGGCGGTGGAGCAACCTCCACTTCCCCGCCCCCCGCCAGTATGGCTGTTGGCGGCTCTCCGTCCGTAAAGGGACAGAGAGCTGCCAACGGTCATAATAGGCCGAGCGGCAAACCGCCTGCACTGGCGGTCTTCCGCACGGCGGTCCCTCGGCGATCTTTAAAAAAGACCGCCGAGGTCAAAATGAGCCCCATAATCCTTTCACATTCCTAAAAGTATGCTACAGGGTGAATATAGAGCACTCTTCTTAGAGCATGCATTAGAGATACAACAATCCACCATGTTGCTGGCATGTACAGATAAAGGAAGACTCAACCTGTCAAAGAGCACGTCTGATGTTAATACGGGTAGTTGAGAAGACCCTCAACTCCTAACATTATCAACATTATCTGCAGTGTCAGCCAGGTTATACCCAGTAAGAAGAGGGGTGAGGCTGATACTGTTAGAAGGCTCTTCTAATGTTAATGAGAATAAGAATTAATTAGACATGGGTGCATACTCGCTCCTTTCTCGTTAACTTAATACATTAATAGTTTAGGTAAAGTTCTGTCAGAGAACTGTACAGACCTCCCCCAGATTGGCCATTGTCCAAATACCAGCCCTCCTGTACCCAGACGACGCCGTTTTAATGGCACACGTGCCTTGGCCCTGCAACAGATATTATCCCATTTTGTAGACTAAGTGCAGAAATTAGGGCTCCTAGTTAATATATGGAAAGCTTTTATTATGAAGTGTAGCAGAAGGCAAGTGAAATGCGTGACATAATGATTATGAATGCCAAGCTCAATTTTACTACTACTTTCCCACAGCTGGGCATCTTGTTTGACAAAGATGGAACTTGGATACCGGAGACCAACACACAAAAACTAAATTTCATGGACGCCATTGCCGTACAAACAAATTTTACGATTAAAATAGGGAGGAAGCCACTCAAGGAAACATTAGCCATTTATAGCATAAAGTGCCTGTCCACCGAAATCATCTGCGGCGTACCCCAGGGTTTGGCCCTCAGCCCGACCACCTTCAACGTCTACATGGCCCCGCTCGTGAATATCGTCCGATCCCACAACCTCAACATCATCTCATACGCCAACGACACCCAGCTGATCCTCTCCCTCACCAAGGACTCTGCCAAGATCAACCTCCACGAAGGAATGAAGGCCATCGGCGAATGGATGAAGAGCAGCTGCTTCAAACTCAATTCCGACAAGACGGAAGTCCTCATCTTCGGCTCAACCCCCTCCACATGGGATGACTCCTGGTGGCCTGCCACTCTCGGAACCGCTCCGACTCCCACCAACCGCGCACACAACCTAGGATTCATGTTGGACCCCTCACTATCCATGACCCAGCAAGTCAACACCATCTCCTCCTCCTGCTTAAACACCCTCCGCATTCTCCGAAAGACCTACAAAGGGATACCTACGAAAAACAAAAGAACAGTCATTCTAGCCCTCTTAAGCAGCAAACTGGACTACGGCAATGCCCTCTACGCAGAAACCATGGCCAAACTCCAGAAGAGGCTGCAACGCATCCAGAATGTCTCTGCACACCTCATCCTGGACATCCCCCGCCACTGCCACATCACAGACCACCTGAAAAACCTGCACTGGCTCCCAGTAAACAAGAGAATCACCTTCAAACTCCTCACCCATGTTCACAAAGCATTGCACAACACCAGACCAGAATACCTCAACAGACGACTCTCCTTCTACACCCCGACCAGTCATCTCCGCTCTACCGACCTCGCCCTTGCAACTGTCCCAGGCATCCGCAGAACTACAACTGGCGGTATATCATTCTCGTACCTCACCGCCAAAACGTGGATCACTATTCCCACCCACCTGCGCCAGACCAAAGACCTCCTTACCTTCAGTAAACTTCTCAAGACCTGGCTGTTCGAGCAGTAGCAGCACCGTCGCCCCTTCTCCCTCCTCCCCTCCTCGGCGCCTTGACCTTGAGACCCTCACGGGTGAGTAGTGCGCTTTACAAATTCCTGCTTGATTGATTGATTGATTGATTGTCAGCTGGGGTGTGGGGTTATACTGACTGACAACTTTTACAACTTTTACAAACTGTTGAAAATTATTTTTTTAGGAACGTGTTGTCTGTCCCCCAATTTGCTCTGTGGTTATTTGTCTCTCAGAACTGGGTGCCCCCTTTCTATCTAATGTCTCTATATCACAGCCAATTGTCTTCTGGCACAAAATCTGGATCTCAGAGCCTTCCATTCTCAATTTTGATATTATTAGAGATTGCCTTAAGTCATCTTTTTATTTGCAAATCCCTTGGTTTATCTATATTAAACATCTGGTCTCGGATCTGGGACATGCTGGGTATTTTAATTCTCCTGACACTATGATGTTGATCAGAAGGAATTATTTGAAAGAGGCTTGATTCTTTCTATTTGAGGATGCTACAACGACCACAGAATTGACTAAACCAAGCATCTTAAAAATTCATATGATGCTGGTCATCTGTGACATTCAGCCCTACCTTAATTTTGTATTGAACACGAGAGACAGATTATTTTTAACTAGGGTTAAGCTGGATATCTTTCATCGATTTGTAACTTTTCCTACTGTTAATGATTGGTCTAAAACACTTATGAAATGCTCATGTGACAAAGGGGGTCATTACGACCTCGGCGGTCTTTTCAAAAGACCGCCGAGGCTGCGGGAGACAGAATACTGCCATTGCTGGCAGTATTTCTGTCTCCCTATTATGACATTTCCGCTGGGCCAGAGGACGGTAACAGTGTTACCGTCCTCTGGCCCAGCGGAAATGTCACATCAACATTGCTGCCGGCTCGTAATATAGCCAGCGGCAATGCTGATGTGCAGCGGGTGCAGTAGCACCCGTCACACATTTCACTGCAAGCACCGCTGCCCTGGGGATTATGCCTGCCAGGCGGAATCCTGCCGGGAAAGTGGAGGGGCTGGCGGTATGGCCATGGCAATTCCGCCACGGTCATAATTGCTGGCGGAACACCGCCAGCCTGTTGGCGGTGTTACCACCAACATACCACCGGCCGCCAGGGTCGTAATGACCCCCAAAGTGCTGGATCAACCTACTATGCACTGTGCTTTATTCTGTAAATTTCATAAAGATCTGAGGAAGAGAATTTTAGTACCATATTTGCATGAATATAAATTTGTAGTGTTGCTCCACATATCAGTTTTTTCAGACCATTCTCTCCCCTCTGATTTGCTGTTGTATGTCTGTTTTTATCTTCTGTTATTATCATCTGTTATTAATCAGAGTAAATTTATATTTGTGTGCAATGATTAATGTTATGACAGGATCAATTGATCCCGAGATGAACTGATATACTGTGGCACCATTTGTGTACTTTCCTGCTATTCTTTTCTGGATTTAAACCTTGTTTTTTTATATGTTACCTTCTGTGTCTGGCTTTTATGAGTTTTTTACAGAATCAAATAAAGCTTATTTTGAATTGAATTGAACTGAACCTCACTGCAGATTTCTATTGTGGTAATAGGCCCCTGAACCACTGCATACATTAACTTTTCTGACTTGCTGCCTGTTGGTGGGTACAGGTGTAATGAGGATTTGGTAATGCCTGGTTCTACTTGATGCTGGGACGTTTCTTGATTTCAAATATGTCGCTGTGATTGCCTCTAAGCTTCTTTCTTCAGGTATGAGTTAATTGGGTAATTTCCTCTGTTGGACATTTCTGATAGTGTATTGATAGGCTGGTGGGTTTGTTCCAGTGAAGGCAAGCACAAATGCTTGCTGTGTGTTGTCTTCCGGAGAAAGGATCCAAACTCGATACCATTGCTTCCTTTTCTTCCATTTTAAGTAGGCTTCCTCTCAGGCTGTTGTCTTCCCATGGGTACTTCACCAAGTGCCTTCTCTGCAAGAATTTATAACCTGACAGGCAGAGGTGTTCTCTCATTCCACCTGGTCTGGACTTGCTAACAGACACTCTTGATTGATGGCTGTCTCCTGTTTTTCAACATACAGGTTTTTGCTTTTCACCACACCATAATTCCTCCTCTCAGTTGTATTTTTCTGATGGGGTTATTTTCTAAAGCCCTTCTTTGATTTTATCCATCTTAGGATCCTTAAGTGCCTTTAGGATTACTTCTTGTGGTGTGATTTATTTGTATGGTCTCCTTTGTTGCATTTTCCTGTGTTTGGTTATGTGAAATTGCATGCTCTCAGGTGCTTTCCTTTTTGGTTGTTTTCTGGCTGTATTTACATGCATAGTGTATGGGTCTCGGTGTGGCTGCTCTTTTCTTTTATGGACTTTCCCTGTGGGCTTCTGAGGCTCTGGACAGCTGATTCTGTGGTGGGTGTTTTCTGTTTTCACTGACCTCATCAGGGACATTTCCCCCAAGGCTGGAAGGGTGGGGCTGGTTTTGCAATGGTGGGAACTGGTTTTGTTACCGGGGTGGTTTTGTAGCAGTGCTTCAATATCGGCCCCTAGTAACAAAAGCACCAAGCAAGCATTTCTAGTCCTCCTGGTGGCCAGGAAGTGCTTGCCCAGGAGCCAGGCAGTACTTCTTCCCTACTCACCCCTCAGTGAACCCCCCTCTTCCCCAGGCACTGATCCGAGAAAATTGCCAGGGCTGCTTTGGGTTCCCAGTCTGGCGCTGGACTTCATTTGTCTCCTATACCATTCACCCCTAAAGCAGGAGTGTAAGAAACCTTTATTTTTGCAGTAAGTGGGTGCAAATTGTGGAGTAGATCCACCTTTTTGCTTGATCTACAACTGACCATCACTACTGAAAAACTGTGACCGGGAAGTCGTTGGGTGTTCCTCACTGTCATTGCATAGCCTTTCACAGTGCCTTTCTTGGATGTCACAGAACGGGGGTTTTGCAGCTTGTTACTGCTATACCTTCTAATTGTATACTAATTAATAAACTACGGCTCAAACAAACTACAAAAACCCTATTGAGTAACTGTCAATTCTCTTAAAAGTATGATTGCTCTAATTCACTTTGTGTACAGTTTGTTATTTTGTTGACTCTAGCGAGGTTCTCAGTAGAAGCAACGGTATAACATGGTGTGTTGCTTTCAGGACTGCTGCCAAAACTTAACATTTGGCATTACGTTTCTCGAATGATACTTTCTGCATGAAACTTAAGTCCAAATCCCCAGTTTCCTGGAGCCTGCCTGCAAAGTGAATTATTGACTATCACAGCCCAGATTTCGCTCCACAGGTGAACGTAACAAAGGCATGTTTCACCAATTCTGACTTTCAACTGAATATTTTGCATACCCCTAGTATGTAGTGCTCAGTTCGGCAATTGCTCGTCTTAAAAGGTTTTTTAGAGGTTTTTTTCTCCCTTATTTGCTAGGTGTCCTTTCCTTTTTCATCCATGTGGTGATTTCTGGGATTTTTGATGCATTTAGGTTACTGGACTTCTACCTAAGCCTCCCATATGTCTGAGGTGCCTTATTTTAAATTGTCTTTGTTTTTCTAGGTTACTCATTGCGTTAAGGTTCTGTTTCTTGCCTTCTGGCCCAGTGCATCCTGGCTCTTTGGTTGTTTGAATCTGACACCCTTTTCTCCATGTTTGCCTCTTTGATTTTGCCCTTCTCTGCCAGCTTGTGCATTGCAGTTCTTCATGCATGGGGTTACTTGAATTTGCTCATTCTGTTAAACAGCTTACAGACTATGGCATGTGTGGCCATTGTTCGGTTTCACTTTGATATTTTTTGATGCAGTTTATTTTGTTCTCTTACCGTCTTGTTGTGTGTGCTCTAAAGTACTTCTTTGAGTTGGTACCATATTTTTTTTCCTTTGTCTGGTGGGTTATGATGGTGATACATAGAGTTCTGTTTACTAGTTTGAGCATTTCTGTAGGTTCTCCCGGTGGCAATTGCTTGCCTGTCTGATGGTTACTAGATGCTTCCCATGGGCTTTGCAGGCTGTTAATGCTCTGTAGTTTGCTCTGGGGATAGTCATGGTACCCATGTTTCCTAGCAGTCCTGTCCTGCATAGTGTTCTAGTAGTTCCTGTGCTTTTCTCTTTAACTTCTCTCTGTAATTTCCAGTCCTATTCGTAATTGGTGGCTACAGACTGCTTCCTTGGCATCCTCGCAGGTGTGATTAGTGGGGCCTGTTGTTTCTTGGAACTAGAGCTGGACTGGGAACCCAAAGAAGCCCTGGCAATTTTCTCAGACCAGCCCTTTGGGGGGGGGGGGGGTGATTTGGGACAAGTGAGCACTGCCTGGTCCCAGGGGAAGCACTGCCTGGCACCGGGAGGCTGGAAATGCTTGCTTACTGCATTTTTTACAGCACCACTGCTAAATCGCTTCCCAGTAACAAAACTGGTCCCCATCATTGCAAAACTGGCTCCCATCCATCCAGCCTCACAGGGAAATGCCTGATGCCCATTACAGCCAGTCTAACCCTGCATGAATCCAGGGTGATGGGTCACTTCCTTATGCTCTAGCGTGGTTGTTTGATCTTTTGGTTTTGCCTCTTGGCATTCTAGGTCTTCTCTGGACAGCTGTCTTTGGGTTCAGTTTTCCTGGGTTCTGGGTTTTGACACCCTCACATGCTTTCCTCTTAAAGGCTGAGTATGCTTTGCTGTTCCCACTTGTAGGAGGGATGGGCAGAAATATGGCTACAGAGGCTTGGTTGATTTTCGAATTTTGATTATTATAAAAACTAGGAAATTAAAAACAAATGTGTAGGTCAAAGTCTGGTCCACAAAGAAGAGTCTTATGCTTCTGTTGTAAAGTCCTCTTTTAACTCTTGACAGGCGTGGTAAGTTTCTTCCTTTTCTTCTCCCAGAGTATCACCCGTTGGATGTCACCACCAGCACCCTCAAACAATTGAGTATGGAAAATGTGGTAAGTGTAGTGTTCCTAGGTTTTTAGTGTCTCCCTGTGGGTGCCTATTACTTTCTATCTCTTTGGTAGTGGGGTATGGTAGATATAGTGACCTTGGAGAGGTGAGTGCAGAGAGAAAAGGAGCTTCCCCCTTCCTCTATCCCCATCATTCATATAATCAGTGAGGAATAAGGTTGGAATTGTGAAATGAAAAAAGAAAAAAGAAAAACAACAAAAACGTCTCCTTTTTGCTTCAGGTTTCGTGGTTTCCCTCTGGCTTCCTCCTCCACCCCTTGCTAAAAGCCAGTTGTAGCCCCCCACTCACCGTGCTAGCCGCAGGCTGCTGAGTTCTAGCTGGTGTCGACCACCAGCCCCCATACCACATCTCTGTGACCTCCTTGTGAGTTCCAGTCTCCTCTGCACCCATGTTCTGGCATCGGTCCAGGCTGTCCTCTTCCTCCTCATCGGCTCCAGTCTCCACATCCTTGCACTGGTCTGGGCTGTTCTCCTCCTCCTCCTCTCTGCACTGTGTTCTCCTCTTGTCTATGTTAGCATCCGGCTTTACTAGTTGCAGTCCAGAAGTCTGGGTTACACCTATTGGCCAGTCTGTCTTTTTTTCTAGCTGCGTGGCACCTCCCTGCCTCTCCTGAAGGGGCAAGTCCATTGTCACTGTTTGCAACGTAGCTCCTGCCAGCCTCCTTGTCCCTAATGCTTTGTCCTTCTTTCCTTTCAGGGTATCCTAAATCGGGAATGCATTGGATGAAAGAGGGAAGATTTTGTTAACAATGCCAGGTAAGGAGAGGGCACAGGAGGCGGTCCCTTCACACCACTGTTCCTAATTCAGTTAGTCTTTCGGCCCTGGGCCTTGTGATGCTTGTTGGATTTGTCGGCTTCCCTGTAAGCTCTTCTTGATGTTTTTGAATTATCATCATCCTGTTACATCCTTCTCCGGTTCTGCATAGCTGACATTTTGTGCTGGCTGTTTAGATATTTTTGATTCTTTGGAGGACATTTTGTTTGGTTCTTCTTGTCCTTTGTAACAAAATGAAGGGCATTGGTGCGTGGCCTATCGTAACAGAGTAGATACTGGGACAAGGAATATAGACAAGGAGGCCCACTTACATATTGGTGATTGTCATTACTCCAAATGAAGGCCTTTATCAACCCAGTCCTACACCACTCCTGCTTGTTCTCTTGGTGTCCTCTTTACATGTGATGGAGTGGCGATATTTGAATCTTAACCTCCTGGTTTAATCATCAAACAGAATCCCCCACTGGCCGTATTAACCTGTGGTTGTTGACTTGAAGCACTGAGTGGGAGATAACATCATAAATACATTTCAAATACTGTAAAGTCAATGTGGCTAATAATGACAGAGAGAATGGTATTCAACTGTAAAGGTTTACTTCCCAAATATTAATCAAACCATCAAGAAAGCAAAATTGGCAATGGTTATGAAAATATAAAGATACAGCCAGAATAGTGAGATGCTCAGGTCCTGTAAAATGTTATAAAATACAAAATAGTAACAATCAATATGTAAAAAGTTCAAAATATCCAAATTAGGTGTTAAAAAAGAAACTTACTCTTTCTATATTAAGCAATGAAAGAGAGTTGGGAATTTCTAAGGGGGAAGAGAAGAAGGTATCGGCATATTGGGAACCTCAGGAGAAAGTTGAGAGAAAACAAATGAGTATCTAGCATGAAGCTTTCCACTCGGGGGAAACCCAACAGGGAGACATGCTTTTTCGAAAGTTGTGGTAAAGGTCTGTTCTAACTAACTATGGAACACTAATTATTAGCACAATCAAAGGTTCGAGAACATCCATGTCATGCTCCCATATTTCGAAGTCAATTGCATGAGGGCATTTGCAAGAAGTCAGAAACTCCCTAAATTCACATCCTCACACAATTAGATACACATTTCCTTGTCCTTGTGAGTTTCATCTTCCTAGTACGGCGGGTACAGGAGGCTCCTTTCACTGTCATCCCTCCACATCTGTTGATGGCTTTCTCTTCTCAGGCATCACTTTCTGTCTAATACATAACAATAAACCTTTTCTTTAACTAGCGGCGAACCCAATAACATGCCTTCAGAGAAGTGATGCAAGTCTCGGGCAAAGCGGGGCTGGACTATCCTCTTGGACAGTGGCAGTGAGGAGGAGTAGTGGGCACTTGTAAGTGCGCATGTCAGTTTGGCCAACTGTCTTAGGATGACCAAACAGACATCCGCACTTATATTTCTGCAACCCAGCTGTGTTGCACAGCCGGGTTGAGAAAAGGCACAGGCTCCCTGCCCCTGAGCAAGCGTCAAACCAGCCCACTCAGGCGAACCCTAATGCTTCTTTCATGCTTGGTAATCGCATGAGAGCAGTGTCTGGATTGGGTGTGGACTCTGGGAGCCTGTGCTGTGTGGCCCATGGACTTCTGGGAGCAGAGTAGCACCAAGGCAGCCAGCAGCATTCGCGGAAGGTTAGTCCTTTTTTATTATTATTATTCCCCCGTCCCACCACTTTTTATTTTCTGTAGCCACCACTGCAACTGATTATGCCATCTCTATATTTCAGCACTGTAATTCAGCTGTGCAAACATTGCCACCATTCCTATCCCTAGCGTTTTGCTTTGTAGAGGAAGGACCAAGTGGTGAATGGGATGAGTTGGTGCCAGGAAGCAGATTGAGCTAAGGAGAAATCAGGACAGAGTCCCCGAAATTGATGTACAAAATTAGGACTGGCTTGTGGAGTCAGGGTGTTTAGGCACTCTGGCCCTCATTCTGACCTTGGCGGGCGGCGGAGGCCGCCCGCCAAAGTCCCGCCGTCAGGTTACCGTTCCGCGGTCGAAAGACCGCGGCGGTAATTCTGACTTTCCCGCTGGGCTGGCGGGCGGTCGCCTTCAGACCGCCAGCCAGCCCAGCGGGAAAGAGGCTTCCACGATGAAGCCGGCTCGGAATCGAGCCGGCGGAGTGGAAGCTGTGCGACGGGTGCAGTTGCACCCGTCGCGTATTTCACTGTCTGCGCAGCAGACAGTGAAATACATGTAGGGGCCCTCTTACGGGGGCCCCTGCAATGCCCATGCCAGTGGCATGGGCACTGCAGGGGCCCCCAGGGGCCCCGCGACCCGCCCTACCGCCATCCGGATCTCGGCGGTCCGACCGCCGGGATCTGGATGGCGGTAGGGGGGGTCGGAATCCCCGCGGCGGTGCAGCAAGCTGCGCCGCCGCGGAGGATTCAATGGGGCGGCGGTACACTGGCGGGACCCCGCCAGTGGTGCCGGTCCGACCGCGGCTTTACCGCCGCGGTCGGAATCCCCATTGGAGCACCGCCGGCCTGTCGGCGGTGCTCCCGCGGTCCTCCGCCCTGGCGGTCAAAGACCGCCAGGGTCAGAATGACCACCTCTGTCTATTGATCAACAATTGCCCATTTTCCTTTCTTGTACACCCTCACTTACATTCTCTATTGGGCCATGATGACCCCCCCCATCCACCAGCTTGTAAACAAATCTGAGAGCTGTGCTCAATTTCACTGTGATGAGCTGTGGTGAATGACAGTCCTGCTAAGCTATTGGGCATCATGTGTCAAATCAGATCACAGGCGTAGGCGCTAACATACATCAGAATGACAGGCATCAGAGAGATCTTTAGCGATGTGAGGTGGCATAAATGGGTCACATAATGACCATGTAGTGGTGTCCGTTGGAGAGTGTGTAGTAGCAATGCAGTACTTTTGTAGTTACTTGCACTTTTGTAGTAACCTGGGGCCTTATTACGAGTACGAAGGTCCTAGGACCGCCATAATCGTGGTGGTGGCCCAACTGCAGTATCCTTGAAGGTCTGATTTCTAGATTAGGATGATGACGGCCGGACCGGCACAAGTCCGCCACCACCACCAGGATCAAGGATCCCGCTGTGACGGCGGTAATGAATGCCGTGGTTGGCTGCGGCGGTGCAGAGGCCTGCACCTCTATGCTGATTATGACCATGGCCATTAAAAGCTAGGCGGAATGGAAGGGACGGGTCTCAAACAAAGCCCCTGGGTGGGTTTGTCCATTGGGCAGTGCGTCTGGGGATACCTATTGTGCCCCCCATGCCTGCCCACTGTATGGCATGTACCACATTCTGCGTGGCACACAGTGAGTCCGAGGTGCTTCTGGCACTACACTGTGGTGGCATGTTTCCCAGGCCCACTTAACGGGCCAAAACATACTGCTGCTGTGTCACCGGTGCAGACTCACTGCCAGCTTGGAGGTGAGATTATAATGCGGGGTGGGGAGACTGCCCGCTTAGCGTCATCCTCCCCACCATCGTATTGGCGGTCCAGCGGTCGGATTGCCAAATTCATAATAAGGCCCTTACACTTTTATGGTGAGTCCAGCACTACAAATGATCAGCCACTAGTACTGCAACATCCTCCCATAGAAAATAATGTAGGGACTTAAAACAAACCACATAGAAAATAATGTTAACTTAAATTGTGTTCTTTAAAATTGTTATAAATATATGATAAGTTGATGTAAGATATTTATAAATATACACGTATTATTTCATAATAAAAAATTTAAAAACCTAATTAAAAATATAATATAACTATACATTTTAATTTAAAAAAAACAATTTGAAATAATTCTATATATCACTTTTAATAAGGATCATTAATGCACAATAACAGTGGAAATGAATTTTTAAATTTAAACTTCAAAAAATGTTTCATTTAATGTATTTCCATTAGAGTTTAAATTCAAAAGGAATTTATTATTGCTGTAGCATTTTTTATTTTGTTCTCCAATTAAAGCAAATATAAAATTGCATTAATATTTAACATAAAGCAGTGGATTCACTGCCACAGTAATCTAATCAAAGCCATGACTGTTGCAGGATACTTCAGCATTGTGGGAGTAGCACATTGCGTAAACCTATTGGTGAAGGGCATTCTCAATAAAGAAGAAATAGTCAGCAAAATACTGGCCACCTGCAGAAGAATTTATACTCATTTTAGTCATTCACGCAAAATCTGGGAGCAGTTGACAATCATCCAGTCTGCTAATAAAGAAGCTGTAAAAGCCCTCATACAGGAGGAGCTAACACAGTCAAACTGAGCTTACTCCATGGGCAACACCTGCTTAAGCAGTACAAGTCTATCAACAAATATATTATTCAAACAAAAGGGGGTGCAATGACAAAGCTATGAAAGTTGAGAAGAACAAATGGGGGCTAGTGGAGTGTCTGTACAAATGTCTCTTCCTTTCCAGATTATGATACGCAAACATGCAAAGGGGAGAGTACAATGAGCCAAGCTATCCAGTTGTAAGTGTAACATTTGTCAAAGGTGGAACATACTTTTACAAATGTCAATGAAGAAGCAGCTTCTTTGATGAACAACTTAATCTTCTGCTTAATTGCTAATCAAAGGTCGCCAAAAAGAATTGTATCCTATCAAAAGTACATCTGCATCACAATACTGGATCCACAGTACAAAAATGTTCTGGCCAATTTCATTCCTTTAACAGATGTTGGTTTCTATTGCATTGATCATCAGTAACATGGGTGTTCTAGAAGCAGAACAACTGCAAATTTGAGGACTTCAATATCTAGAGAGGGAAGTATTTTTGTCTTGCAGTCTCTGCAGCAGCAACCAACACCATCAGTCTCTACTAAACCTACAGCATCAGAAGTTTTAAGTTTGCTCTCAACCTCTGCTATGGGTTGGCTTCATATGCCGTACTTAAGTGGAGTGTGGAGAGACAGGCAATGCAGGCACAAGTAATGCAGCAAAAATTAAAATTCAGATAATGGTACAAGAATATCTGGAGGACCCAAACAGAGATATACCTGGGTTAAGACTGATCGACCTCAGCAGGCCAATCCATCATGTGCAGTAGCCAATGTGTCTCTGAAGTATATGTTCAGTGCAATTGCCACCACAATTAACAGTCAAAAGGATGTCTCTCTCTTCAAAACATGGAGAGACTGACAATGATTAAAATGAACAAACACTTCCTACTAAAAGATTATAGTACTTCTCCAGTCACAACTGTGAAGGAGGGCAATTGGTTTGATATATCAAATGTGGTGAGTCATCATCAGGGATGGGTGAAAAATTCTGCACCACCAACAGAGTTGGCAGAGTTTTGCTCACTCTGTGCTCCACTTGGAGTACAGAATTCAGGAAAAATTCTGCCAATCGCTGCATGGCAGTTTTTATTTTCTTCAGCATGGCTCACCAACGTTTAATGGATGGGTGTGAGAAAGAAAATAGAGTGCTAGATCCCTTCCCAGCTTCAATGTGGGTGGTTGTGGCAGGTTGCTACCGTTCGCATTAAGAAAGCTGTAATCTTGTAGAAAATACACTTAAAACATTTGGAATGAGCTTGGAAATCACTAACAAGGTGCATCTGGCAACATGGGGGCTGAGGCAGTTAGTGGAGCATGGGGACTGAAGGGGTGCGGAAATCTCTGAAGCAGTCATCTGGTGCCTTCTTAGGGTGACCACCTGGCACAGAGGCAAACTCTGGACAAGACTGTAAAAAATTCAGGCCAAAGGGTCAAAATTCAGTGCAATAATTCAGGACAAAGGGTCAAAATTCAGGACAAAAAGCCAGGACAAAAGATCAATTTTACGGACACATCCAAGAAGAAGCCACACCCCACTACTTTATCAGTTCACTTATTTACTATTTTCTACATACCACTATTGATTCACTATGGTCTTTTTGTGGTTGCCTCTAGGTATGCTACATTCAGGTGGCACTTTACATCCTTATTCAAAAGTAAATTAATACCCTTGAGCATGGTGTCAAGGCTATCACCCCTCCCCAGATTTAGCCACTCTTTCTTGGAGAGAATGCAACAGCAAAATTTTGATTATGTTTCCAAACATTTTTAAACCTACGGCAAACAGCTTGGGAAACATAAAGGTAAGCAACCTTCCACTACTTCAAACAAGTTGAACAAAAACATCTGGCTCATGTAAACCTCCAGTGGACTTAAACCTAAAAAAAAAAATGAATGAGGCATAGCAGATGGTGTGGGCGAAAGATTCCCTCAATGTCAGGATGTGAAGTACCCTCAGATTGTCTGTAGTCTCAAAGCACTAGAGTGTGCATCCGGGACTCTACATTTATCTCTGAAGTGGGAGCCCGGACTACCATTCAAAGAGAATTAAAGAGGAGGATAAACTCAAGATCAGATGGGAGATCCACAACAACTAAATCAAAAGGTTGCTGCTAAGAACTAGATAAATAAGGAAAAGAAGAACAAGGTGGGATAATTCCTAAAATCAGACAAGATGGGTCCACCATGAGAATCAGAAAATATTGCTTACCAAGGGTGTTGTCTCAGCAGAGAGGAGAGAAACAGAAGAGGCACTGTCAAGTGGTTGAACAAAGCAGCAGGCAAACTCTTCCGGTGCAATGGGCCTCTTGTCATGCTTGTGAAGGGTGAACAGGGACCAGAACCCTTGGAAGGTTGTGCTGAGCCATTGCCCACTCTGTCCCTGTCTTAAAATGGCTTTGCAGTCAAGCCAAGGCCAAACCAGTCATCTGGCTGATCCTTAAGTGCCAAAGTACACATAGAACATTCAAATATTTGGGATCCAAATTACACAAACAAAATGTAAGAACATGATAAAGATTTTGAAATGTAAGAAGTGTTTTCTTTAATACATGGTAGTGTTTTCCCCTTTGTATACAATTAGACCCCAGATTGAACTAGGAATCAGTTACCTTTCGAAATCTAGAGATTAATATCTGCCACTCCCCCACTGATTTGCAAAATGGAAATCTAGGCAATCTTGGTGGCTCACTGGTTGTCTAGCCATCCCCTGCATGAGATGGTGTTTACCCATAAAGACTTTAGGGAGGTTTACTGCACTACTCATGTTTTCCTACTGACCATTCTACAGAAAGCTACAAGGGGTATTCGGCACCTCTGTCTCTTGCCTTACTAGACCTGTAAACTCACTAACATGAAAGAAACCAAACACTCCTGCATTACCTTTGCTAAGCCTTCACAGTCTCACAGGACGGCTGTACTCAGGACAACTCTGTGGCATGCTGCAGGCATCTCAAAATTGGAGGATTTGTTTTTTGATAGCGAGCTACTAGATTTCCAAACCCTTATGCTAGACTTCAATCTTCACCCAGATCATCTCTTTACTTATGAACACCTTAAACAATCATTAAATGCCATATTTCATGTCTGCCACCTAGCACCAACCCCACACGAGGTGTACCAAACACTCTATATCATAGGGACTGGCAGCACACTGATAAGATTGCTGTACAGAGCTTTCCTGCAACACAGGGATCCCTCCCTGGCTTCTCTCCGTACTACCTGGGAGACTGACATGGCTGACACTGACCGCTCTGCTTCCCTATCCTGATAGTTAAGGCAGTGTCAATTGGGCAGGGAGGGTTGGAGGGACAGTTTATTATGGATCAGTTTGTTACACAGAAAAATTGTGCTCTTACTCTTCATAAATGTATGTAGACCAGCACTGTCCTTCTGTAATTGTATAAATTAATCTGTTGATAAATACCTGACTACTATCCTGCTATGCAACCTCTTTTGGCATACAACAATAAAATCTTTAAAAAAACACATATGGTAGTGTTTCAATTTATTACATTGGATCACAATGTTTCATTGACATTTATATGAAGTTAGAGTTTCTGAACATGAAATAATAAAACATTCATTAACCCTCCTTGACAACACCAGGAGTGAACAAAATGAACCAATTATCTGGTGTCTGTTACATCGTGGCCTATATTATTGTTATGGATAGTGGAACATTATAGGCTTATAAAACATATATGTGACTTTTTTGTAAAGAGTCTGTTTTAAAATCAATTACTTTAAACTGCTCTTAAATGTCACTTTCATGTATATTAGACACATGAAGTAAATTGATGTGATTCAGCTCACACAATTTGTCATGCAGGAAATCCGGGGATTTGAACCCAGGCTTTCTGATCTCACATAGTGCACTTAAGCCACTGACTAGGTTAATTTATTTTTCTCAATCCCCTTTAAAACCAGAAGACCAAGTTTTTATACAATTCTGTAGAATTAATAGTACACTGTGTTAAAGAAATACAAATCACAGGTGAATCCGACACAACATATAAAAAAGGTACATAATGAAAGTAAGAGAAGCAGGACACCATATGCTAGTATCACTGGCTTTTTCATACATTACATAGCTGTTCAACGCAGCAGTCAAAATCCATTAAAAGATGTATGAATAGTGTTTTGGGACATGGCCAGTGAGTGCAGAGGCGGGATCAAAGGCACAGCTAAAAAAAACAGAATATTCTGTAACCATTTTGTTGGTCTTTCGCCATCAAGTAACTACACATAAAATACACACACCTTAAATAAAAAATAAATGGAAGTTAAACTAATCAATGGGAAATGCACTTTTTTATGTTACAAAACCTCTATTGGTTAATGCGATAAATTACAGATGTCCATGTGTGCAGTCAGAAGCCCATAGAAATGAATCCTGTTTGGTGCAGCAGGGAATGTGACTTGTGTATTTTTAGTACTACATGATCCCTGAAAGAACTGTGAATACATAAGTCATTATCAGGACCACTTGAATTATGAGATTGCACAGCTGCGGCATTTTTCTGCATAATTAAGGACCTGCCACATTTGCCACTTAATCCATCGTCTACTGCATATTTTTCAGATTTTGACATACAAAAAAATTGTTTCAAGCTCCAACTGTTCAAAAGTTACTAAAATCACACAGGTTTGACTTCTCACCTTTCTATTGCTATGTTTGTGTGTTAAGCTGAGGTGCAACCTATGCTCAGACAGTGTTAACAAGTGTAAAAATGGCAAAATAATGAAGTAATACGACAGTGTGCCGCATTACGCTGCCAACAATTTGGCCTTTTCCTGCCACATACTTCCATCATTGATCATTATTTTAAAAGCAAACTATGCACAGTAGAATATACACTGCACAAAACATACATTTAGGTTAAAGATAAAAAGTGCTTCTAAAGTATAGATTTTAATAATAAGCAGATTATAGATAGTGCATACATGTTTTATAAATGTCTATTAAAAGCAGGCACACCACAGCTCAACTTGGATCACCCTTGCAATACCTCTCTAAAAGAAAATATCTTTGCCATCAGGAAGCTTGAATTGACAGCACTGATTAACTCCTAGATCTACTCCTAAGCAGCCTTTACATTTGCAGATGTACCAGTTGCACATTTGCATGTCTTTTGAGAAGCAGGCTCCCTGGCAAGAAGGCATGTTTCTTATCAGTTTGCACCTCCTCTGGAATCAGACCCCAGGAGATTCCCCCTCTTACACTCCAGCTGGGGAAACTAAATTGACAGTTAACTTTTGTCATTTGTTGAAAGACTAAAATTAATGACAAATGCTGTCCGTTAATCCATGCATCATGGACGTCAGGGTTAAATCTCAGACAGTCCATGAAAACTCAGGACCTGTGGTCACCCTATATCTTCTCATCAAAGCCCTATAAATAGGTCAGAGAGAGAAAGGGTGCTGCCTGTTGGTACCCTGTCCTCTCCGAGAGGCACAAAGTAATTCAAATAAAAAAATATATATATATATATTAACAAACCATTTCCTCCCGTGTTTTCATGTTTTTCAATATTGTTGACCAAGTTTCACATCACATAAAAGACGATTATAAAAAGAAAATGAAAAAAATATACTTTTTGCAAGGGTGACAGTTTTGTCAAATTGCAGCGTCGTTTTGTATATTCTTTTCAGTATACGTATGTATTTTTCCTGTTCTATTTTCATTGAGTCCATAATGTACTTTCAACTAAAGAAAATTACAGACATGTTCCATTTTTGCTTCTTAATACATATTCAGTAGCCCGTTGTCTCCCTTTTTCTTAATGAGAAAGTGTATTATAAACTGGTACATCAAGGTTGCGTTCTTTCATATAATGGACACTGTAGTGTTGAAGCCCTATGCCCTCATGCTACTGAAATAATGCACACAGATACAGTAGCTGGGTAGCTGGAACTGGCCCCGGGCACGTGCGCCCGGCCCCTTTTATTGGCAGGGTCACCTGACTGGTGACGCCTGTGTTGGGTGGGTGTGGGGTGTACATGTAAGAGCAGCCCTCAGCAGAGTGGCTGGCAGAAACACTAGAACGTGTCCAGCAGGGCATTACATCCCTCCCAAACTTTATTGAGGAACAAAACAGCAAAGTCCAACCTGTGGGAGAGAAACAAAGACACAAAATATATATATAGAGTCTCTTCAGGTGGTCCGCCTGAGCTGTGACATGGAATAGGTGCAGCTGGGCACTCGGCATCACAGCATGCCTCCGTTGTTCAACCAGCCTGCACTGGGCATGAACAGCAGTGCCGATGACATCCGGATACTTCAGTCGCTTGTCCACGACCTCGCAGTTCGCTGAATGTTGTCAGTCCGGTCCCGCCTGGGCTCACGTTGTCAAAGTCTATTTACAGTTTCTGATGCAGGTGCATCTGGAGCAGTGGGGAGTCCACTGTACATAGTTTGGGACGGCATTCTGGCTCTAGAGATTGTCTACCTCCTAAGACTGCAGATGACGTGACTGCAGATGACGTGACGGCCTGGTGCACCTGGGCATCGTGCCACAGGTCGCATGTTGCGTCACATGGACCTTGCGCTGCACCTCTGCTAGTGCATCTTGATCTTCATCTGCAATGTGGCGTCGTGCCACAGGTTGCATGCTCCATCAGATGGACCTATCACTGCACCTCCGCTGGTGCATCTTGCTCGGTCGAAGGCTCTCGCAGGCTGAGTCCTGCGGGTAAGACATGATCCGCTCTTCTGGCAGACCTCTCCCGATCTGGTCTGTTCCCGGATCTTCTTGTTGGACCTCTCATTGGCAGGAGGGTCACCGCTCTCTTCCTCTATCGCTTCAATCGAGGGCACCACTCTTGCACCTCGAGGCTGCGCTGTTGCAGTGTTACTCCTGCCTCCATCTGCTTTGGCAGGGTCGGTCTGTTCTGATGACCTGCTCACTGATGGACCAACGGTGGCCATCTTCTGTCCTTGTGTGTCCAGCTGACACGGCCTCTTATCCTGTGCGCTAAGTCACACTCTCAGGTGCTCTCTCCATCTTCTCGGGCTTTGCCTGTGTCCTCACGTTCTCTGGCACAGCTCTCTGCGCACACGACATAGTCTCTTTTTTTTTCCCTTCTGGGCGACCTTTGTTAACTCCTTGCATGTCCCTTTCTTGTCGTGCGGTGATGTCCATCACTGCTGGGGCATACGGTGTTGCAGCATGGCTGGGACAACTGCATTCTTCTCCGTCCCTGTGCATCGTCTGTGCCGTTTCCATCTTCTGCACCATTTCCGTCCACGGGCGCGCTGTTGGTCCGGTACAATCATTTTCTGGGGTGTTGCTGTAGACTTTTCTTTAATCCTTCAAATGCGGGCGTCGCCCACTGGCCGACACCCACACTACCTCCCTGGTGCGGGTCACGACCAGTGGCCGACACCAGGGAGGGGGTTCATTCCACCTGAGGATTTTTTTTTTTTTTTGTTAATCCCCGGGAGGCACAGAAGCTTTTCTGTGTCTCCCCCCGCCCCTTTGTGACGTCAGTCAACTAAATTGATTTCCCCATCGGAGCAGGAAGCTCTGATGGGGAAAACGGCCCCAAACGGCCTTCCCCACGTTCGGGAAGGCCTCGTAAGAAAGGGGAGACTCTCCCCTTTCTTATGAGGCCTTCCTGAAAGTGTTTCCTGGCCCCCAGTCGCAGCACAGCTGCGATCGGGGGCCAGGAAACACCACTAGACACCAGGGATTTCACTTGGGGGGGTCGGCCCCCTCAGAAAACGGGCTGGCCCCTCCCCCGGGGGCATATTTAAAAAAAAAAAGGTAGGTGTCCCCTGGGGGGGGGGGGGCAATATTTTTTTGTAGTTGTTGTAGGGTTTCCCTGGGGGCCATTTTGTCCCCCAAGGAAACCATACAACTACTAGAAAAAAAAAAAAAAAAAAATATATATATATATATATATATATATATATATATATATATATATATATATATATATATATTTACCACCAGTTGTCTTGCAGCTTGCGTCTTCAAAGCAATGCACATACTTCAACTGACGCATTTCAATTGTAACTTTTAGGCAGCAATAAAAAAGTCAAGTAAGTATTGTGATTATGTTTCTGCTACAAAAGAATCAGACTTTTGTCTAGTGGCAGTTTTAGTGCCATAAAGAAGCGCAGAAGGTTTATATGCCTACTGCAAAGAGCAAATCCGTATTTTATGTAAATAGCTGAGTACATTAGTAAAGTCAGCCATTACCTGCGCTATAATACAAATGAAATGTATGTGCGGGGTGGGGGGTGGCTATGGAGAGATGAAAGGCACTTCTGCTGGGTGGTAATGAGGGAATCCAAGGAGGGGGAAGTGGGAGCACCACTAATGATTGTTGGACTGGGCGCAGGAGGTGCTAAAGACTGTGATGAATGGTGTGTGACAAGGTGTTTTTTGAGTGTCTTGAAAGAACGTGCTGATTGAGGGAAGAAGCGCAGGTAAGGTGGCCTCTACTGTTGCACGTATCTCACACACACCATCGATTTTGTGACTGTCTACGTAGGCCAGTGTTTTAGAGCAACAGTTTAGCCAATAGCAGAGATGGCATCTTGATGGATGACTGCTGCCGTCACTCAGGTTATAGAGGACAGCTCTGACATAGGATCAGAGACTGAGACATCGGATACTGAGACAGCATCTGAGGGATAGGACAATGGCGCAGACTCTGGGAGTGATTTTTCAGTCAGAGGAGTCCCATTCGATAACTCCTCTTCCAGTAAATTAAGAGGTGGGTGATGAGGACAGTCCTGCTGTCCCTTCGCAAGCACAGTCTGTGCAACGGGGTAATAGTGGGTTAGCCCAACCCACAGAGCAGGTGAATGCGGCGGCAAGCAGAGAGAGAGAGTGCTCTCTTGGGATCCCCCCAATTTAGTTCAGCCCCAAATTCCACTGCCCAAATCGTATTGTGGAGACATCAAAATTATCTATCACAAAACAAACTGGTTTTGTAATGCAGGCACCTGTGTTTTTGGTCCTGGGTTCGGCGGCCATATAGAGAAACATACTAAACTCAAACATTTCTGGAAACTAGACATTCGGGGGAGTCCACAGAGGTGTGGCTTGTGTGGATTCCCCAAAGTTTTCTTACCCAGAATACCCTGCAAAGCTGAAATGTTGAATAAAAACGCAATTTTTTTCGCATTTGTCACACAAACTACAGGAATGTGCTGGGATCCACAAAATTCCTACCACCCAGTGATTCCTCACCTGTACTGATAAAAACACTACCCCACTTGAGTGCCTATACCTAGTGCCTGTGTCAGGAATGGATCACCCCAGGTTCAACAGCTGCCTCATGTAAGGACCAACACTGACCGTTGTGTGATCTATTCCTGTCGCGGGCACCAGGCCTACCCACACAAATGAGGTACCATTTTTATCAGGAGACTTGGGGGAACGCTGGGTGGAAGGAAATGTGTGGCTCCTCTGAGATTCCTGAACTTTCTGTCACCGAAATGTGAGGAAAAAGTGTTTTTTTAGCCACATTTTGAGGTTTGCAAAGGATTCTGGGTAACAGAACCTGGCCAAAGCCCCACAAGTCACACCATCTTGGATTCCCCTAGGTCTCTAGTTTTGAAAAATGCACAGGTTTGGTAGGTTTCCCTAGGTGCCGGCTGAGCTAGAGGCCAAAATCTACAGGTAGGCACTTTGCAGAAAACACCTCTGTTTTCTGTAAAAAAATGGGATGTGTCCACGTTGTGTTTTGGGGCATTTCCTGTCGCGAGCGCTATGCCTACCCACACAAGTGAGGTATCAGTTTTATCAGGAGACTTGGGGGAATGCTGGGTGGAAGGAAATTTGTGGCTCCTCTCAGATTCAAGAACTTTCTGTCACCGAAATGTGAGGAAAATGTGTTTTTTGAGCCAAATTTTGAGGTTTGCAAAGGATTCTGGGGAACAGAACCTGGTCAGAGCCCCACGGGTCACCCCCATCTTGGATTTCCCTAGGTGTATAGTTTTCAATAATGCCAAGGTTTGCTAAATTTCCCTAGGTGCCGGCTGAGCTAGAGGCCAAAATCCACAGCTAGGCACTTTGCAAAAAACAGGTCTGTTTTCTTTGGGAAAATGTGAAGTGTCCACGTTGTGTTTTGGGGCATTTCCTGTCGAGGGGGCTATGCCTACCCACACAAATGAGGTATCAGTTTTATCAGGAGGCTTGGGGGAATGCTGGGTGGAAGGAAATTTGTGGCCCCTCTCAGATTCCAGAACTTTCTGTCACCGAAATGTGAGGAAAATGTGTTTTTTGAGCCAAATGTTGAGGTTCGCAAAGGATTCTGGGGAACAGAACCTGGTCAGAGTCCCACAAGTCACCCCATCTTGGATTCCCCTAGGTCTCTAGTTTTCATAAATGCACAGGTTTGGGAGGTTTCCTTAGGTGCCGGCTGAGCTAGAGGCCAAAATCTACAGGTAGGCACTTTGCAAAAAACACCTCTGTTTTCTGTCAAAAAATGGGCTGTGTCCACGTTGTGTTTTGGGGCATTTCCTGTCACGGGCGCTAGGCCTACCCACACAATTTTATCGGGAGACTTGGGGGAACGCTGGGTGGAAGGAAATTTGTGGCTCCTCTCAGATTCCAGAACTTTCTGTCACCGAAATGTGAGGAACATGTGTTTTTTGAGCCAAATTTTTAGGTTTGCAAAGGATTCTGGGTAACAGAACCTGGTCAGAGCCCCACAAGTCACCCCCATCTTGGATTTCCCTAGGTGTATAGTTTTCAAAAATGGCAAGGTTTGCTAAATTTCCCTAGGTGCCGGCTGAGCTAGAGGCAAAAATCCACAGCTAGGCACTTTGCAAAAAACAGGTCTGTTTTCTTTGGGAAAATGTGATGTGTCCACGTTGTCTTTTGGGGCATAACCTGTTGCGGGCGCCAGGCCTACCCACACAAGTGAGGTACCATTTTTATCGGGAGACTTGGGGAACGCTGGGTGGAAGGAAATTTGTGGCTCTTCTCAGATTCCAGAACTTTCTGTCACTGAAATGTGAGGAAAAAGTGTTTTTTTGGCCAAATTTTGAGGTTTACAAAGGATTCTTGGTAACAGAACCTGGTGCGAGCCCCACAAGTCACCCCATCCTAAATTCCCCTAGGTGTGTAGTTTTCAAAAATGCTCAAATTTGGTAGGCTTCCCTAGGTGCCGGCTGAGCTAGAGGCCAAAATCTACAGCCAGGCACTTTGCAAAAAACACGTCAGATTTCAATGTAAAAATGTGATGTGTCCATGTTGCGTTTCCTGTCGTGAGCATTAGGCCTACCCACGCAAGTGAGGTACTATTTTTATCGGGAGACTTGGGGGAACACTGAATAGTAAAACAAGTGTTATTGCCCCTTGTCTTTCTCTACATTTTTTCCTTCCAAACATAAGACAGTGTGTAAAAAAGACGTCAATTTGAGAAATGGCCTGTAATTCACATGCTAGTATGGGCACACCGAAATTCAGAGATGTGCAAATAACCACTGCTTCTCAACACCTTATCTTATGCCCATTTTGGAAATACAAAGTTTTTCTTGATACCTATTTTTCACTCTTTATATTTTAGCAAATGAATTGCTGTATACCCGGTATAGAATGAAAACCCATTGCAAGGTGCACCTCATTTATTGGCTCTGGGTACCTAGCGATCTTGATGAACCTACAAACCCTATATATCCTTGCAACCGGAAGAGTCAAGCACACGTAACGGTATGTTGCTTTAAAAAATCTGACATTGCAGGAAAAAGTTACAGAATAAAACGTGGAGAAAAATGGCTGGTTTTTTTCAGCTCACTTTCAATATTTTTTTATTTCAGCTGTTATGTTCTGTAGGAAAACCTTGTAGGATCTACACAAATGACCCCTTGCTAAATTCAGAATTGTGTCTACTTTCCAGAAATGTTTAGCTTTCCGGGATCCAGCATTGGTTTCACACCCATTCCTGTCACTAACTGGAAGGAGGCTGAAAGCACCAAAAATAGTAAAAATGGGGTATGTCCCAGTAAAATGCCAAAATTGTGTTGAAAAATGTGGTTTTCTGATTCAAGTCTCCCTGTTCCTGAAAGGTGGTAAGAGGGTGATTTTAGCACCAGAATACCTTTGTTGATGCCATTTTCAGGGGAAAAACTACAAGCCTTCTTCGGTAGCCCTTTTTTCCAATTTTTTTGAAAAATACTACATTTTCACTGTATTTTGGCTAATTTCTTGGTCTCCTCCAGGGGAAACCACAAACTCTGGGTATCATGAGAATACCTAGTATGTTGGGAAAAAAAGGACACAAATTTGGCGTGGATAGCTTATGTGGACAAAAAGTTATGAAGGCCTAAGCGCGAAATACCCCAAATTGCCCAAAAAGGGCTCAGCACTGGGGGGGGGGGGGTGGGGGGGGGAGGCCCAGCAGCTAAGAGGTTAAGACAGCTTGTTTCCCTGTTAAAAACAGAAACAAGGGTGCAGTACCAACTTTGGCCACTAGATGCCACTAGTGCACTTCTTTTTAGCTGCAAAGATACTCTTTCTTCCTGTCCTGCCTCGTTAGTTGGAGGCAGACACCGGAGAGGAACGACACTGCCCAGGAGTTCATCAGGCTGGAGGGGGCTCTGGAGGGGGCTGCAGGAGGGGGCTGCAGGAGCTTCAGGTAAGTGCACTTTTCCTTCTTTTACAGCTATCTGTCTTCTTTTCTTTTTTTTTCTTTTGTGCTAATTAGTCCATTTTCCTGCACAGCCTCGTTTGAAGAGGCAGGCAGATGGCACGTAGGTCAGCTTGGTGCCCTTTTTTGTACTTCACGGTGAGCAACAACACTGTATGTGCATATTATGTGTGGCCCTGGCAGCCTTTCCACACGTTGCGGGCCGCGCTTCAATCGACACAGGGGCATATGTGCACTTTTAAGCACAGACTCGCCTGTCTTCCTGCACTCTTCTTTCCCCGTCATCTATGCTGCTCGCACTCCAGATGGCAGAAGGTGTCTCATTTTCACCTCCTTGACGTTTTTGCAGCTTGGCGTCCTTTCTTTTTTGACAGCTGCAGCCGGTGCACGCGTAGGGCAGACCCACTCATCGCCAATGTCGTGTTGGGGGCCCTCATGCTATTGAAATAATGCACACAGACACAGAATCTGGGTAGTTGGACCTGGCCCTAGGCATGTGCGCCCGGCCCCTTTTATTGGCAGGGTCACCTGACTGGTGACGCCTGTGCTGGGTGGGTGTGGGGTGTACATGTAAGACCAGCCCTCAGCAGAGTGGCTGGAAGAAACACTAGAACGTGTCCAGCAGGACACTACAGACACAGCGTTCTGAAATGTTACACAAAATGGGGTCTATGGACTTAAAAAACAAGTGTGTATCAAAGATGAAGGGCGTGGTACTCTGGTGGCTACAGAAGTCTGAACATTTGTTGGGCAGTGCGTAAAAGGAAAGCCCTCGTTTAAAGGGGAACTTCAGGTCCGATGTGAGGTGAAATCTGTGCTCTGAGCACAATGTCTGGCCAGGAGCTGAGCGCTGGCTTTAGAAAAGGCCAGTACCCAGTATAGGGCACGGCTCATGTTTCCAAGCGGGCTGCAGAACAACAGTCTCTCTGAAGAGGGGAAGCTTCTCCTGCCTCTGGCAACTATCTACCTTTTGAGATGAGGATTGTCCTCAATAAATCTGTTTTTTTCCAAGTTAACTGCATTAATTATAAATTAGCTCTGTGCTTGTGTGTATTTTCTTTTTTTTTGGTACTTTTTCTCGTGAATTTGTGGCAAACATTTTTTTAAAGTGTTTTTTGCCGGGGGGGGAGGGGTGTTACGGGCTCAGTGTGTCCCCACCCTGTCCCCTTTTATTATTATTTTTTTAAATCTTTTTTCCTGGGACTCAGCTTCAGTTGCACAATCTTGTTATTATTCAATAATCCCATATTTCTTTTAATATCTGAAAAACTACTGAATGGATTTACACCAAACGACAAAAAAGTTTCTTTCTTGGCCCAGAGCTATCTTTCGGCTAAATTTGTTGTAATTCCATCAGCAGTATTGGCTGTAGTCGTGTTCAAAATCCCTATGGGAGTTCTAATAGGAAATACACTTTTTTGACCCCTCCTTTTCTCTCCACCCCGACTTGATGGATCACCCCGAAAATTCCCATGTACAGCAGGATTCTCAGGAACACATTTTTTGGAAAATTTCATGAAGTTTTGTCAAATGGCGCTTAAGATATAGGCAAGTCAAAAAACTTTTTTCTATGGAAACATGGTCCTATCTATAACTAGCTACTGACAACCACCAGTAGGTAATATATATAGTTCATCCACCTCCCTTCCTAGTAAATGTTGGGGCGATGCATCAAGCAGAGGCTAAGAAAAATTGGAGGGGGGCAAAAACACAGTTCCCCCATGTTAATTCTGCTTATGACCTTATTGATTGCATCACTCATGAACTCATAACACGTTAAATTACATCATTGCTGACCACTGATAATATCTCAAGTGACATACTTAACTACAACACTGGCCATGGTAGGGCACAGGTTTTAGTCATCTCAATGTAAGAAATTGGGTTATTGTTTGAGAGGGGCAAAAGCCATCCTCAGGCAACAACCACGGTGCTTTTCACAGTGAACCACAAAAGTCGCTAATTTAACCTGTGCTTAACACTGTGGTACCTTGGCACACAAATGGTCATGCTCAACTTAGAGGCAATGTGTAAAGTATTTATGCAGCACACAAACCGTAATAAAGTAAAAACACAACACAAGAACATTCCCCAAATTGGAGTAACTTTTAATAAATAAAACAATACCAAAATGACAAAAATACAATCAGTAGAACCAGATTTAAAAATGTTTGTGAAAATAGTGCCTAAAAGCTTAAAACACAATTTTTGGCCATCTGGTTGAACTAGACTGGGGAAAGCCATAAGTTCAGGGTGACCGCCCTGTAGCAAGAAGACCTGGTCAAGCGTCACAGACTCTAATTGCTGTAGCTTCATGTTGGTGGTCATTGTGGGCTATCACTGCTGTAGTGTATGGCGCAGGTCTCATGTTACTTGTCTCTGTGGATAGTCATTATTGTTGCAAAGATCAGGTTTCAACAGAGGTTCCTGTTTGCAGTGGTCATGGGTAGCAGAGTCTTTGAGTAAATAGGCCCATTCACAGTCACAAGGAGCCCAAACTTCAAGATTTTTTCTTTTTCTTTTTTAGCAGAGCTCTCACTCATGCCAATCAAGAGCTCAGGACCTGGAGGGGTACCTCTTATGGATCAATACTCACTCCACCAGAGGCCAACAGATGGTGACATGCAGGTCCAGTTGCAGGTGTGGGCATGTCGAGTTGCCGCAGATACGTAGGGCAGTTGCAGAGAGGCATCTGAAGCTTGTTGTGCCCCTGTAGTTCACACAGGAGGTCAGCCAGCTGACACTTGGAGTCACTCTGAGAAGCATGTGATCATGGCAAGCAGGTCCAAAGTTCCTTCTCAGACAGCAAGTAAGTCCTTCACGGAGTAGGAAAGTCCTCGGACAACAGGGCAGTCCTTATTCTGTAACTTCCACAGGTCTAAGAGTGAGCTGATGAGTGGATCTGGGGGCCATATATTTATACCTGTTTCCAGCCTTTATGTGGGGGTAGTTCCTTGTCCTACCCACCACTACTGGTTGAGTCTCAGCAGCAGTTAACAAGAAATAATCTGCTTGTCACAGTCACTACATGAGATTGTGCTTGTAAAAGGCAAGGATGAAAAGACTCCCATCAAGGGTTACAGATAACTTTTCAAGGTGGAAATGACACACTTGCTTTGCCTTGGCCATGCGTACAAAGTTAGGATGATTAGTACATTACAGAGGTGAAGCTTCAACGTGGACACCTGCTTTGTTTATATCTGTAAGTGTTTTCCATTGAAGTTTAATTTCTTTTACATGAGCATTGTGTGAGAATGAACCCTGCCATATGAACTTATCAAAGAAGAGGCCAGTGTTTTGTACAAAGTTTCTACCCAACTGGAGTACTTTGTACTGGCAAATTAGTAAGCGCTATCTCACTGGGTGAATGTATAATGTATCTCCAACACTACAGCTGTTTAAAAGATGTGAAAGAAATGTCTCCAGTGACCTTGGTGTCAGTAACTTTGCCTATGTGATTTTTCTTCGACCATCTTCATCAGATCATTTTCAAGGTGGAAGTGCAGATCTGCTTTAAATAGCACCTCCATCCTTGTGCAAAAAAAGTTTTCATCTCTTTCCCTGCATGCATATTTGTGTGCAGGGAAAGAGATGAAAACTCTGCTTTCAGCAAGAAAGAGCTGTTTAACAGCTCCCACTTGCTGAAAGTGGAGTTATGTTGGCTTTTGCTTGGTGGTAGCTGTTAGCGCCTACCAAGCAAAAGCAAACATATACCTCCCAAAGGTGGGCACCTCTGGAGGTAGCAAGAGCTGTTCCTGGGGGGTGGTGGCCCCCAGGGCCATCCATGGCCTCATGAGGCACCACAATGGACCCCCTTCATTCACTTACTTGAGCCCTGGGTAGGTGGTGGTTCCCAGGGCGGATGGGGGGGGGACTGTGCACCCTCCTATACATTTTCTTGATTGCCCCAGAGAGGATTCGGATTTCTTTTAATTTCTCCTAAACTATTTAATGGATTTATACCAAATACAAAAGAAAAGACTCTTCTGCGGACCAAAAGCTACCTTTCTGCCAAATTTGGTGTAATTCTGTCCAGCGGTTCGGGCTGCAGGCGTGTCTGAAGAGTCTATATGGATTAACCTGAAACTTTTTGTTAATAAAGATTTGTCAAATGGTGCCAAAGATACAAGCAAGTCAAATACCCTTTTTCTTTAGAAACTAGGTCCTAAATAGTAGGACCTAGTTTCCATTGGAAGAGTGTTTTTTTTTGTTGATAACTCTATCACCACTTGACAAATCTTCATGAAATTTTCAAAATTTATACTTCAGTTAGTTCAGCTGTTGTGTCGAACATTTTGGGGTGATTTGTCAAGCAGGGACAGAGAAAAATGGGGGGGTCCCAAAACACATTCTCCCCATGCAGTTTCCCACCAGGTTTTGAACACAACTACAGCCCGACCCTTTCTACAGAACTGTACCAAATTTGACAGAAAGCTAGCTCTTGGGGCGACAGCCTGTGTTTTTGAGTCTCACAATTTGAGATCTGTTTTGTGAATGACAAATTGCAAGTCGCAAAACAAAATGTACAACAGTGCAAACCACACTGTTTGCGATTCCCAAATGGGCCACAAGAGACCTTCCTCATTAATATTCATGAGGCAGATCACAATTTGATTTGTGACCCATTTGAGAATAGATGCATTCACACGAATGGTAGCCTGCTGGGCTCAGCAGACCACCATGTCTGTGACTGTTTTTCAATAAAGCATTGTTTTAAAAAAAAATTGCAGCCCCTTATCCTTAAAGGAAAATGGGATGCATTTCAAAAAGAAAAAATGAAAAGTTTTCTTTTCTTTTTTTTCAGAATAGGCAGTGGTGCCTGCTCTGAAAAAAATATCTTTGCATACTTTCACAAAGGGGAAGAGGTCCAGTGGGGACCCTATTCCATTTGCGAATGGGTTAACACCAGTTTGAAATTGGTGTTAACTGTGATTGTTTTGCCACTGCATTCACAGTCGCAAAACAATCATACATAGCACTGCAACTCGCAATTAGGAAACACCCTCAGGACACCCCTTCCTAATTGCGAGTGGCAATCTCTATTTTGCAAGTCGGTAACTACGTACTGAATCACAAAATAGGGATGGTACATCGTACCTGCCTATTTTGCGGTCGCAAATGGCGATTTTCGCCTTTTGTGACTGCAAAAAGACATCTAAATCAGGCCCTTGGTCCAGAAAGAGTGTTTTTTGTGATTTGGTGTAAATCAGTTCTGTCGTTTTTGAAATAGTAGAGTTTAAAAAAGTGACTCGTGGATCCAACTGTCCCCATGCTGATATCTGATTGGCACTTCAACAAGGAAGTGCTGGCAGCAATTTTGGGACTTGACTTCAGCCGGGTATCATAAGAAAGAAAAGGGGTCAGGGTAAGGATACCCTGAGCCCCTAGCCTTGGTGTAAGGGCCCCCCAGGGACCCCGCCAGGACTAAAAATCACTTTTATTTTTTTAAAGAATGGGAAAGAATCTGCAAATGGATCCTCAGGCTTTTTCAGAGATTAAAAAAAAAATGTCTCCCACGCTTTTCTTTCAGTTTGGCCCTTGGTGGGCCAGGTCCAAGGGGCACTGGGGGTTGATAAAAGGAGGGGATGCATGGGTCTGCCTCCTATGGCTTCCTGAAGCCCCAGGGACTGACACCTCCCTGAGGCAAAGTTCTGAAATTAATGTGGCGGCCTATGTGTACCCATCGCTGCCCTGGGAACTGCCGCCTCCCCAGGGAAAATCATGCTAAAATAATGCAGGGGAACCTTTGTTGTACCCCCATAACCCTGAGGAATGCCACCTCCCAGGACAAAACATTTACTGTTACTGCAGGGGGCCCGCATGGCCTCCCCTGCACCCCTGGAGACCTCCCCGGGACTAAAAATAAAATTAAGGTGGGCCCCCCCTCAGCCCTGGGGACCACCTCCTCCCTGGGACACTCAATAATATGTTTGTGGGTGGGCCCCTGCCCCAAGGACTGCCAACTCCCTGGGACAAAGTACTGCCCTGGGGCAATGTATTATTTAATAGGGTGTCGTGCAGCCTCTCACCTGAGGGACCACCACACTGGTGCTGAAATAAAATATTGGGGGGAGTCTGTTTCAGAAACCCTGTCCCGGGGCAAAATCAAACCATAAATGGGGGGGCCACACGTGACCCTGTGCCCCTGGGCCCACCACCTCCCCTGAAATTAAATAATGGAGGGGGCCCATCTCAGAACCCCAGCCCAAAGGACATCCAAATCCCCTGGTAGAAATTAACCAATGAAGGGGGCCGTGCAGCTTTTCTCACGGAGCCATAGATGGCCTTGGGGACTGTCACCCCCAAAGGTCGGCTCCTGCTACCTCCTGAGGTGCCCACCCTCATGAGGTAGCTGTTTGCCTCTGCTTGGTGGGAGCTGACAGCTTCCACCAAGCAAAAGCAAACATAACTCCACTTTCTGCTCCTGCTTGGAGAAAACGTGCAGGGAAACAGATGAAAAGATTGCTCCTGCAAGCAGGGAGCTGCTATTTGTAATTGTATTTATACAGCACTTACTACCCCTGAAGAGGTGTTGAATCTCTTTTCGGTGAGTAGCATGCTACTCCGGCACCCAAAAGGATTAGTGAAGGATTAATATAGGGAAATATGGGTACAGTATTAGTATTAGCATGGGTTGATTAAAGAAACAGATATGAGTTTGTTAATAGGTTTGAATAGAATAATGGAGTAATAGATTAGGGAAGAATCTAGAAATCCGAGGTGGGGGAAGATGCGTCACAGAGTTTTCAAGGTGAGGAATCTTGATTGTGCTAATTTGTCCACTTGGGCATTCATTGGTAATCTTGAAGTCCAGGGTAATTCCATGGTTTCTAATTTCCTTAGATGCTTGAGGGGGTATGGTCCCAAATCGTCAGGCCAAGCACACAGTGGGTCATAATTTTTCCAGTTGCCACATGTGAGTATTTCTGTTTTGGAAGCATTCAGTTTGAGATGGCTCCAAGTTATCCATCGATCAATGACTCTGAGGCAACTGAAGATTTGTGAGTTTCAATGTCTTTGTGGCATTCCAATTTAAGGTGTATTTGTGTGCCATCTGCATAGTTGTAGTATGCTAATTGAAATTAATTGATCAATTCTGGTAATCATGTCATGTAGATGCTGAAAAGCATAGTTGAGATAATTGATCCGTGAGTGATCCCTGCTTTTGTGAAGTAGGGTTTGGACAAGAACGTGGGAGAATAGATGACATTTGTTTTGTTTTGAAGGTAGGATGTTATCCAGTTGAGAGCACTTCCTTCTATGCTGGCTTTGTGGAGTCTTTGAATTAGTCAACGGTATCAAAGGCAGATGAGAGGTTCAAGAGAAGTACGGCAGCAACTCCATTGTGGTTGACTGTGTTTTTAAGATCATCACAGATTGTGATGCATGCGGATTCAGTGCCTCTTCCTGGGCAGAATCCAATTTGGTAGTCTAAAAGTATGAAGTTATCTTCAATGATTTGTGACATCTGGGTGAATGCTACTCTTTCTATCAGTTTGCCCAGGAAAGGTCCATTTGTAATCAGTCTGTAGTCAAGTGCAATGTTCCCTGTATGGCGCGCGCACCTTTCCTTCCCCCATCGCGCAGGCCCCTTTGGCAAGCGTGCACGTTCTTGCAACGTCGCTCCCTGCATCGTGCAGCAGAGAGGACGTCAGCGCTGCGTCTACAAAACAGACACAGCGCGAGGACAGGGTCACTCTTTGCCGCCGAGCAGGAAGGACATCTTCAGGACGCAGGTTTGCTTCATAGTTGTTTATCTGCATTATCACTTTCTCAGTGCAAATAAGCCTTTTAGAGCGATAGTCGTGCTCTCCTATTGCAGAAAATGCTCATATTTGAATCTGGATTGAAGTCAATGAAAACAGCGTTTAAAGGCCGCGGGGAGTGTTTTAAACATCATTTGGTGTACTTTAGCATACAAGCGAGCAAGTGACATTTATGTTGAAAATTAATGGTTAGTGAGCTAGGAAATGTTTCAGAACAGTAGAAAATGTGCTGTTATCAACTTTTCCATCATTGTCATACTTCATAGTTGATTATATGCATTATCACTTTCTCAGCACAAATAAGCCTTTTAGAACGATAGTCGTGCTCTCCTATTGCAGAAAATGCTCATATTTGAATCTGAATTGAAGTCAATGAAAACAGCGTTTAAAGGCCGCGGGGAGTGTTTTAAACATCATTTGGCGTACTTTAGCATACAAGCGAGCAAGTGATATTTATGTTGAAAATTAATGGTTAGTGAGCTAGGAAATGCTTCAGAACAGTAGAAAATGTGCTGTTATCAACTTTTCCATCATTGTCATACTTCATAGTTGTTTATATGCATTATCACTTTCTCAGCGCAAATAAGCCTTTTAGAGCGATAGTCGTGCTCTCCTATTGCAGAAAATGCTCACATTTGAATCTGGATTGAAGTCAATGAAAACAGCGTTTAAAGGCCGCGGGAGTGTTTTTAACATCATTTGGCGTACTTTAGCATACAAGCGAGCAAGTGATATTTATGTTGAAAATTAATGGTTAGTGAGCTAGGAAATGCTTCAGAACAGTAGAAAATGTGCTGTTATCAACTTTTCCATCATTGTCATACTTCATAGTTGCTTATATGCATTATCACTTTCTCAGCTCAAATAAGCCTTTTAGAGCGATAGTCGTGCTCTCCTATTGCAGAAAATGCTCATATTTGAATCTCGATTGAAGTAAATGAAAACAGTGTTTAAAGGCCGCGGGCAATGTTCCCTGTAAGGCGCGCGCGCACCTTTCCTTCCCCCATCGCGCAGGCCCCTTTGGCAAGCGCGCCCCTTGCAACATTCTTGCAACGTCACTCCCTGCATCATGCACAGCAAATGTGACAAGACAACAACAAGACGTAAAGGCACCTTCATTGCTCATTCACCGTCTGAATGGACAGAACACTTTTTTTGTCCGCTTGCCAGAACGAGCCAGTAGGCCTAAAAATGGCTCACCCTTATAAATCCGATTAGTCATAGCGAGTGGCTGAGCAGATAACTTGAGGCCTGTAAAGGCCGCATCATCGAAGGGCTAACGCATTGATGTAGGTTTCCAAACAGACCATAATATGGAACCAGAGTTCATCTAAACTGAAAGCCCAGGTAACTACTCAATTGCTCTGGAACTGTCATGCATAATGTTTTTGTAACTCCTATAGCCTAAGCTAAATATCTTCTTTCCAATTACAGCCAGTCACCATTTGCATTTGAACAGGCAGGCGTGAGTACCAAGGAAGACCGGGTAAATCTGTAGATGTTCCAGGTGGGATTAAGGGTCTCTACATAAATCCCGTTCATGATCCACACCTTTGCTTCTATTACAGGTTTGTCGGACCAGCAAGTTAAAGATTTGAATGGACCGACATGTGTAGAAGCATAAGGACCAGGTAATTATTTGGTAGGTACCCCATCTTGGTCACCTGGCACATTATAATATGACAACATGATGTAACCAACTGTTAACCATCTTTTCTTTTGCTGCAGGCATCTCAGACAGTACTGGTCATTATTTGGTAGATTTCACTTGTGATGCACCTAGTACATTATAAAATGAAAACATTCTTAAACCCTTTTTTTTGTTCTTTTGCAGGCTTCTTAGACAGTTCTAACATTGGTTAGAAAAGGCAGACGTGACTACAAGCAGAAAGACCAGGTAAATATTTAGTAGTTTTTCCTTGCAGTACATCTTGAACACAAGCATGTGCTGTAACCATGTTATTTCTTCTATTGCAGACATCTTGGACAGTGTTACATCTACAGGCAGGTGTGAGATCAAACAGAAAGGCCCAGGTAATTGCTTGCTACATTTTCCAAGAGATAGCTCAGTCTTGTCTGGTAGATTGCATTCAATAGCATAAAAAACAACTTCAAATAATGTTCCTCACTTTAATTAATGTCCTTTTTTTTTGGCAGGATTTGCGGCACAGTAGGCTCAGACTGATTGCCACCAAAATGTTCAAGCGCAAAGCTGTGACTTCATCAGAGAGCAGTGCTTCACCACAAAAGAAAAAAAGCTGTCTTGTGTTCAAAGAAGAATGGCTGAAAGAAATTGTGGAGACTGAGACACAGAAGTCCAGGAGCAAGGTTTGCGTACAACTGGGAGAGCTATTTCTATACAATCCAGAAGTAGGCCTGATTTGCAAAGTATGTGCAGAAGCAAAGATCGCAGGGGACTTTTCTACTGGGAAGAAATGGAGTGATGGCTGGAAGCTGGACTACTTGAAACGCCATTTATGTAGCAGAGTTCATGAATCTACTTTGGTGACACTGAGAAATAAAAGTGCTGCTGCCAGGCTGGGTTTTGGAGTGCGCACCATGCTAACGGAAACCGCCAGTGACAGAGCAAACAGACTAGAAGTAGTTAAACAGCAAAGATCCCTGCCTGAAGAGATAAAGATTCTCAACAACAATGTGTTGCTAGCAGTCAAAATGAACACATCAATGTTATCTGTTCAAGACATCCATGACCACGTCGCATTGTATGTGAAGATACCAGACAGCTGGAGGAGCAAGAACTATGCCTTTGAGTTTTTGGAGGCCATCAACAGCATAATACGCTCTGACTTCATGGCAGAACTTCGCAGTGCTCGGTATCACACATTGATAATTGATGAGAGCACAGATATTTCAGTTACAAAAATGCTCATCCTCTACTTCAAGTTCCGATCTGTAACATCAACAGAGCACAAAACAGTGTTTGGGGGAATTGTAACTCTGAGTGCATGCAATGTGGAGGCTATCACTACAGCTGTAAAAGAGTTCTACACTGCCAATAAGCTGGACCTTATGAAAATGGTCATGTTTACATCAGATGGTGCATCAGTGATGCTGGGAAAGAACAATGGTGTTGCTACCCGCCTCAAACAATCCATTCCTCATCTAGTTGAGCAGCACTGTGTTGCGCACAGAGAAGATTTGGGAGTTGATGATGCCTGGAAAAAAGTGCCGATGATCAGAGAAATGGAAACATTACTGAGGACTGTCTACACTGTGTTCTCCCGCTCACCTTTAAGAAAGTCCAAGCTGGACGAAATTGATTTGGTCACTGAATGTGAAGCGGTCTCCTTTCGGCTACTCAATGTGGTGCGGTGGCTTTCAAGGCATTTTGCTGTTGGTGCACTCTTGCGTAATTTTGAGGTTGCTCTCAAATACTTTGATCATGAAAGAGTTGAGGAGAATGACCCAATTACTAAATATTGCTACAAAAAACTATTGGATTCAAACTACCATATTTCCTTTGCAGCACTAAATGACATTCTGGGTGAACTTGCATCTTTGTGCAAGTTGTTTCAGAAAAGCTCTTTGACCACAGTTGAAGCTGTACAGTATGCAAGAGCAAAAATTACCCAAATAAAGGAACAGTACTTGGGCGACACTGTCTTTTGGAGCGACACAGTAAGAGATATTGATGGCTTTGTGCAGAGAGGACCGAGAGTATGATAGTGAGCCAATGTTATCTTTCATTAAACTTCTTTGTGAGCACATGGAAAGAAGGTTCCCAGAAGATGAATTGAAGGAATAGACAAGCTTTGATTTCCATACAGTAACAACACAATCACAGTTTGATTTTGGGACTGAGAATGTACAAAGACTTGTTGAGAAGTATAAGAAGGTCTTGGTCCTGGGTGATTGTGACACCCCTGGTGATGTTGTTCGGCAGTACAGAGATTATAAATATGTGGTGGCAGCGCATATAAAAAACGGATTGTTTAGGACCTTTCAAGACATGGTGAATTTCACTCTGCGGAATGCTGCACATTATAGTGTTGTATCTCAGCTTGTTGATATCTGTGCAACTTTCCAGGCTTCAAGTGCAGACTGCGAACGAGGATTCAGCCTCATGAACTCAATCAAGTCCAAATTAAGAAACAGACTAGAGGAGAGTCACCTAGATATGCTGATGAGGACAAAGGCTTACCTCTCAAATGGGAAAGTTGATTTAGACCGAGTTTATCAGCACTGGAAAAATGGCAAGGACCGGCGAGAAAAACAAACATGTCACACATCTAACGTTGACACCTGACTTGTCTAAACTCTGATGCGGCTTCTCCTACAGTCCGTGTGTGGGTGGGGTAGGAACATTTCTCAGCCTGTATCTTGGCAGGGGCATCATGGCATTCATCAGCAGTGTGTTCATCAAACTGTAAATGTTAACCAATTGTACAACTGGCTGTATTTGATGTGCCGGGTCCTCTGCAGCACTCTGAGAGTATTCATTAAAGTTTCATAATGGTTCAACCTCCTGATTTCTGTTTTCTCTAACTGGGGTGTAGGTGGCACTTAACAGGTCATGTCCTTGGGGTGTGCAACCAGGTCACAAAACTGCCTTGATGCCCTATTGCATGGAGCAATGATATCCCTTTTTTGCTTTAGTGGTATGGAGAGGCTAATGCCAAAGATCTTGGCTAGTTATGCGCTGCGCGCGAGTGAATGGTCAATTTCTTGGCGCACGTATCCTTGGCAGCAGCGCACAGAGACCGCACACTGCCGCACACAGTGGAAAAAAATTAGAGGGAACATTGGTCACGTGGGTCAGGTTTGTTTGTGTATGTATGCCTTTTTAAGATCTTCTGGAAAGGCTCCCATAGTTAAAGAATGATTGATGATTCTTTTTACAGGTGTGGCAGCAGATGTAGATAAAAGAATGTTCTTGAAGATATGTGCTGAACAATGGTCGGAAGGGCTGCCGGAAGGCCTGCTTGCTTTGACCAAATCCATAAGTTCACTTTGTGATATTTGTTTGAAGGAGTGCAGATGCTGGGTTGGCTTACTCTTGTAGGAGATTTTATGAGATGGGCTGGTGCTGATGATTTTCCTTTGTTTTTAATAGGAGTCCAATGTATCTGCTTTAGTTGTGTAATGATTTGCCAGTTTGCCTGAATTCTTGAGTAATGGGATGTGTTCCTTCCATGTATTTAGGTTTTCAAAATTTGTTGAGAATTTTATAAAATTCTTTATTAGGAGATTTAGGTTTTTGAATTCTGTCTGAGTAGTACCTTCTTTTAGCTTTTATGATTGATGATTTGTATATTCTGTTAAGTTTGTGTAGGTGACGTTTGTCTCAAATTATGTTTGTTTTGAGTCCGGTTCGTTGCAGCCTTCTGTTTTGTTGTTTTATCATCTTTAGTCCTGTACTTCTCCAAGGTGTTGGCCTTCTTTTGTCCTGTTTAGTTTTTTTGAGTGATGTTAGGATGTCAAAACCTTCTGGTAGCCACTCAAAGTTTTGGAACCAAATTTATTGTGTCTAGATCGGTATTGGCTATTAGTTGTGTATGGGATTGTGTACAATCTGATGTAGGTTCAATGTGACCAGACTAGTGGTGATAGTTTTTGGATGTGGCATATTGGGTTTGTCAAACCAAATGTTTAAGTTCCCCAAGAATGCAGAGGTTGGAGTATAATGTTATAAGATTTGAAACTGTGTCTAGAAATGTCTGGGAATGTTGATTTGTTAGGTGGAGGTCTGTAAAGGAGGAGAAAGTTACAAGAGGAAGTTGGTGTAAGGTTGCATCTGGCGATGAGTGCCTTACAACCTTGTTTGGAAATGTTTTCTGTTTTGCTGAGATGTATTGCTTGTTTGACTATAATAGCTAGTCCACCTCCTCTTTTACTTACACAGTTTTGTGTGATGGTTTGATAGCCCCGAGGAATGACATAATAAAACACTGGGGCCATGTCATCTCCCACCCATGATCCTGTTATGAATAGTAACTCAGATTGTGTATAGTGAGCAGGTCATAGATATGGTGCTTGTTTTTTAAGAGTGATCGAGCCTTTTTGAACAGTCAGTTTAGAAAATCTGTTTTGGTGGTGGTGTCATTTTGTTTTGGAGAAGGGTGAGCAGTATGCTTTGAGCTTGTAGCATGTGTGTTATTAGTTGTGATAACTTCATGAAGATCAAAATAGAGTTGTTTTTCTATATTGTGTTCCTTGTCTAATAGGCTTAGGAGGCATTGTTGGGTCTCTGTGTTTGTGGTAGGCTTGGTGGCTTAGAATACCAAAATGAGTTTAGTTCTTTTTGTAGAATGGCCTTGTTGTATAATAGACTGGGGAATGTGAAGTTAAGAGTGGCATGTTTATTTCATTTGTGCCTATTTAGAGTGGAAGGAGTATGGGTTGGGGTGGTGGAGGAGCATGTGCAACTTAATATAAATTAGTCAATGGATGAGAGGCGACTGAATGGTTGTTGCTTTATTGGGGTATCTGTGGTAGATGTTTGTGAAGAGTAAGAATTTTGGAGTAAGGATTGGTCAGGATTTGTATTTGTGTAGTTATGAGGGTGAGAGTGGATGTAACAGAAACTATTATGAAAGTTTGTGTTATTTTGATACACTAATGTGTGTGGTTTGTTTAGTTTTTGTGGAGTAGTGAGAGGCTATATTGATGTGGTGTAGTGGTTTACTGTGAAGGATTTGCATGTGTGTTACTGCTGGTGAGTGGTGTTTGAATAGTACAGGGGGTGGTAGTATGTTTTTGACAAGAGTGTATGAGGTGTGTAGCAGGGTATGGACAAGAGTTAAGAGTGTTTGTGTTGGATTTAATCGCTGGAAGAAGTAATGTGTGGTGGAGTGGCGTGTAATGATTGTATGGTTGTGTGTAATTGGTAAAAAGATGAGGAGGGTGTTGGTGGATCTTGTGATGGAAGGCTGAGTACAGGTGTTGTCATGATAGAAAGGGGTCTGTAGGGGCACATGGAGGATAGTGCTGGTGTTTTGTATGAACAGGGAGTTTGTGTCTGGATGGATGGATGAAAGCAATGTAGAATGCGGTTTTGTGTTGTGTGGGCGATGTGTGGATGTGTTATTGGTAATGGACAAAGTTGTGTTTGATGTGAGAATGAAGATGTCTTAATGTTGTAGTTGTGCTGGATATGTGTGGTATGTGGGATTTTGTGGTTGTTGTTGAGACATTCAAATCTATATGAGGTTTATTGTGGTGCATGAGTTGGATGCCTTTGCTGATATTGTGTTTGGATGTTGGAGGATGTGGAGGGATTGAGGTGGTTGCTGAAAAATGGAAAATTAGGTAGCATCTCTGGCACTAGCTGCAACCCGGCCCAAGCAGGTCCAAATAGGTAATTTCCCTTGTCCCTCTGCCCTTTTCCAGAATGCCCTAGCTGAGATGCCCTGAGTCCAAGGCTTAAATAGCCCTATGGGCCAATGGAACCCTAGCCCTAATCCTAACCAATCAGATTTCTAATCCTAAAGCCAATGGGAGGCCTGGCCCTACTAACCAATCACAACCCTTGGTCCGACAGCCAATCACAAAAGGAATCCTAAAACCTTTGTCCGATAGGAACCCTAGCCCTAGTACCAATCAGAACACAAACCATACCACTTAAGCCAATAGAAATGCTAACTCTAGCAACCAATCACAACAACATATGCAACAACCAATAGAAACTTACATAAGGGCTATGTTACCCTAAGCCCAAGCCCTTGTGGAAGAGAGGAGGGAGGTGCTCCTCTATTCAGAATCTCCTTGGATACACACAGAATCCACACTTCCAAGCTAGCAGAGTCTACGCTCCAGGTAAGGGACAGATCACAAACCACTGAAATACTGCTTGTCGCGCACTCACATATATGGCTTTTTCAAGGCAAAATACAAGTGGTGCATACACTTTCCAAACACAGTTTAAATCACAAAGTAAGCAGTCTCCTAAACACAGTCTAGTTAGCCACTGGGGTGTATGTAGCTTGGTGAAAAAAAGGAGGTGGGGCTTGAGGCAGTCTTTGCGAAAATCTAGGAGTGAAATTTCAAACTTTCACAGGTTAAAAAAACAGCAGTTTAAAGCACCAAGTTTGCTGAAACACAGGGAGCTTAATATAAACAGGCACAAATAGGAGAAATACACTTTTGTAAATAAATAACAAGAATACACAGAAAGTCTGGGCTCGTACCAGTCTCGTAAGACTCTGGCTCACTGGGCTGTATTAGGGTGCAGGTAAACTGGGTTCACAAAATGGAGGTCACACAAACCATAACAACCCTTCACAACCCAAAAAGGAAACCTCAACAGTACAAGCAGTTATTATTCTGAATGGCACGTGTTTTGCTTTAAAATAAAACGTACATGTCATTAAACAAATCATGGTGATAAGAACTTAAAAGTAACAAAGAGGAAGTTTGCATTCCTCTTTGTAAGCAATTATTAAATATCCAAGATTACAGAGCGATACAAGTGGTGTCTCCTTGAGACCCCCTCTTCCAACTGCTGCACTCTTTTCTATTCCACTAATCTTCCCCATACCACCATTCCATGCATGCACGCACACACATATACAAAGCATACATACACACTACAATAGATCCTCTTCCTCACAGCAACAAAAGATACTCCCCTAAAACGTTTCAGTTAACAGCTCAACAAGAAAATGAAAAGTATCCATTGTTATGGGTGTCATGGCATTTAACTCCTCACATAATCACGACAGTGGACTGGAAGCCTTTGTAATCTTGTACTAATACCCCTGTCTGCAGTTCAGTCCTCCATTTCGGTTTTGATATCTCTTGCTCTACCATGTCACACAACACTTATCAGTCAGCCTTTCCCAAACCATGCCTAATGCCTTATCACCAACTTTCATGAACATGTTATCCTCATCTTCACATCCTCATCCTTCCTCCTGCACTTCCCATCTACTAAAAATATTGTACACATTTCAGACTCTTCCATTTTGAACTCTCACGACAATCCTCTCAGACAATAATGAGTATCATTTGAGAATTCTCTTCAGCTTCCTAATCCTAGCCCAGCTTCCTACCACAAGGTAAGAATCACTCTTGTTACAGGGATGTTGAAGTTAGGTTCTGAATTTACTTATATAAACAATAGAAATTCAACAGTTATAGTTAGAATTATTTCAAGTAACTATAACTCACAAGTTGCTCCCTTGACATGCACTGCAAATTACCTCTGATATTACAGCACTCATGAGAACTTCTATAAAGTCATTAAAAATATAAATAAAACATTAGCAGTCAACATATTGAACAAACAACTGTGCATGGCGGGGGCAAATTATAGTTACCTTAGGGCGCGAGTTATAGTTACTTGAAATAACGCTAACTATAATTTTTGAATTTATGTGGTTTTGTGTGAGTAAATTCAGAACCTAACTATAACCTACCAGTGACCTTTGTTTATTTTGAAGTGAAAAAAAAAGAAATATATATATATATATATACATATATATATATATATATATATATATATATATATATATATATATTTGGACAGATAGATAGATAGATATGCTACCATTTACAAACCAAAAAACACTGATTTTTTGCAGTTATATTTGTTATTATTTACTGAGCTATTTATCACTGCTCATGACGTCACATATTAAATCACCAATGTCATAAGTGAATTACATAAGTGATTATGTCATGCAAGCTTCTGCTACATAAATACATACAGGGGGTTATTCTAACTTTGGAGGAGGTGTTAATCCGTCCCAAAAGTGACGGAAAAGTGACGGATTTACCACCAGCCGTATTACGAGTCCATTATATCCTATGGAACTCGTAATACGGCTGGTGGTATATCCGTCACTTTACCGTCACTTTTGGGACGGATTAACACTCCTCCAAAGTTAGAATAACCCCCACAGTGTAGGATTAGAGACAGGTCTCATTCAGGTTGTAGAAGTTAAGTAGTGAACCTTTCAGCTCCCAGTGAACTGTTCTGTGCAAGCAGTACTTCTTTAAAGAAAGGGAGAGTCGGATTGCAACTTGTGTACATTGCACTCCTACGTTTCAAATAGGCCCTTAATACAAAAGCCTGTTATTAAAAATATGTGAGGAAAACTAAAGATTCTCCTTACAATACATTAGTCTCCTGTTGATGTCTGTTTACATGCTAATTGTAAAATAGTTATCAGGTAGAGTTGTAGACAATTTCAATAAAAACTGGAGTTTCATAAAGCACAGATTTTTATTTTCAGAACTGCTGTGAAAATAAATACATAGTTGTAGAATTCAAATTGTAAGGGTAACTCACAGACACACAATTCAAATCACGGTATGATTGTCAACTCTTTTTTATGATAATGTACACCATCCTGATAAATTTCAGGAATATGTGTAAGGTATTTTTACATACTGCTAAAGTTGCCGATGGTGCCTGGTAGTGCATGTCTCATAACTGAATAATATATAGAAGTGAAGTCATAGACTTAAAATTCTATATCAGTTGAGATTTTAATAGATGCACCTCATAAGGCAAATAAACTTGTTTTTCGAATGGTGTTTAATAAGGATTAATACTTTGCGGATGTCATTAATATCTACAAAGCCATTACATTTCTTGTACCTCAGTAAAAGTACAAAAAGCATAATAGCTACTTAAGGTGGGTAATTTCACAGATATGGTTCATGTTCTGCTTGTTATCAATGGATATGCCTATTAGTACTACAGATGTTATAAAATATTGGATCTACATGGGCCTTGCTGAATACCTTCCACTGGAAAGCTTATAACAAACTGATGATGATGTGATCAGTGATGTCATCAATCATTTTATTTGAGATTTCATCTGTGTTGTCACCAATTATATAATTTCACATGTCATGAGTGATGTAATATCTGAGGTCATAAGAAGTACTTAGTGGGGGGAGAAGTTATAGTTAGGTAAATAAAGTATAACTTAATTTTTACATTATTACAACACCTAATTATAACACCACTTTAACTTAGTTTTCTCAGTTAATTTCTAGATTTTTTTAAACATAAGCTAAAACCCTATTACCTTACCTAACTTAATTTCTCTTCAAACAATGGTTTATACAGGGATTTTTTGAAGGTTTTTTAATGTATAGTAAACCGTATGAACATACCTAATTATAATTTTCAGTAAATTTCCAGAGTTTTTGATCATATTCACCCAGCTCCATTACTGAGCATAGCTTTAGGCCATGCACATTGTGAGGTTGGCAACAGACCTGTGCCCAACACCCCTGGGCAGCCAACTACCCACAGAAGGCTAGCTGCCAATGGATCTACACCCCACATTTTCTTTCTCTTTTTTCTTAATTTATTTTTTGGAGGTAGGCCTGCACTCTTGTGGGGTATCTCAGTTGTAACATTACCTTAGTACTGCAAGACTGTGCCAGCATCCCTTGTTCATACTTGCTTAGTTTCATGGTACCATAGTTCCCACAGGAGTTCTACATTACCACACGAGCATTGCACTAGGTCCCTTGGTAGCACCTCAGGCCCGTGGCACAAAGGAAAACACTTTTTTGGCCTGGGAGGATGTACCAGTCACGAGGACCAAGGTAAGAGGGTACCCCTACTCCGCCTCTTTGCATTGTATTTTTGGTTTAAAATAGGACATAGGGACCAAGCCCCCAGTCCTGAAATAACAGCTACAATATTTCTGTTCATGTTGCAGACAGCCGATCAGCTTGATCTGACAGATCCTGCAAGACCTAAAGGTAAAAATGCTCTCTCAGCAATCGGAATGCTTGATTTTTTAACTTTGAGTTGCCCCTGTGTAGTTTATAATAGGGTCAGAGTTTCCATAAGAAGAATGTTTTTTGTTTTGCTAATAACTTTGGCACCATTTGATAAATCTTCATGAAACTTTCCCAAAAAAGTTAATCTACCACAGCTCCTTCCTGGGAAGTTTTATGCTAAGCCGTTAAGCTGGGGAAAAGAAAAACGGGATGGTCCAAAATGATGTCACATGTTAATTGTTGTATGAAAGTTTTGGAAGCGATACAGACAAAATGGCTGAACTGAATTACACTAAATTTAGAAAAAAATGTTAGAACTTTAACCAAAAAGCATGTCTTTGTTATTTGCAGTCAATCTGTTCAGCTGTTTTGAGAAATTCTCATTTAAGAGATGATCCAGGTGGTCATGAAGGAGTTAAAAATATAGCTATATCTGTACGGGATCCTAGGTCGACCGTAATTTAAAAAAATGGCTCCTTCGGATTGGCCCCAGGAGACTTTTCTCCCTTGTACATTTTGGTAACATGGGACTAAGGCTGGTCTGCAGTATCAAGTAATTATATTGACCTTCATAGCTCTTGACAGAATGCTAGGGCAGCCATTACAGGGATAGGAGTCTCGGTCCTTAGGACCTAAGTTTTGTTTCTAAACAGGCTGTAAGGAGGCAGGTTGGACACACTCTAACCCCCAGGGCAAAGTGAGGTGTCCCAAAGACACCCCCATCCATTAAAAAAGTGCAATAGACATTTACAGGCTGCAGGTCTGTGGAATCAAACTGCAGATACCTTTGGTTCAACATTTTATTAATATACAGGTAAGTTTCCATTTGGGCACAGATGCTCAATTCACAGACATTAATCCTCAACGGGAAGCACTTCCAATTATGAATATAGCAGGTACCACAGTTGGAGCTCTAGTTCTATAAAGATCAAAATAATTCTAACTCATGTGGTTGACCAAGGCAAAGCAAAATCCTTGATTAATCTGAACTCATCTTGTAGAATTGAGAGCATAATTTCCTCTGTAGTGTTTGCCCAAGGCAAAGACGTGTGGATTCTCTTTTGTCTCCTCCAGATCTGAGAGTCCCTATGATACTATCTTTTAATTACTGCAGAGTGCAAGGACAACAAAGCACTGACATGCCCGGCCCAGGCCCATGTAACTGAGCCCCTTTGACTTTAGTAGTATGCAACAATTTTCTGTCGAAGGTCAGTTCCTCTGCCTCTTTTTCTACCATTATCTAGGTTGATGGACAGCTCAACTTCTACCTCATCTAATTTCCAAATGATTGGAACTTTTTCAAGATTTGATTAGAGGAGAATGGGTTCAACTACTGATCTTCATTCAACAATGAATGTGTCCTCCTGCTCTGAGACTGGAGCCGATGAGTATACCTTTTAATTATTCTAGAGATTTAAAGGAGCAAAATCACAAAAAGCCCCAAGCATATTTTCCTGCAAATTTTTGTGGCACATTTGTGATGTAGATAGATAGAAGGAAATAGAAGGAAACCTACACCAAACAAATCACTTCATTTAGTTAAGGATAAAGACCCCTTGTTTGGCAAAGATTCACTTATTTTCCTGTTGTCACATCTTCTACACATGAACATTAATTTTGTCATGGATTCATGCTTAAAGAAACTTGAGGCCCAAACACATGGTAGAAAATAAATATATACAGAATCACTGGAGACATTACCTCGTGGTTTTTCATGTAGCTGTTGTATAGAGATATACATTAGATGTCCACCTGACAAAGTAACACTTATTTAGTTAACCAGTGATGTGTGCTCACCTGATGCAAAACTGAGGTCTCTTCTTAGATAAATTTACTGCCACATTCCTATTCTGTCACAGATACTCAATTCACAGAAATTAAATGGCATAGGGTAGCACTCACAAATATGAACATAACAGATGCCCCGGTTGAAGCTCCAGTTCTGTAAATGTCAAAATGATCCTAAATATTTGTGTCCAAGACAAAGCTGAGTGTGTTTTCTCTACACATTCATACAGAAAAACAATTTGAACAGGAGGTACAGGGGCAGCAATGGAGGGATGTGGCAGGGCAGCAGACCAGAGAGGCAGAGGGGCAGGAGCAGGCACATGGAGAATGGGGCAAAGACAGCAACAGAGGCACAGAGTAAGTGGCAGCAAAATGGCCCAGAGAGGGTGGGAACAGGGGCACACACATGGAAAATGGTGCACAGAGGCAGTAACAGAGAGCAGTGGCAACACAGAGGCAGTGGCAGCATAATGGACCAAGGAAGGAGGGGGCTGGAAATCACACACAGAGAAGGGTGTGCAAGAGATAAGGGGCAGCTGCACGTAGATGGAGAGCAGAGGGCATTTAGGACAGGGGCAGATGAGGCAAACTAACCATGGAAGACAGGCTGCAGTGGATTAGCCTACACTGGGTAGGCCTGAGCCAACCCTCGGCTACAGAAGTCCAAAGGCCATGCAAGGTAGGGTTGTTGGCTGAATATGATGAAAAAAAAACAGATGTTTGCTGAAAAAGATACAAAAGGTAAAGAAACTTGTTAGTTGGGTTTGGTAATATGATCTTCCCCTATATTAAAAAAAATATAATTTACTGGAAAAACAAAAACTAAGGTTTAATCAACGTTATAGTTAGGTATGATAATCAGATCCTAGTGTTTTTTTTTTCAAGTAACTCTATTGTTGTTTAGTGTTCACAAAATTGCCAACATGTGTACATTAAAGCAGTAACAAATTACAATTGTGCAACAATTCTCACAACATAATAAAAAGCAATGTATAAAAGCACAGTAAGCTGCACGATAAATATATACAATACAAATCTGCATCAGTGTACATGTAACATACAAGTAATAACATACCAGGGCCAATGTTGTACCATTCGGCTACACATTATCAGCAACCACTTCCCAATGTTGTTAATCAGTGGTGTCAGTGCCGCAAACCCCTGCAAGAAGGCAAGAAGGGCTTACCCTCATCCCAAAAGCTAGGCAGTAGCCACTAGGTGAAGCTATATTGTGTAATTATAATCCAGAAAAATGAAAAAGGAAAAATATAAAGGAAATGTCTGTGAGGCCTGACTGCCACTCAAGGGTCCAGGTGCCAGTGTCAAAGTGCACCAGGGGCACGGCAGGGGAGAAGAGGGAGAGGAGACAATCACCAAGTCATGTAACATGCATGAGGGATGCGGGGGAGAGAGAATGTCGAGAGGCACCAATATATTCTCATTCACGTTGACTGTACGGGGGGAGTAGGACCATTTCCTCTTTCAGGGAGGACATTTGTCTCTTTTGGCTGACAATTTGACCATTTATATGTCCCAAGCGTCAAATGCAGGCCAAGTTCCCCGTTTGGCAGCAAGTGATTTTCATATCTCTTTCTCATCAGATGCCCATATAAGAAGGTCCATCAACCAAAGTGACAAAAGTGGCACCCCCGCAGGATTCCATGGCATAGCTATTCAGGATTTCAGGAAGATGAACCCCAAGTGTATAAAATAGAAAAATGTACTTGCTTTTGCAAGTCCAAGCCATTATACTCAGCAAACAGTGGAGCGGGTTTCACAACAGGGGATGGCTCATCACTTCAGATAGCACTTAGACAGCCTCTCCCCAATAGTGAGTGATCACAGGGCAGTCCCAAACCATGTGGTAGAAATCAGCCTTCTCAAAGGTGCAACGGGGACAGCCCGGTGTTATGGAGGGAAAGATGCAGTGATGGCGCAATGGGGTGAGGTATGTTTGATGAACATAATTAAATTGTGTATATTTCAAGTGGTAGTTCTGAGAGACTCTTAGTACCTGTCCCAGGATCTAACGCCAGTGTTTTTCCATCAGGTCTTGACCAAGGAAGTGAGCCCATTTGTCCCACAGCCCCCTAAGAGGAAGTATATTTATCTCTAGCAGTCCGCCATACAACAGTGTGATCACATGCCTTACAGAGCAATGTTCGAGCCAACAGCGTCCATGAGGCCTCGTACATAGGTGGTTCCACCTGATCTAACCCCTACATGGCATTCGTAGCAACTACCAAGGCATTGTAAGTTGGGAACTGGCCATCGTGGAGCCTGTATTGATCCTGAATGCCCTGCAAGGACATCAGGCATTTGTGTTCCTAAAGGAGCCCCAGTGTGACAACTCCCAACGACGTCCATGCCCCGGGATCATGGTGTACCACAATTTCCAGGATTGCTGGGAGCATCCACAACAGTAAGGAACAGAAGTTCAGGATAGGGACTGGAGTCACATTCTGATACCAACATAATCGGGCCACCAGAAGCAGTTGTCCAACCCCCTTGTTTCACTCAGGGGTGCACCAGCCATACAAGGATGTCCTGTCTGCTAATTTCTTATGCAACACTAGCCCGCTCTGGTGTGGGACTTGGTCCAAGCCACCACATGGGCCTCTGCAACTGTGCCACCACATAATACAATTCATTGTGTGTTTCACCAAAGCCCCCTTTCTCTAGGGAAGAAAACGACTTCTTTAACTCCATTCTTTTCCTCCCATGATCCCATACCAAGTCTGTCAGGAATGAGTTCAAATTGCTGGGGTGAGCATCTGTGGTTGGTGGGGGGGAGGGGGAGGGTGGAGGCTAGGGACCAGGCCTGCCTATGATGGTGGTGATGTCATTTGTTAGATTCCCCTGGCTGATGAACAGAGGCAGTGGTGGCTGCCTCAGCCTCCTCTTCCTAAAGAAACACCAGCTATAGGTACCCCACCAGGGTTGTCTCCATTTTTTTGCTGCTTGGCAGTCTCCTGCCAGAAGTGGGACTCCAGGGCATGTACTCCAGCGGGAGCAGTTAGATGATCTTAAAAAAAAAAAAAAAAATACCATGAATTGTAATACTTAACACATACCATTGTTCATGTAGACTGATAGTTGTGCAACATTGCTAGTCCTCCAGGGTAATTGGAATTTTTTTGATGTTTTTTTTTCTGTCACGGGACCAAGTTTATTCCAATACATAAATACTTTGCATAATGCAGTAGTGGTGTGTGGTATGAATTAAAACATGGCCACCACCATAATCAAAAATATCGCCGCCCCGCCTGGCGGGAACTGCCAAATGGCTGCTCCGCGGTCAGAAGACCGCGAATGCCATTCTGGCTTTCCCACTGGGCCGGCGGGTGACCGCCAAAAGAGCGCCCGCCGGCCCAGCGGGAAAGGCCCTGCAACAAGGAAGCCGGCTCTGAATGGAGCCGGCGGAGTTGCAGGGGTGCGACGGGTGCAGTTGCACCCGTCGCGATTTTCACTGTCTGCTAAGCAGACAGTGAAAATCTTTATGGGGCCCTGTTAGGGGACCCCTGCACTGCCCATGCCAGTGGCATGGGCAGTGCAGGTGCCCCCAGGGGCCCCACGACACCCGTTCCCGCCAGCCTGTTTCTTGCGGTGAAGGGGGTAGGAATCCCCATGGCGGCGCTGCAAGCAGCGCTGCCATGGAGGATTCCCCCAGCCGGGGGAAATCCGTCAGAAAACCGCCGGACCCGGCTGGGCGACCGCGGTTTCACAGCCGCGGCCGGAATACAAAATGAAGCACCGCCAGCCTGTTGGCGGTGCTTCAGCCGGCCTCCACCCTGGCGGTCATAGACCGCCAGGGTCAGAATGAGGCCCATAATCTTTTTCTAAAAAGTGTGACAAGTTAAAATGATTTTTATATGGTGGCACTTGCAACACACACCTAATTTATGCTGCCAAATTTACTTGACTATATAATATTACATGCAACATTAATGGAGCCATCCTTGTGAGACAGCATGTATTCTTTGGGACAGCTAATGGCATGTCATCATACGTTCATAAATTCCAATGGCTCTACTCTTATCCTAGTACCTCCTGAATCTTATCCTGAGTCCAAACTGAGTCTAATACTGTACTCCCCACTCCAAATAATGTTCAACAAATACTTGTTTCCTGGGCTATGAAGCAAGTGAGTGTAGGATAAGGTAAGTTATATTAAAACATCAGGTCTTGGCCTAGGTTTAGGGTTGGCTATGGACAGGTCAGGCATCATGGACTAGTAGGCTTTGTGGAATGGTTGATAAAAGGTATATAGAACAGTAACGGAGGCCAAGAATGTAGTCACGTAGGCAGAAACAGTGATAAATGTAGCACATGCTGAGATTGTAATTTGTGTGCTAACTGGGACACAATGAAGTGGTGTGCATAAATTATTACTGGGCACCACACTTCTTATTTTACCAATTGTTTTAATGGTAGAGAGGATGACGCAGAATCATAGAAGGCTGGATAATTTATCAAAGGATTGCTAACTGGGCTCAGAAGAAATAAAGGAATATCTTAACAAATGTAGCATTTGTGCATAGGAAAGGAACATTACTTGAACTCATTCAAGCAGCCACTTTTTCTCCCTCCATAGGATGATCCATGCCAAGCTCAGCAGGAGCATGGAATACTTCAGGACCTACACAAAACATAAAACAAACATTTAGATATCTGTAACCACCACATCAGTTTGCACAAGTCACAGAAAACAATACCTCCCTAATGTTACATTTTTATATGTCCAAAGTATCACTTTGAAAGGTTTTTTTGACATTTAAAAAAACAAGTAGATTTCCATTCAATGTTATAATATTTTGTATCATAATGGAGGGATAGAACTATGAAAAGATCAGAAAAGCAATGAAGGGATGAAACTTAATGGAAAGGACATATAATAATGGTATCCTGCCATGTCACTATTTGCTGTGTTGGTTTAATAAAGCGTTCTCTACACCAAAGGTCTTCGAACTGTGGGGCGTGCCTCCTAGTGGCCTGTGGCACTATGTGAGGAGTGTGCCATGTACAGGGGAACGGTTGTATTGGTTTTTTAAGGATTCACAGCATGTCATTTAGTTCTATGTGCTTGATAGTTCTACTGTTGTCCAGGGATTCATTCTGATTTTGAAGACTCGCTGAGCAGCAGTTGATCTTTGAGCCTCTTGTCTTATTGCTTTGTGAGCTTCTCTCTTTGCTCAATTAAAGATCAATAAACGTATACTCCAGCATCTACTTCAAGCCCCCTGTCTTTTTGGAATGCTACAATTTATTGACCACAAGGAATTAAAGGGCTGTATCTTGGATTTACTGATCTGTGTTAAGCTCACTAAAACTTTGATTCAACCATACTTTTCTGGATTACTCCTCTCTCATGCCTCCGGATGTTGACCTCATTTTCACTGGATTTATTGGTATGTGCTATGCCACTTGTTCATTGAATATATACAAGAGTGTTTCATGTACCTCATATCTCATGCTGTGTTTAAATTGCACGGGGGCAGAAAGCCCACAAGCGACTAGAGAAAGAGGGTGGGGATATGGCCATACCCCCACCCCAAATAAATGGGGCCAAAGTTGTTCTGCCCACCGGCGGGCAGATGGGGCTATTACCCCAATCCACTCCCCAGGGTGGCAGAAAGCCTACTAAATGTCAGGGAATAAAAAAAAAAATAGTGGTGGGTGGCTACCAACCAGTATGGGCATGGTTATGACCCTACCCCAACTGGAGGGGCTAACAGTATTTCAGCTCTCCCCCGCACACTAAAACATCTTATCACATGGCAAGCAAGAGAACATTTGAATATTTTGGGTTTTTGGTTTTACATTTGGGCCATGGGAGCTTGTCTAACTTTCAAAATCGTCCCACTTGGAATGGTGAGGGCTGCACTTTTTGGACTTTGGGATGCTGCCATGTAGAAAAAACTACAAGACCTAGACACTTATGAAAACTAAACATCTGGGTGAGTCCAGGGTGGTGTGCTTCACATGCACCCCACACCAATTTCTTACACACAATGCCCTGCAATTCTCCAACTTTGCTGGAAATCCCATATTTTTCCCACATTTTTTGGGATGGAACCTTCCGGAATCTGCAGGAATCCACAAAATTCATACCACTCAGCACTGTTGCATCTGCACCGATAAAACCTCTGCCCCACTTGTCAGTCTAAAAATTTCTTTTTTCAAACTGCCCTTTTGGACCCTCCTTGGTTTCTCCTCAATTTCAAAATGTTTTTGGTGCTTCCCTGTCATAGGCACTTGTCCCACCTATACAAATGAGGTATCATTTTTACCTGGAGACTGAGGAGAACATTTGGTGGTAGGGAATATGTCTCAGTGTGGTGATCCCACACAGAAATGGGGGAAAAATGTTATTTTCTTTTTAGCTAAATTTGAGGTTTGCTGAGGATTCTGAGTAAGAAAACACTGGCAGATCCACACAAGTCACACTCCCCCCACCCCCGGGACTCCCTAGGGTGTCTAGTTTTCAGAAATGTTTGGGTTTGGTAGGTTTTCCTATATGTCTCCTGAGCCAAGGACCGAAAATGCAAGTGCCCCCGCAAAAACAGGTAGTTTTGTAGTTGATAATTTTGATGTGTCCACATAGTGTTTTCGGACATTTCCTTTAGCAGGCACTAGGCCTATCCACACAAGTGAGGTACCATTTCTATTAGGAGACTTGGGGGAATGCTGGGTAGAAGGAAATGTTTGGCTCCTCTTAGATTGCAGAACTTTCTATCACCAAAATGAGCTGAAAAAGTGTTTTTATGCCACATTTTGAGGTTTGCAAAGGATTCTGCGTTAAAAAACCTGGTGAGAGCCCCACAAGTCAACCCATCTTGGATTCCCCTAGGTGTCTAGTTTACAAAAATGCACAGGTTTGGTACGTTTCCCTGGGTGCTAACTGAGCTAGAGGCCAAAATCCACAGCTAGGCACTTAAAAAAAAAAAGGTCTGTTTTCTTTGGAAAAATGTGATGTGTCCATGTTGTGTTTTGGGGCATTTCCTGTCGCAGGCACTAGGCCTACCCCCACAAGTGAGGTACCATTTGTATCAAGAGACTTGGGGGAACGCTAGGTGGAAGGAAATATGTGGCTCCCCTCAGATTCCAGAACTTTCTGTCGCAGAAATGTGAGGAAAAAGTGTTGTTTTAGCCAAATTATGAGGTTTGCAAAGGATTCTGGGTAACAGAACCTGGTGAGAGCCCCACAAGTCACCCCATCTTGAATTCCCCTAGGTATCTAGTTTTAAAAAAATGCACAGGTTTGGTAGGATTCCCCACGTGCCGGCTGAGCTAGAGGCGAAAATCCACAGCTACGCACTTTGCAAAAAACACATCAGATTTCAATGTAAAAATGTGATGTGTTCATGCTGTGTTTCCTGTGGTGGGCACTAGGCCTACCCACACAAGTGAGGTACCATTTTTATTGGGAGACTTGGGGGAACACAGAATAGAAGAACAAGTGTTATTGCCCCTCGTCTTTCTCTACATATTTTCCTTCCAAATATACGACAGTGAGTAAAAAAGACATCTGTTTGAGAAATGCCCTGTAATTCACATGCTAATATGGGGACCCCAGAATTCAGAGATGTGCAAATAACAACTGCTTCTCAATACCTTATCTTGTGCCCATTTTGGAAATACAAAAGTTTCCTTGATACCTATTTTTCAATCTCTATATTTCAGAAAATGAATTGCTGTATACCCGGTATTCAATGAAAACCCATTGCAAGATGCAGTTCATTTATTGGCTCTGGATACCGAGGTTTCTTGATGAACCTACAAGCCCTATATATCCCCACAACCAGAAGAGTCCAGCAGACTTAATGGTGTATTGCTTTTGAAAATCTAACAAGGCAGAACAAAGTTACAGAGTAAAACGTGGAGAGAAATGTCTGTTTTCTCACCTCAATTTCATTTTTTTTTTATTTCAGCTGTTATTTTCTGTAGGAAAACCTTGTAGAATCTACACTATCTAAATTTTTAGCTTTTCGGGATCCAGCATTGGTTTCACACCCATTTTTGTCACTAACTGAAAGGACGCTCAAAGCACAAACTATAATAAAAATGGGGTATGTCCCAGTAAAATGCAAACATTGGGTTGAAAAATGTGGTTTTCTGATTGAAGTCTGCCTGTTCCTCAAAGCTTGGAAGATGGTGATTCTAGCACCGCAAACCCTTTGTTGATGCCATTTTCAGGGGGGGAAAAAACACAAGCCTTCTTCTGTATTACTTTTTCCCCATTTTTTTTTTTTTTTTAAACTACATTTTTGCTGTATTTTGGTTAATTTCTTGGTCTCCTCCAGTGGAACCCACAAACTCTGGATAACTCTAGAATCCCTAGAATGCTGGAAAAAAGGATGCAGATTTGGCATTGGTAGCTTTTATGGACAAAAGGTTATGAGGGTCTAAGCACGAACTGACACAAATAGCCAAAAAAGGTCTGCCACCTGAGGGGGAATAGGCCTGGCAACAAAGGGGTTAAGGAACTAGAATATTTAGGTCACACAATTTCCCTGAAGGTATCTGGCCTGGGAATGATTTTATAGATGTCATTGACAAAGCACCTTCTCCTACTGATAAGGAGTCCTTTTCATTTTTGGGCTTGAGTGAATATTATATCAAGTTTGTGATAGGTTATGCTATGACTGTTGAGTCCTTAGTACATTTTGGATGCAAAAATGAGAGATTCTTATGGAAAAACGAACAGGGTGAAGCTTTTCACACAAATAAGGACATGATTAAGTGTGCATATTCATTACAACCTTTCTGCCCTTCAAGTAAAAGTTATATTATTGTGTACGCCACTGCCATTGGTTTAGGTGCTGTTTTGACATGTAAACACAGGGGTAAAGAACACACAATTGCCTTTATTTTATGCACTCTCAAAGATTTAGAGAAACCTTATAGCATGATTGGGATGAAGACCTTGGACTGTTCCTGGGCCATTGAAAAATTCATAACATGTTTCTGAGACAATAATTTTGAAGCCATCACCGATCATAAACCACTTGTGTATCTCATGTCTGAAAATGGTACAGGTTTAGCTTCTTTATGTCTCGTCCATTGGTTACTGAAACTGCAAGAAAATTATTTTGTCATCAAACACATACCTGTTCGGAACAATTTTTGTGCTGACGGCTTGTCACATATGCTAGTCACAGATGAATCAGAACAAAGGGCCTGATTTAGACGTTGGTGGAAGGGTTACTCCATCACAACAGTGACGTATATCCCACATGCCGAAATCTAAATCCCATTGTTTTCTATGGGATTTAGATTTCGGGCGGATGGGATTTCCGTCACTGTTGTGATGGAGTAACCCCTCTGCTGACATTTAAATCAGGTTTTTATTGTTACTCAGGATGATGAGTGTGATATTTCAATTATAAGCACTTCTTTGTTATCTACAGGATGTGTTAGTGAAAAAGAATGGGTGGCAGCATATGCATAGGATGTTGTGTTGATTGAAGTCACAAAATACAATACTGAGGGTTGGCCATCATTGAGCAATCTACCTAAGAGTATCATTCCTTTTCTCAGCATAGTAATCCATAGAAACCAGTATGTTGCCTTGACAAGTTTTGTTTATTCCACGTTAGGTCTTAAGTAACAAGTTGACTGAGATCCACCCCAAGGGGCATCAAGGTATGTCAGAGACTAAAAAACCTCTTTGGAAGCATTATTGTTGGACATCTATAGATGTTACTGTAGATTAGATTGTCAATGAATGCCCTGATTACCTGTTGTCAGATAAATGCTGGAAGGTGCTTCACAGGGCCTTTTAATGTGCTACCACAAAATATGAGTTTCTTATTGTACTTCCGGATTTTTATAACAAATGAGTTTGCTATGATATTGTACCCATGCTCACAAATGTTGCTGCAATTGATATTTTTTCTTTAAGGAATGTTTTTGCCAAAGAGGGATGTCCTAACATTCTGGTTTCAGAAAATGGCACTCATTTTTTTCAAGGAAAAATATCAACATTTTTATATAATAATTATGGTATCAAACATGAGAATGCACCTCCCTATTTTCTACCCGCTAATGGTCTTGTAGGGGGGTAAATTTGTCAAAGAAGGGCTAGTATAAAATTAATATAAAAAATGGATGCTCGTAAATATCTAAGAGAAAAAATTGGAGTTATTTGAACACACCACATTCATTTACAGTTTTTTCACCATTTGTTTCTAGTCAAGGGGCGAGAAGCGAGAACTTGTCTTACACCTAAGTGGCATGACAAAAATTGTGATAATCGTCACATTGAAAAGGTAATGAGGAACCACTCTAGTGTAGATGAGTGTGAGATAGCATGCCAACAGTAGGTACTAATTAAATTAAAGATTGAGGAGTTACCTACTGGAAAGTTTAAAAACTAGGAAAATGGAGACTTGGTTTTAATTAAAAAAATATACAGAAAGCATGCAAAGGAGAATCTAATTTTTCATCAACTATACAAGTCAGGTGGTTGCTTCACAGCTTTGTTATTAAAAGATCAACAGTGGTAGAATTAAGATGCTAAAGTAAAGCTACCGTCTTTTCAAAAGAATATGATTGAAACCTAAAAAAGTATGGTAAAGGAGATGATGACTCAGTGTGAGATCTGTGTTCTGGTGGAAACTCTTCTACCTGCCATACTGACAATTTGTCAGTTTCACATCACTATGTCAACTTAGGAAATGAGTGTGTTGGAAATGCTGGGTCATCTGTTCTAGCATCTCCATATGTTATTTCAGATGAAAGTGATGAATGGACAGGGAAAAACAATGCAGAATCATCTCAATATATTACTTCTAAAAGGAAAACAGTTATCCCTGTCAAATATAAGAATTACTTGTTATATTAGGTTTGTGTTATTATATTTTGTGTTTTTTCCTTTTGTTTTTGTAAAAGGGGAGCTGTTGTACTGGGCATTTCTCTTTAAGTGTGCATTTCTCTAAGTATGCACAGAATGTCATTTGGTTCTATGCGCTTGAAAGTTCTTCTGGTGTCTAGGGATTCATTCAGATTTTGAAGACTCGCTGAGCAGCAGTCGATCTTAGAGTCTCTTGTCTTTATTGCTTTGTGGACTGATATCTTTGTTTACTTCAAGGTCAATAAATCTATATTTATATCTTGTATATACTTCAAGTCTCCTGTGTTGTAGGAATGTTACAGGAGCACATACGTCCCACTTCAATGAAGGTTGGAGTTTTCTCACTTTTTAAATATATTTTTTACATAGTTAGAAGACAAGCACAACTCCTGGGTTAAGCTTGTCTCTAGATTCTTTTAAGGGTAATTGTGCTTGTTTTCAAGACATTTTACTTTTGGTTTTGTGTGAAGAGATGAAACATGAACCATTTTCAGTAAGGAAGTTGCAATTAAGGTATAGTGTGTTTATGGAGTAGAGGAAAAAAACAAATGTGTGGGAGTAATCACTACCTGGGAAGTCCATTAGATTTAAGGATGCACCAGGCTTATTCTAGACTACCTCTGCTCCAGCACTACTGACATTTCAGAGATAGCAACAGGTGGTCTGTGACTGGCGAAGTATTTGTGATAAGGAAGCAGGAGTAGTGAGGATCAATGGTACAGGGAGTGGCAGGGGATAAGTGTATTTAATAGGAATATTGGCATTTACTGGACAGTGAAGAGTTGGGAAGAGTGTAAAGTGAGTGATAGAAGAGGGAATGTGAAATGGAGAAGAGAGCATGATAGGAGAGATGGGCTTTGAGAAGTGATGCTACCATTATTAGGAGGACATTGGCAAGACAGTTGCAGATTGATAAGAGACGTGCAATATTGGAATAGGTTGGCTGCATTGAAGGAGGGTGGCAGACAGCAAAGCTGGACATTGATGCGAGGTGGGCACTGATGGGTGAGGAAGCAGTGATAAAGGGAATAGATGTGAGCACACACAGAAGATGTGGATGTTGACAAAAGAAGTGGAAACTTCAGAAATCAGGTAAGTGATAGCAGAGATGGGTAGCAATAAGAGAGGGGATCTTGATGGGAGAGGTGTGTAGGGGAGAGAGGGGAAAAAACAGGAAAGAGGTGATGGTGTATTTGGTGAGAGAAAAGGCCAGTGATATGAGATCTGGAGAGCAATGGGAGAGGTGTTCAGTGACAGAAATGGTCACATATAGGCTGATGGATACTTATAGGGCATGTTAACAGTGATAGGAGAGATGGACAGTGAGAGAATAAAGTTATAGTATGAGAAATCTGGAGGGCAATATAGGCAGTGACAGGAGACATGCTATGACTCATGATGGGGTTCTGATCAGTGAAAGGGCAATGAGTGCTATCAACAAGCATGTGAGGAGCCCATGAGAAGTAAAGACCTAGAACTAAAGACAAGGGTGAGATGAGCGGATGGGCTTGTTTTCCTATTGCCCCAGTATATTGTCCACTGATTCAGCATTTTAAGATGTTTTCATCACCATCTTCAAAAGATTGAGGGGGGCCAGTAGAAACTATTTTGTTTAGAAGGGGTTCTTCATTCCAAAGTTTGAAGACCACTAACCTACACATTGTGAAAAATTAGACCTTCTATTAATATAACACAAGATAAGTAAAAGAGGGGTGAGGGAAAGGTTATGGAAAAAGGGGGGGGAGAAAGCTACCAATAGGAGGATGTCATCTGCTGAAACTGAGGGAATATAATAGAAAACACAAGAAGGCAGGCATGGGGAGATAAAGCAGACACTAAAGTAGATTGTGTATGTTGGAAAACATGAAAAATACAGAAGACCATAATGCATATTGGTTGTTAAAAGTTTGAAATATAAAACATGGCAGCAGTAGAATTTGCTAGTGTGGAGCCAGAGATACGTCACCTACCTGTATCAATGGAATGGTGAAGGTGGTGAGCTCTCCTGAAAGGAGAAAAGAGAAGGAGACTAAATAGTACGTATTAGTGCTAGTATAAAAGCACATTTTACAGTCAAACAAGTCTACAGCAAAAACAAAGTAAGCAATGATTTTCCTCCCTTCACTCCCACCCTAAAAAGAAAATCGTTTTGTTTCTTATACACAGTTTCTCACAGATTATATTGCTCCTCCATACAGTTTGGCTATTGTGCCACTCTGAAAGGGCAATGGGAAAAATCAGTCTCCCTTCGTGTACCCCGCCACACAGAGTTGAATTCTTGGTTTGTACAAGAATGCTGTGGGAAAGGTTTCTGCCCCGTAACAAAAAGGAGGAGGAGGAGAAAGTTATAGGTGGGAGGATTCCTGCTGCAGAACCGGGTACTTTAGGCAGCACAAGGTACTATGCGGAAATGAAAAATATGAAAGTAGTTTAAGGGACGTTGGTGAAATGGAAATTACAAAAGTTGATGATGCACACTAGCTGGAAGTATTTATATTAAGAAATAATAGTCATCAGGACTAGCTTCTGCTGAGGCATCTTCTTTGGTGCCATCACCCTGAGCCTTTGCCATGCTGCTGATGGTGGCGGCCTTTTTCACCCTCTTGGCCCGCATCATTGTTTTTGGTTTACCTGAATAGGGGGAATATGAAGAGGACAATGATTAGTAGTACTCTCTATAACTGGAATTTTACAGGCATAGCATTGTAGTCCAACAAACCAATCTTAGTCTTCCCTTCAACTCCACCTTAAAAATAGTTCTCTGTCCTCCACATTGTTTGCTTCCTACAAATGATATTGCTACTCCTATTGCTCCATGGGTTTTTGCTATTGACAGGCTAAGTCAATCTTCTTTGGTTTACTGCACCTCACAGAGTTGGAGCAACACCAATACACTGATAGCAGACTCTTACAGTGACATCTCTTAAATCAGGTTAAGCATATCTGCCTTACCGCCGGACAGAATCCAGGTAGTATGATTCGCTTGACATCACTTGATGACAGCTTGTGCTTTGCTGGGCCACAGTCCTTGCTGCGCCAGACACCTGCTGCTATCATGAGGGGAAGATGAAGCTGTGCATAAAAAAATAAGCAGTGCCCCCCTTGTCTTGCTCAAAATGTGGAGAGCGTATCCCCCTCATGCCACTGCCAACTACATGGGGTGCAGGAGTTGGAGAACCCAGCGCTGCCTGTGTCTGCTACAGCTGGGTGCGACTGGTACAAAAACGGATTAACTGGGGCAAAGATATAAAATAAAAACACAGGAAGAGTCATAATATAATAAAAAGTGAAAATAAAGTTGAAAAATGATGAGGGGTGGAACAGAATGGGATGGATTGGGTTGGATGTGGCCAAGGGAACAGGAAAAACAGGATGGCTATACAGAATCAGGCTGAAGTACACAAAATGATGTCACACTGGCACAACTCAAGGTGTCACTCACGAAAAGTACCTTAAAGCTTAAGCACATGGGCAAAGCATCAAAATTTGCATCGCTGATAGACAGGCAAAATCTCTTAACTGGCTTATGCTAAGAACCGTTAGAAACTTAATAGATATTAAATGGTATAAAGTGACTCAGTAGTGGTAACACTGAATTCAACTCCTCCACAGTCCTACATAGAATATCAGTTGTGGAATGCCCATTAAGTTAAAAGTGTGTTTTTGTAAATGAGAGGAACAATGAGGAGTGGTTGGAAAATGAGGAACTGTTGGAGCTGGCCCTCTCTGGAGGGTCATCCCCAACATTTTTGCCTTTTCTCTCTACTTTTTGCTGAATTTGTTTTTGTTGGCCTTAGGGCTCTGAGCACTTTACCACTGCTAACCAGTCCAAGCGTGCATGTGCTCACTCCCTAAAACATGGTAATAATGGTTTAACCACAATTGTCATATTGAATTTACTATTAAGCACCTACTAAAGTGCTCTACAGGTACTTGGGAAATGTAAATTAAATGTTACTAGTGGGCCTGCAGAACTGATCATGCCACCAAATTAAGTAGCCCTTTAAAATGTCTCAGGCCTGCCATTGCAGACCCTGTGCACAGTTTAAACTACCATGTCGACTTGGCATTTAAAACCCCTTGCCAAGCCTTAAACTCCTCTTTTAATACATATACGTCACTCCTAAGGTATTCCCTGGGTAATCCATAGGGCGGTGTGCTGTGTGTAAATAAAAAGTAGAACATGTACTTTGAGGTTTTACATGTCACAGTAGTGAAAAATCTTTAAATTAATTTTCCACTACTGTGCGGCCTACCCTTCTCATAGATTTCTTATGACATTTAATAATCTATAATTCCTGCCTGATTTGGCAGAAGTAGACCTGTCTTGTTCAGTACCTTTGGAATTGTAATGATGATTCCTCTTCATTGGTAAAGTCAGATTTATTGTTACAATTTTGAAAATGCCACTTTTAGAAAATTGCCATTTTCCAGCCTTTAGCCCTGGGTGCCTGCAGCCTGCCTCCAATACACATCTAGGGAGGGGTAACAGGTGGGCTTGTGCATTCCCTCTAGACAGACACACACAATGGGAGTTTAAGCAATCTTGATGGGCCAGCAACTGCCTTGATGGGGGCAGCTAAGAACAGCCTCACACTTACTCCTGAATAGACTGTGTCCTTTTCCACACATGATAAGCCTAATGACCCTTGTCACTCTAGCCAGCTTAGAGCTGGAAAAGGGGAGGAAGGGGAGTCCCTGGACTCCTAAGCCTCTATCTAGACATTTCTCCCACCTTCCAGAACCAGGGCACCAAGGTAAAAATACTGGACCTCAAACGCCACAAACTCAGTACACTTCTAGACCTCTGGATACTCTGCCAAGCAGGACTGCTGTGCTCCTGAAAGGACTGTCATTCTACTAGACTATGCTGGGCTCCTACTCTGCTGTGATGACCTGCTATCTGTTGCCCTCCTTGCCTGGTAGTGAGAAGGACTGGACCTAAATCTCTCTAACCGAGAACCAGAGTCACTTGTGGGCTTGCAACCTGTTCTTCGAAGTCTCAATGACACAAAAGACTTCCAACTAACCTGCTACAGCTCCCGGACTGGTCTTCAACCAACTCCTTACTCCTAAGAGGCCTCCTTCCAGCCCTGGGCGCTTGGAAGTGTTTTTTGACTCCTGAAATCAAGCTTTTGGACTCTTTGTGACAGCAAACATTCCTGCTTGTACAGGAATTGCGCTGCTCGTCTGAAGAATCAGCAAGAGCAGCCTCAAATGTGTCTCTTTGCTCAACAAGCATCGCTGAATGCTACCGCAAGGCTCCAATCTGACCTTCCACGACACCAGACACCTCTTCGTGTCAACGGACCACTACCAGCGTATCTCTCCTTGCTCCTAGCGATCATTTCCACCGCTAACAGGACTTATGGTTCAACTTTTTTCAGAAGGTAAACCCTCAACAGGACTTACCTGGGAATGTATCTATCTGACTTGCGCTCCAGCCTAAACTTTTGGATTTTACCCGGTCAGTATGACCAGATAGCCCCGTTGGTGCTTTATGCTTTTAAGCACACATTTCAGTTTCATCTTAAAAAATTGGGCCCATATTTATACTTTTTGACGCAAAACTGCGCTAACGCAGTTTTGCGCCAAAAAAATTAGCGCTGGCTAACGCCATTCTGAAGCGCTATGCGGGCGCCGTATTTATTGAATGACGTTAGCCGGCGTTAGCCGCCGGCGCTATCTGGTGTGCGTTAAAAAAAACGACGTACACCAGGCAGCGCCGGCGTAGGGGGAAAATGGCGTATGGGCGTCCACAAATGGTGCAAGTCAGGCTGAGGCAAAAAAATCGCCACAACCCGATTTGCGCCATTTTTTTACGCCGCCCATCCCCCATTGAAATGACTCCTGTCTTAGCAAAGACAGGAGTCAAGCCCCCTTGCCCAATGGCCATGCCCAGGGGACTTCTGTGCCCTGGGCATGGTCATTGGGCATAGTGGCATGTAGGGGGGCACAAATCAGGCCCCCCTATGCCACAAAAAAAATTTAAAAAAATACTTACCTGAACTTACCTTAATGTCCCTGGGGTGGGTCCCTCCATCCTTGGGTGTCCTCCTGGGGTGGGCAAGGGTGGCAGGGGGTGTCCTTTGGGGCAGGAGAGGGCACCTCTGGGCTCATTCTGAGCCCACAGGTCCCTTAACGCCTGCCCTGACCCAGGCGCTAAAATCCGGCGCTAATGCGGGTTTTTTAGACCCGCCCACTCCCGGGCGTCATTTTTGCCCGGGAGTATACAGTAAATACGACGCATATGCATCGGAGTCATTTTTTAAGACGGGAACGCCTACCTTGCATATCATTAACGTAGGGAAGGTGTTCACGCAAAAAAATGACGCTAACTCCATGGACTTTGGCGCTAGACGCGTCTAACGCCAAAGTATAAATATGGAGTTAGTTTTGCGTCAAATTTGCGTCGAAAAAAACGACGCAAATTCGGCGCAAACGGAGTATAAATATGCCCCTTAGTTTCTTGACTTCCCCTTATTGTATTTTTGTAGTTTTGGTCTTGTTTTACTCATAATTTTAAGCTCTGTTTTTCTAGCAAGATGTGATTCCCATTGTGTGGTGTGTTTCACTGTTTTACTATTTGAAGTGTTGCAAGATGTGATGCCCATTGTGTGGTGTGTTTCACTGTTTTACTATTTGAAGTGTTGCACAAACAATTTACACATTACTTTTTAAGTCTGCCTGATCTGTGCCAAGCTACCAAAAGATGAGCACAGGTTTATTTATGGTGTTTTCTGACTTACCCTTACTAGGACTGTGGTTTATGTATGGACAGGGTGCACACCACTGGCCAACCAGAAAGCCAATTTCTAAAATTGGTGATCAGTGCTGAGGATAGATAGGGCTTGTGTTTGTTCAGTGCCTTACAGTGACTTGGTGTATACTACTATCCATACCTAAGGCCATTATGAGTTTTAAATTGGCCTGTTTAGCTCAATTTATCATTTTTCTACGCCCAGGCGTAGAACTCCACTCCACTGGCAGAGTATGTGGAGTTCAGACACTTTGTGCTATGCAGAGTAATGCTGAGTTCCCGAATTCCGTCATCCGGCAGGGAGTGGAGTTTGTTCATGTGTGCAAGATTTGTTTCTGTTGCTCACTTTTGAGTGCCACAATACGCTTGGGACGCTAGTGAGTGCGTGTGAGACTTTGCTTTTCATCATGCAGTTTCTGGCCGCATGTGCTAGACTTCACATTTATCTGCGCTGCTTCCAGCCGCGACTGTGGCCAACACAGTTTCGCTTGCGAAGGCCAATGCACCTTGAATAGATTTTCTACCCGAGATGCATCTAAATCTAGTAAAAAATAGTTTTTTGAGTACAATTTCTTCTCCAAGGTACCCTTCAAGTTGTTTTTTAGTGTGAGAAGCCTTTTTTTCAAACAGGAATGAAGTGTACCAGAGTCTTTAACTTCCTGTTCCTGTCCAGCAGGCTCCTCCCAGTGCTTTGCCCATCTCCTGGTCACTTTTCACCTGGATTTCAAAGTGGAGGGATCACTCTTTTGTTCTCCTGGATATAACGTTTCGTTTAAGGACTTTGGGGGTGATTCCTCACCTCACCAACAACCCCACCTCAGCAAGGACCAGACTACATGACGGCATGAAGGAAGTAGCGAACTGGATGACAGACAGCCGGCTGAAACTGAACACAGATAAGACGGAGGTCCTCATCCTCGGCCCTACTCCCACCGCATGGGACGACTCCTGGTGGCCCCCCGCCCTAGGCAGCACTCCCCAACCCACCGACCACGCACGCAACCTCGGCTTCATCCTGGACTCATCCCTCTCCATGACCAGACAGGTCAACTCGGTGACCTCGGCATGCTTCAACACCCTCCGCATGCTCTGCAAAATCTTCCACTGGATCCCCACCGACACCAGGAAGACCGTCACCCACGCCCTCGTCACCAGCCGTTTGGACTACGGGAACACTCTGTACGCCGGCATCACCACCAAGCTGCAGAGGAAACTCCAACGGATCCAGAACGCTGCCGCACGACTCATCCTGGACATACCCCGCCACCACCACATCTCCGTACACCTAAAGAGACTCCATTGGCTCCCAGTCAACAAGAGGATCACCTTCAGACTCCTCACCCACGCACACAAAGCCCTTCACAACCTCGGACCCAAACTCATCAACAACCGCGTCTCCTTCTACACTCCTCTGCGCACTCTACGCTCGACCGGACAGGCCCTGGCAGCCGTACCCCGCATCTGCAAAGCCACCGCCGGCAGAAGATCCTTCTCTTTCCTGGCAACAAAGACCTGGAACTCTCTGCCCAGCCACCTTCGCGCCATACCTGATCACCTCTCCTTCAGAAAGCAGCTCAAGACCTGGCTCTTCGAGCACTGACCCCCCCCCCCCACCAGCGCCTTGAGACCCTTTATGGGTGAGTAGCGCGCTTTATAAATACGAATGATTGATTGATTGATTGATTGATTCCGACCCTGGCGGTCATAGACCGCGAGGGCCGGGGACTGCGGATGCACCGCCAACAGGCTGGCGGTGCATCCAGGCCAATTCTACCGCCGCGGTCAGAAAAGGGAAACCGGTGGTTTCCCGCCGGTTTTCCCCTGGCCTGATTAATCCTCCATGGCGGCGCTGCAGGCAGCGCCGCCATGGGGAATGCGACCCCCTTCCCGCCAGCCTGGCTGGCGGGAACGGGTGTCGTGGGGCCCCTGGGGGCCCCTACAGTGCCTATGCCAATGACATGGGCACTGCACGGCATGGGCACTGCAGGGGCCCCCTAACAGGGCCCCACAAAGATTTTCAGTGTCTGCATAGCATAGCAGACACTGAAAATCGCGACTGGTGCAACTGCACCCGTCGCACCCTTTCCACTCCGCCGGCTCCATTCGGAGCCGGCATCCTCGTGGAGGGGGGTTTCCCGCTGGGCGGGCGGGCGGCCTTCTTTTGACCGCGGTACGGTCTTCTGGTGGTTCCCGCTTAATGACCCCCTTTGTATGTGTTCAATCAAACAAGTAAGTTAAAAAACTATTGCATAAGGGTGTTGTTTGTTTGCTTGGGTATGCACCAGTATTTCTTTGTACTTTAATTTGATTTTTAAATGTCATAGTGGTGGGTGGCATCGAGCTCAAGTATGGGCCTAGTTTATATTTCTTCTGCAAAGAAAAATTGTTGAACAGCTCAGTACCTTCTCTACATGTTTGTTAAATTTGCAATATTATTTTACTATGTGGCCTAGATTTCCAAAAGCCCATCTAGCAAGTAGGCCCTGTACTAGTAGTCACCAGTGTATGAAATACATTTTTCAGTGGTATATGTTTTTAAAACTTAATTTAGGGAAGTGATGGCATTGGATTAAATTAACAAGCATTGACATAGCCAATAGGTCTTGCCTGTGGGACCTTTTAAGGGTTTAGCCAGGCAGCACAATATCAGACTACCCAGTGCATTATCAAACCTAAATTATTTAAATGAAAACGGTCTGATAACCATAAACTACATTCCGTAATCTGGATTGAACCTTGCTGAAGAATTGAGCAGAAATACAAACAAAACTACAGTTTTTTGAACTTGTAAACAGAGAATTACGCAACCACAATACTTTGGAATAAATTTGTGCCTTCAAATGTGAAAAATATAGAGCTACAGTTTACGTGCCTTTTCTACCATAATAAACGTGCTATTACAATCAACAATCGCACTAGACAAACATCTTGCTAATTTTATTAGGCATTTCCATAATGCATAACCTGTCATTAGTACAAGCTGATTTCTATCTGACTCAGAAGAATTTAACTCAGATAAGCATATGGGGCCAGATGCTTCTGTAATTGACCCCAAACCAGATTAGGTGGGGGTGGGTGAGGCTGGTGGATTATTAGTGGCACATCCATGGTAACGGAGCCTGTGTGATTCCGTATCAGCAACAAAGGCAGGGGAACATTTCTTTGGGAGTTACATTACTAGGATGGGTGTGTGTGAAAACGTGCCTTCTTTAAAGTAGGAAGCATTCCATTTGACCTCTAGCATTCTCGCAGATAAGAAGAGTAAATAGGTTATCAACTGCACATTAATGAGGATGCCACACGATGAAAGAAAAAAAGCGATGCAATCTAGTAACAAGATGGACATCCAAAGCTAAAAAACAAATACAAGACCAGCAGGTGATCTTAAAAGCATGGGTGCACCACTGCAAAGTTTAAAATGCCTGATGGCGGGATTAGATTAATAGCTTCACAAGAAGGTGATGTTCTTCCTGTAATCAGTGGCAAGAGAATGACGATGTGGCAGAATTCCACCCATTTTAAAAAAATGTTTAAATAGGTTCCTCCTTTGTAAAACGGCTGCTTGTGCTCCCTCCACATCCAAACTGCTTGCCACGTAGTCCAACTTCAATGGTAGTATCTATGTAAGACAAACAGCCCCCAGGTAATTCAATACATTTGTTAAACAGGACCTTTTTTTCCCTAAATTCATACTGTCGAGTCGGGTCGCTGGCGCGCTACGCAGGAAATAACGACTCAGACTCAGGTGCTAAGTTGCAGCCTTTTACTGTTGAACTCTACCTGCGCTAATCCTGTTCCCGCCTTCCCACTTTTATTTGTACCCTCCCTTCCATCCTTCTGGTGCGATCCATCTCGCACCTCCATCAGGGGGGGGTCTTCTCCCTATGCCCACTTCTGAGTCTGTGTAAGTGGTGTGGCCCACTTCCTGTGTCAATACTACATCCCTCCCCAACCGGGAAGAGAGAAATAACTAAAACAAAACAAACAACACAACTTGAGATGATGATAAAGCCTTTGTGGTCTCTGATAGGGCAGGATGTTCTGTCTATCCTTAGGTCTCCTTTGTTAGGGTCAGTCACATGCAAAATCTGCATATCACCAAGAGGGGTCTGGGTTGTGCCTTAGCATGTACCTTCTGCTCCCGGACCGGTCTGACACTGTGATCTGCTCTGCGCTCTTGTTAGGTGTCTTTGCTCCTGTGGGTTGCTCTTGCACTTGCTCTGGTGCTGGATGAGTTACCTGGTGTTCTGTAGCGATCCCCGCTCCTCCGCTTGTCGACTCCTGGCATGCGGGTTCCATGTCTGAGTCTGCCCTCTCATCCGTGCTGCTCATCCCGTTCTCGCTGGGTGTCATTAGGGACAGGCGCTTGAAGAATGTCATGTTGCGGGTCACAGTCTCTGGCCCCCACCGGGCTGTCCCCATGGTGCCCTTCATGGCAGTCACAGTCCACGCCTGTGTCTCAAAAGGCAGACGGAACTTGCCTCCTGGGTGGCGGTCTTTGACCAGGACAGCATTGCCCACCCGCACTGTTACCACACAAGCTCTCCGTTTCCTGGAGGCATATGCATTCATGTTGGCTCTCCTTGCTGCTGACCTTTCTGGTGATGGTGGTTGTGTTGCCCATGACGGGTGATGTGGGATGGCATCCGTTACCATTCTCCCTAAACAGAGTTGGCTGGGGGTGACTCCGGTGGTGGCGTGAGGCGTGACCCTGTATTCCCTTAGTAAAGTGTATATTGCGCTTTCTAGGTTTCCAGCTTCTGCCACGGCGATGCGGATAACTATATTTAGGATTTTGACGAACCTCTACACTTCTCCATTTGCTAGTGGCCACCGGAGTGTAATGCGCCGGTGTTTGGCGTTTGTTGAGGTCAGGAAGTCCGCCCACTCATGGCTATTGAAAGGCGGTCCGTTGTCCGTGCGCACCTCACCGAAAAACCCATGGGTGGCCATGAGCTTCTCGAATTTCGGGATAACTGTATGTACGGAAGTTGAATGTACCACTTTGACTTCCGGGTATCGCTAATAGTTGTCCACTACTATGATCATGTGGGACCCATCTGGAAGACTCCCAAAGTCCGTGCTTACCCTTTGCCATGGTGCTGAGGGCCCCTGTTCTATGATGACCAGCGCAGGGGGGTCTGGACAGCCACTGGCTTGGCAGACGAGACACCTTTTGACAGTGTCTTCTACAAGCTTGTTGAAACCTAAGAACCACACCTTGTTCCGGAGGCGGGCTTTTTATATTTTGACAATGCCTTGATGGGTTCCGTGCGCAAGGGACACAGTTCTGGCCGTCAGGCTGGATGGCATTACTTGGCCATCCAGCCTGACGGCCTCTCAACATGCAGCCCTCTTCGCTTACCGAGAGTTCGTGGTGTATGTTGAACAGTGCGTGTAGGCAGGCTTGGGCATCTTGTGTGCGGAAAGCGTCTGGGCGTTGAAGCGGCCACCAGTCTCCTGTCTGGGTGGCTGTTGTGGCAATTTGTAGGCATTCGTCTTGGTTGGTTGCTGTTACCACTGCACTAAGCGGTATGGGCAGAGGTCTGGCTCGATCTATCACGAACCGCACGTACTCTTCTGTTTCCTGGGCTTCTTCTACTTCTTGGGGGGTGGCCAGGCGAGCATGATGGGACAGAAAATCCACAGGGTTCTTTGTGCCTGGTTGGTATTCGAGTGTGAAATCAAATTCTTGGAGCTGCAGGATCCATTTTTCTAATCTGGGCGGTGGCTTTGAGGACGAACCCTTGAAAAGAGGCAGCAGGGGCTTGTGGTCGGTCACCAAGGAGAACAACTTGCCATACAGATATAGATGGAAATGGCGGCACCCCCAGTGAATGCGATGGCCTCCCGTTCAATTTGTGAGTATCTCTGCTCTGTTGGTGTGAGCGTGCGGCTGGCAAAGGTGATGGGGGCCCATTCCCCACAGTCTTGTTTCTGCACTAGCACAGCTCCTAGGCCTGTGGGACTGGCGTCGACGACCAGCTGTGAGTTGCGTTGAGGGTCAAAAAATGCTAGCATGGTGTCGGCAGAAAGTGCGGTTTTGGTGGCTTGGAAGGCATGCTCTTATTCGTCGTACCATTCCCATTGGTGGTTTGCTTGCGTGAGCCGTTGCAGGGGTCCAGTGATGTCTGCAAGGTTCTTCATGAAGCGGCCACAGTATGTGACCATGCCTAGGAAGCTTCGGACTCCCCAGACTGACATGGGCTCTGGGGCTTCTTGGATGTCCCTGACTTTGAGGGGTTCTGGTGCGACGGCGTTCTTGGAGAATCGATATCCAAAGAAACAGATCTTCTCTTTCAAGAATTTGCATGTCTCTCGGTGGAGCGTTAGTCCTTGTTTCTGTAGTCTCATGAACACAACTCGCAGTCTCTTTAGGTGTCTTTCGACGGTGGGGGCGTGAACTAACATGTCATCGCTCACGTTTAGGACTCCTGGGAGTCCTTGCAGGACTTCTTTTATGACATGTTGGAAGACTTCTGCCACACTGGAGATGCCGAAGTTGAGTCGTTTGTACCGCCAAAGGCCGTTGTGTGTGGAGAATGTGGTTATGGGCCGTGACTCAGGGTGTAGCATGATTTGGTGGTAGCCTGACCGGAGATCCATTTTTGAGAACCAGTTTGATCCTGTTAGCTCGCTGAGGATATCATCTATGGTAGGAGTCAGGTGTCTTTCTCTCTCGACTTCTAGGTTCGGCATGCGCATGTCTACACAGATGCGGACAGCATCAGGTTGCTAGGGCTTCCTTGTGACTACGATTGGGGATACCCACGATGTGGGGCCTGAAACCCGTTTAATGATGCCTTCTTGTTCCAGGAGTTGGACTTCGCGTTCAACTTTGGGGCGATGGTGGAACGCCACTCGCCGATGTCTGAGGGCTGTGGGGGTGACTGAGTCATCTATGTGGAGCCGGAGTGGGGGCCCCTTCAGGCAGCCGATGCCCTCAAACAGGGAGTTGAATTCCTCTATTAGGTCTCGGAGTGCATTAGCATGGATGCTAAATGCGAAATGCACTAGGGTGAGGTCTTGGGCAGTTTGGCAGCCTAGCAGGAACCCTGCCCCATCCTTGGATATGTAGATCTTTGTGGCTTTTCCGGTGGCATCATGGGAGGTTTCTGTTGTGAATGCCCCCACTATTTCTAGGGGTCGGGTGTTGCCAAACACAAATACCTGTACATTTGTGGGTCGGAGTGGCGGCAGCGGTTTGGGTAAGGTCATATATATGTCCATGGCCATCATATTTATGGAGGCGCCGGTGTCCACTAGTGCTGGTATGGAAGTTCCTTGGATTAGAATTTGGCATGTGGGTAGCCCCCGGCTCCCGATGGTGTGCACCACGTGGACTGTGTGCTGGTCGTTGTCCATATCGCTGCCCGAATCTGGGTCTGGCTTGGTTTCGACCATTTTGATTGACTTTCTTGTGGTGTGAGCTGTTGGTTTGGGCGTAGATCTGCAGACTTTCGCAAAATGGTTGGCTTTTCCGCATGCGCTGCACGTTTTGCCCCAAGCTGGGCAGGTGGTGGGATGTGGTGCAGGGCCGCCGCACCACTTGCAGGGTTTGCCTTTTAGCCTTCCTTTATAGCGGTTCCCTTTTGGTCGCGGTGTATTCGCCGTCACCGCGTTAGCTGCCTCTGCTTTCACCTGGGCTGGTGGTACTTGTTCCATGTGTGCTGCTCGAGCTTGCGATAGTTCCTGAGACTGTCCAAGGGTGAGGATGTCCTTCATGGGCATGTTTGGTTGTTGCAGGATGCGTTCTGGGAGCTTTGATGACGAGCACCCTTGGATGAACTGTGCCCGGATTTCGTCCTCCTCGTCTGGAAAGTGTACAGGTGCTGGCTAACTCTTTCAGTCTATCACAAAAGACGTCGACTGATTCGTCTGTTGTTTGGCGGGCTTGGCGTAGCAGGAACCTTTCGTAGTCCGGGTTCGCATAGGGCTCGAAATGCTTGGTGATTGCTCCTTTCAGGGTTTCGTATGTGCGCGGCCTCGCTTCTGTTACTGATTTGAAGACTTTGTGGATGTCTGCCCCGCTGATGTGGAGAAGGAGGGGTCTTTGTCTTTCTGGCTGGACATCCAGCGCTTCGAAGTATGTTTGGAGGTGCTCCACCCAGACTTTCCACCTCGCGGCTTGGGTGGGAGGTGCTCCAGTGATGGTGAAGGGCTCCAGTGGTGGTATGCCAGCCATGGCGGGAGGGAGTCTAGTTACGGTGAGGTACTGTCTGCTGGCCTCGGATCCTCTGCTGTCACTTGTGCGTGCGGGCTTGGGGTTGTTTTGCCTGACGCTGATTCTTTCTTTTTTTTTTTTCTTTTTCTGGTGGCTGTGGTGTGCCAAAATGCTGCTGTTGTGGTGTCCCTGTGCTGGTTCTGTGTGCTGGGAGTGATGCAGGTGAGCAGAAAAATTCCTTTTTCAGGGTTCGTAGGCTTGTGACAGTGTGCGCATGACAGAAGTCAGTATCTCAGGGGCCTTCCTCACCTGGAATGGACATTTGCACCAGTCTAGGGTGTGTCCGTGAGAATGACTCCCCGACTGCTTTCGGCGCTGATTCCTGGCGTGTTGTTGGAACCGTGCTGAAGGTCGGGGCAGCTGTTGTTAAGTAGGTGCAGCTGCCGAACTGTGCATGCTGCATCCTACTTCGTGGAGTTCTTTTAGGTTCGACAACCGTGCGGCGGTGTTAGCGGCTGTTGGGGAGAGTAGGCTGGGTTCTGGAGGTGGCAGGCGGCCGTCAGGTTGCCATTGTGCCGCGCCGGGCCGTGCAGGTGGGGCGAAGCACCAACCTGGTTTGGTACCACGTGCTGAGGTGACGCTGCTACCGAACGCGGTAGGCCCACCTCGTCGCCAATTGTCGAGTCGGGTTGCTGGTGCGCTACACAGGAAATAAAGACTCGGACTCAGGTGCTAAGTTGCAGCCTTTTACTGTTGAACTCTACCAGCGCTAATCCTGTTCCCGCCTTCCGACTTTTATTTACACCCTCCCTTTCGTCCTTTTGGTGCGATCCATCTCGCACCTCCGTCAGGGGGTTCTTCCACCTACGCCACTTCCGAGTCTGTGTAAGTGGTGTTGCCCACTTCCTGTGTCAACACTAGACATACCAATGTAAATATTTGTTATTATGCTGTGTGAGCGTTTTGTAGCTTTCTTTTAAATTTAACCTCTTTTTTCTCAAAGACAGCATACATAATTTTTACTTCTCATGTACAATTGGGTTTTATTTCTTTTTTAACTGAGGGATGGCATATATATAGATTGATGTATTTGGAAAGAGAGCTGAAACAACCGCGAGGAGTCGTTTGCATCTGCTTGATAACTTAATGAGTTCTTACAGGGGGTTGGCTGGCACTGGACAAGAACATCGCGTAACTCTCAGCATAAAATGATGTTTGTCGGCGCTTGCGCACTACTGTGTCCAAGATGTAAGTGATCTGAAGGTGTGCTTCCCAGATGGATGAAAATTTTGTGGCACAGGATATGTTTTTTATTCAGCTAAGCTGTAGAAAATCCGCACAGGTTGATGATAACTGGCACATTTCCCTTTCTGGCTGTCACAATTCCCGGCTGTATGGAAACAGAGTGGCTTGTTAGTGGAGTGTTGGAAAAGTCATATAAAGTTGCTGAAAGTATACATGGGGCGCGGACTGAAGAAATGATTTATATGGGACAAGTGCAGGGGCGAGCTCTACTGAATAGCTGATATTCCTCAATACTCATGATTATCATTGGTTGTTGCTCTCTCACCCCGTCTGGATGTAAGCAGAATTGTGAACGACCAACTGCCCTGTCGAACCATTGCTTAAGAAATGGTTTAGCAAACTATTAATCAGAGATGTGTATATTTATCTGTTGTGGTTGTCCTGACCTTTCCTGTTTGTGCTTCAGTTGGTGTTTACTGGGTTTCATGTAGAAAGCTAACCCATGATAGGTGGGGCAGAGTGCAAGGAAAGTTTTTTTGTCTGGACAGGATGATCACATGCTGTGTATGACCTGGGTGGTTGTAGGTGGGACTTAGTACTGATTGGCTGGTGATGGCAGCTCTGCAGCAGCCTGTGATGTAATTAGAAAACTCTTTCTGGGCCGGAGTATTCTTTAGACCTCCTTGCTCCCAGTCTCGGTTGCCAGCTCTTTGCTCCTCCCCCGCAGTCCATTTATGTCTACCTCTGTATCCATTTCCACTGTGGGAAGCGCAGCATCAGCTTAGTCATGAGAATGCTGTCTTGAGAACATGCTGTATATTTCCGCAGGCACATCTGGCTCATCTGAGCACTTTCTAGCACTGCTGGCAGTCTCACGAGAGGCAAAACAAGCCTGTTAGGGGTCCTGAAAATGAAGCCACTGAATGCCTTTCTTTAAGAAAATAGCGCTCAAAATAAACAAAAAATACAAACACTTATGAACACTGTGCCAAATGTGAACAAGTGGGGAAACAGTAAATTAAAATAGAGTGGGGCAAGATAACAAAAAAACAATTAAGCAGCAGTAAATTTCCACTTTCGGAAGTGGTGGCATTGGCTTAGCCTGGGGCATTGTGTTTGAGAACATGCTGTACATTTCTTCAGGCAAATCTGACTCAGAGTGCTTTCTAGTGCTGCTGGCAGCGCAATGGATTACAAAGGGGGGAGACAAAAGAACAAAATAGGTCCCCCACACTAACGTATATGGCTGCAATAATCCATGTAACAGGGTCAGTCTGCAAGGCGTAACAAACAAGTCTCAAGGCGGGACAAATGTAAAGCATTTACCAATGACATCAAAGGATTTTTGAAAGGTAAGCCCAAAGATGAATGAAAGTGATGGGTGTGCTGAAAGCCCGCAAATAGATTACAACAGGTACAAAAGCTGCGCTAGCACGCTGCTGTACTCGACCTAGATATGTTGGCTGTTGTTTGCATTTCATGTTGTTTTTTTTTTTTTGATGCAACAAAATATATATTCTGTGAGGTAATATTTGAGAGCATAGGAGGATGTGTACTGTTATGAAATTTTTATAGCTAAGTTAATTTTTGTGTATTGAACTGCTGAATTAATGTTAGTGTTTTCTTCAGGGTTACCACCATGCCGCCTTATAGCCAGTGTGTGTCTGTCTGTCTGTCTGTCTGTCTGTCTGTCTGTCTGTCTGTCTGTCTGTCTGTCTGTCTGTGTGTGTGCATGTGTGTGTGTCATCATCCAACATTTGTCTTTGTTCCCCATTCTGTGTGGCCAGGGGTAATTTTGTGTATTCTATGTCCATAGGCATGCATGAGTTTTATGTTCTCCATGCCTCCTTGTTCACAGATGTTTGACCATGTGGCTGGCGGCCATTTAGTGCATCCAGCCAGTGTTCCTTTGCCATTGGCTTGCATTTGTTTTTTGTTTCCCATGCCTCCTTGCTCCTTTTAGCTTTACCATGTGTCTGACAGCCATTGTGTGCATCCAATCAGTGTCCTTTGCCCTAGTCTTGCATGTGTTCTTTGTTTGGCATGCCTCCTTGCTCCTTCTGGTTGTTTGACCATGTGGCTGGTGGCAATTGTTTTGCATCTAGCCAGTGTCCCTTTGCCTTAGGCTTGCATGTGTTCTTTGTTTGCCATGCCTCCTTGCTGTTATTTGACCATGTGACTGGCAGCCATTTTGTGCATTCAACCAGTGTCCCTTTGCTATAAGCTTGGATACAAATGTTTGCAATTATTGAGCATTTGTTTAAGTTTCCATTTTAAATGATCTTATCTTGTTTAAATGATTTATTTTGTTTAATTCATTTTTTATTTTATTTATTTTTAATTGTATTTTCTTTTTTATTTCTTGGTTTTTTTATTTTAGTTTTTTTTGTTTTTAAAATGTTATTTTAGCTCAGCATTTTGCATTTATCCACCATCCATCCATTTTTCCATCCATCCATTCCTCCATCCATCTATTCCTCTATCCATCCACCCATCCACCAAAGGTGCATAGCAGCACTACAGCATTCGGTTTCTTTAGGTGTATAATAATTCAGTTTTCTCCTTATCACTCTGGCTGTGGTGCACTGCAACATAACTTATTTTTTAATGACTATTCCATTTCTCCTGGGCCACCTTCACTCCATAGGTTTTTTAAGGATTATTCCTTTTACCCATGCTCCTCTCTGACAACCATTGGTATCTCCTTTAATACCGATTGAGATAAAGCAAAGAGCTATATCTGCATGTTGTTCTGTCTGATTTGAAATTAAATTTGCTGGCATTGTGGTGTGGTTTGACTTTAACATGTTTGATTCAATTGGCATTTATTACATAAGTAACCTACCACACTAGTATTGCATGTGTACTATTTCAACATACAACAATGCCATGTTTCACTACTTACATGTTTTTCTTGCTTGCTTGCTTTTAGGTGCACAAGAGAAGCGACATCACATCACTCAATGTACAGCCAAGTAGAAAACCTATACAGTTAAGTCCTCCAATCTCTCCCACTTGTCCAGCTTAGTGCCACTGCTAGCTGAGAACTTTAAGATTGCCCCAAATAAAGGTGCTCCCAAGAAAGTGGTCAGTGAGAAGAAGCAGCTTTCCACCAGTGGTGTGCTGACCACAATCTGTTTCAGGAGACATGTGCCAGGGGCTCCAGGGAAGAACCTGAGAGCAGCATTCCCACATCAACAGCACCACCCCAACCTAAGCCCAAGACCATGTCTGTCAGTGAGGCAGCCACTGCAATCATGGCGATGGAAACGAGCAGTGATGTTCACTTGGATTTGTCCTTTTTTGCAAAGTAGTACTTTGTCATTTCAGGAAACAGAACATAGTGAACAACAGCTGCAGCCAGAAATAGTAGATGTTCCTGAAGTTGGAGCAGAAGAGGAGGTTGAGCTTCCTGACAAGCAAGAACCTCCTCAATGGCTCCCAGATCTCCAGAAAGAAAATGGAATGGTACTACTCCACCATCTTCTCAAGCACCACTTCTGATGACAATGATAGGGTCATGGAGTGTACCCTATAAGAGTTCGGGAGATGCCAGGAGAGGCAAGGGAAAAAAACAATTCCAGAAAGTCTTAAATTCATGGAAGGGTGTGATGAGGTGGATGATGATGAGGAACCATTCATTTTGGAAGCTTGTACAGAGGACACTGGAATTACTCACCAACCTGCTCTGAGGGATGTGGCATGGGTAGTACCATTGACTTCCATGTTTGTAAGGCACCAGCCGAGACCTGCACCACCCCGTACATCAACAGAAGTAAATAATGCAGAGAGGCAATCAACACACTCATGTACCCCCAGTTCTTCTTCAGGCATAGGCCCTCTAAGAAAATACTCCTCCCCAGTTTGGGACTTTTTTGGACTTAACAAACAGGAGGAGATCATTGCAATATGCTCCATTTTCCATGCCAGTGTTCGTCGAGAAAAGCCTGGTTCACATTATGGTACTGGAGGAAAGACGAGCAATATGAAAAAGCATTACGCAATCTGGTGGGAGGACCACCTTAAATAAATTGCTGAATGTGGTGAGGAGCTACAACCGGTCAAATCACAGGGGAAAGTGAGGAAGAAGATGGAGACATCCTCAAGCAAAGCAACCCTGTCCCTAGCAGTGCGCCAGAATTACCCACCTCAATGACCTCACAATGGCACAGAAACACTCAGAGTCAGATGGAGACACCACAGCATACTGTGACTGTACCACGGAGCACATTGAGTCTACCACCACCTACATCTCAAAATTCACTTATGTCAGTGGTCCCAGAAAATCCAGGCTATTACAGGCATGTTTAGGTAGGAGGGGCCCTACGCGTGCAACCAACCAATGGCACATTTGTACAATGGGAAGCTGGCAAAATTGTTACTGCTGGACCACCTCCTTTTTTCGTTGGTGGAATGAGTAGGATTCTTAGAGTTTGTGGCAGCCATCTGCCTGAAATGGAAGGTTCCAAGTCACACCTATTTTGCCAGAGTTTTTGTTCCAGCACTGAATTGCCATGAGCTGCAATTGGTTGGACAAGCTTTGCAGCATTGTGTTATTCACACTGTCCACCTGACAATAGACATGTGGACCAGTTGTCAGACTACTGATTACATGTTGCATCATTGCACAATGGACCTCTTTTGCAGTGGTAAAGCAAAAGCTATCTACACGTCTTGGCTTTCAATAACTTTTTAGAGCATTCGACCGCAGGCAACAGTAGCCATTTTCACCATGTAGAAATCACATACAGCTGCCAACATCTTGAACAAATTTAATAGTAAGGTGTCTGAATGTCTACTACCCAGAGGTCTCTGAAATGGGTTTGTTGCTAGGGACACTGGCAGTTACATAGTCAAGGCCTTGGCAGACAGTGGTTATTTTAGTGTCCTGTGTTTGGCACAACCTAGTTGTGCAAGACTTTCTCAAAAATAAGACATATACAGCATCATACTGACCACCTGCAGATACATTTGCACTCATTTCAGCCATTCTTTTACTGCCTGGAAGCAGTTGCACATTTTTCAGCTTGGTAACAGCATACCAGTAAAGCCCTTAAAAAGGAGGCGCCAACTGATATATGGATGCGGACAAATGGGGCCTAGTCAAATGCCTGACACAGATGCTGCTCCCTTTTGAGGTTTTCGTTTGGGAAGTTAGCAAGGAGGACAGTACAATGGGCCAAGCTATCCCGCTGTTGCATTGTGTAATGGATTCTATTTCGTTTTAATGGGACTCAGGAGTTTAGCTTAGCCTTCTGGCTCACAGGGCTGTGCCCCCATCACCTAGTGACGTTTAACCTACTTAGCTTGCTCTGCTTTAGCACATTTATTTAATTCTTTCTTCCAAAATGGGTGCTATGTTTATAGTTAGGAAGATGTTTTAGTTTCACATTATCAATACCACTCTGTAAAGGCGTCACTATCAGCAACAAAGATAAATGATATAACTAGGTATTCACATCATGTATTTTCCACTTTCGTGTGACAGTAACATAATGTATCTTTTCAGGGAATTATTTATATATTTGCCGCCCCAAGCATGCCTTCTTATCTATTGTTTGGGAACATACCTGCATCAGGGGTCATACAAGATTTGTATAAATACATCTCACACAGACAAGATTATCAGAGGGATTCCTACCAGATGTCATCAACGCTATCTATGCTACACATCAACTTGATGCAGACCCAACCTTCATGTCACCATGGAGTCTGATCTAGAGATCTCATTCCAAGGTAATGCGGGTTAGGGGGCTCTTTTCATGGACATGGTACTGGCAGATTGGGTTTAACACATATAGCTTTCTTTAGCTTAGAAATTAGGTTCATTATGCTAGGGCATTAGGGTTTATTTCACACCTACTTTTCATCTTATATTATTGAAAGACAGTGGGGGTCTTTGTATTCATGACTCGTTTTTACAATTCTGTTTCTTGTATTGTTCATTATCCTATTCATTACAGCCCATGCAATTTACAGTAGATTGCAGTCTTGTTAATAAAACCTATTGAAAACTTTACTGCATCTCCTTCATTGCCTATTTATGACTGAGACATGTTGTTTATGTAAGGAAAGAGTAATCTCCAGTCAACCACGACTCCCCTGAGATGTCGCACTCTTGAGTCCATGCGTAAAGGCTGCCACAAATCATCATTTAGGGTGTTATTACAATTTTGGAGGAGGTGTTAATCCGTCCCAAAAGTGACGGTAAAGTGACAGATATACCACCAGCCGTATTACGAGTTCCATAGGATATAATGGACTCGTAATACGGCTGGTGGTATATCCGTCACTTTACCGTCACTTTTGGGCCGGATTAACACCTCCTCCAAAGTTGTAATAACCCCCTTAATCTTTGAGTTTTTGGTGAGGTACTGCTTGTGAGCCGGGAGGGTTGGGCAGACTGTTGTGACTTGTTGCAGGATTGGCCTAGTCGCCTACAAACAAAAATGCTGTCATCCCTAAATCAGCAATCTTGGCTAGAGCAAGAGTCCAACAATGACAGCATCTGCTATAGGAGCAGCTAAAGAAGGTGTATGAAAGGTTCGCACTCTGAGGTGTGAACGAACACCCAGACGTGCATGCCTTAGTTGAAAGCTTAATCCTGCACTTGGCTTGTAATGCAAGCCTGCAAATTGACATTATCTCATTCAAAGAGTACATCTGTGCCATACTACTTGATCCACACTACAAAACATTCTTCCCACTTTCATTCCTTTTTCTGAAGGGGATGTTTCAAAATACAAGAGGTGGATTGTGGAGCAAACCACTGAACTGGAAGAAGAACGGCTGAAACTTAGAGTCCCAGTTCACAGTTCTGGGTTGCTGCCTTCAAATTCCAGAGAGGGCAGTCTTGTCTCACGGCAATTAAAACTGGAACCAAGAACTCTGGCAATGACCGCATCAGAGGAATTGAACCCAACCTCTGCATTGTCTAGGTTTCAAGCAGCAGATCTTAAGTCCAGTGCAGAGACAAAGCCAAAAGGGGTTGAGCAAGTGGCAGCACCAATGACCATTCAGAGAACGTTCCAGGGGTATGTGGATGACCCAAAAAACGTATACGTGGATCAAAACCCATTAGTATACCGGTATGAGAAGATGCGCTAATGGCCAGAGCTCAGCAGGCTGGCAATAAAGTATCTGGCTTGTCCTGTAGCCAGCGTGTCTGCTGAACGTGTGTTCAGTGCAGCTGGTGCGGTTGTTCGAGTGAGAAGTACCAGTATCTCATCTCAAAACATGGAAAGATTAACCATGATCAAAATGAACCAGCATTGTATACCACTTGATCATACCACGCAGAGACACCACAGGAGGAGCAAGAGGATGATTTATCAGAATCAAGTGTGTTTGCTGACCAACTTCTGGGTGAACTACCTGAGTCTGAAGACAAACTCTACTTCCTGGACTGAGAATGCCAGTGCCACTATAGAACTTTGAATATTTTTCTTTTTGAACTTCTTTAAAAAAATGCAAGTGGAATATTGTTTGTGTCAGATTTATTCTACCCCTACCATTTTCAGTCACATATATTGCTGGATTGGAGTTGGACCTGTGTGCAGTGAAAAAGCCCCTACATTCCCTTCAGGACACTGGAGACGTTGCCTGCCTCCCTCACACGTCATTGCCTATACTTTTTAAAAAATTATTTTACATTACCTAGCAGAGCCACCCCAGACGATCATTGATTGAAAGACGGCCACCAGTGCCAATGCCAACTTCCAATATGTTGCTACCATCAAAGATGAGATAATATTTTGTTCAACCACTGTGCTTGGATTGGAAGAGGTAACTACTAACTGTTAGACCAATGAGTGGTGATTTATTGAGTGATTGTGAGGGATGATTGATGTATGTGACTGCTGACAGTGAGTGATGGATTTCAACAAATTTGTAAACTTGTTTCTTATGATTTGCAATATTTGGGGGTTGATGGGTGGTCATTTTTTGCTGAAAGTGATTGACCTTTCAAACTTAGAGAAATTTGCCTGCAGGGTCCACTTCTTTTTTCTGGTTCCTTAGACCAGATCAGTCACTTTAGTTACCAAACACAAACCTACACAAAGTACTCCAGTTCAGTTTCTCTATTTGCACTATACAGGTCTACCTCACTCGGTTGGGACGGCTGGGACAGAGTTACTCAGAATCAGGAGTAGGAGGATGGAAGGACTTGGGCAGGACTACCTCATCAGCTAGAAGGAGAAAGTTATCAATTTCAAAGAGAAACCATGATGATGGTGAAGACTCTGCGTGCGGCCTAGTATTCACTCAGCTCTGTGGACTGGAGAAAAGGGCATTGATTTGGGAAATGCTGCTGAGCGTGTGTTTGCTGCATTGCTGGTTCAAACCTAAAACTCCTCTTATGTTCATGCTCTGTCTTCTTGGTACACTTATGATGAAGCTCACCTTGCTTCCTTTTGTCCTTCTCCTTTACTGTATAATACAGTTACAGTTTTTTCCAATACGGAGACCTACTCCTAGTCCTCTCCTGCACGAACAAAACTTGGTGAAAGCTCAACACTGCAGCTTACCTACAGTACAGGTTCAGCCAGGCACCCAAGAGTGACAGCCATTCCAAGAAGAATGGAGATGCACCACCCAATTTGGCTATACAGTATCCTTTTCCTTTTAGCAATCATAATCTTTAGAACTGAATGGGTTAACTTCAATCCTCCATAATTTGTATTTTTCAAATCTAGAACACATAACATTTAGAGATATAGGGGGTCATTACGACCCTGGCGGCCGGCAGTATGTTGGCGGTAACACCGCCAACAGGCTGGCGGTGTTCCGCCAGCAATTATGACCGTGGCGGAATTGCCACGGCCATACCGCCGGCCCCTCCATTTTCCCGCCAGGATTCCGCCTGGCGGTCATAATATCCAGGGCAACGGTGCAAGCACCGCTGCCCTGGAGATTATGAGTCCCCGACCGCCGGCCTGTCCGTGGCGGTACACACCGCCATTGAAAGGCCGGCAGTAAGGGGACTTGGGGTGCCCCTGGGGGCCCCTGCACTGCCCATGCACTTGGCATGGGCAGTGCAGGGGCCCCCAGGCATAGCCCCGTAGCGCATTTCACTGCCCGAATTGCGGGCAGTGAAATGCGCGACGGGTGCTACTGCACGCGCTGCACATCAGCATTGCCGCCGGTTCTATTATGAGCCGGCTGCAATGTTGATGTGACATTTCCGCTGGGCCTGCGGACGGTAACACTGTTACCGTCCGCTGGCCCAGCGGAAATGTCATAATAGGGAGACAGGAATACCGCCGGCAATGGCAGTATTCTGTCTCCCGCGGCCTCGGCGGTCTTTTCAAAAGACCGCTGAGGTCGTAATGACCGCTCATACTATCTTGGGTCTCTCAGGGGCAGATGGACTGTTTGAAATGCATTTAACTGAACGGTGTCATACTTATCCCTTCATCGTTTCCTTCCACAACAGGTTTCTGACGGTGTACTGCTCAATGAATATTGTTGTGGTTTCTTTTGTGTAGTGTTTGTCTTCATCACAACTTTCCGAAAATCCCTTTTCCTATCCAGTCATTGAGCCCCTAACCTCTTTCCCTGGGCTGTGTGAGTTATTGAGGTGTGAATTAATTTTACACCATAGATGGGTCACACACATGCTGGGGTGGATGTGGTGAAAGCAACACCAACTCACTGCATGACTTTCTATTACCCGACCAATATTCCACACCAGCCCCATCAACATCATCATTAAGGCCTTGTATTGTGTAAATGCTTAACCTTGTCCAACCACTCCTGATGCTGATTCCACTTTTCCTGACTTCATGATTTAATTTCCTAAGTTTAGTTTTTAAATACTAGCTCCCCACACTTGCTCAGAAGAAGCTAATATTGCTTGTTTATTTATCATACCAGGTAGTCTTTGTTGTGTATCAAATACTGTCATGGTGTTAGTCTGGTCTCAGTCTTCCTAAAATTATGATATTATATGACCCACTAATTCTCTGTTTTCTTCCAATATAGTTGTCAGTGATGGATAACCCTTTGATTAATCCTGCAGCTGGAGTTTGCATGGGTTGGAGTGGCACCATCTGTCTTCCCTGTTAGTGCTCTAGCTGCTACTGCTACTACCCCTTACAAGGCCACCTCGGGAAAAACCTTGCAGTAAGAAGACTCCCTTGCTTCATCTGGTCATGTACGAGAAGAACCATGGATTGAAGGGAACTTGTTTAGTTAGTAATTAACTTCTACTGAAGAAGATGTTGTTTATGTGTATCTAAGTTTTGCAGGCAAAATAAGCAATAGTAATCATCCCCTAGTGGTCAATATCGTTGCAGAGGGCAGTAGAGCAAGGGTATAAGTAAATGGCGTACACTTTTTTAGCAGATTTAGAATACAGGCTACATCAAAAGACAGCACTGCAAACTAAAACACCAAAGTAAACATTTGAGGCTTAAATCAACTGAAATCCCCTTTAATTTTTTTATAAATATAAAATCCAACTTTTCTACCCACAACAGGCCCATCCCTCTCCCTTAACAAATAGTCCCATCCCCAAAAACTCCAACAAAAGGCCAAATGGAAACCTGGTCCCAACTCCCTCAGAACCCTCTACATTCACAACAAGTCCTTTCCAACAAAGGGCTCTGAAGAGGGAATTGTCTGTGTAGGTCCAGAGCTGGTCCAGGCTCAGCTCGATCCTAGCAAGCAGGCTCTCCATACTGTCCATCTGCTGCACAATAAAGTGAAGCAATGCCCCGTCAGAGTGGGAGGGTATGACAGCTGGTACAGTTAGGGACCCTGACAGTGGCACCAGTGATGCAGTGGCTGGGAGGCTGGGGCTGGCATGCTGCTGAACTGGGTCCTATGTCAGTTGCAGCTATTCCACCTGTCCTCCTTCAGGACCACCAGCTGCTGGTATTCAGCTTGTATACTCTCCAGCCTTTGTTGCCACAGATATGTTGCTGTCTCCTGCCTGGTGGGTAGTGCTGGTCAACCAGCAGGAGTAGTTGTATCAGAAAAAAAATTAAAAGACAAATTGTACACCATGATCTGGTCAAACACTTTTTAGTAGGTAGTGGGTGGCACAGTAGCAGTACATTACTGGTCCCCTAGGGACATTGGAATTTGATTGGATTATGATTAGGATAGTCACAGGGCCAAATGTATTTGTTTACTCACACATGCCTCACATAAAACGCATTGGCTGTCTGGTAGAAAAGAATTAAGGCAGAATGACACCAGATTAAATAAACAGTGATTTTATTTTTTAAAGGCTTTTCTAGTAACTAAACAAGCATGTTTATTGGGAAAATAAAAATCAATTGCCTCTCATGAGCCATTATGCACTATGGAATACAAGTTGTTGTGCCAAATTAATGGAGGAATGCTAGCCAGCACTTCGAGTACTCTGCTACTGTCTGCTCCAAGGCAGCTGTAGTTGACAACTATCTATCTTTAATTTCAATGGCCCTGCTCTTCCCTAAATGCCTATCACTTAGTTTCTACCCGGACTGCAAAGAGACATAAATAATATATAAGATATATCACACATTTCACATATAAAATGCATATATATTTATCCTGTCTGCCGTAAGTATATGGTGGGGAAAATGATGCACTACAGGGAAAGGAACAGGCTATATAGATTGTATTTGGCACGTTCATCAGAGAATATCCCTTACACCAAACTTGAAATCAAATCAGGCACTTACTAGTTCCCCTTTACTCACTTGCCTCATCCACCATCACAAATTCTTTCCAACAAATTAATTTGCTGGGCAGTACGGAAAGGAAACTGAACTTACTCTACCGAAGGTTAAGGCAGAGGGATTAGGCTGGTAGGTAAGGCTTTTGCTATAATATAGATGCATGTCACTGATCATCGATTCATCATGTGCCTAAGCTTTGGCTTATTCAGTCAATCTATAAATGAAAGTCTAAAGGGGAAAATCTGAACTCACATAGAAAAATCTGTTATGGGAGACAATGAAATATATTTTGGAAACACTTCAAATGGCCATAAAATATGGCACATGCCAAGAATGGATTTTTCAACTTGTTTGGTAGTCTGGGACAGAAGTACTTAGGAAAGAATAAAGGAATGAAGTACTAAGAGGTAAATAAGTGGGCGAAGAGAAACACACCTTGTGTGTTCAGTTTACAATGCATTGAAAACTTTGAGATGCTGCATTAACTGAAGAATATGCAGATTACACAGCTAACACAGCAGTCACAAATTGAACCATACTGAACTGCTTTAGTCATAGGTTGCAAAATGCCATGGGCAAGGAGGGGGTTGATGAATAAAGATGGGTGGAATACATATTTGCCTTGCTCAACAAATACAGTGAGTCAAGGAATTAGTACACAAATTACAGTACCCCAACTTTGAACTATAGCTTTGATAAACATAAAACAAAGTAAGCAAAGTAGGTGAGAAGCATGCCCCTCTCTAGAAGAACTCCCTATTCATCCAAGAAGTTATTCAATCATCCTTTCATTCTTCCTACTATATTTACCCATAGCCACAGTGATTTAAGCTTTACTTTCTCTCATCCAGTCTTTCACTAAAATTCACAATCCATCATCCATCCGTTTAGTATCCACTATCCACCCTTCCCTTCAATCATCCTTTCACCATTCATCGATTTACCCAATACTCACCCATGCTTCCTTTCACCCATCCATGCATCCTTTCCTTTAACTCATTTCAACCATCCTTTCTTTTAACCTTCCGTTCTTTCCAGTTTCTATAACGCCATCATTTTTAGCATACATTGTGTATTCTTGTTGATTTGCAGATAGAAAAGGCCATAACCCAACTACCTCTGTAGCTAGTAACACAGGGGGTTCATAATCACAATGACACCCTTCTAGTGAGTGAGTATAATAGTAATTGTCAAGCAAGCAGTGTGACTTACCACAGCCCGTCTCTGCTGCTGCTTCTCCCCCTGCTCCATCTCCTCCTGCAGCGGCACTTGAGCTGGTGCGACTGGTGGTCAGTGTGGCTAGAAAAAAACATTATACAGTTTTTAGATGCCAGGTACACCTCCCCTTAATTTTTTTAATAAAAAAATGCAACTGGAATTCATCGCTACAGTTTGGTTAGTAATGTAATATCTTATATAAAAAATATCACTGTGGGTATTTTGTTGTTTCACAACGTTAGAAAAGCCAGGTAGTCAAGCCAACCACATTACCTCTTAAGTTAAGCCTGCCTGCCTGACTGCTTGCTGTCAAGCTACCAGAGGGTGAGAATAGGCTAATTTATGGTGTGTATCTGACTTACCCTGGCTAGGATTTTGGTTCCTGCTTGGACAGGGTACATACCTCTGACAACGAGGAACCCAATTTCTAACAGGAATACTTACTACTACATGGGGGAGGTTTTGGGAGGGGTAAGGAGGTGTTAATGGTGTTTGGGGAGGGGGTTAGGGAGGGATATGCACCATGCCACAAAATAGTATGCCCATTCCTACTGACACTTCTGAAGCTACCACAGCCAAACAGTGGTAGATGTAATTCAGCTAAGCCCTGCAGTAAGTCCAGCACCCAAATGGCCAACAACTGGCACCCTGCTGAAATCAGTAATTGCATACTCCTATATTTCTTTCAGATAGAAGGCACACTTGTGAGGAGGCCTGTTTCTTCTTTTGCTGTCTGCCTCTATCTTGTGTTCACAGAACAGGAGACCACCTCTTCTTTTGAGCCAGAGGCACCTCGAGGTAGTCGCTATACATTCTGGAATACATTTTTAACTAAAAGTATGGGAACTGGTATTGTAAAATAAAAAATTATTGGGAAGGTCATTCTCAATAGATCTTGTACAACTTGACCACTTCAACCAAGGTGGTCATCCAAAAGCCATTTACAAGAAAAGGAGGCTTTGATTGTTTCCATGGCATCTCATGCTCCATGGTGTTGCGCTGTCTCTGGATAATCATGCATTTGCAAGATACTCATAAAAGGCATTATGAACATTGGGAACTGTGCAAAGCTGATTTTCTGTGTGGAATTTCAATCTACACAATTGTAAAAGGTCAAGTGTTCCTGCACTTGGATTTACTGGATGCAGGAACAAGAAACATGATTTTACCAGCCAGAAGATCAAGCATGTAAATTCAGTGAAGGGAAAAAGCTGCTTGTAGCTCACAACCATTCAATGACCCATGCTCAAACCTCAGGCAAGGCATGGGACGGTATTACTTGATCTGCCCTGCTAGCCAACATTCTCCACTCCTTCCTTCATCTTCCTCTCCCACCTCTGCTTTACAACAACCACTTGCACACTTTCACCACAACCCCCTGCACACTTTTTCTTTTGGCTCAAAGTTGAACTCCATGAAAAAGGGAATACCACGTGAAAAAACTGGTATATCTGTGTCTGCACTGTAATTCTCCATTATGTGGGGTTTAACTTCTAGTTCCACAGTACTGGTGGATTGTTACTGCATAATACTGGTAATTACTGGTGCAGAGTTTACACGCCTCTAGTACTGTGCAACTTGTAGACCAAACCATGGTGAGCTACTTAAAGGGTTTGGGAATAGATCACCTGGGATGAAAGTTGCAGGTATCACTTCTACCACATCCACAAATATACAATAGGTTTACTCCCACCCACACTTTAATTTCAACAAAAGACAGGACAGTGCAAGATTCCATCTGTTTGTAATCGAGCCATTGATATTACATTGTATAGTTTTTTATATCAGTTTCCCAAACCTTGAAAAATGCAAACTGCTGTTCTGGAATAAACGTTGTTCTGTCTGCTGCCCTGGAGACATTGAGAATTAGACCAATAAAAGTAGATAAATACTTGTTAGCCAGATTTCATATACGCTAATAAATGTAATAATTTGTGATTCCAGCTCATGTAGTAACTATCTAGCACATCTATGGGCACAGTCGGAGGTGATTTGTCGGAGAGACCCTTTGCTCATCCACCTTTAACAGGTATGAGTCGTTCTTTCCTATTTTATCATTGCTTGCAGTGTACAAGGTGTATCGAACAGCTGATCTCTTTTGAATCTACCCTAACATTCCCCTCTCTTAACTTCGCTTCTACCATACCCAGAAGGCACTCCACCCTAGCAAGACTTTTTTTTCTATTGCTTACTTTTGCAAGGCAAAAGGTCATTCAGTAAAGCCTCTCAGTCAATTTCCATTCAACACAGAATGTTTTAACTGTAATAAAGTACTGGATCTCTCAACCTGGAAACTCATGCAGCAAGGACGAAAGCAGACACTGCCTCTAACTGGAGAATAGATCCTGCCTGAAGAGTTGAACAGGTACGAGACTTCATCTTTGGCTACACTTTTGTCTCTGATCCACCTTGCAGATATGTCACTTACTTGTAATATATCAATGCCTGAAAATGTATTTTTATTGGTATTAGGCGCCAATTCTCTTGTGTAGTGGATGAAAGTAGCATGTTGCCTTCTCTCTGTGTCACTGGAAGAAACAAAATCAGTATCATCCAACTTAATATTTACACACAACAATAATCGAACTATTGCACCTGTTTTTACATATTAATCGTTGTTTTCTTTACATAATTTGCTAGTTTTCAACTTTACCCTTTGACGCCATTACATTCTCCTCTTCTATTTTATCAGTTGCTGCCTTTGCAACACTTGCAGCACCAGGATGTCCAGTTCAAAAGTATCAGTTATGATTTATGAATTCAAAAAATAAACCAGAGAATCATATGTATCAATGTATTGATAATTAAAAACATCAATGATTCTTTTCACAGTATAAGTCAACTTTAATATGAAATGTCCATCCAATGCCCTAATAGTACACTTGGCGGTAGACATGTCACACAGTGACCTATGAAATGGCCTCCCCAGAAAAGAAGAAGGGAGGTGTAATGGCAGCCATACTATCAATCTCCACCACCAAATGCGGTAGAATGGGCAAGGGCCTGTACCAATATACGGTAAAGTTCACCTGAGCACATAGATATTATAGCTTCAAACCCTCCTCAGAGAAAGGGCAGAATCTCCCTCTTAGCACTGGGTTGCTTAAAGACCCACACCAGTTTGACCATATGGGTCCTGGGTGCACTGAAGAAAGATTTATTGAGTGGCAGTGGTATATTCAGCAGAAAGATAAAACCGCTTTGGGAGGATCACCATTTTCATAAGGCCTATGCGACATCCACAGAGAGGAGAAGGAGATCCAATGTGTTACCTGCTTTGAAATTTGATCAATGGTTGTGCCATAGTTCTCACAAATGACCATACCCCTATCTCTGGGCGCCCACACCCTCAAATATTTGAGATAGTCTGCACACTGGTGTAAGGGAAACTCATTAGCAAACTGTAATATGTTATCTGAAAGGGCAGAATCTGGGATTTTCTTCAATTAATATAGACACCAAAGGGGATCCAAATCTAAGATATTGGTGAGGTCCCGAATATAAAGGGCCATACAGTGATTTCAAATTTGGCCGACTCATGTTCAGTTGTGTGTATTGAGCATAGTGCTCTCTCAGCCTACGGGCTCCATGGCCCACACAAAGAGGATAGGCAATAGCGGCCAACCCTGCATCCTGTCTTGCGATATCACCAAGCATCAAAGTAGGCAATAATAACATGTACCTTGTCTGTGGGAGATGGATATACTAGTTTTATCCTGCGTAAGAAACTGCGGTATGCCCGTCCTACCTCATATTGTGAAAAGATTGTCCCACTCAGGGGAATTGAATGCCTTGGAAGCTTCTGTCCTGTAGAAGGGCAATTAAGGTTGACATGGTCTGAGATGTTGAGTTGCCAGAAAAAAAACGGACTGATCGAGTCAACCTGTTGGTTATAAGATTAGCTAACATTTTCACATCGCAATTCAATAGTGACAAAAGTAGATATGAGTCACAGTTCTGTGACAATTTATTGGATTTAAAAAGTGTAACAATCACTGCCTCCATCAGGGAAGGGGAAAGGATCCCAGGCTCCTCTTCAAATATTGCAAGCAATTTAGAGGCCAGAGTATCAGCATATGTTTTATAGAACGTTGCAGGCACTATCCAAACCAAGTGCCTTACCGTGGGAAGTGCCCCAAGCACCATCAACAATTTATCTACAGTAAAGGGTTGTTTTAGGAATAGGTAATGAGCATCATTCAGCCATCCTAGGGCTGTGTCCTATAGACAGTCTCATATGGGGAGAAAGCCTCGGCCCAGTAGTAGTGTACAGTTCCTTAAAGTAAAGAGAGGGTATGTGTGGAATCATTTGAATGAGTCACCTATTTTCCTCAACCTCCAGAATATTATGAGTCAACCCTGGGTATCTAATCAAGGTGCCCAGCAGATAGCCGGCCTTTCTCTTCACCATATGTGTTGGCATATTTACCTTGATATTTGCACTGTCTGGCTGCCACATCATTGTATTAAGTGACCTTAATTGAAGCTGCTCTGGAGTAAGGGAATCTTCCCATAGGGCCTTTTTAAAGCTCCTTACTTTCAACCTCTAAGTGTGCACGTGGTGTTGGGTGTTTTTAGCACACTGTTATGTTTTCCCATATATTTACCCCTAATGGTAAATTTGGGCACGGTATGGACAGTCTCCAAAGTACCTTTACTGAATTAAAATAATTCCAGAATTGTAATATTGTATCTGTCTGGATCTGCATTAACATCTCAGCATCGACACCCTGGTCATCCTCAAGGACAAGAGAACAAGAGTTTGATCAGAGAGGGTATGGGCTATGTGCGAGAACTTCCACACCTATGGAGCTACATTTTCGGACAGCAATAAACCAACCTGGAACACGCTCCATATACATAGGAGTAATAAGTACATCTCTAAGCAACAGAAATCTGTGCCTCCAAATATCTATCAGGTCATGATTATGCATAATTGTTGTCAGGTGATTAGCAGCAGCAGATCTGCTACTGGGTGCAACATGTGAGGTACCTAGCTGATCCTGCAGTGTACAGTTGAAATTACTGCCCCATATTAAGGCTTGTGGCTTAATGGAAAGCTGAAATTATATTTTTGTAAATGGTAGTTAGGAGAGGATATTTATGTCACATGATATTGTTAACAGGCCCTCATATTTTAACACAATGATGAATTTCTGAGGCCTCTTTTTAGGTTGCTCTGCCAACATTCAACAGTATCAAAATACAAGAAAGGGTCAATAAATCTCTCCTATGTTATCATGAGTGATATAGGCTTTTAGTAAAGTTCATAAGATAGAATATCACTTGATTGTCCTTGTGAGAAAACACGTTTGGGGGTGCAATAACAACCATGAGTTGGTACTCACCTCTAGTGTCCTGGGGTCTATATACTATAGGACCCAAATTGAAGACTAAGCACTGCTTTTAACACTTGACTGTCATAGTAGTGAGATAGACCAGTCCAAGGCATACACAGGGGACCATTATGGGATAGAAATTCGGAACTCAGCAGTGCACTCTAATAGCATTGAATAAATCTATGTCCAGTCAGTGCTTTCAATTTGAAAAATAAAAAGTTATTCAATTTGCCCACAGCTAGTAACATGCCTTTGGCCTTTAGTGGCTTTCCCACCATTACAACATAAAGGCAATTAAGAGGATAAAAGAATATGAAGGGCATTATTTGACCATGATTGAACAATCTGATGAAGCAGAAGTACCAACACCACAGTGCAAGATCGCCTTTGGTGTGTTCCCTGTGTCTTCTGTGTATTATTTCCCCATTGATAAAATCAAATGCTTGGTTGATATAATCCTGTTATATTATCACATACAATCTGCCAGTGTTTAGGTAGGTCTTACATTATCCTTTCTTTGTAAACAAAAAAGGAGGCAGAGAAATATGTTGAAAATGTGATTACAGGAGAACACACATTTTGTTATAAGGGTAGACCTGGACTCATAAACAGCATGTTTTCTGGTTCCATTGTTTCCATCTTGCTCATTACCCAACAGTTGGGGTGTGAGGAGTTCTGATGGTGAGACTCAGAGATTACTCTCACCAAAGAAATGCAACTGTTTGTGGAACCTGTTTTACATAGTTCACAGCTAGGATTTTTGAGCAAAATGGAAAAGTAAATTTTACATTAAAGCCCATATTTATGAAGCCTTCCCAGCTGAGACGTAACAAGAGGAATACTTTTATTTCTTCTCAGTATTTCCTCTTCCTACATGCTCTGCTTTCTATAGCAGAGATAGAAAGATGTCCCTTTCTACACAAAACAATATGTCCTGTAAAACAGGCATCCTTGCACTATGGTGCAAGGGTGCCTGTGCTATCAATGGCAGCACACAGTGTGCCAGCGCATGGAAGCACAAGAAATGCACCACATATCTTAGTACATATGGCACAATTCTGCTGTCTCCTTTTCATGTAAGGCAGCACAGAATCTTTGCTTGCTGCCATGTGTTGTTTGAAAAATTAGTAAATCTTCTCCCAGGTATCTGAGGGGGTCATTACGAGTTTGGGGGGCGGAAAAGGCCACCCACCAAATTCCCGCAATCAGGTTGCCACCAGTGAAGCCGCCTTCCCGCGGGCACCAATACGAGTTCCCTGCTGGGTCAGTGGGAAACAGCCCACAACATTGATGCTGGTTCATAAATTATCCATCGGCAATGTTGCGGTGCGTAGAGTGTAACATCATCCGTCGCACTTTTGACTGTCTGTGATGCAGGCAGTGAAAAGTGCAATGGGGCTGTCCATGGAGGACCCCTGTCGCCACCAGATTTTACATGACGGTGCAACTGCCATGTAAAAGCTGGCGGAGAGGGGGTCGTAATCCCCAGAGCAATGCTGCATGCGGTGGTGCCCTGGCGGATTAGGATGGCCAGCACCGCCAGTCCTGCCAGTGGAGGGTAACTGGCAGTGCCTGCAGTCCGACCGTGGCAGTCAGACTGCCGCCAAAGTGGTGACACTGCTGTTTTGGTGGCAGTAAGACTACCACTGCGACCCTGGCAGTCTGAAGACCGTCAGAGTCGTAATGAGGCCATTAGTGTCAAATTACACTACTAGCCATAGAGGTTTGATTTTTGTCCCTCAGTGAATTGCACAACTTGTTTGTAGGTCTTTGTCTAGAATGCTTTTTCCAGCAGTGGCTACCTTAACTGACTTTGTTTCGAAGTTCTCCTAATGTTTACAGGTAAGAGACCAAAGGCTTAATGAGATGGTGAGGTCTAAGAGTCTATTTAATTCCAATTCAATAGACAACATACCAAAGGTAGCAATAGCAAGCACAGCACTCCCCATTCATCCAGAGCCTCTTCCAGGGTGGCGGTACACAACAGCAGGGGCCCAAAGTAAAACCTTTCAGAAGTCAGTGCAACAAGGCTAGGGGAACTGGTACATTCCCCTCTAGGCCTCAAAAGTAATCACATACTGGAGTCATCAGTCCTAGAGAGAAAGAATCTAGTTAAAGCCCAGAAAGGCAAGCCAAAAGCCATTGGCTCTCTTGGGAGGAGCCAACAGCAAAGTGGGTCTTTCCTCTTCCTTTCCAAACCTTGTGAAAGTGCTTGCATCATTCTCAACTCTCTTGCCCTTGCTCTCTCATTGAGTAGTAGAAATAGGGCAATTTTAACCATGGGTCGGAACCCCTTCAATCTAATTTTGTCACATACTAGGACTGCCCTACCTTTACAATGCACTCTGAGAGATATCTAAGAGAGTGAAATTCTTCAAAACACAGTCAGATCATACCTCCCTCAAAGCTACTCTCTTTAGGCTAAACACCCTTCTGTGGTAACGTGGACACAGAAGTCTGTTTTTATCCTTTGTCTAGGCTGAGAGCATCTCATGACCTAATTATCATTTGTTTGTGAAATTCAGTCAGGCCCTCCTCTTCCAGCAGTATAAGCTAATACCCTCTGGACTGTGCATCTTGCATAAAGAGCCTTTAATCTGCCAGCTGTGAGTACAGCAATTCTCTCCACTCAGCTAGGCCAAAGGGGAGTGAACTCCATTTTGTCAGGTACATACAAAACTCTTATCTTCAAGTATGTGAAATAATTTGTTTAGAATGGAACTAGACCTAAGTATGAACTTTGAACCCATGCAAATGAATGCATAGCTCTTTGCACTATATACCAACCAGAAAACACCTGTGCACAGATGACCGGGTGGGTCATACCAAAGTCCTAGATCCCTTTTTCCCATCTATGCATGGTCAGCAGGGTATGGGAGGCTGTAGCTCACAAGCCACTTTCAGCAGAGGATGAAACTCCATTTGGCAGTCTCACTCTATTACAGTGGTAAAATAGCAGAGGTCAAGAAAGTGAAAACATTGGGGGTTTTCATAAGTAGAAGCCACTTTCCTACTGTTCTATATTAACTTCAAGCTAAATATTACATATTATTGAAATGCTATTGGTGCTACAACCATATTTACCAACTCGGTTCAATTACATCAATTAGAGTTAATTTAATTAGACCTAAAACAAGTTTCTAAAATCGCTTTCCACATTGGTTACATCATGATAATCCTAAGGGACAGCAAACTATATCAAAGGTGAACACTTTTAATAATTGCCGTAAGATTTTTGCGCCAGAAGTATATAGCATTTTCCCGGTCACAAATGAATTGGGCCAATAGCAACCTAAAAAATGATTTTCTTAAATGTACAAAATGTGATTTGGTAACTGTTTCCGAATCCCATTTTGCATTTGCAATTCGATATTTGAAAGAGGCATGTTAAGGACATCAATCATCAATTAATGCTCATCAATTAATCCAGTTACTCCCAGGGTTTCATTTTCCAGCTCTGGAAGTTCTACCATTAATCGCATGTCTGAGGCCTGTGAGTTTGACTGATTCACTGTACTTTTCTCGCCCCTTGTAGTATGTCCTTCATTTTGAAGGTGATACTTGGCCAATTTCAAACAGCAAATGAATTTGTAAATATTAACTTTCGTTTGTGTATAAATAATAGAACTCTCAAGACTATATATAATATATATATATATATATATATATATATATATATATATATATATATATATATATATATATATAAAACGGTGGCACCACTAGGTAGTTACTGTGAGGACCTATTTTCCATTGGAAAAACGTTTTTGTTTTACCAATAACTTTTGCGCCCTTTTACAAATCTTCATGAAATATTCAAAACTAGTTTGACACTCACTTCAGCTGCTGTCCCAAATGTTTTTGTCAAGCGGGGGCTGACAAAAAGGGGGGGCATAATGCTTTTCCCCATGCAATTTCCCATAGGAATTTTAGACACAACTACAGAATTACACCAAATGTGGCAGAAAGCTAGATCTTGGTCCATAAAGAGTGTTTTTGTAATTTGGTGTCAATCCGTTCAGTAGTTTTGGAGAAATTAAAGACAAATACATTTGTATATTTAGTGATGCAGATCCTCTGTGGATCCTAACGATCTCAAGCTCAGATCTGATTGGCTGCCAACACTTCAACCAGGAAGTGTTGGCAGCCATTATGGGACTTGGGGTCAGTTGTGTCCCAAAACAAAAGTTAAAAAAAAGAGGAGGTAGCAGGTTAGTAATACCCTGACCCCTTAGGGCTGGTGGTGGGGTTTCCCAGGGTCCAAAAAGCATTTATTTTTTATTTCACTTTGAAATCCACAGAGGATCCGTAACTCCCTGTGAAAACAAACAGGCACGGTCTCCCACACTTGTTTAAACTTGGCTCTTGGGTGGGTCAGGTCCAAGGCACAATTTATAGTTAATTATTTTGGGACGGGGTGCACGTGGTCCCCCTCCCTATGGTCAATCTTGGCCCCAGGGACCGCCACCTCCTCAGGGCTGGGCCTTCAAATGATGAAGGGTGCTGCCTGGACCCCCCCCATGGGCATATTTTATGCCCTTTGGTCCACCACCTCCCTGAGTCCATCAAACAATTCAGTAGCCCCCCTCCTGGGCCATATATATTTTGCATAATATGTAAGTGGGAGGGACAGCACTGCTCCCCTCCCAGGCTGTTTTCAGCCCCAGGGACCACCACCTCCCCGGGCCTGGCCCTAACAAAACAAAGGAGAGGGGCAGTGTGGCTCCCTCCTGGAGCCATTAATGGAAGTGGCTGTTCAGAGGATCCGCAGGAAAATTTTAAAACAACCATGGTTCCCATGCTTGCTTTTACAACCCCCTGGGTAGTCCAGGTCTTGGGGTGGATTAATCATTATATGAAGGGGGAGTGGGAGCGGGTGGACCCCTCCCTGGGCTGTCTTTGGCCCCAGGAACTTTATCCCTGACAAAAGGGGAGGGAGGGCTGCGTAGCCCTCACCTTCCAAGCTGATTTCAGCCCTGGGGCCTGGTCGATATTGATAAGGAGAGGGGAGTGTGTGCCCTCACTTCCAGGTCTGTTTCAGTCTTGGAGACTCCCATCCCCTGGGGCCCTTCCAATATTGATAAGGAGAGAGGGCGCTGCATGGCTCCCCACCTGGGCTGATTTTGGCCCTGGTGACCCACCCCAAGGCCTGGCCTTAGCAGAAAACAGGAAGAGGGGCAGTGTGGCCCCACTTCCTGGGCCACCTTCAGCTTCAGGGACCCTGTCCCCTGGAACCAGATATGTATTTAATGGTGAGGGAGCTGCATGACAACTCTCCTGGAGCCATTAATAGCCCAGAGACTGCCACCCCCCTAGGGCCTGCTCCCCATTTTTCTGAGGTGCCCACCCTTGTGGAAATAGTTGTTTGCTGTCACTTGGCAGGAGCTTTGACAGCTACCGCAAAGTGAGAGCAAACAGTAAGTTTGCTCCCAAAGCTGGAAGCTGTGAGTGGATTTTTCATCTTTTTCCCTGCCCACTGTCAAGCGGGCAGGAAAAAAGTTGAAACAGTTGCTCCTGCACTCAGGGAACAGCATTTATTGCTGCTCACTGCATGGCGGCGCACTGATACCGAGGGGGGACTTGATGCTCCCCCCGTGGTCCTCACAATTGCAAACTGAGTGCCCTTGGCACCCAAGAAGAAGTGGTTGAGTCCTGAGGAATGGGGTCCCCAGGGCCACATTTGGCACAGGGTGGGGTGGCCACATGGCTCCCCTTCCCTTTTATGAATTGCCCAGGCCCTGGAGGTTGGGGGGTCCCTGTGCCAAAATCAGGCCAGGGAAAGGAGCCACGCAACCGCCCCCCCTTTCAATTATTGACCAGGCCCGCGGGATGGGGTCCCTGGTGCCAAAATCGACCTGGAGAGGGGGCTGCATGTCTCTGCCCCTCTTATTCTGTTTTTGAGTGGCCTGGTCACTGGGGATGCGATCCCAGGGGCAAAATTCAGCCTAGGAAATGTGGCCACGCAGCCCATCTCCTGTTTTATGAGTCGGCTGGGCCCTGGGAGCTCAGCCAAATAATATATGTTAATACAATAATGGATTAATATTGAGAAAGGGCTATGAGGACCCCTCTCTGAGCTTTTTATGGCCCGAGAACCTCATCCCTCAGGGCCTTTTATTATGAAGTGGTGTCATGTGGCACCCCTCCCTGAGCGTTATTAGGCCCTGGGGACCCCATCTAAATGTGTTGTTTATTTCCAAAGGGGTTGGAGACCATGTGGGCCCCCCTCCCTCTGCTTTTGGCCCTGGGGACCCTATCTCTGGGGGCTCAGTTTAATTAAATGTAGGCACCCCTCTTGCTGTGGGAGTTGGCATTGCCCCAGCCTGGAGAGAGCAGCTATATATCTTCTATACAATCTTTTTATCTGATCAAAAGTCTGCTTCCAACATTCTTTGTGCTTGCTCCAGCATGGTCGAAGACTCCACCGGTACGGGCAGAGAAACTACTGTGTCCAGTGGTGGACTCCCCAGGATACAGTATGTCAGCTGACACTGGATAATGTGGTCCATGGCACCAAAGAAGGTTCAGAGAAGAGAGCCACATGGCTCAGGAAGGTGTGCTCCTCAGGCCCTACCATTGAAGAATTCAGCCTTGCCTACCATTTTCTTCTTTTATCTTTTGATCCTGCTGGAGTCCCAAGGGATGGTAGGAAATGTTGTTTTATAATTATGGCCCTGGCGGGGAGGCACCCCTGGGTCCCTCTCCTGGGTCCTAGAAGGGCATGGTGTCCCTACCCTTTACCCTTATATCATTTTTGTTAATTACCTCAGGACACAGGACTAAGGCCCTCATCATGACGTTGCCGGTAAGTGATAAAGTGGTGGAAATACCGCCAAAAAATTAGGACCATGCCGGTGAGAACTCCCATAGACAGCCAATGTACCACACCATCCACCAGGGTGTTAACACCACGCACGCTGGCAGTCGCCAACAACAGCCAGGCAGAGGACAAAGTACCACCCACCATATTATGACACAGGAAACCGCCAGGATTTCCGGGGCAGTGCCAACGCCATCAAATGCCTGGCGGAAACAGAACACAGAAAACAAAAGACTCACCAACAAGTACACAGAGGACTATGCCGCCGCCATGGATCCGGAACTTCAAGTCTTCCCGATGCTCATCTACTCCATGTTCCACCTGGAACACCCATGCTGACGAAGAAGACCACAGTGTGAGACACACACATGCACAACACACACCATTCACACACACACCATACATACAACCAGCTGCAGACATAAACCAATCGCACATGACATATGGCACAGTAAAACAAGGACCAGATTTCAGAAGTACTGAAAATGTATTAGCAAGGTAAAAGCCACCAGATTTCAGAAGTACTGAAAATGTATTTACAAGGGAAAATCCACCACATGAACCTGATGTGTACAATTGTCCACAAAGGGCCAAATCCCAGTCAAAAGTACAAAGGGCCCACATGGTCACAGGGCACAGTACAAGGCCCAACTTGTCTCCTGACATCAAAAGTACAGAACTCTGCAGGGGCATTGTTAGAAATGGGGTCTTTGGTTGACAGTCAGGTTACCCCCTGTTCAAGCAAAGACCCTCAGTCTAGTCAGGGTAAAAGAGAATCACCCTCAGCTAACCCCTGCTTACCCCCTTGGTAGTTTGGCAGAGCAGTAGGCTTAACTTCAGAGTGCTAGGTGTAAAGTATTTGTACCAACACACACAGTAACTTAATGAAAACACTACAAAATGACACAACACCAGTTTAGAAAAATAGGAAATATTTATCTAAACAGAACAAGACCAAAACAACAACAATCCGACATACACAAGTCAAGTTATGAATTTTTAAAGATTAAACTCAAAAATAGCGCTTAGAAACAAATATGCTTCGATGAGGTGTTAACACGGCGTCGTGACGGAGTCGTTCCCAACAAGCCGACACCAGCGGCGCCGGACACAGAGTCGTGTAGACCCCCAAGTACAGTACCTTTGGTGAAGAGTGAAAACAAGCCGATGCGCGAAGTCGGGGATCGTGGCGTCTGTGCTAAACGTTGAATCCCTGCACTTCGAGCGGCGTCGGTCACTAACGTGGTGCGGCGACTTCCATGGAGTCGCAGACTTCAGCGGGGCTGCAGCGGCGTCGGGCCTGCGAAGAGCGTCACGTTCCAGCGAAGGTTACGGTGTCGGGTGCAGGTGGCGTCACCGGATTCAGCATCAGCGTCGGTCCGGAGTCATCCGAAGTCGATTTCCTTGGATTTCCACCAGCTTTCCTTTCAAGGGACGAGGGACTGGATAGGGCACCACGTGTCAGAGCTGGAGTCTCTCCAGAGACTCCAGGTGCTGGCAGAGAGAAGTCTTTGCTGTCCCTGAGATTTCAAACAACAGGAGGCAAGCTCTAACTCAAGCCCTTGGAGAATTCTTCACAAGATGGAAGGCACACAAAGTCCAGTCTTTGCCCTCTTACTCTGGCAGAAGCAGCACTGCAGGAAAGCTCCACAAAGCACAGTCACAGGCAGGGCAGCACTTCTTCCTCAGCTATCAGCTCTTCTCCAGGCAGAGGTTCCTCTTGGTTCCAGAAGTGTTTCTAAAGTCTGTAGATTTGGGTGCCCTTCTTATACCCATTTTAGTCTTTGAAGTCACCTTTCTTCAAAGGGGAATCATACCTACTTGTGAAATCCTGCCTTGCCCAGGCAAGGCCTCAGGCACACACCAGGGGGTTGGAGTCTGCATTGTCAGAGGCAGGCACAGTCCTTTCAGATGAGAGTGACCACTCCACCCCTCCCTCCTAGCAGAGATGGCTAATCAGGAAATGCAGGTTACACCCCAGCTCCCTTTGTGTCACTGTCTAGTGTGAGGTGAAAAACAACCTAACTGTCAAACTGACCCAGACAGGGAATCCACAAACAAGGCAGAGTCACAGAATGGTTTCAGCAAGAAAATGCTCACTTTCTAAAAGTGGCATTTTCAAACGAACAATCTTAAAATCAACTTTACTAAAAGATGTATTTTTAAATTGTGAGTTCAGGGACCCCAAACTCCACATGTCCATCTACTCTCTATGGGAATCTACACTTTAATCATATTTAAAGGTAGCCCCCATATTATCCTATGAGAGAGACAGGCTTTGCAACAGTGAAAAACGAAGTTGGCCGTATTTCATTGTCAGGACATATAAACCACATTACTAAGGGGGTCATTACAATCCTGGCGGACGGTGTTAAAGGTGCGGTAATACCGCAAACACGTCGGCGGACAAAAAAAGGGAATTATGACCATGGCGGAAACCGCCAACAAAGACAGGCACTTTAACACTCCGACCGCAACGGCGGTACAGACAAACAGCGCTGCGGTCACCGCCAACAGACAGGCAGAAGACAATGTACCGCCCACAGTATCACCACCCGCCAATCCGCCACCTTTTCCGGGACGGATACACCGTGGATAAAAACACGGCGGAAACTGCTTTTGCAATGGGAAAACGCTTACCTTAACACATCCCACGAGGAAGGAGGCCACCATGGAGCCGGAATTACAAATCCTCCCTGCCCTTGTCTTCCTACTCATCTACGAACACCAGCGCCTGTGGCGGCGAAGACAACGGTGAGTACTGCACCTACGACATAGGGGAGGGGGGAGGTAAAAGTCAGAGGGACACACACGCAACACCCCCACCCTCGCACATTACAACACACACACCAATGCATTTCCAAACATCACAGTAACAACCCACAACCCACCCCCGAAGAACGCTAAGACAAAACAAAATCAGTTCAAACATTGTAATGTATCAAAATACATGTTTCAAATATATACAGATATATATAAACTCATTCAAAAGTATATACATTACAAGAAGTAGTGCAGATATGCACATCTCAATGTCCGTGCACCACCGGGCCAAAAATGCATGGGCGAGGCCCACACAAGATACCTGTCCACAAACAGAGAGAACACTGCCGGGGCATCAGAGAGAAATACAACAGGCACCTCAGGGGAAAGGGAAGGGGGGGCACCTCAGTCGGATTACAGCACCACGCCACATCCACGACGGGGCTCCATGCCCATTGATGTATCCTGGGGAGTGCAAAGCCACAGTCTCTCAAGTCTCTACAGTGGGTGGGTTGCCCACTGCCATATCCTGGGGAGTGCAAAGCCACAGTCTCTCAAGTCTCTACAGTGGGTGGCTTGCCCACTGCCATATCCTGGGGAGTGCAAAGCCACAGTCTCTCAAGTCTCTACAGTGGGTGGGTTGCCCACTGTACCATCCTGGGGAGTGCAAAGCCGCAGTCTCTCAAGTGGATAACAGCATTCACTGGTTCTGGAGGGGGACTGGTGCCCAGAGTGCTTCATCCTGTTAAGGATAGAGGTAGTGGATGGATCTCTCCACTGGTTCTGGAGGGGGAATGGTGCCTAGACTGGATTAGGCTCCCCGTGACAGTTCCTGTCCCGTCACTGTCCCAGCTGTACATAGGATAACGATGCTTGATGTGGCGGTCTTTTCCTTCTGCAGCGGTGCTTGCCGTGTTCAGCGGTGCTTTGCCATGGCGGTGTCTGGCCTGTTCAGCGTTGCTTTGCCATGGTGGTCTCTGGGCTGGTCAGCGGTGCTTGCCCTTTTCAGCGGTGCTTTGCCATGGTGGTCTCTGGCCTGTTCAGCGGTGCTTTGCCATGGCGGTCTCTGGGCTGTTCAGCGGTGCTTGCCCTGTTCAACGGTGCTTTGCCATGGCGGTCTCTGGCCTGTTCAGCGGTATTTGCCATGGCGGTCTCTGGCCTGTTCAGCGGTGCTTTGCCATGGCGGTCTCTGACCTGTGCATTGGTGTGTGGCATGACAGTCCCTCATTGCCCAGCGGGGCTGTGGCAGCTGGGGCCCTCCTGGGCACTGACTCCGGCGGTGGTCTCCTGACCAGTGACGATACTTGTGCCTCCTGGGCACTGACTCCGGCGGTGGTCTCCTGACCAGTGACGATACTTGTGCCCTCCTGGGCAATGACTCCGGCGGTGGTCTCCTGACCAGTGATCTCCTGACAAGTGACGATACTTGTGCCCTCCTGGGAAATGACTCCGGCAGTGGTCTCCTGATCAGTGACGATACTTGTGCCCTCCTGGGCACTGACTCCGGCGGTGGTCTCCTGATCAGTGACGATACTTGTGCCCTCCTGGGCAATGACTCCGGCGGTGGCGGTGGTCTCCTGACCAGTGACGATACTTGTGCCCTCCTGAGCAATGACTCCGGCGGTGGTCTCCTGACCAGTGACGATACTTGTGCCCTCCTGGTCAATGACTCCGGCGGTGGCGGTGGTCTCCTGACCAGTGACGATACTTGTGCCCTCCTGGGCAATGACTCCGGCGGTGGCGGTGGTCTCCTGACCAGTGACGATACTTGTGCCCTCCTGGTCAATGACTCCGGTGACGACGGTGCTGGTGGTGGCGTCCCGCCGCCGGGAAGGATGCCGCCCTTCTCCGTCGTGCTGCTCACACCAGGCTGTGCAGACTTCTTCTGGCCCTTCCCCACCTTTGGAGGAGTCACAGCTGACTCTGCAATCCCCCTGGGACCCTTGTGAGTAGTCTTGCCTCCAGAAGTCTTCACCCGGTCCCGTCGGCCACTTTCCAACTTGAGATGCTTTACAGGGGATAGACTGGCAGTGCCTTGGCTCCGTGTCACACTGCCTGCCCTAGTGGCCGGTGCACTCCACACACCTGTAACACGCACCACTGGTACTGGACTCTTTTTGGCTGAGGCGCTACGACGGGACTGATGAATTGGAGGGGTGGGGTTGGGGGCAAAGAGGTCAACATTGCAGAGGGACAGTTTCTGACGGACACTGGGATGGGTAGCTGGAGGGGGTTTGGGAGTGGAGGAAGAGGAGGTGGTTGTAGGAGGTGTCACTTTAGGTGTTTTGGGTGCAGGTGCAGGTACTGGAGGCTGTCGTGAGGTGGATGGATGTTGGGTGTGTGGGTACCCGCGTTTGTGTACTTTGGGAGGGGGCGTCACAGACACACTGGGAGAGGACACAGGGGACATGTAAATGGGAGTGGGGGTGGTGAGTGCAGGTGAGCGGGGTGTGGTGCTGGGTGTTCTGGTGCGAGTCCTAGTGCCTGTGGATGTAGTGCATGCAGGTGAGAGTATAGACGATACTGGGAGGGAGGAGGGAGACGACGAGGAGGGGGACACAGTGGAGGCAGTGGATGTTGTTGTGTCTGCATGTGGGTGATGCTTGTGTGAGTGCCTGTGGGTTGTGTGGTGCCTATGTTTGCCTGAGCTACTTTTGGGTGTTGAGGTATATGCATGCTTGTCTGATGGTGTGCTTGGGACAGGCTGGGGTACAGGGGATTGGGTCTGGGTGGAGGAAGTTGGAAGGGGGAGGCTAGAGACAGGGACGATGGCTGCCATCAGTGCTGAGGCCAGAGATTGCAGGGTTCGATGATGGGAAGCCTGACCAGAATGAATGCCCTCCTGGAATGCATTAGTGGTTGCAACTCCCTTTCTACACCCTGGATGGCATTCGCAATGGTAGACTGCCCAACAGTGAGGGACCTGAGGAGGTCAATGGCCTCCTCACTGAGGGCAGCAGGGGTGACTGGGGCAGGGCCTGAGGTGCCTGGGGCGAAGGTGATGCCCACCCTGCTGGGTGAGCGGGCACAGGGCAAACGCTGAGGGGCTGCTGGGAAGGCGGTGCTGGTAGGGGAGGTGGCGGCTATACCTGTAGAAGTGGGGGGCACAGATGGTGCCGCCACCACAAGGGAGCTCCCATCGGCGGACGAGTCCGTGACGCTGGTTGATGATCCGGTGACCGACGTGTAGCTCCCCTCTCCCTCCGTCCCACTGGTGCATTCTGAGTCAGTGGTGTGGCCCTCCATGGCCATGTGGGATGCAGCTCCCTCGTGCCCCGGTGCCACTGTACCTCCGCCTGATGATGCTGATGCACAAAAGAACAGGGAGAGCAGAAAAAGGGGGAGGGGACGACAGAAGAAAGACAGGCTGAGTGCATGGCTTACAGCTACCGTTGGTGGACAATACAGACACAGCAGCCCCCTGAACTACACCTTGCTCTTGGCCTCTACAGATGCAATTGCTGGGATATGTCCTACATGGCTATGGTGGACATCTGCAAACATGGATGCCACAGGGGCATCTATACCTGTACTTGGCCCACTACTGAGGTGGGGTGGAGTGCCACATGCCCTGCATTACGGAGGGGCCTAGCCTCCATATTTCTGCCTGGTCTAGGTACACCCACAGCCCTCCTCCCCCACCCAGACCCCTCAACTGCGCGCCAAGTCCCCAGAATGAGAGTGTACTCACCCCCTTGTGTCTGCTGTGATGCCCTCAAGCGCCCATCCAACTCCGGGTAGGCCACCGCCAGGATCCGGAACATCAAGGGGGCCATGGTGCGACGGGCACCCCTCCCACGACGGGCCATCCCCAGCTGAGCCTCCGCCGTCTTCTTGCTCCAGCGGCGGATGTCCTCCCATCTTTTCCGGCAGTGGGTGCCCTGTCTCTGGTGGACCCCCAGGGTCCGGACTTCCTTGACGATGGCACGCCAAATGTCCTTCTTCTGGTGGGCGCTGACCTACATGACATGCACAAGGGAAGAAGAGAAGTCATTACCAACTGCACCACTGATGTGAGTGGCGCCCATCCCTACCCTTGCCATGTGGCACACGCATTCATCTTCCCTGAACTCTGCCCCCTTCCCTCTTACAACCAGCCCTCTCCACCCAGGCATAGCCCATACAACGTGCTCCCTGTGTACTTACCTGTTGGTCTGGAGGACCGTAAAGTAGCGTGTACTGGGGGAGGACCCCGTCTACTAGCTTCTCCAACTTCTGAGCAGTGAAGTCAGGGGCCCTTTCCCCAGACGCAGCAGCCATTGTCTCTTCCAGACCGAGGTCACAGCAGCACTTGCAGTGTAGGTCCTCTCCTGTCGAAGATCAGGTATCGAGTGATTGAACAGATAGAAAATGGTGGTCACGTCCGCAGCGGTGATGTCCGCGGCGGTGCGTATTATCACCGCCAGCGCACTTCGTCATTGGCTCCTGGGGCCCATAGGGTCCAATGTTAACCAATGCAGCATTGCGCCGCGGCCTACGACCGCCTACCGCGACGGGGTACAACGCCAGCGCAGTGACCTCACATTCCCATTGTCCCAGTTTAGAGGTCAGGCAGCCGCCATTTCAGGGGCCCACATGGCTTCATTTACTTCTGCGTCACACATAGCTAGGCATACACTCAACACACATACAGGAAGAGTTTTGTGTTTGGTGTCGTGTTCTGTGTATCTGTGGGTACATACCTGGGAATTTGTTGACTCTGTGGTCGATGTTGTCCTTCCTAGGCACCGTCAGATGAGACATTTGAGAAGATGGCGGAATCCTCCGGTGTACCGACCACTGGTGGACCTGTTGATAATAGAGGAGCGACATTTAATCGTCACCTACAGGTTTGACCGTGCCACTAACCAGGAACTATGTACCCAGTTGGAGCCAGACCTGATGTCACCAATCCGCCATCCCACTGGAATCCCCCCTGACGTGCAGGTGCTGTCAGTGCTCCATTTCCTTGCTAGTGGGTCTTTTCAGACAACAGTGGCCATGGCATCAGGGATGTCCCAGCCTATGTTTTCCAACGTGTTGTCCAGAGTGTTGGCTGCCCTGCTGAAACACGTAAGGAGACACATCGTTTTCCCTGAGGTGGAGGATTTGCCCACAGTGAAAGGTGACTTCTATGTCCTTGGACATATCCCCAACATCATAGGTGCTATTGATGGCACCCATGTAGCTCTGGTCCCCCCCCCCACAGGAGTGAACAGGTGTATAGGAACCGGAAGAGTTATCTTTCCATGAATGTACAGATGGTATGTTTGGCAGACCAGTACATCTCCCAGGTAAATGCTATGTTCCCTGGCTCTGTGCATGATGCCTACATCCTGTGGAATAGCAGCATCCCTTATATGATGGGTCAACTCCAGAGGCACCGTGTGTGGTTATTAGGTGACTCTGGTTACCCCAACCTTTCATGGCGAATATGTGACAGAACAACTAGGTCCTAAACAACTATAGCCTAACCACTACTGCTAAACAACTAAAAAGTCTCTACAACTAAGTATTGAACAACTACTGTCTGAACAACTACTGTGTCTGAATAACAATTGCCTGATCAACTAATATATATATATATTCTAAACAACTAATAAACCATAAAAACCAAAAGGAAAACCTTACCTTAAAATTAGTTGTTCAGGCAATTGTTATTCAGACACAGTAGTTGTTCAGACAGTAGTTGTTCAGTACTTAGTTGTAGAGACTTTTTAGTTGTTTAGCAGTAGTGGTTCAGGCAAGTTGTGGTTTAGACCTAGTTGTTCAGGATGTTTCCCTTTCCTGGCTATTGACCCCAGTGAGGAATCCCAGGGCAGAGGAACGCTACAATGAGGCCCATGGGCGGACTAGGAGGGTGATCAAACGCACCTTCGGCCTCCTGAAGGCCAGGTTCAGGTGCCTCCATATGACAGGTGGTTCCCTATTCTACTCACCCAAGAATGTGTGCCAGATCATCATCGCCTGCTCGATGCTTCACAATCTTGCTTTGCGACGCCAGGTGCCTTTTCTGCAGGAGGATGGTCCAGATGGCGGTGTTGTGGCAGATGTGGAGCCTGTGGACAGTGATGAGGAAGAAGCTGAGGAAGAAGACATAGACAACGGGGAGTCCATCATACAGCAATATTTCCAGTGACACACAGGTGAGAAAAAACTTTTTCACATTACATTCACTTTCACACTTCTACCTCTATCCTGTCTGTTATTTAATAGCAGTATTTGGTCACTGAGTTGTACCTTTCCATTACGGTTTCACAGGTGTAGTTACCAACGTGTGTCATCTGCTTGCATCCTTCAAGGACTTGTGATGTGTGACATAGGTATGTTGACATTAAAATTTCGAACGGATTTTGTCATTGTTATAGCTAATACACATTTTCAAAATCACAGACTGACTCCAGATTGTTTTGTGGTTCAAGGGTGTTTATTCAAGTGCTCAAAAATGGAGGGGGGTTGGAAAATGGTGATGGGGGACAGTGGAGGAATGTCCATGGCAGAGTCCAGTCTATTGGTCACAGAGGTGCTTTGCCCATATGGGCATAGGAAGTGGAGCTGGGGAAGTTAAAGTATGGACAGGGTAACAAAGTGGGACAGTGGGAGGACAATCAGGGTGGTCTCATTTCCTGGCGGGGGTCTTGCCATCTTGCTCTGTCCTGTTCATGGATCTCAGGGACCGCTTGCGTGGTGGTTGTCTGTCTGCAGGGGGTGGGGTGCTGGTGTGGTGGTCCTGTGGCGGGGCGTCCTGTCCACTAGCGCCGGCGGAGGTGGTGGGCAGTTCATCGTCCAGGCTAGTGTCAGGGGCCCTTTGGAGTGCCATGGTATCCCTCATGGTTTTTTGTATGTCCTTCAGCACCCCTACGATGGTGCCCAGGGCGGAGCTGATGGTCCTGAGCTCCTCCCTGAACCCCAAATACTGCTCCTCCTGCAGGCGCTGGGTCTCCTGAAACTTGTCCAGGACCGTCGCCATCGTCTCCTGGGTGGTGGTATGCTCCCATGATGGAGAAGAGGGCCTCGTGGAGAGTGGGTACACTGGGCCTGTCTGCCCCCGTCGCACAGCAGCCCTCCCAGTTCCCCTGTGTTCCTGTGCCTCCGTCCCCTGGACTGTGTGCCCACTGCCACTGCTCCCAGGTCCCTGTTGCTGTTGGGGTGGTGGGTTCTCCTGGGTTCCCTGTAGTGGTGGACACACTGCTGATTGACGTGTCCTAGGTACGGAGGTATGGGCCCGCTGGGTGGGTGCTGTGCTGGTGTTACCAGAGGGGGGAAGGTCGTTGTTGGGTTGTGCCTGTACAAGGGGAACCGACTGTCCCGAGGCCCACGATGGTCCGGGCTGGTCATCAGGATCCAGGGTGGCCATAGATGAGCTCAAAGGGGTTAAAGCCAAGTCCCTTTTGAGGCATCTCCCTGTAAGCGAACAGAAGGCATGGCAAGAGGACGTCCCACTTACGCCTCAAGGGCTCTGACAGGCCCTGAATCATGCCTTTCAAGGTGCGGTTGAATCTCTCAACCAGACCATTACTTTGGGGGTGGTAAGGTGTGGTGAACTTGTACGTTACCCCACACACCTTCCACAGAGACTTCAAATAAGTGGATACGATGTTTTTACCTCTATCAGATACCACTTCCTTGGGGAACCCCATGCGGGTAAAAACTCCCATCAAGGCACGTCCCACCACGGGGGCAGTGACCGTCCTTAGAGGAATAGCTTCCGGGTACCGTGTGGCATGGTCCACCAAGACCAGGATGAACCTGTTGCCCATGGCTGTCTTGGGATCCAGAGGCCCCACAATGTCAATTCCTACCCTTTCAAAGGGAGTACTGACTACCGGTAAAGGTTGGATGGGAGCTTTGCATTTCCCCCCACTCTTGCCACTTGCCTGACAAGTCTGACAAGACCTACAATAAGCAGCTGACTGCTTGTGCATCAAGGGCCAGTAAAAGTGGGAGACAAGCCTCTTATAGGTCTTGTCCTGCCCTAGATGTCCTGCCAAAGGCACATCATGAGCCAAACCCAGTAGGAAGGCCCTGAAGCACTGGGGTACCACCAGCACACGAGCTGACCCAGGCTCAGGAACCTTAGGCTCACTATACAGGAGGCCATCCTCCCAATATATCAGGTGAGTACCTGCTGCAGCCCCTCAAGAGTAGGGCACTCCTTCTGCGCTGTGCAGAATACTTCCCTGGTGGGTCCCCCTGCCACTGTGACAGCTCAGGGACCTCCCCCAGTTCAGCCACCTGCTCCCCTGTAGGTTCCAGGGCGTCACCCTCAGGCTCCGCCTCCTCCCGGACCGTGGTAACCTCGGGCCGGTTTCCCGCGCCCCCTACCCTTCCTCTTCTTGGCGGTCCCCTGGGCCACTGTTTCAGGCTCCAGGGGCTCTTGACTACCTTGATTGGCTGCCATAGAGCGGATGGATATGCATACCCACCCAGGCAGACCCAACATCTCCAAGTGAGACCTGTGTTCCACCTCCTTCCAAGGGGAATCATCCAGGTCGTTACCTAGGAAACAATCAACAGGCATGGTTGGACTCACAGCTACTTTCCAGGAACCTGAGACCCCCCCCCCCCATTTAAAGGGAACCTGCGCCACTCTGCAGAGGCGCTCAGAGTTGTCTACTGCAACTACTTGGTGAAGTACCCGGGGATCAATCTGCTCTTCAGACACCAGGTGACCCCTCACTGTATTCACACTGGCTCCTGTGTCTCTCAGAGCCTCCAACCTCTGTCCATTGATGGTCACCCATTGCCTGTACTTCTTAGTGTTATCAGGCACTAGGTTTCTCTGGACCATCTCACTGTCCCCTAGTGAGACAAGGGTCATTTCTGCTGGTTCCCACCCACCTGAAACCAACTCCTCCCCAAGCGCTACACTGGCCAAACCCTGGGACGGTGCACCAGTGGGTGCCGGTGTACTTTTGGGGCATTTGGGGTCCCCCCTCACATGACCCACCTGGTCACATGCATAGCACTTACATGGGGGACCACCTGCCACTGGCCTCCCTTTGGACAACCATGGCTTCTTTTCACTGGGGGGTTGGGAATCCTTACCCTGGGAATCAGTTTGGGGCCCTTTAGAGAACTCACCCTGTTTGCCTTTACCCCCCCTTTCCTCTGAGAGGGACCCTGCCCATCCTTGGCGTGGTCTCCCCCATACCTCTTTTGGAACCCGGTGCTCTCCCAGCGGTCCGCTTCCTGTGCAAGCTTCCTGGGGTCAGTCAGCTTGCTGTCAATGAGGTGCTGGCGCAGCTCTGGAAAACATAAACTGTACAAGTGCTCCCAAGCAATTAAATTGTAAAGCCCCTCATACGTGTTTACCTTGCTGCCCTTCACCCAACCATCCAGTGACCTGCAAAAAGAATCAACACATTCCAACCATGTTTGGGATTCCTTTCTCTTGTAGGATCTAAATTTCTCCTTGTACTGCTCAGGGGTGAGACCATACCTGGTGAGTAAGGCCTCCTTCATGACAGGGTAGGTGAGATCCTGAGCATCCCCTAATGCTGTCAGTGTGTCCCTCCCCTCTGCCTCAAAATGCTTCCACAGGGCTGCCCCACAATGAGCTTCAGGGACCAGGTTCATGTGGAGAGCTGACTTATAACCCTTCAACCACAAGTAGATATCATCCTCCCTCTTATAATCCCTCACAAGGTCTTTTGGGATGTGTACCCTTCTCTCAGGCTGCACTGTAGGATTGCTGCCACCATCCCTACTGGGCTGACTCCTCTGATCTATCTCTTTTAAACTGAGCTCATGAGCCATTGCTAACTTCCTTTCCTCAATGGCCAGGCTTCTCAGTTCCATCTCTAGACTGAGCTTTTTCAGCTCCAATTGGTACTCCCTCTCTGCCTGTCTGTCCTGTAACTCTTCAGGTGTCAGATCCTTGGAGGACACACTGCTACTTGCCCTGGAGACTCTCTCCCTGGGAATAACAGGTCCCCCCACTATGCCATTATGTACTGATTGCCCTCCTTCCTCATCCTCATCCTCCTCCTCATCCTCAGTGTGCCCTCTAGTGCTTCTGGTTGTCACCCAGGCCCTCAGCGCCTTTTTCAGCTCATCCTTCTTGGAAGAACTCTTAATGGGACAACCACAATTTTTACAAAACTACTTTAGCTGAGCCTTTTTATAACTATCCAATTGCTTCAGGTCAAAAACAGCTTCAACTGATGCATCTCCAAGTGGAGACATGATGAAAGGTAAAAAGAGTGCAAAGTTCCAAATGCAGAAACAAGTTCCCAAATGAAGTTCCAGAAAAGTCAATCACAGGATCAGCGAAAAAAGAAACTGAATGCAGAGCAAAAACAGTCCAAATAGAAAAAAACAAAAATCACAAGACTAGTAGTATGTGGTCACGTAGTGGTCTGAACTCAAACAGTAGTGTACACTTAATTACTGTATGTCAAGTACAAACACAAGTCCAAATCCCATCGCTGCTTCCAATGTTAGAAATGGGGTCTTTGGTTGACAGTCAGGTTACCCCCTGTTCAAGCAAGGACCCTCACTCTAGTCAGGGTAAAAGAGAATCACCCTCAGCTAACCCCTGCTTACCCCCTTGGTAGCTTGGCAGAGCAGTAGGCTTAACCTCAGAGTGCTAGGCGTAAAGTATTTGTACCAACACACACAATAACTTAATGAAAACACTACAAAATGACCCAACACCGGTTTAGAAAAATAGGAAATATTTATCTAAACAAAACAAGACCAAAATGACAAAAATCCGACATACACAAGTCAAGTTATCAATTTTTTAAGTTTAAACTAAAAAAATAGCGCTTAGAAACAAAAATGCTTCGATGAGATGTTAACACGGCGTCGTGACGGAGTCGTTCCCAACAAGCCGACACCAGCGGCGCCGGACACGGAGTCGTGTAGACCCCCAAGTACAGTACCTGTGGTGAAGAATGGAAACAAGCCGATGCGCGAAGTCGGGGATCGTGGCGTCTGTGCGAAACGTTGAATCCGTGCACTTCGAGCGGCGTTGGTCACAACGTGGTGCGGCGACCTCCACGGAGTCACGGACTTCAGCGGGGCTGCTGCGGCATCGGGCCTGTGAAGAGCGTCACGTTCCAGCGGAGGTCAAGGCGTCGGGTGCAGGCGGCGTTACCGGATTCAGCAGCGGCGTCGGTCCGGAGTCATCCGAAGTCGATTTCCTTAGATTTCCACTTTCAAGGGCCCAGGAATTGGATAGGGCACCACTTGTCGGGGTAGGAGTCTCTCCAGAGACTCCAGGTGCTGGCAGAGAGAAGTCTTTGCTGTCCCTGAGACTTTAAACAACAGGAGGCAAGCTCTAACTCAAGCCCTTGGAGAATTCTTCACAAGATGGAAGGCACACAAAGTCCAGTCTTTGCCCTCTTACTCTGGCAGAAGCAGCACTGCAGGAAAGCGCCACAAAGCACAGTCACAGGCAGGGTAGCACTTCTTCCTCAGCTATCAGCTCTTCTCCAGGCAGAGGTTCCTCTTGGTTCCAAAAGTGTTTCTAAAGTCTGTAGATTTGGGTGCCCTTCTTATACCCATTTTAGTCTTTGAAGTCACCTTTCTTCAAAGGGGACTCACACCTACTTGTGAAATCCTGCCTTGCCCAGGCAAGGCCTCAGACACACACCAGGGGGTTGGAGTCTGCATTGTCAGAGGCAGGCACAGTCCTTTCAGATGAGAGTGACCACTCCACCCCTCCCTCTTAGCAGAGATGGCTAATCAGGAAATGCAGGTTACACCCCAGCTCCCTTTGTGTCACTGTCTGGTGTGAGGTGAAAAACAACCCAACTGTCAAACTGACCCAGACAGGGAATCCACAAACACGGCAGAGTCTGTGTCTGTGTGTGTGCATGTATGCACGCACCTGTGTAGCTAGTATGGTGCTGGCTCAGGAGCTGTAGGGCCAGTGGAGCTGCAAGGACTTCCCTTGCCCCTCAGTGACTCCTGCTTTGTGGGTACCTCAAGTGGGCACCAAGGCACCCACCTTCATTTAAGAAAGTGGCCAGCTACTGCCAGTTTGAACCTGGGCCCCCACTTTAAAAAAATAACCCAGATCCCGCTGGGAAACATGTCCAGCTATGTCCCAGATTGCCTGCCAGGGGACATAGCTGTTTCCCTGCCCACACCGGCGAGGGCAGGGAAATGTGTGTTTGCTCTTGCATGGTGGGAGCAATCTCAAAGCTCCCGCCAAGTGAAAGCAAACACTTTGGGCCTGATTTAGATCCTGGTAGTGGGGGTTACTCTAACACAAGCATGACAGATATTCCATCTGCCATAATTATGATCCCATTACAGCCTATGGGGATGGTAATATGGTGGATGGAATATCCATCACATTTGTGACCAGTAACACATCCACCAGGATCTAAATCAGGCCCTAAGTTGGCTCCCAGTGGGCAGGAGCCTGAAGAATTCTCCTGCCTGCTGGGAAGGGAGTTTTCATCTATTTCCCTGACAGCACTGATGGGGGCAGAGAATCAAATGAAAATAATGCTCCCACCTTCAGGTAGAAGTATTTTTAGCTGGCTCCTGCTGGGAACTCGGAGTTGGTTGGGGCCTCAGGCACCCATAGCTCCCAAAAACAATAATATGGTGGATGCCCAGGGGGGGCTCTTAGCCTTGTTGGCATGGCCTCGAGTGATGGGAGTCCCTGAGGTCAAAATCAGCCGGGGAGTGGTGATGCAGGACCCCCTTCTTCCTTGGGTAATGGGATGGGGTCCCCAAGGCCAAAATGGGACTGGGAAAGGAGGCTGTACCCCCTTCCCCATTATTAGTTGGCCAGGCCCGAGGAGATGGTCCCCCAGGCCGATATAAGGCAGGGGAGGTGGGGCTATGAGCCCCTCTCTTCCTTTATAATATGGTCAGGCCCTGGGACATGGGTCCCCTGGGCCAGAATTAAGCCCGGGTAGGGGGGCTGTGTCCCCCTTGCCATTGACAATATGGCTGGGCTCTGGGAGATGGAGTCCCTCAGGCTGAAATTGACCTGGGGAGGGGGCTGCGTGCCCCGCATACCTAGAAATCCAGCGGTGGGCCCGAGGATGGGTCCCTGGAGCAAAAAATTGCCCAGGAGGGAGACCACTTACCCCAACCCCTAAAAAGATTTGGTGGACCCCAGTGGATGGAGTCACTGTAACTGAAATCAGCCCAAAAATGTGAGTGCTGCCTTCTCATAGGATTGCATTAGAAATGCCCTGCCTTATGTGTAAGGGGTAATGTCTGATTTATGAGGGGTAACGTAGGCGTGTTTGGTATGGTTGTGATGGTGATAATATATGATGCTTACTGGTGTAGGTGTATTTTTTATTACTATTACAGAAATGCCACTTCTAGAAAGGGCACATTTCTATGTGCTTATGACTCTGGTGTTTTGCAGCTTGACTCCAATCCACGTCTCGGCAGAGTGACAGTTGGGGCTTTGTGCATAATTTCCAGACAGCCTGAACACAGGGAGGGTGGAGGTGTCACAGAGGTGCATCTGCATACTGAATAGTCTTCCTAGATTGAGAGATGGGAAAGGCAGGGCACACCTACATTTGTAAAGGCTGTGCCCTGGCCTCACACAATAGGGTCGTTTACCCCCCACTGATGTTTGGAGCCTGTACTGAAGGAGAGAAGGGGCACTCTCAGAACCAGTTGGAACTGTTTGGAACCTCCTCTTCCTACCATTGTAAAACACAGTAAGGACTGAGTATAAGTACAGGGGAATCTTCCCCACAATTTGGAGACTCTTTGAGTCATCTTGTAAATGGACACAGAAATGCTGGAAGGACGCACCAGGAACCGCCATGGACTGCTGCTGCGGTGCTGACCTGTGACTTGCTTGGTCACTGTAAAGAACTTGCCACTTGCTGTATCCTCTTTGTGCTGACCTGCTGCTGGGTCCCTCCACCTGTGGGCCTTTTCCTGGAACTCTGCTCCTCAGGGGCAGGGTGCTGTGTCCCCTGACCCCTGCATCCACTTTTTAGCATGAGGAGTGCTTCACCTTATTATATAAGCACCTGGAGAGCACTTCATTATGATTACTTTGAGCGCGTGGAGAGCGCTCTGTGTAAATTTCCCCCAGCACCTTGGGAGCGCTTTCTCCATGTAATTCATGGTGCTTGCTTAGCGCTCTGCTGCTGTGAGGATCACCGCCACGATGCAGGCTTTATTTGAGGTTTCAAACGCTTTTGAGAAAGCGCGTCGTGGTGGCAGAAATCACCGCCGCAGCCCGGGGAGGCTGCTTCATCCAAGCGTGAGTGGAGCGCACTTCCTGGTGCCCCCAGGGCACAAAGAAAACCTCTTTTGCCAAAACTGGAGCAAGCGTGCTCCTATTGGTGCCCCTGGGATGAGGACCGCTCCCTAGAGCACCCCCAGGGCACTGGAAAGCCCTACTTTGGGCCGGAACATCGATGAAGACAGGAAGGAGAGTAGGATGCCTCTCCTTCGCCTGTCAAGTCCCGGAGGGCTCCTGTTTAATCTGATGGCGGGGCGGCAGCCTCACCGGAGGCTCACCCCTGCTGCAGACTCCGTATTGGCCCCCTTGTAGGCCAGTGCCAGTTGGTGGTCTCCCCCCGCATTGGAGGGCCAGTGCAGGCCCGGGGGGAACCCCCAAGAAAGCACAGGCCCCAGGAGGGGCCCGTCACAAATCGGAGGGGGTGCATGGCACCCCCTCCCCCTGCATTATACTGAGGACATTGGCCCCCCCTCGTGAGGGCTGGTTGAGGCCCGGGGGGCCCCCAGTGATCATGGGCCCTGTTTTGCACAGAGGAGCACCGGGGGCTCAATTTTTCATCTTCTAGGCACTAGAGGTGCCTTCATCATTAAACCAGGTATTTCCTAGAGGAACAATATATACAATCTAAGTTCTTTCTCAAGACTGTGCTGATTCAGATATTGCCTACCTGCTTTTGATGTGTTGATATATGTATGAACATGTTCCTATTATTGGCATACCATACTAATATGTTTTATGACTTGCCATATGGTTTATAATGTACCTACTATGGGCGTTTATGATATTTTTATGAAAAATGTTTTTGTGTAGTAACGTCTTTCTTGACTACTGCTTATGTTGCAGAATACTGAGTAACCTGTGTGTTATATGTGACTACTGCTAGTTTGCAGAGTAACTAATATGTAATGTTCTGACAACTGTTAAGGTAGCAGAATACTACTGATACATGATGTTTGGTCTAATAATTGTGTTGTGTACAATGCAGTATATTTTCATATAACTGGTGTTGTGTTTCCTTTGTGGTGGGGATAGTGTGTCACGTGTGTTGTGTGTGTTGTGCAAACGCTTTACACATTGCCTCTGGGTTAAGCCTGACTGCTCATGCCAAGCTACCAAGGGGGTGAGCAGGGGTTATCTTGGACGTGTAACTCCCTTGCCCTGACTAGAGTGGGTGCGTTCTGCCTGGCTGAGGTGCATACCCTAGCCACCCAGAAACCCCATTTCTAACAACTACACAATGCAATTGGCTCATTTTACCAAAATATTTTTATCCAGGAAATCTATTACAGAGACAAACAATTTACATGCAAATTCTTTAATGATTTTTCTAGTCTGCTTCACATAGATCCTGCTCTGGCCTCCTCTTACCATCCCGAGATCCCAAGAAAGCCAGCCAGAACAGACTAATAAATTCAATAATAACATATATTGTTTAGTACATGTGACCAACAGGGCACCTAGGTGGGCTTCATTTCTATGGTGATATTCACCTATAATAATTAACTGCTTTCCTCGTTCGGTGCAGTCTATTCCACAGTTACTTTGCATATCCCCTTCAGTGCTTGATCATACAGTCACCACTAGGTCACACCTCATTAGTGATAAATGATATACAGACATTACAAAATGTGCAACAAAAAAAAATCAATGACTACTTTATAAGGGCACAGAACATATATACTAAATGGGCAAACAATGACAAGATAGAGTATTTGGTGTATTTGGCAATGTTCTGTTATCAACACAGAGCTTTTGGTTTCTACAACGACGTGGAAAGTTTGCCACTGCCTTCATTGCCTCCTCTTCTAGCAGCCGCATGATAAATCAAATTGCTATGAAACTGGGATTGCCTTGGCATTTGAAATGACAGTAAGGGGGTCATTCCGACCCTGGCGGTCCATGACCGCCAGGGCCAGGGACCGCGGAAGCACCGCCAACAGGCTGGCGGTGCTTCCAGTCAGAAAAGGGCAACCGGCGGTTTCCCGCCGGTTTACCCCTGGCCCAAGGAATCCGCCATGGTGGCGCTGCTTGCAGGATGGCGGGAACGGGTGTCGTGGGGCCCCTGGGGGCCCATGCACTGCCCATGCCACAGGCATGGGCAGTGCAGGGCCCCCCTAACAGGGCCCCATAAAGATTTTCAGTGTCTGCTGTGCAGACACTGAAAATCACGACTGGTGACACTGCACCCGTCGCACCCCTTCAACTCCGCCGCCTCCATTCGGAGCCGGCTTCATTGTTGAAGGGGCCTTCCCGCTGGGCCGGCGGGCGGCCTTCTGGCGGTCGCCCGCCGGCCCAGTGGGAAAGTCAGAATGACCGCCCCAGTCCTTTGACCGCGGTACGGTCTTTTGGCGGTGCCCGCCGGGGTCGGAATGACCCCCTAAGTCTTCCATGTTTCGCTCTTAAAACCAGTTCTTTTGCCAGCAAGGAGAAAGAAGATTGCCTCTCCAAATAATCGGGGATATGAAGCAATGCAAATGTGTACACATTTCCCAGCTTTATAGAAGGAAATTTAAATAACTGATGGTCTGCAAAGGTATGGTGCTGACGATCGTACACAGGACTCTGCATGGGATGTTCATTCTCCTTACCTAATAAGAGCGTTTCATCATTTTTACTACTAAAAAAATCTGGTAATGTATTGCTCCACTCACTTGAGTGGGGAATACTCTCATGTTTCCAGTCTCTTCAGACAGGTTTTAGCAGCTCTAGCCCTGACTCTACTATATCCACAGTACTTTGTCACCCAGAGGGCTCACTCTCATTCTATGATGCCTGATGGATCATGCGCCGCCAGGAGAATGACATTGGTGTCCACACGGATCCACATGAATGGTGGAGGGTGGGAGGACTTGTCCAAAGGATTATCTCATAGTTTTCTGGGTAGGAGCACGACATCCAATGTCCATAGATTGTTCCATTTCATGGATGAAGTGTTGGCTGTTCTGTCACGTGTAGGTGCTCTGTCCATAGATATGGATTAGGTTTTTGATGGTCTTCGTTGGACATATCCCTTTGCTTTATTACAGCAGATGGGCATTGGGAAGGGCATATTGATTTAGATGAGAATCTTATACACAGACCATGTAGACCCTGTAGCAAGACCCAAGGAAGGACTTGTGGCTGATACATAGGTGCACTAGACATGGTTCCCCCCTATTATCTCTACTATTTGTGAGTGAAATAGAGCCATTGGTGGAGTGGGTGCAACAGAATGGTCCAGATATGGTCTAATGGTGGCAAGTTACATATATTCAATCTCCTTTATACAGGTGGCATTCTGATTTATTTAGCAGACATCGCACAGGGATTGGGTTTGTCATTGCATATACCAGACAACTTTGGTGCCATTTTGAGATTATTAATTAATAAGACCATATCCTGCATACCCCCACTGTGGGAAATTGGGTTACTGGTTGAGGGGGATGATGCCCTACTCAAGGTGCAACCACAATGTCTGTAGGGTGAATCATACGTGAAGCCCATATTAACCTGTGCTTAACCCTCGGGTAGCTTGGCACAAACATATTCAGGCTTAACTTAGAGGCAATGTGTAAAGTATGTATGAAGCACTTCAAACAGTAATAAAGTGAAAACACAACACAGGAAAATCCCACATCGATTTTGAAAAGTATAGTCATGATTTATAAATTATTTGCAACCAAAATGACCAAAGACCAATCAGTAGAACCAGAGATATGCAATTGGAAAGTTTTAAGTGACAACAGAGTCTAGAAGCACAAACTGCCAACTGTGGTTACCTGGTCCCACCAGACCAGGACAAAGTCACAAGTTCAGACTGACTGTGAGAGAGCGTGGGCCTGATACAAATACCAAGTTATGTCCACTGAACAAAGTACCTCGAATCTTGACTGGAGCGTTGCGAGATCCCATGTCAAAGATACATCAGGCAGCAGCAATTTCTAGAGAAGCTCTGAGGCAAGCATCTGAAGTCCAGGCATCGCTGTTGAGGATGCTGTTGACTTGGGGCTTGAGATGCAAAATCCTGCAATCAAGATGCATTGTGCTCTAGCTGTTCTGAAGAAGCTGAAAGGCTATGATGTGGAGTTCTGCATCATCGTGGAGGATGGTGTAGATGACGGGGTTATGATGAGGAAGCCTACATCGAGAATGTGTCACACAGTGGTGGTTCTAATGAAGCTGTAGGCTGTGATGTGAGCATCAAGGATGCATTGTGCTTTGAGGGTTCTCAAGTGGGGCTACGAGAACATGCATTATGGCTCCTACCACAGGATCTGCACTGTACTGACAGAACTTCTTTAGGACCACTTCCAAGGGTCTAGGAATGGAGAGGCATCACTTGGGGAGCAAGGCTCACAGCAGACAGTGTCAGGTACTGGGTTCAAGATGGGGGAGTTTTTTCTGTTCCTGAGGCTCAGATCTGGAGGCTAGACAACTAGCCCTTAGAGTCACACTGGTGGTCCTGGATTCAAGTGCAAGTCCAGTTCTTTCACTCAAGCAGCAGGGCAACAGAGTAGCAGTCCTTCTTGCACAGCAACACAACAGTCCTTCTGAGTCTTCCACAGTTCCAGAGGTGTGCTGAGGAGAGGGACTGGTGGTCCTATTTTGCTTTTAAATGGTGCCTTATCTGAGTAGAGAATGTTCCAAGAGAATTACCTTTGAAGTACTTGAAGTTATCAGCTTCCCTGGCCTAGGCTCCAAACTGTCTGCATGAACAAATGCAGAGGTGACAAGTACTCTGCATAAAAGCAGTCCACAACCTTATCAGTTGAGGACCAATCCAGGCACACCTAATCCCTCTATTGTGTGGCTGTCTCTGAGGGATAAAAGTCCAACTACACCCTGTCATGTTACCAAGGAAGAGGCTGTATGCAACAAATGGTTAAGGCCACAAAAATGCCAAATTTCTAAAAGTGACATTTTCAAAATTATAACTTAAAATCTGACTATACCATCAAAGAGGACTTCTGATTACAATTTCTCAGACACCAGACATGAAATATTTACCTGTTCCCAATCAAATGTTAGCACTCAATAAATGTAATAAGGCAACCCAATGTTATCCTACAGGACAGGTTGACCTCTGAGCAGCGAAAATTAATTTAGTAGTTTTTCACTATCAGGGCATGTAAAACTTGGAAGCACTTGTCCAACCTTTTAATATAATGCACCTTCCCTATGGCCTACCTTAGTGGTGACTTATATGCAATAAAAGGAGAGTTTAAGGATTGGTAAGGGTGTAATTTTGCCAAATCGAATTGGCAGTTTCAAGCTGTATTCAGGCTGCAATGGCAGACCTGTGACATGTTTTAAGGGGCTAATTAGATGGGTGGCACAATACGTACTGCAGGCCCACTAGTCACATTTAATTTATGGGTCCTGAATATATGGTATTCCACTCTAGAAGGGACTTATAAGTAAATAAAAAATGTCAACCAAGTGTAAGCCAAGTTTACCACGGTTAAAGGAGAAAGCACAGGAACTTTAGTACTTGTTAGCAGTGGTAGAGTGCACATAATCCTAAGGCCAATGAAAATGAATTCAATAAGAAATAGGAGGGGAGCAGGCAAAAAGTTTGGTGGAAGACCACCCTAAGACTGCCAGATGTAACAAACAGAGATAAACCACCTCTAAGTGGGGCACCCCTACATACTACATTATTCAATAATCTGCAATACCTCTAACTCTTTGGTGAAGTTCTGGAAGTAGACATGCACAGCTTATACAATGTGTCTATACCACTGTTTTAAAACTATTTAACATGGGCACATGCTGAGACAGCCACTGATGGATAATATATTGTCAACTGAAGCTTTGGCTTTTCTCGTAGATTATTTGCAACAAACTTTGGCTTTGAGCCACAGTCCACTTTGAAACATGCTTCTGCAACCCACATCAGGTGGGCTCAGCCTTTACCTAGTTTAACATGGAGTACTACTTCCAACCCAAACTTCGTGTAGGGTTATGCTTACAAGAGTAGTGTAGAATGTGAAGCAATGGAATGTAACAGGGATAACATTGTAGAAAGATTGCTGGGGGGAGATCTGGAGCTGGACACTGGGAAGGAAGCTGGGAGTTATGTATGCTGCTTAAGAAGATACAAAAAGAATAAATTATCTGTAATCTGGCACCTTCTCTGCGTGATTACTACATGAATTGGCGACGAGGAACTCTGTGCACGGGGCAGAGACATTTATAACTCCCAACCCCTGGATAAAAGAAGCTTCTGGCTGAACAAGGATTGAAACTGAAATAAATGTGAGTAGATTTATTTCAGTTAATGAATCTACACGTCTTTTGTGCAGAGCTTGTAATACCTTTCAGAATTCACCAAAAATGTTGACTTTGAACTTTCTATCCCAGTGTGTGACCAAGCTGCGCATGATACTTAAAAATGTCTGTTTCTTAGGTTCATTTGAGTGTGCTGCTTAACCAAATACGTCACTTTGATTGTGATGTAAGTATTAAATATGCACAGTAACTTAATCGACAATCGGCGCAGTAAATTATTGATTGTGTGCAGTAAATACAAGAGTACAAGTGTTGGTGCGCGCAATGTTTTCTTAAAAGAAAACACAGGCATGTGCAAGTGGAAACAGTGTGGCACCTGCTGTGCACAACATCGGAGCGTGCGATGTGTCTTAAAAAGAAACGACACGTGCACAAGTAAAAACACCATTGTACGTGTGCAAAGCGTCTTAAAAAGAACCAACAACACATGTGGTGAGCGTGGTGTCGTCCTATGCTCAGAATAATTTATTTAATAGAAGTGAATTTCCTGGTATGGTGCTCCAATTAAATATTGTGCTAAGTGCAGATGGCTGTAAAGCTATAAGCTTTGGAAGTAAAACTGAGAAGCAGGATCCAGTACCATTGATGGCATGAAGAGCGAAGAAGGACTATGAATAGAGCTTAACAAAGGAAATAGAAAGAGGACTGTTACATTGATAAAGTGAAGAGTCCACTCAGAACATTGCTAGGATTGTTATTTTAAATGATTATTTTAGACTGTTATTTTTGCTTATTGTTTTGAATTGTTATTTTAGATTGTTATTTTAGTCTGTTAATTTAAATTGTTATTTTTGTCTTTTTTGGTAGTTTGTTGTTTTGTATTCTTTTTTGTAGGATGGCGGAACAGAATATCTCTGCACTACCGTGTTTCTTACCTATACCAGGCGAGCCTGGAAAAGGTGGAAAAATATTTTCACAACATACTTATTAGCCTTAGCTGGTGATAAGTATAGTCCGATTAGGAAGTAAGTGATCTTACTACATCACCTGGGAGCAGAAGGAAGAAGAATTTACGATGACTTACCCAAAATAGCTTTGGGCATGGGTGAGGGTCAGCCCATGAATGTTTATGAAATGTCTCTACAAATGTTGGAAAAACATTTTACCCCCAAGTTATGTATAGTGTTTGAACGTCACAAGTTTTTTTCTTGTGTTCAGACTCAAGATGAAGATGTAATATCCTATGTTGCTGGCTTGAGGGGTTTAGCCGTCACATGTGATTTCCGTGATTTAAGTGAATCTTTAAAAAGAGATCAAATAGTACGTTGCACAAGCAACAAATGGCTGAAGGAGAAGTTATTATCCATGGACCCATCATTGGAAGAATCTATTCAAATTGCGAGAAGTATGGAACATACTGCTGCGTGGATGAGAGAAACTGAGGTAGCCAAAAGTTACACGAAAGATTCAAATAATGAGACCACTGTTGAGGTGAAGGAAGTTAGATCTAAAAGACAGGAAAGAATGCTGGAGAACACTGGAGTAAGAAGTGGTGAGAAGAAGAATACAAATATTTTATGTTTTAGATGCTGATGCCCAGGGCACATCGCTTTCAGTTCAATTTGTACCACGCAAACTGTGACATGTAGATTGTGTGGAAAGAGAGGTCACATAGCTAAAGTATGTAGAACCAAAGGAAAGATAGTAAATAGTAGTGTCAAATCTGTAGATGACATGAAGTATGATCATCAAGAAATTGTGCTAGTGGTTGATTAAATTGAGGAGTTTATTCAGCTTGCCGTAGAATCTATGAATAAGAAGAATTAGAAAAGGGAAAGTTCAAGTAAATTGGAGAAACCTCACTGTGATGTGACAATTGATTCTACAGTGGTGAAAATATTGGTGGAATCTGGTAGTTTGTTTACGCTAATTTCTAGAGGAACTTATGAAGATACTTTGAAGAAAAAACTAGGAGAGTTGTTGGAAGCTGATGTGAAGGCAGTTGGATATGGTGGAAAAATAATTGAAATTATGGGAATGCAGTGGATGGACATTTCATTCAAGAACAGAGGTGTTCATGGTAAGGTGTATGTTACTAGTGAGGGAACAAACTGTGGTATATTGCCGCCGCACCTGCGTGCAGCCGGTCTCCATGGAGACGCCGAGTGTGTTGATCTCGAGCGATCTCCACGGAGAGCGAGGGAGTCGGAGGACGACGGTTGAAGGTGGTCGGATGGCTGGGGCTTATAAAAGAATAAAGAAAACCTTACTTTACCTGCCGGTAGATCGTTTTGTATGTTGGACCCATTTCACATTGGCGACGAGGATGGCTTAAGGTGCCCCAACATCATACTGGATATTTCTACAGATCGAGGAAGTTCAGCTGATTTTCTCCGTGTAAAACAACAGGCTGAGTGTAGCCCGAAGTGAGTGACGTTAGAAGCACTCAGCAGTGAGGAGATTCAGAGCTGTTTTGGTTGAGTGGATTTCCTGGTATGCTGTTTCCTGGAGGAGTGGCCTAAGTTTTTCTTTCCCTTAAAGGGATGGTCTAAGCTACAGCATTTATAGGGGAAGGTGTTCATTGCTGTTCAGCTGACATGGACATTTTTAAAGGAAACATGGCTGGATGGTGACAACTGCATACGGTGACAGGCACACTTTCAAGAACGCTTTAGCCTGTTTCGTAAATTATACAGTGACAGGCACACTTTTATCATCTATGAGCATTTTACATTGTTAAGTACAGTGTACAGTAACTGCAACGTATTTGCATGGGGTGTATCTATTTTGTACAAATACTCATTTAATGGAAAGTGTTTGATGTTATATTTGTAATTGGGGGGTTTAGAATATTGTAATAGTATCAGTTTAGCAATATTTATTGGGAAGTGTTTTGGTTGGTTACTAAAGATTATTTAAAAAAAAAGATAATAATGCAGAATGTAACACCCCCTCCTTTCTTCTTAAGTAGTCCAGGAGATCCAACATATCCGTGGACTAAGTGGAAGAAAATGTTTGTTCATTATGCTAGGGTGTGTGGACCAACACTCAGCGCAGAGAGGAAACATGCACTTTTTATGCACTGTTTGGGGGGTGAGGGTCAAGAGGTACTGGAAAACTTACCAGATTTAAGTATTGAAGAATCTAGAAATCTAAATGAATATGAACTCTGCATTAAGAAATTAGACAAACATTATATTCCGAGAGTCAGTACGATAATGGAAAGATACTATTTTGGCAGAAGAGAACAAGGAAAAGATGAATCGGTGGAGGAGTACATTACAAGTTTGAGGAAACTTGCTGCATCTTGTAAATTTGGAACGCTAGTGGATGAAAGAATAAGAGATCAATTTGTACTAAGGTGCAGTAGCGACAAAATAAGGGAGGAATTGTGGTTAAAAGATGAACCACCTTTGGAAGAAGTAATGTTAGTGGCAAAAGGAGTTGAGCACATGCTTAAGTGTGTTAAAGAGTTAAATTGTAACAAGGGCATGATTGGAGAAATTCCGAAAGTGGATGAAGTAGTATGTGAAGTGAAAAGCAAAGAACTTAGTGTATTGAAGAAAAAAGAGGATGAGTATAAGTTTAAAGGAGAATGTTTTCGTTGTGGGAGGAGTGGTCACAAAGCTAATGCTAGCAACTGCCCAGTATTGAATGTAGTGTGCAATGGGTGTGGGAGGAAAGGTCACTACTATAAATGTTGCCGTAATAAGAAGAAAAGGAATGGAAGTAGCAGCATGACGAGAGAGATTAAAGAGGTGTCTCAGGATGTGGTTTTTCAAGTTAAAACACGTGGTAAGAATGAGGAACATCCGAGTGAGGTAGTGAATGTAGAGGGTGTTGGTTTGTTGATGAAGTTTGATTCCTGTTCACAGTTAACAATTATTTCAAAGAAAAGTTTTGATTTATTAACCAATAAGGATAGAGTGTTAAAAAAAAAGGATGTACGTCCAGGAGGTTATGGTGGACAACCTATAAAAATGTTAGGATATTTTGTGGGTCATCTTGAATTAAAAGGGAGACATTTGATTGGAAAGGTTTATGTGTCCAACCAGGGGGACAACCTTTTAAGTTGGACACATCAGAGATTGCTAAGGGTTGTGTTGAATCCAAATGCACAACCACAGGTGCAAGTGCAGTGTATTAATGGTAGTGAAGGGGAGTTAGTCTCTGAATTTCCTGAAGTGTTTGTGGGGAAGTTAGGGTGTTTAAAAGGATACAAACATAGAATTAAACTGAAGAAGGGTGCCATTCCGGTAGTATACAAAGTGAGGAAAATTCCTTTGGCGTTACAAGATTTAGTGGTGTTAGAACTCAAAAAACTGCAGGATTTGGGTATTATTGAAGAAGTGGAAGCAACAGAATGGTTGGCGCCCATAGTTGTAGCAAGGAAGGGAGATGGAGACATCAGATTATGTGTGGACCTTAGAGCTTTTAACAGAGAGGTTGTTGTTGACAAATTTCCCCTTCCTAATATTGAAGAAATTGTGTCCACAGTTGGGGGAGCAAAATATTTCTCGACACTAGATTTAACATCGGCGTATCATCAGGTAGAGTTGGAGGAACATTCGCAAGAGTTGACGGCATTTATTACACCTTTTGGTGCCTTTAAATTTAAGAGGATGCCTTTTGGACTCGTATCGGCAGCCTCTGTGTTCCAACGCATTATGCATAAGATTTTGGGAAATGTAGTTGGAGTGAAGTGTTATCAGGATGACATTTTGTTTTTTTGCAGATACAGCGACAGAACATTGGGAGCGTGTGAGGATTGTGTTAAGTAGACTAAGTCATGCAGGTTTCTCTCTTAAAAGGAAGAAATGTAGGTTTGGTCTAACAGAAGTGGAATACTTGGGACATTTGATCACAGGAGAAGGTGTAAAACCCAAACCTGAGTTGGTTATGACAATAAAAAGATTATCAAGTCCTCAAACCAAGGATGAAGTGAGTTCTTTTTTGGGGATGGTAGAGTACTATGGAAGACACATCAGGAATTTGTCAGAGAAGACAGAGAACATGAGAGGACTATTAAAGAAGGGGAAGGAGTTCATTTGGGACACTGAATGTGAAAATGAATTTGTAAAAATTAAGGAAGAAATGAATAATGCTCCGTGTCTTCAGGCTTTTAAACCGGGCAGACCTACGTTTATTGTCACTGATGCCAGTGCCAAAGGGTTGGGTGCGATTTTGATGCAAGATGACAAGGGAAAGAAGTGCATGTGCATCTAAAGCTTTGAGTGGTTCCGAGTATAATTACTCAGTAATCGAAAGAGAGTCATTGGCCATACACTGGGCACTAAAGAAATTCAGACATTTTGTTTGGGGTATGGAGTTTGTAGTGTTTTCTGATCACAAACCTTTAGTGGAGGTGTTTAGCAGCAAAGGTTTGAATTGTATATCTGCAAGGATCAGAAGGTGGATCATTTCTTTACAGGAATTCAAATTTAAGGTAGAATATCTTCCGGGCTCTTTAAATTTTAGTGCGGATTGTTTGTCCAGATTAGTTGTGAAAGATGAGAAAGAGGGTGAATGTAAAGTATTACCTGGGCAGGAGGATGATGCTTGTGATTCATTCTGTGATGTATGTGAAATTTCATGTGGGGTGATAACTGAGAATGAGTGGAAAAAAGCCGTGAAGGATGATGTTGAGCTAACTGAGGTGTGCAAAGCATTAGAAAATGGAAGATTTAGATCACTGGATAGAGTATGGAATTTGATAAGAAATGAATTAGCAGAGGATAATGGAATGCTGTTGAGAGGCACGAGATTAGTGCCGCCTGAAGTGTTAAGAACTAGGATCATGAACCAAGCACATGAAGGCCATCTAGGTATAGTTAAAACAAAAGAAAATGTGAGGGAAAATTTCTGGTGGCCAGGAATGGATTTGCAGGTGGAACGAATAGTCAGAGAGTGTATTCAATGCTCACAGAGTGATAAAATATTAAAAACTCACAATGTACCAATGTGTTGTAGGAAGTTGCCATGTAAACCTTGGGATGAGGTCGCTATAGACATTGTTGGCCCATTATCAGGGGAACATGTTAACCCATATCTGATTGTGTTAATTGACTTATATTCCAGGTGGGTAGAAGTCAAAAATGTCGGTGATGTTTCCTCTTCCAGTGTTATAAGTTTTTTAGAAGACATATTTAGGAAAGAAGGTTTTCCAAAATCTTTGTTATCAGACAATGGTCCACAATTTTGTTCTACGATGTTTGAGAAATATATGAGTGAGTGCGGTATCAAGCACAAGAAATCAGCAATATATCATCCCGAGACAAATGGTGCAGTAGAGAGATTTAATAAATTTCTCAAAGAAAGTATCCAACTGGCAAAGGCAAACTTTTTGAATTGGAGAGTAGAGTTGATGAAGAGGATTACAACTTATCGGTTCTCTCCGCATGCTACCACTGGAAAATCACCTTTTATACTGTTCAAGAAAAGGTTACCTAATACCAAGTTGTGTCCCGGTTGGATGGAGTGGAAGAAAAATGGTTTCAATTTAGAAAATTCTGATTGGCGAGATAGAGAACTAAGACTCATAGGGAAGAGAAAACAGGAATTTGATGCGAGGAAAAGGGTTTCAAATGTGAACATATCTGTGGGTGATATAGTAAAGATAAGGGCACATATAGGGTGTGTAAAAGGATAAAAATTCACAAGACCCTACGTAGTTATCAAACTATTTAAGAATGCTATAAAAACTTCAGATGGGAGAATTTGGAACATGAACCGAGTTGTTCAGATTAAGGATGTGGTTCAACCAGAATCGTATATGGAAGATAAAAATACAGGAAGATTTTGGTCAAGAACACATAATGACAGCTCTGATGGTGTGACAAGATGTGATGGGATGAGGAGAAGTAGTCGGAGGAAAGTCTCTCCTGAGCATCTTAAAGACTATGTTTTAAATTGATTGTAATTGTACTATTGTAATGATTGAAAGGTTTACTCTGCATTTTTTAGTGATAGTAGTGCATCCTCTAATTTATGGTGTGTCAAACTTTTGTATGTACGTAATGCAGTTCTTAATGTGAAGTTGTTTGTTATTATAAAGGGGGAGATATGTGGTATATTGCCGCCGCTCCCGCGTGCAGCCGGTCTCCATGGAGACACCGAGTGTGTGGATCTCGAGCGATCTCCACGGAGAGCGAGGGAGTCGGAGGACGACGGTTGAAGGTGGTCGGATGGCTGGGGCTTATAAAAGAATAAAGAAAACCTTACTTTACCTGCCGGTAGATCGTTTTGTATGTTGGACCCATTTCACACAAACCTCCTAGGATGGCGGCATCAGAAAGATTTGGACATTGTACTCGACCCTAATACGGATGAACCAGTCATGATCATGGAGCGGATGGCCACCATAGGAAGTTAGAGACAAATGGGCAATGGTGTGACAAGGTGATGACTAAGTTTCCAAAGGTCTTTACCGACAAGTTGGGCAAATTAAAGGAATTCACTCACCGAATAATATTATAAAACAATGCAATACCAGTAGTGCATAAGGTGAGACCTGTACCGTTTTTAATGAGAGATCCGCTTCAGCGAGAACTGAATAAACTACTGGAGGAAGGAATAATTGAACCCATTGAATCATCTGAATGGTTGGCACCCACTGTTGTAGCACCTAAGGAGGGAAACAAAATTTGTTTATGTATTGACTTGAGGGATCTTAATATAAACATTTTGGTGAATAGACAACCCTTACCAAACATTACAGAAATGTTAAGTTTGATGGGTGGAGGCAAAGTATTTAGTGTTCTAGCTATGCCCGCAGCATATCACCAGGTCAACTTGTATCCGGAATCATGACCTTTGACTTCTTTGTGATGCCGCTGGGGGCATGTCGATATTGTAGGATGCCTTTCGGTTTGGCGTCGGCCTCAGCTGTATTTCAGAGTATAATGCAGAATATTTTTAATGGTCTGGTGTTTCCAGGATGACATAATAGTAGTGGGAGAAAAATGCCAGTTGAGGAAGGATTGTGTGAATTATTTGGGGCATGAGATATCTGCAGAAGGAATTAAACCAAAAAAGAGTATAGTGAAGGCAATCAGTGAAGCTCCCAGACCGGGTGACAAAGATCAGTTGAGATACTTCTTAGGGTTGGCTGAGTATTGCTCAAAATGTATACATAATTTTGCTGATCTTGTGGAACCTTTGAGGTTGATGCTGAAAAAAGGAGCGGAATTTAAGTGGAAAGCTGAGAGCGAGATGGCATTTGAGGAAATCAAGCGGTCGATTGCCAGGGCTCCAAAATTGGGGAATTTTGATGTTAATACGAAAACAGTTGTAATGACTGATGCTAGTAGTGTAGGTCTCGGTGCTGTATTAATTTAGATGGAGGATGGTGAGGAGAGGATTATTGGGTTTGCATCACGCCGGCTCCAAGGAGCTGAATGATCCTATTCTGCTATTAAAAAGGAGGCATTGGCTTGTTGTTGGGGCATAAACCGCTTTAGATATTATTTGTGGGGTTTACCTTTTGTGCTCCGCACAGACCATACGCCACTGTTGAAGATTTTCAAAGCTGGTTGGGGTCTGGAAGGAAGCTTGATGCCTCGTATTTCTAGGTGGTTAATAACCATCATTGATTACAATTTTGAGATGCAGTTTGTGAGGGGAAAGAGAAATGTGGTAGCTGATTGTTTGTCACGGATGCCTATTGATGGAAATTTTGATGAAATGTGTGATATGGAATGTGAAGCATTTTCAATAGATGGAGAGCTGGCACTGGGACAAGATGAATGGGACGAGGCTGTAAGGAGTGATGTGGAATGTAGTGAACTGAGGAAATTCATAATGAGCCAAAATGTGGATGGGACACAAGGAAACTTGAAACCGTATTTGGTGGTGAGTGATGAATTGAGTGTGTAAGGGGGGAAGATATTGAGACGGGACAGAATCGTACCTCCCACGAAATTGAGGATAAGATTAATAAAAATTGTTCATGAGGGGCATTTGGGTAGGAGTTTGACAAAGAGGAGGTTGCAGCAGTTTTACTGGTGTCCTGGGATAGACAGGGATGTGAACAAAATGGTGGAGAAGTGTCAGGCTTGTAGAAATAGTGATAGGACGAAAGTGGTCAGGCAACTGCCTTTGGGATATGTACAATTTCCCGATGCACCGTGGGAGAAGTTAGCGTTGGATTTGTTGGAGCCAGTGGAGAAGTTGGGTAGAAGAAATCGTTTCCTCATGGTCTTGGTGGATTATTACAGCAAGTGGTTTGTGATTAAAAGTGTGGAAAAAATTACTACCAATAGTAGAGTTTCTTAAGGAAACATTTCTGGAGGAAGGTGTTCCTAAGATTTTGGTCACAGATAATGGTGTGCTGTTGGTGTCTATGGCTATGACAGAATTTCTTAGTGAATTAGAGGTGAAGCATGAATGGGTGGCGTTGTTCCGACCACAAGCTAATGGTTTAGTGGAAAGGGTAAATAGGATGGTGATGGAGAACATACAGCTTTCACTAGCAAACTGATAGAACTGGAAGGAGGAGTTGAACAAGATGTTGTGGGTGCATAGAGTGACACCTCATTCTGTGACGGGAGTGTCGCCTTTCATTGCCCTCAAGGGAAGAGAACCAGGAACGAAAGAATCTCCTTGGTGGCTGAGTGAGAAGAAACAAGTTTGGGTGGATCATGAGGACATGAAGGCGAGGGTAAGGTGTTTTCAGAGGAGTAATAAGATGAATTATGATAAAAAGAAAAGCGTGAAGTGTACTGGTGTGAGTTGTGGTGATTTGGTGGAAGTGAGGAAAGTTGGAACTGTAAGGGAGGGTGAGAGTAAGTTTTATGAACCACAAAGGTTAGTAAAGGTGAAGAACTCAGTGGTTAAATTGGAAGATGGTAGAGAGTGGAGCATAGGAAATTTGTGTAAGGTTAAATGTGGGTAGGAATGCTTGCTTGAGTAAATGAATATGTAATAGGGTATGATGTGTATATAGGTATTTCTGTTTTTTTGTTTGTATTATAGGTAATTAAAGTTTCCATAAGATAGAATTTTGGGGTTTTATAAGGGAGGAGGTGTGTTGGGTTATGCTTACAAGAGTAGTATAGAATGTGAAGCAATAGAATGTAAGGGGATAACATTCTAGGAAGATTGCTGGGGGAGAACTGGAGCTGGACACTATGAAGAAAGCTGGGAGTGATATATGCTGCTTAAGAAGATACAACAAGAATAAAGGATCTGTAATCTTGCACCTTCTCTGTGTGATTCCTACACTTCTGATTTATAAATGTTGTACCAAATAACTTTCACCTTGTCCTGAGGACTTATTCTATTTTCATTTGACACAGGCACTCATGTACACACAGATATTAATGTAGGCATGTTGCTAGCAACTTTATTTTTTTTATTGATATAAGGGCTTTTTGTAGTATTATGAATAGGAGTAACAAGGACAATGTAATTTCAAGTGTCATTGGTTTGTCATCAATGATGTCATTTAACATGTAATAAGTGATGCAATATGTGGAATAATAAGCAATGATATCAGTTAGTAAATAATAACTGGAGAATTTGGGGTTTTATTCCATTTTTGATCATTAGTTCTTAACTCATGTCAACACATAACTATAACATGATTTTAACCATTGTTTTTCGGTGAAATCTAACACCAGCTAAGATCTACCTACCATAACTAACTATCATATTACTTAAACCATTGTTTTTCAGTGAATATAAATAGTTACCTCTTTTGCTTATTTTCTCTTTCATCTTTATCACAATAAAATAATTTTAAATGATGTTTTCTACTGTCTATTCTTGTTATACATCAAAAACATTGTAGAAAAATGTTTTCTGTGGCAGAAGATGAGTGCCTCGTTTACCTGTGCTGGACGACCAGAGTGTGCACTATTTAGACGCATTTTGAGACTTGTAGCCATATGACTATCTTTCACTCACATTAGAATGTAAAACTTTGGATTGGCAAAGATGAGGGAAGTTATGCATTTGCTGTATGGTATATATTTTTTAGACACCATTACAGTAATAAAGACTGTGTACTTTGTAAAGGCATGCAGGGTAAACCCCAATTTAATTACAAATACAGTTAGAAAAAAGTGCTTTCTTCCGAGGACCTTGAGGGTTTAGCAGAACTGAGGTACAATGTGATATGCCAAACAAATCTTTTAAAAACAGGTAATGTGGAATGAAATGATAACTGTGGTGAGGGATATCTAGTATGAAATCAGTGTTGTGGAGTGATATTTTCAGGTCTGTGCAGATATATTATGAAAATATTTGTTGAAGATCATGACACCGAAACCTGAAACAAGTAATGCAAGCAGGCCTGGACTAGCAGTGCCAGCTCAGGGCCTTTTCCTTGTAGGCTGTCAGGATGGGGAGCAGTTTTACTTCTGGAAGTTTTTGTTTTTTTTGTTTGCTAGACACTGGGCTGGCGATGTTTCCTGCCTACGGCACTTCATTGTTTTACAAACAAACAATGAAAAACAAATGGTTTCAAAGTATGCCTAGTCAGGCCTCGCTCACCTCAAGGCCATTTGTCTCTTCTGAAGAATAATCACCAGCAGTGCTGACCATCAGGGCATTAGGAAGGCATTGAGGGGCCTGCTGTTGCTTGACTCAGAGAATCCAGTGCATATATGATAAAGGTTCTTCAAAATTCAAAATAGTGTATTATTTTACAATGTGATTGTTAGAGTGCAGTTTAGAATATTAAATTATACCATTGGACTCAGTGACAATTGTTAAAAGTGACTCTAATCATAAACATTCATGCCCCCACCGCTACTGCCCTGACATTGATGCAATTAATAAACAAAGAGGAAAGTTGGTTGCCTTTTTCCCCTTATATGTGGCCTAGGGTGTTACTGTAGAAAGAGTAACTTTACAGTGTCTTGTTTTTGATGTGCTGAAGTGATGTATCTAAAGATGTTCTCATGTGAAGACAAAGGAAAAGGAAGCTCAGTGAAAAAGTAATTGCTGAGTATCACACAATGTGGACAAATGAAAGTCGGGGTTGATGCAAGGTTTCTTGGTTTCACATTGTGCTTTACAGCCACTCTGTGGTTATCTTTCTCTCCCATTTTAGATTGAAGCTTTGTCTTCGAATGAATAAATAATCTTTATTTCAATTATAAATGTAAAAACATCCTGAAATATCATAAAAAGCTTACAATCATACAATAAATATGTAAGAAATCGATGTACCTAAAATCACAGTTAAAAACTATTAAACTTATATAACCTTGTTCCAATAAAGGGCACTTTTTAAAAAGGAACAAACTGCATTAGACAATATATAGGCGGTCATTCTGACCGTGGTGGGCGGCGGTCGCCGCCCGCCATGCGGTTACCGCCGAATGACCGCCCCGCGGTCAAAAGACCGCGGCGGCCATTCCAACTTTCCCGCTGGGCCGGCGGGCGACCGCCAAAAGGCCGCCCGCCGGCCCAGCGGGAAAGCCCCTGCAACGAGGAAGCCGGCTCCGAATGGAGCCGGCGGAGTTGCAGGGGTGCGACGGGTGCAGTGGCACCCGTCGCGGTTTTCACTGTCTGCTAAGCAGACAGTGAAAATCTGTATGGGGCCCTGTGAGGGGGCCCCTGCACTGCCCATGCCAGTGGCATGGGCAGTGCAGGGGCCCCCAGGGGCCCCACGACACCCGTTCCCGCCATCCTGGTCCTGGCGGTGAAGACCGCCAGAAACAGGGTGGCGGGAAGGGGGTCGGAATCCACGGAGGATTCCCTGGGCCAGGGGAAAACCGTCGGGAAACCGCCGGTTCCCCTTTTCTGACCGCAGCTTTACCGCCACGGTCAGAATAGCCCAGGAAGCACCGCCAGCCTGTTGGCGGTGCTTCCGCTGCCCTCCGCCCTGGCGGTCATGGACCGCCAGGGTCAGAATGACCCCCATAGTCACCTAACATTTGCAAATGGAGGAAAGCAAGCCTATATTGATTAGTGCCCTTTGATTTAAGAACAGGAAGCAAAAACCTTTGTTGAAGAGGCTCATAAAACTTACAAAAATACCAGATGGACAAGGTCTGGAGAGAACTACAGTCACAAGGACAGGGTTCAATAGAGGTTGGATCATACTTGCTGGATAGGAAGCACAGGTGATAATGGATTGTACCCAAATGAAAATCCCTAAGACTAGATCTCTCCCAATGCCGTTTCACCCGGGTAAGGTATGGTTCAGGGCTGATAGACGTTTTCAAGAGTAGTAAATTTCTTGAAAATGGTCTCTCCTCCATCTTGTTTACTCTTTTTTTTCTCTAAAAAGGGTAAAAATCAATCCCTTAACCTCTTTAAAAACGCACTTACTGAGCAAACGAGGGATAGTGAACAGTTCAGGCAGACCCACAAAGTCAGCCATGCTCTTTACTTTACAGCGAATTTCAGACCCAACTCATCATGCAAAAAAAAAAAAAAAAAATAGAAGACTCCAGTCCTAGCCCTAGTAATCTTCTGCAGAACCGGTTCTCCTCCCACTGTATGCTGTTACAATTTCAGTAGCCCCATATGACAGCCTCGTACAGTAGCACGTGGTAACACTTCACTTTGTAAATTTGCAGAAACGTACGGATCAGTTTAATGCCCACCATCGCCGCAAACCTAAAAAGCGAACCACGGGCTTTATCAAACCACTGGCAGCGGGTCACAAGGCAAGGGACACAGGAGTTATGTTGGTCAAAAGTGACTCCTAGGCAGTGATAGGTAGCAACCCTAGCAATTGCCTTCCCCTTGAAAGTAATTGGTCCAAGTTTGCTGATCCGCTTTCCACAAGCCATGTAATGGGTTCTAGCAATATTAGTATCTATTTCTAAATCATCCATAAACTCCACAAAAGAATCAACAAGCCACTTAACCCCATTTAGGGTGCAAGAAAGAAGTACAGTGTTGTATCCATGTAAGTTGGACGGCAAGGTTATAAACTTCACTGTAGGCAAGTCCTTCCCATTTGCTATGAGGAAAAGATTTAAACCATTAATATATAGCAAAAACAGAATAGGCACTAAAACACATCCTTGTCTGACCCCTCTAAGGAGGCTAAAATAATGTATCTCCATTCTGGCCATATCTAACACAGGCATTTACACAACTGTGGAGGGCCCATAGAAATTCTACCAGGGGCTGGGGAAAACTGAGTTCTGTTAAAATACTCCACAGTTTAGACCTATTTCCAGGTCAAACACACTGCTTAGGTCCATAAAAGCCAAGTATAATGCCCCCTTCTTGGCTACCACATATTTTCCTATAATCAATTTGAGGTTTAAGCATTGTTCCATGGTTCCCCTCCCTTCCCAAAACCTATACTGAGCAGAACAAAGATTATTATTGGTTTGTGCCCAATCCTCAGTACTTCGCAGGATAATCCGACCTATGACTTTGACCACAGAATTAAGCAAATAAATAGGTCTATAGCAAGCTGGGTCCTGCCTACTGCCCTTTTTAAACACAGAGACAATCACTGCTGTTTTCCATGAGCTGGGAATATTTGTTACAGAGGCAGCATTTAATATGTTGATAAGCATCGGCCCAAAGTACAATATCAGATTTATAAAGGTCCATGGGGACTCCCTCAGGCCTGGGTGTTTTGTTTGTAGGGCTTGCCAAGATAGCTAAACAGACTTCCTCCACCTCAAAACAAATGCCTGAATGGGTCATATGTGCCTCCTCTGGACCAGAGATAACTCCACGCTCCTCTAGGCATATATCTTTTCATAATGAGTCACCCACTGGGAGGGGGTAATGGAAGAACCTATTTCATTAATTGGGCACTAAATGGCCTTATTTCCACTTACAATAGCTCAAAAGCTCCTTGCATCCTTGACATTGCAAGAATTAGTTAGATCCTCTCACAACTTATCCTTCTGATACAGCTTCCTAGCCCTTATATTTTTCATGTAAACAGCTCTACCCAAGCTGATGGTCTGGGAAATTCTTGGTAAAGCGTTGAGGGCAGCATGCAACTGTAGGTTAGCTGCTCTGCATTCCCTGTTGAACCATACCTTCTTAGGGTCTACGCACCCCAAATTACTCACCCATGATAGTTTTTTATAGAAATATTTAGCTTATTGGAAGCCTCTAAAACACCACTAGGGGATGATCCTAGAATTAACAAGGTTTCTGTAATCAGAAGTAAATTGACAGTAGCAAACTTATCCTTTAACACGAGGATAGATATACAGCGCCAGCTAACTTTTCGCCCCTGGTCTTTAACTACCAAACCCATGAGTGCTGGAGAAGGGTCAAAATTACCTTAACCTAGTATAACAACCTCACCTCAATAAGATTATGGTCCCTATAGAGTGTTTCATGGATCTTGCCAAAGCAAAAAATACAACCAAGGGACCTGGAGACAAACAAAATATGTAACCAAACCTCTGCCCCACCCAGCAAAGGTTGGTCATTGATTGATAAAATCACCCCCACTTCAAAGGCATTACTCAGGCCCTCAGACCCAAGTACTTTTCTCGAATATCTCCCGCTAATGTCTGAGGTCTGCGAGCAAAGTGAAATATCCCTGGTCAAAAAGGGATTAGAAGGGATGATATTAAGGCCCAATTTAGTATTAAAATCACCCCCAATAGCACATTTGAAAGGTTATACTTATAAAAGGATTTCACTTCAAGGACTGACAGTACATAAAATAGCCCATCGATCTGACATCTATCCCCCCACACAGCATTATAAACATTTATCACAAAGAAGTGGAAGTCTTTAGTAACCACAACCTACAGGATTTGGATTCTGCGGATTCTGCTATGCCCTATAGGAATTTGTATGACACTTAACAGCTTTGTAATACCAACCAAAATGGCTAACCCTCCCATGTGTGAACATTAAGAGAGGGAGCGGCTAGGACCACAAAAGTCTGATATCCATCCAGGGTACATTGCTCCTTGGCCCATGTCTCCTGCATGCATGAACACATCGAACTGGATAATAAACCCTATCTACTCTGGATCAAGTAATTTCGACTTTATGTCTGCAATATTCCTGGAGCCAAAACTTATAGTATTATTATCTGAACGGATCTTGCCCTTGCTTATAGTGGGAGAACATACATTGCTGACAATAGAAGGGCTGCAAGACTGAGCAACTCAATCATTACTGTCAAGGCCTGTGAGGGGGGGAGAAACCTGTTTAAAGTATGGAATGGGCATTGGGTTTGAATGTCCAACTCACCCCCAAACCTCTGCCCACCCCCATAACGCGGCTGTTGGTGCCTGTAAAAAAAAAATACACAAAAAAAAAAAAACTAGAGGCCCGAAAGTTTATACCTGCCTCTGTGAGTGACATTGACTTGTACTGATAACAAGGCACCTTGCCAAACCGGGTGTCTTACAATTTATTACTATACAATTCTCATTAGCATTTTGTGGCACTGTGCCTGACCCACCCAAACCTTCTCACAAAAAGGATATCACTGTATTCATTAATGTTAAAGCTGGAATTTACACACAATAATTGGCAAACCTTGTTTTTCAAAGCTAGGGTGTTCTCCTCAGAAGAGGAAGTATATTGTGGGACCCTCATCATGACTGTCAAATAAGGGCCTCATTCTGCAGGTAAATTAAGGCGGGGCAGCCGATTGCCATATGCAGGACACTCCCATTGTCCTTCTGCTCTGCTTTCTTACCCCCCACTCTCTGGTTGTCCCCCCCATGTGTTGGTACACTAGTTGGGTGTACTTCCCCAAAGCCAGCTGGAACAACATGCCTTGGGATGTGGGGCAGGGTGTGGCGTGGTATTACCAGCCAGAAGACTTTTAGTCGGACAACCCCTGCTTCTGGCCCCAGAGGCTCCTGAAAATCCCGAGTAGATCAATACTGAAGGTGATTCTGTGGACATACTGGGGGACATTTTAGATAAGGACAACAAAGTGGCTTCCAATTCCTATCCACTAAGGGTGCAATGCTCTTAGCGAGTAAGTCTCTGAATTTGTCCATGATAATATCCCAGTCAAAGTCTGGCACTTCTCGCTCTTCATGCATAACCACATATTCCTGATAGGCAACAGGCAGCATACACATGTTGCAGGTACGAGCTGTGGACCTTAAATGTGTAACCCGCTTGGATTGTCGTTTCCTCTCAACTAGGGGAGCACAAGCGGTACTAGGGGATGTTTCACACCTTGCAGACACCACCTTCCCGGGGGTTCCTCCTGCACGGATGTCACAGTCATGGATAAAGAATCAGCTATCGCCTCTGAGCCGAGGCATGCATACTGGCAAGATGAAGAGGGGGGAATCGAGCCTTCTCCAACATCCCATGCATCCATAGTCAGACGTGCTCCACCTCATCTAGTTCTTTAGCAATAACGCATACCCCTCAAGCTAGATGAGAATCTAGGCCCATATCGTTATTTTTTTACGCAAATCGGGCTATGCATCATTTTCCGCCTCCGCCTCCTGGCCGTGCGTCATTATTGCGCGGTAGCATAAATAAGGCGCACAGGAGTTTAAGGGGGTTATTCTAACTTTGGAGGAGTGTTAATCCGTCCCAAAAGTGACGGTAAAGTGACGGATATACCACCAGCCGTATTACGAGTTCCATAGGATATAATGGACTCGTAATACGGCTGGTGGTAAATCCGTCACTTTTCCGTCACTTTTGGGACGGATTAACACCTCCTCCAAAGTTAGAATAACCCCCTAAGTCATTTTTTGGACGGGAATGCCTACCTTGCATGTCCTTGCATGTCATTAACGCAAGGCAGTTTCCCACATTCAAAAAATGACACACATGGAGGAATTTTGACGTCCGCGGGCTCAGGCATCAAAGTTTAAATATGGTGCACGGTTTGCGCTGAATATGCGTCAAATTTTTTGACGCACATTCAGCGCAAACAGAGTATAAATATGCCCCCTAGTGTGGTACCCTGGCCGGACTTACTGGCAGTGTCCTTCTCCCTTTGTAGTTTACGTTTACCCATTGTAGATCACTAAAAATTATAAAGTCAATAATGTAGACAAGAAGGGGGTGCCCAAAGTCAATAAATCAAAGCTCTCAACGGGCTGGAGTCAAATTGCAGGAGTCTAAGTCAGGAAAAACCAAGAGGCATGTTTATACTCTGCTACCGTGCAATAATGACGCAAGGCCGGGAGGCGGAGGCGGAAAATGATGCACAGCCCGATTTGCGTAACAAAATAACGCCTGGGTCAGGGCAAACACACCTGTACTTAATGAGAACACACAGAAGCAACAGCAGAGCTCCAAAAGGAAGACATGGAGGTGCTTTTTATCCAGCATGCATGCAGACGCCGAGCACAGGACCAACAACAGCAGCTTCCACAACACCAGCAGGGACCCCAAAGGCAACGCAGAAGGCAGGAGAGGATATTCCGCACCAGGACAACCCTTCTGGGATTTCGCCAACAAGACATCATTCAGAGGTACAGGCTCAACTGGCAAGACATTCAGCAGCTGCTGCGCAACATTGAGCCACAGTTGGCACCCAGCTTGCAGACACCCTGCACCATTTCACAAGAAACCAAGCTGCTAGCTGTACTCCACATGTTGGCAAGTGGCTCCTTTTAAACCACTGGTGCCATGGTTGCTGGGATCTCACAGCCATCATTCTATGCCTTCCTACCCAAGGTACTGGATGCTATCATCTCCCTCACACCCTGCCACATCAGCTTCCCCAACAGACAGCAGAAGCAGCAGGAGACAAAACAGGGGTTTTACCAAATTAATGGCTTCCAACACGTCCTTGGTGCCATTGACTGCACACATGTACGCCTTGTGCCACCTGCTGCAACCGAACATCTATACCGCAAAAGGAAGCACACACATTCCATCAATGTGCAGGCCATTGTCGATCACCAGGGTTTGATCACCAACATCGTGGCAAAGTATCCTGGTAGTGTACATGATTCATTCATCTTCCGCCACAGCACCATCAATCAACACTTCCAGGATGGACGATATGGAAATGGCCTACTTGTTGGTAAGTACAGAAACCCAGTTATATACACACTGCACAGCAACCCTCTAGGATACATAACACATACACCACGTCATCGGCACGTGAACAGGAAGACAATGAGGTAGTGACTCCACCGCTAGGCATGTTTGATATCCTCACCCAATGGGATAAACACCTAGGGACAAATGACAGTTCCACCTAATATCAGACGCCACTCCACAGACACAGGGGGACAATTTAAAACAACCCAATGACTAAGACATGGCTCCAACTGGCAGTACAATTCGAAAGATTAATCTTTCAGTATCACATCAATAACACTTAATCAAACACCCTTCCAACCAATACGTACTGTGTAAGGGGTGTGTAATGTGTTTTGCTGCAGGTCAAACACCATGACACACATAGCATGATAATCACTACAATGAAGGTCACATGCAACCATTGAGGCTGTACCAATATCTCACATCACTCCTGCTCTCACATTGCCCACTACCAATAAGCAAGTGGACTGTGCGAAGAACACATCTTCATGGGACAATATTGAAAGTGCACATTCCTACACATACGCATTGCAACAAATTAACACACACACAACAGATGTACAGGCATACAGACCTTCTGAAACTCAAAATCACAACCTCAAAACCAAGTTAGCCATCCGAACTAGAACATGTTCAGTAGTATAGGTACACATTACAACCTGATTCGACTTAGCAAGGGCAGAGAAATAGGGCTGCAGTGAACTTGTCACACATGTGAAATTAGTGCATAGTCAATTGTTAACACGTCAGTGCTGACAACGTACAGAGATGTGTTGCACATTGTCACCTTGACAAATCTAAGGGTCTCACTGATGGTTAAATAATTCTATTGCATATGTGAAATTGGATGGGATGTTTAGGGTATATAGATGCAACAGTGTACCACTGTGAAATTGATTCTGTGTATGGAAGTATCATGTCAACCCCAGTTAAGACACAAGAACACCTAGTTCACATGACACAATGCAAGGGAGTACACACTGTACTGCAACTCAACAAAAATACTGCTGACATCCGGTCAACAGCCAAACACCCGTTCAGATAAGGAAACAACCCAATGCTAATGGTACATCCTAGAAGCCCAGGATTCCCCACAATAACACAAACACCGATGAGTCACAGACAACACAAGAGACCAACTGCCATGCAAAGTGATATTTATGGTGCAAGGTACATCAACATGTTCTCACTCATTTTCTCTTTCAGCTGATCAGGGGTATGGGATACAGCCATGGATCCTGACCCCGTTTGCAAACCCAAGCACTGCAGCAGAGCGTGCCTATAAAGAGGCACATAGGAGGACACGCACCATAGTCGAGAGGACCTTTAGCATCCTGAAGTCAAGATTCATCTGCCTCGACATCACCGGAGGCAGCCTCCTATACTCACCAGAAATGGTATGCAAAATAATTTTGACCTGTGCCATCCTGCACAACATATGTTTAAGAAGGAACATTCCCCTGTATGAACCCGACCCACAAATGCCTGAAGAGGAGGAAGAGGAGGATGCTGTCCATCAACATGAGGGGGACCATCCAAACACAGCTGCAGGATTGCGTCGGGGACAACATATTGTCCAAAATTTCTTTTAACTCTACTCATCCATCACCACTGTCTTACCATATGTCAATAAACACCTATACTATTCACTATATCATGGTCTGGATAATCATTTTTGCATAACATTCTCTCTAACTATCAGAATCAGAGTGTAGCCTCATGGAGCATTGCTGAAATACAGATTAGGACACAGAAAAATCCAAATCTATTTTGATGAGTATGAATGTACAGCCACATTCACACACACTGTAAATTACATATATCCTGTACTTTTCACATTTGAAGGGCAGTAGCAGAGGACCACACCTATTTCACACATTCATGTTGGCAACATGGTTCATCGCAGCATATGGCACACAACTAAGACACCATCAGTCAATAAGGGAAACAAAATGCCTCATACATGAGGCAGTGGATGTGCTATTGCATTGGTGACAAGAAGGTATGACCAGACCCATGACAGCAGTAAGTCTTACATCACCTATCTTTGCAAGGACTATGTGTGACACGATTTCCATATAAGAAGCAAATTGATAGCACAAGTGCCCCAGGTATGACTAGCATTGCTCACATGACAACCCCTGCACATGGCAGCCCGTGTCCTAAGTCCAGCCACACCCATGTTCCCTGTCTAAGCCCACCCTTCTTCAGAGGTCCCTGGAATGTGAATATGTGTCCCCAGATAATCCCTCCTCTACACACACCCAGACTCACAATGTTAATCCAGTGTGCTTCCCTCTTTAGCATGGTATGCCATAGTCATTGTACTTCTGTCTGCATGGAGGTCAGGTTAAATAATGCACTGCCTTGTAGTCTGTAGGACCTGTAATCACCTGTACATTGCTTACCATGTGAAAGGTACTGTTGGCCCTTTGAACTTGAATCTCACCTACAGGACTTGTGAGAGACTGATGCTGCACACACCTGTGAGCACCTCCATGGAGACCAGCCATTTGAACATGCACTGCCCTTACAGCTGCCTGGAACATCATTGAAGCTGCCATTTTATCTATAACACTGTTGTGCATTGCCGTAAAAATCAGCTGTGTAACACAGCCCTTGGGTTAATGTGTTACGTTCCAACACACAGGAGAAACACAGTTTTCAGTTTCCACAGTGTTGTTCCACCTTTGACCAGTCTCAGTCTGACCACTGTGTATTTACCTTGTTAAATGTTTGGATCCTGATTGACCCTGCATCCTGTTAGCCTGACTGGTTCCTATCTTTGCATTACCCTAAAGGTTCCTTGTGGCTACATTTGTATCATAGTTGCTTTGCCAGCCCTCACTTTCCTCCTGGGGTATTGCGTCTGGTGGGTCTACAATGCATACTCAAATACATTGTATACCATAATCAGTTTATTTATCATACCATGGGGGGAACTTGTCTCCAAATAGCCGAATCATGGCCTATCCCTTGTCTGGGTTTCATGTATGCATGACTGACAAATATTGACAGTGTAACATGGCTGTATGCATGGATTGGGTATGGTGCCTCCAGCACAACAAACAACATCAGATAATGTGCATGAAATGTCTACACATGTTGGGACCCTGACAGTCCACACACTGATTCACATTACTCCCAACATATTGATGGGGCTTGCGTGGTGAATAGCTGTGAGATTAATCAGCACAGAGGCACTGATGTTCTCAGATGCAGTGGGAATTTTAGAGGCCAACCTGTGTATAAATTTTGTGAGGACACCTGCCGGTATAAGCACCCTGAGACATTAACTTTGTCAGAACACAACAAGGTTGTCCTGTTGACAGTCTCATAACACGTCTGTAGTGTTAGAGCTGGACTATCCCCATGTGTGTTTTCAATTCCTCATTGGCTTTCCTTCGATTGATCTGCGAAGGATACTGTAGTAGGTCGAACGGTATAATAACCCACAGAGAGTAAGTATGATGGTCAGAAAAAAAAAAAGGTTTATTGGGGTTTTTATAGAAACGTCTCTGTTAGAAATGGGGTCTTTGGTTGACAGTCTGGTTACCCCCTGTTCAAGCAAGGACCCTCACTCTAGTTAGGATAAAAGAGAATCACCCTCAGCTAACCCCTGCTTACCCCCTTGGTAGCTTGGCAGAGCAGTAGGCTTAACCTCAGAGTGCTGGGCGTAAAGTATTTGTACCAACACACACAGTAACTTAATGAAAACACTACAAAATGACACAACACCAGTTTAGAAAAATAGGAAATATTTATCTAGACAAAACAAGACCAAAACGACAAAAATCCAACATACACAAGTCAAGTTATGATTTTTTAAAAGTTTAAAATAAAAAGAGTCTTTAGGTAGTTGTAACAACACAATAGCGCTGCTAGCGTGAAAATGTACCTGGTTTGCGGCAAAAATAACCCCGCACGGGCGGTGTGCGTCGAAAATAACCCTGCACGGGTATATGCGTCGAAAACAGCTCGGCACGGCGAGGCGCGTCGAAAAAGCCAGCCACGCGACGGTCCGAAAGTCCCGCGGCGCTGGTTGCGATCTCTCAGCCTTCGTCAGCGATGCTGCGCGTCGTTTCTCCTGCTCCGGGCGTCGATTCTCCGGTCGCGTTTCCAGCGGCGTCGTTTCTCAGCTGCGGAGCCGGCGTCGCGTCGTTTTCTCAGCCGCGATCGGATTTGCGTCGATCTTTTCTCCGCACGGTGCTCGGTGCGTGTATTTTTGTCCTTAGGCTGCCAGCCTCTCCTTTCAGGGTCCCAGGAACTGGAAGGGCACCACAGAGCAGAGTAGGGGTCTCACCAGAGACTCCAGGTGCTGGCAGGAAGAAGTCTTTGCTATCCCTGAGACTTCAACAACAGGAGGCAAGCTCTACATCAAGCCCTTGGAGATTTCTTCTTCAAGATGGAAGGCACACAAAGTCCAGTCTTTGCCCTCTTACTCAGGCAGAAGCAGCACTGCAGGAAAGCTCCACAAAGCACAGTCACAGGCAGGGCAGCACTTGTTCCTCAGCGATCAGCTCTTCTCCAGGCAGAGGTTCCTCTTGATTCCAGAAGTGTTTCTAAAGTTTGTAAGTTTGGGTGCCCTTCTTATACCCATTTTAGTCTTTGAAGTCACCTTTCTTCAAAGGGGACTCACACCTTCTTGTGAAATCCTGCCTTGCCCAGGCAAGGCCTCAGACACACACCAGGGGGCTGGAGACAGCATTGTCAGAGGCAGGCACAGTCCTTTCAGATGAGAGTGACCACTCCACCCCTCCCTCCTAGCAGAGATAGCTAATCAGGAAATGCAGATCACACCCCAGCTCCCTTTGTGTCACTGTCTGGTGTGAGGTGAAAAACAACCCAGCTGTCAAACTGACCCAGACAGGGAATCCACAAACACGGCAGAGTCACAGAATGGTTTAAGCAAGAAAATGCTCACTTTCTAAAAGTGGCATTTCCAAACTCACAATCTCAAAATCAACTTTACTAAAAGATGTATTTTTAAATTGTGAGTTCAGGGATCCCAAACTCCACATGTCCATCTCTTCTCTAGGGGAATCTACACTTTAATCATATTTAAAGGTAGCCCCCATATTATCCTATGAGAGAGAGACAGACCTTGCAACAGTGAAAACGAAATTGGCAGTATTTCACTGTCAGGACATATAAACCACATTACTATATGTCCTACCTTATCCATACACTGCACCCTGCCCTTGGGGCTACCTAGGGCCTACCTTAGGGGTGCCTTACATGTAAGAAAAGGGAAGGTTTAGGCCTGGCAAGTGGGTACACTTGCCAAGTCGAATTTACAGTGTAAGAATACACATACAGACACTGCAGTGGCAGGTCTGAGACATGATTACAGAGCTACTTATGTGGGTGGCACAACCAGTGCTGCAGGCCCACTAGTAGCATTTGATTTACAGGCCCTGGCACCTCTAGTGCACATTACTAGGGACTTACTAGTAATTCAAATATGCCAATCATGGATGAACCACTTACATACAATTTAAACAGGAGAGCATATGTACTTTAGCACTGGTTAGCAGTGGTAAAGTGCTCAGAGTTGAAAAGCCAACAGCAACATGTCAGAAAAACATAGGAGGCAGGAGGCGAAAAAGACTGGGGATGACCCTGCATAAGCAAAAGTCCAACACGACCCCCTACCAGCCTAAAGCCAGGGGAGAACAATCAATACCTTGATGTACTTCCCTGATTGGGGCGATAGAACAGGGACCCAGGCCCACAACAGCAGGGGCATGTTCCAGTTCTACGCCTTCCTGACTCCAGTTGGATCCCTCTGTCCATACTCTCAGGGCCCACTAAGCTAACCCATGGGGAACCCTTCTCCACATCTACAGACACCATCTGTGCAACACCTAACTTTACTTTGCTCACAGATGTATTGCAATGGGCAGATAGTACCACCAGGGCCAACACAGTGGTGTTGCCCACTCCACCCCCGGGGTGTGACTCTCGTCCTCCCCCCCCCAGGGGCAACTCTGTCCACCAGGACAGCAAGCCACAGTGGCCCCAGACAACTGTCAGGAATGAGAGCCCGACCTCAGGCCTCTCTAACCACTGTGACTGTGGAGAGTGGGGGGTGGTAGCCCCAGGTGCCTGGCACCCTTTGACCACTCTCTCTTCCACCAGGTCAGGGATGACAACCTGACCCTGGTCCTCCCCTCTGGGGCTCTGTACCCTCCCTGCAGAAGTGGCACCCCCAGAGTCAAAAACTGTCAGGGTGCTTGTAGAAGCAGTCCTGCACAATTCTTCTATCAGTGCAGGGATGTTAACCTGCAACTGATCCTCCAACCTGGGGTCTGTACCTTCAGGTTGGACCAGGGCCAGGGGTGAGGCTTCCCTCCCCCTGCCCTCTCTTCTGGGGTCCTGAACCACCCAACTAGGAGTGGCCCCCCCAGAAGACAACATGGTAGGGGCACCGTTAGCAGTAGCCCCTTCCTCCAGGTCAGGGGGGACACCCTTAACCTGGCCTCCCAATCCAGGGCCTGTACCCACAGACTGGATCACTGCCTGGCAACCCAGGACTTCCTGGGGGGCATACCTACCCCCTACCAGGTCAGAGTTTACCCTCTGAACCTGGTCATCCAACCCAGGGTCACCACCCTGCGGTTGAACCACTGCCTGGCACACCAGGACTTCCTTGGGAGCACATTTACCCCCCATCAGGTCAGAGTTTACCCCCTGAACCTGATCATTCAACCCAGAGTCACTACCCTGCGGTTGAACCATTGCCTGGCACACCAGGACTTCCTTGGGAGCACATTTACCCCCCATCAGGTCAGAGTTTACCCCCTGAACCTGATCATTCAACCCAGAGTCACCACCCTGCGGTTGAACCATTGCCTGGCACACCAGGACTTCCAGGGGGGCATACCTACCCCCTACCAGGTCAGAGTTTACCCTCTGAACCTGGTCATCCAACCCAGGGTCACCACCCTGCGGTTGAACCACTGCCTGGCACACCAGGACTTCCTTGGGAGCACATTTACCCCCCATCAGGTCAGAGTTTACCCCCTGAACCTGATCATTCAACCCAGAGTCACTACCCTGCGGTTGAACCATTGCCTGGCACACCAGGACTTCCTTGGGAGCACATTTACCCCCCATCAGGTCAGAGTTTACCCCCTGAACCTGATCATTCAACCCAGAGTCACCACCCTGCGGTTGAACCATTGCCTGGCACACCAGGACTTCCAGGGGGGCACACTTACCCCCCTCAAGGGACACACTGTCCCGAAGGGCCACACAAGAGTCTGGCTGGCGCAGGTCTCCTGACCTCTGCCCATCTGACAGAGTCTGGATTCCCCCCAACCCAGAAATGGTCTCACCAAGGTCATTCATGGGGGGCTCTGCTCTCAGAGCTGACTCCTGACCCTCCAGGTTCTCCACTGGGGTCCGCAACCCCCTCTCAACCCTCTGTCTGGACTTCTGCAACCCCTCACTAGGAGTGGTACTGCCAGACACCAGAACTGGTGGGACGCTGGCTACAGCCGCCCCCCCAAGTTCTCCTGACACTGTGGGGTCTCCCTCAACAGATGGCCCTATGGTACAGGCTAGGCTCCCCTCCTGGGTTCCCGCAGGGAACCCTCCAGGACCTGGGACCGGATCTCGGGCACCTTGGGCCTCAACCCATCCCCATTCCCTCTCCTCTGAGACTGGACATGGGGTCCCTCACCCATCCCACTACACTGGGACCTACCTGGGACACTACAATCCTTCCCTACCTCACCTGGTTGGGAACTACCTAGACCACTCCTCTCAGGAGCACCCCCAAATGCCTCTTCAGACTCTCTGGTACTCACCCAGAAGTCTGCCTCCATTGTAAGCTCCCTGGGGTCAGAGAACTCACACTCCACCTGGTGTTGGCATAGCTCTGGAAAATAAGGACTAGACATATGCTCTCCAGCAATTACATCACTCAGCCCCTCACATGAATTAACCAAAGTACCCTTCACCCAACCATCCAGTGACTCTGCTTTGAAAAAGCACCCCACATCACCCTCCTGAGACTGGTGAGACAGTACCTGACTGTCCCTGACACTCAACCCACACTCTTCTGGGATGTTTTCACACTCCATAACCAGGACTTCTACCTGGGGGGAACCCCTCTCCCTGTCACTCTCACCTAGAGTCAGTAGAGTGTCCCTCCCACCAGTAGGAATATGACTCCCCATGCCAGTTCCCCAATCCACCTCAGAGACCCTGTGCATCACTGGAGCTACCTCATACCCCTGAACCTCCTGGCGTGTGTTAACTCCCTCCTTCAAGTAGGGCACCACCTCTCTGGGCATGTGTACTTCTGCAGCATCACTGGATATACAATTGTTGCTGCCACCATTCCAGCTGGACTCAGCCCTCATGACTTCCAGCTCTTTCAATTTAAGCTCGTAAGCATAAATCATTTTTTTAATCTCTAAGTCCCTCCTCCTTTCTTCCAACTCCTTGAATCGGCGAGCCCTGTCTGCCCGTCTGTCCTGTAACTCTTCAGGAGTCAGACCCTTGGGTGACACCCTGCTATCCCTCCTGGGGACCCTCCCCCCAGGCGTAACAGGTACCTCCACTACACCACTGTGTATCCTCTGCACTTCCCCACCCACATTCTCCTCCTCTGTGTGCCCTCCAGCCTTCTTGATTGTCACCCCGGCCCTCTGTGCCTGTTGCAGCTCCCCCTCCCTGGTGGAGCTCTCAGTGGGACAGTCAAGATCTTTAAGGAACTGTTTCAATTGAGCAACTGAGTACTCCTTCAGTTTCTCCATTTCAAACACAGCTCCAGCTGTTGCATCTCCAGATTGAGACATGATGGTCACAAGTGCAAAGTTCCAAAGGCAGAAAAAAAATAATTTCCCAATGAAGTAAAAGGGATCAGCAAAATCATGGAAGTAGAATAAAAAGAGTCCTTAAGAGAAAAATCAAAAGATCACCAAACAAGTAGTATGTGGTCGCGTAGTGGTCTGAGATCAAAACAGTAGTGTACACTTAATTACTGTATGTCAAGTACAAACACAAGTCCAATCCCGACCGCTGGTCACCAATGTTAGAAATGGGGTCTTTGGTTGACAGTCTGGTTACCCCCTGTTCATGCAAGGACCCTCACTCTAGTTAGGATAAAAGAGAATCACCCTCAGCTAACCCCTGCTTACCCCCTTGGTAGCTTGGCAGAGCAGTAGGCTTAACCTCAGAGTGCTGGGCGTAAAGTATTTGTACCAACACACACAGTAACTTAATGAAAACACTACAAAATGACACAACACCAGTTTAGAAAAATAGGAAATATTTATCTAGACAAAACAAGACCAAAACGACAAAAATCCAACATACACAAGTCAAGTTATGATTTTTTAAAGGTTTAAAATAAAAAGAGTCTTTAGGTAGTTGTAACAACACACTAGCGCTGCTAGCGTGAAAATGTACCTGGTTTGCGGCAAAAATAACCCCGCACGGGCGGTGTGCGTCGAAAATAACCCTGCACGGGTATATGCGTCGAAAACAGCTCGGCACGGCGAGGCGCGTCGAAAAAGCCAGCCACGCGACGGTCCGAAAGTCCCGCGGCGCTGGTTGCGATCTCTCAGCCTTCGTCAGCGATGCTGCGCGTCGTTTCTCCTGCTCCGGGCGTCGATTCTCCGGTCGCGTTTCCAGCGGCGTCGTTTCTCAGCTGCGGAGCCGGCGTCGCGTCGTTTTCTCAGCCGCGATCGGATTCGCGTCGATCTTTTCTCCGCACGGTGCTCGGTGCGTGTATTTTTGTCCTTAGGCTGCCAGCCTCTCCTTTCAGGGTCCCAGGAACTGGAAGGGCACCACAGAGCAGAGTAGGGGTCTCACCAGAGACTCCAGGTGCTGGCAGGAAGAAGTCTTTGCTATCCCTGAGACTTCAACAACAGGAGGCAAGCTCTACATCAAGCCCTTGGAGATTTCTTCTTCAAGATGGAAGGCACACAAAGTCCAGTCTTTGCCCTCTTACTCAGGCAGAAGCAGCACTGCAGGAAAGCTCCACAAAGCACAGTCACAGGCAGGGCAGCACTTGTTCCTCAGCGATCAGCTCTTCTCCAGGCAGAGGTTCCTCTTGATTCCAGAAGTGTTTCTAAAGTTTGTAAGTTTGGGTGCCCTTCTTATACCCATTTTAGTCTTTGAAGTCACCTTTCTTCAAAGGGGACTCACACCTTCTTGTGAAATCCTGCCTTGCCCAGGCAAGGCCTCAGACACACACCAGGGGGCTGGAGACAGCATTGTCAGAGGCAGGCACAGTCCTTTCAGATGAGAGTGACCACTCCACCCCTCCCTCCTAGCAGAGATAGCTAATCAGGAAATGCAGATCACACCCCAGCTCCCTTTGTGTCACTGTCTGGTGTGAGGTGAAAAACAACCCAGCTGTCAAACTGACCCAGACAGGGAATCCACAAACACGGCAGAGTCACAGAATGGTTTAAGCAAGAAAATGCTCACTTTCTAAAAGTGGCATTTCCAAACTCACAATCTCAAAATCAACTTTACTAAAAGATGTATTTTTAAATTGTGAGTTCAGGGATCCCAAACTCCACATGTCCATCTCTTCTCTAGGGGAATCTACACTTTAATCATATTTAAAGGTAGCCCCCATATTATCCTATGAGAGAGAGACAGACCTTGCAACAGTGAAAACGAAATTGGCAGTATTTCACTGTCAGGACATATAAACCACATTACTATATGTCCTACCTTATCCATACACTGCACCCTGCCCTTGGGGCTACCTAGGGCCTACCTTAGGGGTGCCTTACATGTAAGAAAAGGGAAGGTTTAGGCCTGGCAAGTGGGTACACTTGCCAAGTCGAATTTACAGTGTAAGAATACACATACAGACACTGCAGTGGCAGGTCTGAGACATGATTACAGAGCTACTTATGTGGGTGGCACAACCAGTGCTGCAGGCCCACTAGTAGCATTTGATTTACAGGCCCTGGCACCTCTAGTGCACATTACTAGGGACTTACTAGTAATTCAAATATGCCAATCATGGATGAACCACTTACATACAATTTAAACAGGAGAGCATATGTACTTTAGCACTGGTTAGCAGTGGTAAAGTGCTCAGAGTTGAAAAGCCAACAGCAACATGTCAGAAAAACATAGGAGGCAGGAGGCGAAAAAGACTGGGGATGACCCTGCATAAGCAAAAGTCCAACAGTCTCTAATTGTCTCTTTCCTTTCTCTTAGGGGTTCAGTTCTTAGGGTACTGTCTCTTGTTCCTTCTCCTTGATTGTCTTGTCTCTTCTTCTTCTTCCCAGGTAAGTGTTCTTCCCGTCTGGCGGCAGCCTCCAATGGGTGGTACCGTGGTGACAAAAAGGAAATGCTAAGGTAAGTGGGGTATTTAAATGCGCTTGATGATTTATTAAATTAAATTAAATGGGAGGAGGGGACCAGGGGGGGGTGATGATGGTGAGTTAGGGTCAAGTGAATAAACTCTCAATAGTGCACTTTTGTGGCTCTCGTGGTTTTTTCTTGTGCTCTTTAAACTCCCTTCAAAACCCTCCCCTCCCTCTGTCTTTGTCCCCTCCCCAGTGCCCTCTTAGTCGTGATAACCCCTTTTGTGTTCCCACAAGGACCGTACCTTGGTAAGCCACGACCCTCCTGGGTGGTGGCTGGAGCTGGGGCGTTCCTTTGGAGTGCTGTCCTGGACAATCCTCTCCTTCTCCTTTCCCTTCCGTGATCCTCTCGTTCCTCCTGCTTCTTTTGTTCGTCTTTCCTCTCGCTCGTACTCCTCCTCCTGCTCGTTCTCTCCCTGCTCCTCGTTCTTTCCTCTGTCCTCCTCGTTCTCTCCTCTTTCCTCCTCGTTCTTCCCTCCTCCTTCCTCGTTCGTCTCTCCCCCCTCTTGAGCGTCCGGAAGTCCCTTTACGTCGGGAACTTCCCGCCCCGTTTTGCCCGCGGCCCGGAACCCCTCCTGGGTTGCCGCGGCAACAGGAGGACGCCATCCGTCCTCCGAGGGCGTTCCCACGGCAACGTGGGAACGCGGAAGTGACGTGTCGGACCTCTCCGACACGTCTATTCCGGGTGCTGTGCAGCTCGTGAACGGGCGAGCCCGTTCACAGATACTTTGTAGATACAGGAAATGGCTCCACAGACTCATGACTAGACTAGCGCATAACTGTGACAACATAGACCCCAATAATGATACAGGCTAAACATTGGCCCACACACATGAACCAGACACCTCTGTGCATTTTACCACTGGAAATATGTGAACACGTGCTGCTTGGTCGGCTGGTCCTCCACTGCCACATGAGAGACATGGCTCATTTATATGGCTCCAACTGTGGTGTAACATTACAATTGTGTATTATATTTGGGACTCAGTGTCACAAACACGGTACCCACATAGCATTATCCCATGCCAGACTCATAGTGGGTAAACAAACAAGTGCAGAGGAAGTAGTATCCAACATTCCAGGACAAGTGATGGCTAAGTTTTGGAACATTGCCTTGAACAACCGTCTGCTATCTGTCCTGTGCATGCTTTGTCATTGGTGGTGCTTATGTTCCAAAAAACCTAGGAAGTGCACACAGCAGTTGTTGCTACGTGTATGACTAACACATGTCCTCTCTCATTTCCACACTGAATAGCATCTGAGGGTTGGACATATTGACTCCACATGCATACAAGCAGATTTGCAAAAATGAATCTTGTGATGGTCACCCAGTGACACAACAACAATAGTAGAAGCCAAATCACACACATTGACCCATATGCATTGAGTTACTGTATTGAGTTGGGTCGCCTTGCTATCCTCTCTTGATGCAAAACATGCCCAAACTGGGTAATACCTAATTGTATCACACACGTTTGGCCATCTATTGCGTCAGTGAAACGTGCAAATCCAGTACAACAAGTAGAGGATCATGGTCCGCAGTAGTATGATCTATCACATGTGCCCATACACCGTAATGCTCAATGTGGGTGCAATCAGCCTATCTTTGTATTGTCACAATTGTGATGTACTATTACAAAGGAGAAATGACCCAAACCCAGTTAAAGACAGAAATGTTGACGCATATGCGTCAAAAAATGATGCATATGCGTCAAAATATGACGCACATTGCCATGAAACATCCATTGGCCCTGAGCGGTAATTCCCACACTGGACCCCCTGAAATTGGTTAAGTATGAAACATTTTTAAAAATATGGATGCAGGGTTATTTCTAAGCATGGGTGTCAAACGAAAATGACCCACAGACTGTAAGCGCCATAATATTTTGACGCATAACAATAAAACACACCGTATTTGAGGCAGAAAGTGATGTTATAGGATATGCTGTTTACAGAATTGGTACAGTGGGTATACTTTCACTTTCACTTTGCAGTTTGTGATATTTCCTGACTGTGTGGCTGTGTTTTGACTTGTCTCTCTGTGCATTTTGTGAATTTGTGTCCAGTGTGGTCTTTAAATTGCCTTTTTGTGTTTCATAACTGTCTGTGGTATCCTGTCTTAGTGTTTTTTGGTCATTTGTGGTGTCAACATTTGTCTTTGTTGGGTTGGGAGTCTGTTGTGGGTAGTGGTAGTTTGGGTGTAGTTGGGCTGTGTTCTTAGTTATTTTATATTTCCCTGCCCTACTTTCCCTCTATTCTCCTCTGTTCCCCTTTATTCCCTTTTTTTTGGTGCAAGCATGTTGGGTAGGCCTCGTCTTGGCAGGATGGGAGAGGAGGAGCTGGGTGGGTTTGCTTGGCTGGTGTGCCACTTCCTACCCTTAATGATAGAGGCAGGTGGTCGTGTGATACAAGGCTATCACACAGAGGCAAGGAGGCTCCGGTGGGCAAAGGTGTTGTACCATCTCCGGACAATCTACAACACACCGTGCAATGACCACCAGCTGAAGCACCGCTGGGATGAACTTGTTGCCAGAGAGCAAGACCTGCTGGACCACCGGAGGATTGTGATTCGTGGCCCTGTTGGTGACTACAAATCAGAGTAATGTGCATGTTTAAATGTTCTGTAGTGACAGTAGCTGATTTGTTCATATGCTGCAGGCAATGTTTTTGAACATGTGGAATGCTAATTAAACATACAGGGCCATATTTCTACTTTGTTAGCACCGCAATTGCGACATGTTTTGAAGCAAGAGTGGCACAAACTTACAAAATACCTTTGTATTTCGTACGTTTGCACTGCCTGTGTGTCAAAAAGCAGCAGAAATGTATAAATATGGGCCACAGTTGCCTGTGAGGTATACAATATTTCCTACACATTACCGTCATTTGTTGACACAACAGCTAGACTAACTTTCAAAACACAACAGGAGCCTGTGAATTAGTGCTGGCTTCACGTCAACTGATGACGCCAATGGGGGTATAACATATGTTTCATGCATGGTCTGTGAGTATATCAGGAAACAAATGTTTGAAATCCAGATATTGTCAAGAAATAATGTGTCCCTCAATTTTTTCGGATACATGTCTGAACTGGATTCTGACACATACGTAACAAGTTATAGCTGACCTCAGGTAACATCTTAGACTGATATTTGGAGTTTGTAGTGCCACATTTAAATTAGGGATGGATGGCAAAAGGCATGCACACGGGTTCATATCTCTATGGTTGGTGCAACTTACCATAGCTGTCGCACATCAAATGAAGAAAAAGATACAAATTGAGGGCTAACAACTGTCCCTGCCCTCTGTACATTGTACCTGTGTGTCTTAAATTGGTCTTAGTCACAATGTCTGGGTGACTGGTATTGCAGTCCTCGCTGAAAGTGGCTTTGCATGTCTCTCATGGATACAGATGATAAGAGGAATACACTCCATGAATTAGTCTGCTAACTACTGAAGGAGCATGTTTGCCACCATATTACAGTTAGGGCCACTGCATGTGTGCAGATATGTGTGTCTCACTCACTGGAGTCCCCAGGTCTGTACATGTTTGCAGTGGTATGTAGGATGCAGTATCATCATGTCTGAGAGGCTTGATTTTCTGAGTTAATATTACACATAGTATTTGTATTTAGAAGTGTTGTACAGTGCACAGACATTGAGCATATTTCTCCCTTCCATGCCTTACAGGTGGACCTGCACCCTACACTATAGGAGAGGTGGCTCGATTTGTGGACCCAGACATCTCCAGTAAGTGTTGATATTTCTGTTCTGTATTGTGTTTGCTGATGATGTGTGATTGACTCCTGTGTGTTGGACACATAGCAAGGTATGATGCGCTGGTCGATGATCGGTTTTGTTCCTTGAGTGGAGTATCATTTTTTCCCCATCTTTGAGTTGGCCAATCCTTATCGTATTGTAATAATTTGGGATTGTAGGTCAGTCCTGTAGGCACAGCAATGTGAATAGGGATGAGTTATGTGGATAAAACTTGAAATCAGAAAATGTAGCAGTGGACCATATTAGTGATTTAGTCATCCAGTCAGACCCTGATTCTCCCAGAATAGGGATGCCAAAGTCCTAGCCACAGACTTCAGCTTCCCTATTCACTAATAAACATGTTTGACTGTATGTTTCGCTTCCTAGCAGCATGTAGCTCCACATGTTGTGCTACGAGTGTGAGGCACTTGAGTGCAATGGCCTAGGTGTGCATGCAGCTCATGGCCAGAGGTGTGCTTGCATCTATCTGTTTGTTGTAAGTCATGGGTTACTGGTAGGGAATGATGTTGACAATGGTCTGCATTTCCAAAGATAAGTGTTGATGGGATTGTCCAAGGTTTGGGTGTATCCTAGTTGGACTTCCTCCTTACCTATGGTGTGCTGGCCAAACCCATGTACAACTTTCCAAAGCTTCCTGGGTGTCCTTGTTGTTTGAAATTATTTGTTGTTTGTCCATCCCCCCTTCCCGCCTCCCCAGGACAGGGTTAGTGTTGTGAATAGTGTACCTAGGACTGATGATCCAAGTTTAGTACACAGACATGTAAATCTGTAAATCACTTGTCCAAACCTAGAATACCCACTCATGATTAGCAACTGCATTCTATCTCTGCAATTCCATTTACAACTTGCAGATCTTGTGGCCCTAGATTGTCATCAAGAACATAGTAATTTGTTGGCCTGTCAGTGGTGGAGGATTTGCAGAATGATTTTTACCTGACAAATGGCTGAACAATGGTGCCAAAGTCAATCCAGTTGTTACCCATCTTTTAGGGCTTTGATGTGCTGTTTGATGATAGGACATGTGTGGGCTGGCTTGGCATGTACTGCCTCAGGGACAATCAGTGATCTGTATGATGATCATGGCTGTTTCAGGTACATTATATGTATTGTCTGATTTACTTCTTGAGGCATTTCACACAATGAAGTACCTAATGTTTGGTTTCTATTTGTCTTAACAGCAGCCAGTATGACTCCCATCCAGATTCGAGAGTTTCAGTGCAGGACAATGCGTTACAGCCACATTCCGGATGTGGAGTCTGGGTTCCGCAACATGGCAAGGCGTTATCGCCATGAAAGAGCCTCCGGAGTGTGGAGTGCATTTGCCCAAGGGGGCCCTTCCATGTCCACCACAGCCATCACCACCAGCACCACCACTACCACCCAGGTGGCACCAACATTAGCAGGGACCTTTGCTGGACCATCAACATCCACAGCTCCAGGACCTATCACAGCACCACCTGCACCTCCTCCTACAGACATGGCACCAACAAGGGCCCATACTTCCTCCACTGACACCCAGACCACCTCTGCTGCAGTCATAGACCCTGCAGCTTTTAACCAGATGCAACGGAACTTGGACTGTGTGTTGCGTAAAATGACCAGCCTGCAGCAGGAGGTGGCACAAGTGAATCGGAGGGTGCGTGCCATCAAAGAGACTCTGCAGAGGGCCAACTTGCAGACCTTATACTCAGCCATGATTCCCTCCCCTCCCTCCTCTTTCCTGGTTCTTTTAATTAGTGGGTTTATTGGGCTTAGTGTTAGGTTAGCATAAGCTGTTAGTAGTAGTGGGTGGGGGGTGGGGGTATCATACTTTTTACAACTGTTTTTTATTATGTGTCTGGGTGAGTGGGTGGGGGCTGATGTTGGGTTTTGGTGTTTTCAACAAAACAAAATGATATAAAAAAAATAATAATATATATATATATTTATATATATATATTTATATATATATATATTTGTTTAGTATAAGATAGTATGTGTTTAGGTTAGTATATGTTGTCCTTCTTGTGTCCCGTCTTATAAGGGGGGTGGGGGGTTGATGTTTAGATCGTTTAGTTAAATGTGATAAGTAAGTTTAGCTTAGGTTAGTTAGGGACAGTTGTAGGTAATATGTAGTTAGAGTAGTTTACGTTAGGTAAGGTGTTTCCCCTGGTTTTAGCTTCTGTTTTTACTGTTTAATAAATATCTAGGTAACCCTTTACAGTATGTGTCAAATGTTTGTAGATCAGAGCCTTGGCATGAGTGAACGGTGTCTTTTTTGTATTAGCTTTTATATCCCATGCTGCAACCATATCCCAACTGAGCTGTTACATTGGCAGCTACACCAAAGCTACTTAGCTGAGATTCGGCCATCCATTGCACCCAACACTCACTGTTACTAAGGATCCCAAAGTGTGGTTATTTTGTGATGTATGTTTTCAATGTCACATACTTTGCTACCGGATTTGGTATTGAGGACACTGTGTTAAGTCTGCCTGCAGCCTGATGTCCAAGCGAATCCTTCTAAGGTGAGTGGTAGTATGCTCTCATGTAGTATGGTATACATAACTCACACCTATCATTTGTTACAATGTTCAGCCTGGTGACTTATTTCTATGGAAACTCATACACATCCATTCATGCTGTATGGTGTGTGTTAGCTAAAAATTGGGGCAAATGTCACATTTGTAAGTTTTGACTTTCAGAAAAAAATGAAGGCACTATTTTCTGGCTTAGACATCCCTTGAGGAAGCGTTAATCTGTCCAACACAGCATTATGGTGTATAGTTTATATTTTCCTCTGATATAACCCTTAGGGAGGGCAGATGATGGTGCAATCCAGACCACTGTGCATAGTTATCAGCCAAGATTCGTTCAGGTCAGGTGTATTGACAATCAATAATCATTGACCTGAGGTAAACATCACTGATGGCCATCACGGTTGATGTATCACATTACACAGGGACAAAGTTGTTGTGTTAGTGCTATTTATTTAAAAGTGCGGCAGTGCTATATGTACATTGTCCATGATTGTGAGTCCATTAGTGTGACATCTTCCATTGTGATCCTACACAAGTGCAAAAAGACATGTCATTGGACATGCTGGGGTGAAGTGTCAGACAGTGCAGATGGACAGGATTTGCCAATGAGGTAGTGAGAGACAATCACAGGGCAGGGTGACAAGATAAACAGTGGGTTGAAGAACAGTGCTTGAGTACAGTTGTTGCAAGACTGGCATATTACAAAGCACACGACCTTGGTAATAGGTGGCCATGTGGCAGGGACTAGTGCTACCAGGTACTCTTACGGGTGAAGGTGATCTGTTCCACATCTTCATCTTCTGATGTGTGTGTTGTCTCCTCTGCCTTTGGTGGTGGTTGTGAAGGGGCAACACACTCCTCAGTGTTTGAAGATGTGGAGTCAGACATCCCAGTAGCTGCCAACTGTGGGGCTCTTAAGGCAGTACCGCAGCAAGGAGGAGCTGCTGGTTCTTAAGAAAAGCAGCCACATTACGGTGGTAGGCAGCCAGGTCGGCCCTGAGGGGTTCAATATTGCATTTGTGCACGCGTTGACAGGATTGTTGTTGTAGGTGTTGGGTCAACTCTATTACAGCTGTGCTGATTTCCTTCAACCTTTTTTCAAGTTCCTGCAAGATTGATGTTCGCCCTTGCATAGCTCCTGCCTGTTCTTCATTAGACATCATGCACAAACGCACCCCCTCTAGGCTGGCTGCCATATTTTGCATCCCCACCTGCACCTCCTTGGCCAGCTCCCACTGTACTCCAACTACAGTTCGCTCAAAGCCGGTGCCAGGGTCGTCAGAGTACTCAGCTGTGTTAGAGCTGGCAGGTCGTACCATTGGGGTGGTGGGTGGGTCCTCTGTGATGGCTGCTAGTTCTGTGCTCCTCCTTGTGACTGAAGGTGGGGTCTGGAGGGTTCCAAGGACATCTTGGAGGGTCTGCTGGCTGATGTTTGTCAGCTCGTCATCCATGTCATCAGGGTAGTCCTGGATAGGCATATTCGCTGGAAAGCCATCGTCTTCTGCAATGAGATATGGTACAATTATTGTGTCTGTGTTGTGGGATTTCTAATGTGACTTGCCTGACTTCCGATTATTTTCACATTGTGATCTTGGTTCCTGTTCTTTGTTCCTGTCTTAATATTATCATTCTCCCAGGCCTATGCCCCATCTGCATGTCACATGTATTGTGGTCAGTTTGGGGACTTGTCAGCATCACATCCTCTAGGTGTTGGTTCTGGCCAAATTGTGAATTGCCACCTTCTTGTCCTACTCAACCCTCCGTCTACCTCCATTCTCATGGTGAGGCCTTTCACTGGTTGTGGGTGTTCTGATGGCACTAGCACCACACTTAACAATCTGGAACTGCCCCGGTCTCTGATCTTTCACATCCACCTATATGTTGTTGAGATCTAGCATATACTATGTATAGCATTGTTATGGCACAATATGGATGTCAGCATTGGTAATGTATACTACTGATGTTGGGGAATGTGTGGTACATTGGATTGCACTGATCGTCCTAGAAGTGTTCCATTTCCTCCTCTGACTGTGCGGGTATATTTCTGTAACCAGTTACATGTGTCCTCCCCCTCAATGCTGTTGTCTGAGCAGTATGACATTTGGGATGTTGCATGTTGTCATTGGAGCTATTGTGGCCCAGGCACAGGGTGGACCCTGACATATGCAGCATGGGTATGGCATTAGTGCTGTGTACCTCCTAATGTTTCTGACTATGACTGATGTTTGTAGCAACTTTAGACAATCACATTTGACAGGATTGGAACATTTGTATTGATTTCAGGGGATTGATAATGTTGTCATCCTGAACCCTCTAATTTTGGTGTGTTTGATCCATGGGGACGTTGCTGCCATTTGCTACTTGACCTCCACACACAGTAGAGGTGGTAGTGGCAACTGTTGTCAATGTGACATTCCACTTGCAGATATGACCTGAGGTTGTAAATTGGGCTCTAGTTAATGTAGGGAGAATACTGGCTGACGTGTGACGGGCTGCCAGTTTTACGTTGTACCCTGCCCTCCTGGCCTAGCTTTACGTTTGCAACATCCTTGGCATGGCAGTATACCCCCATGCAAAGGTTGTTGGTGTAGTGTAGTATTGTGCCCCAGGTTTCCACTGTACAGCCCATGCCCTGATGCCGTCCCCTTCACCCATGCCACTCCCTGAATATCATGACTTACATGCATTGTGTAGTAGGTCTGTCCACCCCCCCTGCTTACAGTTAACACTTGAGCATTTTAATTCCCCATGCGACTTACCCTGCATGTGTGTTCTCTCCTGGTAATCTGCACTGTCCTGTCCTTGTATCCCTGTGACGATCTCCTCAGGGTTGACGGCTGCAACCATCTCCTCCATGTGGTCCAGGGCATCCTTGAGGTGACAAACAGTTGGTGCTGGTGTTCCGTCACCTCTTTCACCAGAATTTCCTGCTCCTCTGCACTGAAGCAACATTTTGTTTTCTTCTTCTCCCTGTCCTGGGCCTTGTGTGGGTCCTCCTGGCTGGTTCCTGGTCTGTTGTCATCTTCCTGGGGTATGTGCAAGCATCTGGGATCCATTTTGGCTCTCCTTAGCACATTTTGCTGTGTTTGTGGCACTTTTTGATGCAATTGTGTCAAAAAACGGCGCATATCCGGTTTGCGAAATTGTAAACCGGCTCACAGTCATTTTCGCCGCGTTAACGTCGTTTTCCTTTATGATGTGACACATTGGTTTGAGTAAAAAAAAAATACCTGTGGTTTGCACCACTGTGTGTCAAAGTATAAATTTCATGCCCGCACAGCGCAAAGAAATGGTATTAGCCGGCGGTAATATTTCTGACGCAAAACTGCATCAGCGCAGTTTTGCGTCAAAAAGTATAAGTATGGGCCCAAGATGGTAGGCCCTACCCAGGCTCCTTCAGGGGATGACGGGCGAACATTGACCCGGTTGTGGCCCGGGCGCATCCCATGCAGCGGGTCCTGGCGCAGCAATTTATGTGGCTCCTGGTGCAGGGAAAATGTTGACCGCCTCCCTCAGCCGCAAGCAGGTGTGGGACACGTAATACCCCCCATGTGCTCAATATTACTAAAAGTCTTTGGGGCATATTTATACTCCGTCTGTGCCGAATGTGCATCAAAGATTTTGACGCACAATCAACGCAAACCTTGCCCCATATTTAAACTTTGATGCCCGTGGGCGCCTAAATCCCTCCGTGTGCGTCATTTTCTGGATGCGGGGAACTGCCTTGCATTAATCATATGCAAGGTAGGCGTTCCTGTCCAAAAAAAGACGTAACCGGCCGTGCGTCGTATTTATGCTTACGGGCAAAATTCACGCACGGCCAGGAGGCAGAGGCGGAAAATGACGCACAGCCCGATTTGCATCAAAAATGTATCCCTGGGTCAGGGCATGCGTTAAAATGGGGCAAACACACTATTTAATCAGAAGAGCAGCAGAAGGGAGACATGGAGGTGCTTCTCATCCAGCGTGCACGCAGACGCAGAGCCCAGAAACAACAACAGCAGCTGCCACAACACCAGCAGGGACCCCAAAGGCAGTGCAGAAGGCAGGAGAGGATATTCCGCATCAGGACAACCCTTCATTGCCTCAGGGAACATGACAACATCCAGAGGTACAGGTTGAATTGGCAGGCCATTCAGCAGCTGCTGCGCAACATAGAGCCACAGTTGGCACCCACCCTGCTGACACCCCGCACCATCCCAACAGAAACCAAGCTGCTAGCTGTACTTCACATGTTGGCAAGTGGCTCCTTTCAAAGCACTGGCGCCCTGGTTGCTGGGATATCACAGCCATCATTCTCTGCCTTCTTGCCCAAAGTACTGGATGACATCATTGGACTCACACCCCACCACATCTGCTTCCCAAACACACAGCAGAAGCAGCAGGAGACAAAACAGGGGTTTTACCTCATTAATGGATTCCCACACGTCCTTGGTGCCATTGACTGAGCACATGTACGCCTTGTGCCACCTGCTGCAACTGAACACCTCTACCACAACAGGAAGCACACACACTCCATGAATGTGCAGGCCATTGATGATCACCAAGGATTGATCACCAACATCGTATCCTGGGAGTGTCCATGACTCATTCATCTTCCGTCACTCTACCATCAATCAACACTTCCATGATGGACGATATGGCAATGGACTACTTGTTGGTAAGTACAGAAACCTACTTATACACACACTGCACAGCAACCATCTAGGACACACAACACATACACCACGACAGCAACATGTGGACATGAACACACTGAGGTTGTCACACCACTAGCCATGTTTGATAGGTCTGCAGTGAACCTGTCACACACCTGAAATTAGTGTACAGTCTAATGTTAAGATGTCAATGATCAGAACGTATGGAGAAGTTTGGCTAATTGTCACCTTGCAAAATGTAAGCGTCTCACTGATCTTTAAATTAATCCATTGCATATGTCTAAAGGTATGGGATATCCAGGGTACATATAAGCTAACGTGTTATCACCACTGTCAATTTGAATCTGTGTATGGAACTATCATCTCACCCCCTTTGAAGACACAGGGACACCTGTATCACAAGTCACAATGCTAGGGAGTGCACACTGTACTGCAAATCCCAAAAACATACTGCTGACTACCGGTCAGCAGCCAAACACTCTTTCAGCCAAGGAAACAACCCAATGCAGATGGTACATCCTAGAAGTCTATGAAGCTACACAATAACACAAAAGAGTCACAGACAACACAATACAACTACTGCCATGCAAGGTGACATTAATGGGGCAAGCTACATCAACATGATCCCAATCATTTTCTTTTTCAGCTGATCAGGGGAATGGGATCCAGCCATGGATTATGACACCATTTGGCAACCCAAGCACTGCAGCAGAGCGTGCCTACAATGAGGCACATAGGAGGACACGCACCATAGTGGAGAGGACCTTCGGCATCCTCAAGTCGAGATTCAGGTGCCTCGACATCACTGGTGGCAGCCTCCTATATTCACCAGAAATGATCTGTAAGATCATTTTAACATGTGCCATCCTGCAAAACATTTGTATACAAAGGAACATTCCCCTATTAGAACCAGAGCCACAAATGCCTGAAGAGGAGGAAGAGGAGGATGCTGGCCTGCAACATGAGGGGGAACAACAAAACACAGCTACTGGATTGCGTAGGCGCCAACATATTGTGAACAATTTCTTTTAAAGCAACTCACCATCACCACTGTAGCAACATATGTAAATAAACACCGATAATAATCACAATATCATGGTCTGGGTAATCAATTTTGCTCACCTTTATCTCTAACTATCAGAATAACAGTGTAGCCTCATGGAGCATTGCTGATATACCGATCAGGACACAGAACATTCCAAAGCTATTGTGATGCGTATTACACAACAGTCACATACACACACACTGTAAATGATATATATCCTGTACATTTCACCTTTGAAGGGCAATAGCAGAGGACCACACCTATTTCACACATCCATGTTGGCAACATGGTTCATCGCAGCATATGGCACACAACTAAGACACCATCAGTCTATAAGGGAAAAAAATGCCTCATACATGATGCAGTGGATGTGCTATAGCATTGGTAACAGGAATGTATGACCAGACCCTTGACAGCAGTAAGTCGTACAGCACCTATCTTTGCAAGGACTATCTGTGACTAGAGTTCCTTATAAGCAGAACATAGACAGCACAAGTGCCACACCTATGACAAGCATTGCGCACATGACATTCCATGTACATGTCAGCCCATTTCCTAACTCCTGACACACCCATGCTCCTGGTCTCACCCCACATATCTGAAGAGGTCCCTGGAATGGTAATATCTGTACCCAGATATTCCCTCCTCTCCACACACAGACTAACAATAGTAATCCAGTGTGCTTCACCCTTTCCTATGGTATGCCATTGTCATAGTACATCTGACTGCATGGACGTCAGGTCAATTAATACACTGGCTTGTAGTTTCTAAGCCCTGTAATCATCTGTAGATTGCTTCCCATGTGAAAGGTGCTGTTGGCCATTTGAACTCAAATCTCACCTACAGTACTTGTGATAAACTGATGCAGCACACACCTGTGAGCACCTCCAAGCAGACCACCCATTTGAACATGCACTGTCCTTGCAGATGCTTGGAACAGCATAGAAGTTGCCATTTTGTTGAATATACTGTTATGCATTGCTAGAGAATAAGCTGTGTAACACAGCCCTTAGGTTTATGTGTCACCTTCCAAAACACAGGACAAACACAGTTTCCCATGTCAACTGTCTTGTACTTCCTCCGACCAGTGTAAGTCAGACCACTGAGTATGTACCTTGTGAAATTGCTGGATCCTGGTTGACCCTGCATCCTGTCAGCCTGACTGGCACCTGTCTGTGTGTTACCCTAAAGGTTCCTTGTGGCTACATATGTACCACACTTGCTTTCCCAAACCTCACATTCCTCAGGGGGTATTTTGTCAGGTGCTTCCTCAATGCATACCCAAATACATTGTATAGCATCATCTGCTTTTTAATTGTACCATATTTGTAAAATTGTCTTTGAATACCAAAATCATGGCCTATCCATTGTCTGGGTCTCATGTATGCATGAACAACAAAGTGTGACAGTGTACCAGGGCAGCATGCAGGGATTGGTTATGGTGCCTCCAGCAGAACCAGCAACCTCTGATAATGTGCATGAAAATTCCACACATGTTAGGAACCTGACAGTTCACACGCTGAATCAGATTGCTCACAACATATTGAGGGCCTGTGCGTGCTGAATAGCTGCAATATTAATCAACACATAGGCTATGATGCTCTCAGATGCAGTGGGAACTTTACAGGCCAACCTGTGTACAAATGTTGTAATAACACCTGCCGGAACATGTCTCCTGAGATATGAAATCACTCAGCACACCAAGGTTGCCCTGTTGACAGTCTCATTACACGTCTGCAGTGACAGGGTGGGACCATCCCCATGTAGGTTCTCATGTCTTCATTGGCTTTACTTCCATTGATCTCCAAAGGATACTCAGTACATACAGGAATAGCCGCCACTGACTCATGATGAGACCTGGACGTAACTGTGACAACATAGACCCCTACAAATATACAGGATCAACATTGGACCACACACATGAACCAGACACCTCTTTGCAATTGATCACTGGAAATATGTGGCCACGTGCTGCCTCGTCTGCTGGCCCACCACTGCCACAGGAGAGTTGTGGCTCAGTCATATGACCACAACTGTGGGGTGAAATTACAGTTGTGGGTCACCTTTGGCTTTCCGTGTCAATAACATGGTACCCACTTAGTCTGTACATGTGCCTGACTCACAGTGAGTTCACCAACAAGTGCCTAGGAAGCAGTTTCCAAATTTCCAGGACATGTGATGGGCAACTTTTGGACCATAGACATGAAAAAGCATCTGCCATCTATCCGGTGCATTATTTGTCATTTGTGGTGTCTACGTCACCCAAAATCTTGGAAGTGCACACAACAGATGTTGCTACATGTATGACTAAAACATGTCCTCTCTCTTTTCCACACTGACTTGCATCTAAGGTTTGGACAGATTGACTTCACATTCATACAAGCATATTTTCAATAATGCATCTTGTGATGCACACACACTGGGTCAACAACTACATTAGTAGCCAATGCACACACATGGAGCCATAGGCATTGAGGTATTGTACTTATGTGCGTCACCTTGCTATCCTCTCCTGACGCCAAACATGCCCAATTTGTGCAATACATATATGTAGGCCACACATATGGCCATCTAATGCGTCAGCCAAGAGTGAAAATCATGTTAAGGAAGTAGCGGATCATGGTCAGCAGCAGTATGATGTCTCACATGTGCCCATACACCGTCAAGACCAAAGTGGGTGCAATCAGCCTATCTCAGTTGTGTCACAAATAACATTACATTAAAATGGTAAAATGACCCAAACCCAGTTAATGCCCTGAAATTTTTATGCACACGCATCAAAAATGACGCACAAGCGTAAAAAAATGACACTTATGCCCGAAAAATGACGCATTATGCCCTGAAAATTGGTAAAGTGTTAGACTATTTCCAAATATATGGATGCAGCCTCATTTTTACTCCTGTGCGTCAAAAAAAATGACGCCCAGACTGTATGCGTCAAAAAATTTTGACGCATAACAATAAAAATGGACACCATTTTCTGCAGGAAGTGATGTAATAGGATACTCTGTTTACAGGTTATGTACAGTGGGTGTACTTTCACTTTCACTTTGCAGTCTGTGATTCTTCTAGACTGTGTGGCTGTGTTTAGAGTTTTGTCTAGTCAAATTGTGCTTTTGTCTCCTGTGTGGTCCATTACTTGTCATTTTGTGAATAAAATATTGTTGTCGTATCCTGTCTGAGTGTTTATTGTGTACTATTGCCTAGTATTGTATTGTATTTGTTGTTTTTGGGAGTCTGTTGTGGGTAGAGATAGTTTGGGGATAGTTGGGCTCTTTTGGTTGTTTAGTTTACGTTTTTCTTATTCTACTTTCCCCCTATTCTCCTTTGTTCTCCTTTATCCCATATTACCCTTTTTTGTGCTAAGATGTTGGGTAGGCCATGTCTTGGCAAGATGGGTGAGGATGGGCTTGGGGGTTTTATATGGCTGGTGTGCCATTTCCGCCCCCTTATGATTGAGGCAGGTGGGCGGGAGATCCAGGGGTATCACACCGAGGCACGGAGGCTCTGGTGGGGAAAGGTTTTGTATCACTTGCAACGAGTCTATCGGAGCCCAAGGGATGACCACCAGCTGAAGCACCACTGGGCCGACCTCATCACCAGGGAGCAAGATCTGCTGGACCACCTGGGAATTCAATCAATCAATCAATCAAAAAAATGTATAAAGTGCGCTACTAACCCGAGAGGGTCTCAAGGCGCTTGGGGGGGCAAGAGGTTCACTGTTCGAACAACAAGGTTTTGAGGGAATTGAGGGAATTGTGATTGGTGTCCCTGTTGGTGAGTAAAAATCATGTAAATGTGCACGATTAAATGCTCTATAGTGACATGAGATGATTTGTACAATATCTGCCGGCAATGTTGTTGAGTGTGTGGAATGCTTTTGAAACACAGGGTCATTGATGGACTATGTTAAGGACCACAATTGCTAGCTGTCAGGAAGCAAGTGCTCTGCAAACTTACTGAATACTTTTGCTTAATGTAAGTTGGTGCCGCCTTTGTGTCAAAGAAGCAACACAAATCAGGAGCCAATTATGTATATATAGGTCACATTTGCCTTTGAGGTATAGATTTTCAAAATCATTACCAACATTTGTTGACCCAACAGCTAGACTGACTTTCGAAACACTACATGATGCTGAAAATGAGTGTAAGCTTCACGTCAATTGATGATAGAAATGTGGCCCAAACATATGTCTCATGTGTGTCTGGTGAGTGTGTAAGCCAAGCGATCACGGAAGTTCTATAAATCTTAGGGATTATTGTGGTCCTTTGTCATTTCGGATACATGTCAGATCTGGATTTGGAGACATAGGGAAAAAGTGCAAGGTGCTCTCAGCTAACATCTTAGACTGGTATTTGGTGTTTGTTGTTCCACCTTTCATTTAGGGATGGTTGGCCAAAGGTATGCACATGGGTTCATCTCTCTATGGTTGGTGCAACTCATCATAGCTGGGCCACATCAAATGAAGAAGCTGTAACAACATGAGGGCTTACAACTGTCCCTGCCCCTCTGTACATTGTACCTGTGTGTCATAAATTTGTCATGGCCACAATGTCTGGTTGAATGGTAATGCACTCCTCAAGGAAAGTGGCTTTGGATGTCTCTATTGGATACACATGAAGAGACAAATACACTTCATTATTATGTTTGCTCACTAATGAAGGAGCATGTTTGCCACCACATGATAGTTAGGGCCACTGATATGTGCAGATATGTGTGTAAATTTCACAGGAGACCCATGGTATGTACATGTTAGCCGTGCTATATCGGATGCAGTATCATCATGTCTGAGTGGCTTTGCTTACTTATGTAATCTTACACATAGTATTTGTCTTTGGAATTGTTGGACAGTGCATAGAATTTGAGCACATTTCTCCCTTCCATGCCTTACAGGTGGACCCGCACCCTACACTGTGGGCGAGGTGGCTTCATTCCAGGACCCCGACAACTCCAATAAGTGTTGATATGTCTGTTATGTGTTGTGTTTGCTGGTGATGTGTGATGGACTCCTGTGTGTTGAACACATAGTAAGGTGTGATGCGCTGGCCCATCATTTGTCTTGTTCCATGAGTGGGATTTCATTTTCTCACCATTTTAGAGTTAGCCAATGCTTATCCTATTGTCTTATTTAGGGATTCTAGGTCAGTCCTGTAGGCCCCGCAATGTGAATGGGGATGAGTCATGTGGATAACACTTGTATCAGCAAGAGTCGCACTGGACCTAATCTGTGATTTAGTCAGCCTGTCAGACCCACTTTCTCCCAGAATGGGCCTGCAAAATGCTTACCCACAGACTTCTGCTTCCCTATTCACTAATATATTTATTAAACTGTAGGTTGAACTTCCTAGCAGCATGTAGCTCCACATGTAGTGCTACGAGTATGTAGCACTTGAGTGCAATGGCCTAGGTGTACATGCAAATCATGGCCGGGGGTGTTCTTGCATCTCTGTGTGAGTTGTAAGTCATGGCTTACTGGAAGTATATGATGTGGACAAAGGTCTGCATTACCAGACATGTGTGGCTCTGGGATTGTTCTAGGATTTGCTGTCTCCTATTTGTAGATACACCTTACCTGTGGTGTGTGTGTGTAGAGCCAAACACATGTCCAGCTTTCATAAGCTTTCTGGGTGTCCATGTCGTTTGAAATTGTTAGTTGCTTCTACACTCCCCCACCCTCAAACACAGGCATGGGTTTGTGAATAGTGTACCTAGGACTGATGATACAAGTTTGGTACACAGACATGTAAATCAGTAAATCTTTTGTCTGAACCTAGTATACATACTCATGTTTAGCACATGAGTACTATACTAGCAAGTCCATTTTCAACTCGCAGATCATGTGGCCCTAGATTTCCATCCCGTACAATGACATTTGCAGCCCTGGCATTGGTGGAGGATGTGCTGCATGATTGTTAGCTGACAACTGGCAGAACTATGATGCCAAAACATGCCAGTTGTTACCCATCTTGAAGGGTTTGGATGTGCTATGTGTGATATGACCTTTGTAGGCTGGCCTGCCATGTACTTCCTTAGGGACATTCAATGATCTGTATGATGATATGAGCTGTTACAAGTACAGTAGATGTATTGTCTGATTTACTTCTTGTGCCATTTCACACAATGCAGTTCCTAATGTATTTTTTTTCATTTGTCTTCACAGCAACAAATATGACACCCATCCAGGTGCGGGAATTCGAAAGGTGGGCAATGTGGTACCAGCATATACTGCAGGTAGAGTCGGGGTACCAAAGAATGGCCCGCAGATACAGAAATGAACAGGCCTCCGGAGCCTGGAGGGCATTCCCACAGGGTGGCCCTTCTTTGCCCATCACAGTCACCACCAGCACCACTACCACTACCACCCAGGTGGCACCACCAACAGCTGTAACTGTTGTGGCAACAACATCAGCAAGTGCTCCAGGCCCTAGCACAGGACCACCTGCAGGGCAGCCCACAGACATTGACCCTACACGGCCCCACACTTCCTCAGCTGGCACACAGACCACCCCAGCTGTAGCTATTGACCTTGCTGCTTTTGTGGACATGCAGTATAAAATGGACCGTGTCCTGAGAAAAATAAGTCGCCTGTGGCAGGATGTTCACCATATTAACCGGCGGGTGCGGTCCATTAAGCGGACCCTCCGGAGGGCCAACCTATAGACATTTTGATGGACATGATTCCCTCCCCTCCCTCCTCTTTCCTTATTCTTATACTTTGTGGGTTTAGGGGGCTTAGTGTTAGGTTAGTATAGGCTGTTAGTTTAGTTAGTGTTAGTGGGTGGGGGCTGGGGGTCCTGATTATTTCTACTGTTTCTTTTTGAGTGTGTGGGTGGGTGGGGGGCAATGTTGGGGTTCTTGTGTGTTTAAAAAAATATATATAAAAAAAACAATCACAAAAAAATCTATATTTGTTTAGTATATGATAGTATGTGTTTAGGTTAGTATCTGTTGTCCTCCATGTGTCCCGTCTCATAAGGTGGGTGGGGGGTTAATGTTTAGAACGTTTTGTTACATGTGATAAGTAAGTTTATCTTAGGTCAGTTAGGGACAGTTGTGGATAATGAGTAGTTAGGGTAGATTAGGGTAGGTAAGGATTTTCCCCAAGTTTTCTCTTCCGTTTTTACAGTTTAATAAATATGTAGTAAACCCTTTACAGTATGTGTGAATTGCTTGTAGATCAGGGCCTTGACATGAGTGTACATGATTTATTTTGTATTACAATTTGTGTCCTATGCTACAAACAAATCCCAAATTAGCTGTAACATTGGCAGCTACCCCAAAGCTACCTTGCAAAGATTAGACCATTCATTGCAACCACCAATCACAGTTACTATGGATCCCAACGTGTTTTTTTCAATAAATATGTTTTCAATGTCACATACATGGCTTCCAGATTTGGTATTGGGGACACTGTGTCATGTCTGACTGCAGTGTGATGTTCAAGGAAACCCTTATAAGCTGAGTGGTAGTAAGCACTTTTGTAGTATCCTGTTCATGACTCACATTGATCATTTGTGATACTGTTCAGAATGATTACTTATTTGGATGTAAACTCAGACACCTTCATTCATGCAGTTTGTTGACTGTTTGCTTAGATTTGTGGGCAATGTTATATGTGTTAGTTTTGCATGGAGGCAACATTTTGCAGGCACTACTTAATGGCTTAGATATCAATTGAGGAAGCATTATTCTGTCCAACACAGCATTATGCTGTATGGTTTCTCTTTTCATCAGATATTACCCTCATGAAGGGCAGAGTATGGTAGAATCCAGGCCACTGTGCATATGACAGGAAGCAAAATTCAGTGATCTCCTGCACGGTTGATGAGTCACATTACACAGATACAAAGTGGTTGTGGAAGTGCTATTTATTGAAAGGTGTTGTAGTGCTGTAGTCCATGATTGTGAGTCCATTTTAGTGAAGGTGATCTGTTCCATGTCTTCTTCTTCTGATGTGTGTGTTGCCTCCTCTGTCCTTGGTGGTGGTGGTTGTGAAGGGGCAACACACAACTCAGTGTTTGAAGACGTGGAGTCAGACATCCCGGTCGCTGCTACCTGTGAAGGTCTTAAGGGCAGTACTGCTGCAAGGAGGATCTGCTGGTTCTTAAGAATAACAGCCACATCACGATGGTAGGCAGCCAGGTCGGCCCTGAGGGGGTCATGATTGCATTCGTGCATGCAGTGGAAGGTTTGGGGTGCAAGGTGTTGTGGCAAATCCCTTACTGCAGTGGTGAATTCCTTTACAGTTTGCTGTAGTCCTTGCAGGATGGAGGTTAGCGCTTGCATGGCTGCTGCCTGATCTGCAGATGACATCATGCACGAACGCACCCCCTCTAGGCTGGCTGCCATAGTTTGCATCCCCACCTGCACCTCCTTGGCCAGCTCCTGCTGTACTCCGACAACAGTTCTCTCAAAGCTGGTGCCTGTGTCATCTGAGTCCTCAGCTGTATTGGAGCTGGCAGGTCTTACAATGGGGGTTGTGGGTGGGTCCTCCGTGATGGCTGCTTGTTCTGTGCTCCTCCTTTTAACTGAAGGTGGGGTCTGGAGGGTTCCAAGGACATCTTGAAGGGTCTGGTGGCTGGTGTTTGTCAGCTCGTCATCCATGTCATCGGGGTAGTCCTGGACAGGCATGTCCGCAGGAGATGCATTGTCCTCTGCAATGAAATAGGGTACAATCAGTGTATCTGTGTTGTGGCATTGGTGATGTGACATGCCTGACTTGTGATGTTTTCACATTGTGATCTAGTTTCCTGTTCATTGCTCCAGTCTTTCAGATGGGCATTCTCCCAGGCCTATGCCCCACCTGCACGTCACATGTATTGTGGTAAGTGTTTTGACTTGTCGGCATCATCTCCTCTAGGTGTTGGTTTAGACCAAATAGTGATTTGTCACCTTCTTGTCCTACTCAACCCTCCGTCTACAACCATTCTCAGGGTGAGACCTTTCACTGGCTGTGGGTGCTCTGATGGCACTGGCAGCACACTTAACATTCTGGACCTGCCCCAGTCTCTGATCTTTCACATCCACTTATATGTAGTTGAAATGTAGCATATCCTATGCATAGCATTGTTATGGCACGATATGGATGTTAGCATTGGTAATGTGTACAGCTGATGTTGGGGAATGTGTGGACATTGGATTGCGCTGATAGTCATAGCAGTGTCCTGTTTCCTCCTCTGACTGTGCAGGTGTATTTCAGTGACCAGTTACATGTGTCCTCTCCCTCAATGCTGTTGTCTGAGCAGTATGACATTTGGGATGTTACATTGTGACCCAGGCACAGGATGGAACTTGGCATATGCTGCATGGGTGTGACCTTAGTGCTATGTAGATTCTAATGTTGATAACATTGGCTGATGTTTGCGGCAACTATGGGCATTCACAATTGACAGGACTGGAACATTTGTCTTGTTTCAGGGGATTGTTAAAGTTGTCATTCCCAACCCACTAATTTAGGTGTGTATGATCCATGGGGACTTTACTGCCATTGGCTACTTGAGCTGCACACACAGCGGAGGTGGTAGTGGCAACTGTTGTCACTGTTACATTCCAGTTGTCGGCATGGCTAGAGGTTGTTAACTGGGCCCTAGTTAATGTAGGGGGTATAGTGGCTGACGTATGACAGGATGTCAGTTTGATGTTGCGCCCTTCCCTCCTGGCGTGACTTTACCTTTGCTACATCGTTGGCATGGCAGCATACCCCCATGGGACTGTTGTTGGTGTTGTGTTATGGTGTGTTATGGTGTTGTGTTATGGTGTGTTATGGTGTGCCCCAACTTCTCTCTGTACAGGCCATGCCCCCATGCCATACCCCTTTACTCATGCCACTCCATGTATATGATGACTTCCATGAATTTTGTAGTCGGTACTACCCCCCCGGTTGTAGTTGACATTAGTGCATTTTAATTCCCCATGCGACTTACCCTGCATGTGTGCTGTCTCCTGGTAGTCTGCGCTGTCCTGTCCTTGAATCCCTGTGATGATCTCCTCAGGGATGAAGACTGCGACCATCTCCTCCATGTGGTCCAGGGGCTCCTGGTGTGCTGGACTCCCACCTCCAGTCTGCAGTGCTGCCTTCCTGTTCCTGGCCATCTTTTCCTTGGTCCTGCGCTTGCAGTCATGCCAGCGTTTCTTGCACTCGATGACTGTTCTGCGTACTTCTGCCACACTGTTAATCTTGTCAACCATTTGTTGCCATATTGCCTCTCTCCTACTGATTGGCAACTTTGAGGTGACAAACAGTTGGTGCTGGTGTTCCGTCAACTCTTTCACCAGGATTTCATGCTCCTCTGCACCGAAGCGACACTTGCTTTTCTTCTTCTCCCTGTCCTGGTTCTTGTGTGGGTCCTCCTGGCTAGTTCCTGGTCTGTTGTCATCTTCCTGGGGTCTGTACAGGCATCTGGATTCCATTGTGGCTCTCATCTGCTGAAATGGCAGTGTTTACGGGGTCAAAAAACGATGCATATCCAGTTTGCGGTGTCGTAAATCGATCCACAGTCATTTCTGCTGTGTTAACATTGTTTTCCTTTACGACGTGACGCTGCGGTGTGTGTAAAAAAAAAATGACTTACACCTGTGGTTTGCGCCGCCGTGCGTCAAATTATAAATTTGATGCCCGCATGGCACACCAAAATGGCGTTAGCCAGCAGTAATATTTTTGACGCAAAACTGTGCCGGTGCAGTTTTGCGTCAAAATTTATAAATATGGGCCTTCATATGACAAGGCAAGATTCTCTTACGAAAAGTGTTATAAAGCACAATGGCCCATATTTATACCTTTTTAGCGCCGCATTTGCGCCGCTTTTTGACACAAAAGCAATGCAAACTTACAAAATACAATTGTATTTTGTAAGTTTGCGCCGCATTTGCGTCAAAAAATTACGCAAAAGCGGTGCTAAAAAGGTATAAAAATGGCCCCATATTTGCAATGGTTTTTCGAAAAATTCTCGGAAGAAGAACCCTCCAAATCCCACTTGCAGAGGAAAGACTCACTCGCTGCACTCGCTCGCTACATTCAGAAAGAAGGATGGTTGGGAAAAGATTGTAAGGACTGCTTTTGGTTCCACAGTCCGCATCTCCCTGCAAAGCATTTTCAATTGAGTGAAAAACTATTTTTCTTGATGAACCGAGGCAAAAATCGCTAGATGGCGCTCCTGTGTCTTAGAATGAACACAGCTGGCATTTTGAGAATTGAGCCGAAGAAAATGTGTGTGGGGTGATTGAGGTGAGGACGTCATTATTTGTACATTGTTCCTGTACAGTCACAACTGGCTAATGCTGTGAAAAGAATTGCTAGTACCAAGCAGATCTACAGTCGGCTGACACACGAGATATATATATACATATATATACAATGTGATAACCCTGTTTGTGCTCTCCCTTTACAGTAAGCCCGCGCCCTCCACGCGCATTATCCGGGCCGTGCATGTCTTGCAGACGAATTGCTTTGGACATTATTTCGTTCCTTGGGTAATGGTACTGGATCGTGTTTCCTTTCGTGCCCGATCCATGAAACTCTTGGATCTCAGTATTTTGATATCATTAGACCGGCAACGACGAATATTGATCCCTCGGCCCCCTGGGGAAAGGTGGGGGACGAGTTTTGGACTGAAGCCGTGACTCGTGGCCCCTTAGTACATAGAGAGACCCACCGAGGCACCGTGAACGCGAGGGAGGGTGGGTGCGTGGTAGGCGCTGAGCTTCACTCACTTCCCCAGAGGCGGGTTTAATGACTGCGGAGGCTCCAGGCACCACGCTGTTTTCCCGGCTTGCAGGCATTAGCGCGAGTCTCTGCTTGGAATGCCCTGCTGCCGGCCACAGTAAGGGGGCGCTGCCATAGAACTGCGCTCCATCACCGTCATGGGTTGAGGACGGTTGGCTCCCAGCCCACAAATGAAAGCCTAACCCATTTTTGTCAATGCGGAGCATGTCTTTTCAGTGTGATTGTAATTACGTGGCTAATGACATTCTGTATGAATTGAATTCTGCTCTTTAGCGTTAAAAGACAGAAGCAGATAGACATTCTATTAGTGCTCCCTGGAGGACTACGATGCCTTAGTATTGTATCTTGTTGTGCGCAGCCAGTTTTTTTCCCCTGTTCCTTTTAAGGCCATTGTAAAGTTGATAATTTCACCTGAGTAATTCTTCCATTTCTAGTTACCTGGGGGATTGTTAATGGCTGAGAATCGCGTTCAGACGCTCTTCTCCCGCTCAATCAAATCTCGGAGGCGCCAGTTCACTTTTATTGATCCGCGGGTTCTTGACAGGCTTCGCCACAAGGAAGCAGCCTCCTCGTCCGCTGCTCAACTTAAAAGGGAACCGATATCAGCGCTGCTGATAGTTAAAAGCTTCAGTGGCCGCGCGTCAGGAGGGGAGCCCAGCTTCAAGAGGGCAGTGCCCTTCTAGCTGCCCAACCCTCTTCCAAGAGCTGCCCATGCGAACATTTTCAATTCCCGTGTGCCTGGTTTCGATCTATGCCCAGGAGAACGATAATGTGTTGTCGCCCACTTCGAATGAAGAGTAAACACTGCAATGCCTCAGATAGCAGCGATTAACTATTACACTGCATTCAGTCTCTGCGGTGGGTTTTTCCGTGGGCACAGAATATCTTGTAAAGCGCTTCGGGTTGGAGCAGTTATTTCTGCTCTGAAGGTTTTTATTTTGAAGTCATAGCTATCTATCGGTTCGATTTTCTTCTGTATTTTGCACCATCCTTTTCTCGATCCATCCATACATCTCACCTTCTGCCCCCCCCCCCCCCCCCACCCACCTCTTTGCGTGTGGGCGTCTTTGTGCGTGAGCTGTGTGTCTCAGTCTGTCTGTCTGTCTGTGTGCGTGCGAACAGTGAAACAGAAACGGGACAGAAGAGAGAATAATGCAGATCGATTGATGTTATTTGAGGCATACCTGGAGGTACCCCCTCCTTATGAGACAGGCCTTCTGGGGCGATGACACTCCCTTCAGGTGCCTGCCACCGTTACTGCAGAGTGAGCGTGAGGGGGAATGTGTCGCCATGTTTAAAGCTGAAAACAGGTCAGCAGAACTCATGAACAAAAGAACTCATGCACATAAAGTACATAATATATGTTTTACCTCTCCTTGAATGTGTTTTGATTGCAGTACTCTGTTTGCGTGCCTGTTAGTATGAAGGGACCCGCGGAGAGATAGACGCAGTCTAGTCTCTCCGCGGGGGGATTCGGGACGGGGGAAGTGGCGCACTAGGCGCCTGATTGGATAGGGGTAAGTGGGGGTGGGGGTTAGAATAGGTTTATAAGGGGGGTGGAGGGTGGGGTCGGGCCTCTTTGCGCGCCGACTTAGGAGGGGGCAGGAGTTATTTAAGTGAGGTGAGGCAGGGGGATAAAACGACTAGTTTAGGCCTGTTAAATAGGGGAGGTTTTTACCCAGTTTCTATGCACCGGGTCGCGGGCGGTAGAGGCGGCAGGCAGTGCAGGAAAGGGAGGGCGGCCCCGCGGGCAAGCCTACACCTGCGAAGGCGGGTGGAGCCGGGAAACCGGGGAAGCCCATAAGGGCAGCGCCGCGCCAGCGGGAGCCGGCCCCGCGGACATTTAAAAAAATAAATAAAAAAAATAAAAAAAAAAGAAAAAGAAATTGTACTACGCGCGGAGCACGCACGTCTAACTAATCAAGGCGGCCCCCATAGATCGCGGGCAGCTGCGAGCGTCGGGTGCAGGGCAGGAGCCAGATTCAGCGGGCCCAGCGGCGGGCGGCGAGCACGTTTCCCCGCGGGGGGGCACACAGAGCAAGCGGAATCACAAGGGGCGGCGAGGGCCCCCCGGTTATAAAAATAATATAAAAAAAAAAAATAAAAAAAAAAACATTCAATTATAATTGTGGTGTTCGCATTTTGAGACCGGGACAACCTTGGGCATTTATATATACCCCACAGGGCAAATAGGCATTAGCTGCAGGACTACAGGGCACACTCAGGCCACAGAGAGAGTCAGACAGACGTTCAGAGTTTAGGCCAAGGGGGATCTAGTGTTTTTCATTGGACCGGCAGCCGATAAGGCAGGCCGACGGTATGGCCACCGGCCACGACGCGGAGGCGGTGAGGGCCGCACTGCGCGTTTTGGGTGAAGCGGGCAGGGCAGATCTGCTCAGACCAGGGGTCTTAGACCAGGCGTGGGTCGGGATGACACGCCCCACCAGGGCGGCATCTGGCCGGGTCGCGGCTGCAGTAGCGGCCTGTGAGTCACAGGAGTCTGACGGGGAGAAGGGTGAAGGGCCAATTCCCCCTGGGCAAGGCACTGCAGCTCAATTAAGGTACGGGGCTCAGAGCCCTCTGATGTTCGGCGAAGAGACACAAGCCTATCAAGGCAGGGGCACAGATAGCACACAGGTGGGCCCTGACCCCGCAGGCCCGGGCGGCCAAGCGGCGGGGGAGGCCGGAGTGGAAGGACTAGGGAAGGAGGCAGAACAACACGCACCGGGGACTAGCGGGGTTTGCGCCCCACTAGATTTGTCATATCACAGGGGGGAGGCACCCGACCCAAGTTGGGTTGGGGCGCCACTGAAGAAAAGAGGCAAGTACGCCGGGAAGAACAGGGGGGGGACGGGGAGGGCCAAGATGGCGCCCCGCCAGGCCAGGGGGGGGAAAGTCAAGACACCGCAAGAAGCAAGAGCGGGGACGAGCCAGGTTCCGCACACGCAAGGGAATTGGGAACAGGCGAATACATGGGATTTGGAGGCTAGAATCAAGGAACAGCGCAGGGTGGTATTAGAGACGGAGGCCAGGTGGGCACAGCTGTGCAAGGACAGGGAAGAGTCGAGCGCACACAGCGAGGCAACGCCAAAAAACAGAGAGGCCAGAGGGCAACCGGGTATGCAACAGCCAGGTCAAGAGAGCAGATCCTGGGTATGGGTACCACGGGAAAGAGGAGAGCAGGGACAAGAGGCTAGAGCGGCCGAGGGGTTAGTAGCAGACGGTCATGGGGGCAACAAGGCAACAATGTCAACCACAGAGGTTGGCAAGAGGCGGTACACGCCGACTGGGCGCAAGACGGCCCAAACATGTTGGCACGAAGCACTGGAGGGGTCTATGGCGGCCCTCTCCACACCGAGGGACCAAGGACGACGTCACGATGACCTGCCTTATGCGGGCAGGGATGCAAATGAGGGTACATCAACCAACATGAGATATGTGGGCCAACGCAAGGGCCAGTGGGAAGGAGATGATGTTTTAGAGTTGGATTATGAGGAGGAAGGGGAGGAATGGGAGGATGGTGAAATACGCGATTGGGAGGTGAGCGCTGCGAAAAAGGGTGGCGGACGAGGGCGCAAGAGCGGCGCAACCTCTTCGTGCTCTGTGTTACAGGTTACAGCACCTTTGGAAGGCCCCACGGGGAGCAGGCAAGGCATGCAGCGTGGCAGGAGCTGGAAAGGAGTACCAAAGAACCTGGGGGACACCGCTGGAGGTAAGAAATGGTGGTCAGTGTGGGGCGAAGGGGGGGGGGCAATAAAGGAGGTTACCACGAGTAGGTCCATCGGAGTAGGTGAAGGGTCAGTACTGGAGATGGCAGGCAATAGCATTACGCAAAAGGTGGGCGAGAACAAAGAGAAGGAGGGTACCACCACGATAGATACGGCAACGGCAGGAAAGGAGGATAAAGGGGAAAAGGCGGTAGAAGATAAGGAGGGGGGAAGTCACAAGAAAAGGCTGCCGTACATGGGTTTGCCCATGCCGCTGGGTTCACATGTGGCCGAGAAGACAAAGAGTAAGATATGGAAGCATGAATACGTGGATGTGTTTAAGCTACTACATAGGGACATACAGGCGAAGGAAGGGTCTAAGGAGGAAGAATGGGAGTTGGCACGCAGGCCCCGGGTACCCATTACAATGGATAACTGGACGTCGGCCTTTTTGATATTCGCAAGCATATACTGCGAAAAATACCCAGACAGGGCTATCGCCCTTTTTAAATACATGGATATAATTAGAAAGGCTCAAATGCATTTTGGGGGTTTCGCGTGGTTAAGTTACGATGAGGAATTCAGGGCCCGGGTAAGTGTTAACCCGGAAAAACCATGGGGTGATGTAGACTCAGAAATGTGGATGCAATGGATGGCATCGGCACAGACAGCGGCGTCCACCCATACGGCGAGCGGTTTGCCGGTGACCTACAGGCCCTTTCAAGCGCGCCCCGCCCATGGAGGGGCGGGCACTGCAACTAAAACAGCGGGGACAACCGGGGGGGCTTGCTGGAACTTTAACAAAGGTTTTTGTTCCAGAGCGCAATGTAGGTTCAAGCATGACTGCTCCAAGTGCGGGGGCCGTCATCCAGTCACACAATGTTTCTCACTATCCAGCCCAGCGGAACAGTGGAGGGCTTCTAGAGGGAGAGGGGCTCATGGCGCGCCTGCGCCAAAAGGGGCCTACACCAGTTAAACTGGAATTTCTGCGGCCATGGTTGCGCTTATACCCGGATAGGGATAAGGCACGGCTATTAGAATGGGGCTTTAGAGAAGGTTTTAGATTAGGCTACCAAGGCCCACGACAAAAGAGATGGGCTGACAATTTGCGGTCAGCCAAGGAGCACCCACAGATTGTGCACGATAAAATAGCAAAGGAGGTAGCTTTAGGCAGAATAGCTGGCCCATTTTACGAGTGGCCAAGTGATGCGCTAATGATATCACCATTGGGAGTAGTGCCCAAGAAAGCGCAGGGAGAATTTCGTTTGATTCACCATCTGTCATGGCCGGAAGGGACATCAGTAAATGATTTCATTGCCCAAGAGGACTCTAAAGTAGTTTACGCGTCAGTAGATGACGCGATAAGGCTGGTTTTAAAGTGTGGTAGGATGGCGGAAATGGCAAAATGTGATATTCAATCAGCTTTTAGATTGCTTCCTATCCATCCAGCAGATTTTGACCTCTTGGGCATGCAGTTAGATGGCAACATCTACGTGGATAGAGTTCTGCCCATGGGTTGCTCGATATCATGCGCCCTGTTTGAGACATTCAGCACCTTTTTGCAGTGGGTTTTTGTGAAGACAAGCGGGCATAGATGGGTGACACATTACTTGGACGATTTTTTATTCGTAGGAACGGCGGCAACGGGGGTCTGTGGGCGGGCCCTGGACACGTTTCAGAAGCTTACACAGCAGGCGGGTGTGCCTCTGGCCCCAGAAAAAACAGAGGGCCCCGCGCGGATCCTAACATTTTTAGGCATCGAACTAGACACAAGGATGCTGGTCGCCAGGTTGCCAGCGGCAAAAGTGAGGGAGATACTGGAGTTCCTAGCAGTGGTGCGCACTCTGCGCAAGATGGAGTTGCGGACAGCTCAAAAGCTTTTAGGTTACCTCAATTTTGCTTGCAGGGTAGTTAGGGGAGGTAGGACTTTTTGCAGACGTTTAGGACTTTCCATGTCAGGTGCCGTACTTCCGCACCACAGGATACGAGTGTCAGTGGCATTACGAGAAGACATTAGAATATGGGAGATTTTTCTGACACAGTTCAACGGAGTACCGATGTCTTTTGGTGAGTCGGACACAATATGGCAAGTACAAATTTTCTCGGATGCGGCAGGAGCGTCAGGGTTTGGTTTATACTGGGATGGGAGGTGGTGTGCAGAATCCTGGCCAACATCCTGGAGACAGCAAGGGAGAAGCATAGCGTTCTTGGAGTTTTTTCCCCTTTTGGTGGCACTAGCAGTGTGGGGGCAGGAATTAGCCAACAGGACAGTGATTTTTCAAATAGACAACATGGCAGTGGTAGAGTTGGTGAATAGACAGAGAGCTAAGGACATCAGAGTTTTGCGCTTGTTGCGGCAGTTTATGCTTCTATGCTTATCTTTGAATGTCATATTTAAAGCTACACATATACCAGGGATTTACAACGAGATTGCAGACTCCCTATCTCGTTCACAGTGGCAGCGTTTCCGCGAATTGGCCCCAGGAGCAGATCAGAACAAGACTGTGGTCCCGGCAGACATCTGGGATTGGGGGGCATGACGATCACAGGGCTGGTGGAGATGTCATTAGCGGTATCCACGCGGCGTAATTACAGACTGGCATGGTTGGAGTTTCAATCTTTTGAACAGTTTGGGGGCAATTTTTGGGAGCAAAGCTTGCCGGTATTGGAGGCACGGACCAGACGCTTCGTGCTGTTTCTGATCAGGGAGGGTTTATCTCCGGCGACAATTGGCGGAAAGCTGTCTGGAGTGTCTTTTTACGGAAAACTGTTTTTCGGTTATGACCCAGCACATAGTGATTTATTGGGTAAAATGCTGAAAGGATGGAGCAGGGTTAGAACGAGTGGGGATAGACCAGCAAGAGAGCCCATTACTTTCGAAATGTTAGTTGAGATGACACGGGCGTTGCCAAGTTGTTGTAGGGATCAAGATGAGGTGGGGTTATTTCGTTTATGCATGTTGTGGATGTTTTTTGGGGCGTTCAGAGTATCAGAGCTGTTGGGAGTGGGTAAGGATGTTGGGGTAAGGAGAAAAGAGGTGTGCATACACAAAGAAAGGTTGGGAATATGGCTAAGACGGTCCAAAACGGATCAGCTGGGTAAAGGGAAGTGGATATGGCTAGAGAAAGGGGGCGTGGAGGAGGCTTGCCCGGTAAAGGAATGGGTCAGTTTCAAAACGAGGTGGCCAGGAGCAGGCGAATCAGGGGTTTTTATGCATGCGTCGGGGAAAAAGTTGACTAGTTACCAATTGCTACAAGTGATGAGGATGACTCTTATAAGGATAGGGCGGCGCGCAGGGGATTATGGAACACACTCATTCAGAATTGGCGCAGCAACGGAGGCGGCACATATTGGTTGGGATTGGGCTAAAATCAAATCCATAGGGAGATGGAAGTCTAGATGCTGTGAGCGTTATGTTAGGCCTTGATAAGGGCGGAACAATCGGGGGGGGTGCGTTGGCGGTTAGTTTATCAAAACTGTGGTTACAATGTTTTTTCTTTGCAGGCTGTGTGGCCGGGCCAGAGAAGGAAAAGATGACGACGTGGTTGGTCGGCCATTCGTTCGTTCATTGGGCGGCGAAATTTGCAGAGAAGCAAATTTACGGCAGATCATTGGGACTGCCCAGCAGAAGCCATGAAGTGCGTTGGTGGGGCAAGAGTGGTATGAGGTGGGGGAGCCTGCTCCCCTTTATCACGGGTAACTTGCCGCAGTGGGGATGCCCAGATCTTTTATTGATTCACTTGGGAGAGAATGATTTAGTGAAGCTATCGGGGCTCACTCTGATACAATTGATGCAGAGGGATTTGGAGCTCCTGAAACGGAAGCTATGCGGGACAAGTTTGGTTTGGACAGAATTTGTGCCAAGAAGGGCATGGAGAGGGGCGATTAACCATGGAGCCATTGAGCGGGCTAGAAAGAAACTGAACAGAGCCATGAGAGTTTTTTGTTGGGCTCAAGGGATCAAGGTTTTAAGACACGGGGACATAAAAGAGCAGGAGCAAGCTCTATTCCGTGATGACGGGGTGCATCTGTCACAGATAGGGAACGCTTTCTATATCACAGAACTGAGATTAATGCTGGAAAGCATATGGGGTACGAACTTGTGTACCCGAAAATGAAAGTGGTGGGGCAGCGAAACGCCTCAAGGGTTTCCCTGGGTGGCAGGAGATGGGGAGGGTGGAGAGCCAGGTGCGGGTTTGTCCACCCTTCCAGGGGGAAAACAAGGAGGTGAAGCATCAGAGCAGGGAGGGGTAGGCTACAGGCAAGGAAGGCATGGGCGGAATAGGGGAGCATATACGGCAGGAAAATTGAAGGGAGACATTTGTCGAGAAAATGAAGGAGAGGGAGTTCTAAAAGTTAAAGTTTTGCTTTAAAAGATATACAGTTAATGTTTTGAAGTATTGCTGTGTTAAATCCTGTTCTAATAAATGACCTTTTACACCAACGAGAGTGTCACGTATGTATGTCCCGATGAAGGGACCCGCGGAGAGATAGACACAGTCTAGTCTCTCCGCGGGGGGATTCGGGACGGGGGAAGTGGCGCACTAGGCGCCTGATTGGATAGGGGTAAGTGGGGGTGGGGGTTAGAATAGGTTTATAAGGGGGGTGGAGGGTGGGGTCGGGCCTCTTTGCGCGCCGACTTAGGAGGGGGCAGGAGTTATTTAAGTGACCACCCACCCACCCAGCTTAGGAAGACAGGGGGAGGAAAGGTTTTATTTAGGTAGGGTAGCTAGGTCAGGTAGGTGGGGGTCAACAGTCATTTAGGACAGGTGAATTGTGAAGAGGTAGCAGGAGATGGGGGAGGGTGGAGAGCCAGGTGCGGGTTTGTCCACCCTTCCAGGGGGAAAACAAGGAGGTGAAGCATCAGAGCAGGGAGGGGTAGGCTACAGGCAAGGAAGGCATGGGCGGAATAGGGGAGCATATACGGCAGGAAAATTGAAGGGAGACATTTGTCGAGAAAATGAAGGAGAGGGAGTTCTAAAAGTTAAAGTTTTGCTTTAAAAGATATACAGTTAATGTTTTGAAGTATTGCTGTGTTAAATCCTGTTCTAATAAATGACCTTTTACACCAACAAGAGTGTCACGTATGTATGTCCCGATGCGTATTTGTGTGACTGTAGCGCTGAACGTCTGTTCGGGTTTATTTTTCTATATTTTTGCCTTTGGTTTTTTGCGTGCGTCCTTTCAAATGTGTCTGTGTGCATGCACCTTTATTGATGTAAGTGTTAGATGGTTCTTGTTTTCTTTTCTCTGTTTCAGTGTGTGCTTATTTTCACTTGTGTGAGTGACTGTTTGTGTGGTAGTATACATGTACGCAGGTGTTAATGTTTGTGTGTTTGCTTTTATCTTTTTGTGTTTGGGATTTTCTTGAGGGGCGCACAGGCAGTAAAACTGAGATAGATGGCGTGTTTGGCAGATTTGTAAGCGTTTCTTTTGCAGGTGTGCAATAAACGCACATGCTCCCGGTTTCTTTGGGAGGCTCGGCCCCTCACTTGTCTCCTTTGCCCTGCATGTAGCTCATGGTGATAGGTGAGTGGACTGCATTATCTTGTGAACACATCCCTCAGCTGGGTCGCTCGGATACAATGCTCGTTGTGTTCACCCGTGCTGTGTTTCTGTGGATACACGCATGTCCCAAGCAACACAACATTCTGGAGCTGCCCCTAGCGGTGACCCTTAGAATCGCACACCCGATGATTCCGCTGTCACAGTGACAGCCCGTGAAGTGCATTATCTTGAGCGATAACTCCTTGATTTGGTTATTGCTGGTACAGGGCGATTAACGGCTGCGCTGACATCATCGGATATATATTCAGTCTAACGATGATTTGAACGCGTTTAATAGGAATAACGTGCAGCGTGACGCAAGTGGGGAGAGGACGTGGAATGACACCTTTGGCTGACGACCTTGGAGCTGCGGAACCAGGTTCCAGTCTCGCCGTGGGCTTAACATCGTGTGATTATGGGCAACTCACTCAATCTTCTACCGTGCCTACAGAAAAAAGGACTGTGTCTTTGAGTAATGTAATAAAGCGCTCCGATGCCTTGGGTCGAGCTTGCGCTGTATAAAACTGTAAATACAAATTAAAAACTGAAATATCTGCGTCTGACAGCAAACAAGATGCTCGTATCTAAGAGAATTTCAGTCACCTAGATCCTTGTTGCCGCCCTCAGGGTACAGTGCTACCCAGCTCTGCGGGTCGCACGCCGGGCGGAGCCTTTTTTTAAAAGGCCATGCATGAGGAGTAGCTTCAGCTGGACTTGGGTGCGGCGAGTGGGGACGGTGCTTGCAGCCCTGCTGCAGTAAAAAGCACAGCAGGGCCGTTGGTGCGCTTCTCGGCGCTATTCTGCAGTGTGTGTTGTGCGCTGCACCCGTCTCCGAGGTGGGCTGGACAATCTGGGCGTCCAGTTGTGAATTGTTTCTAAAGGATTTAGAGATGTTTGCGTTGCTCTGAACACTTTTTGACAACTATAAAAAAACCGACGGACAGTTATATAATAGATACAATGAGACCAAAAAACGAAAACCTCAATCCAACAGCACAATAATCAATCATCAGCTGCGGACCCAATAAACTGGAAGCGTCCTATAATAAATAGCTCATTATATGTCCAAAACTCATTAGCAACCAAACGAATATAATTGAAATCATCTATAAATGGCCAACTGGAATTTTCATGAGACCAAGCACCTCCCTTTTATTATACACAGTGGGGTGTTTCGTCTTGTTTTATTTAAATGTGTATGTCGTTCAAAGGCACCATCAATGGTTAAAGACGACTGAAAGCTGTCATCCTGTCAGCGAGATGTGCTCTGATGTACCGAGACATTGTTACTGGCTGATGGAAGCAGCCCCGGTCATTAGTGTGTCGTAACTTGCTTCCTTTGGCCCCCTCCCCCAGCACCCACAATGGGGCCGAGGCGCGCGCTCTGCCGGTTCCCAGCTATGCAAGCAGAGTGCAGCTGCCTGTCTGATTCCCAACAGAAAGCACGCTTTGGGTGATTGGGGAGGGGTCGGATGGGGCTCGTAGAACCGCCATCCCAGCCTCATTGGCCCCCGTGGAGCCCCGGGCAGAGACCCCTCCATTGTTTGTGCCAGAGGCCTGCCCGCTGCATGCAGGGCACGCCGTGGTATTCAGACACAAGGGCTGCCAGCCTTTTGTATCTGCCCACGCCAGTCTCCGCTTATTGCACGGTACATTTGGAAAACTAAATGTCAGCTCAGGGATTAGAACCAAATACATCCACTATGTTGTGCTGTGGTGTGCACACCTACCCCGAAATCTAATTGCTGTAGTACATTGAGCACAGGGTCTTGGAATGATGTTAAAAGTCCAGGGTGTGACCACGTGAATGCACAAGCACAAACGTCCATGTGAAGGATGTTAAAGTCCAGCCGACGGTCATGCGAATTATGTTAATGATGTTAAAAGTCCAGGTGGTGTTCATGTGAATGATGTTAATGTGAATTATATCAAAGTCCAGGTGATTGTCATGTGAAATATGTTAATGTGATTGATGTTGAGAGTCCACGTGATAGTCATGGGAATGATGACAATGTGAATGATATTAAAAGTCCATCCTATGGTCATGTGAATTATGTTAAAAGTCCAGAAAATGGTCATTGGAATGATGATAATGTGAATTATGTTAAAAGTCCTGCTGATGGTCATGTGAATATTGTTAAAGTCCAAGGGATGGTCATGTAAATGATTTTAATGTGAATTATGTTAAAAGTCCAGCCGATGGTCATGTGGATGATGTAAAAAGTCCAGTGAATGGTTGTACCAGTGACTTTAAAAGTCAAGGGAAAGTCATGTGAAGGATGTTAAAACTAAGTCCCTGGGGCAGTCATTCAAAGTATATTACTTTACTTGGTAAATTGACTATTAGTGCCACCTAGACCTGTTCCTCAGCCTTTCATTAAATAAGCTTTGTCTTGCTTGAGTTCTTGACTTCAGTGTAAGAAGGGATTAAAGTGAAGACAGATCAAGTACCATGACCTTCATAAAACACCCAAAAAGTGATGGGAGGAATGCAGGAATATGTGCAAATAGTCTAACTATGGACAATCACCCGAAATAGCAATAAAAGCGATTGCACTACTGAATTTTGCCCCTGAGAACCCTTTCATAGAAAAATATTGAGGACAGAATGTTGACAGACAAAATACCAAAAGATAAGTGCATATAGGGAAGTATAGATTTACTATTCCTAACTCCACATCTATGTACCTTAAAGATATGTGTCCTATGTAGGTCCATATATATAGAGTAAGGTATAGAAAATCTGTAGACTACCTTATCTGTCAAAACATATGTTTTCATACTCTGTCCTCATTAGTCCCCCCTCCAAGTATTCAGGGTGCACACAATTCTAACCTATCATTTTTCACCCATTCACTCTAGATAGAGGCCCACCTTATCCAAATCAGTAATGAAGATTCACAAATAGGTTGAAAATGGTCTAGGGTTCCTTGTGTTCTGATTCAGAGCGTACCTAGTTTGGCACATCAGTTTGGACTGTACATTTTGGAGCATGATCAAGGCTGATTTACATATGGCTGGGTCTAATCTGAGATAGCATGATAGGCAAACAAATGATGGATTAGAATGCTACCCCAAGCCATTGCCAGTGGTTGGACTGTTTGCTAGCATTCATTCTATCACCTTTTGTGTGTTGGAAGTACCATATTTTCCTTCTAGTCTATGTATGTGACCTACATCAAACCACCCCATCCTAGAAGATTCCTACATGTAACAAAACACTTTCAAGGAGATGAAGGTGTCCCTACATACCATATCTGTGGGCCTGACCTCGAACTCCATGACAGACATAACCCACACTAGCGAAGATAAGGGTGGATCTCATTACCACCCATAGTGGAGAACACCTTGCAGCAATGATATTCCTTCCCCACTTAGTACATGAAGTCCTTCCATTACCTCGGAAGCAGCATGTGTTGCATCTGTGTAAATGGGGTCACTAAATGCGTCAGCACAGAGACCATGCTTGAATCTCAGTCCTCTGTGTGCATGACCGTCAGCATGCAGTTAACCTCTGATGCAATAATGTGCTTGGTGCGGCCCCCTCTCACACAGCTGGCAGCTGCTTGTGCTTCCTACAGCCTAAAACAAGACACTCCACAGAATTATTCTGGTAGCCCTGGGAGAGTGGATGAGCACCTAGCAATCGCATAGAGTGGATCTAATTATTCTTCTAAAAAATACATCAAAGACTTGATTACTGGAGTTACCTAGTAAATTGTTTAATGTGCAAAGATAATCTGTGTACCATCATTTCAAGATGTATGTATCTAGTCATGCACAGTGGACAACTTTGTACGCAAACCCATAATACTAGATTTCTCTCATCCTATAAAATGAAACGGAATTGATGGCAAAATCACAATCAATTGCATCATGATTAAAACACTGGCAGAAAAGGCCAGAGTGGAGAGTGTGGTAATGCAAAGGACACATCATTTCCACTCTGGTGACCAGGTCCTTGGGGAAAGACACGTCCTCGATTAAAAAGGAAAGCAGATAAGCGTAGTCTTGAACTCAAAACCAATATATACTCCCTCAGTTAAGATATTAGTCAATGGCATCAACTGGCAACTATCTACACTAGAGAAGGTCCCAACCAGTATCAACACCAAAGCAACTAGTACATGGGTAACATCGCTCTATAAAAGCTCCGGTCACCCGTTCAACTAAGCATAGAATGAACTCACAAGATCTACACTACAGCAACGTACTCTACAGCAGACTCCTTATAAAAGTTCATCAACAGGCTCCACAATTATGGGGATAGGTTTTCACTGAATATGGAAAGCTACAAACACATTAAACCTGTGATAGGGCGCCACACGCCACTAATGAAATGTACTATTAAATTCAAACTGGCATCACTATGAACAAGGTACATTGCAACAAGTAGTCAGAATACCATCAGACTGGCCATGCCCTGAGACGTCCAGGTACATGCAGGCCATGTTTAAACAAAACTTCACAGAGGAAAACAAAACATGGCAGCCGGTTGCTCATATGAGTATATTCGCCTAGGCCTGGAACGTGGGGGGCAGAAGAGTTCAAACATGCTTTGGATTGGTGAATGGGATGTAGGTACTCTGCACCACAAAAATAATGGATACGAAGATGGTGCCCTCCCTTGGACTGCGTGACTAATATATTTGTCTCCACTGAACCCCCTGAACACCAAGGTGCATCACAAGCACGCCCCCCCCAAACCATTTAGGGGGTCATTCCTACCCTGGCGGTCTCGAAGCACCGCCAACAGGCTGGCGGTGCTTCTGGGGCTATTCTGACCGTGGCGGTAAAGCCGCGGTCAGAAAAGGGAAGCCAGCGGTTTCCCGCCGGCTTCCCGCTGGCTTCCCGCTGGCTTCCCGCTGCCCCTGTGAATCCTCCACGGCGGCGCTGCAAGCAGCGCCGCCATGGGGATTCCGACCCCCTTCCCGCCAGCCTGGTTCTGGCGGTTTTCACCGCCAGAACCAGGCTGGCGGGAACGGGTGTCGTGGGGCCCCTGCGGGCCACTGCAGTGCCCATGCCACTGGCATGGGCACTGCAGAGGCCCCCTAACAGGGCCCCACGTTGATTTTCAGTGTCTGCTTGGCAGACACTGAAAATCGCGACGGGTGCAACTGCACCCGTCGCACACCAGCAACTCCGCCGGCTCCATTCGGAGCCGGCTTCCTCGTTGCTGGTGCTTTCCCGCTGGGCGGGCGGCCTTTTGGCGGTCGCCCGCCAGCCCAGCGGGAAAGTCAGAATGACCGCTGCGGTCTTTTGACCGCGGTACGGTCTTCTGGCGGTTCCCGCCAGGCGGGCGGCGACCGCCGCCCGCCAAAGTAGGAATGACCGCCTTAATGTCAGGGAAGAACTGATCTGGGGTTAGAAGGGTCATCTCCTCCCTTCATCCACAGTTGCGAATGGCAGTGCTAATCATTCCAACAACCTGTCTTTCCTTGCAGGACGCCCCCAGTGACAACTCCAAACACTGGACCAAAAGGAACCCCCTGAAGTACAAAATGCATATGTACAGAAGTAACAAAGGATTCAGAATGTGCTGCATAGTGGTTTTATCATCATAAAATATTCATAAATCATTTGCAGTGTGTTGTTTCACAGCTCTGTTAGCCTTACAAATCAATTTAAGTATGCAAAGAAACATGTAAATTGGAGGCTGGTAATCCTGACCGTGGGGGGTTAAAATATCATAGCAAAGTATTAAAACAATTTCATAGAAGCTCATTGAGTTAAGTGTTTGTGAAGTGGCGCTTCTTCTTCTGCTGGCATTGTGGCAGCTCTTTTCAATGCATTGTGCTGGTAACCATACCCCAAGCTCAATAAATGGTAGCCCCCTGGCCACCAGTCTCATCATATGCATTCACACAGACCCCGAGTGACATCAAGATTGAACTCCTAGTCAGCAGTACCATCATGCTTGGCAGTGTTTACGTTGAGCCGGTGGTTGACTGTCGGGTGCCACCAGCACTTATTTTTGGGGACAGCCACTTATTTTCAGCTTTAGATTATTTGCCAAGCACAAAAGTGAAAAAAACAAACAGACGGAGGAAGATCAGGGCAGAAAAACCGTATCAAAGGGAGAATGTAAGAACGTGCAAGAGTGAGAAAATGGGGCAGGGAGTGTCTAGTAGTGGATTAAAAACTATGGGGGTCATTCCGACCCTGGCGGTCCATGACCGCCAGGGCGGAGGGCAGCGGAAGCACTGCCAACAGGCTGGCGGTGCTTCCTGGGTGATTCTGACCGCGACGGTAAAGCCGCGGTCAGAAAAAGGGAGCCGGCGGTTTCCCGCCGGTTTCCCGCTGGCCCAGGGACTCCGCCATGGCGGCGCTGCTTGCAGCGCCGCCTTGGGGATTCCGACCCCCTTTCCGCCATCCTGTTCCTGGCGGTAATTACCGCCAGGAACAGGATGGCGGGAACGGGTGTCGTGGGGCCCCCTAACAGGGCCCCATAAAGATTTGGACCCGTCGCACCCCTTCAACTCCGCCAGCTCCATTCGGAGCCGGCTTCATTGTTGAAGGGGCTTTCCCGCTGGGCTGGCCGGCGGTCTTCTGGCGGTCGCCCGCCGGCCCAGTGGGAGAGCCGGAATGGCCGCTGCGGTCTTTTGACCGCGGAGCGGTCTTTAGGCGGGAACCGTTTGGCGGGCAGTGACCGCCGCGGTCAGAATGACCGCCTATCTGCCTTAGCATTAAGGGCACCAGCTTTTAATTGCACCCGACAGTCAAAGTGCATTAAAAAGGTATGAGAACTCTGCTGCTGCATGAAGTAGGGGTGGTGTGAGTGAGAGGGGGGCAGGGTTAAATGGTGTAGCTAAAAAAAATATTCTGTAACTTTTATCAGTCTTTCAGCTTCAGATTGCTACGTATAAAAGAAACCACAACTTAAATGGAAAGTTAAGTTAACCAGTGGGAAATGCACAATCATACATTATGAAACCTCTATTAGTTAATGCAAGGCAGAGGTATGTGTGTCTGACCAGAGAGCCACAGAATTGAAACCTGGTTGGTGCAATGGAGAAATAGAATGGTGACTTGTGTAGGTTTAGTGTTACAAGGCCAGCCTTTGGCAGAAAACACTGTGTATGTGTAAGTCATTGTTTTAAACATGCATTATACATGGTCTAAGATAGGCTGCTACAAAATGCACAAAAGGGTTTAAGATAATGTACTTCCAAAATCTAGATTTTAGTAATAACTAGACTCTATGTAGTGAATATTGTTTTATAACTGCCCTTTAAGAGCACACACTTCACAGCTCAGATGGTAACTCCCTTTCAATACCATTCAAAAAATAAATCTGTCCCATCAAGAAGCTTCAAATGATTCTGCTAATTAAACTTCATACTTTCTTTCAAGTGCCCTTTACATTTGCAGATTAACCAGTTGTGCACATTTACATTTCTTTTAGGCAGCAGGAACCCTGGCAAGAAGGTGTGCTTAGCTGTTTGCCCTCACGCAGTTTCACAGCACAGGATGGTTGTTCTTCACAATAAGTAGGGGAGCTGTTTTTCTTAAATTAAAAAAAGTATAGGCCGGTCATGCCCCTGCACTCCTACCCACTTTGACCACTGATTGCACTGGATACTGGCTTCTGAGCAGAGCTTCAGGCACTGCTACTCTTTCGTTCACAGTTTATGTACTGACACTTGGATCATGATCCCCCTAATGCTGTTACAACTGGGCCTCCACCTCCTAGTCCCATTAGACTCAAACCCTTAGATACCCAGTGCCACCACCTTTGGATCCTGTGTACCCATTGTCATCATGCTTGAACCCTGTAGACCTGTGCAATCATACCTGGACCCCCCAAAAATCAGTGCCATTAAACTTGTAGCCCATGTCTCGTTCTACATCAGCACACTGGCCCCAGTGCCTTTTAACTGGGACCCAGGCCCTCAGTCATAGCTCTCTTCAAAGTCCAGTTCCATTGCACATGAACCACCATTATCCTCACACCTGGAATGAATGCTTAGAACTACACTGCTACCCCTATTGAACTCCTGGCTCCAGCAGCATCACACCTGGATGCTAACTACTCTGCTCCATCATGATGGATCCCTATGCTCAAATACTCCTCGACCCCACTCTTATCGTTCTTCAACTCCATGATCCTTGATACCATCACACTGGACTGCCAGTCCTCAGGTGCCATCATATATGAACACCATGATCCTCAGTACATTATGACATGGACCATCAGCCCCCAGTGCCATCACACTTGAACTCCGTGATCCTCAGTGTCATAGGGTAGAGATCGCCAGTCTCCCAGTTCCATCACACATGAATGCCATGATAATCAGTACATTAACATGTGGACCACCAGCCCCCAGTTTCGTCACACTTGAACCCCATGATCCTCTGTTTCATATTGCGTGGACCACCAATCCCATGATAGAAGCCATGAACACTCATACATTAATAATGTGAACCACCAGCTCCCAGTGCCATAACGTGGGAAGAGAAGGTACCAAGGCTCACATAATAGTCCAATACGAATAATCTGAGAGCCCAAATAACAAGATCAGATGTAAGTGTGATCAAGAGTTGGCTTTATTTTCCAAATTTCTCCAAAATCTTCATTTTATGGTACACATCAAAGGAAAAGGCAACACATGTTTCATCTTATAGATTTTTTCAAGTCTCCAAATGATATACACAACATTTACATTGTAGTCAATTTCAATGACAACAAGGAGATGAGAATAGTGCTCAAAAGAAAAAAAGGTAAATATGTCAAAGAAGTATGAATCACCCCACATCTTAATGTAAAAATGTAAGACCATGTACAGAACCTCAAGAACGTATTTAGATGAGTCCCACAACTTTTTAGATGGTGCCCAAAATGATTCTTTAAATCACTGGACTGAAAGATCATGCAATAGACCAGAAGGTCCTGTTTTGTTTTGCTACAACAAAGAACCCAAGTAGTTCACCATGGTGAACATAAGTGTCTCCAATATACCCACAAAGGTGAAGAGTACCTGAACTTTTGTAACAAGTAGTAGAGTACTAATGCAAAGTGGTCAAGAAAAGGCAATGCCATGATCTAAGAAAATCTCTACCGAGGTTACATAAGGGAGGGAAAATGCTTGTGCTGAACCAATTATTACAATATTTGAATAACAAAACTTACAACATTACTACATTATTTTGCCAAACAATATAGTATGCAGGAAATTGAATATCTGGATGTTACTGTTTATGTAGATGGTGAAAATATATGCTCCAGATTATACAGAAAACCTACTGCTTGTAATGACCTTTGTTAGAAATGGGATCTCTAGTTGGCAGTGATTTGCACCCTATCCAAGTAGGGAGTGTCACTCTAGTCAGGGTAAGGGAGTCACGCAGTTCAGATAGCCCCTGCTCACCCCCTTGGTAGCTGGGCTCAAGCAGTCAGGCCTATCTCAGAGGCAATGTGTAAAGTATTTGTACACACACATAGTAACACAGTTAAAACACCATAAACATACTCCACACCAGTTTAGAAAAATATCTAATATTTATCTGAGTAAAACAAGACCAGAACAACAAAAATTCAGTATACACAAGTAACGATGTTCATTTTTAAAGATTAACTCTCAGTATAGCTCTTAGAAATACAATAGCTCCAAATGGGACTATCATGGCATCTTGGCAGAGTCTTTCCCATCAGTTTGATGCCATTTGTGAGGGAGTGCGGGCAGGTCATGGAGTCACTCGGACCCCAGGTACAGTACCTTTGGAAAATGAGGAAACAAAGACATTGCGCAGAGTAAAGGAGGTGAGGCATTGCTGGAGCCAGTGCAACGTTGGTTCCTTACTGCTCCCGGGGAGGTGAGGTGCTGGTTCCTTACTGCTAGGCAGGAGAGGTGAGGCATTTGTTCCTTAGGATGCAGGGAAGGTGATGCAGTGTCAATGGCTAGGTGGCAGTTCTTTATGATCTGTTTGGCAGGGTCAATGAATCCAGCAGCTCAAGACACGAGGCATCAACTTTGCGAGGTCGCGATCACACCACTGGGTCACAGGTGCTGCGGTGGAGTTGGAATTGGGTGTCACGGATGCCAGTGACATGGCAGTTGGGACTCATGCTGTGGTTGGACTTCAGAGGCGTAGCAACGACATTGGGACGATGGCATCAGCCACGGTCGATGCACTCAGCAAGGACCATGGCTCAGGTGCAGGCTGCAGCATGGAGTAGGACATTGGCACTGGTTCGAAAGTTGCTCTGAAGTTGATGCACTACGTTTCTTCTTAGATGCACCAGAACTCACTCCCAAGGGCCCAGGAACTGGATTTGGCACCACATGGCAAATCAAGACTCACAGCAAGAGAGCTCAGGTGCTGACAGGTGAAGTCTTTGTTGTCCCTGAGGCTTCTAACAGGAGGCAAGCTCAGTCCAAGCAGGCTTTTGGAGAACCTTTGCAAGCAGGATGTAGAAAGCAAAGTCCAGTCCTTTCACTTCCAGGACAGAACAGCAAGCCAGCACAACAAAGCAACAGGCACCTACATCATCTAGCTCTTCTTCCTGGCAGAATGTTCTCAGTACAGAAGGATTCGAACTTTGTGAGGTTAGAGGTCCAGTATTGATATCCTTTCTGTCTTTGAAGTAGGCAAACTTCAAAGAAAAGTCTTTGTAGTGCACAAGACCCTGCCTTTCCCAGCCCTGGCCCCTAACACACTCCAAGGGGTTGGAGAACGCTTTGTGTAAGGATAGCCACAGTCATATTCAGCTCCTCTCAACACTCCAGCCCAGGAAGACTCATCAGAATATGTAGGGTACACCTCAGCTCCTTTTGCGTGACTGTCTAGAGTGAATTCACAAACAGCCCAACTGTCATCTTGGCCCAGGCGTGTATTCCACAGACAAGCAGAGGCACTGAATGGTTAAGCAAGAAAATGTCCACTTTCTAAAAGTGGCATTTTAAAATTTACAATTTAGAAAACAACTTCACCAAAAGATGTATTTTTAAATTATGAGTTCGGAGACCCCAAACTCCAAATCTCTATATACTCCCAATGGGAAATTACATTTGAAAGACAGTTCAAGGCAATCCCCATGTTCATCTATGGGAGATATAGTCCTTGCAATAGTGAAAAACGAATTTAGCAGTATTTCACTATCATTACACATAAAACACACAAGTACATGCCCTACCTTTTAAATACACTGCAAGTTGCCCATGGTGCTGCCTGGAGCCTACCTTAAGGTTGATTTACGTGTAGTTAAAGGGAAGGTTTGGGTCTGGCATGTGGGTGCACTTAAGAACAAAGCTGGTGACTATGGTTCGCCAGTCTCCAAGGCACTGTGGGCCGATGCAATCCCAGTAATGTCATAGTTGTAATTTTTAATCTCATTTTTCCCCATTTTATCCCAGTTTATCTTCAACAACTTGCCGTCCATTTAAAACCAGCTCCGAATGAAGATGAATCGATGATATTCAAATCTTCAAAGCTGTATTCACCAGTTCGTCACTTCTAAACAAAGATGAATATTTATGATTCAGCACTTCTGGCAAGCTTAAAAATGCAATACACTGGAAACAACCCAAAAATAATTACAATTGGTGCATAAGTCCTCCACAAGTTTAAAATACAGTGCTTTCAATATCTCACACACACTTACATGTTTCTTAAATAATTATAACATAGAAGTAGATCAACCAGATACTTGAATGGAATATTCTGGAACTCTTGGAGAAGAAGTTGACGTACTAGTTAGAATTTTAAGGAACTCCATGAATAAACTCAAAACATAGGTGGTCCTTATGAACATGGCAGTAAACATCGCCCCACCGGTCTGGACCGCCAAATAATGAAGCACATGAGAAACAAGTAGCGGTCCATCCACACACCGCCATCTTTGTAGTCCTGTTGAGGATGGAGGAGGCCGCCCACAGGCAGGCAGAAAGGTCCTACCTGCCCACCAAATAATGAAACACAAGACCGCCAGCAGTTACGGGGCAGGAACTACAGCCAGGCAAAGCATGGCGGAAACTAACAATATAAAAGAAAACACTCACCGGAGGCACACACAACACGCCGGCGGAGACATGGAGAGAGAGTTGGAAATAATGGCAGTGCTTCTCCTTGCCATATAGCTCCACAACTGTCACTGTCAACAAACACAATGATGGTAAGTACCGCAACCTAGTACACATGGGATGAAAGGATACAGTTATACACCCACCCACACCGCAACGCACTCCCAACCCCTCCCACCATCACAAGCCATACATACCATAACCAGATGTACTTACCAGGCACAAGCCAACAAATACCTGCACCAAAGTACACACATGTGCACACCACACCCCCACAGTGAAACGCTCAATGATGTCATAATATTGTGCCAATAGCACTACTGGGTACTCAAATTTATTAACTTGAAAAAACATACTGTCCCAATAAGGCCGTTGGCCAGTCTAGTTTAAATACCCTGAAGGGCCAAAACAGGCCAGACTTGACTCCCACATGTGCAAAGGGTACTCCACATGAAAGGGGCATCAATGGGGCAGCCAGGCACCTGAGGGAACAGGGGCATAGGGTGGCGGGGGTGGGGACTTAAGTCTGGAAGGGGGGGCTTGGGCTTAGTTTTGGGAGGTGGAGGAGCTTTGGGATTTCCCTTGGAAGGAGAGGGACTGGGTTTGGACCAGAGGGTGGCAGAGGGACCTGGGGCAACACTGGGCTGCTTTCTCCTTGGGGAAGGGGCATGGGAATGGGAAGGGCTGACTGGGGCGGACCTAGACGTGGAAGCAGTCGACTGGGCAAGGAGATGGGCACATTTAGGGACGAGACAGGTGGGCCAGTGGGTTCAAACAGGTCAATATGTGAGAGGAAAAGCTTCTTAGGGGCAGTTGGAGGGGATTTAAAGACAGGTCTGGGAATGGAGGTTGAGGGAGTGTTTGTACCAGGTGTAGATGTGCCGGAAATGGATGCTGGTGTCTGTAAAGTATGCTGATGTGTGATGGATGTGTGTGGTGTGGATGTCTGTGAATGTTTGAGTGTTTTGGGAGGGGGTGGACACAGTGAGAGAAGACAGACTGTCACTGTACATGGATGTTGTCTGGGTGTCTGCAGGTCTGGTGAGTGTGCTGCAAGTGTGTGTCAAAGTAGTTGTGGTGAATGCAGGTGCGGTGTCTGGGGTGCATGTCTGGATGTCAGATGTTGTGGTGACAGCATGAATGGGGGCAGCAGCAGTGACTGAGGGTGCAGTGCATGTGGGTGTGCATGGTGAGGTGACAGACAGGGTGGCGGGGGAGGATGACACACTGGGGAAGTGGATGTTGTTGTGTATGCTTTGATATGTTGGGTGTGTGCCTGCCTGTGTTGGGAAGTGTGGTGCTTGTGTTTGTCTATGCGCTTCTTGTGTGTTGACGTGTGTGCATGGCTATCAGCACGTGTGTTTGGGATGGGTTAAGTGAGTGGGGCTCTGGAAGGGGTAGAGGTGGTGGGAAGGGGGACGGAAAGACCAGGGACACTCTCTGCCATCAAAGAGGAGGCCAGAGCCTGAAAAGATCTCTGTAGGCCAGGCATGGCACCGTGAATGCCTTCCAAGTATGCATTGCATTGCTGCATCTGGGATGCTAGCCCCTGGATGGCATTCACGATGGTTGTCTGCCCTACAGAGATGGTTCTCAGGAGGTCCTTAGCCTCCCTTGTGAGGGTAGCAGGGCTGACTGGGGCAGGAGATGAGGTGCCTGGAGTGAACGAGATGCCAATCCTCCTGGGTGAACGGGCACAGACAACTGGGTGGGGAGCAACTGGGAGGGCATTGAATCCATGGGGGTTGCAGAAGATTGTATAGAATGGGTGTGCCCAGAAGGGTCTGCCACCACCAGGGAGCTCCCATCGGAGGACATATCAGAGTCACTACCTGCAGTGGTAGTTGCCTCCCCCGTGGTACTCCCCTCGCCCTTTAACACACTGGTCCCCTTGGCATCTGTCGACTCTGCCTCCTTGGAACCGTGGGCTGCTGCATCCCCACTCGCTGGTGCCACTGCTCTCTCGCCAGATGATGCTGATGTACACCAAGGACACAAGAGCACAGGGGTGGAGAGACAAAACCTGGGAGAAGTTTGTCAAAACCAGAATATATGTACATCTATGGCTCAAACACACACTCCCATCCAGGTCATACACCTACATGCAGCACCTACAACATATGTCGTGACTGTGCCCCTGACTAGCGGCCATTACCCCAGAATACACAACATTACCAACAGGAAACACAGACCTGCTAAACTGTGTGGCATACACCCATGAGACACCATGCCCAGCCAATGCACTCACAAGTCAATGAGGTCACAAAGCACACCAGATGACAGAAAGGGGACCACCCCATGGGCCTATTGAGACCGCCCAAACAAGCCCTCACACCATTAGAGGGACTTTCAGGGGGCAGGACTGCTTGAACACACCTGTACAAGTGTCTGGCACTAGAAAGCATACATACCACAGCACCAACATCCATCCATCAAAGCAGTATCACAACAGTGTTGGTACTCCCTTGTGGCTGCTATGCTGCCTTCAAGCACCCATCCAAATCTGGATAGGCAACGCCATTATGCAGGCCATTAGGGGGGTCAGAGTCCGATGAGCACCCCTTCCTCGTTGGGAGGCCTTCCCCACCTGGCCTCTCCGGTCTTCCTGGCCCAGCGCCTCAGGTCCTCCCACCGCTTACTGCAGTGGGCGCTCTGCCGGCTGTAGTAACCCAGGGTCCGCATCTCCTTGGCAATGGCTTGCCACAGGCCTTTCTTTTGATGGGCGCTGACCTGCATGGGATACAGAGCAAAGAAACAGACATCAGTATGTGTGCACCAAATACAGATGACATGTTGTTCCCTATTGAATGGCCATTGTTAAAAGCCATGTTATCTACTCACGTACAGTACATGCCAGACAGTCTATGGCTGGGCAGTCACAAATCGAACCCACATGCATACAGGCATCCGTCACAATCACACACATCTAAGGATGACAGACGCCAACTCACCTGCTCCTCTGGTCCCCCATACAACTTGGCATACAGGGGTAGAACCCCATCCACCAGCTTCTCCAACTCCTCTGGGGTGAAGGCCGGGGCCCATTCCCCTGTGACCCGCACCATCTCAGGGACCAGAGTCAGGACACAGCAGCACACGCAGTGGAGTACTACCCTGCACGGGAAGCAGGATTCAAGAGTCAAGGGTCTGTTAACACATCGTGTGTACCGCGGGGGTGTGCTCTGTCACCACCACCAGCGATCATGATTGACCCAGGTTCCTCATTGACAAACATGTTATCCACTGATCGAGTGCACGGCAGTGAACACCGCCTTACGCCATGACAACTAACGCCAGCGGAATGAAGTCACTTCCACTCCCCCATACCTGGATGGCAGGAGGCTGCCATTTTGCTACCACCATGTCACCATAGCCTGGCCAGGGGCCTCATCCAGGGCCTCCAAATCTCCAACCTTAGTCGCTTGCTGACCTGAGTTTAGGATCCTCACAGGCACCCATCTTTGGAATTGTGTCCACACGGGGATGCCATTATTACAGAGTTGATTCAGCACACATATGCCTGACGGTGTACTTCATACTTTGTGTCTGTGTGTGTTACCTACGTGTCACACTTACATAGATACAGTGACATCATGTGATGAAGGTGTATGTTTACACTCAATATGTGTTCTTTCCTCCACCAAAGGTAGAGACCCATGTGGCAAGGGAGGGTCCCATCTGTTTACAGACCTCTGGTTGATTTGGAAACTATCGAGGAACATCACACCATTGTCACCTACAGACTCAATAGAGCTACTGTCCATGACCTCTGTGCTTTAATGGATCTTGTACTGAAACCAGCTAATCAGAATCAGTGTGCCATCCCTACAACTGTGCAAGTTCTATCTGTACTCCATTTTGTGGCTACGGGCTCATTTCAGGTGACAGTGGGCTGGGATGCAGGGGTTTCACAGCCAATGTTCAGCCTCATCCTGTCAAAATTCCTGAATGCATTCGTCCAACACCTGCAAACATATGTCCAATGTTAGAATTTTCATCCTTGGCGTGGTCTCCCTTAACTTTTTGCACTTTACCTCTGCTAACCAGTGCTAACGTGCAAGTGCTCCTTTACAAAATGTGCATGTAATTGGCTTATCCATGATTGCCATATTTGAATTACTAGTAAGTCCCTAATAAAGGGGACTGGAGGTGCCAGGCCCTGTAGATCAAATGCTACTAGTGGGCCTGCAGCACTGGTTATGCCACCCACATAAGTAACTCTGTAATCATGTCTCAGACTTGCCATTGCAGTGTCTGTGTGTGCAGTTTTAACTGTAAATTCGACTTGGCAAGTGTACCCACTTGCCAGGCCTAAACCTTCCCAGGGTGCAGTGTATGGTTAAGGTAGGACACATAATAATGTGTTATATATGTCCTGACAGTAAAATATTGCTAAATTAGTTTTTCACTGTTGCAAGGCCTGTCCCTCTCATAGGTTGACATAGAGGCTACCTTTAAATCTGATTAAAGTGTAGATTCCCTTTGGGAGCGGATGAACATGTGCAGTTTGGAGTCTCTGAGCTCACAATTTAAAAACAAATCTTTTAGTAAAGTTGATTTTAAGATCGTGTGTTTGAAAATGCCACTTTCAGAAAGTGAGCATTTTCTTGCTTATACCATTTCTGTGACTCTGCCTGTTTGTGGATTCCCTGTCTGGGTCAGTTTGACAGTTGGGCGGTTGCACCTCACACTAGACAGTGACACAAAGGGAGCTGGGTGTAGCCTGCATATCCTGATGAGCAATCTGTTCTAGGAGGGAGGGGAGGAGTGGTCACTTACACCTGAAAGAGCTGTGCCTGCCCTCACACAATGCAGTCTCCAACCCCCTGGTGAGTGTCTGGGGCCTGGCCTGGGCAAGGCAGGATTTCACATCCAAAAGAGACTTTACTTTGAAGTAGGCCTACTTCAAAGGAGAAATTGGGTATAAGAAGGGCACCCAAAACCACAGACTTTGGAACACTTCTGGAAACAAGAGGAACCTCTGCCTGGAGTTGAGCTGAAGAGCTGAGGAAGAAGAGCTGCCCTACCTGTGACTGTGCTTTGTGGAGCTCTCCTGCAGTTGTTGCTTCTGCCAGAGTAAGAGGGCAAATACTGGACTTTGTGTGCCTTCCACCTTGTGAAGAAATCTCCAAGGCCTTGATTTAGAGCTTACCTCCTGTTGTTTGAAGTCTCGGGGACACCAAAGACTTCTCTCTACCAGCACCTGGAGTCTCTGGAGAGACTCCTGCTTTGACAAATAGTGCCCTATCGAGTCCCTGGGCCCTTGAAAGGAAAGCTGGTGAAAATCCAAGGAAATCGACTCCGGACGACTTTGAACCGCCGCCGCTGCTGAATCCGGTGATGCCGCCTGAACCCAACTCTGATCTTCACTGGTACGTGACGACCTTCGCAGGCCTGACATCACTGCAGCCTCGCTGAAGTCCACGACTCTGTGGAAGTCACCGCACCACGAAATGGCCGACGCCGCTCGAAGTGCGTGGATTCAACATTTCGCACAGACGTGGCGATCCCCAACTTCGCGCATCGGCTCGTTTTCATTTCTTCACCAAGGTACTGTACCTGGGGTCTACGCGACTCTGTGTCCGGCACCCCTGGTGTCAGATTGTTGGGACCAACTCCATTACAACGCCATGTTAACACCTCATCAAAGCATTTTGTGTTTTTAAGCACTATTTTTTAGTTTAATCTTTACAAATTCATAACTTGACTTGTGTATGTCGGACTTCTGTCATTTTGGTCTTGTTTTGTTTAGATAAATATTTCCTATTTTTCTAAACTGGTGTTGTGTCATTTTGTAGTGCTTTCACTTAGTTACTGTGTGTGTTGGTACAAATACTATGCACCTAGTACCCTGAAGTTAAGCCTACTACTCTGCCAAGCTACCAAGGAGGTAAGCAGGGGTTAGCTGAGGGTGATTCTCTTTTACCCTGACTAGAGTGAGGGTCCTTGCTTGAACAGGGGGTAACCTGACGGTCAACCAAAGACCCCATTTCTAAAATCCAATGTCCACAAAGGGCTAAACTTCTTGCCGTCAAATCTGGTTTTTATGCCTTTGCTAACATCCAACATGTAATTGGTGCCATTGATTGACCACACATAGCTCTCATACCCCCAAGAGTAAATGAATAGGTGTACAGGAATCGAAAGAACTAACACTCCATGAATATACGATTGGTGTGTACTGCTAACCAGTACATTTCACATGTCAATGCCAGGTTCCCAGGCTTAGTCCATGATTCCTTTGTCCTGAGAAACAGCGGTGTACTACACTTGATGGGACAACTACAAGGGGACAGAGGATGGCTCATAGTTGAGCGTGTATGACACTGGATCTGTACATAGCTGACAGCCAGCCAATGTGCATGTAAAGTCATTTTTTTAAGGTCCTGTTTCACCCTCTTTTGCAGGTAATTCTGGCTACCCCAACTTGCAATGGCTCCTAACACCTGTGAGGTATCCCAGGACAGATGCAGAGAGGAATTATAATGAGGCCCATGGACGTACTAGGAGAGTGATTGAGCGCACTATAGGTCTCTTGAAGGCTAGATTTTGTTGCCTTCATCTCTCTGGGGGAAACCTGTGGTATGTCACTGACAAAGTGTGTAAAATAGTGGTGGCCTGCTGCATGCTGCACAATTTGGCTGTGAGGAAAGCTACCCCCCTTCTGGAAGAGGATGGTGCTGTCCAACCAGCCCAGCAACCTCAGAGAGAGGATGAGAGTGATGGTGAGGAAGAAGAGGGGGAAGATGTCAACTCCAGGAACCAGCTGATCCACCTATACTTCCAGTGACTATAAGGTACTGTTCAATGATGCTGATGTCTTCACTGCATAGTTTCAGTCTGACGCATGTAATTGGTAATGTGGTGTCTATGGTCATTGACACTAACTGATGACTGAAGCGGCATGTGCCAGGTAACCCAATATTAGGTACAGTGTGAAATATTTCAGACTCTACAGGAGAATCCCTCCTGCAATAAAGGTATGATTATGAAATTGACTGGCTAATGTATACACACTCACAATTGATATCTCGTATTGACGAGGCACATACAATTTGAGAGCATAGGTGTATTTATTAAGTGACAAAATATACATATTTCATTGAACAGGTTGTAGGGAGTGGGCACATGGGGCATATCCACACTCTGGTACATTTGCTCAGCTGTTGGTAGCACTGGGTTTTGTTCCATGTGGCCATTGGTAGATGGTGTGATGGCAGTGGCAAGTCAACAAGGGAGCAGAGTGACACACAAGGGAGACAGTTCACAGCAGAGTCACTTCCTAGCTGTGGTCTTGGTCTTGGCTGGTGTTTTCAGTGGCATGTCTGGGTCTGAGGGCACGTTTGTGTGCCTGGAGCTGGGCTGCAGGGGTAGGGGTGCTGGTTTCTTGGGTGTCCTTGGGCAGTGCCACCAGTCCAGTAGTTGCTGCAGATGTAGAAGGCAGGGCAGTGTCCTGGCTATTGGTAGGGGCTAGCAGGTGGGTAGAGGTCTCAGACTGGCTGTGGTACTGATGCTGCAGCACCCCAGTAATGCTGGCCATGGTGGCATTTAGCTGTTTCGTGGCCTCTGATTCTGCTCGAGGGTGTCCAGGATCTGACCCATCCTGTCCTGGGTATGGTGGTATGCTCCCAGGACCTCAGATATTACCTCCTGGGCTGCTGCATCCATCCTTTGGTCACTCCCCTGGGCCACTGATGTCCTCCCACTGGCCCTAGCCCCCTGTGCCTGTGTCCCCTACACCGGTCTGGCAGTCCCACTTGCACTGGGCCCTTCATCAACCTGCCTGTTGGTGGGTGGAAACTGTGGCCTCTGTACATGTGGGCTGCCAGTCTGTGGCTGGGAGACACTGGTATGTGGTTGTTTGGCCAGAGCTGATGATGGTGGCAGGGTGGTAGGGCTGTCAGTGGTATCCTGTGTGGGGCTTCTGGAGGGTGACAGTCCAGGACTATGTGATGGGCCAGGGTATTCCTCAATTTCCACACATCCCTCTGCACTCTCCTGAGTGGGGCCTCTGTCTTCGTGTGGAGTGCTGGCACTCCTTGGCGTTTCCGTCCGGGTGGCATGGGTGGTGGTGCCTGTGTGTGGGGAAATAGACATGTGGGTGTCAGGTACTTTTTCGGCAATTGATGCACTGCTCTGCCCTATTATGTGCTTATAGTCCCCTGTTATGGCATGCAAGGTTCCTTTGTGTTTATATCTTTGCATTTTATGTGGGGAGCAGTGGTGCATTGTGGGTGCTGTAGTGCCACTGGGAATTCATGCAGGGGTAGGTGACTGTGCACAGGGGGCAGGATGGAGGTCTGTTTGTGGGATTGTGGGCATGGAGGGTAGTTGGATGTGGGTGTTGTGGACTGGCTGGGGATGGGGTCCAGGTGATAGTAAGAGGGGTAGGGTGATGCATGCATTATAGGTGGGGTGACTGTTCAAATCTCGTAGTTGACTTACCCGAATCCAGTTCTCCTGTGAGTCTAGTGAGGACCTCCGGGCGCAGGATAGCCAGGACCTTCTCCTCCCAGTCGGTGTAATTAGGGGGTGTATATGGTGGACCACCACCAGTCTTTTGTACGGCGATGTTGTGCCGGGATGCCATTGACCGAACCTTCCCACGCAGGTCGTTCCATCTCTTCCGGATGTCATCCCTTATGTGTGGATGGTTTCCCACTGCATTGACTTTGTTGACAATCGTCTGCCATAGCTCCATCTTCCTGGCCACTGGTGTCTGCTGCACCTGCGCTCCAAATATTTGTGGCTCAAACCTGAGTATTTCATCCACCATGGTCCTTAGCTCCCTATCTGTGAAGCAGGGGTGTTTAGGAGGTGCCATGGTGTGTGTTGTAGGTGGTGTGTTGTGGGTGTATTGGTGAGGGTGCTTTCGTGTGATATGTGTGTGGCTTGCAATGGTGTTTGGGGTTTGTATGTGTTTTGGTGGTGTATTTGTGCATGTGACTTGTGTTATCTTGTGTTCAGTGTATGCGTGTTGTGTTGTCAATCCAGTTGTGGTATTGGCGATGCAAAGGATTTTGGGGTGTGTATGTGTGTGTTTTATAGTGTTGTGGATGTGTGTCAGGTGTGTGTGTTTCAAAGTTGCCAATGTGTGCGTTTTATGTTGGTGGGTCCCATTGGCGGTCCTTGCCGACAATGACAGTTCGGCATCTACTATCTGCTGTGCCGATTTGTGCTTCACAATTTGGTGGGCCGAGGATTTGTCTGCATGGTGGTGCTGGGGTGTACTGCCTTTCCACTGTTGTGGGCTCTAACGGTGGGTGGAGGTTGTAGGATTTTTGGAGGTTTGACTTTTTGGCATCATAATTCGGCGGAGTCCAGTCTTCCACCACTGGCGGTCTTCTGTTCACCGTCCCTATGGCAGTGTTTCCCGCCAAATTCCTAATAAGGGCCATATATTGGAGCTAATGCCACTCTAAAGTCTGCACTTGATACATCTGTTATAATCTGAAATACTCATAATGAAATAGAAGATCAGGCTACTCTGGGCACATAGATTAGAAGTTACACAATTCTCAAGGCATGTTTAAGACCAGGTTACTCTCAGAATTGGATTATATTCAGGATTACAAGAACTCGGAACAAGACTAGACATGGCACATGGTTGGAAATACAGACTCTTCCATGGTTCTCAATAAACAGCTTAAACTTGGTTATTCAAATACACATGAAACAGAATTGTTTTTGCTACAGAGTTGGAGTTACTGAAACTCCCAAAATTATGCTCTGTACATTGACTTATACTCGAAAAGCAACCCTGACCTGCTTTTTAGGTCGGGAGATGCTCCCCGCGCTGCACAGCTCCACTGTTGTGCCCAAGTCCCTCTCCATGCCCTCGCAGCTGCTACTGTGAGTTTGAGGCCCTCCTCCACCCGCAGGCTCCCCCTGCGTCTCATCCCTGGTGGTCTAGTGGTGCCGTAAGTATTGTCTGTCTGTTTGCCTTGTGTCCATTTTTCACTGTCCTTCACTGTTTCTCATTTTCTTGCTCTGTTTCCATTATTTTGTGCCTTTTTCACTGTTTTCTCTATTTTCTTGCTCTGTTCCCCCGTGGTTCTCCTGCCACTGCATCCCCGCAGCCCCGCCCCCCTTGCATGCCCACTTACGCTTCCCTCCCCCCTCCCAGCTGCTCCTCCCTCCCACCTCCCCCCTATTAATGGCGGCTGCTGCGCGGTGAGGAGAACAACCCTGGCCTGCTTTTTAGGTCCGGAGAAGCTCCCCGCGCTGCACAGCTCCACCGTTGTGTCCGCGTCCCTCTCTCCGTCCTCGCAGCTGCTACTGCGAGTTAGAGGCCCTCCTCCACCCGCAGGCCCCTGGCTGCGCCTCATCCCTGGTGGTCTAGTGGTGCCCCTCTTAATGGCAGCTGCTCTGCAGCCGTGTTGCTGGCATGCCAGAGGCAAGCTCGTCTGCGCCCGTCCAAGCCTGGATTGCGCCCAGCGCCGGTCCCCCTGGCCTCTGAGATCCCCCGGCACCAGACGGCACTATGATGGCAATGTCCTCCACGCCCTCAACACCGGCCACTCTACCACCTGCTTCCACGCCTCTCCAAAGCTCGCCCATGGACCCTTCTCCTGTCGGAGCATCAACTTCTCCACCCTCCAAGCCACCACCTCACCTCAGATCCAGACGCAACCAACTCAGGTGCATCCTTCTCAACATCCGCTCTATCCACAAGCATGCCATCAAGCTCTGGGACCTGCTCGTCTCTTCCTATCCGGACATCGCATTCCTGACAGCGACCTGGATGAACCCTTCCTCAGCTCCCGACATCGCCATAGCCATCCCAGACGGCTACAAGATCACCTGCAGAGACCGCACCAACAGACCGGGAGGAGGGATCGCCATTGTCCACAGGAACACTATCAGAATCTCAACCAACACCGAAGACACCCTCAGCACCGACGAACACATGCACTTCCAAATCCACATCGACCCCAAGACCACCCACAAGAGTACCCTCATCTACAGCCCCCCTGAACCTCGACCTCAGTTCAGTGACTCCATCCCCAACGTCATCATCACTCAAGCCCTTGCATCTACAGACTACATCCTCCTCAGGGACCTGAACTTCCACCTAAAAAACACCAAAGACAGCAACTCGATCACTCTGCTTAAAAACCTCAACAACCTCGGACTCAATCAACTCGTCACATCTCCCACCCACTCTGCTGGACACACGCTCGACCCCATCTTCTCAGCCAGCAGACACATCGCCTTCAGCCACACCACAGAACTCCACTGGACTGACCACTGCTGCGTCCACTTCACCTTCAAACCCACCACCACTACCACCTTCAGCCGGTCCCCTGCTGCAGCTAGAACAAGATCGCCAATGACCGGCTGATCTCCGCCCTCGCCCGTGCCCCACCAGCTGACTCCACTGACGCCAACACAGCCGCCCGCAACCTCAGGCAATGGATCAACGACTGCGTCAACTCTCTTGCCCCGATCAAGAAAGGAAGTGGCGCCAGGAACAGACACCAGCCACCCACATGGCCCTCAAGAACGCCATTCGCAAGCACCACAAGCTCATCATGGCCACCAAGAGGTCCTCCTTCAAGGGTCGTATCGACAACAATGCGCACAACAGCAAAGAGCTCTTCAAAATCGTGAAGGAACTCTCCAACCCTAGCTCCAGCACCAACGACATCCCACCTTCACAAGACCTCTGCAACTCCCTCGCCACTTTCTTTCACCACAACATCACAGACATCCACAACAGCTTCAACAACAAGACCCCACGAGCAACCACCAACACCTCTGACTCATCGCTTCCCAACAACACCAACCTCCTGCTCTCCTGGACACATGTCAACGATGCTCACCGCATCAAAGTAATAAACACCATTCTTTCCGGCTCTCCATCTGACCGCTACCCACACTACATCTACAACAGAGCGAGCTCCATCATCGCCCCCCAACTCCTTATGATAATCAATAGCTCCTTCGAAACCGCCACCTTCCCGGAAAGCTGGAAGCATGCCGAGATCAATGCCTTACTCAAGAAACCCCAGGTGGATACTAAAGACCTTAAAAACTACCAGCCCATCTCCCTGCTTCCATTCCCGGCAAAGGTTCTTGAGAAGATTGTCAACAGGCAACTTAATCATAGCACCAAGACCTCCCTCATCGCTGCCACTGATGACGTCTGGACCCTCCTGGACAAAGGCAAAACCGCAGCCCTCATCCTCTTGGACCTTTCGGCCGTCTTTGACACCATCTGCCACCACACCCTGCGCACACGCCTTCACGACGCAGGGATCCGTGACAAGGCCCTGGACTGGTTCACCTCCTTCCTCTCCGACAGAACACAGAGAGTCCGCCTCCCTCCATTCCTATCTGAAGCCACCAAGACCATCTGCGGCGTACCACAGGGCTCCTCCCTCAGCCCAACACTCTTCAACGTCTAAATGGCACCGCTCGCCAAAATTGTCCGATCTCACAACCTCAACATCATCTCCTATGCCGACGATACCCAGCTGATCCTCTCCCTCACCAAGGACCCCGCCACAGCCAAAACCAAACTCCACAAGGGCATGAAGGCCGTCACCAATTGGATGAAGAACAGTTGACTAAAACTAAACTCAGATAAGACAGAGGTCCTCATCCTTGTCCCCACCCTCTCTGCTTGGGATGCCTCCTGGTGGCTGCCCATGCTGGGAGCAGCACCAACGCCCACCAACCACGCCCGCAACCTGGGTTTCATCCTTGAGTCATCGCTCTCCATGACCCAACAAGTTAACACCATCTCATCTTCCTGCTTCAACACCCTTTGCATGCTCTGCAAAATCTACAGGTGGATCCCCACCGAAACCAGAAGGACGGTTACCCAGGCCCTCGTCAGCAGCAGACTGGACTACGGCAACGCTCTCTATGCAGAAACCACGGCAGCTCTCCAGAAAAGACTGCAACGGATACAGAACACCTCTGCGTGCCTCATCCTCAACATCCCCCACCACAGCCATATCACAGCCCACCTACACTGGCTTCCCATCAACAAAAGGATCACTTTCAAACACCTAACCCACGCCCACAAAGCACTCCACAGCGCCAGACCAGCATACCTTAACGATCGTCTCACCGAACCGGCAACTCTGCTCCGCCGACCTCGCCCTCGCCACTGTCCCACGTATCCACAGGACAACAACCGCCAGCAGATCCTTCTCCTACCTCATGGCCAAGACCTGGAACACCCTCCCCATCCACTTATGGCAGACCAAGGACCTACTGATCTTCAGGAGACTCCTCAAGACCTGGCTGTTCGAGCAGTAGCAGCCCCCCCCCCTTAAGTGCCTTGAGACACTCACGGGTGAGTAGCGCGCTCTACAAATACATTGATTTATTGATCTAAAAAACAGTCAATACATTGAACAAGGTTACGTTTTAGCACAAGGTTGGAATAAATGAACCTCCCAAGGTTGAGCTTGGAACATGGATTAGAGTTAAAGGCATCCCCAAGATAAGCTAGAAACAAGGTTATATTTGATACACAGGTAGGATTTGAGGGCACTTCCCAGAATGCTAGAAACCCCGGTTACACTTAATTCAAGGCTGGATTCTAAAACACTCCCAAAGAATGCTACAAAACTGGATTACCCTCAGTACATAAATCAGAGGTATTAGTTTGATTCTGTAAACATGAATCAATTTAGTACACTGTTTCACAGAAATAAGGTGGAGAGGAGTAAGGGCACAGGTCCTAGAAGCATTTCTAAAATTAGAAGCAAAAACCCTCACACATCTACTGGATGTCATGCTTCATCATAGCATGATTCATCATAGGGCTTGCTCGATTCTGTAAACAGTCTGTAGTCCATAAGCAACACAGTTCAGGAGCCAAGACTTGGAAAGGGGATCCAGGGGTAAATAAAGGAAGGAGAATAACTGACAGACCTGCACATACTACTAAAGATTAGTACACACTAAGCTGGGGGCTAGTAGTTAACCAGAAGGGCACATTATAGGAGTTTGAAGGCAGCGGGCAGGTCAATGCTGAAGAAGGGGTGGAATCGCAGCTCATGGAGGGAGACACTGGAGGGGTCTCAGAAGTCAGGGTCTCAGAGTAGTCAGAAAGGATCGAGAAGACTAGAATACCAGATGGTTTCTAGATGACTTGGAAGGTGAGTGTTGGGACGAGATTGCACAGGAAGAGATGAAGGTCCAGTTAACTCTGAAGAAGAGTGCTGGGATGAAGCTTGTGCTAGACAGGAAAAATGGGAAGATTTGGGCAACTCAAGATGAATGCAGGTAAGCTGCATGTGCAGGACTTGAGAACTTGTGCAGGTCCGGATACAGGTACAAGTCCAAGTCCTGATGTAAGTTCAGAGGGGGTATTTGTACAGGAAGCCAAGAGTGTTCTATAAGGGCACTTGTCTTATGTGGAGGCTTCCAAAGAAAACTGGGAAAAAGCACATATTAAATACAAACTGGCATGGCTTTTAACAGGCAGTAGGTGCAAATGCTAATTGACAACAACAAGCACAACAGAACCCAAGTGCATGATGGTCCAAATGAAACTGTGACTATCCTAAAAGGTTATATGCTATCTGCAATTGCAAACTGGATGAAACTTGCAGAGCAACACAACAGGTTTGGCTCAATGGTTCAAATATTTCAGGAGGGGGGAGTCATGGAGCACTCAATGCAGAAAAGAGCCAGAGGGGAAAGAAGTACATGAGGCCATCAAGTAATACCCACTGCACATAGAGCACAAGATTGAGCTTTGACACGAACAACCCACGTAGATGCCAGTTGTTGTTGTTACGGCTGCTCCCTCTCTTTTTTCACTTAAAGATTGTTATGGTATAGTTCATATGGGATACCACACTGGTTGATTTGAATATCGACTGGTGGGGATTTTTTTTACTCCCTGGTAATTGTCAATATCTCTTCCTTTAAAAAGCAGAGGTCATCTTACATAGGAGTTTAAGTAAATAGATGTAGCTAGCACATACATGTGTCTCAGTAAGACCAATGGCTGTTGTTCTTTACAATGATGGGCATGACTTTCCCATTTATCCAGGCACCCAATATTGGCAAATTGCTTGCACAGATTAATATAATTTCTTGCTTCTTCTCTTATCCAATGTTAATTTCCTAAACGACAGATATTATTTTTTGAATTTACATTTTAGAAGCAGGATAACTACTTATTAGAGCACAAGCTTTCCCCCCTTCCTTATATAACCTCAGTTGTGCTTTTCTTAGATCTTGACATTGCCTCTAGTTGAACAATTTGCATTAGGAGTCTACTACTTGTTATGGAATTTCAGGTAATCTTTCCCTTTGTAGGCGTAATGGACACCTATTTTCACCATGGGGAACAACTTGGGTTCTTTTTTATTTTGACAAAGCACAGGGATCTTATGGCCTATTACATGCTCTTTCAGTCCACACTTTAGAGAATCATTTTAGGCACCATCTAAAACATTGTGGGACGTATCTATACACTTGCTTGGGGCTCTATACAGGGGCTTCCATTTTTACATATGAGTCATGGGTGAGTCATACTTCTTTGCTGTATTCTAATTGACACTTTTTATTTTGAGAGCTATCCTCATTCCTTGTTGTCATCAAAATGCACCACAGTGTAAGTGCTTTGTATATATCATTTGCAGCCTTGAAAAAGTCTAAGTGACGAAACATGTGTTGACTTCCTTTTCCTGTAAGTGCTTTGTATATATCATTTGCAGCCTTGAAAAAGTCTAAGTGACGAAACATGTGTTGACTTCCTTTTCCTTTGATGTGTACCATAAAATGAAAATGTTGGAGGATTTGGGAAAATAAAAGCAACTCTTGACAACCTTTGCATGTGAACCAATTATTGGGCTCACAGCTTCTTAATACTACACCTCCTTACTTTGGTTTATGGATAGATCTGTGAACATAAGGCATATCCACCATTGGTATTGTCCCTGTGCAATGACACTTGAACCCCATGAACCTCAGTACATTAACATGTGAACCACAAGTCCCCCAGTGCCATGGCACTTGAACCCAACAATCCTCAGTGCCATAGCATAAGGACTACCAGCCCTTCAGTGCCATCACACTCGAACCCCATGTTTGCAGTGCCATAGCACATGGGCTACCAGGCCCTCAGTACCCTCACACTGGAACCCCATGATCATCTGGCAGTAACACGTGCACTACCAGCCCGACTCCTTTTAGAAATTGGGTTTCTGGTTGGCAGAGATATGCAACCTGCCCAACTAGCAACCACAATCCTAGTCAGGGTAAGCCAAATATACACCGTAAATTAACCTGAGCTCATCCTCTGGTAGCTTGGCACAGAGCAGTCAGGCTTAACTTGAGTGCCAATGTGTAAAGTATTTGTACAACACTTCAAACAGCAAAACAATAAAAACACCACATAATAAGACACCACACCTAGTTAGATAAATAGAGCTTAATTTTATAAACAAAACAAGACCAACACTACAAAAATCAAATAAGTATGTTGAGATACGAATGTTTAAAGTATAAAGCGCCTACAAGGGTAAATTCAAAGGTTCAGCCCAACCACAATGAAGCGTGGGCCAAATGCACTCCCATAGAAGTCCTACTGAACGTTTACTTTCTCAGAATACAGTCAAGAGTCCTGTTTGCTGGGACAAACTTTGCTGGCAGCAAGGAGACCATCACTGGCGGTAGTCTGTGGGCACAAAGAATCGGCTGGGTGTCACGGACAAGAGGATTGGAGCCTCACAGTTGCAAGCAGCGATGCTTGTGTTGGGAAGAGAGCAACTTGCGCCGGCTCCCACTAATTCCTCATGCAAGCAGCATGGTCCCTGTGCAAGCAGCCTCATTCAAGGTCACAAACACCCCAAAAGCTTGAACTCAGGAGCCAAACAAACACTTCCATGGGCCAGGACTAGAAAGGCACCTCATTTAGGGAGCCAGAGGCTATTCGAAAATGGGCCCAGGAGCTGCAGCAGGTGAGTTGGAAATCTTGTGTGTCCCTGAGACTGCAGAAAAACAGGAGGCAAGTTAGCAAGCCCTTGGAGTCACCTTGGTTTTGTGGTGTGGAGTTGCGGGTCCAGTCCTTCTCATCCCAATCAGGAAGGCAGCAGGTGAACTTAGCAAAGCAGAAGTCCAGAAGAGTAGCAGCTCAGGAGAGTGGCAGTCCTTGAAACAGCACAGCAGTACTTCTTCCTGGAAGAGTATTCACTGGTCCAGAAGTGTATTCAGTTGGTGGTGGCAGAGGTCAAGTACTTGTATCCAGTTGTGCCCTTGAAGTGGGTGAGACTTCAAAAAAAAGTCAATGAAGTGCACAGAGGTCCTCCCTTGATGCATTGGCTCCAGACTTACTATAGAGGGGGTGCAGCCTTTTGTGTGTGGCAGGACACTGCCTATTCAGGTGTATCAGCCCTTCCCTCCCATCCAGGGCAGGATAGCCCATCTAGCTTTGAATGGCTTATTAGTCACACCTAAGCTTTCTTCATGTGAGCCTGTCTAGAGGGAATGCACAAGCCCAGCTGTCAGTCCACCCCAGACGTGTACTGGGGACAAGCAGTAGGCACCAAATGACTAAATCAAAAAAATGCAGCTTTCTAAAAGTGACATTTTCATAACTGCAATTTAAAATCTGGCTTCACCTTAGACTGCAATTTTAAATTGTGAGTTCAGAGACATCAAACTTGACAAACGTATCTCTCCTATATTGGGGCTTACACTTATAAGATGTAATAAGGTAACCCCAATGTTATCCTATGGGAGAAAATGGCCTTGCAGTAGTGAAAAAAACTAACTTAGAAGTGTTTCACTACCAGGGCATGTAAAACTTAAAAGTACATGTCCTCCCATGTAAATACATGGCACCCTGCCCTGTGGGTCCCATAGGGCCTACCTTAAGGGTAACATATGGATAAAAAGAGAACGTTTAGGCCTGACAAGATATTTAACTTACCAGGTCGACATGGCAATTTAAAACTGGACACACGGGCTCTGCAATGAGAGGTTTGGGACATGGTTAAGGGGCTACTTAGGTGAGTGGCACAGTCAGTCCTGCAGGACCATTAGTAGCATTTAATTTGCAGGCATTAGGCACATGTACTGCAATTTATTAGGAACTTCTAAGTAATTAAATATGCCAATTGGGTATGAGTCACTTTTTTCATATTTTAGGGAAGAGGGCACAAGCACTTTAGCACTGGACAGCAGTGGTAAAGTGCACAGAGTCATAAAGCCAGCACAAATGAGGTCAGAAAATAGAGGGAGGCACAAAACATTTTGGCTGCCATTCCTATCAAGTGCCATCACACTTGAACCCCATGATCCTAGGTGCCATAGCACATGAACCACTGGTCCATCCGTGCCATCCCATGTGAATCCCATGATCCTTGGTGCCATAGTACATGGACTACCAGGCCCTTAGTCACATCACATGCATCACATGCAAACTCCATGATCTCCAGTGCCATAGCACATGGACTACCAGCCCCTCAGTGCCATCACACTAAAACCCTGAGATCCTTGGTATGCAACACTGTATCCGCAGCCCCAATAGCCATCACACTTGAATCTCATGCCACTAGATGCCATAACACCTGGAGCACTTGTCCCCCAGTGTTATAGAACCTGAACCACATGATCCTCGGTACCATAACACATGGACCACTGGTCCCGCAGTGACATCACACGTAGACCCCATGCACCCAGAACTGTGATGTATTTACTCCAAACCAATGTGCCCTCATTCTTGGCCCTTTGATCTTTACTGCCATCACTCTTGAACCTCAGTGCCATTACACTGTAACCCTAAGATCTCAAGTGTCTTATCACTGAAACCATAGGTCCTAGTACCATTATGCTTGAGCCCTCACTACCATTACACTAGAATACCCCTTACCATCACATATTAGCCAACAGACACCACTGACATCACGTTTGAGCCTTGTGCCATCACGCTGGACCACCAGTTGCCAACTGCCACCACACCCTACACCCCGAATTCCCCAGTCCCAGACCTTCAGTGACTCATTCTTGACACCTTGCATCCAGTCACACCTGGACACTCATGCTCACAGAACCCTCACACCTGTAGGCCATCAAACATGAACGCCAAGCACCCAATGACTTCTCACTCGAACCGCTGTGGGAAAATCCTAGGCGTGAGTGGGCAAAGAGGAGGGCAATCCTGACGTGGCATCCATTGCGTAGTTTTCGAATGTCTCCTCGGGCATTTATGTGTGTGACTGCATAGGGGACCGTAAAGGGATGGAAGTGCTCGTCTAGCCGGTCCGCTGGGTTTCCAAAAGTAGTCCAGCCACTTGAGCCTTTGGTAGAAAAGGAGCTGGCCCAGACCCTCTGAGGGATTCGACTTAACCGGTGATGACTCAAAGGGTAAGTGACAGGGACGAATAGAAATGGAAATGAGCGCGGGAGGGGGGTGCAGACTCAATTGAACGCCGTGAATAGCGCCTGCCGTAGGAAGAAAAGCTGGGGCGCACAGCCCAGCACTGCAGCGCCGCCGCCTCCTCCTAGCCGCTCGGCAACTTTCTGTCTCTCACTCAGTTCAGATTCCCTGGACCCCACTCATCCCCGACCCGCCCCCTGCACAGTCCCCTCAACCCTCTGTCAGTGTGAGGCCTCTGGCCGTACGATTGGCCGCCGGCTGGCATGTACCAGGCCTGGGCCCGCCCCAGGCCCCGCCCTCGCAGGCTCCGCTCGGTCAGTGCTCTGCAGCAGCTGCGGAGGCAGCAGTGAGAGCTTGTGAGCTGGGCAGAGACACAGCGCCAGGACTGCACCGGCAACGTGCACAGCCCCTGCACCCCCGCCGCGGACGGGGCTCTGCTCTGGGAATAATTCCACTGTACTAACTTAAGCAAAGGGGCAGAAAGAAGAGTGCATCACTTGGAACGGATTTCTTTGGCGGAAGACGAGGCTTGGCATCTGGGGGTCTTGGTGCAGCAGTGCCCCTCCTACCCTGGCTGAAATGTTGTGTTTGCACTGATTGCCAGATACTCCGTGAGGCCTGTCGGGGACTGGCGCAAAAGGAGAGGGGTCCATCTCCCCGGCCTGCTGAGATCTGCACCCACTCCCCGCACTTCGGAGGCACTTGGCTGCTTGTGTCTTCGTCCGTCTCTTGGCTGCAGGTGCGGGTCTGGTGTTAACTTGTGGAGGATGCCGCCCCTGCCCAGAAGCCGACTCCCCTCGCAGGCTGCGAGGACTTTCTCAGTTGCATTTTAATGACTCTCAGAGGACAGCGGCGTCTTGTGTGCCTGGAAAAGGAGCTCTGTGCGCGCCAGAGAAGGGCGGCACGGCTGTTGCCACCCGGGGCTGAGCGTCCAACTGCAAGGGCTGGCCTTCTGGATGCAGGGGGCGGCTGTCCATCCCTCGGGACTGAGTGTGGCTCTTCTGGATTGAACCCCCCTCGAGCTGGACTGAGACCGCGTCTCTTTGGACTGACACCCCACCTGTTTGGACTCAACCCCCACATATTTGGATTGAACACCCACCTGTGTAGGCTGAGCCGCGTCTGCCTCGACTGCACCCCCTCCCAACAGACTGCCTCCTTCACCCCCTCACGGTGATCTCTCTGCTCCATCACATGACCCCTGGCTGCTGTCCCCCACCGGCCGGACTGCCATGGTCGGACGCCCCCCAGCACCTGGTGCACCCTCCGAGACCTGAGCCGGAGATGCAGCCCTCGCCATGAGGACGCGCTGGAAGCGCACAGCCCTTCCGCAGTCATTTGTGGTCCTCTGTACAGCTAGGTTGCGCATGGCGTGCAGATGCCAAGAACAGCACGGACAGCGCCCGTTTTAGTTTTATTTTTTGTGTCATTGATCCCCCTCTCTCCCCTCACTTTGAAACGTTAGATGCAGTGAGGGTCGATTTCTTCTCTCCTTTTAACTTTATACGAGGTAGACTGCTAGGCGCTGGTGGCCGAGTCCTGCGCCTGGCACACTCAGTGCCATCTTCACTCGGTTTCCCTGATACCCAATCTGCCTTTTTTTCCATACAGTACCAGCTAGCCAACCTCACCAGACATTTCCGCACCCTCTGAGTGTCCCTCTGAGCTGGCCTCCAGAGTGCCTTCCAGACTCCAAATCCTGCCACTCAGTGTACCACTCAGCCAGCATCTTTCACTAGCTGCCTTTCGGGCACTTGACACAGTCATCGAGTGTTACCGCCACCCTCTATCCTAACATTGCGCCTCATCCCATCTCTTGGCACCCGAGGTGAGGACCTCTGCGCACTGGACCTTGTTGCATCATTCTCCTAGCACCCATGATGCATATGTCTGCACACTGAGCCTGGCTAACCTACTCTCCTAGCACCCAGGGTGCCTGAGTCTCGCTGGACCACCCACACTTTCCCAAGGGGCGGTCTCCGTGCCTCGCACCCGAGGTGCATGAGGCTTGCTGACCCACTCCCACATCCCCAGGGTGTAGACTACGTGCCCCGGTAACTATGGATGTCCTGCAGTTCCTGCTCTTTGTGGCTCTTTCATGGACTCGAACCCGAGCTTTGATCAACCTGAAGTACTCGGTTGAAGAGGAGCAGCGAGCGGGCACAGTCATTGCTAACGTTGCCAAGGATGCCAAAGAGGCGGGCTTCGTGCTGGATCCTCGGCAGCCCGCGGCCACCTTCCGGGTGGTCTCCAACTCAGCCCCGCACCTGGTGGATATCAACCCCTCTGGGCTGCTGGTCACCAAGCAGAAGATCGACCGCGACCTGCTGTGCCGCCAAAGCGCCAAGTGTGTGATCTCGCTGGAGGTGATGTCCAGCTCCATGGAGATCTGTGTCATTAAGGTGGACATCAAGGACCTGAATGACAACGCACCCAGTTTCCCAACTGACCAGATCGAGCTGGAGATCTCGGAGACGGCCAGCCCTGGCACGCGCATCCCGCTGGAGAGCGCCTACGACCCGGACTCGGCCAGCTACGGGGTGCAGGGCTACGAGATCACCCCTAACGATCTCTTCGGCTTGGAGATCAAAACCCGCGGGGACGGCTCGCGCTTCGCCGAGCTGGTGGTGGAGAAGAGCCTGGACAGGGAGACGCAGTCCCACTACAGTTACATGATCACCGCCCTGGACGGCGGGGATCCCCCCAACTTCGGCACCGTGGAGCTCAACATCAAGATCATCGACTCCAACGACAACAACCCTGTGTTCGACGACCCGGCCTACAGCGTGAGCATCCAGGAGAACTCTCCCCTGGGCACCCCGGTCATCGACCTCAACGCCACGGACCCCGATGAGGGCAGCAACGGAGAGATCGTGTACTCCTTCAACAGCTACGTGTCTGACAAGACCCGCGAACTCTTCCGCATCGACCCCAAGAGCGGGGCCATCTCGGTCAGCGGGGCCCTGGACTACGAGGAGGGCCACGTTTACGAGATTGACGTGCAGGCCAAGGACCTGGGGCCCAACTCCATCCCGGCGCACTGCAAAGTCACCGTCAACCTGGTGGACGTCAACGACAACACGCCCGTCATCAACCTGCTGTCCGTCAACAGCGAGCTGGTGGAGGTGAGCGAGAACGCGTCCCCGGGCTACGTGATCGCCCTGGTACGGGTCTCCGACCGGGACTCGGGCGCCAACGGCAGGGTGCTCTGCAAACTTCTGGGCAGCGTGCCCTTCCGGCTGCAGGAGTACGAGAGCTTCTCCACCATCCTGGTGGACGGCCGGCTAGACAGGGAGCAGCGGGACCAGTACAACCTGACCATCCAGGCCAAGGACAGCGGGAACCCCGCGCTGCAGTCCACCAAGTCCTTCACGGTGCGCATCACCGACGAGAACGACAACCACCCGCACTTCCTGAAGCCCTACTATCAGGTCATCGTGCAGGAGAACAACACCCCCGGGGTGCACCTGCTCTCCGTCTCCGCCCGGGACCCGGACTTGGGCCTGAATGGCAGCGTGTCCTACCAGATCGTGCCCTCCGAGGTGAGGGACATGCCAGTGTTCACCTACGTGTCCATCAGCCCCAACTCCGGGGACATCTACGCCTTGCGCTCCTTCAACCACGAGCAGACCAAAGCCTTTGAGTTTAAAGTCATGGCCAAGGACGGGGGCAACCCGTCGCTGCAGAGCAATGCCACAGTGCGTGTGATCGTGGTGGACGTGAACGACAACACCCCGGTGATCAGCGCCCCGCCGCTGGTCAACGGCACCTCGGAGGTGTACATCCCGCGCAACGCCGGCGCCGGCTACCTGGTGACCGTGGTCAAAGCCGACGACTACGACGAGGGCGAGAACGGGCGCATCTCCTACGAGTTCTCGGAGGGAGACAGGGGCTACTTCGAGATAGACCAGGTGAACGGCGAGATCAGGACCACCAGGGCTTTTGGGGAGAATGCCAAGACTACCTATGAGCTGATCGTGGTGGCGCACGACCACGGCAAGACGTCCCTGTCAGCCTCTGCCCTAATCCTCATCTACCTGTCCCCGGCCCTGGACGCGCAGGAGGCGCTGGGCTCCGTGAACCTGTCCCTCATCTTCATCATCGCCCTGGGATCTATCGCTGCTATTCTTTTCGTGACTATGATCTTTGTGGCAGTAAAGTGCAAGCGAGACAACAAGGAGATCCGAACCTACAACTGCAGGTAAAACTGGTTCATTTGCCGGCCTCTGCACATTATTGGCATGCCTTACAGTATTGTTTGAATTTCGGAATGTTTCATTAGGAATAAATCAGTTAAAATATGCAAGGTTGTTTGAAAAAAAAAAAAAAAACACTTACCCAAGTATCTCTCCTGCTCTTAAGGCTCTCCCAAACGCCCCAACACAAAGGAAAGAAATTAATCTGTTGTGGAGGGTGAATACAGGGTGATTAGGCCGTATTAATTTACCATTGTCACGTCGAAGTGTTAATAATAAGTGACACTCCCTGTTCCGCATGTATTGCCAATTTCGATAAATTATTAGCATTTCGGGAATAAAGACGCTTTTCCTTAAACACGGCAATTTCAAATTAAGTGAAAAAGAACTTAGTATTCATGCAACTTCCAGACATAACTAGAAACACGACGACGTCCTGGTTTAACTCTTGGCCATGAGAACTGGTTTATTAACTGCTTACATAGTAAGGTAGCAGAAAATGTTAAAGCAGTATATTTTGGCTGTGGGGTTTATTTTGTACACGGGAGGATCATCGCCTTGCTGCGAGGATTCCCAGGTGCTCACATACCGTTAGCAACAGAGCCCAGCAAAACTTCGTCAAAGATGAGCTTGTGCCATGTTAACGTCTGTTGCCCACTAGAGGGCAGTGTTGGCTCTTCAATCAGACAGTGCAGCGTGGGAGGAAGACAATCTCAGGCAGACAATGCGAGCTGGTACCCAACCGACCGTAAGATAAAGTGCAAATATAATTTTTAGATTCATATTTCTGAACATATATCTATGGAGCTTTTCATTTCAGTATGAACACTTGTCTTCCCCGCTGCAATAAAATAAAACGAAAACAAGTATCCCTTACACATTGCATATACATTGCATTTCGGGTTATTTAATGATTTCTGGTTTCCTTTTTGATGAGTGAATTTAGAAGGGTCTGCGTTGCATTTTAATTGTTTTCTTTTTATTTATCTCGAACTAGCGTACCTTAATAACGCAGCGGCTGTCATCGCCGTAAATGTATCAAAAGGTGTGGCTAATGGTAGCTCTCGAGTGTGAAAAAATTAGCCATCGTGTTTGCGTTGGGCATTTTCCAAATGCTATTTCCCGTTTAAACGCAACAGTATCAAGTTTGATGACTCTGAACTTTAATAGACAAATGTCAGGCACTCACATGTGAATTCCAAGCTGGTGTATTGCGAGAGGTTCTCCGCTGGCTTGCGCGCGGTCTCATCCCTTTTCCAGTGAAACTGTGACTTCAGCTCGCCTCATACGCATCGTTCTGAGGGAAGAGGTACCAACTAATATAGTCGTGCCTTTGGAAAACTATCACGGCAGTGATGATTTTCTAGTGTGATCTTGGGTGACTTGTATTTCGCAGCAGTGGCTGGGAATCACTTATTACTCTGTCTCGGCAATGCAAAGTGTGTTCAAAAGCGAGTAGAGCATTTCACCATGGCTGCACTGTGAGGAGTTGGCAGAGATGATCTCCTCCATTAGCTATGTCAGGTCACTGAGAGACAGTGGAAACTAGCATCAAAGGCTGTACTGTGAGAAGTGGGTATCTTCCGTGCAGAGGTGGGCTCCTCCATTAGGCATGTCAGGTCACCAACTGACAGTGAAGCCTAGCATCAAATTCTGCACTGCGAGGAGTCTGCATCTTCGTGTAGTTTTAAGCTCTTCTATTAGGTATGTCAGGTCATTGCCAAACTGAGAAAAGCCTGCCATGCGGGCTATACATTTAGATGTGCACATCTTCCATACAGGGCCAGGTTTTTCTGTTAACTACGGAATCTCAAATAAACTTACCAATCGTACAATAATCCACCAATCAGTATTAGCTAAACATGCACTTGTATAACTCACCGCCCACACACTGCAAAAAACTCTTTCCCAGCTGTCATTATTAATTCCAAGGAACTGTGATGTAAAGCTATTAGCATAGCAAATGTCAGATCTAGAGGTTAACGTGAAAAGCAGATGCGCCCCTTCTCTCATTTCATGTTCAAATCGATTACGTAGCTTGCATCTTGTATGTTAATTCCTCAGAAAGCATGTATGAAGTATTGCATATCATTTCCGCATGATTTGTCTGCCTGGAGTGTGTTGCACAATCTGTATGGTATTCTGGCTGGAGGGTTTATTTCTGTATTTATTAAAATGCCGTGTTGTATAGTTGGTTTCTGACCAGAAATCACGTATGTTGCAACAGACGCGTTCAATTGTATTTGTGCGATGGGGCAGAATGTAACTAACCCAATGCAATGATACTCAAATCAAATATCGTGTTATAATTGCTGCGGGATCCCGTGCACACTCACCAGGGACCGTTTGGCGGCTGTCTTCAATGTTCGAGGCATCACTGAAAGATACCATGTGTGGCACCCTTTGGCTCTGCCATAACATGACATTCTGCGTTTGTGGTATTGCCTCGTGACCCACAAACCATTCTTAGCTCCACTCCAAATGAGAACAATCATGTTAAAAAATGACCATTTTTTAAGGTACCCTGGTATAAACAGGTTGTGAAAAAAATACGCCACTTCTCCAATAGGTGTTTTGTCCCCATACAGTAAATTCACATTTTTGTTACTCGTGTACAAATAAAAGTAATGTTGGAAATAACTTCCATACTAATTTGAAACAGCCACTAAATCAGTGAAGTGGAGGGTCTTTTGCCCACCAGCCCCCAAATAATTTTGACATGCTTTACAGGGTATCTAACACGAAGGGTCGTATTACATTTCTACATATATTTTGAGTATTAAACACTCATGGTGTGCCCCCTACCAGTGTGAGAGAAGTTACTGTCTATTGTAGAAACATGTTGGGGGCGAACGGCGGGGAGAGTCACAGAAATAGTCCACGTGGAAACTGTTTTCCTTGTCCTTTTTCATGAAAAGCTCTGTATGTCCGAGTGACTATTGTGTTTTTGCTCGCTCCTTAAATGCGTTTCAGTGCTCCCTTCCTCTCCCCTTACAGGCGCATCATTTTTAGAAGATGTAATCAAAGGTGTGTATCTAAAGCGATTGTATCTACAAGGTTTGAAATTATGTAAGATACACTAACCCACAACTCCCACCAAAAAACAAGCACAAACACGCAGACTAACCAACACAGAGGCAATGACACACAGACACACAAATACAGACAGAAATAAAAGTACAATCACACATACATAGATGAACACAAAAACACACATGCACAGGTAAACACAAAAACATTCCTAGACAGACACATATACACAGCACTTGGCAGTGGCAAAGCACTGGCTTGTACACGCACTGGAAGACAGATAGAACTTTCCATGCATTGAAACGACTAGCAAAAGAGATCAGCAAAACACATGATCTAAAATATAAAACCTTTGTACTGCTGACCTCATTAGTGGAAGGCCAGAGAGTGAAACACAAATGATGCAAGGGGCATGTATAAATCCAGAAAGGCATTTCGACAATGAGACCTGCTTGCTAACAAATAAAGCAAATGCACGTATGTTCAAGGCACTTGATGGTAGTGACAGGTAGCAATCACTTCTCAGCACAAAGCAGAGACTTACAACAGTCCTAACCACCTAGGAACACCACCTCTACAGTGCTGATGCTTCTTTGGCTGTTCATGATATTACACTTGTGTTTTTGCTTCTCCTCTCTCACTCCCCCATACAGAATTGCAGAATACTCCTATGGACACCAGAAGAAAGCCAATAAGAAGAAGAAGCTCAGCAAGAATGACATCCGCCTGGTGCCACGAGATGTGGAGGAGACAGACAAGATGAATGTGGTGAGCTGCTCCTCACTCACCTCCTCCCTCAACTACTTCGACTACCACCAGCAGACCCTTCCCCTGGGGTGCCGCCGCTCCGAGAGCACCTTTCTGAATGTGGAGAGCCAGAACAACCGAAACACGGGCACCAACCACACCTACCACCACACCTTCACCAACCAAAGCCCACCCCAGCCGGACCTGATCATCAACGGCATGCCACTGCCCGAGGTGAGTGAGCAGCACAAGTGTACTGTCTGTATGACTCGCATCCCTTGCCCTGCCCTTGGTCTTTCAAAGCATGCCATGTGTAGTTGAGTGCCTTAGCCATCCTTCTGCCATCTAAGCTCGGTGTCACTATCACTATCCGCTTGTTGTGTCCATTGTGTTTCATTTTTCCACTACATTGGTTTTAGTTAAAATGGTGCTACTCTTCCTTTTGCAGCCAGTGCAGTGGCATTAATGTGCAGTACATCATATCCTCCTGACCTTCAAGAAGAATTGAGTAATATGTTTTTAGGGTGATTTCATTTAAGTCATTGGACATTGGGAGCTATAGGCATTTGTTGGTCGGGTGATATCATTAGGATCAATAGTGTCAAACCATCACAATGAACGTGACAGGGCTTTCTGTCTGTGTAGCTGCACTAAAATCACTGGCATTGGACTTGGATCATTTGTTAGGAGGTTGATGTAGTGATCTTTTGAAGAAAACTCCAATGAAATTATTTAAGTTTGAGGCATATGTGCTATGAGGTGATACCACTGAGTCAATGGAGGTAAAGGGGTTCATGTAATGAGATTTAGTTTGGCTCTGACCATGTATAAGAGCAAATGGTTTGAACCCTGTTTAAGCGTTTCATGCATGCTTGATATAAGAATATTCCACTTGAAATCACTGGAGTTGGACCATTTCTGAGTTTAATGGACATGTACTCGGATTTAATCACTCTCAAGTAAGATGTTGTTGGTATTGTGGTGTGGGTTTGCTGGGTTGTGAAGTTTATACAAGGAAGTGGTGGTGAACAATGTTTACGAGTGTGATGCAAGTGTGATGGGAGAATCATCCATTTGAAGTCAGTTGAGGGGAAACATTTGTATAAATTCTGCTGGGATGGTGATCTCTTTAAAGTCTACAGAGGCATTTGGCCTGTTGGAAGAATGGATTTGGGGCACAGATGGGTCGCATCCACACACGAGGATCAATTGGTTGGCACATGCTTTTGTTGCCCAATAGATACTTGATTGCCAGCAATGAGCTGTGTGCTGATGCACCTATTTGTTACTTTAAATTACAAATAACTTCTCATCCCTGTGTTAGCATTGCGCCCTGCAGTGCTGCTCTTGGCGCTAGCATGTCCAGTAAAGTGTAGTCTAGAGGCTCAGCTCTTGTGTGGAGAAGCCAGACCTTGCATGGGGCTTGGCTCTTGTCTGAGCAGCCATGGGGAGCCCACAGCATCATCCGTTGCTATCTATGTGTGATTTACTATCTCTCTTGCGAGAGCTGTGAGCGATTGACTCTTCCGCACCCCTTTAAAGGAAGGCAGATTAGACACCCCTGGAACCACGGTGTGTGTGCACCTGATGCCCACAATCATGAACACCAGGGAATAAAATCATTGTTTTCTTAGTGCAATTTCAATGTTTTTTGGGGGAGTATTTACATGAGTTTTTCTGGCACATAAACTAAGCACGGCGGTTGGTGGTAAATATGTGTGTGACTGAGACAGATAAAGGTGTCTCATACCACATATGTTCCATTAGTTGTCCTCATATGACTGCCTTTCATGTGTATGTGTGTATTATATATATGTGCGCCTGTTTGTAATGTATTTCCAACCAAGAAAACTGATTTTTTTTTTTTTTTAAGTACTATGTATGCTATCCATGATCTCTGAAAAAATGCTAATGTAATTATTTGCCTACAAACGTTGACGTCAGTAGTGTGGATGAAAGGATTCTTACTCGCATAGAATTGAAGGAGGTTTTCTGGGAATCCTTAGTTGAGTAAAATGAACATGCCTTGTGTGCTGTGAATGTCGATTATGATTTATGGATGTGCATTATCTACGGGGCATTTGAGGCAATGTGCAGTGTTGGTAAAGCCCAGTTCCTCGGTATTCGTATACATTTTTAGTTTGAGCCCTTGTTTGAAAATGTGGAATAGTGTATTAACCACAGAAGGAAAAATGTGAGACATATCTACGGGTGTTTTGTGTGTTTTCCGATATCTGTGCGTACTTGCTTTATGCTGCACTCTAGTTTTCTCTTCGTGGATACGTTCTGCCATTGTTGAAATACCAGGGCTCTGTTACTCGCTCTAGTAGAGCATTTACGTGCAGAATTGGAATGTATCTAATGTGAAAAAGCGCAGCTGATTTGTCTTTCGTTTCTGGCGCGCGCTCACACAGACACACACACAAACACACACGCAAAAGATGACAGGCAACCTGAGGACCAGGGTCTGTTTTTAGGGGTAGATGGGCAGATGGATCAGCTATCCGGCCTGAGGGGAAAAAAGTCAATCTGCTTGTACGCACATGTACAACGTGGCCACCAAATCCTCTGGTGTTTTCAATGGCATGGCAGTAACCCATCCTCCGTGGCGCACACTTTCTCGCTCTCTTTTTCCCCACCTCTAACCCCTGACCCAACTATCTCTCTCTTTCTTTCCCCACCTTTAACCTCAGACCCATCTTTGCCGAGCTTTAGTTGCGGGACGACCGCGCCAGAGAGCGCCGGCACTGCGCAGACACGCTGCAGCGGGTGCAGGCGTGATCCGTGGGCGCAGTGGGCGCCACAGTAAAGCGGCAAACCTCTTTAGTCAGTGGAGGTCTTGCCCCTGCCTGGAGCAAGGGCTGTGGTTCAGAGAACGGCCCCAGGTGTGTAACAACAGTTAAAATCCTTGTGCGTGCGATTCCAAAGCCACACCCAGACTGGCCACGGAATGCGGCACAAAGGGCTACTAACGTAATCTGAGAGCGAAAGATGCCCTCGAGAGCAGCCTCCACGAACCCCCTAAAAACACAATAGAAATGATCTGGCGTGATACGGCTATAAACAGCGCAGCACGCTAACCAGTTACAAATGAACGCTGCATGTGAACTGTATGTCACAGGCTCGAGTCCTAGCAGGGTTGGCTCGTCCTTTCATCTTTCTGAGGTCTTTTCAACCGAGAACAATTGCTGTGGGAAATACTGACACTTGCTATCCTCAGCTGCTGCAAAGTGCCCTTTCATCGACGGGAAGCGCCATGCATTCTACGTCTCATATCGCTTTGTTGGGTGAATATGTCGACGAGATCCAGGAATTGAGTGGTAAATGGGAGAATGAATGCCGTCGTCGAGTGCAAGAATTTCAGAGAAATACGGTGGTTGTTTGTTTATTAAACGTTTTGAATAAAGGGTGTAATGTAGCGCAGGGTTCTTGTGACAACTTCAAACAACATGTTTTCAGCACCTCCGTACATGGATATCAGGAATATGGTAATTGCCCCTGACGGAGATTTGAAGCAGTTTTATGACTCGTGTGGTATGCAAAGGAGCCCTCCGAGCTGTTTGTAGAAATCAAATAATTGAATGCCGGATCCAGCCCTATCATATAATTACAGCGCAGTGTTTACACCAGCTCTGACGAAACGCTGAAGTCAGGGGCTACGCCGAATTAGCATGTAATGAAAGGGGACAGGAGATTATGTCTCCGCCTTGGCTTCAGACCTCTGATGCTTCATTTATTTATTTTTAACATGCATATCGTTTTGCTGCCTTTGGTCTTTCTATCGACAGAACTCGGAAACTTTCGACGAGTCATGTCAGAAATCTATTTGAGCTCAGCATACATGTAGGGGACCCTTTCTGATTTCTGCCTGTGGATAGCAGCTCAGGGGTGTGCCCACGCAGGGCATGGTGGGAAATCGGCATGCAGATGACGAATCCGTGGTCATAGTAATAGCAGCAGTTCTCGCTAGACACAGGCAGTGGCCGGAGAAAGGGAAGATATGTGGAGGTCCTTTTCATCCACAGACCTCACGTGCACCAAATCCCATCTTTGCTTCTGCGTATTCAGCAGGTCAGATGCACAAATGCCTCTTTGAGTTCCTGCTTTAAGACCCCAGATTAAGCCTCTCAATACCAGACGTACGAGGATGCCCGGCAGATGCTTAAAATCACCCTGTGAAGAAAGTGGCTGCAGGGGAAGGAAGCCGGGATAGTTATGCAAGGTCTCAGAGTCTCAGAAGTGATGAATAAAGTAAGATATGTAGGTCTAATCAGAAAAAAATAATACAAGGGACCTAAGGTAGCTAGGCCTGACTGGTGGTAAGGAAATAAAGGATTCCAGGTCTGAGAAGTGACAAATAACGCAACGGATGTCGGACTGAACGGAAACAATTAAAGCAAGGTCCTAGATCTCAGCGGGGCCGAATTCAGAAAGTGCTCTACGTCTCATAATTAGAAAGCATGGTTCGGGGCTCAGGCCTGAGCAGGAGAGAAATAAAAACGGAAAGCACTTCTAAACTGGAAGAAGTTATTAACTCGCCCAAGGTCTGCTCGGGGAGAATGGCACCAACCACCAATATATAAGTGTAATAATTGAATAAGCATGCGTCTTATGTCTTACTAAGATGAGATAAAGCTAAGGCGCTATGATTGAAGTAAACAACTGAGGGTCCGGTACGGACACACTGGTGTACCTTGGCAACACTATTATCACATGTCTATGCCCTGGGGCAAATGACACTTCTTTCACCATATATTTGCATGCTTACTTACATTACATGCACACTGCATGTATAAGCAGGTGAGTTAAACATTAGAAACATCAGTATTCCTCTATACACTCAAGGCTGTACTTAATAGTTAAGTATACACATTTGATGTTACTGATCATGTATTGTAAAATCACGCTTGAATGATGACAACTCAGGTAATTGTCATATTTGTGCAACAATACACTGAAAGTGGCTTTGTTTCAATATTTCCAAGGGTGCACATAGAAAAACATAGTTTGATAGCGGAGGCTTAGATTTCAGTGGTGATTTCCGATTTCCATAGCGTTGTTCATGGAGTTTAGAGTTTGCACCTATCTCATTCATCAGAATCCTAGTTTAGAGCTTGTGCAAAGCATCCCCCAGTCTTACAGTGGCTAGGAGAAGATCCTGCCCACCAGAGCAGAAGATAAATATTTATGGTCGGTCAGGAACATCTAAACTGGCCATTCTCCTGCCTTCTACATGATTACAGGTCAGACTTGGTCAAGCTGTCTCTTAACACTTCCACACTGATTACATCCCAGTCCCAGGTGGGTCTTCCCTGTGGGTAGAGATGAAAACATGCAACTCAACTACTAACAGTGACACATATGTCTAAGTGTATTAAAAACCACATGCACAATGACGTCTGGGAACTGAGATGAATCAGGATCACTGGGCAGGATTTGGAAGTGGGTGGGTATCTGAACCGGGTGTGAGCTGTCAACAAAGGGCACGTTTGATTTATTTAGGTTATTTTTAATTTTGTTTAGTTTGCTAAAATTAAATTAAGATTTAGATGCTAAGTGGACTTTAAAGGCAGTACTCTGATGACATCCTGGAAGCAGAGCCCAAGGGAAATAATTTACATCTAGAGACTGTAAATAACAGGCATAAATAAAAGTGAGACTAAAAAGTAAAAGCAATATAGCGCAGTACCTCATAGTTCCCTCTCACCTTGACCTTTGCAATGGCTCAACAGTCATAGCATGCCAGTTTGACCACTGAAGCACTTTTCTCGCCGAGCCCCACCTAGCATGGACCAGGAGAAATCCCACATTTGGACACATAATATTTCTGTCACATTCTTCTTCAGGAATTGTCCTCTTTCGAAGCCTGTCACTTCATATTGCAATTAAACCAGGTTTCAGACATTTTTTGAAAGCATGTAGCGCCTTCTGAGTATCAGCTCTCTCAGCTTGTCCCTCTCCGATACAGTCTACATATAGAGTTATACCACTGAGATGTAATCCTGACTCACAAGTAAACGCACCAGCATTGGCTCACTTTGTCTAGGTTTAGTGCAAATAGTATTTATTTTATTAGTCGCTGATTTGGTTATACGTTTCTAAAATCCCTTTGATGCTAGAAACGTTTTTTCTCCTAAGTGTAGATACATTAGGCAGCCAGGAGCTCTCAAACTCTATGCACAAACATCTCTAAAATGGCTACTTGTCTCTCAAGACGGATCGGGATTGTTTTGATATGCAGCTCGTCTTTAATGAAGAAAGCTTTTAGTTTAACAGTTGTGAATCTTTAAAACAGGGTCCCCTGGGAGGAGATGCTCTCGTGAATGGCTGTTCTCGCTGATGCATTTCCCCGATCTCATTTTATTACAACTGCAGCTTATTTACAAACAGCAGGATTCTCCGTGGTGTGCACTGAGGGGACTGAAAGTAGACACTATCCATGCCCCCTACCCAAGCTGTTAGCCAGTCACTGCCTAGTGGGTGTGAGTGGAGACTTAGGGCCTGATTACGACCTTGGTGGATGGGATACTCCATCACACGTAATAGATATCCCTCCCTCTGTTTTACAAGTTCCATAGTGTATAATGGAACTTGTAATACGGCCGACGGGATATCCGTCACGTTTGTGATGGAGTATCCCATCCGTCAAGGTCGTAATCAGGCCCTTAGTGCTCAGACTGCAGAGATACCATCATCTTAAACACCAATAGCATTGCAAGATATCCCTCCCTTAACTGGACAGTTTCCACCCACCACCTGAAGTATTCTGCTTTGTCATATACACTTTAGTGCTCTGAAGTATCAAAAATTTGACTCAACTCCTTTGTAACACTGCACAATTAAAGAATAAAATACACTAAGCCTATGACTGTTGTGATTTAGTCGTGCAGTTCAAACTGACAGCAAAGTGAGAGAACACAAATGTCACATCCTTTGACCTGAATTTTTCCACACGAGGTGTGTTTGGTTCCCCCCCCCAACCCCACTCCCATGCCTCCTCCCAAGCTTGAGCTAATCTTCTGAGGTCTAATGGTTCTAACTGGTCCTATACATAGCAATATGATTACATAAAGAGGACGTGCCACACCCATCTACTCACCTTCAGATGTACCTTGCAGGTGCAGTTGTGTGGGGGTAGGGTTCATGAGACACCCTAACCAGGCTATTGTTTTTGATGAGAGAGGGACAACAACACAGTTATGACGTGATACATAACCGTTCTCAGGACACATGACATTGATGGTTCAAATCCTGTTCGTAAAAGAGCTTTTTTGATCACAGATATGTTGAAAATGATCGAGACATCTGTCCTGCTGAACACTTCACTGTCAATCATTTACAAAAGGATTGTTAGACCGCTTTAGAATTTGATCACCTATTCCAACTGTGTACTTCACAAAAATCATATCTGTAAAATTATTTGCTAATTCCAGTTACAAGCAATGCTGACGTCGGTGTAAGATGAGCACATGCTCTTTAGTTTTAGAATTGTCTTTGAATTCTCTATTGCGTGTGTCAGCAGTGACCCATGTATGCTGTACAGTCATGCTCTCTAGTGTGAAACAGCACTGAGGTCTAGCAAGCTACAGCAGACACCACTATAGTTCTCCCTACCTTTCGGCGAGTTCACCTTTATTGTGGATTCAACACATAGATGATAAAATCTCCAGTTAGGAACAATTAGTTGAAGTCATTATGAACCAGCTGAGATGTCAGGATTAAGCAGACAAGGATAAATCTTATCTGGCCTGTTTTAGTGGTCTGATAAAAGAAAACATATACTCTGCAGAGGGCACGTCTTTTGAACATGAGTTTCCTAGTGTAACAGTGCAAAGTATCTGAGATTCAACCCAATACCCTGTCCTCTTCTCAGAAAAGGGGCTCTGATTTCACTAGATAATGCCATGGCTTTTGAATGCGAAGGTTTAAGTAGTATCATCTCAGTTTGCTGTACAATAAAAGGCAATTTAGGGAACTGCTGAGTCATGCCCAAGGCATCTACGGACCTGTAGCCTTCCCTATCATGACACTGCCAGTCAACACAATCTGGTATACATTTCCTATTTGGGTTTTGCTTCACTGAAAACCACACTGGTTTGGTTTTTTAGTGAAAAGAGAGTGGTTGTGGTCTGTCGATCTTTAAGAGATGCCCACAGTCACTTGTTAAGGGCAAAAGCTGGTATAGAAGAGATGATCTTGGGTAGGTTGACTTCTTTTCCATTTAGAGATTAATGATTGGCACTTGTGTCCTTCCTGCATTCTGGTTGTTCAAACTGTGTCTAGGGACATAGCCATGTTATGATTCCATTTTAAAAAAAAGTTTCACCCATATATGATGAAATGAAAAACTATTGGTGTAAAAGTGATTTGCAGTTTGGAAAGGTAGTATTTATAAGGTGTTCTGATTTGGAGAGTATTGACTTCATTTGTTGTGTGTATCGGTATGGCATCACAGGAACGAAAGCACTTCACAGATGCATTGATGATATTCTTTAAGTTTTTCTGATCCTCTGGGCCTGACTTCGAGTCTGAAATATGAGTTACTCCATCACAGACATGATGGATATCCCAAGATGTAGGCCACATTTGTGATTGGTAACTCATTCACTAAGCCCTAAATCAGGCCCTCTGTTTTTGGAGGGTGATCACGAAGCTGAGCACAGCAGATGTAATGTGACTGTTCCTTCAGATATTGAAAGCAGTGACCACAGTATGTACTCAATTGTAGATCTATTGGGTCGGAAGAGGCAGCGGACACAGTGGTCCATCTGGATATTCATTACCAGACATTCAGCCTTTAAGCCTTAAATGTGGTGTGCCAGCACCAGCCGCCATGCAGCACATATATAAAGCACCACAAATGGCCAGTGAGTCATTGAAACTCTATTCCACAGCAAATGCACCGCACCACTGAGGCTTGAAATGAAATATTTGCAGTAGTAGCCCTCAAAAGACGAGCCACACGTGGCAGTCTACATTTTTAATACGCCATGTTAAGTGCACCCCAGGTTATACCATATGATTCAATGCCCTTCCTCAGGGTATTTCCAAAAGTATTCTGGTTTACTTCACAAAGGACACCTTGTTTCTTCCTTAGCTTCTAGAGGGCACAACACGCATAAAATTGTTGACTCCTAAATGTCCGAAAGGCAGGGCCTCGGCACTATTAACCCCTTAGCTGCTGGGCCTTTTCCCCCCCAGTGCTGAGCCCTTTTTTGGCTATTTGGGGTAGTTCGCACTTAGGGCTTCATAACTTTTTGTCCACATAAGCTAACCACGCCAAATTTGCGTCCTTTTTTTCCAACATCCTAGGGATTCTAATGGTACTCAGAGTTTGTGGTTTACCCTGGAGGAGACCAAGAAAATAGCCAAAATACAGTGAAAATTTAGTTTTTTCCAAAAAAATGGGAAAAAAGGGCCGCCGAAGAAGGCTTGTGGTTTTTTCCCTGAAAATGCCATCAACAAAGGGTTTCTGGTGCTGAAATCACTATCTTCCCACCTTTCAGGAACGTGCAGACTTGAATCAGAAAACCACATTTTCCAACACAAATTTGGCATTTTACTGGGACATACCCCATTTTTACTATTTTTGCTGCTTTCAACCTCCTTCCAGTTAGTGACAGGAATGGGTGTGAAACCAATGCTGGATCCCGGAAAGCTAAACATTTCTGAAAACTAGACAAAATTCTGAATTCAGCAAGGGGTCATTTGTGTAGATCCTACAAGGTTTTCCTACAGAAAATAACAGCTGAAATAAAAAAATATTGAAATTGAGCTGAAAACAACAGCCATTTTTCTTTATGTTTTACTCTGTAACTTTTTCCTGCGATGTCAGATTTCTGAAAGCAATATACCGTTTTGTCTGCTGGACTCTTCTGGTTGCAGGGATATAAAGGGCTTATAGGTTCATCAAGAACCCTAGGTACCCAGAGCCAATAAATGAGGTGCACCCTGCAGTTGGTTTTCATTCTATACTGGGTATACAGCAATTCATTTGCTGAAATATGAGGAGTGAAAAAGAGGTATCAAGAAAACCTTTGCATTTCCAAAATGGGATCAAGATAAGGTTTTGAGGAGCAGTGGTTATTTGCACATCTTTGAATTCCGAGGTGCCCATACTAGCATGTGAATTGCAGGGCATTTCTCAAATAGACGTCTTTTTTACACACTCTCTTATATTTGGAAGGAAAAAATGTAGAGAAAGATAAGGGGCAATAACACTTGTTTTGCTATTCTATGTTCCCCCAAGTCTCCCGATAAAAATTATACCTCACTTGTGTGGGTAGGCCTAGCGCCCGCGACAGGAAATGCCCCAAAACACAACGTGGACACATCCCATTTTTTCACAAAATACAGAGCTGTTTTTTTGCAAAGTGCCTACCTGTAGATTATGGCCTCTAGCTCAGCCGGCACATAGGGAAACCTACCAAACCTGTACATTTTTGAAAACTAGAGACCTAGGGGAATCCAAGATGGGGTGACTCGCGGGGCTCTGACCAGGTTCTGTTACCCAGAATCCTTTGCAAACCTCAAAAAGTGGCTAAAAAAACAAGTTTTCCTCACATTTCGGTGACAGAAAGTTCTGGAATCGGAGAGGAGCCTCAAATTTCCTTCCACCCAGCGTCCCCCCAAGTCTCCCGATAAAAATGATACCTCACTTGTGTGGGTAGGCCTAGCGCCCGCGACAGGAAATGCCCCAAAACACAACGTGGACACATCACAGAAAACAGAGCTGTTTTTTGCAAAGTGCCTACCTGTAGATTTTGGCCTCTAGCTCAGCCGGCACCTAGGGAAACCTACCAAACCTGTACATTTTTGAAAACTAGAGACCTAGGGGAATCCAAGATGGGGTGACTCGCGGGGCTCTGACCAGGTTCTGTTACCCAGAATCCTTTGCAAACCTCAAAAAGTGGCTAAAAAAACAAGTTTTCCTCACATTTCGGTGACAGAAAGTTCTGGAATCGGAGAGGAGCCTCAAATTTCCTTCCACCCAGCATCCCCCCAAGTCTCCCGATAAAAATGATACCTCACTTGTGTGGGTAGGCCTAGCGGCCGCAACAGGAAATGCCCCAAAACACAACGTGGACACATCACAGAAAACAGAGCTGTTTTTTGCAAAGTGCCTACCTGTAGATTTTGGCCTCTAGCTCAGCCGGCACCTAGGGAAACCTACCAAACCTGTACATTTTTGAAAACTAGAGACCTAGGGGAATCCAAGATGGGGTGACTCGCGGGGCTCTGACCAGGTTCTGTTACCCAGAATCCTTTGCAAACCTCAAAAAGTGGCTAAAAAAACAAGTTTTCCTCACATTTCGGTGACAGAAAGTTCTGGAATCTGAGAGGAGCCTCAAATTTCCTTCCACCCAGCGTCCCCCCAAGTCTCCCGATAAAAATGATACCTCACTTGTGTGGGTAGGCCTAGCGCCCGCGACAGGAAATGCCCCAAAACACAACGTGGACACATCACAGAAAACAGAGCTGTTTTTTGCAAAGTGCCTACCTGTAGATTTTGGCCTCTAGCTCAGCCGGCACCTAGGGAAACCTACCAAACCTGTGCATTTCTGAAAACTAGAGACCTCGGGGAATCCAAGGAGGGGTCACTTGCGGGGCTCGGACCAGGTTCTGTTACCCAGAATCCTTTGCAAACCTCAAAAAGTGGCTAAAAAAACAAGTTTTCCTCACATTTCGGTGACAGAAAGTTCTGGAATCTGAGAGGAGCCACAAATTTCCTTCCACCCAGCGTTCCCCCAAGCCTCCCGATAAAAATGATACCTCACTTGTGTGGTTAGGCCTGGTGCCTGCGACAGGAATAGATCACACAACGGTCAATGTTGGTCCTTACGTGAGGCAGCTGTTGACCCTGGGGTGATCCATTCCTGACACAGACACTAGGTGTAGGCACTCAAGTGGGGTAGTGTTTTATCAGGACAGGTGAGGAGTCACTGGGTGGTAGGAATATTGTGGATCCCAGCATATTCCTGTAGTTTGTGTGACAGAAATGCGAGAAAAATTGAGTTTTTTTTCAACATTTCAGCTTTGCAGGGTATTCTGGGTAAGAAAACTTTGGGGAAGCCACACAAGTCACACCTCTGTGGACTCCCCCGAATGTCTAGTTTCCAGAAATGTTTGGGTTTAGTGTGTTTCTCTATATGGCCGCCGAATCCAGGACCAAAAACACAGGTGCCTGCCTTACAAAACCAGTTTGTTTTGCCATGGATAATTTTGATGTCTCCACAATATGATTTGGGTGGTGGAATTTGGGGCTGAACTAAATTGGGGAGCTCCCAAGAGAGCACTCTCTCTCTGCTTGCCGCCGCATTCACCTGCTCTCTGGGTTGGCCTAACCCACTATTACCCAGTTGCACAAACAGCTTGCGAAGGGACAGCAGGACTGTCCTCATCACCTCCCTCATAATGTACTGGAAGAGGAGTTATCGAATGGGACTCCTCTGACTGAAAAATCACTCCCAGAGTCTGCGCCATTGTCCTATCCCTCAGATGCTGTCTCAGTATCTGATGTCTCAGTCTCTGATCCTATGTCAGAGCGGTCCTCTATAACCCGAGTGCAGGCAGCAGTCATCCATCAAGATGCCATCTCTGCTATTGGCTAAATTGTTGCTCTAAAACACTAGCCTACGTAGACAGTCACAAAATCGATGGTGTGTGAGATACGTGCAACAGTAGAGGCCACCTTACCTGCGCTTCTTCCCTCAATCAGCACGTACTTTCAAGACACTCAAAAAACACCTTGTCACATACCATTCGTCACAGTCTTTAGCACCTCCTGCGCCCAGTCCAACAATCATTATTGGTGCTCCCACTCCCTCCTCCTCGGATTCCCTCATTACCACCCAGCAAAAGTGCCCTTCATCTCTCCATAGACTTTGCTAATGTACTCAGCTATTTACATAAAATACAGATTTGCTCTTTGCAGTAGGCATATAAACCTTCTGCGCTTCTTTATGGCACTAAAACTGCCACTAGACAAGTCGTACCCTTTTCCCCCCAGGGAAACCACACACATATTGACAAAAGTGATATATATATGACAGCCAATCACCTGAAACTCAACTCAAGCAAAACCGAAATAATCCTCTTTGGCCCACACAAAAACACCTGGGACCCCTCATGGTGGCCCACCACTCTAGGTCCTGCACCCACCCCCGCCAACCACGCACGCAACCTCAGCATCATCCTAGACTCCTCCCTCTCGATGACCCAACAAATCAACGCTCTCACCTCCTCATGCTTCAACACACTCCGTATACTGAAAAACATTCAAATGGATCCCCACAGAGACCAGAAAAACTGTCACTCACGCACACATCAGCAGCAGGCTTGATTACGGAAACGCCCTCTACGCCGGCACCACTCTAAAACTCAAGCGCAAACTACACGCATCTAGAACTCAGCAGCCAACTCATCCTCGACCTCCGCCGACACGAACACATCTCTCCACACCTCAAATCCCTCCACTGGCTCCCCATTGACAAAAGGATCACCTTCAAGATCCTCATCCTCGCACACAAATCACTCCACAACACAGGCCCTGCCTACCTCAACGAGAGTCACCTTCCACACCCCCACACGAAACGTCCGCTCAGCTGACCTCTCTCTCGCCTCTGTCCCCCGCATCAAACACACCACCACCGGGGGCAGATCCTTCTCCTACCTTGCACCCAAAACCTGGAACGCCCTCACAACCCACCTTCGCAAGACCCAAAACCTACTTCTTTTCAGGAAGGGCTTCAAAACCTGGCTTTTCGAACAGTGAACCTCCCAGCCCCTTTCCCTCCCCCCGCCCCCCCCAAGCGCCTTGAGACCCTCACAGGTGAGTAGCACACTTTATAAATCTCTTTGGTATATATAGATCTACCTCTATATATATATATCTATGTACATAGATATATCTATAGATATATCCATGTACATAGATATATCTATCTACATAGATATATAAATATAGATCTATATATAGATCTATTTTTTTTAGTTGTTGTATGGTTTCCTTGGGGGCCAAAATGGCCCCCAGGGAAACCCTTCAACATCTAAAAAAAAAATTGCCCCCAACCCCCTGTCATTTTATTTATTTTTTATTTTTATGAAAAAAAAACAATCCCCTGGGGGGGGGGCGCAATCGCACCTCCCCCCCCTCCCCCCCCCCAGGGGGCACCTACCTTTTTTTTTTTATTAATTATGCCCCCGGGGGGGGCGGCCCGTTTTCCGAGGGGGCCGCCCCCCCAAAGTGAAATCCCTGGCGTCTAGTGGTGTTTCCTGGCCCCCGATCGCAGCTGTGCTGCGATCGGGGGCCAGGAAACACTTTGAGAAGGCCTCGTAAGAAAGGGGAGACTCTCCCCTTTCTTACAAGGCCTTTTCAAAGTGTTTCCTGGCCCCCCGATCGCAGCTGTGCTGCGATCGGGGGGCCAGGAAACCTGAAAGTGTTTCCTGGCCCCCGTTCGCAGCACAGCTGCGACCGGGGGCCAGGAAACACTTTCAGGAAGGCCTCGTAAGAAAGGGGAGTGTCTCCCCTTTCTTACGAGGCCTTCCCGAACGTGGGAAAGGCCGTTTTCCCCATCAAAGCGGCGCGCTGACGTCACAAAGGGGCGGGTGGGGGGCGGGGGGAGACACGGAAGCTTCCGTGTCTCCCGGGGGGGGTTTAAAAAAAAATATAAATCCTCGGGTGCGACGCACCCGAGGATTTATTGATACCCTTCCTGGTGTCGGCCACTGGTCGTGACCCGCACCAGGGAGGGTGTGTGGGCGTCGGCCAGTGGCCGACGCCCGCAACGAAGAGGTTAAAGAAACAAACCACTTAATCACTTCTTAGAAACAATGCGCTGTTATCGATATTAAGGTGGACATTAAGCCAATCTCATCAAACCAGTGCTTTTTGGTGACATTCTGTATTAGACCGTAACCTCCGGTCTTTCGAGTTTTGATCACTTGATTCGTTCAATCTTGTCTCAGGTAAAGTAACTTTTTATAAAGTGATGATCTGACATGCTCCTCGAAGCTTGCCTTTTCATAACTCACAGTTGGCCTCCAGACTATTTATAAATGGGGGCATAACAAGGCAGTAAAACATATTAGGAAAAAGATAAGTCCTTGGGATAATTATTAAAAATAAGAAAAATACTAACCAACCAATGTGTCTGCTATATACATCATATATCGTTAGTGTAGGTTTAAGTTTGCTGAAAGGGAAGCTAAAATACAAGAGTTTGAGGGGAAGGTATCCGTGACACAGATACATATCCATGAAAAATATAGTCTTTCCTAATCAAAGCAGCCACATGCCAATTCATGGACTATAGGCCATTCACCTACACGAGTGCACTAAGGATTAACAAAAGGAGACAAGGGCATCAGGTATTTACAGAGGAAACAGTTTAACCGTGAATAAAAGGGCCGGCACAAAAACGAGGAGTGTGGATTCCCTAGTTGAGTAATATTAGTTTAGCCAATTTCCAGGGAATGAGCACAACTAGACATTACCACGCCAGCACCAGGTCTCTCTCCCTTTACTTTCCCAAGCCATCACTTGACATCTCTCACTTAGCACTAGCATCTTCCACTCATTCGTCACAGGCAAACCCCCTACTGCCACCATATTAATCGCTTTAATCTCCCAGGGAGCAGGTGTGGAGCTTGTCTGCTCTGGATTGTCAACTCTGGACTGGGGAGTTGGGCCGGGGGGGGGGGGAGGAGCTGGTCATGGGCGCAAGATAATGGCATTCTTTTTATTCTCACAAGCTTAGCAACGGATTGCAGGACGGACAAAGGTCCTTTTTGAAACTGTTGCCGCAGATGTTCTATTCATTCAAAAAATCACAATTGTTGCTATCGTTTTTTTAATACCCTGAGATACAACAATATTTGAACTATGAAGGAGAGCACACAGTTAAAAGCAAGATAGATAGTCAGATCTTTATGAGTGGCTGTAGTCTTTCTCTGCTTTCTATTAGTGACCTTCCGCATGCAATATAGCCTCCGTACAACAATGCAGCCGTCCTTGTTACCATGCAGGGGTGCACCTGCAAACAGACTGCCTCTGCTCTACTCCCTGTGAATAGTTGGCATTGTACATGCCTCGTGTCCATAGTCCTGCTTTGTAACGATGACGTGTGCTATTGGAGACGTGACACACAAAGCACATATTACCGCTCTAACTTCACTCAGAATCTGTCCTTTTGTCCCTCTTCTGGCGCAGTTGTTGACATGTATACACTTCATTTCAAAGTCGCGGTCAGCACCAGATGATCACAACATCTTAATGACTGTTCTTCAAGCTTCTTGAATGAAGACTCTTTGATTTTGCGCACTTTCTGCTAAAATTTAAACGAAGAGCTAATTTGACAATCTCCTTTCACTTCAAAGACTTTATTGGGATTAGAGTTACTGAATCATTCCTTGTTAATGATTTGTAGTTCTTTCCAAGCTACATCCGTTTCTCTATTAAACAAATAACAACATACCCACTGCCTTCATTAACACAGTGAGAAGATGAATTATACATTACCCTTATTAGAATTAGGCTTTAGCAAGACGTAATGTATGCTTCATTGACACACGCTGTGCTGCAGCCTCGGTTGCTGTGCAGTAGAGCCATGCCTTAATCAGAATTTCTCAGATTTCCAACCGATTTCCAGTTACTTGTGAGCTCACCGCTTCGTAGTGCTGGCCAGAGTTGATATGAAATCTACATAGCTCTAATGTAGGCTGCCATCACATTTCCTGGAGCTATTCAGCCACAATGTGTATTTGAGTTTGCGAAATTGATAGAACAAGCAAATGGGACCAAAGTAACTTAAGTAGGACCGCAAAAACATGCTCGTAATAGGGCATTAATTTGCTTTGTCTCAAAACGATATCAAATATTAAAATATAATGTTGCACTGGAACTCGTACCGCTTATGTTTGCTTTCTTACACATACCGGTCAGGCCAGTGCCAATGTTGCTATCTTAAGCCATCCCAAGTGGAGAGCTTTAACTCTGCAGGCTTTTCTGTGTTTGTAAGCTGTGCCCACGTGCTTCCATCCAGGTCAGATCCCCTTGTGCTAACCATGCTACATCGTGTTTGTGAGTGGAGTTGTTAAGATTTGGGATGGATTATTTGTTTTGCCATATATGTCAAACAACAGATACGATGTCTACCCTACCATGCTAGTGAAGTTGAGGAGGGACCCTTTGCGACATTTTGGAGACTATTAGCAGGTATGCTGCTCCTTGCAAAAACCTAAGAAGGCAAACAATAGAGCTGGTGGAGATGGCTCAGGACACAAAGGGGCTCGGTTGTAGGCAGTGTACTAGACAGGGAGGGGATCATGCTTCTGTCTAAGTATTTAGTAAGCTTGACAGTAAGCCTCTTATCTGGCTGAGTAGCTAAGAAAGAAACAAAACCTCCAATCCCCAGGACAAGACTTGAGAAAGTTTTTTCTGCTTCTTAATTAATTTCACATGTTTTTGGCTGACCACCCAGAAATCCAAGAATGGATTATTGCCCACTTGTTTATTCTTGGACAAGGTTTTTATTCTACTCTTTCTTTTAAATGCAGAAATGGTCCCACATTCATTCCACCTCTTGGGAGGGCATCATAATTTATTTGTGAATAACTCAACAAAAAAGCTGCCCAAACCGAGCAATGTTGACTGCTATTGCTTAAAATGGTAAACTACAAGGAAGCATTTAAAAATAAATTTCACCTTCTTGTAAAATGGGCCAGTGCCCTGATGTGCTCCAGAAGCGACTCAATGAGGTTGCATTCTAAGTCTCAACAATCATTATTTGTAGAGCAAGACATCATATCAAAGAACAATTCATCATCTGATGCAATTTTCTTGCTAACAATTACAAAGAGAATTTCAGCACTATATTTTAAGGAGTAACAGAAGCTAGTACATGTGTGCCATTTTTCATTAAATACTTTGTGCATAATTAAAATCATTCATTAATATCGACTTCACAATAGATCAGTTTCAAGATCAAGAAGAAAACGAACTGTGTTCTAATTGCCTTTTTTAATGTACAACTGAATATCCTAAGTTAAGGAAACCTTTAGTGGATCCTCAGCCACTGGAGCAATACACTTATGCCAAGTAAAACGTAGAATACACTAATAATCTCCAACCTTCAAAACTCATCTGTTCTGGCTTTAAGTGCCTTGGCAGAGGCTGAATGGACTATCTATCCGTAAAATAACAGTCCTTATGCTAATGTGCATGTGCACGAACCCTATCTTCCAATCCCTAACAGGTGCCCTTGTGTCTCTTTGTCTCTTTATAACCGAAAGTGCCCGTTGCCAGAACCTATTATTATGTCTTCATCAGCTTGCCCAGAGTAATAACATCCAACCAGCATCGCTTTCCCCTTGATTTCTTGCTCCTTTAATGAATTTGATAGCCTATTTCTTTTATTCAAATCCTTTGTTTTAAGAATGGTGGCAAACACTGAATATGATATGTGTACTACGGCCTGGGCCAGGGTTCTGCAAAGTCGGTCCTGGAGAGCCGGGTCCATGGCAGATTTTTAGCATATCCACATTTAGAAACAATGGATATGCTAAAAATCTGGCATGGACCAGGCTCTCCAGGACGACTTTGCAGAACCCTGGCCTTAGCGATCTATGTAGTTGGGCAAAAATATGTGTATAAACCTACTTTCAAGTCCCTCTTTGGAAGAATATGGATGCCCTGCGTTTCAAGCGGCATTTCATTGATGCATTGTGAATGCATGCCTTACTGTTAGATTAATGTTTACAAGGACCATCCTGGATTTCCTGCCTTTGCATTAAATGGAGATGAGGTGATGGGGACTAGAAGCCTGAGCTGTGATTCAGGTCAAAGGAAAAGCACTGCAGCAATCGTTTGTCATGGACGGTGTGACATAGGTGGGTTGCTGGCGAACTACTGTAGACAGCAGGGCTGATTGTTCATGCACAGAACCTAGACTGTCAATAGTCACCCAGAACAAATGTTCTGATTAACGCTGGTATCTAACAAAATGTGTGCTCATCTCTCACAACTCACTGGAATATCCCCTGGAAACTGCCTGCATCAAAATAACACATCCAACACCTGAGTGCAGAGGTGATCATAGCAGGGAATGGGGTGAGGATTCATTCACAGATAGCTGGATGGGGCAGAAATTTGTGAACAGCTTTGACTTATGATATATTATTGCTAATGTGGAGATATTCTCCTAATGTCAGGAAAAAACAAACCCTAGAACACTGACTGTCAATTACAGTGCTGCTAAGAGCCAGAACAAGCCCTGGGGTCCAACATCATGCGCACCCCATAGGCTGACTTTGAATTACCACCGCTGGGGAGTTTGAGCTGTGCCCTTGCTAAGCCTTTAATGAGCCAGAGCCCTAGGGTGATGCCCACAAATACCCACTGCACCTTTTCCATCGTTCCTGCTAAACTATGGATAGCTGTACTGAAAAATGCATCCAGTCACCACAGTGGCTCGGTTGCCAGGTAGAGATGGTCTAAAATCAAAGAAAAACATAAAGGAAAAGTACAATATAATAAAAAAAAGTGAAAATGCAAATAAAATATACAGTCCAAAAAAACGGAATGTGTTAGCAAGACTGAAGAAAAGAAACCCATGGAAAACCCTTCATGCAAGTTATTCTGCATAAGTATTGCACTTAGTGTGTGTAACAAATACATTCTTTTGGATTCTGTGTATTAAACACTTTTTTTGGATTTGCATAGAATACACCCAGCATGGATTCTTATGAGCCCACAGCGTATTACTGTTGTCTGGCTACTCTTTGATGAGCGGATCTGCATGAATGTAGGATGACGATTAACTGTAAAAAGTCTCTTTGTCTCACGCCCAAAGGATCCCGACTCTTGTTCTCAAACCACTGGTGCAAATATCAGTCCCTTTGTTAGGCTGCCACTCATGATTCACTACATATCTATTGTTATTTTCACCTTTTAGTACGCTGAATGGTTTTCAATGGAGCGCTGCCAGAAAGTTGTATGAACAAATATTACATGAATAAGCAGTGAAAAGTGCCGGCTTCTCGGCATTTCGTATTTTGAGAGGCTTCCAGCAATAATGCACCTCTCTGTATGTCCAGTTCTTCAGATCCCCGCCGTGCTCCAGCGCGCTCACCAGCAGTGGTAACATTCAGCGAGAAAGCGTCTATTTTAAATGCGAACAATCCAGACTTGTTTATTTACTGCATTCAGCTCTGAGCCTTACTATGGTTACTTAAATTGTGCCCTGAGGGAAGGGAAGTTGCTTTTAGACTGTGTTGCAAATTTTCTATTATAATGATTTTTTTCCCTGTGAGCCGCTGTCCACAGGACAGCATGTAAGAAGCAAATGTCCTCCCTTTATCCAGTACGCTGTGAGGCACTACAGAGCGCAAGCCTAGGTCTGAGTAATTGCTCAACTGTGTGCTGGGCTGGACTGGGGATCAAAAAAAGCCCTGGCAAACATGTTCAAACCAGCCCTGCTCCCTTCCTCCTTGCTCTCTGCCATGTCTTTTCTCCCTACTCTTCCTCTCCTGATCCCCCCCCCCTTTCTGCTCATGCTGTAATTACTGGGGTAAGCTAGAGAGAGTGAAAGAGGGGAGAGCAATAGCCTCCTGCCCTAAAAACTGGCATCCAAAGGCCCCAGGCCACTGGGGAAATGCCTGGTGGAAAAAATGGCCGCCCTAACCTGATTGTCTGGCGGTGCTTGAAAAACAGTAGGCCCGGGGTATATAGACAGCGAGAAGCACTACTAATGGTTAACATGATAGAGGAAATGTTCAGTTACTTACCAGTAATCTTCATTACCCCAATTAAGCATCCTCCTCGTCCCAGTCACTACTAATGAGGAAGAGGACTGGGCGCGGAGGATCACATGAGGGGGTAATGTGCACACTTCACTGAATAATAGGCCCATCAAAATAATGCAAATATTCGAAATCATGCAGTTGCCTCAGCACACAGGCCGCCTTGCCTGCATCCTAGGATGTGGGCCAGACAAGATCAGAGAATGAATCTTCTGCCATTAGCATGGGGTCTCAAGCTTGTCGGATTAGGCTCTCTCTTGTCGGGCAGGTGTATGCCACAGGGCATGTTTAGAGATTCCTGTGTTAGTGGATTCGATTAACCCAGTCCTACCTTAGATATGCACAATTCCATTAAGCGAAAACCCTCTGGCATTCCCTCAGCAACGCTCTGCAGGCTATGCTAATGTGGTGGGTTCGCCTATCTATTAGTGAGATGATGGTTTTAAAAAATAATAACCTTTATCGCTTTTGTCAGTGGCCTACAAAAATACAAGCCGTACTTTTTGTACCAAGGCTCTGGAGAGCATAGTTTATTGAAGGAGCTGGGGAAGGGTCGAAGATTGATTGGAACTATAAAGATCGGAGCCAGAACAACTGATTTTGTGCTTTATTGCTGAATCATACAGTTAAGAATTGAGAGCTCATATTAGAGTAAATGAGGTTAGAAAACAAATAATTCAATATTAACCTGTCAGCAAATTGCTTATATTGCAACTTAAGCAGATTATACTTTATCAATAAGAAACTTCATTGATTTTCAATTTGCGGAGTTTAATAAATACATTTGCAACCAGCAACAAGTTCAGTTTTCATGTTGATAACTTTGCAGGCCAAGATTACAAGAGGCACAGTCTCAATTTTAGGGAGATGATATTTCTGCAAAAATGCTGATAACAATGTAAATAGATTCCTCACCAATTAGTTTCCTATTTTTGTGCACGATTCCGGTGTTTATAAATGCGTGATTGTCTGTTATTTTAGAAAGAGGATGTACCATTATTAAGAGTAAATCTTAGCCAGTAGACCGACAGTAGGTCACTTTTAAGAATAAGTGACCAGGAGTGGAAATACTGCAAAAGCTTAAGTCATCAATCTCACCTAGGTGCAAACGTTGCAAGGTAATTGTGCAGCAGCAATTTGTAGGCCCGTGGGACGTGGTAATTAGTAGATACACAATTGATGCACCATCTAATTTTGACTCCCCTGAATGGAGAAAAATGTGCTGTTTGCACGCAGTGTCCGCCATTCTGATAAGTGTAAGCCCAAAATGTGCAGTAGTTGCAGGTATCATTTGCTCTAGGATTATTGTTCGCAACAATTCAGCAGAAAAAACGAAGCAGTGCACAATTTGCAGCCAAATTGGAGTTCTGTTTCTTATACAAAAAGTCGAGGACCTTAGTAGTGTATGTTGTTGAATATTTTATATGATCAGTTTACCGGGTGCTTCGGATAGTTATCGTCAGGCTGGAGGTTCAGCAGTGGAATGGCTGCCGTTCATTCATTTAAAGCATAGCCATGTAGCTTGTAATTAAGGTCGTATGGACAGTGTGAGGCGCTGCATGTCGGTTGTGGCGTGATGGATCATGGATGTTGTGCATATATTTGCTCGACGTGGGGTATTGCTGGCCAAAGAGAAGGATGGTATCTTAAACATTTCTTAAAAGACAGCAGGTCAGTTGCACTTTTGGTATGCAATGGAATGGTGGTCCAAACAGACTGATCGCTCCGAATGAACCCTCCCTGGAAACGTAAAGAAAAGGTGAGGAGGCCTGTCAAAATGTAATAGCTTAGGCTTCAGTTCTGTATTCAGTTTTGAACAGTTGCGCCTTTGAAATACGATAGCATCCCGCAGTAAAAAAAGCACTGCGCCAGATTTAAATCAACGCCTGGGAAGCTTTCAATTGACACTCTCAATTTTTAAAGAATGAGACACCTTTCCTATACTTTTGATTTTCTGAATGCTACTACGTCTGCTTGCTGTAAGTCAATTGCAAGCTTTACATTGGAATATGCAAACCACAAAGAGGAAGAGAGTAGTGCACCACCTCAAGGCAAATTCCTGCAGCTTCTGGTCAATGGGGTCTGTATGTTAAAGAATCTCAAGGGCACATAGAAGAGTTATTGTGTTTTTTTAACAAATACTATGGCCAGTACTTTCGCTAACCCACTGAAATATTTTGAAATGACATAGCACGTGCAGGGGTTGCAATACCCAGACATCTGGATGAGCCAGGCAGGGATTAAGAAGGCCTGATTGAGTTTTAACTCACACTGAGCACTGTACATGCATCAGAATGCATTAGCTGAGGTAGAATAAAGCTGTACTAATCCCCGCGGTGGGCACATCTTTCAGGTCGGTGAAGCCATAAATATGTGCCATTCTCTTGTAACCTTTGCATCGCAAAGATACACAGGTACCCTAATGTAAAATACTCTCCTGCTTGGAATGGTTCCCTGAAGGAGCACACAAGAACACTACCTTTCACCTCTCTGTATTCCATTCACTCAGGAAGTTTTTATATTAAGAGACGCCAATTAACAACCTTAGTCCTTGAGACTGTTCATACCAAATGAGGGCTGTCAGAGCTTTCTGGGACTGATAGTCTAAGGAAGGGGTCCCTGGATTACCTTGCTACATAGCATCACTACTACTTCATGCACAAGCAAATACTGTATTGGAACTCCAATTTCAGGCCAAAATAACAGTCTGATAGTCTAACTGCAATAAACAAATCCACCAATAGGAGACCAAGGTCTTTCTTATCCAGTACATGTACCTTTGAGTAAATGTTTACCTTTGATAGGAGAAGAACTTTCTGAGACACAAGAAAAACTAAAACGTAGGGGCATATTTATAATGCACCATTGGCACATCAGTGTCCTCCTCTAAAACAGGCACCTCATCAGCAGTGAGAGTGGCTTCAGCATCAGACTATTCTTCTCTGACAGAAAATTCACTTCCAGAATCTTGCCCATCCTCCTCTGCCTCAGATGCAGTCAGTCTCATAATCATGGTAAGAAGACGGCTCAAAAAGCACACCAACAACCTGCTGAGCGGGTATCCTAAGGATAGCCATGATTCTTCCTACGAAAGTAACCAGACTATTTGCACCACCAACAATCAGCACTGTGTAAAATAAGTATTAATCAAAGTGTGACTTTATCAATAAGAGTTATAAACTCAAAAACTATACCACTCACTTGCCTGAAAAAGCTAGACTCACCAGCAACTACTTAGCATAGCCACGGCCAATGATATCCCACTAGAAAGAAAAAAAGAAAAGAAAGTTACACATAAGACAACACAAATATAATTGTGCACTAATCTAAAGACAATTTCACACACAATCCTTCATTTAGTACCTCACTTACAAAATGTCACTCATGCATGGCAACAGTAGTCATTTGGAGTAAATTGTTTTGACTTACCTAAAACATGCAACTATGCAAACCGCAGATCGACCACTGCAAAAACCACAACGAGCTACAGCAGAGGAAGCAAAAGCCTTGAACTGGAACAAAAAGGAGAAATAAACTGTTATAATCACAAATGCAAACACTTCACCAGTTGACAAACACCCCGCCACCAAACATTTCGAAATGTTCCCTGGTGCCTAGTGGTCTATGCCACCCTCTGGAGCAGATAGGCCTAAAAAAATAGTCTGATCGGCCCCAAAAGGGGCAGAAATGGCCACCAGTTCTGTGCTGAATCCCTTGCCCAAGGGGCCCCCCACACAAAAAAACCTAAAGAAATCCCTGGTGCCTTAGTGGCTTCTGCCCCCTTTGGGCCGATCTGCCCCCAAGGGGGGTATAAATGGTGAAAATAATATTAGCCCCCCCTTGGGGAGTGACCCCTGCCCAAGGACCTCCACACGAAAGAACACACATACACAAGATCCCTGGGGCTAAGTGGATTCTGCTGTCCCCTCTTGAGGGCAGATGGGCCTAAAAAAATAGGCCAATCTGCCCCCACAGGGACAGAACTGCCCAACAGTGCGTTGTCCCCTTTGGGGGGGTAACCCTTGCCAAAGGGGGCGCCCCCACACAAAAAAAAGGAAAAAAAACCCTGGCACGTTGGTGGCTTCTGCCCCCCTTGGGGGCAGATGGGCCTATTCAAAATAGGCCAATCTGCCCCCATGGGGGGCAGAATGGCATAAAATATATTGCCCCCGTTGGGGGGTGGCCCTTACCCAAGAGGACACCCCCACACACAAAGCACAGACTAAGTGGATTCTGCCCCCCTTGGGGGCAGATTGGCCTAAAACAAATAGGCCAATCTGCCCCCAAGAAGGGCAGAACTGCCCAACAGTACTTTGTCCCCTTTGGGGGGTGACCCTTGCCCAAGGGGCTGCCCTACCCACACAAACAAAAAACGCACACAAACAATCCTTGGCTTCCAGTGGCTTCTGCCCCCGTTGAGCCTGAAAAATAGGCTGATCTGCCCCCAAAGGGTGCAGAAATGGTGTAAAATATATTGTCCCCTTTGGGGGAGCGACCCTTGAACAAGAGTCCACCCCTCCCCACACACAAAACACTCACACACAATACTCCTGGCGCTAAGTGGCTTCTGTCCCCCTTTGGGGACAGATGGGCCAACACAATATTCCTGGCGCTAAGTTGCTTCTGTCCCCCTTTGGGGGCAGATGGGCCTAACAAAAATAGGCCCATCTGCCCCCACGGGGAGGCAGAACTGCCTAGCAGTACATTGTCCCCTTTGGGGGAGACTCTTGCCCAAGGGGCTGCCCCATCCCCACAAAAAAACACACAAAAAAAAATCTCTGGTTTCTAGTAGTTTCTGCTCCCCTTGGGGGCAGATTGGCCTAAAAGTAAGAGGCCATTCTGCCCCCAAAAGGGGCAAAAATGGTGTAAAATGTATTTCCGCCTTTGGGGGGCAACCCTTGTTCGCTGGGCCGCTCCCCCACAAAACACACCCACCCACAATATACCTAGCGCTAAGTGGCTTCTGCCCCCCCTCCGCCTTGGGAGCAGATGGGTCTAAAAAAATAGGCCGATCTGCCCCTACGTGGGGGCAGAACTGCCCAAAAGTGCTTGGTCCCCTTTGGGGGGTGACCCTTGCCCAAGGGGCTGTCCCCCCACACAAAAAAACACAAAACAATCCCTGGGCAGAAATGGCAAAAAACGTTATGCCCCCTTAGGGCAGCGACCCTTGCCCAAGGGCCCGCTCCCCGACTCATAAAATGCACAAAAAACACCCACATAAGCAAAATCCCTGGTGCCTACTTGGGCATTCCTGATGCGATCGGGCAGCAGGAACGCTGAAAAAGACATTGAGGGAAAGGAAAACCCTTTCCTTTCCCCCGATGCATCTTTCTGTGCAATCCCCCACATCCAGAGGAGAAACTCACCTCTTGTTCCCTCGACGTGCTAGAAGAAAATGGCTTCCAGCGCCTCTGGCACCCTCTGATGATGTCAGCACGCGATCGTGTGCTAGTGTCATCAGAGTGGGGTTCAGGGGTGGAAGGGGAAGCGATTCCCCTTCTAGCCCTGCCCTCGGGTGAGGGGAAGACCCTTGGGTGGAGCGCTAACGGCCAAGGAGTTAATACCATCGGATTAAGATACACTATTGAAAACTGTTAGAGACATAAATAAATGTGAGCAACATAATTTATCATGTAAAAATGCCTTAAGTGGATTTAACTACAATTTTCACGCAGCAGAAATATTTTCAATTTATGCACCCATGTACAATGTGTTGCAATAGATTACAGCTATAAGTGGCAATCAATCATACAAAGTATGATAGAAGAATATTGTCTCTTAGGTAAGACACTTTTAAAGTTCCTGAGATTTCAAACTTCCCATTGATCAGCAGCTAATACTTTGAGACCATTCTCACTCAACGTCCATGAGCTTGAATACTACTCTGTGTCCCCCCACAGAGTTTTCGGTATTGCATCCTTACTGTACTGTAGATTTCCAATCACACTGTTGGCCATGACGCTGCCCTCTATTCATTAATCTCCCTCCCACTTCATTGCCTCTTTGGAGTCTCCTGACTCCATTGTTGAAGATTAGGTTTCCCTGCACATTGTCGGCTGTAAAGGTTTATTCCTGTACTTACGCGCATTAGGTTTCCTTTCTCATGGTAATATAATAGGCATATAATCACATCATTGCATATTGTGTTACCTTCCACATTGTGGTAAATGACTACATTAGGTTTCCTACATCATGTAGTCTGCGGAGGCACTGAATGCTACCCACATAGCGTTTTAAGGCCATTCACTTGTAATGACTGGATCACATTGTTCCCTGCTGGCACTGCATTTGGCAATGCTCCATGTGACATGTTGATCCGCCATGTTCTGATAGCTGTAACCATAGAGCAACATTGCAATTAAGATATATGTTTTACACCCTCAACTACGGGGAAACCTCATTTGACTCCTAATTAAGATATAAATGTCAAGATAAAATTACCTTTCTATCAATTTTGCTGTTCCTCAGGGGAATTTATGAACTTCTATACAGTAGAAAAGAAGTCTAAACAATATTATGTAAAATGTACATCTTAACACTAAAGAATTTCACATACAATAGTGCAAAGGTCAAGTGATGAGAGAGAATTTAAAAGCTAGTGAGCTATTAATTCAGTATGATAGGTCTACGTCATTTCACACCAAAGCATGTTCACGGCCTGTGGGTTATAACCAGGGGTTCTAGCGGGTATTATATGCTCCCACTGCATTACATTTTTGAATCTGCTGAGATTTTTTGTTTAAGCATCATAAAAGAGAGCTGAATTAAGGAACCAAAAGCCCTGCGAGATGAGAAAGAGACAGATGTACCAGGAGCTGCCCTGGGCTTTCTAATCCGGCCTCCAAGGGCTCCAGCCCACTGAGTAAACGCCTGTGGAAGGAAAGGCCTGTTCAACCCTGTCCCTAGTGTATACGTGATTGCGTCAGTGATTTTTTGGGCTGCAAAAGGAAGCTCAGAGAAAGTTAACTGAAAAGTTTCAGGTATTTTGATATGAAAGATAACATCAATGTTGACACTGGTTTTATTAAAGATGAAAGCATGAATATTAGCTATCTGATGGCCCAGCGGACTAATGCATCTACAGAAGCGATTTGTGTTTGACATCATGGTCACAGATTGAAATCTCAGTGGGTCTACCCAGCCTTTGAATCTTCCTGAGTTGATAAAGTGAGTACTAGTGAATTAAGTAACTGTAAACGTCTGTTAGTTGGTGTGAAGATAGCCTTCTGAGGGGACGTGTGTTTTCTGAATACATATGTTTTGTTATTTGTAGCCTATCTTGAGTTTGACTGTGTGACTGTCAATGAGCATTTCAGTAAATGAGAGCGTTTTTCTTGTACAAAACATTGCACCAACCTTACTTTCCCACCCTAAAAAGACTCTTAAGAGTGAAGCAGAGACTGACATTTTGAAAGGCCCTAGCTGGAGAGTGTTCTTACATGTGCCTTTAACCGGATCTAATACTATATTTGAATAAACTATATTTTTTACTTTGAAAGTGGTGATCAGCAGTATCCCTGACATAGTGGCCTGATTTTTGCCATTATAGTCATCCCTAGCCTTGTCCAGTGCAGTTAAATATGTTACTTCCTTAGTAAATACTTTAGCTAGGGATTAGTTGACTGATTCCCGAAAACAGGAATGTTAGTTTCTATCCCTAGTTGCCTTATTTAATACATTTTGTGATCCTGGAAAAAAAAACACTTCATTTTGTCTGTCCCAGTTTCCTGATTTGGAAAAAAATTAGGGAAGATTGCATGCATTAGTAGCAAGGACACGTTTAAACTGGACAACCAGACGAAAAAATGGCATCTGCGCTGACCAGCTATTAACAGAAAATACCAAATGCCTATTTTGAATTGGTCAGGCTTTGCAAATGCCTATGCAAAAGGTCTCTGCATCGGCGCTGGGGAAATTCAGAAACATGTTATATAACATTTTGAAGCACAAGATACAATACTCAATGTTTAAATTAATGTTTACATTAAATAAAAGTTAAAAAATATCATAGACTTTATCTATCGGGATGCTTCTGCTTTTGCTCATGGAAATTCTGACTGGGCTAACAAGGATCCGGTTAAATGTACTTATTATTTAAGAAAATGTGCATACATATTCATGATCACGATTAACAATGTTTAGTCATGTATGAGCAGAGTCAAAGCTAATCTGAAAATACACATTAAAAAAAACACATATTTGAAGTTACAAGGATGTGCATTCGCGCTAATTTCGGAAACACCTGCTCTCTGGATCTGAGCAACTAGCAGACTATTATAGGTTACATATTTAGCAGCACCCTGATATACTCGGAAGGTTACAAAAGAACACAACATTAGCTTTCAACTTATCACCACGACCATGTAAGTTGTTCCCTGGAATACAGAGGTGGGCCAGAGTAATATTCTGGTGCTGTCACCAATTTTCATTGATAATTAAATATTTCTGAAAAGTCGTTCTTATCTAATTGCATCCCATGTCAAGCAATGTCATTCAGAACAGTAAAGCTAGGTTTTAATACCAAATGTGAGCCACGAGGAACAAACGTTTTGTTCATTTCATCCTTTCTGTTATACTCCAAGGACATTCATGGTCTCTGGTTTACTCTCTTATATTCAGGTCTACTAGGCAGTGTTGTTTCATGCTTAAGAGAGAAGTAGGTTTCTTTGGTACGAGGAAAGGCGCAAGCAGATACAGCATCCTCAATCTACACTCGGATATGCGTGAAAACCTGCACTGGTCGCCACCTCCTTTCCACCCTGTGCAGCAGCACAGTGATCTGTAGGTCCTCAAGTTAAGGGGTCTGATTTGTGGCCTCCCTAGGGAAGGAATTGCTGGGGTTCCCATCACTGGAGCTTTAGGGTACTCTCAACTGGCCCGGCAACCCAGAAGTTATTGGGGAGACTCACTGGTGCTCTCAGACATTTTAACATTTAGCCCATTAAACTGCAGGACCAATTTTGGACACTGTGCAACCTATTCCTTCCGCCACCCTACTACTTCATTGGCATTTGTGGTTGTTGGTGTAAGCGGGAAGGAATACATTTGCATTGCAGGCTCCTGTGCTGTCTTTTAAGTCCTGCCTCAGATGACACTGCTCATCTCTGCTTAATTTGACTACAAGCAGCTGGTAGCCATGACACATAAAACAGGGCATGCCGTCTTTCTCTAGCCCCAATCTTTTGTTCTGATTTGTACATTCAGCTCCAGGAGTGTTTTGCCACACGTTTCAGATGTTTGTCACCTTTGCTCTGGACTTTCTTTAGGAAGGAACACAGGGCTACTTAGTCTTAGAGATCCCAATGGGTTGTAAATTACAGCCAACTGATGCTTTGTATCTCCGTTTATGAACACAAAGGCCCTCATTCTGACCTTGGCGGGCGGCGGAGGCCGCCCGCCAAAGTCCCGCCGTCAGGTTACCGTTCCGCGGTCGAAAGACCGCGGCGGTAATTCTGACTTTCCCGCTGGGCTGGCGGGCGGTCGCCTTCAGACCGCCAGCCAGCCCAGCGGGAAAGAGGCTTCCACGATGAAGCCGGCTCGGAATCGAGCCGGCGGAGTGGAAGCTGTGCGACGGGTGCAGTTGCACCCGTCGCGTATTTCACTGTCTGCGCAGCACACAGTGAAATACATGTAGGGGCCCTCTTACGGGGGCCCCTGCAATGCCCATGCCAGTGGCATGGGCACTGCAGGGGCCCCCAGGGGCCCCGCGACCCCCCCTACCGCCATCCGGATCTCGGCGGTCCGACCGCCGGGATCTGGATGGCGGTAGGGGGGGTCGGAATCCCCGCGGCGGTGCAGCAAGCTGCGCCGCCGCGGAGGATTCAATGGGGCCGCGGTACACTGGCGGGACCCCGCCAGTGGTGCCGGTCCGACCGCGGCTTTACCGCCGCGGTCGGAATCCCCATTGGAGCACCGCCGGCCTGTCGGCGGTGCTCCCGCGGTCCTCCGCCCTGGCGGTCAAAGACCGCCAGGGTCAGAATGACCACCATAGTTCTCAGTGAAATAATATGAGCCCCTCATAATTTGTTTTTTTGCAAATGCTCCCCACTCCCATGCTCACTTGGCAGTTACATATATCACCAGATTAGAGCAGTTTTTTTTCAAAGATAAGACATTCAACAGTGTTGATCACTTCATCCGAGACGTGCTGTCTAGTGAAATATATGTACACGTTCGGTTTGTTCTAGGCCTGTGACTGGATGCTGACTAACTGTAATTGGCAGGAAAGGATTCAGCTAAAAACGCATGCTTTAAAGGTTAGTGTTTCAATAATCAACACTTTTAATGATAGAATATGCAAATACTGCCGACGTCAAATAACCAGATCACCGACTGGCACTGTACCAGGCTACGGCGGGTACCCCTAGCCCTGAAGCCAACGCTTTTAGCACCATTTGCATGGATATATACTACAGGCAGACATTTTGACTCTGTTTCTCACACTCTGGCAACGCCATGCTTGCTTCAAATGAAGACGCAGCAGGCAGAGATGCATATTTTATATTGAATGTGTTTCTCAAGAGCCTGACTTGCATCTGGGCAATGCGTTTTCCCTGCTCTGCTAAATTGTTTTCCCGATTAGACTCCCGCTGGCTGTAGCCAGCGTTTCCTGGCACGCTCTCTGCCCCTGGAAGGCACTGGTGTCAGGGAAGGTAACTGATTACACTATTGACTTTCAAGTACAGATGCCCGGCCTTTGCCAAGACCCGGACATTGCAATGCATATAGATTTTGCATTATGTTCAGGAACCAGACAAGGCACATTGTATATCTCTGTTAAAACACGAAGGAGCTAATTGTTGGCACAGAACAGTGGAGCCGGATTTACGACCCTTCTCTGGGGATGTTTTTCCATTCGAAAACTTCCCGACTGAGCATTTTCTTGCGTCACATTATAAAATAATGAAACTGTCCTTTGTTGAACCAGCGCTCTTGCTGACCATCAAAGCTAGATTTTATCTCCCCTCATCTTTCCTCATTTCCTTTATCTGTAGAACATCTCATTTTCTTCACATCGATCAACCCATTTGCAATATCCTTGAATAAGTCTCATTAGAACTTCAGAGCCTGCTCTCCCGCCATAATTCTTGTCTGCGTTTTGAAAGTTGCCAGAAGCGCAGTTTTTAATTGGGCCACTTTGCAGTTCAGTTTGCATTAATCACTTCACTCAGTTCCAGCCCAAGAACCACAAAGGGTCCACACAGACAGCATAGATGTCATCTCCTGGCCCCAAATTCTGCGTATAATAGGGCATGTTCTGTATGACTCACAAAACCGCTACGCACAGCATCGCTCAATCTCTGTAGTGTGACTTTTAGCACTAATTATTGGTACCAAAGGACCGTAGAGAAGCAGACTGGTAATTACCCACCATTTCACTGGATGAACAACTGAAGGAATTCTTGGCAAGGCAGTCAAAGGGAGTGCCTGACTTGTTCTATGAATAAAGTTATTTAGAGTATATCATTGCATTGTGTTTTAGGACCCACCCTTCATTTCCCCGAGGGTGGGGCATGTTAAAGAACGGCCACACTGGAGTACAACCTCCCTTTTGGAAACGTACCCTTTTTAATAGACCGAAGCCAATCAAATGAAAGTAATAGTCCTCTGGTTTACTCGTGGTTATGTTGCATTACCATACATTTCAAAAAGTCAAATTTCATTTTGTGGAAAAGGGTGACTGCAGCATTGATTTATTTCTTCTTTAATATCATTTGCTGGTTGAAATTGCTAGATGGATGAACCACCCGCACAAATATATTCTTTTCAGTTGCAATTGTGTGTGCCATTAGCAGGCATCAGCCGCAGAGGGCCTGATTGCGATGGACAATTGGAATCAAGGATGCAAAGGCAGAGGCAGTAGACTCATTTCACAGATTGTTCCTGCAGCACTTGGCATTTGCTTTATTTCATATTTGGTCCACTGGACGGTATATTATTGGGTTTGTGTTAGCAGTGATTCATTGAACAACACTCATTGTGATTCATCATTTCCCTCAGCCTGGCGCATTGAAAATAGCAGTAAATTACTTTTGTTGGTTTTTGAAAATGCATTATTTCACTGGCAGTGACTGTGCAGCGCATGCTTATTTTGGCGCTGTTCAGTGATCATGAACAGATTTTTTATACCGCTGTTGCCCATCATCTCAACAATACTGCCTGTCAGTGTTTCATGGCAACACACAAAGAGTTTTAATTTGTAAATCTTCATGATATAATATCACTGTCTCCCCTGTTACTTGTACATTAGATATAGGTCAAGACTAAACTTTTTTTAATGAAACTTAGATATTTATATTCGAATTGCACAAATATGACATTTCACTTAATCAGTTTTCTCGACACCTATTGAGCCACAGGCTGGTTGTGCAATGGCATGTTTACTTTACATCCTGTGTACAGGTGATATCATCCCTATGCTCCAGGGCTTGTTTTTGACACCACTTATCACCCTGTTAGAGTCATTCAAGCCATGTGAAGATTTGATTTTACTCACACTTTATTATTGTAGTACGCTTTGAGGGGATCTGGTTCTATGTGGCACGTGTTTAAAGGGTCTTAGCAAGTTTTAGAGGAACTGGTTAATTTTTATTCACACTCAAAAATCTTTGCAAGCTGTGAGATGAAGTGTTTCTATTTTTGTACACTGTAAAATCGTAGCAAGCATTGAGGAAGAATGTGCCTTTGGTACTCTCTATAAAATCTTAGCAAGCATTGAAGAACTGTTTGTCCTTGATATTCACCCTTTGCATTTGTAACGAACATCAATGGTAATCCTTTCCAATTTACTCAACTTCGGTTTACTCAATTTTTAGGACCATCGTAATTATTCTGATTACTTCTTTCAATTGTATTCAAATTTATAAATATTCACAATTTCTATGTCAGGATGGTCCCAAGAAGGCACTTGCAGACTTTCATGTTTCTCACACATTTGGTTAAAACTGTGGTCCATTTAATAGAATTGCTTTTTTTTCCTTAGAAGTAAGCATGCCACAGGCTCCTGGATATTTTCGTAGCATGTCACACAATTGTGTATGCTACAGTAATATGAGGAATGCCCACCCCAGAGTTGCTCCTTTACAGATTCTCAGCATTTGGGAGTGATGAGGAGAGTTTTTAAGAATAATGCCTGCATAAAACAGATCTTCCTTTGCCAGTGGCAGATAGTACCACCTAAATATCGAGCACAAACGTGGAGACTGTGTCACAGACATGGTCATGAAATACGAGCACGTGCAGAAACGTTATCTCCTCTGTAATGAACGAAGGAGAGTAATAGTCAGATTATCACCAGGGTAAAGTCAGATAGTATGTATGGTTTCTAGGTGTGGTAGTAAGGGAATTTCCTGGACAACTTATTGTCATGATCAACTACTATTGCGCACGTGTGTGTGTTGTGCGTGTGTGTGTGTGTAGAGGATGTTTCAGCATTTTACACCATTTACAAAATTAAAGTGTGCCACAATACTCAAGGCTTAAAGCTTCCTTTACATAGACCACTGTTTTACTCTACAATTTTTAGGTGAACGTTAATGTTTTATTGCATTATTATGGAGAAGCTCAAATGTAAAATACATTCTTAACTTGTCAATGGAAGAGGAGAGGGCATGCTGGTGCGACCAGCCACTTTTTTAGATTTGACATAATTTTTATTTGTTGAAGAAAATATTTTTTTAGAAGTCTCTTGGCTCCGTTTGTGTTATTATTTGGACAATCAGAGCACAACCAGCGTTCTTGACATCTGCCTCAGGTTTTTCACAGGATCGCTTCCTGCAACCACAAAAACCAGTGGCTGCCAGAGTGACTACTAAACACTGTGTCCTTGTCCTAAGGTGCATGCATGCAGCTGGGTTATGGACTTTAGAAATAATTGGCTGAAAATGAATTTCTATCAGTGATATGGAAAGTAAGGGTCAGATGTAGCAAAGGTTTTTACCCATTCTGTGTCTATGGGAAAAAGTGTTTGTACATATGGCCCTAAGTTACTACCTAGTTAAGATAAGTGAGCGCGGGAAAGGCACAGAAAAATGTGTGGGATTTTATTTATTTTTTCAGAAGTTAAGGTTGGTGGATCTAGTGTGATGGGGAGTGTTCCAGGGCTCCTCGCCATTTCTGCTTCAGTGAAATCCCACACAAAGGGATATCAAGTTAAAAAGGCAGCACACTGGCACTCCGCATGCTGTCATTCATTTACCACCTGATCGCCTGAAGTAATTATTTTCTTCCCACTGAATTTACTTTAGGTTACCCACATTGTTAATCTTGCAGCCCACCGCTGATGTGGGAAAATGTATCTGCCAACCTTTTACGAGGCTTGCACGGCTTAAACAGAACTGTTGGCCTTTGTGCCCGGGCTGCCTGCTTGTTAATGTCCCAGACGACCACCAGCAAACTTCCGAACTACAAATCGTTGTCCCCATTGGTCATTATTGCTTATTTGCTTCTAAAAGGGTCTCCTGACAGACTTTGAAAAGCTGAACACATAGGGTGCGTGTTGAAATGTCTGCAGCGTTTATGTGTGTGTAACATCCCCTCTCCCTTTAATATTGAAAGTGCGTTGTAAAATGAACGAAAGCCAGTGTGCTTTATTTCAGATGTAAAGGCCTTTTGTCTGTGCTTTGCGTCTTGGGTGGGTTAGCATCCCAATTAACTGCATCTTGTTTGCTAGAGCTGCACAATGCGCACCGCGCGGCACCTGCAGACAGTAAAGTCATGTAACGAAGAAATATTTCACACGGCTCCTGTACAACCCTCGGGTAAATAGTCTGTAACCTGTTCCCTGGTGCCTTCACAAGCCATCGACGACGAGCCAATTATCTCCTCAGAAACGTGTATTTTTAGGGGCCCTTCATAAGCAGAGCGTCCTCTGTCATGGCGCATGAACCTGCGGGGCAGGAACAAGCTGGGCCTCATCGGACATCTTTGGAATTACCGACAGACCGCGTTTCTCTCGCTGAGGCCACACAAAGACAAGAGAAAGCTGTTTGCGTCGTGTTTTGTGATGCGACTCGCTAAAGGCGGGAGTCGTCTCAGCTGCGCAATACTCTCGGTTTACATCTCTGTGTTGTCTCTTTTCAGAGCCGGCTTCTTGTATGAGCAGACAGCAGCTTGGCTGTTTATGCTGATTTGCGCGGCGTTGCTGCCGTCTTCCTTTGCTAAGCGGAATAATTAGTTATTTCGTTATTTTGAGGCACACCTGTGACATTCTTCCACACTAGCTGGCTGGTGAGACGCCCAGCTGGGACTCTATTTCCGGACGCCTAATGGCGCTGTGCTGCGGAGCGAACTCTGCTCAAATAAGACTTGCTGAAGGGATATGAAGTGCAGCGAAGCTTACGTTTCAAAGTGCTAGACATCTTGAAATACCTGACATCTAGCTGAAAAAGCAATACTTTGTCTCTTTACTCCATTGTGGGTTTACAGCCGTCCTCGTGCTAAAATGGTTAGCACACTGCAGAATAGTCTATTTAAATACCAGTTATAAAAGCGGTTGAGTAACCCTATCTGTAAATACAGTAGTGTGGCAATGCTGTGTCCATGCAATCAAGCAAAGTACCCCCCCCCCGGGTGGCTAATAAGAAAGTCATAATTGCGATGCATGTGCTACACAAATGATAGAAATATCCACTGTAGAAGTTGTTGGTTGATCTAGGCGGATATTAAGTTGATACGGGTAACATGAGCAACAATCCTTGGCAATGCAAACTAGTTAATATAAAAAATAATAGTCTTTTTTTATGTTGCAAATGACACAAACTTACTCATTGCTACTTGTGAAAAACACTTTTTCTCTGAATTCACCTCAGCATAATGACCATAGGATAGTCTCCAAGAAGGTTATGTGATATTTACAATGAAATGAACATTGATGTTTCTCACCAACTGGTGCCCTTCATTGATAGTGTTCCTCAATGATTACATTAGACTGGTAGCCAAGCAGAGCACTATGTATGATGGATACCTCCATGGAATAAGCCTACTTATTTCTTCCTTATCTATTGATTATTCAGTGATGCGCCTGCAGTGAATCATTGTCCTTCGGAGTATAGGTGAGGGATTTGTAATGGTCACATTCCTCTGATACCTTCTTGTGGAAGCGTTATAGCTGTGCATGCTGTTGAAATTTAGACACTACGTGGAGATAACACATGCTCTGAGCATGGCACTTTGGCGAAGTCCTGAATCCACATGTTACCGTCTTGTTGTGCTTTTTATTTCTTGCACACAGGATTGGGTCACAAGCTTCATAAAAATCATCAGTGATAACTATGTGGTCCAGAAGGTAATTGGGATGTTCCCAAAGAACAGGAGTGGGGATAGATATCCGCTAGAGTGGGTTTCTTTAACTCTGCTATGGTGATCTGGATGCAGCCATGATACATTACAGCTGGGCGAGCGAATGGATGGCGATCTAGCCATCCGATGATTACTTAAAGCATAGATTTCTGGCATTGTGTTTAAGTTTGTAGCTTTAGAATTGCAAGATCTAGATTTATCTGTCTCGTCTGATTGTATTACGAATATGGATACAAATATGTATGCAGTACTAAAGCTTTTTCTATTTTACGAACAGCATTTTTAGGAAATAATGTGTGTGATATTAGAGACAAAGAAAGAATGAGAGAGTGAGAGTAGAGTGTCTGCTAAGGAGAAGTAGGAACATAATTCTAGTTATTTGCTCGAAAAATTGCCAAAGGGCAGGTTTTAATCTTCTAAGAAAAAGGGAAATAATAAAATAGCCATAATGGTTCATATTGATTGAAACTCTATCAGCAATGCATAAATTACAGCAACAGACAACCAAGCAGTGCAAATATCTTTCTGTAATAAGCTGTAGACTAAAATATTTTTGCTCCTTTCCTGTTTACAGAAGGTGGAACAAAGAGGCAAATAGATATGATGTTTTTTCTTGCATCAGAACAGTTTTTCTGTAATAATGTCTCAGGTCTTTGTCCGACAGGTGCTCAATGTTAGCTCGACAAGGAGTACATTTTAACAAGAGCTAAAGCAGTGCATGTGATACGGCAGTGAGGCCACTCCAGCAAAATGATCAGAAGTTGAAATTCATGTTACTCCATCTTGAAAGCACTTAGGCCCTGATTTATACTTTTTTGCGCCGCATTACCGTCATTTATTGACGCAAAACTTTCACAAACTTAATTGTATTTTGTAAGTTTGCGCCACTTTTGCGTCAATAAATGATGGTAATGCGGTGCAAAAAAAGGAAAAATCAGGGCCCTTAATCTATAATCGTCGGTTTGAATGAAGAGCTATATGTGCACACAGTACAGTAAGACTACAACTTTTGTCCATAAACGACGACTCATCTTAGGGGATCACTGAAAACGATAGTGGATGTACCCATGCCTATGTAAATGAAATATATATCTCAATGCTGGCCCATAGAAGCTGGAAGGTAAGACACCCATACACTTAAAAATCCATAGATGCAAAAACTTGTGCACTCCCAGAAGTGGATAGCTGGGTGCAGTAAATAAGGAAAATTTATCGTATACATAAATAGCAGAAAAAAATGCAACAAATTGCAGAGCAGGAAAAGTGATCCTTGCAACTAAAACGTCATAAGATATAAGGAGCCAAAAATAATCAAGGAGACAAAAAATGGATGGTTTACAGGGAACCTGTTCATTTGAAACAACTCTCTTTTGCACCTGTTGGAAGCCTTACAGACATAAGAGGACAATGAGGTGCGTGCCAAATAAGTGAAAATACATGAAAGAATATTTGTGGCACAAGTGCTTGTACAGGGAAGCATTGCCAACTTCGACAATATGGGGCAGGTGCACACTGTGATAGCAGACAATAAAGCAGGACGTTTGGAGTGTGTATTCTTATACATGTTTAGGAGAGGAACGGTGGCTCTTTGGCGAGGGAGGTCGAATTTCATTCAATGTTTGTGCTCAACAAAGCTTTTTGCATTGAGTGAGTGTGCAGATGTCCTCTTCCGTAAAGAGCACAGTGCCTAGCATGCAGTACACGGATTGTTTTTTCATCTTCAATGAAAGCCATTGTTAGCTGAGGAAAGGTATTTGTGAGGGTGCGGAGTATAATGAAATATCCCCACACAATGAGAGCATTATTTGGAGCATGCAGTAGCCAAACACTATTCACCAACTTTCGGGCGTGGCTATTCTATGAGGATCCAAAAGCAGGCCACAATCCCCTGCTTATTACCAGAGGAAACCACAAAAGGCGAAAGCAAAGCAACAACAATATTCTTTTCAAACATCAAAGAGTCATCAAAAAGCTGTACTATAAGTGGTTTAGACATTTTAATAGCACCAACTGATCCCTTCTGATTACTGGTGTTACACAGTGAATTTTGTCTAAGTTCTTTAGAAGATATTTTAAAATGGGATTCCAAGTCAGGTCCAAGGGGAGGGCGGCTCCTGGCAAATATTCATGATATTAAGATAGATAACATTTTTGGATACAACAAATCTAAATCGATTTCATTTACATAGCCAGTGTTAAACCTAATATTTGGTTTTGATACGGCCCTGTAGGACGTACATCGGAAGCTGTTGATTTAAACCAGTCCCAAATCTGACCACATTCCCTCTTAAGCATATATAACCTGGGCAGTTATTATACAGGCAGTACATTTCTCCCAATACTGTACTTGCACTTAACCCATTACACACATAAAAGCCCAGCTGTAAAAATGTATATTGAGGTTCACTCGGCAGCACCAGCTTTCTACTATTGGAGCACTTTCTATATATACTTCATCAATTACTTTCACGAGGCTCTAAGCCAACACTGACTCCACTTTCAATTGTCCAGAATCTCTGTCACCTATTTTGTTTCCCCCCACCTGTTTTGAATGTCTGTTTCAAACCTTTATTTGTAACAAAATTTGCAATTGATAGTACAGGTTTCTTTAAGAACACCGACATCAATTTATTTTACACATGTTTGTTTATTTTTCCCAATCACAAGCAATGAGGCCAATTTTGGGGTGTCGCCAACTTCAATTCTACCACTACTGGGAGCTTCCAAATGTGGATGAGGAGCCTTCCCTTGTGTCCTCTACCACAGCTTAAACAATATTTATTCCTGTGTACATATAGGTAATGCTAGAGCCAGACGACAAAGCAAGCCACTGGATAGTTAGTACGCGCTGTACCGGAGCTGGTTGGGGCAGGAGCCCTTTAAATCTTTGATTCGCGCTCCCGCCGTCGCGGGAAGCGCTGCACCCGTCCAATAGGGCAGGAGCCCTTTAAAACTTGAACAGCGGCCCCGCCGTCGCGGGACGCGCGCGGGCGGCGCCCGGGCGAAGCCCGGGCCAAGGGCGGGCCCGTCCTTGCCCGTCATTGCCAGGAAGAGGCAGGGCAGGGCCACCCCCCTGACATCTCTTCAATAATCTCTGGACAGGACATCTATGAACATAGGGCTCCCTGAAGGTACTGTGACGCTTTGTTTGTTCTCCTTGCCTCTCAAACCGTCCCTGTTACTGTCGCGCTGCGTTTGCTGAGGGGGCAGGAGCCCTCCAAATCCAACTGTTTATCCGGACTTGCCATAAGGCCCATTCCACGAAGGAACCCTCTGTCCCCCGCTGTCACCAACGGGTAGAGATTTGTCCTGGGCCCCCCCCTCTGTACCCCTGTACCTTTGTGTTTCAACCCGGTCCCCTAGAGACTAGAGCCCTCTTTTTCCCTTTTTCCCTTAATATCAAAGTACTCTGCCTTAGATACACGAATATAGCTCTTCGAGCTACCGCCTACTACTTTAATTATGGGTAAAAGGAAGCACTCGAAACCAAACATTTCAACAAATTTAAAAGACAGTTCATCTATATTAAAATACATCTCTGGGGCGATGGGAATGATAGATAAGCAAATTGCTACTGTTGAAGGGAAATTGTCATTATCCAAAGATCAATCTCATGACTCATCAGGGTCTGCACTACTGCAACATAACTCTCCATCTAGTGAACCTGGGGACGGTAAATCAAAACCAAGGCTTACAAATGGTTGCATTAAAGACTCTTCAAATATAATCTACTCAATGGACGAAATATCCCCTGTTGCTAAGCGACCAAGGAAACCGGAGACGGGCTTGGGGGACAAGACCTTAAAGAAAACGCCAGTGATAGACTTAATAATTACCCCTACTAAAAAAACTTCTAAAAAATTAACCCGGAAGAAGCCCCAAACCTTAGCAGGAGACACTGTTCGATCACTCCTTATAAAACTTCAGGAGACAGTAAACTCACTGAAATTATCTATCGGCGTCACTCTGGACTCAATGTCGGAGCGCCTTAAGGGGGTGGAGTCTAGTCTTGAGGCAGGCCTTGAAACAATAAAGTCCTTACAACGGGAAGTCATGTATCCTACAAGTAAGGATCCCGGAAACACATTGCGGTCCTTAGAACACGAGAACAACACACAATCTATTCCATTTAACAGGCCAAGTAGTACACATCGAAACGCTGACTCCCAGAAGGAGCCTCAACTTCACCCAAATGCTTCCTCTACGAACCAGCATAACCAACCCTCACTTCCACCTCATAACTTTCCCTCAGATAAAAAACTACTGAATCCCACCTTATGCAAGATAGCCAGTAGTGCTACGCGCAGGACAGCAAATACAAATCCCCACTTAGAACCGGGGAGAAACACAAATAGCTGGCCTAGATCAGCGAATCTTGCTTATCTCCCTAGTGACCTATTACATCTTCCCCCGGAGGCTACACCATATGTAGTGGTCCTGGCAAATGTCCCACCTATAGATGGCCAACAACGAGAAACTTGGACAGCCTTAAGAAATAAGGCCCTTAATTGGATCGGGGCCCGTATGAGCCCTGGAATGGTGAGGACTCTTTTTGATGATATAAAAATGGTCAGAAGAATTAAATGGATAGGAACCAGCAGGAAAGCACTGCTCGGAGACTGCGTGGTCCTTTCTTTTGGCTCACCACATTTAGTGAATAGGATTATTCTTGACCTGGGAGCCAGAAATCCTAATTCACAAGGAATTTCGCTATTACCCTTGGGATATTTTTATCAAAGACCAGAGGGGAACAACTCCATCTGCTCACAGAGAGCTGTAGCATCCTTATCTAGTCCCGACTTGTCTAAAATGTGCAACAGATTTTATCCCCTCTCAACGATGGAAAATATAGACTGACTGGACATGAAACAGCTAGCACTCCAGGATAGAGAAGTACAGATAAAACATAGATCAGGGTTGGAACTACAAAAGGAAGATACATCACATAAATCGGTTCCTATAAGGAATGAGATGTTACCTCGTTTAAGCCAGGGCAATGATGAACTTAGTATTATACCAAATACCACTATGGGCAACATTCCCCCTCTTCCCCCAAAGAACCGGTCCTGCAAGCTTCAACAGAATCCTAACCAGAAACCTGAAATAGCCCTATTATTCTGGAACATCGCAGGTCTAGCTAACAAATTAGGCAACGAGATCTGGGTTAATTTTCTAGAAGACTATCTATGTGCCTGCCTACAAGAGAGTGGCTTCTAACCCCTGTCCATCTAAATGGATATAAAACATTCCACACCCCTGCTGAGCAGTCAAGGCAAGGCAGACCTAAAGGGGGACTGTGTACATATATCTCCAACAAGCTGCCCCTACAGAACCTAGCAATGAAATTTATGAGTCCATATTACCAAATGATAGAGAGTGACTTAGATCGTAATACCCACCTGGTCATTATTAACTTTTATAACAATGCTCCTCCTGGAGAATTTTCCAATACTCTCGTGAAAATGGGAAATGACTTAAAAAAAATAGGTGAAAAAAATAACCGTGAGATCCTACTGATATGGGGTGGTGATTTTAATGTCCATCCGTGTAAAGTAAATTCAGATAAGATATGTGGATGGGACTCGGAAGGTATAGGTTCAAGCCTTCACTTCTCTCATAACATCCAAGGAGATGAAATGAATTTGCTAGCTCAAACCTATAACCTATCCTTTGTAAATGAACTACTCTCGGACGAACCACACTTCAAACCAACGTACAATGGAAGGGGCGCAAACACAGTGATTGATTATGTCCTAATGTCCACCCACTTCGCACACCATCTTACAAACTATACTTTGCACGACATCGCAATTAGTGATCACTACCCCCAGAGCATAAATCTCCTACTATCCCTCCCTTTAGTAGATAGGGAAGACAGCATCACACTGATAGATGACATTTCACTGGTGCCGTGCAATGGATACACTATGAAGTGGTCTCAGACAGATCCCAAGTCTCTATTAAAACAGGTTATATGCCAATGTAAACATGCTTTCGCAGATTGCCTAAGAGAAAACCCACATCCTGAACAATGTCTAAGTGCGTTTACGAGGATCACCCAAACCATCAAAGAAGCCCTCACTATTAGAAGCGACAAGATAGGGAAAAAAAGGATGTACGGATGGTTTGACCATAACTGCACTCAAGCACACAAGAGATTGAAAAAGGCCCTAAATGCCCCAAAAAGATGCATGAGTGACATACGCAAACGCAGACAGGAATATAAGTCAGCAATAAAGGAAAGGAAACTGTCTATAAAAACAAACCTGTGGGAAACCCTCCATATAGCAAGCCAGGAGAAAGATAATATACTTTTCTGGAAGACAATAAATTCCCCTGTGCTAGGGGATAGAGACACTCCTAGAATGGAAATTGCCATCTCTGAGGAAGAGTGGGTAGCACATTTCTCTAATATATATTCACTGACGAGTGCTGCATTAGATCATACACATGACCTCGACCATCAGGAAGGCCCACGCCTAGACCTAACCCCCCAATTTAGCCTCCAGGAAATAGAGGAAGCTATAAGTGACAGCAAACCAGGGAAAGCCCCAGGCCCCGATGGCGTTCCGATCGATATATTTAAGGCCAATATTGAGCTGTGGGGTCCTATACTGACGCAGACGTTGAGGGCCATCAGCACATGCGGACCCCCACCATCCTGGAGAGTCTCCAACATAATTCCAATATACAAAAAGGGTGACCGCCTTAATCCAGCGTGCTACAGGCCAATCTCCCTGCTGGACACAACAGCTAAACTAGCAGGGAGAATAATCCTGAACAGACTGCAATCATGGGCAGAGGAAAAGAACGTCCTATCCCCGGTCCAGTATGGATTCCGGAAAGGAATCGGAACAGTGGAACAAAGCCTAAACTTAAGCATCATCATCGCAAAGTATACCAAGATTAGAACAGGTAATCTGTACCTGGCTTTTATTGACCTATCATCAGCTTTCGATTGTGTAATCCATGACAAATTGTGGGTCATCTTAAAAAACATGGGGGTGGAACCAGCCCTCATCCAATTTATTCGCAAAATGTACACAGGGTGCAGAGCAAGAGTGAGGTACGGCCTAAAAGGGGAATGTACTCGCCTCTTTGGTCTACACAGAGGAGTGCGCCAAGGCTGTGTTCTTGCACCGTTTCTGTTCTCAATGTATATAAACAATTTAGACAAAGAATTGGCCACTAGGTGTAAAGATGTACCACAAATAGATAAGCAACCTGTCCCAGTATTACTTTACGCAGATGACGCAGTATTAATGGCCAGAACCCCAATAGCTCTCCAGAAACTTCTAACAACCTGTATTACATACATGACACAGTTGGGACTTACCGTTAATCGCTCTAAAACCTTCATCATGAACTGCGGAAGGAAGCATGGCAAGACTTATAACACCACCATTCTAGATAGCAAGGTGGAAATGACGCAAACCTTTTCATACCTAGGCATCACATTTGATAAACTGGGTTCCTGGGCCAACTGCAGGAAGATGAAGAGAGTACACCTGACCAAAACAACGACGGCACTTCGACTCTTCTCCAAAAGGCTTGGGGGGATTACACCACCCAACATGATAAAGATCTATAAAGCCAAGTGTATTCCGGCCGTTACGTACGGGGCAGGAATTTGGGGACATACAAACTGTGATCTAGTGCAGACAGTGGAAAATGACTTCCTACGGCAACTGTTGAGGGTACCAAAAGGCACCTCATCGTATGTCACACATTCCGAACTCGGGGTTCCCTTTATTACAGACGTGATAAAGATCCAGCCACTACTATTATGGCATAAAGTCTGGACTTCGGAACACACCAGTTTTAATAAGGCTATCCTGACCGATTGTACGAAATCACTATATACATCAAGGGTACCATGGCTAAAATACATCATGACCTTCTTCGAAAAAATGGGCAAGCAAGACTATTATACCAACCCAGTTTCCTTACAGAAGATATCCAGGAAGGACCTGAGTATCCTGGCATTAAACTATCTAGAAGACACACGATGGGAGGGGGAATCAAAAAAAACCTCAGTCATTCATAATCAAATAATTTTGACGGCTGAGGGTATGCAGCCGTACTTGGTAAACATGGTATCTCCTCGCTACCTCTACGTTCTCACAAGATTTAGACTAGACACATTCCACCGTCTAGTTTCATTTCCAAGTATGAATGATTGGACCACTGTGTTAAATCCATGTCCCTGTGATGCAAAAACACCCCAATCTACAATTCATGTGGTTTTATTCTGTAATTTTTACGCCTATCAGAGGAAGCGTTTAGTCGCTCCACTTCTAAGGACAATTAATCTACCCCAGTGTCGCACAGCTTATGCCTGTCTCCAGTCATTATCTTCTTTAGAGATGTGTGGAATCCTAGCTAATTTTTTATGTTCTGTATTAAAGATAAGGAAATCTATGGAGGAGGCGATCGAATTGTAACTCATTGCGATAGGGCTTCTATTTTATTTTTATTTATTGACATATTAGACTGTTTTTATTGTAGGCTTTTAAATCTTTTTATTATTCTTACCATTTTTATCTTATCTCCTTGACTTTTTCTTATTAGTGAAATTGTATGTATGCATCATAAATGGAGTTCTTTTATGACTGTTATGTCTTTTATGACTTGCTGAAAGTCGAATAAAGATTTTGTACTAGTACTAGTTAGTACTAGACTAGTTTGCTGTACAATTATCTATGCCAACCAGCCAGCACCCACAGCAAACCAACCACTCATTCAAGAACACGTTTGGAGCCCTGTATTCCAGTCTATCCTTTCCATGCCCTTGTCGCTCTTTAGGTTTTAGCCGTGCCCACTCTATAGTACCACACTGTGGGAAAGAATAATTGTTCTGCCTGTGGCGCATGCCTTCAACTCACACTCCTCCTACTTGCACTTTTCATGAAGTCATGACCTTTACAGAACAAGGGGTAAGCATGAAGAAAAGTAATTTTTTCATTTTTGCAGATCTGCTCATTTTTGTTATATAACTGATATACTTTCAGCAAGTGCTGACCTATAATCTTTACTATGTCTGTAATTCACTGTTCTCATGCCCTGATGACAATTTCCACAAAACAATCTTACCAAGCCACCTAGCATATCTTTTCTGAAGTAGTATGAAAGTACCCCCTGCCTAGGACCCAGTTTCCTTCTCTGTATGTGATCTTGCATGATTTCTCTGGGCGCTGCTCAACTCTTGTCGGTGTAACATAACCACTGCCCAATATTATGAATTCTATAGCATCTCAGGTTTTTCTTGTTGAGTTGGAGCCATATAAAGTCCAAAATACAAGGACATGTGTAGACCGTGGCTGAAAACAGAGGAGCAACGAAGAGATGAAGTCATGGATATATCACAATATTAGTAAAGGATGCAATGGCATTATTTGGATATGTGGTTCAGGGACAAAGAAACACACCATAAGAGCTGCTCTCTGATGACTCAGTGATAAGTTATAACGTTTTTCTGCACAAAATAATTAATATGTGTAAATTCTTCCCTCAACAGGGTTTATAAACTCAATGACAGAATACAACAAACATTGGCAAAACTCGTAGTCTGGGCTCAGAAAGGCCAAGCTATTGTCTTTATCAATGTTTTTTGGCATTCATGCATGTGTGCATGCACACCAATGGCTGACAATCTTCCGATGGATTTTCTATTAAAGGAAGCCCATTACAAGATGCCCAACAATGAGCATACATGCCTTATGACATCTGTGTCGTAACAAGTGTGGCCGTGCATCATGACGTGCCACTTTTTAATATACTGTTCTAACATGTTAGAACATAAAATTAAAGCTGAAAGAAAACAAAAACAAGTGTGTGAGAAGCAAAAAAAAAAACAGGAAGCGAGAGGCCCAGCAGCACATTTCAGCTCCAGGGCCCTTGTTAAAAGGCAAGTAATTAATACATTTAACAAGGGGGCAAAATAGTGGACAAACCTGAGCATTTTCGAGCAAGGGCATGGGCAAACGAAAAGAGAGCGTGGAGGGTGAAAGGCAGTGAGAAAAAGTAAGGAGTGAGCGAGAACAAGGAAACATAAGCACCCCCTTAGTTTGCAGAGTATGTAAATAAGAAAGAGCCCTTTCAAGTATCCAGTGGAAGGAAGCAACTGATTAATTTAAAACACTGTGAGACCACAATGCTCTAGTATAGAACAAATAAAGGAGTAGGGAGAAATGTAATTGAATCATAGGCCGACTACTGAGATAGGCAACGAAACCATCCAGACACAAGTAAGGGGCCAACTCAACGCCCAATGTAGTTATTAATTATTAGAAACTAGAGGCCTATCAAGCTGTCTGTGGCCAATACAGAAAAAGGAATAGGGTAGAAACAGCTCAGTGATAGTGTGAAAAACAAAAGAAATCTGGTGACTAAGCAGGGTTTGTGATGTTCTTACTTTCCATAAAATAAGTGGATTTGATGAGTCCGAAACTGTTAATGTTCCTTTAAAGTCTATCTGTCTCTTGTACTACTTTACAAATGTCTGGTGTCCATGTTGTAAACTCTAAAATGCATGGTGTGTAACAGATCAGAGCTTGTTTCTAAAATAAACCCATCAACATTCGCATTTTCATCAGTAATTGCTTATATATCTTGCACCTTCTTTGCGTGTCTGCACTCATTTCAGTGGCACTAACATTGCAGTTTCACTTCCTGGCATACACATGAACACTGCCAAAACTGTTCTGTCAGCAGCTGTTTTCGCTCTTAAATCTGTTGTTGTTAAGAATCACGATCTCACACATGGAAACTGAGCCCCCTGGGTCAAAGTTAGCACAGTTCGCATAACAGCTTTATACTAAATCATGGCAACATCTGCAAACAAAGGAAGATATTTTCAATAAGTTTGAAAAACGTGATTTTCATGGGCCAAATATTTATGGGACAAATTCGGACGTATTTAACTTCGTACTGTGGTGAATGGGAGTCAAGGAAATGGCAAATTAAGGCCTATATTTATACTTTCTGACGCAAATCAGCGCTAGGGCAGAGTTTATCTAGGGCAGAGTTTATCGATGGCTAACGCCGTTCCAACACACCAGCCGGGAGTCTTATTTATGGAATGATGTTAGCCTGCGCTGCGGCCTGGTTAGCGTCAAAATAAATGACAGTAACCAGGCAGCGGAGGCGAAGGGAAGACTGGGGGTTGTGCACCAAAGAAAGGTGCAAGTCAGGTTAGAGTCAAAAGTATTGGCTCTAACCTGACTAGCGCCATTTTTTGATCCACAGCCCCCATGGAAATGACTCCTGTCTAAGCAACGACAGGAGTCATGCCTCCCTGCCCAATGGCCAATGGGCATGGCCATTGGGCACAGCGGCATGTACGGGGGGCCCAATTTAGGCCCCCCTATGCCACTTAAAAAAAAATATATATATATACTTACCTGCACTTACCTGCTCTCACCATGGATGGATCCCCCATCCATGGGTGTCCTGCAGGGGTGGGCGAGGGTGGCAGGGGTTGTCCCTGGCTGCAGGGAAGGGCACCTGTGGACTGCTTCCATGGTCTCCCACCATGGAAATGAGCCCACAGGTCCCTTAATTCCTGCCCTGACCCAGGCGTCAAAAAACGTCTAAAATCCAGCTGGGTGCCATGTTTTAAGGCCCGCCCCCTCCTGTGCGTCATTTTTACGCTGGAGGATAAATAAGGCGCACATGCCTTAGAGTCATTTTTTGCATGGGAATGCCTATCTTGCATGTCATTAGTGCAAGGTAGGTTTTTACGTACAAAAAATTACTCAAACTCCATAACTTTCCAAAATATAAATATGGAGTTAAGTTTGTGCCAAATTTGTGCCAAAATAAATGATGCAAATCCAGCGCAAACAGAGTATAATTATGGGCCTAAGTTTATAGGATAGTGCATGCTGGCACCATTTGATGCCCCTATTGTTATAGGCACTTCAATCCAACAAGATCTAGGCGGGTATCGCAGTGACCCAAATGTGTCCATCATTTACTTATTTTACTTATGGTGTGAAGTGAAAGTTGCACACCCATAGTCAGTTAGAGAAAAAGTTAAAAAAAAAAAGAAAAAAGTAAGTTATTAGTAAAATAAAATATGACTCTAGATTATTTATTGTGTACCTTGCTCGCTTATACATGAGTCATGTTACAGTGACATACTTTAACAACATGCAAACGTCACAGTGAAGAAAGGTATTTATTTGAACTGGGTGCACTACAAATCCATTTGTTATGGCAAATCCCACTGCAAGTTAACTGAAGTAGGGTTAGTTTAATTTTACCCATGCAAAGGAGGACTTGCACATTTGCATATCCTGCCAGTATGATGGAATTTGGTCAATCAGAAATGTATGGTTTGGGAAGGGGTTTGTTGGTGTAATGGGAGATCTGGCCTGCAAAGTAGATGGACATCCACAAATTAGAAAGTTAGTGGTTATTCACAACCCCAGTTAGTTTCCAATCCTAGAAACAATTACAAATGTACTCCATTCAAGGACAGCTGTATGTCGGGTAGGAATGGGACATACAGATCACATTCATCAGGTAGGCAAGGGAAGAGACTGCTAAATGGGCAAAAATGTTTTCCACCAATAATAAAAGTATACATGTGCATATGTGCTTTTTGTGAGGGCTTGATGAGTGGATTTTTTCACTCAGTGGAAATGCGTTATGAGTAAATATCAGGAGGTACACCTGCTGTAGTTTTCTAGGAGCACTCCTGTGATTCTTTGTGACTCTATTAAAGTTGTAAAATGTTCTCCAATTTTATTAATATTTCAATAGGAGCATGTTTCCTGCTTTTTTCCTTTCCTTTATTCAAATTTAGCTCCAGATGTTTAAGAAATAGGAGGACATATCAACTGCTTGCCTTTTATGTTTTGTTTTGTGACTTCAGCAGCAACTGCAGGTTTGCCTTTGGAACTGAAGGTTAGCAACTGAAATTCTTCCGGTTTCAAATTAATGTTATCTGTTAGATGCCTTTGACTAAGCATGTTGCTTCTTTGCAACTATCCTTCTTATGTTTCCACAAAGAATCCAAATTAATGTCTGTCCTTTAATTGTAGAAAGAGGACCTGTGGTTATAAATGACCCGGTCCAGTGATGTCAGAAAGTGCCAGTCGATCCCTGAGTCGGCATCCTGCTGCCTGCAGTGTTGAATTCGGTGTCCTAAAGGAGGGTAATTAGAAAAGGGAGAAGTATGGTATCCCGAGCAATATAATGCTAAATAATAGTGTGGGTAAAGGAGGGCAGTTACACGAGCCAGGGAACGGTTCACAATAGTGGAGGGTTAATGTGGGTGAAGTATGAATGTTAGACAGTGTGGACGTGGAGAGTAGATGCCATTTGCAGAGTAGGGCAGTAATCAGTCTAGGCAAACAAGGGCAGTTAGAAAATCCAGAGAGCTGGGGAATTGGCCAGGGTGCAACACAGAAGTGCTCTTCAGTAAAACTGAGAAGTCGCAGACCATCAGTAAATCAGAAAGCTTCTTGCAAGTCACAGACATGCGCAGAAGTGATGAGGGATTTGCCAAACCTCCTGACACCTTCAGCCCTGGCCCTGTGCTTTGTAGGAGAGGCATCAACAATAGAAACCAGCAGCTGCTTGGAGTCTGTCAAGATTGCAGCCGACAGCTTCAGTAGACAGTGCACAATGATTGGTCTTGTAGCCACTGGTGATGCACTGCAAGGGCATGGGAGTCAGCAAACCACAGGGGAGACCCGGTAGCGCTCAAAGCCCATGGATGCCCACAAGTCTGGTGCTGAATGCGCAATAGGTCTAAAAAGAAGGTGCACATTATGGCCAAACAGAGGTTCAGATCACAGCCAGAAGTTAGTGCTCTGGCTGGAGCAGGTGACCTAGGAGTTCAAAGTAGGTGTGGACTACAGACCAATGGAAGCTGAGCTCCATTGAGAAGTTCCTGGAGCAGAAGATTGGTGAGGGACATGGCCAAGTAAAATATGCATTAAGATTACCTATTCAAGTGGGAGTGTCCAAGCTCAAAGATGTCCAGCATTGGCTTTAGTCAGTACTTTTCCACTACAAAGTGGGAGTTGATTCAGAGTTACTTTGACATCTGCAGTGAAAGGCTCCTGGGGAGAAAGCAACAGAAGCAATGATCCTCATTACCCTTGTAGATACAGCAAAGGCCCAAGTCTGAGCGCAAGGATGCAAACTCAGAGCAAGAATGGAGGATGACCATAACAATGAGTGACAGGCCAGAAAACTCTCAGGAAACACTCTCCACAACTACACAGTTACAGGTGGAATGTGTTGGCATATTTGGGAACCTAAATATAATCATTGTGAGGGTCCAGTTAGACAGAACTGCATGTATTGTGGCCCCGGCTGCCTTTGAGGAGCTGTGACTACTTAGAATGGCTGCATAACGAAAAAATCTGTCAGCCTTCAGAGCTCCCCTAGAGAGTGCTCCTGCATGACCAGGAACAATTGATGCACAGATGAGCTCAATGATGCTGCCTTTTGCTGAAAATTGAGCCCAGAAATACATGCAGAGGTTGGGGATGGTGGATGTTGGTTCCTTGGTCATGGAGCAGCAATACCTAACTTACTAATGACTGCCCCCCAGCTTTGATCTTTTAACATCGCCATGACAGGTCATAAGAGCATTAGGGAAATTCTGTGGTAAGGAGCCACTTGGAAAGCTGATGGAGATAGAGGAGAAGCAAATAAGATGCAGCTGAAGGAAGGTCCAGATAACCAGGAGCAAAAACATCAAGCTATCACCACAAAATTCCTTCTTCCGTCATTTCAGGAAATCAAAGATGAACTAAAAGCAGTGAAGGTAGACTTGCAACATGATTTGAAGGAAATTTAGAAAGACGTAAATAATCTGGAAGTGAGAATAAATAACCTTGTGGTAAACCTAGATGAGCAGAATGATGAATTGGAGCACCTTCCAAGGCATATGCTCCTGCTTGAAGAACAACATATCATCCTATAGGGAAAATGTGTGGACCTGGAGAACTGTTCCAGGTGAAATAGCATTTGCTTTGGGGATTCCCCCACAACATCTGACAGTGACCACCATTCCTATGTGTTGATGTGATCCAGCACCTGTGCATAGTCAGTGTGGTTACTCTAATTTAGCCGCCATGGCCAAATGACAAAGATAACATAAGTGGCAGCCAAGCAAGTGGAACTGTGGTGCCATCAGAGAGCCCTGTAAGAAAGGTTTGAAACACAATAATGACCATAGTGGTAGGTGGTGCCAGAGGCAGGATTGGGAGATGGACTGGAGGGGGCAATTACCGATGCTTCTTCTTCTTTTCATGCTGTCCCATCAACTTTTGATGGTACATCGAGCAAGGGATGCTAGCCCGCGTATTCCAGACACAAAAGATCCCATTCTGAGATACATTCATTCAAACTGGCTAATTAGAATAATACAAAATCCAAGACACAGTGTAGGGGCTTTAGGAGCACAGGCACTACATTGCTTTTCTTAAGGACTTGTCTGAAGTTGAGACAGTTTTGAACATAATTCCTAACTAGCATAACCCAGATCATCAGAAAAGTAATAGATTTCCTGAAACAGTAAATAAGTAAATTATTTATTGTATAAGTCTAACTTTATACACATAAGAGAAAGCAAGATAGATTTGAAATATAAGAACATTTATTTTAATCTGCTGTAAATTACATAAAAAAATGTAATTGCTGAACCTTTTTGTTTAGCGTTAATGCATTAGAAACTAAATTGTACAGCGTCTGTAATATTTCTAAAGGCTAGTGATCGAAATGTGTGTCTCAACTACTTTTTCCTTCAGTCCATTAGGTTAGGCCTTAAACAGATTATATGATAAATTGTTTCATCTCTTAAACCACATAATCTTTACAGTTTTTTGTTGTGGTCTCACTTCCTTCATGCACCATCAGATTGTGTAAGTATTATGGGCCATATTTATCAAAGAAGTTGTTGTTGCTCGTGCACCACACAGGGTGGTGCAAGAGTGACACAACTCTTAAATTAGGTTTATCAAAACAGGCAAGGCCACCTTGCATGGCCTTACCTGGCTTGACAAATCAATAGTGACACAATACCCCCAGGTGAGGCACAACAAGGAGAGCTAGTTTTCTTTCTCCTTGTTACTTCATCTTTTTATGTGAGCTGAATTCTGAATTCTGCAACACACATAGAGGAAAATGCCTCTCAGGATTGTTTTTTTGCAGGATGGTGGCCCTTGCTGCAAGGGTGTCTGCGTTGCCACTAGGCAGCATGTTGAGCACCAATGCTGGAAAAAAACAGGAATGCCATGTAAAATGTTAAGTGTAGAGTATTCCTGCCCTTTTGCTATCATGCAGAGCAGCACAGACAGGTGACTTGCTGCACTGCGCTGCATGATATAATGATAGATATGCCCCTTTGTCTGTAATCTGAATCTAAGAAGGGCGATTTTCATTTGTAATTCAAGGGAGGAGTTCAAGTAGCTCTGGCATTTTATTGCATAAACATCTATTAGATACTAAGGGGCATATTTATACTCCGTTTGCGCCGAAATTGCGTAGTTTTTTTTGACGCAATTTCGACGCAAAACTAACTCCATATTTATACTTTGGCGTTAGACGCGTCTAGCGCCAAAGTCCATGGAGTTAGCGTAATTTTTTAGCGTGGACACCTACTTTGCGTTAATTATATGCAAGGTAGGCGTTCCCGTCTAAAAAATCGACTCCGAGGCATGTGCGTGGGATTTATACTCCCGGGCAAAAATTACGCCCGGGAGTGGGCGGGTCAAAAAAAATGACGTACGCCCGTTTTTGCGCCGTTTTTTAGCGCCTGCAAAAGGCAGGCGTTAAGGGACCTGTGGGCTCTGAAGGAGCCCAGAGGTGCCCCCCCATGCCCCCAGGGACACCCACTGTCACCCATGCCCACCCCAGGAGGACACCCAAGGCTGGAGGGACCCATCCCAGGGACATTAAGGTAAGTTCAGGTAAGTGTTTTATTTTTATTTTTTTTGTGGCATAGGGGGGCCTGATTTGTGCCCCCCTACATGCCACTATGCCCAATGACCATGCCCAGGGGACATAAGTCCCCTGGGCATGGCCATTGGGCAAGGGGGCATGACTCCTGTCTTTGCTAAGACAGTAGTCATTTCTATGGGGGTTGGGAGTGAAAATAAATGGCGCAAATCGGGCTGAGGCGAAAAAATTGCCTCAACCTGACTTGCCCCATTTCTTGACGCCCAAGCTCCATATCCCCCTACGCCGGCGCTGCCTGGTGTACGTCGTTTTTTTTAACGCACACCAGACGGCGCTGGCGGCTAACGCCGGCTAACGTCATTCAATAAATACGGCGCCCGCATGGTGCTTCAGAATGGCGTTAGCAGGCGCTAATTTTTTTGACGCAAAACTGCGTTGGCGCAGTTTTGCATCAAAAAGTATAAATATGGGCCTAAGAGTTTTTATATATCATACCTGAATCATGTCCACCTCAAAAATAATATTATCTCACAGATTTTCTAATTAACACTTTCCTTTCCAGTGTGTTTTTGGCAGAGAGGGCCAGCAGTGAAGGTAGTTGATCCTTGATTAGCAATTATATACTTTGGATATACCGAAGTTCCTGAATTTTGAATGACTTCACTTTTAATTAAATATTACTGTTTCTTCCTCTGAATTCAAGCAGTCACAAATATAGTATATTTTGCTTGAGTTGTTCAAGGTTTTAATAAGATTATTGCAAGCTCAAGTCTAATGTGGCAGGGAGGACTAGAAGATCTAAAACAGTAATCCTGAATTGTCTTGCCCAAAAGATCTTCTGGCTTCAACTTTTTCAGGGGAAAGACAATCTCACAACTGTTGCTGGAGGCAAAGCATACTTTTTGCTTAATAGGGGTGAAAGCTAAGTTTTGATGACAAACCTCTGATGCCAGATTTATGAAAAGTGGCACTGCACCTAGTGCAGCATTATTTTTCTTGTGCCGTTTAGAGCTCCCTAACCTCACCATGTGTGCTCTGTATTTAAAATACCACTCACCACGGGGGGACTGGGGTTACTAGCGTCATATTTTTCAATGCTAGTCCGATGGTTTTGCAAGATTAGCATAAAAAATGTTGATGCTAATCCAGCAAAGTACCCAGAGGACCATTGAAAACAATGAGAGTCTCTGCTCTTGGCAGGCATTACAAATGACAATAAAAATGATGCAAAGAAATCTCTTAGATTCCTTTGTGCCATTTTTATGACCCCCTAGTGCCAGAGCACCCCTCTTGCATCCATTATGCATCAATTCGATCAGGCATAATGTGGTGCAATGGGTTACAAAGTAGTGCAATGCAAGCTGTGTGCCACTTTGTAAATATGGCGTTGCATTTTTGGCCTTTCAACACCACGTTTGTGTAAAAAATGAAGCTAATGTAGCTTTGGAATGGCGCTAGGCCCTCTTAAATCTGTGCCCTTGGATGCTAATGCAATATGAGATTATGTGGAATAATGTATCAGCTATGGCGTACACATTCTGTAAACTATGGGACTCAGTACTGATGTACCTCATCTGAGATTTCAGAAACAATACAGTGAAATATATGCTGAGGGTGGGAGATGCTTGCAGGTCGAATGACTCTCATATCCTCAATATCCAAGATGGAGATGTTGGTGGATATGGATAAAGAGTAAGACTTCAGGTATCGAAAAAGTTGGAACAGGAATTTTGTTGGTGGAAATAATAGGTGGATAAGTCTTCCTATGTTGTACTTGTTCAAAACCCTAATAAAAACAATTGAAGCTTAAATGACAAAGAGCACACAGTTCTAAACACTGTACTGCTGAAGTCAATGTAGCTAAAGGAGCTACAGGTAAAGAAACATTTTCAATACAATAGATCTCACATTTACTTGAGTTGGCACTATTGGCTTTATCAATGTATAACTGGACTTTTTTGTCACATTAATTCATTAACTCCACTGCGTATTTGTGTTCTTTTTGCCACATAATCCCAGTGGTTCCACATATAACTAAAGAACTAGTAGACCTACAAAAAACCTTTTTCAAACAAGACCCTTACACAAAGACTACTCCCAGGTACAAAAACAAAAATTCCAGCCATAAGAGAGCTTAAAGATTCACTGAATTGTGGGATGGGTCATTATTTTGAAGTTCCCACTAACCTAGTGTGGGGACATAGTGGTGATCTAGACAGAGAGGACACATTGTGGTGAGCGTTTTGAAGGTGTCCCATTGTCCTAGGACCACCACAAGTTGAGATATGAGCAAAAATGTTTTGTAAAAAGAATGCAGGGCAAAGCATTATGGGGTAACTTTCAAAGTGCCTCGAATATTGTAGTATGTTGACTGTAATGCTAAGAACAGCCATTAGAGGATACCACAATAAAAATAGCATTTGTAAGAAACATGAGGACTCATGCTCGGATGTGCCACTTTTCTTGCATCACCCGCAAAAATGTCCATAACAGCATCAGAAATTCTGACATTGTTGTGGCGCTAACCCTGAACATTGCTCCCAAGAATGGCACTAAGGCGGCTCAAAGGGTTTGTAAAGGAGCCCCATGGGATTGTAACCATAGCGTTAGCTCTTAAAGAGCATAACCACATAACAACAAAATGGCAGAAAATAATGCAGTACAGCAATATATTTAGACCTAAGAGGAACTACCACATTACAAATCTTTAGGCCTAGCAGATCTACTATAATGATATTACAAGTAAAGTCCTTAAAAAACACACTACTCACAGTTGCAAAACAAAAGTTCCAGCTATAAGAGAGCTTAAACAGACATTGAATGGTGGGAGAAGTTATTATTTGAGGGTCCCCATTAAACTAGTGTGGGGACCCATAGATGATCTAAACAGAAAGAGCACATTGTGGTGAATGCTTTGGGGATGGTTCCATTGTCCTAGAACCACCACAGGCTGAGTTATAAGCAAAAATGTTGTGTAAAACGAATGCCCTTCAAAGCATTATGGGACAAGTTTCAGAGTGCCTCGAATATTGTAGTATGTTGACAGTAAAGCTCAGAACAGCCCCAAGAGGATACCACAATAAAAATAGCATTTGTAAGAAACATGGTCATGTGTTTTGAAAAAGAATGCTTGCAAAGCATTATGAGGTGAGTTTCCTTGAGTGCAGTGAATATTATAGCATTGGCTGTCCTGCTGTGCTGGGAGAGCCACTTTTATGATTTACCAATTACAAGAGTTTTTTTGAAAGCCATGGAGCATGAAGGGGAGAGAGAAAAGCAAAGTTAAAATTACTCCGATTAGGTATCAGTGTGAACAATGTGACACACCCTCCAATAGCACCGATCGAGGTTGCACCATTCAGGCTCAAAAGTGTCATGGCCGCCACGGAGTGCAACGGGGAGAGACAAAAGAAAAAAGTAGTTCTCCCTCCCGCAAGTGTCTTGGCAATCTTGCAATAATCCATGTAATACGGTCAGTCTGCAAGGCGTAACAGAAGTGCCTCAAGGCAAGGCAAATGTAAAGCATTTACTAGTGACATCAAGGGATTATTGAAAGACAAGCCCAGGAACGAATGAAAGTGATGGGCATGAGATGAGCATGTTTAAAGCCCACGGAATAGATTACAACAGGTCAAAAAGAACTGCTTGCACGCTTCTATGCTCAAGCTAAAAAGGCATAGATCAGTGTGGGTAAAGGGAAACTTTTAGAAAAGGTGGAGAGTGAATGGTTCAGGCACTCTAATGGTAAACTTAGTGTGGGAGAAAGATGGTTGTTAGAGAAGGTGTAGAAATGGGAGTCAGAATACTGTAGAGCTAATGTTGGTGTGGTTAGGGGGCATGTAGCAGTGTGAAGGGCTGATGGGTTCTTTCACTTCACCTCAGAAATCACTGTTGGTGAAAGAGGACAGTGAGACAAATTGCTCAATTTGAAACCTTTAAATGAGGCAAACAAGTGACATTGCAGAGGGAAGCCACTAAGCACAGTAAGCTATTACTGTGCTGCAGATATGTTAAAATATTTATGCAGTCTTCGGTGGGAGCTTCCTTACTAACACTGGTTAAATAAGCCAGTCTGTTTGCAACTGTGACCATTTCCCTGCTCTTGTCAATATTTTAATTTCTGATGGGGGAGGAGTAGCGGGTAACCAAACCATTGAAAATCAGAGAGGCTAAACTTTCAACAGTGTGTGCCTGCTCACCTAGACACGTTGTAGTTACTCTCAGAACCACCACTGCTGAAAATTACTTTTCATATTTTTGATCATAATTTCTGAAAATATGCAGGCAGAGAAAAGAAGGACATAAAAGAATACATCCCCACAACAACTGTTGAGGCATTTGTTAATTGATCATTATTAAAATTAAATCCTACAGTGGGGCCTGTGGAGCACCATAGAAGCCACCATTTGCTGGAGCTCTGGTGCATCTCCCTTCATCGGGTCATGAAATGGTGCTTGAATATGCCAACGTTCAGACATGGGATGGATGCTGAAAGGAATGCAGGTGCCTGCTGACAAATGAAGAATTGAATACAGGAGCCAACAAATGCCTGCGAAAGCAGCTTCACCTCCCCTGTGCTTGCACTATTATAGTAAAACAACTGGAATGCTTTGAGGTCTCACAGCACCCCTTTTGTGTGTGCTATCAGTTCACTGCCAAATTATTGTTTTTTCATTTTGAAGGGTTGATAGGGCAACATGAGTCCCTCCAAATGTTAGACCTGATATTCCTTCCACTGGTCATGATGATAGCACCACCCATGAAGAGACACAGGAGCTCTCGATGTCTATGAGAGTGAAGCAGCAACACTTTTAAGATTAAGAGGGAGAGGTTGCTTGCCTGTTCCCTCATTTCTGCTATGAATGTCTTTCTGACCTTGAGATACGAAAGAAAGGAATAAAGAAAGAGAAGTTAGCGAAAAACATGTTTTTTTAAACTCCAAAGCCTACAATTGGCAAAGAAGCATATGTATGTGAGAATGATTCTGAGGCTTCTCTGGACCTGCCTTCACTAGTGGTGAGGCTATGTTGATGTCACTCAGATGGTACTACAACAGATTTCACATTAAACGTGCAATGAAAGATATTAAGGGTCGCATTCCTAAACTAGAGCTTGAAGTAAGCACCCAACACATTTAAATTCGCCAGGATGAAATTGTCAGTGCGGGACAATGAACCTGAAACCAGGAAATGTAAACATTTTGAGAACTATGCCATGGCCGCTATTTATAGCACAGCTAAAAAATAAGTACATATCAAACCTTTCAGTGCTTTGGGTGAACTGTCTTCTGTTAGTGGAGAAAATGTCACACAATACATCTAGGCGTTTTTTATTGCTGAAATTTTGTGAGAGTCTTCAGATGTCTTGATTGATGTCTTGTGGACTCTCAGGCTTTTTGAAAGATATATAGATGTCAAAGGTATAGGAAAATTATTGGCAAACTTGGGAATCTAGGACAAAGACAATTTGTTACTAGAACTACACCATTCAAAATAACCTGCCTCTTGACTGAGAAAGAATTCACAATTACTTGACTTGGATAGGGCCACTTTGCTGGGGAGGTCGAAATTACAGTAAGTTAACAAACATTGACAAGGTCCTTAGGTCTTGCCCTTTGGCTTTACCAATGCACTGTTACTGATGCTATCCAGCATCAGCAAATAAAAAAATGGTCTGTTACTGATGTTGCAGAGCATTAGCAAATAAAAAGAAAATAAGCAAGATACAGCAGGATAATGGATGCGGGTGCAGAGGTCATTGGGCTTGCGCATGTACACATCATGGCACTGAGGCAGCAGTGCATGATGATGTGTACATGCGCATGCATCATTGTGCATGCTCATGTACACATTTTGTGGCATTGATGATTGCCTTAAAATTTACAATTAAAGAAGAGCCCACCAGCACATTGTAGTTGCCTACCCTAATAGAAAGAAAAAAACAAACAAAAAGAATGGAAAAGTGTGTGATTTGGGGGCAACCATGGTGTGGGTGGGGGTGAGGGTAGAGGTTAAAAAATTAACACCGCCACGGGGTCACAGCAGCTGGAGAAGCAGGTCAGCATTGGGGTGAGCAGTTATCACAGCAACATAAAGCAGTTGGATTCAGGAGAGCAGTGGAGGAGCTTCCCTGGGTCTTTTTAAAAAAAATAATAATAATGACAGACAAGTAGGGGTATGAGAAGCAATGGAGATGGTTGTGGCGAGAACAACACAGAAAGTGTAGAGGGGTGAAGATTTGAGAAATAAACAGCATATGATGGAAAGAGCAAGAAATCATATGCATTAAAGGGTGTGCTGAAATAAAACGTAAACTACTGATCCCTGAAAGTAAGCAGTGCAAGAACACAAATCATTCAGTCAAAAGGGTAGTAAAGAATATAAACTCCAGAGGAAGGACACATGCAAGAAAAGGAAGAAAAAATAACAAATAAGAAGCAAGCAAACAAAACTGACAAGAAAGCCAACCAGTGGCAACCAATAGGCACACATAGTTCCCATTATAAGTTTTGGCATGGGCCTCACTATTTCTTCAACAATAGACAGCTAAAAGCAGCATGTAGGTTAAACCTAAAAAGAGATTTTGTCAAAGGAGCAAGATGCCTCCCTTTTGTTCCTTTCAAAATGTACTGCACAAGAAGTGAATATTAATTTTCACTTCAATCAGAAGTCACTCGTGGTTTTCACAACTAGGTGATGGGGATGCAGATAAAAGTACTTCAAAGACCACTACATAATCACCACTAATGTAGAACTTGGTTCTTTTGCTCTGTTTGGCTCATTTGAAGGCTTTGTATTTAATGGCTGGAGAGCAAGGATCATGAGACAAATCCGTTTTTTACTAATTGCGTTTTAATGTGCGTACCCATACTAACTAATAGAACGTGGTAGTTCCCCATCTTTCTAGCTTCCTCTTAAGGGCACAGCACTGGTGCGTCAAGTCACTAAATAGCAAAAACTTATTTTTTTTTGCTACTTCTACAACAGTATATGAGGCTACTCAATATAATGTATGGTGCAATGAATTTTAGCGAAGGCTTCAATGAATTACAGTGGAAATTATTTGCTTTTTTTCCTGAAATATGATCGCATTTCTGTCTTCAGTGGCATGATGAGCCTGGCCATACCTCCATTCGTATGGATTTAAACAAATTGGTTCTGAGGCAGTGTACACTGACATTCCTGTTAGAATACTTGTGCTATTCTATACATCACTCTGGTTTGCTATTCATCAGGATGTGACAGAGATATCAGCAGAATACGGACTGCAGTGAGTGCCATAGTGAGCTAGACTCTGCTTTTGTGAAACTATACATTTTAATTGGGAGTACTGCTGTAATGCAATTATTCGTTTTTGCGTTATTTGCAGTTCATTTGATGGCTCCCCGTATAAGTGATATTAAATTAAATTTTTGCGATGTTTTCTGATTCTTGTGCATTTGAAAAGTGTGATCCGAAAAAACCTGACCCGCAGAGCTGTTTAAGCCGAGGCCTCTAATTATCCATTCCAGCGTGCTTGTATTAAAGCTCCCTCCTAAGATACCGCCAGAATGGGGGACCTGCGACCGCACCGAGGCTTCCCACCTAATCCCCATTTCATAATCATGCCCCAAAGCGAGTTCATTTCTCCTCAGACTTCTGCAGATGTAAAATGAACAAAATATTCATTGAGTGGGCAATTTTTCGTGGATTAGCAAAAGTCTGACTCTTAATCTCTTCTGCTTTTCTGCCCCGCTCTCCATTATTGCGTGGGATAAATGTGAGTGGACAGACCAAGTTGAATGTCCTGCTCCTGTTCTAATCCGCGGAATAAACAACTTAGGTAGATGCATTTTATTCTTGGGGGTGCAGGCGGGAGGGTGGAAGAGCAGTAGGGCTGAGTGGATTAGTAAATATGCCGGGCTCTAATCTCATCTATTTCTTTTGCTGCCTCTCATTACAGTGCACTAAGGGACACTCGGGCAGGAGCAGCCTAGGTCTGTCTGTTTCTCTCTCTCGCTTTCTCTTTTTCGTTGGCTTCAATGCCCTCCATTTTTTGTTATCAGAAAATGGAAGCTGTACTGGATTTTCTCAAAGCCAGGCGTGTCTAATATTTTTTTCAGCCCGGCCAAATGCCCTTTTACTTTAGTTGCAGCAAATAATTACAGAATGGCTTACAGTTAAGCAGCCATCGAGTCTATTTCTGAAAAATGTTCATTGTGCCTCATTAAATTTGAAATTAGTATTTAAAAGGTCAGGAATAAATATTCTGTTTATGTTCCCGTGACAGTAAATCCAAGTGGGTGCTGTGTTTGCACATCCTCTCCTCCACCACCTTCTGTTAGCAGTGGTAGAAAAAAAAAAGAGATAAACTCTGGAACATTCTCCACTGCATCAGATCTAATTATAAAATGACTTTGGAAGACTGCATTCACTTCTTTCCAAGAGACTCTGTGGCAAGGGCCAGATAGTTTGTTCTACACTGAGAACGCGTTGCTATTATGTACCTCCTGGCCTGGCCATGTTAACAGCTCACATAATTTATGATTTAAATTTCGTAATATGAGAACATCCTGTCAACCAATTATTAGTGTAAGCATGCTTAGGTCTTATGCAACAATATATTTTCAACCAATATGTAAAAGCACATCTTTTAAACTATAGTTTAAGTTCTAGGTAAGCAGATTGCAGTAGTAAAATGTTATAGATATATAGTGTTAGAGTATTTCCTGATGTTGCTCCAATAAATGGAGCTCTACTGTATATCATACTGGGCTGAGGTTTCTGGGATAGTGTGAGGCGAAAATATTGATTGCACTTTTTTAGAATATGGGACATGAAAGCTCCATTTTGATGACATCACTCCTTTTCCAGTATTCTCTACCTTCACCTGCTGATACGCATACAATTTCAGGAAATCTTTATCTTACCTACAACTGTCTCAAACTGCAGCTTCAGCTTTTTGTATATTCCACATGATCTACAAATATTGATGTGCTTTGGCTTCCATTATATGACCTGAAATCGACACTGAAGTCAACCAAAGGCAAAGTGACATGCTATATGACTTGATATAATATTTAGCGGCATGTCACAATTTGTTGCTTAACATAATGCAGTGTCTTGTCATAACATATCAAAACATCATATACCTTGATAAAAAAAAATAACATGACGTGTCACAACTTAAAATAATTTAGACTATAACAACATAACAATATGATATAAAATGTCAGGAATTAATATAATTCAACTCCTAATGACATTAAAGGTCTAAACATAATTCATTACATTGCATAAAGTCACAAGCAGAGCTAATAAAACATAGTAACAAAGGTAACACATGACAAAACATCATAAGTAAAAGCAAATTGTCTTTATATTTCACAAACAAACTATCTGGACGCAGCATAACGTGGTGTGTCACACAGACAAGCGGATAGATAGATAGATAGATAGATAGATAGATAGATAGATAGATAGATAGATAGATAGATAGATAGATAGGTAGATGTGTAGAGTGTAACTGGTAATAGTTACCATTGTTGACTTAGAGGGTTTCATGACTCACAGGATGCGAAGCTCAAATAAGTCATGATGCCAGTCCTTTTCCTCAACAAAGGTAATAAATAGCTTATAATATGCATATACTGTTCACGCCATGGCATATTTTTGTTGTGTTCTTGTCTTAGCAAAAGGTATTTCACCAGAACCAGGATGAAAAGAGTTACATTTACGTAGTCAGGTAAAATCCCATTGAGGAGACGTTGTGACTCTTAGGAGACTTGTTTCCCTCTGTAAAGTATAGTTACATGCAGTCAGGAGGAAGTAAAAAAGTGTATTTCGTGAGTCACTTTTGCTGCGACGTGTCAATAAACTGAGTATTGACCTTTGTACTGTAGTAATAAACCGGTGAAAGTGTCGTTTTTACACATTATTTAGAGTCACTGTAATAAAACACGTTCAAACTTTTATTACCACAATGCATTGGTCAAAATTCGAGTTTATTGTTTCCATACATCAAAAATGACCCGAGTAAACCACGTTTTGTTGTCTCACATATAATTTAAACGTCGTTTTATACCATGCTTAGTATGCTGTAACATGACATGACATTTGTGTGTATAATTGTGAGCTTTCTTGCATGGCAGCTAACCATGTTCGGTGCAGTAGGCAGGCTGTTATTTGAGGTAGATAGGTTGCCTTTGTTGGCTATGGCCTTGGTAAATCCAGCCAGGCCTGCAGACAAGTAGAGCGCGAGAGCTTTCTGGGAATGATTGGCAGCAGGCCAGCTGCCAGCACGCTGTAAAGATTCTGAAAGGAATGCAGAACATCGATTCCACGGGTGTGGAGGGACAATTTTCAGCCCCATTGAATCCCAGGGAAAGTTCGGTGGTGGGTGGAGATCTCATTAGCATGCGCTGACTGCAGGTTGCGCCCACGGTGCTAAAGAAATGCCTCCATGCCCGGACTCGACTGTCTGTTGAATAGTCGGAGCCAGGTGTGGACGCCAGATCTTTTCTTCCGATTAAACGCCTTTATGATTGATGCACATGCCCATGAAAATAGAGGTTTGTATGCGTGACGGCAAAAGAATCGAAGTCTTTCATTTCTGAGTCACAAAGACATCTCAGAGAGCGAGTTAGTTGTGGAGATTTATGGCAAGTCTCCGAAGCCTTTGGACAGACTACCACAGAGAGCTGAGCAGTCCTGTATGTAGCCAAACTTGAAAAGAGGGAGCATGCCTTGATGGCAAAAAAACGTTTCCAAGGCCATCTCTGTATATAACTTCCCAAGTACGGTTGTCTTATAACGTAGGCAAGGAAAAGCTTGGTTTTGATAAGGTAATGCAACCATCCCCCCAGGCGTTTAACAACAAGTGTTCATAGTGTGGTAAGAATGCAATTGTTATCACTGGTACAGTTCAGCGTCTAGATCATTACAGGTACATGATACACTTAAATACGTCTAACACATGTTGTTTGTCATCAACTTACGTTTGATTATTTCATTTGGGTTGTTAATCCTGCTATAGGGAACATTACTCTTTCCACTTTTTGATATGAGCAAACATTCCCAGGTGTACACATGGAAAGCTAGGAAGACCAGGCGACTTTTCCTCTTTTCCTGCACAGGGGGAATAGTTTCTCCAGTGCAAACAATAATTGTTTTTTTCTCCAATGAGAAAATACTTTTCCTCATGAAGAAAACTCTTTCTGTACACCCAGAGCAAATTTTGGGGGTGATCCCCTTCCCACCCAGTGTTGGCAGAAATCTCAGGCCAGTTGCAGGGTGGGGAAGGCTCCAAATGAAGTTTGGGTACACCCTCAAATAAAGATGGTTGTGGACTTTCCCATACTACAAGGGCAAAGCATGTCATGCAATGCCCACTTCCTACCTCTTGAGTTGGATTTCCAGCTGCAGAGATCTTTGCACTCGTGGGAGAAACGTCCGCTTTCATAAAAGGGTTTATACCTATGAGGAATACCTCACTGGTGTAAAAGAGGTCAATTTCATACTAAGCTTAGGTTTACAAATGAACTTACCTTTGTGACTAGGGCCCATTGTGTATGATCTCTCATTAAAAACTTAAATCCATTCATTATTTGTCTGTAACATTACTCTCGTTGTAATCAATGAGTTTTTGTTTACCCTGAACATACTATAATAATATATTACTGTGGAGTTATCAACAAAATATTTTTTTCTCAGATGTTTTCTAACAGCCATGAATGGACACACATGTTAGATGTGAAAGAGTGTTTCCAGATGTAGGTCAAAGCATTCACTATTGCTCTACTGTCCCCCATGATGTAAACATAATAATTCTCAGCAGTATGCCCCCACACCCTTACTTGGAGAAATGTTGAGCACTGCTCTTCTTTCTCCATGATATAAACCGAGATGTGGAGGAGTACTGCTTCGCCACACCCTGACTACGTTGAACATTACTCTCAAAGCTATGTAAACAAAGTAAGGTTTAATTTCTAATCTATCTCCCCCGGCTTTGACAACTGCTAACCATTGCTTTTCACTCTGGTATGGTGTAAACAGTGTTAAATAGTAGTAGTACTTCACCTCAACCTAACTTGGAGGGTCTCAAACATTGCTCTTCTTTGTCCAGCAATGTAACCAGAGCTAGGGTGTAGTAATAACCTGAGTGGGAGATGTGTTGACCATTGCTCTACTCTCCCCTACAAAGTAAAAAGTTAGTACTCAGCTTTACTACCGCTGACTGGGAGAGGTTTTTACTATTGCTTTTCACCTCAAGGAGTGAAAAGAGAATTAGAGGGCAGCAGAAGTCAACCACACTCCAGTGGGAGCATTGCTATTCTCTTTCCCAGTAGTTTAAACAAAGCTAGGGTGCAGTAGTGTTAAACATTGCCTTTCACTTTCCAGGGCTGTAACCTTAATATGAGCTAACATTGCTCTTCAGTCTTTTGCGGTGTAAACTGATTAATATATCAATAGTACTCTGCAGAACCTTGAGTGGGAGAACTGTTAAGCATTGCTTTTATGTCCCTTCTGAAGTAAATTAAGTAAGATCTAAGTAGTACTCCAAACACTTTGATTATGAGACTTGATGAATATTGCTTTTCTCTCAGAAGTGGCGTAAGCAGGGGAAGATGCAGTATTGTTCCCCCACACTATAACTATGAGATGTGTTGAGCAATGCTGTTCTCTCCCCAGTGATGTACACAGAATCAAGGTGTGGTACCCTTCACCATACCCTTGCAGGGAGACATGTTGAGCACTGCTTTTCTCTCCCCAGTGTTGTAAACACAGTTAGAATGCAGTAGTACTCACAAACACTCTGACTAGGAAGAATATTAATATCAAAACAGGTGCACTGTTCCACAAAGGAGAGACATAAAGAAAATGATCCAGTTTGGAAATGGCGAAGCTATACTGAGTGATCTCAGGAGGGCCCTCAACCACCCATTTGGGTGACAGGTATCATCATCGGGCTCACTCCTCGCCAGACTGGTGCTGCAATGCCTGGCGGGCCACCCAACATTCTGGGTGGCACTCAACCGTTATAAAATTGCTAACAACAAGGGTCTGGGAAAGAAACTGAATCAGAAACGGAGAGTATAGAAAAAGAGACAAAACTCTAAAATTGGCTCTGAACCTGAGCCACTATTTTAATGTGATAGAAATTGGGTTCAGGCCAAGATTAAAAGCAAAAAATATATATTAGAGTGTCACTGGAAATAATGTACCGTTACACTCTATAGTCTAGGAAGGTAGTTCGCCTAATCCCATATGGTCAACATGTTTCGCGTCTATGTTTGGTCACTAAGTGATCCAGTGACGCTTCTTCAGGACCCACAAAAAAGCCTTTGATTATTAAACTACTTCTCCTATGTGTCAGTAATTTATCAAGTGCACATCAAGTCACTTACAGTGTAGAAGACAGAGTATGTCTGAGTCAGTCGGTCAGTATAGTCGCCCATCCCATATTAGAGATTGAGCTCCATAGGTCTGCGCTAGCATCAACCAAGAAAAACGAATTTTTTTCGATCCTCAGTCCGTCCGGGAACCGCGCGCGGCAGGGGGCAGGTTCCCGGACGGACTGAGGATCGAAAAAAATTCGTTTTTCTTGGTTGATGCTAGCGCAGACCTATGGAGCTCAATCTCTAATATGGGATGGGCGACTATACTGACCGACTGACTCAGACATACTCTGTCTTCTACACTGTAAGTGACTTGATGTGCACTTGATAAATTACTGACACATAGGAGAAGTAGTTTAATAATCAAAGGCTTTTTTGTGGGTCCTGAAGAAGCGTCACTGGATCACTTAGTGACCAAACATAGACGCGAAACATGTTGACCATATGGGATTAGGCGAACTACCTTCCTAGACTATAGAGTGTAACGGTACATTATTTCCAGTGACACTCTAATATATATTTTTTGCTTTTAATCTTGGCCTGAACCCAATTTCTATCACATTAAAATAGTGGCTCAGGTTCAGAGCCAATTTTAGAGTTTTGTCTCTTTTTCTATACTCTCCGTTTCTGATTCAGTTTCTTTCCCAGACCCTTGTTGTTAGCAATTTTATAACGGTTGAGTGCCACCCAGAATGTTGGGTGGCCCGCCAGGCATTGCAGCACCAGTCTGGCGAGGAGTGAGCCCGATGATGATACCTGTCACCCAAATGGGTGGTTGAGGGCCCTCCTGAGATCACTCAGTATAGCTTCGCCATTTCCAAACTGGATCATTTTCTTTATGTCTCTCCTTTGTGGAACAGTGCACCTGTTTTGATATTATAGGTTCATATGGGAGACTGTGCACTGGACCAGTAATCTCCCAGTCCCCACCTTGTTTATATAGGAAGAATATTAGACATTGCTTTTCACTCTCAATGGTGTAAACACAGAAAAAGCCTTGTTGTAGTCCACCACATCTTGAACTGAAGAAGTGTTATCCTTGCTTTTCAGTCTCCAGTGATGTAAACTAAGATCTCAGTAGTAATCTGCCACTCCCTGACTAGGAGAATTGTTAACATGTTTTCTTCATCTCCAGTTATAGAAGCATATCAGGGGTGCAGTAGGACTCTTTTATACTCTGACTATATGAAGAGTTGAATGTTCTTGTCTCTTTCCAGTGAGGTACATTGAGTTAGGGTGCAGTAGTACTGCCTAGGAGATGTGCTGAATGTTGCTGTTCTCTTCTCTGTGTTGAATACAGGGAAGGATGCATTATAACCCTCCCATACCCTATCTGTCACATGTGTTGAACAATGCTGTTCTCTTCTTGGTGATGGATGCATAGTTAGGTTGCAGCAGTTCTCCAACGTACCCCAACTCTGACATGTGGTGAGCACTATTCTTCTGTCACCGTTGGTATAAACAGAGTTAGGATGCAGCAGCACTCACCCACACACATACTCGAAGTATTTTAACATGGTCTTTCACACTCCACAGTGTACATAAAATAAAGGCTCATAAGCACTCCAACAGACATTGAATGGGAGAAGTGTTAACCTTGTTTTTTTAGTCTACAGTTGTGAAAAACAAGATCTTGGGACTACTTTGCACATCCCTGATTAGATGAGTTAGATATTTTCCTTCATCCCCAGTGAGAAGTAGTGAATATCTTTCTTCTCTCCCCATCACTCCCCAACTTGGAGACATGTTGAGCTTTGCTTTTCTGTTTCCAGTAGTGCAAGAAAGGTTTGAACTCAGTGTTGTTTTTCCCCTATTGGTGAGTGCTTCTTTTGCCCAGTGACTAATTATGCTACTTTGTTCAACAGCAGTAGAAATGGGGATAATGAAATGAAAAAAATATGCTTAAACAAATGTGTCACTGCAGCACCATGCATGCAGAGTTTATTCCCACCACTTAAGCTAGTGGTAGAAGGAGGAGTTACTAAGAATCAGAACCTGCACAATTAGAGGTATAAATACCCAACTTATATGGACAAATGACAGGCCTGCAACAGCATTCTGTGCGTTCAGAGTCAATGTCCACTAAATTCTATCATAATCAACTAAATTAATTATCAACTCCTTATTATCACATGTCGCTGTGACTGTCATCAGTGTGTTTCATTCAGAGACATAAAATTGCTGTTTTTAATTGCTGGGGGTAAACGACACACTACATACATGTGACATCATCAGTCCATTTGACTATGATTTCCTGGTCACCATTGTAAATGTGAATACCTACCCTCCTTGTTCCTTATGTGGCTTCCTCTGGTCTAATTCTGTGATATTTGGAAGTTAATTATTTAGCATTTTATGGATTTTTGCCTCCTTGTAATGACTTCATCAGAACAAAGGCCCTATAATGTTGTTCCTTGGCATGCCTGTGGGGGTAATGGCCAAGGGAAATTATCTTCTTTGATTCCTTTGATCTCATTGGAGGTCAAAGACCATATGATGCCACTTGCATTACCTGTACGGTTTTGGTGAAAAGATGCCAGTGTAAATTATTTTGTAACCCCCCCCTTGAAGATCCTAATCTCTAGTGTTTATTGTTATGGATTAACAGAAGAGTACAATACAATTATTGGTGTGAACTGAAATAGAACAAGAAAGTTCAGCAAAGAGCTCCTGAACTATTCTCTCCTAAACACGCTATCTGAGCAGCATTTTGGTAGAATAAAAACATTTCACTATGTGCCTGGAATCTATGGACTGTTTTAACGACATTTGGTTGATATAGAAGAAAACAACTCTGAATTAGGTGTTATAGTGAATAGTTCATTGGCCCATCTTGCCACAAAGTGAGATGTGCATACGTGTTGATTTAAAAATACCAAAAAAATGTTTATTTTCTTAAGGAAGATCGAGGAGAGGTGGTATAATGTGTCTCGTTGCTATCAGGGCGTCTCATTTCTCAGCTGCATCTTTCTCGTGTTATCGCTAAACGCCCTCGGAATATGTTAGTTGAATTTGTGGGAAAAGGATGCATAATCTGTCGGGTTTAAAGGACAACAAACAAAATAACAATGCAGGGAAAATCCACGCTGTCACTGAAGAATGGAGTAAATTGCTTTGTTGTTCGAAGAGCGCATGCAGACTTTCTCGAGATGACATACACAAATTCCTTCTGCAGTGTGGGTAGTTAAGGCTGTCAGTGTGCCTTTCAGCTGTCAACAAGGAGGAGCGATCTTTTAAGTCAGCGCGCGCAGGTTTTAGAGTGGCGTTAGAGAAAACCTTTTCATCAACACATCAGAACACTTGCAAAAGGGTTGACTGTAATGGAAAGAATCAAATAAGGAAAGGCTGAGATGTGCTTGTGGGTAAGTTTATAAGTAAGGGTGCCACGATTTGCTGCGGTCCCTTTCGCCCTAAATGCAACCATTTAGAAATAGATATTGAAATGCATACGGGGCTCTGTCAGGAAGGTCACTGCCACCTGCACATGGAAATGACATGCGATACTCCAACAATTTGGAAAAAATGGAAATAAACATTGTGAGCCATATACAATATTGTGTGCAAGAATTCACGTTTGGAAGCAACCAACATGAGCCATGAACTAAAATTTTATTTTAGGATGCACGCTAAGGGTCAGTGTTTCTGACTTATTACAAGCTGATGCTGACACAGTCGAACTTTCAAATAATTTACTTTAGAATTTACTTCATGTATGGCCTTCGAGACTCCTTTCAAGGACGCAGCAAAAGAAACGCCTATATGCTTCTCCCAAACTGAAACGTGTCATTTCATTATTGCTGTGCTACTATTTGCACAAATGATCAATTTCTTTACATACTACGGATTTTATTAGTGTACGTGTCGACCAATGATAGTCCCACATTTTGCCTGACATATACTGACAGGCCTTAAAATACGGTTGCCCTTGAAACATGAACTGTCTGGACAAATCATGCTGCCAATAGGCTGAAAATGTATCACTCACTCCATATTATTGTCTTTCACTCTTGTGATGTCTAGTATACTATACAAGTCAATCTCCATTGGTGTGATGAATGCAAGTGTAAATGGATTCATATAGATTTTAAGTGGATTTAAGCACATCTCCTGACGTTGAAACTTGCAGGGACCTAAAGACGAAGAGCAGCAGTGCTGCGGGTGTATGGGTTAGCTTGCTAACCATGTGTAGCAGTAGCAGATACGAGCAGAGAATGTTCTGAGAGAATTGATGGGTAGATGAGGAGTCAGGGAAGAACAAGCATTGGGGTGGGTGATGAAACCTTCTCCGCCAGTGAAGTTTGCAGAGTTTTGCCCACTCAGCGCTCCATGTGGAGTTCCCAAATACTCCCCAGAGTGGCACAGAGAGGAGTTTTTTCTCCTGCTCGCCATCTGTAAGTTGGCGAGTGTGAGTGAGAAAAATCAAATAGGCACCTCCTGATGAGATTTCTCAACAGTATGAGCGCATTGAGAAACCTGCCGCTTGGGTTGAGGAAGCTGCCGTTCGAGTAGAACATTTACTCAAGCATAAAAAATTTAAAAAAGCAGCAGCCTCTTGTGCTGCGCATTGTGCCGCTCGTGCTGATTTCACAGTGCAGGACAAACTCCTGGTGTTAAAAATCAGCACAACTTACCACACTCCGCTGCTCACAGAACTCACCGTAGCATGGCGCAGTTTTGTTTACACTTTGTGGCATTCTGCATAGCGGAACTCCGCAAACTCCACACAGGCCTAATTTTATGTTGATTGCACTTTGTGTTGCCTTCACCGCCCTTCTCTTGTCCACTGTCTTCCCTCTCTTCAGCTCAGTCTGATGCTAATGAACAGCAAGAAGTGAGTGGGAGGTAAATGTGATTGGGTTAGGATATATTCATGCACGATATTCAATTTGGATGATTGACTACCAATAATTAGTATCCTAATTTGCATCCTTGTTTATTCAATGACTATGCAACTAAACATCTAGGCAAAGTAGGGTGCCCTCTCTCTTACTGCCTAGGGATCCACACAGAATACCTTGACTGAAACAGTCATGCTAAGCCAGCCAGTTTTGTTTACATCTAATGGATAATCTTATGTAACGTCTTGCAGATTGTGTTAACCTGCGATAAAGTTAAACATTCATTAGTTTCTTCCCTGCAGGTGATAAATGAGCACATGTGCGTGACCCTTCAAAAGCCAAATTACAACATGTTTACAACATTAAATGTGTCCTTGTGTAACATAACTGGTGCTCATTTAAAGTACTTTAATAACTTAGGGTCAAGTTTGTGCGATATAAAAAGTGAAAAAAAATGGACAGCTTGGGTAGTTCTAAGGGTGATTTATTAACTTAAGTTTACAAATAGTTAGCACTGAGATTGATTTCATATTGATAATTAAATATTATTCAAAATTAAAAAGACTGTGATGGCTTCAGATCTGGTGACCAAAGTATTTAAGGCAATGTGTTAAAATTCACTAATTGTATTGCTGCCAAATGTAATTGTACCTCCTACATCTAGTCCATAAGCCCATTAAATAATTTGGACTGGTGACCTTTTCAGTGGTAGCCTCAAACCTGTGGAACCCCCTCACACAACACCCTGTGTTGAATCTAGCCTGAATATGTTAAAGAAAGACAGGAAGACCAAACAGACCACTCTGTAGCCTTTGTGTTCATCTCGTTATTGTTCTGCCTGATTACTTATATAAACACCAAAACACCACAGTAGATGTGTGCACTACGAATAGTTTTTGTCCTCCAGTTTAATGGTGATATAGGAAATTACATACATTAGAACCCATGGTTTGACATACTTTTTAAACTTTCCATTACCTTCTTCAACAGTGTTCGCATTCTACTTCTTAATGCTAGCGTGGCTGAAGTAATTTATTTACTAGGGTCTCTAAATATGTCTTTGACAAGTTTGTCAAAAGTTGTTGGATGGTTCGCTTACATGTAGCAATACTAAGCAAATTAAAACAATTTTCTCTCCATGTCAGTCTGAGAATTGTCACATTCAGATACATACCTTAACCCTGCATAAATCAAACCCTCTCAATTCATGGTTAGTTTCCCACATTCTCCTCCTGTTCCTAACACACCTTGAGAGAAGTCCATTTGGCCTAAACCCATGGGCATTCAACAGTCATCAAAAGCTTACCATTTTCCTATATGAATATGAAATTCCTCTAATCATATACACGTTCAAATGTATTTAATGTGCCACAACAGATATATTTCCTTTCTGTGTTTCTTGATCAAACTGATAACCTGTCCACCACATACTTTTGTTCACTTATGGATTCCAAGAAGTCATATCATAGTTTCATTTAACTATTCCCACCCTAAAGATTAAAGGCCATGTTTAGAGTTTGATAGGTATGGGACATTTGTTAGAAAGTAGTGAATGAATCGGCTTTTATATTAAGAGTGTACTGAGTTCAATAGCACTCTAAATATGGTGAAGGGTCCTCCATTACTCTGTGACAGATGCCCCACTCTGCCAAACTTTACATAAGGCCTTAATTGTCTTGATCTCAGCATAGATGTCATTGGAATGTAATGCCTTTCTGCCCAAAAGGTACTTTTTTGTAGAAGATTCACAGTGTATTCCAATGCCAAGACTATTACATTTTTCATACATACTGCAAGATTTATTAGCAGATAATTCACACTCAACTATCAAGTTCAAACTATGCCCTAACCTTCATAGAAAGAGGAAAAAACAAGGAGAAATAAAGATTTTTCTCCTCTCTGCGCCTTCCATGGAGAGATGTAAGATGTTGGTGCATTTCCAGGTTTACCGATTCTCATAAATATAGGAATGTGTCAAATCCCATAGGTGTTGCGTGGGAAAACCCATGGAAATGCCCATGGAACCCCTCCCTGATGCAACATAAGGCAACACAGTGACTTGCACTTCATTGCCTCGCACCATATCTACAAGGCCATAGAAAGGCAGTGAATGTGGCTTTGCATGGTACGGGACTGCAGTATGCGAGGCTGGTGCATCACAAAAAGTGTCACACTGGCACTGCATAAGGCTTGTAAATAAGCCCCATAGTTTTAGTAATAAAGCAACCTTTTTGCCAAAGCTTGACTCTTGATGTATTTTGTTACTACTCTGTGTTGTACTGCTTTTCTGTCATACCTTGACAGTGCAGAGTTGTAAGTGGTATACAGAAAAAGAGCCAGTAGGAAATATGAGGCAGTATGTTGCAGAAAGGAGACCACTCTGGTAGGCCCAATTTTCCAAACAGACATGTCACTCCAGCGGGGTGAGTACTCCTGATGAATGCCCGGGGTTATGTGATGCATAAATCATTGGTTCATTTTGTATAATGATTTAATGGCATCCATGAAGGTTGCACTGCTCCAACTCATTAAGTTATTGCCACAAAGTAATAGCATTGATTGCAAATCTGAAAGTCCAGTTATTAGATGAGTGTGACGTAAATATATGTGCAGTTAATCATACAATGGGATGGGACGACACTGAATGGTTGGTGTAGATTTTCATGAAATTCTTTGGCAGTGAAAACCTACTTGCTAAATGATAGCATGAGGCTCGCTGCATCGTAGTGAAGACAGACATGATTAGTCCATAGCTATATGGTTTTTGTTGATACAGATTCCATTAACACTAATGGGCAGATTTACTATGATTTAACATTGGAGTCGCATCACTTCTGTGGCACAGCCCCAATGCAAAATCATTTTTGGTATGTATTAGAGCATGCAAAACCACTTTGTGTGGCTTTCTAAATATAAAGGTAACTGACGTGTTACCTTGTGTTGGGAAGGTGTTCATTGGGTGGAGAATGGGAATTCCCATGCATCCACCCATGGACTTTGGCACATTTGCAGATTTACTACAGCTAGCAAACCTGGTAATACATCAAAATGCCACACCTTCCCAGGTGAGTTGTAGTGAGGAGAAAGATGTTTATTGCTTCTTTTTTACTTTCTCTTTCAATGTGTGGTGCGCACATTAAAAGAGAACTATGCCTCGAAGAATTGTTTTTGTGCAGGAAGGTATCCCCTAGCACAGGCACCATTGAACAACCGTGCAAGGGTGCCTGCGTAGGCGCTAGGAAGCCTCAAGTGTGCCAGCACAGGGAGAGACCTGACAAGTGCTATATTTTGGCAGATATGGTACTTTTCAGCTCCCTTCCATTCAAGCAACATAGTGCAGCAACCTGCCTTGCTGCACTGCGTCAATTCTAATGAATTTGCACCTAAGTGCTTGCAGAATGAGTTTTCAATGCCTCCTACCCATAATTAATGCAGCATGTTTTTAAACTATAGGTATTCATTCAACAGCATTCCCGAGTTTTAATCATACACATTTATCCTGTTGCTCTGACACAGGGTAGGTTTAAGAGGTAAAATCGCTGAAAAGGCGTTTCCAGTGATAAATTATGCTTCCCTTGGTAATGGGGGCTGAGTGCTGCTGTGAACAGTAGGTCAAATCGTTTCAGCTGTTTGTCAAAATGTGTCCTTTTCGTGGACCTGCTTTAGTTAGTAGCGCATGATTTTCCATGCCGCCCTTAGCAGTGAACCTTTTCTTTTTAGGGAGATAAATCTTGGAATATTTCAGTTCGATGACTCTGTATCATTCATGACAAAATGCTCAGTTGGTCAATATACCTGCTGCAGAGAATTGTGTGAAACCGGCATGTACATCTTCCAATTACACCAAGACAGCTATTTTCTGCTCTTGAAAGTTGTAGCAATATTTATATTATCACTTTCCCATCGTCACCCATGGCAAGATTTAAGGCATAATATATGTATGATTTACTGCACACCAGAGGGCAAAATTGGCTTTTAAAGCTTTAACTATATAATTCACATTATTACTACCCACGAAAACAGCAAGGATGCCATCCTTTTTAGATTGATAAAAGGCTGAATCATCCCTATCAGATTCTTTGGTTTCCTCACAGAACGTTTCTGCAGCTGGCACTTAACCCCATGAACTAATTCAGACTGTTAGTTAAAAGCAATAAATAGCTACTATAACATTTTCAAACAAATTCCAAAGGTGTTCATAACATTTGGCAACCATTGCCTACTATTTGTAAAATGTGTAAATATATTTTGCTCACAAATCTCTTCTTCCATTGGGTGGCCTGCTGTGTTTAAGTTCTTAAATACTACAGGTTTCATTACTATCCTCTGTAGTTAATTCCTAAAACTTGTGAAGTCGACAGAGGTGAAAGCACGGTCTATGAGGGTTGTTTAGGGGATGGAGTACTGTTTGACTAAGAGAACGCATATGCTTCACATAAAGTCCTGCCCAATCCTTTAGGACAAAGACGTTGGAAATAGACCTTGCTCTACAAGGTGGACATTGCAGTCATGTATTCACTACATGTTATGTATCCGAGTTTAGTCGAGCCCTGTTTTTGGCCACCAACTCTAAGCATGCTGAGACCTAGGGGTCCACACTTACTATAGGAACAGCAAATCTATAATACCTTGTACTTAATTATCATATTAAAAAGCGAAGAGGACTGGTGGACAGGGGAGATACTGCAGTCATTTTGTAGGATGGTTGTTGTGTTTGACAGGAATGAGATGTGATAATCTGAGCTGACGAAGTTAGCTTTAGAAAATACAAAACACTGAAGGATTTGGGAACAGGAAAACAGTTGTTCCTTCAGAGAGTAGCATCACACAAACATTCCTATAATTCCTCTTACACAGTTGGATTTGTTTAAAACAATTCAACGTTTACAGTTCAAGTTTAGGCGCATTTGCTCTGTTCTTAAAAAGAAAAAACCTTACACACAGGAAAGACAGTTTAGAAAGTAAAACTACATTTATTGACAAGCAAGTGCTGTATGATGCAGCTGTACAACTCACATATGTTTGTGCTTAGTTTCTTTGTGATGACCCTCGTCATGCTTGGAGTCTTATAAAAAGCAGTGGATACACTTAAACCTGTGTTTCTTTAACAAACCTGAATCTTTACATATCATGGGTGGCTTATCAAATCACAGGTAAGTTTGATGTAGTTCTGGCCTTTTGGTGTCCTGCTTTTCTGGCCTATGATCATTTAAGTGATATGGAATGAACAACTATTGATCCAATGTGGTCCAGGGCAGACTTGCCAACATTTAGGAAAATCTCACTAGATGAGATAGGATGAGGGGTAGTGGAAGAGTGGGGACTGGAGAAGGAGGTGTGACCATAAGGGTCTGTAAATGCCTACACAGCCATGGAGGGTGCTGGGTTAAGGAGAGAGGTGGGGCTTTGCTCTGGACACTTCCTCAGCATCCATTTATGCCCCCAAACAAGAAACCCTTTGAAGCAACCTCTTGTGTACCTGGGGAGATTGCAGAAACACACAATGGACTTGTACAGTGAGTAAACATCACTCACAAGTTGGTGTTTCCAGCTCACCCTGTGTTCCCCGCATGCTATTGGCTCTTCGCTGTGTGACCATGTACAGAGCTCGGATTGCACTGTGAGACTTGATAGATCTGCAGTGGTCGTCTACAAGACATTCTAAATGCCTGCATCTTGGGATGCCTTTACACCTTCTAAATGGGTGGCTTTGGTCACATATACACAAACCACATTAATGGGCCATGCTCTTGCTGACAGATGACCAATTATGTAGACCGTGTATTGGGCAGATGCAAGGGTGCAACATACACATCTGGAGTCACAGATGAACCCACTACTCAATGAATATGCTCTCTAATATGCAAGAACAGACATGTTCAGTGTGCCTTGGAGACATTCTAATTAATTTTCAAATATAATGCTTTTTGGTCAGGTGCTGCCTTGTGTGCATGTATGTTCATGAGTGTAAAGCATGTTATGCTTTGGTAATAAGGTCCCGTATCTCTTTAATATTGTTATGTTCTTGGATAGGAAGGCATGACGGCTTTTTTTAATGTTTGGGGGAGTGACATGAAATGATCGGAGAAGTAATTACAGTCCCTTTATAGCAGATGATGTGAAGGTTTCTTGTCTTAAATAATTGAGATCTGTAGGTATATGGCTGCTATTTTTAAAATATCCTTTTATGTAATAAGAAGTCTGTGCAAGATAATGTTATTTTATTAGCTCGTCTAGTAAGATATGTTATTTTTTGATACTCTCAGAAACGTAAAACCATATGGTCTAGATGATAAACAATAACTGCTATTTGGAGAAAATTATTTCACACACAACACATTAGTATATTTAATCTGTCCACCAAAGAAAATTAGTAGCAAGGGAGGGTTGTCCTTCACTGAATGATTTCTAGACCATCTGCAATTAAAATCACTCGTGAAGTTAGTGGCATGGTAAGTGAAAAAGTAATTTTATGAAAAGCACAGACAATGACAACAGATGGAAAGAGTTCCCACACCACGTGTGGCAGCACTAGCCACCCATGATACATGGGCCTACAGACTATTGCATTCTTAGGTTTGGATTTGTGCTTTCACATTGTACCAGCATGTATCCCAACGAACAAAGAGCTGTTTGTAAAAAAGTCAGGGCTGTCTTACATGGCTAACTTATAGCTACCACTATTTTCTGTGCTGGCAGGTGGCTTTTCCTTTTATAGACCCTAGTCTAGAGATTATCACCCTGTGACAGAGGAAGCCTGGAACTTGCAATCTGCTGTTTTTCACAGGGTCTGCCGTGGGAGACAATAGGCCTTATTATGATCCTTTAGATTGCCAGGGTCGTGGTGGCGATCTCATCACCGTCATAGCGGTGGTCCGACCTCTTTGGTGGCGGTCCGACCACCACATTATGACCGTGACAGTTGCACCACGGTCGGACCACCAGTACCGCCAGTTTACCTCCACAGGAGGAACGGGTGGTGCTGTCAGTCCTAATCTTCCAGGGCAGCGCTGCAAGCAGCGATGCCCCAGGGATTATGACCCCTCTCTCTGCCAGCGTTTACATGGCAGTAGCACCGCCATGTAAAGGTTGGCAGAGATGGGGTACAGTTGGCCCCAAGGGGACCCCTGCACTGCCATTGCACTTGGCATGGGTGGTGCAGGTGCGCCCATGGCCAGCCCCATCATGCTGTTCACTGTTTGCTTTGCAGACAGTAAACAGTGCGACTGGTGCTGGTGCTGGTGCACCCTACGTACCACTGCATTGCCGCCGGCTCAGTTATGAGCCGGCGCTAATGTTGCAGGCTGTTTCCCGCTGGGCCAGCAGGTCGAAACTCTGTTTCTGCCCGCTGACCCAGTGGGAGACTCTTAATGGGGCCCGCTGGAAGACAGCCACACTGGCGGCAATCTGACCGCAGGAGTTTGGCAGACTGCCTTTTCCGTATGCCAAACTCATAGTGACCCTCTATTTTTTTCAGCTATCATTATCTCATAAACCTGGCTTGAATACATCTCCCTGAGTGCTGTGAATTACAAGGCATGCATGCAAGTTGCCCTCCATAGATGCATTCCCACTGTACTCTTTAATGACGACTTTGGACACAAATATCTGCAAACCATACAAGAAACTGTGAATATGTACTTTCTCCAAGAATCGAGAATGGGGTTAATTTAGTGACACACCACTTTAGTTGTTGTGCTAAGATTCCTTCTGTTGGAAAGTCTCAAAGGGAGTGTTCAGGCCATAAATACGTTACCTAAATTACAACCTGAAAAGTAGGATCTTTCAACCTACAAACACGAGTATCTAGATGTACAATACCACTAATTATCTGATCTGTGCTTCCCTCACTACCAAAGACGTTTCAGTTCTTACTCACCAACGCCTAGACATTATTTACACATATGTCATTTACCTCTGCAGCGCCCTATAATTAGCAAGGAAGAGCGAACCTTATAACAGATGGTGTAGCACAGGAAAGGGTTTGTAGGATCTGAAATTGCATACAGGTTCGCTGCGCCTCCTAATTAATGCATTTAGGCCCGTATTTATACTCCGTTTGCGCCGAATTTGCGTCGTTTTTTTCAACGCAAATTCGGCGCAAAACTAACGCCATATTTATACTTTGGCGTTAGACGCGTCTAGCGCCAAAGTATTGGCAAATAGCGTCATTTTTTTGCGTGAACGCCTTCCTTGCGTTAATGAGATGCAAGGAAGGCGTTCCCGTCTAAAAAAATGACGGCGACGCAAATGCGTCGTATTTATACTCCCGGGCAAAAATCACGCCCGGGAGTTGGCGGGTCAAAAAACCCCGCATTTGCGCCACTATTTAACGCCTGGGTCAGGGTAGGCATTAAGGGGCCTGTGGGCTCAAAATGAGCCCACAGGTGCCCTCCCATGCCCCCAGGGACACCCCCTGCCACCCTTGCCCACCCCAGGAGGACACCCAAGGATGGAGGGACCCACCCCAGGGACATTCAGGTAAGTTCAGGTAAGTATAATTTTTCATATTTTTTAATTTTTTTGGGTGGCATAGGGGGGCCTTTTTTGTGCCCCCCTACATGCCACTATGCCCAATGACCATGGCCAGGGGACATAAGTCCCCTGGGCATGGCCATTGGGCAAGGGGGCATGACTCCTGTCTTTACTAAGACAGGAGTCATGAAATGGCGTCTGGGCGTCGTAAAAAAATGGCGCAAATCGGGTTGAGGCGATTTTTTTGCCTCAACCTGACTTGCCCCATTTTAAGACGCCCTAACGTCATTTTTTCCCAACGCCGGTGCTGCCTGGTCTACGTGGTTTTTTTCCACGCAAACCAGGCAGCGCCGGTCTGCTTGCGCCGGCTAACGCCATTCCATAAATACGGCGCCCGCATGGCGCTTCAGAATGGCGTTAGACGGCGCTAAATTTTTTGACGCTAAACTGCGTTAGCGCAGTTTAGCGTCAAAAAGTATAAATATGGGCCTTAGTGACTTGATATGCACGCCTGAGAGTAAAAGTCGCGCGTTCTTAGAAAACATGATTTTCTGTTGTTATTTTCTGTTGTTTTTTATAAAGCCAACATACACAAATACAAAAGGTTCTTTCTCTTGAGGACGATTGACGATTAAATTGTATGGTATTGCATTTTTTTTTTTTGGCACACATAATTCTATTTTTGTCGAATTCTGGCCTAAAACATGCATTTCTGCTTTGGAGACACCCCCTGATCTCTCTAAACGCAAGTATACATTTGGACGTCCTCTGTCTTTTGCCGTGATTTAATATAAAAAAAGTTTTGGTTTACAAAAACACGTAAAATAACACTATTGTGAATAAAATCGGCAAAGAATGAGGTGCAGTAATTTGAAGTAATATGTCAGAAAGACAGAAAAACAAAGAATTAAAATAAACCACAAATTGTGGGTGTACTAAAATATTACAACAAAGTGTCAATTTAATTAACAATTGTGAACTGTTCTCAAATGATGCATTCCTCTATGTGATTATACTTTGTTGCTATGCAATACGCATAGGACTAAACCCACAGCTTCCACCCATCAATCGTTTAAGTATTCCTGCATCACGTTAACCTAGCGGAGAGCATTCGTGCTGTACTTTAAGACATCACATTGCAAGCACTGGGGAGGTGGCAATTTAAGAAGGTGCACGTATGGAGACCTAGCATTTGATTAGATGCTCCTGCAAGGGAACTTTCTTGTAATTAGCCCTGAACAAAATTTCCATTACACAGGTGTAGTTAGCATAATCTTGGTAATTTTGTGTTACTCTTGTTATAAGAAATGTCCAAAATATTGCTATTACACCAGATTGCGTAATTACGTACTGATCGCTGTAAAAATTTCACATGTGCCACTCATAGTAAACAGTTTCTGCGAATGCATGAGAACGATGCAAACAACAAATTGCGAGCAGTGCTTTAGTTGTTTGTACTATTTTTTTAGTGCAAAATACCTCATCCTGTTTAAAGTGGACACGCGGATGCATTTCACACTAAACTACAGCACTCAATGCCAGTTGTGGTTTTTTCAGAATTATTCATAATTTAACATAATTTTGCTGAAATTTTGAGTAACTACAAAAAACAAATTTCAAGAATTTCGCACACCCAACTTGTAATGCAGTAACGATAAGGTTAATCTAATGTGTTGGGGCGTTTGTACCACATAACAAATGCATAGATAACGCTTGCTTTCAGCGTTTTTAACATTTTTTGAAGTTTTACTTCTCCAATCTAGTGAAAATCTGGCTTCCTGTAAAGTAACACACTGACCACTGGAAGCAATATTGTTTCTGCCAATAGAGTAGGTACTGTTCATCACTTTTGTGGATTTGATGCAGTGTCTTTTATAAATGATGCAAGTTTGAAGTTGCACCCAGAAGAGTATCGTTGTTTGATTGTTTGTGTCACATGATGGGAGAGGCGGTTGAGGGGGAGGCGCTTACCATTGCTTCCGAGTCCAGTCTGAGACCTGGCTCAGCAGATTGTTGCTACCACCCAGATGACGGTGGATCGACAACTGTGGTCCAGAAATCTGCTTTGTGGAAATATCGAAGTCCTGTAATTTATCAGTTTGATAAGAAGAGGTCCCTTGGAGTATTGTTTTGATGAATCCCATGCACGGTGAGAGCGATTGGTAGTTTTGAAAGCTGCTGAGGTTTCAAGCAAGTCACCTTCATCTAGATAATAATACTGCCATCTACAACTTCAGTGGCAGCAGTCTTTTTCTACAGCAGGTGAGAAACCACACTGATATGTAGTAGACGGTAAACATCCAGATATTCTTTTGGATGGATGACTTCTGATAGTTCTGTACTTTTCCAAAGCTTTGCAGATAGCTGGTGACTTGTTAGTTGACCATGCCACTGGAGATTTTCCAGAGGTGAGAGGATTTGAAGTTCATATTTACAGGATATGTGAATGAGATATTATTATGCTGAGGAGAGATAAGAGTGCTTCTCTTATAGGAGATTTTTATTATGGAAAGGGGTAACAGTTCTTCTTCACAGGAGTTGCTTTGAAGTCGGAGTGAATGGATCAGAAAATGGTGAAGGAGAGTTTTTAAGTGCTTTTTTCCAGTATACCAGGTTCTTGGGGCAATTTTCTGATAGAAAGTAAACACAGTCATACTTTTTTTGTTGTTGCACACAGACACACACACACATATTCTTTTAAAAATTACACCCCAATCTGAACTTATTTGTGAATACAATGAAACAGTTATGAGTATCAGGTGATTAGGTAAGTGGTATAATTGGTTAAGTAATTCATACATTTCTAGTTGAGTTTCTTTATAAATTAGTTTTGATGAATAATTGTCACTTTATTTTGCAACAACTAAATGCCCTCAATAATTTTCTTTGTTGTTCTTCAGTAATAAACTATATTTAGACAGCCTATCCAGGTAGCCTAATCAACACTTCTCCATAGTCATAATCATGAAGGTTGGCTAATCAGCAGATGGAGCCCAACAGGCCTTGATGGCCTGTCTGCCTATCTTAGTTCCCGCCTACGCAGCTAAGTGTAGTCTTCTTCCGTGTGAGCAGGGGAATGTGTCAAAAAACACACACACAATACACCTCGAGGCTGTCATTGATAAGAACTCTAACTTGTTTCAATTATCAACCTATCCTTAGTTCAAGTAGTGTTCAGTTTTTTCAAGGGACCAATGAGAACAGACAATGTACAGCAGGGCCGGCTCTAGGGCAGTGCCACTGGTGCCACTGCACCTGGGGCTGACTTTGGGTGCAGTGTTTTCAGGTATATTGTGGAGTTAAAAGCACCTGCTGCATGTTCCTCGCCTCCAGCAATTTTCAGGCAACAATAAAGATAACTCTGGTGATTAATGTTTTGCCTGGAAAGAGATTAGTGTTTTCTCTAGTGGACGTTTTAAGGTAGTTCATAGGGGTAATACGCCTGCTGAAAAGAGTGTGTACCATGCAGAACGCAAAGTGCATATAATGGAAATAGGTCAGGGGTTTACTGCTTTTGGCGGAGAGGTCATTTTGGTATTTGCAGTTTATACATTAAAATCCTAATATAGAACAGTAAGCCACTAATTGTCAACAAAAATTGCATGCATACTGCAAGGTATAGATTAAAGTGTTATTATTTTTCCCAGTCTTTCATTATCCTGTTGTTGCACAAAGGGTTCAGTTGGGTACAAACCACGTCTTATCACTGAAGAGCACCCCGAGCCATGGTCTTATATTTTAAATCCCGAGTTAGTACTTCTGCAAAACAAGCACTCTTTAACTATACAACCCACCAGTATTGATGACATGTGACTCCTGCTCCTTGTAGTCCTCTGTCTTATGGAACATATCTTATACACTGATTTAAACGCCTATGATTGTTTGTCTCTGAGTGCACTCTGACACCCTACACTGGTATAAGTGGTGTTATAAAATTAATTAAATGTATTTGAAAGAGAGTGATTATGGAGAGTTGCGGGGCACTGTTAAGGGGTGGTATTGAGGGAATCCACAATGGAAGTGTTTATTGGGGGGCACCAATAAACATTGTCGCACAGGGGTCCACCAGCACTAAGGCAGGCACTGGTCCACAGTCATAGGCTTTGTGAGCATGCACAGAGGAACTACAGCTTCCTTTGGAGTATCCTTTGTGATTTGCAAAACAAATTAATAACTATGCAAATTATATGAATGTAGCTAGGCATACATCAATGTGCATTTTTTTTTAAATAGTCCAAAAGGTTTCATATAAATTGTAGGATTGAAATAAGGTTTTAAAGGTCTTTGTCACAGTTTAAAACATATAGTGCCCTGTGTCCTTTTCTGAATGAACTGTTGATAATGTTGCAGGTGTTTGTGCAGTGTCAGAGTACAGTTCTTGGTTAGCTAAGCAAAACAGGTGTCGTGCTTGGAAAAGGTTCCTTTAGACATGATAAGAGGTCCATTATTCCTGAATCTGAGTACATAAGGGGATGTGGGAACAGGATATTATGTTTTCTTGTTTTTTTTAACATAATCTTGCTATTGACACCAGATAGTTTCTGTGGCTGAAGTTTCCTACTGTTGGCCGAATTCTATATATATTTTAGAACTTTTTAAATAATGTAAGTCACTTTCCATAGTTGGATGTAGTCAGAAATAAGGGGTAATAGAGTACCTTAATTTTCATTAAGCCATTCAGGTAAGCTTGTCTTTTTAAAAGTATGGGGCGATTCTAAGATTCTGCAAAAACAATAAAGCAGTTTGATTTTGTATTTTATGACTGGCAGTGTTTCTGTATTCTTTACCGTCTATTATTGTCTCATGGACAAGTCGGTTTCAGTCCTTCACAAACATCATTGCAGATAAAATGCTGTGGCTGGTGGAAAAGAGAGTTAAGAAGTTTTTTTTAGTATATAATTTTCTAGAATCAAGTGGAGCGCTCATTTTAATGGGACCATTAAAATAAGTCCTATCTACCATTACGTTAAAGTAATGACTAGAATACTAGAAGTTGGTTATTAATGATTACCTGCCAAACATAACATTTTGATCTTTTTCAGATAGAACAGATGATAATGGAGAAAATAAATTCTTAAATAATAGCTGAAAATGAAGATTGGGTGCCTTTATGGTTTAGCATTAGAAAGCCGAGTGGAGTAGCAATGCCTTGATATTAAAGGATCACCTCCTTGTATATTTTCCAGAACAATCTTTGTTTCGTGGCATTCCTCTAACTTATTTAAATATAAATTTAAAAAAATGTAAGTTATATTTTCAATATTGTGTTTATGTAGTAAGGGCGATCTTTCCTACTTTATTGATCAAAATGGGTGTTGTGGTTTATTCCATTCTCCATATAATTAATTTTATGTGTATCCAGTATTGCTACTTATTTTTTATTTTTTTTAATGGGCTTGTTCTTTTTACAATTTATGATCAAGCATTCCATGATTTTTTTAATGTCTTGTATTGGATGGAAGAGTTAGGCGAAAGTATAAAAAAAGTTCATTCTACCCCTGCGCACTAATTTTGAATAACACTCCTGCAGTGTTCTGCAAATTGTGCTCTCAGATTAACTGGTCAGAGGTGGCCCACAGGGTCTAGGTGTAATGAGTCCTCAAGGTAGGGCGGGGCTGGGTTTTTGGTGGGCCATATTGAAGTGTGGATGGCACTTACACACCGGACCAGATTATCTTTAACTAAGAGGCCAGTGGGGAAATATAAATGTAGTGGGACAGGCTAGTTTTTCTATGCACCATTGCTGTGTTTAGGCATTGCATGAGTGCTGGTCTTACCCTCTTTATGGAGGAGTAATTGATCAATGAGCTGTGTGTCTGCTAGTCTGACACACACTCTATATGAGACACAAGCACATCCTGTATGTAAGCGAGGCTGTTCATTTACACGCAGTGCATCATTTTAAATAATTGAGCTGCATATGTTCTTTCTTTGTGTGTTGCTTCCTCAAGATTCTGCACAATATGCGTTTTTTAGCATGGAGCAATCTCTTTAATTTGACCCTAGACAAGTTTCTACCTCACGTCTTTCACTCTCTACACTCATTCGTTTGTAATGCTTGGCTGTGTGAGGATGTCAAGCGGCAGAGGCACCGAGCACTGTTCCTCGCAGACAAGGAAGATTTGGCACTTTATGTTTTTCTGATGTTTTTTATACAGTAGCACGTGTGTTGTTTTGCATGAGAAGGCGCTCAACGGTGTTCCAAATGCTGTGATTGGATTTTAGAAACTGTGGGCACTGGGTTTCGCAGTAAATCTCCTGCTCGACTCCTCAGCAGTAATTACTACATGAAAGTAATAACCGAGCTGTACTGCATGTAACACCCACCACCAGCTTTAACAGGATAACATGTTTCTCACCGGGAGGCTGCTGTTTGCTAAATTAGATATTGTATTTCAGAAAAGGTCACTTTTAACCAACTCTGCTTCCACTGTATTATCTTGGTGCGACAGTCTGCCACTGGACAGGAGCACTCTGATTCTGGATTAATGAGTGATCCGTCTGCTTCCTCGGTACAATTTCTGTAGCCTTTGTGCCTGACTGTGTTAACGACAGATTGCACCTCTCTTGCTCATGGTGATGAGGTGACTAAGGCTGCGTTCATCAAGTGCCACCAGCTGCACAATAGAAGTCACTTAATTATACAGTTTTAAATTCTGAAATTAATATGCAAATCCATTGCAATTTAATGCCAGTTAGAATAGAGCTGTATGCTTGAATCTGAAGATAAGTTCTCTGAAGTTTCTGGGATGAGGCGATGTTAGTGACATGTCCATTTTTATTAATCCCTTTACTTTGTTTCCTACAATAAGCGACTGCTGTGTAAAAGTGAACATCGGTAGTGTCTGGCATGCAGCAAGCCAACACCCATATATGTACTTAAGTATGCACACCCATACGCACAGAGAAAGCTTTAAAACTCAAACACGGGGCAGAGGTAGTGCCTTGAGAGAGACAAAGGACTGGATTGGCATTTGGTCCCTACTTTCTTTGCTCTTGCCTTTCTAGCTCGATGCACACTACTGGCACAACAGAAAGCCCAGTGATCTTATGGAAGACGTCGGGGTCCAGTACTCTCAACCAAACACCTTCTTGTCATGAGCCCACACATCATCCTTTAAAAAACCCAAAGTGCCGAGATGGAATGGATATTGCTTTGAGCTTTATATGAAAAGGGCACAAAAAATGGATGATAAGCTTGAATTTAATTCAACAACTGATCATTATTCTAGACTACATTTCATTCCATCAGTTTTAGTTCATCTGTACCACTAAAAACAGGGACCAGCCATGTCTGAATCAATCTTTGGACAGCTGAGAAAGAACAGCCCAGCCTGTGCTGCTAGGCCAATAAATCCCTTACAAGCATCATGCTTGCATACGCTGAACTGAAAGCAGTCATTGTATGCTCAATATTTCTGACTACAAAGCAAAATCAGATATAATTGAAACAATGTCACAAAGCAAATTTTAAATCAATATATGGCCCTATTTATTTTCAGTTCAATCCGAGCTATTACTAGTGATTAATAAAGCAACAACCTTATTGAAGTTTTTATACTCACAACTAATATTTATGCATTACTTTCAGGATAAAACTGTGAAAGGGCAACGATATAGGATGTTTTCCAGAGATCGTGGAGAATGTTTTTAGACCTCGCTACACAGCACAATTGTCTGCAAGCGTACTGTTACTAATACTTTAAAGTATACATAGTTTGGCTACACCTTGAGCAATATCACTGCCTCACTTCACGCTGCTGGCTGCTTGGCATATCATTCCACCTTCCAGGAAGTACTTCCATTGAGATACATCACGGACTATTTTATGTCTGAAAAGTTCACTCAGTCATCACACTATTTATCGCATTAAATTCTTTACTACCCTATGAATTCTTTAGAGAAGACAATCATTGTTGCTACTGTTTTGGCAGCATTGGCAAAGAAAATAGGCAGGCTTATGTGGATAAGCAGAATTTGTGCATGTACTACATGTAAACAGCATCTGTGAATGCATGTTTTTACGTGTGCTGGCACATCATTGGCTTTGCCAATGCTTTTTTTGTGGTAGCATCTCTGCTGGGCTTTGCAAGGAAATGTAAGATCTGCTGTCCAAATGAGGATGACAAGGTGACCTCCCTGCGATCCTTTGTTGTCCGTCTCTGAAGATCAACTCTCCGACTTTGTAAAGCCAACACTGAGCTGTTAATTCTGCTCGCCTTCTGAGGCCCGGGTGATAAAGCAGGAGCGTCCCTGCAGGCTGCTCTTTCATAAATTGGCAGAAGGCGAAATCAAAGCGTGATATTTAAATGTGGCGGTGTATGACTACCTGCCGACATTTGCATATCCAGGCTCTAAATATTTTAACGTGTTAATTATACGCTAATAATAAAGTACCTTTGAACTTCCAGTCAAATTCACATTTGCAGAATGGGCTGCGTCGGGGAATACAAGCAATTCGGTTTGCAATGCATTGCGGGCACGATGTCTTCACCTCTGGATTGTTCTGTGGTCGCCACGATATAGCCACCTATTTTCCACGCAGCACATACATAGAAAGACTCAGTACATGCAGCCTTGGAAGGCAACTCACCATGTTTACTCCGCCTGATTTACCTTGACAACTGTTGTATTGTAAGTAATTTTATTAAATTGCATACTTACTTAAAATCTTTGCAATAAAACAACATCATAAAATATGATAAACAAATCATTTTAAGACCAAGTAGTAGCCACAAGTCAAATAAGCTGATTAAAACCTCAAAGCACAAGCAGCCGGCCCCTGAAGTCATTATTGTTGAGCTGGAAATACTCGTGACTGAACTCAGATCCAAGTGACTCAATTAACGAATTGGACAAAGAATCTGCTGCGCTGTCATATTATGCAGTGGCAACCACAAAAGCACAATCCTTTGAAGTGAGCAGCCAGTGTAAGACAGTACTTCCCTGAAGTCGCCATGGGCGTAGGGTGCGAAATGTTAAAATGCTAAAAGGGTAAGAGAGGTGCTTCCCCTATGACAGAAGGCGTGAGGGGAAGGTGGACCTGGAAAGTCCACCCTCACACAGTGGCCATAGGTCAGGTGTTTTGTACTTACACACAAACGCGCTTCTGTAAATGGCAGACCTTGGTTTCAGCCACCACCGTTTTGTCCACACAAGTTGTTGCTTCAAGCTCAATCAGCCCCGGGCAGGGCTGGGCATCAAGCACAATTGCACACCTTTTCCATTTTGCAAATGAGTGGTGAAGTTCCACAGCAAGCTTAGAGCTGATGTCTACAAACCAACAACTACACTTCTCCAGATACATTTAGTGATTTTCTCCGTATATTTGCTTGTTCTGTTGTGTGTCTGAGGGTGCTGCTGCTAGCTGTTGTTTAGTATGTGATGGGGATGAACGTCTATGGATGGGTGGCATTTACTTACAGTGGCTTCCACTTTCTATATGCACTCTATCCACTTTCACAATTAAACACCATTACCCAATACATTTTCCAGGCAAATACTCACATGTTCACCATATGGCTGTTTGCTGTATGTTGTCCTCTGAAATATCACTGTATTTCCTTCTTATGTTTCAGACGGAGAACTACTCATTTGACTCAAACTACGTGAACAGCAGAGCACACCTGATAAAAAGGTACACTCCATTTCCTGTTTTGCACTTTACGCTGATATTCATTGTCTCCCTGTGCACAAAGAGCTTGCAGAAGCTTTTGCATGGCTTGAGGGTTGGTTCTACACAACTTAAGCAAACTGCAATTCACCATTGTGTTTCTTAGATTATAAAGCCGACTGCCTTATATTTAGCCGAGATTTTTTTATTCATTTCTGTCACCATTACCTTGTTCATGGGCCACACAAGTGAGTTAGTTGAAAGCATGTTTCCATGACAACTCATTAACCATCGTTTGTCTACTCTGTCTCGCATCACACTATCATTACAATGACTTGATTTTGAAATGCATTCTGTGATTCAAGTCAAAGTGGGAACAACAATTGCTTTCCCTTCCACCCTCCACTGTGTTGTGAGGCCACCCACGCCTTCTTCCGTTGCAACTCTATATTGTGGCAGTGACTGTGCTTTGGATACGTCATTGCTCCTCTTGATGAGAAAATAACATGGGCATTTTGATCAACCAAAAATAAACTAATCCTCCCTCTCAGATACGCACAAAACACTCATGAAAAGGAACTTATTTAGTTGATTTTACCACCTGACAGTTGTTCAAAGCATGGTACTTGTAGTTATTACTTCGAGCAAGTCATGTCTTGGACCGCCCAGCCTGATTTCAGTTCAAAATGACCCAACAGTGGCATGGCACCTTTTCTGCCAGTCATTATGTGCTCACCACATAATCATCTCATAAAATAGGACTGTCTTCTTTAAGTACCAACCTTCTCTGAAGGAGCTGGCAGCCCCCCTAAACCACCACCAAATTAATGTCTTAACCATTTTCTTTATAAAGCAGTGACTTGTATCTGGCCTATCCAAGTAGAAACATACTAATAAGTATAATGTTCTATTGGTGCTGGATGGGGAAAATTGCATATTTTTAGGAATTTACTATTTACAGACGCTGGGCTAATACTATGATCCTACAATGAGTGAGGTGACTGAGCTACTGTTGGGTAAACTAAACAATTGGTGCATCAATAATAGGAGAGGTGGTCACAATTATGTACAAAAATTGGGTGGAAACAGGCCATCTGGAAATAAATGTGTGTTTCTGCATCCTCCGTGGTAAAGCATTCATAGATGGATGTCAGCAAAATCCCACTTTCAAATAAATAAAACTTATTTGCATGTACATTGTAGGTAACAAGAAACCAGGTTTCAGTCACCCTATTGACCAGATCTCTTAACCCTTAATATTTTTAAGATTGTTATTACAGTAAGACAATGAGAAACATGTTTCTTCATGCACAAAATGCTGAGGTCTTACTGATTAGTAAGATGAAAGTAGTGTGGGGTCTGCTATAGAGCAGTGAAGCTGAAAAAGCAGATGCATCTCTCACCCTCCCCATTCACTGACCTCATTTTGAGTAAAGATAGGGCTTCTATTACTGATGCCGGAGTTACCACCAGCTACATTAGAAGACACCCATGTGACAGTGACTCCCCCCCCCCAGCAACAATGCCATTGTCCCAATTTATGATTCCACGATTTACATGTGATAGTCCTAAGCCATTCCCACTGATCCTTCTGTGAGAGATAATCATGGTAAACATGGCGGCTACACACAGCAAACTGAGAAAACATTCCTGCAGTTCTGACAGAAGCCGTGCAACATATCAGGGACTACTTGAATGCAGTACTGGAAAGGATCACCACATTTTCAGGTACATTTGCAGGACCCATGTTAGTCCAACGTTTGAGGCAGGAAGCTGGTGTAGTTGAGGGGTGCCTGAGAAAAGGGGTGCACAAGAGAAGAAGTCATCAGAGCCAATACATTGGGGATTGTGTCATGGGCAGAGGCTGGGAAAGCCAAGTTGGTAGGTTCAGAAGCTACCATAGAGTGTTCACGCAAAAAGTAAAACCCATGCTGCGGGGAATAGAACTGTGGGAAGAACCTCAATCCACCCCCGGAGCAGTGAAGATTTAAAGATTTAGCTGTTTATCCATGTAAAGTTTCATGAAGGTGGTCTCTCCACAAAACTAACAGTCTGCAGACAGACCATGGAACATGAATGTTATGTTATTGTATTATATGAAATGCTCTAACACCTTAAGTTTTGTCATATCATGTTTTATTGCTTTACATATTATCTTCATGCATTTTATAATCCATCACAGAGCTATTAGTGTGTCAGAACAGTGTCATGTGAACTCAAATATGAAATAATAGTTAAAATATGTTAGGCAACTTCTTTCAAATGTACTTTATATGAGTCCACCAAAGGCAAATATTAGGCCTGGGTGAAATTTTTATTCCACTCGAGTAATCGGAGTAATTTTTGTAATTTTACCTTAGTATTGTGATGTGAAAAAGTGACTCGATTACATGAGCTCATGTAATTTAGAGTAATGTGGGGCAAAAATGCCTACTGCAACGGCACATAAACAGAGTGTGATTTGCTTCTGGCAGTTGCTGTGCATGTTCTGTTGCATTTAGTGCTATTTTCTTAGTGCATATGCATCCTCAGATCCATTTTGGATGCAACGTTGCATTCTGTGTTAAGGAAATAGCGATGGGTTTTGCTTCTGCTATTATTTGCATAATGTTGCGTAATTTTTCTGTAAGGTTACCTAATTACACTACCGCAAATTATGCAAGTTCCTTTCTTCACATTCTCCACTAAAATGTGAAAGACTCCTACAGACAAATCTTAGTACTACCCAGTGTTTAATTTGTCAAAAAATAAGTGCCAGGACCCTTGGCAGGATGCCACTGCAGCTTGCACCGCCCATTGCTCCTCCAAGCGCTGCTAAAGGCGGTACCTGCACAGCTACTAAGCATCACACTGCTACAAGTGTGACAATTAGGACTGATTGAGGTCCCAAAAGCTATAAGAATGGTGTTGGTGACATGTATTATTTCTTTTGAGTAATTAAACAAAAGCTGTGCTGCTCATCTCTAAATTACAAAAATAGCACCAGGACGTGGCAGCTGTCATAAGTACCGGTGTTGTCGTTTAAGAGGCGGTGCCATCAGCTCAAACTAAGCGGTTGTTTGTCTTGCTGAGTCTTGCTGAGATGTGTTCATTTGATCCTATCAAATGTATTGCAGCGCTGCTGAAAGAGCCGCCATCTGGTTAAATTGTGCAAGTAATATTTTAATAGTTTCTGCCTTTCTAAAAATTGTCATTACTACCACCTGCGATCAACACGTTACTTAAATGGAATGCCTCTCGGGTCCCAATGAAATGATTATATTCCTGCTAGTATCTACTGTTAATAGATGATTGAAATTATTACTGGATTGCAGAGCAATACTTGCACAGTCTTATAAAGTGTTTCTGTCATTATCAGGAGTGCCAGTACTAGCCACTCATTCCTCATAGGCGTGCCATAGGCGTGCCAGTGTCTGCCTGTTAAACCGATTGTTGTCATCTGTTGAGTACTGATAATGTACCACTGATAGTATTGCAGGACTGCTGAGCACAATTGGTACAGTCCAATTTAAAGTGCTGCAGTCCTGATGTGAAGCACTACTGCTAGCTGCTGAAAGTAGCACATCCCTCTTGAAGATTGCCAGTATTGGCCTATTAAAACACCTATTCCCACACCATTCGTTATCAATAAGGTACTATTGAAAGTTTTTCAACACTGCGGGGTAATACTTGCTTGGTCCTATTTAAAGTGCTGCGGTCCTCAGTAGGAGTAACACTGATTTCTACTGACAGCTCCAAACCCCTCACGAAGATTTCCAGTATCAGCCTTTCTGATGGATACAACTACCTGTGGATTCCTCACCTCATGAATACTCCCATGGCGCCAGCATTCTACGGAAATCTTCTTACTAGTCTCTGCACGTCGACGAGGACGTCACTGTCTCGCACGCGACGCCGTCTGACGTCATACAGGCAATAAGAGGTCCTCGACGACGTGCGGACGTCAGTTCCCTTTTTTCCGTGCATTCGAAACGGTTATCTTCGTGGGAGCAACTGTTACTCTTGCGGTTACAGTGTATATCTTGCTGCGTACTCTTTCTCTGTGGAAATAATGTCGCAGAGAAAGTCTGGATTTAAGCCTTGTCGTGAGTGTGGAGGCAAGATGTCGGTGACGGATCCTCATTCCGATTGCCTTTGGTGTTTGAGCTCCGACCACGACGTCTCGACTTGTGATTCGTGTCAGCACATGAATCCGAAGGCCATTAAAGAACGCGAGGCGAAGCTGTTTATGGCCAAGTCAAAGGAGAAGCATCACAAGAAAAAGTCTTCTCCAAGACATCGGCGTCATCGAGACTCCCGGCGCCGTAGAGAATCTCGGCGTCATTCAAGGGAGGCTCGTTCCAGGTCTCCGGATCGGCGCCGGAGGACATGGGAGGTCAGCCCCACGGTGACGCCGCATCCTTCGACGCCGTTGCTCTCTCCGACGTCTCCAACTTCGCCTGGACAGGCGTCGGTGATTGAGGTATTGGAGCCTCAGGTGTTTTCTCCGGCGCAGACGCCGAGGCCGGCGTCGGGGTCGCCTCCGAGTCAGGCACCCCAGTATCCGGCTTTTCCCACCCCTGGAGCCGATAGTTCCGCATTCTTGAATGCGATGTATGCCATCTTCCAACAGATGGCTCCAGGGGGTGCTCCGGCTGGGCCTTTGGCCTTTTCTTTGGGTGATCCTGCGCCTCTTCGGCCGGCACCCTTTATGCCCTTTCTCCCGTTTGGGAACGTGGGCTCGGCGCCAGTGTCGGCGCCGGTGGCCGCTCCGATGGCTTCGGAGGGATTGGCCCCAGGGATTTCCATCCCGTCGACGTCGAGATTTCGGCCTGTGACTCCGGTGGGTCCATCCGTTTCATCTGCTCTTCAGTCGGCGCCGAAGTTACCTGTGGCGCCGGTGGCTTCGGAAGATCGGCGCCGATCTCCGACTTCGGCGGAGGTGTTGTCGACTCCGCGGATTGAGCAACGACTGCATTCAAGGAGGCGTGCTCTCCGGGTACTAGAGGAGCAGGAGTACCAACGAGCCCTAGAGGAAGGAGAGCTAGAGGACTCGGGTGATGGGCTGCGTGGACTGGAGTCGGCCAGTGGGCTGGACACTTCCCCTGAGTGGGACCTTTCGTCCCCGGGGGAATATACCGAGGAAGCTGCTTCCTTTCATACAGTGGTACGGAAGGCAGCTAGTTTTTTGGACCTGCCTTTGCCGGTGGTGGAGGCGAAACAAAACCTTTTGACAGAGGTGTTGCATCCGGCCTCAGCCGCGGCGGAGCCTCTATTACCTTTTAATGACGCTCTGCTGGATCCGGTTTTAGAGGTGTGGAAGAAGCCGGCATCTTCCCCAGCAGTTCACAGAGCCGTGGCCAGGAGGTATCGGACGGCTCCAACTGATCCTGGTTTCCTATCTAGGCACCCTACGCCGGAGAGCTTGGTTGTGCAGGCCTCCTGTTCGTCCAAATCAGCGCCTGGTTCTTTCCCGACGGTGCCTGGGGACAGAGACTCAAAAAAGCTAGAGGCGCAGTCGAAGAAGATTTTTTCGTCCTGCAGTCTGGCGTTAAAAGCCACTAATGCGACCTGTATCCTGGGGAGGTATATTCATGCTCTGATGGATGACATCTCCTCTTCGTTTACAGAGCTTCCTCAGGGTCTTTTGGATCTTGTCTCTGATGCCCAGGCTGCTGCGACCCAAATTATCCAGACAGGACTGGATACCACCGACTCGGTAGCCAGAGCAATGGGCACAACTGTGGTGGAAAGGAGACAGGCCTGGCTCCGTAACTCGGGCTTTTCGGCAGATGTACAGTCCACATTGTTGGATCTCCCGTTTGATGGGGACAAACTGTTTGGGGCTAAGGCTGATTCGGCCTTGGAACGTTTTAAGGAAAGCAGGGCCACGGCTAAGTCGTTGGGACTCCAAGCTCCTTCTTCCACGGCCTCTTCCAGATTCTTCAGGAGGTTTCGTGGATTTGGGCGTGGCTCTTCCTCCTCTTCCTTTCGGGGAAGATATCAGCAACCTGCCTCTTCCCATCCCTATAGATCTTTTAGGGGGAGGGGTAGGGTCCGCACCAGGGGAGCCTCTCAGCAGCACTCTGCCTCTTCCTCATCCTCTGGCGGGGTGCAGCAGGGGAAGCAGCCTTAGGCTTCCACCATTTCCCACTCACTCCTCTCCTGTAGGGGGAAGATTACAGCATTTTCTCACCAAATGGGAGACTGTTACGTCGGACACTTGGGTTCTCAGTGTTGTGGGAAAAGGCTACACCCTTCCCTTTCGGGAGTTTCCGCCCCTCATCCCGCCCCGCCCTTCGTATTGTTCACAAGAACACCTCCTGTTGCTAGAACAGGAGGTAGAAGTCCTCTTTTTAAAGGGCGCGGTGGAGTTGGTCCCGGAGCAGGAAAGGGGTCAAGGAGTTTACTCAAGGTATTTCCTGATTCCCAAGAAGGATGGTCGTTTGAGACCAATTCTGGACCTGAGGATCTTGAATTGGTTCCTCAAGCAGGAAAAGTTCAAGATGCTGACCCTAGCACAGGTGCTTTTGGCGTTGAACATGGAAGACTGGATGGTGTCTGTCGACTTGCAGGATGCTTACTTTCATATCCCGATACTCAAGTCACACAGGAAGTATCTCCGGTTTGTGGTGGGATCGCAACACTACCAGTTTGCGGTCCTTCCGTTTGGTCTTACTTCAGCACCTCGAGTCTTCACGAAGGTGATGTCGGTGGTTGCGGCAGAGCTCAGAAGGAAGGGGATAGCAGTATTCCCTTACTTGGACGATTGGTTGATCAAAGCCAAGTCCCCGGAGCTTGTGTTGCGTCATCTGCAGTCAACAACCCAGTTGTTGTTCGACCTGGGCTTTTCGGTGAACGAGCCCAAATCTCACCTGGAGCCCTCTCAGCGCCTCCTGTTCATAGGGGCAGTACTGGATACGACATTGGGTCGGGCCTTTCCTCCGCCTCAGCGGATTCAAGATATTCAGGATTTGGTTCCAATGTTTCGAAATGGAGCGGTAGTTCCAGTCCTCAAGGTCCTTCGTCTGCTCGGTCTTTTTGCCTCCTGCATTCTGTTGGTCACGCATGCTCGCTGGCACATGAGGGCTCTTCAGTGGTGCCTCCGAAGGCAGTGGTCTCAACACAGAGGGGATCTAGAGGGTACTGTCAAGATCTCCAGAGATGCTGCTGTGGATTTGAAGTGGTGGATTGCAAGCAACAATCTTTCACAAGGAAAACCGTTCCAGCAGTCGCCACCAGTGGCCACAGTCATAACGGATGCTTCCACTCTAGGGTGGGGAGCTCATCTGGGGGATCTGGAGATCAAAGGTCTTTGGTCTCCAGAGGAACAGATTTTTCACATCAATCTGTTAGAGTTACGGGCTGTACGTCTGGCTCTCAAGGCCTTCCTCCCTTCCCTTCGTGGTCAGTCGGTACAGGTCCTAACGGACAATACTACCACGATGTGGTACATAAACAAGCAGGGAGGAGTGGGGTCGTACCTTCTCTGCAGAGAAGCTCTTCGACTATGGTCCTGGGCAAAGGACCATCGGATTTGCTTGATAGCAAACCATCTGGCCGGAGTCTTGAACGTGCGTGCGGACAGTCTCAGTCGCCACTTCTCGGCAGACCACGAGTGGCGTCTCCATCCAGATCAAGTCCGTTTAATCTTCCAGAAGTGGGGGTTTCCTCGGGTAGATCTGTTCGCCACTCGAGAGAACGCGCATTGTCCGTTGTTCTGCAGCCTTCAGTATCCGATGCAGGAAGCATTGGGGGACGCGTTTCAAATGACCTGGTGCGGCCAGTTGCTTTACGCGTTTCCTCCCATACCCTTGATTCCTCGAGTATTGAGGAAGATTCGCCAAGACCGGGCTCTAGTAATCGTAATAGCTCCGGATTGGCCAAGGAGGGTGTGGTACTCCGACCTTCTCCAACTCTCAACGTGCCCGCCGCTCCGTCTCCCTTTCAGGGCAGACCTCCTCTCGCAGTCGCAGGGGCAGGTTCTACACCCCAACCTCCAGAGTCTGCACCTACATGCCTGGAGATTGAACGGGGCAACCTGAGTTCCTTCTCTCTCCCGCCTGAGGTAGTGGATGTTATATTAGCGGCCAGGCGACACTCCACTAAATCTATCTACGCTAATAGGTGGTCTAAATTTGTTGCGTGGTGTGGAGAGAGGCAGATTGATCCTTTACAAGCTCATCTATCGGACGTTTTGTCTTTTGCTCTATCTCTGGCGCAGAAAGGTTGTGCAGTGGCTACCATTAAAGGTTATTTATCGGCCTTGTCAGCCTTCATATGTCTTCCAGACCAACCATCTTTATTTAAATCCCCTATTGTTATCAGATTCTTGAAAGGTCTTCTAAATCAATATCCTCCAAAGCCATTCGTTATGCCGCAATGGGATTTGTCCTTAGTCCTGACTTTCCTTATGGGGTCCCCTTTTGAACCTATGCATTCTTGCCCCTTAAGGTATTTGTTTTTAAAAACAGTCTTCCTGATAGCTATAACATCAGCAAGGAGAGTGAGTGAGTTGCAGGCCTTATCAGTAAAACCCCCTTATACAACTTTTTATGGGGATAAGGTGGTGTTGAGGACCAAGGCTGCTTTCCTCCCGAAGGTTGTTTCACCCTTCCATTTGGCTCAGGCAATTACTTTGTCCACGTTCTATCCTCCGCCTCATCCTTCCAAAGAGGAAGAAAGACTGCACCGTCTGGATCCAAAGAGAGCGTTGAGCTTCTTTATCAATAGAACAAAGGATTTCAGGCTGGAGGATCAGCTGTTTATTGGATACGTGGGCAAGAGGAGAGGAAAGGCAGTCCACAAGAGAACACTATCCAGGTGGGTTGTTCTTTGCATTAAAATATGTTACTCTTTGGCAAAGAAGGATCCTCCTGAGGGCATTAGAGCTCATTCCACCAGAGCTAAGTCGGCCACTTCGGCCTTAGCCAGAGGTGTTCCTGTGGTCGACATCTGCAAGGCCGCAACTTGGTCGTCCCTTCACACTTTTGCAAAACATTACTGTTTAGATTCTGAGGTTAGAAGGGACGGCCATTTTGCACGGTCAGTGCTGCAGGATTTCTTGGTTTGACCATTTAGGCACCCACCGCCGGGCGTGGTACTGCTTTGGGACTCTATTCATGAGGTGAGGAATCCACAGGTAGTTGTATCCATCAGAAGAACGAGTTACTTACCTTCGGTAACGACTTTTCTGGTGGATACATTAGCTACCTGTGGATTCCTCACGGTCCCACCCGCCTCCCCGTTGCCTTTATGGTCTTGCCAAGTAATCCTTGAGTGCGCTCCTCTTGATCTTTGAGGGTGCAATAGATGTATATATATAATATATTTATATATATATATAGGTATATGTGTATATATCTTTATGTATATACTTGGTGTGTGTATATATTTTTAAAAGAAAGAGTTTTATATATATATATATATATATATATATATGTACATAAAAAAAGATTTACAGTTATTCATACAATGTGGTGTATTTTTACAATATAATGGATGTTGCTTTGTTCTTTCATTGCATTGCCTGGTTGTTCTCATGCACGTAAAAAATGATTGGTACTGACGTCCGCACGTCGTCGAGGACCTCTTATTGCCTGTATGACGTCAGACGGCGTCGCGTGCGAGACAGTGACGTCCTCGTCGACGTGCAGAGACTAGTAAGAAGATTTCCGTAGAATGCTGGCGCCATGGGAGTATTCATGAGGTGAGGAATCCACAGGTAGCTAATGTATCCACCAGAAAAGTCGTTACCGAAGGTAAGTAACTCGTTCATTAAGACGTTTATTCCCGTAGTGTTCAGAACTTCAGAGTAATACTTGGAAAGTCCTTCTTAAAGTGCTGGAGTCCTGATCCGGTCTGCCACTGCTACCTGCTGAAAGCAACACCATACTTGTGAGGAGTGCCATTATCACCTTATTGAAACCATTACTTTCCTGCTTTAAGTACTGATAATGAACTATTAAAAATATGCCAGCTCAGTTAGAGGGCCATCTCTGGGTATTTATTGAAAGCACACCAGTCTTACTCGTACTGAACTACTGAAGTATCTGACATTCTGCCAAAAAGTATTACAGAGAATGCTGTAATATTCAATTTACTGTAGGATCACAAAGATATAATTTTAGAGTCCCGACTAAAATACTGGAGGATTAATGAGTGTTAGTCTTTCACTGGCAAGATCAGAAAAGACAAGACCGTTGATTACAAATGCTCTGTTCGTGAAAGGGAAATTTCTTGTACCTGTTAAAATCCGATGATCTAGGCCACAGCTGTTAACAGGTACGATGGATATCACCAATTTCAAGTCTAGTCCTCAAAAAGTGGGAGTAAGATATGTATTTCTACACCAAAATCTGCATGTTCTGGTATTTATTAGGCCCTTCCTTTATCGAGCTTTGTAAATACCATGCCCAGCATACTCCACATAACTTGTCAGTGTGACCACTATGCAAAAAGATGCTTGTGCAGGCTTTGTAAAACACTTGGGCACTTGCAATCAAAACCATAGACCCACTCATAAACCCACGCATTCCCATATAAAATATTATTGCTGGTTCTGCCCCACTATAAGTGGTTCTTTTCATTAGACGAGTACATTTAGTTACCCTTGCACAATTTAAGAAGTACCTTCTGCTTTAGAACACTGATGAGTTTCCAGATCTAAATGTGTTAAACAGTACTTTCTAGTTAGGTACATGGTATCTAAACTGATCGTTTTAAGCAGTCGTTTTACAGAGACCGTGCTCCAGTAATCCTTTAAATCATTTCTTGACTATACTTTTGAATAGTACTTGTAAAAACTATCCTTTTCCCGGTCCCTCCCAACGTATTTCAAAATTCAGTGTAGCATAAGGAACACTCTTTCCATTCAAAGATTCCCGTGTGTGGTCGTACATCTGACGAGATATGAGTCTGAGGAATAATCTGTGTAATTTAAAATAGCATTTGGGTTTGCATTCCCATTCATGTTGTCCCTTTTAGATCCTCTTTGACAAATCCCCAAATTAGCCCAACGAAGATATCTGGCTTAGTTTTGTATTCGACCGTCCCCGGCTCGAGTCGTGAGTCATGAGACACTGCAGGGAGGCGAGGCTATTCCGTTCTCACCACCACCAGACACAATGTTTCGTTTGTGTATTATTTTTTATCTGCGGGGTTCCTTCTGCTCACAGTGTGATTGCTTCTGATCATCCCAACGTTTTGTAACAACGACAGTGCCCTTGATTGCAAGGTCTTGGTGTTAGACAGTACCCTTCAACAGGTGATGCTGCCCATACATAAGCCATGAGAAACAGGAAGAACTGAAGCCAAGCCTGCCACAGCGTGGCAGAGAAGAAAATATTAGCCAATTTAGCCAATTTAGAAGGTGCGCTAGTTTTATAATCATGGGGACATGAAGTGTCTTGATCACACCAGAATCCTCCATTCCTAACAAAACCCCACAATACTAGCCAGAAACCAGAGGCTTATATGTCAGAATATCACTCACATAACCATCGAACAACATAACTTTTGTGTCCTAAATATCACTTGCAGCAATGTATTACCCTTGGGCTTAGACTAGATTTCGTTTCACCAACTGCAATGGGGTGGTACTTTTGTGAGTTATATCTAGTACAGAATATTTTTGTCAGATTATATTTACTCCTCAATATTCTGATACTACACCAACCAGCGGTACAAAGCTCCCTCTTTCAAAAAGATCACCCCTAATGCAGCCTTACAGAAACATTTTTACTTTCACTGCCTTCATCTAGATTTCTTTTCAGATGTCCTTTTAAAAAAGAAGGCGTGCGCTTCTGATACAATCCTGTGGTGTATTTTCCTCATTAAAATGCATTAGCTCAACTGTGAAGTGGAAAACTAATTTAGTTGGAACTCTTCCTTTTCCCTTCTGGTCCAACCACAGGTACTTCTCACAAACTGTTATTTCAAGAGCAAGGAACAGCAGGAAGGATGGGCAGCACAGTATGGTCTGGAGCTAACAAGGACTCGGTTCACTTGTGCAGAAAATGCTGCGCTGCTCAACAAATCCTGAGCCCATTTGCCAACCGCTGAGTGAAGCTCTCTGGTGTTAGACAAGTGTAGATGGCACTTTTGATTTCAGATTGGCATAATATAGCATGGATCTTAAATATTGAAGAATTAGTTAAATGATGAAGCATCACATTGCAGTGCCACATTAGCAATTCCGAGAATTCTACATGGGGCATCCAGCTGTGTCTGTTGTTTACTTCTGCATGTCCCTAAGAGTTACAAACCCCCTCCCTTGGAAGAAGAAGCACCACAAAGTGCTGTGATCCCTACTGCTGGCTCAAGTGATTGCTAGAGAGCACCTAACGCCATACCCAGAAAATTGCTGTACACGTGTAAGTGTCTGTGAACAGTGTAAGGATTTCCAGAACCCTAATAATTGGTCATACCCAGGGTGTTTAAAGCATTTTTATATTTGCAAAACATTCAGGGGGTGCACCACTCCAAAACACAGTAAGCAGAGAGAGTCCAATACTGTTAAATTAATAATGGTGCAAGACTTCTGTCAGTTTCTTTCCGGAGACTTTTATTGAAGTAGAGAACTTGTTACGACATGAAGTTCATGAAAAAGAAACAGCCAAAGCGTTTCGCCCTACACCAATGGGCTTCTTCAGGGCAGAGTTGTGTCCAATTGAAACGAAAGGTATTTACAATGTGCAAATGCACAAAGGCATATAGTAAGCCTAAAAAATGTCCATAAGTTGGTGCATGTCGAGCCAAATAATATCAAAGGCCAGTAACCATGGAGAGAAACGGGCCCGGCCGTATGCCGCCCGTCCTGCTGATTGTGTGCACACTACTCTGCCCTGAAGAGTCCATTGGTGTAGGGCGAAACGCCATGGCTGTTTCTTTTTCATGAACTTCATGTCGTAACAAGTTCTCTACGTCAATAAAAGTCTCCGGAAAGAAACTGACAGAAGTCTTGCACCACTATTAATTTAACAGTATTGGACTCTCTCTGCTTACTGTGTTCTACTTGGTGTTTTGGAGTGGTGCACCCCCTGAATGTTTTGTATTTTTGGGGCCTCATTTGCCCCTTAGGCTCTTTTTTGCGGCAGGGGCCTTGGTGGAGTTGCACACCCCAAATACTACCAGCTACTATTTTCTATATTGTGATCTACTGGGCACTCATAGGGATTGATGCGTTGTCTCTGGGCCTGCTGCATATTTTCTTTTTTAGTTCATTTTTATATTTGCTTGTTAGTTACGAGTACTTGGGCCTAGTCTCTTTGTAACGCAAAAGAAGCCCTATTGTGAACCTATATATTTACGGTGTACAGTGTGAATTATCATAGACTTCCTTAACCTGTTATTTAGTCCTTTCAAAGTGGGTCAAACATTTTCAGTGCTGGCTACATGACTGCAATCTGTTAGGGGTCCAGGTTATGGAACTCTTGCTGATAAGGAAAGAACAGTAGTTTGCCCCCGCCCCCCCCCCCACTGGTGCTATAACATGCAAAGCAGCAGGAGAGCAGCGGCAAAAATCACGAACAAGACCAAACATATGTGTTGAAATTAAGCGAAGCCTTCCCCCCTGCAGACATACTCAATCAATAAATGATAAGATTGGCCTGACTAATAAAATCTTCAAGAAGAGGTGGACATCGAGAGTGGAATTCTGCCGTTGTTAGCCAGCTCACCTCCTAATGATCAAGGGTCCAATGTGGCCCCTGCTCATTGTGCTGCATCTTCGATGCACAGCATCATCCAAAACAAGCATTTGCAATGCAGTGGGTTCCGCATTTGCTTGAGTAAGAGGTATTAGCACTGTAAATTCCTAAATGGACTTTTCTTGCCAGATAAATTGAAAATGTAAAGTAAAACAGTTGACATAAGCAAGTCAAATCAAAGCGCCAAGGCTGCCATGAGCATGAGTGCAAAGGGGAGACACAAAAAGAAATTTGCTCATAGTCAAATATATTGTCAAGCATGCAATTATCCATGTTACAGGGTCGGTCCCCAAGATGGTGACAAAACCTCCCCAGGTCGGGACAAACAAAAAGCATTTACCAATGTCATCAACGGATTTTTGAAAGGTAAACCCACGAATAAGTGAAAGTGATGGGCGTGAGGTGTGTGTGGTTAAAAGCCCACATAGATACCAACACTTAGAAAAGCAGCGCTTGTGCGCTGCTATACTAAACCTAAAAATGAGGAACCAGGCAGTTTTGATGTATTTAAAGTGGCCTATGTCATGCCTCAGAAGTGACTTAACTGCTGAAGGTTTTCCTGTCCCCCCAGGTATGAGCCTTACTTCAGTCCTAGAGGGGACAAAGCAGGGGGATATAGGATGGGTAACTTGGCAGGGGAATTTTGCACTAAAACGCTGAATGCTTAAAATGTGTCATCTTAAATGCGGCGCAGTCCCTGAACAGTAGTTTGATACATGGATCTGTGTTTCCCTGCTGTGCACTCTACAGTGTAGGCACTGACTCCATGCTGGTCAGACACATGATCCCGGTCTGCACTATGTTTGCACAATTCATATATTAGTCAGAACAAGCTGGGGGAAGTACCACTTTAAAGTATTCTTTTTTGTTTATTCAACATTTTCTGTTTGATGAATAGCCATAAAGCTGTTACTATTCAACGTAGATTCCTTGTTTCTTTTTTGTTGAAAGGTTTTTCATTGCCAAAAATGATTTAAGTTATTCATTTCTTTCCCTTTATTACAAGAAAATTTAAATCACATTTTAAGCAAGTTTTACCTGCTTAGAAATAAACACATTTATTGTATTTCCCTTTAGATTTACAGCGGAAATATTGAGAGCCTCCTGAGGGTGATGTCAGTGGCAATATGCACAAGGACGTTATTGAAAAAGCAGCAGCATGAAATACAAAACACAGGTAGAAAGGTCACATAAAATAAAAACGTGACACAATGCCTTGCAGATAGCGTACCCCAGGGGTCGTCTCTCAGCCCGACCCTCTTTAATGTTTACATGGCTCCGCTCGCAAACATCATCTGATCACACAACCTCAACATCTTCTCATATGCCAATGACACCAAGCTGATCCTCTCCTTCACCAAGGACCCGGCCACCATCAAAACCAACCTCCATGAAGGAATGAAGGCCATTGCTGAATGGATGAAGAACAGCTGCATGAAACTGAATTCTGACAAAACTGAGGTCCTCATCCTCGGCTCCACCCCCTCTGCCTGGGATGACTCCTGGTGCCACACTGGGAACTGCACTGGCACCTACTGACGACACACGCAACCTGGGGTTCATCCTGGACTCATCTCTATCAATGACCCAGCAAGTCAACGTCGTCTCTTCCTCCAGCTTCAACACCCTCTGCATGCTTCAGAAGATCTACAAATGGATCCCCAATGGAACCAGAAGGACAGTCACCCAGCCCTCGTACGCAGCATACTGGACTACGGCAAGCCCTCTACGCAGGAACCTCGGCCAAGCTCCGGAAAAGACTGCAACTCATACAGAACGCCTCCATAGACCTCATCCTGTACATCCCTCAGCACAGCCACATCACAGCCCACCTGAGAGACCTGCCCTGGCTCCCCGTCAACAAGAGAATCACATTCAAGCTCCTCATCCACGCTCACAAATCACTGCACAACACCAGATCAGAGTACCTCAACAGATGGCTCTTCTACACCCGGACCTGACTGCTTCGCTCCGCTGACCTTGCCTCACCACCGTTCCACACATCCACAAAACGACCGCCAGTGGCAGATCATTCTCTCACTTCGCCGCAAGACGTGGAACACTCTTCCTATCCACCTGCGACAGACACAGAACCTGCTAACCTTTAGCAGACACCTCAAGACATGGCTGTTCGAGCAGTAGCAGCACCCTCTCCCTCAGCACCTTGAGACCCTCACAGGTGAGTAGTGCGCTTTACAAATGCTATAATTGATTGATTGAACCTTTAGCAAACATTTTTGACATATTACAAAGCATTAGGAATTCTAAAAACACAACTTTACTCTTTTAAATCCTGAAAGATTGCCTGACGGAGAGATAGATCAGTGAGTTAACTGGAAAAATGACACCTACGTTAACTTGCAAGCTGGTTCAGTGGGTTAGTGCTCACCAATGACCGCTGCTTTGATCTACAGGTAACATGTTTCAATTCTGACAAGCCGTGCTCAGGCTTCTTTACTTCAGAGATCAGTAAATCCAGAAATATGGTAATTTGTTATGCACAGTGCAGTGTCTTGAAATTTCACTTCAGTAATGTAGCCTGAAGTATTGTGCACTATACAAGTTACAATTATTTTGTTATACAAAATAGGTAAAGTGATTGCAGAGAGCCGACCAAGTTAGCAAAAGGCTGTTGCTCGAGTGTCTGAGGCTACATTTTGACAATAGGGGACCGTCTAATGAGCATATTAGAGGCTCATAAAGGCACTAAAGAGTCCTCCAACTAAATGCACTGCAGACTTGTAGAAAACTCAACTGCTTTTTGCACCTATGAACACAATCAGAGAAATGCATTATGATTTAATGGGATGCTAGCGTTGTGTGACTGTAACATGGCTGCATTTAAACGCATGCTTGAGCAATCAACATGGAGTATTTGTTACTATAGGTAAAGGTGGGTGCCTTGCCCTTTCGTCATGTTTTGTAAGTACATTTAACCAGTTTAGATCCAAAGAATGTTATTTGATTGAGGAGCATAGATGTGATCTGTTAGAGCCTAAACTGTGAGCTCCGGTTTGGCATAGTCAGCATATGAATGAAAAAGCATGATGAAGCCATTTATGAAAATGTAGAAATATAAGTTTAAAATACATGATAAAAGGTGGTACGAAACTCAAAGTAACCATAATAGGCAGCCCATAATTACTAGTGTATTAGACAGCTTGCCAAATGATGTCAGCCATATACAATCAGTCTTTAAGAACTAGCATAGATTTTCCTCCTGGCTTATCTTTGCATTAAAAAGTGATGCGTTAAAATGGTTGAATTAATTGGAACAGTGGTTAGATTTTCTGTACATCTATTGACATGAACCAATCGCATATATTTGAGCCTTAATCCTTCCTCAATCGGAGCAGTGCAACAAGAACTGCAATACTACAACTACTCTGAAAGGAAACACAAGCCTCCCAAAAATGTTTGAGCCTCGTTGAGTATCATCTGGATACAGTGTCACTATGTGATCTTTTTGTGCTCCTATGACCCCATCGTTTAATGAGGGTGGCTACAGTGTCAGCTACATTCTGAGATGTTACATGTATGGAACCCCCAAGTTCCTCTAGGCCAATTTACTGTGCACTGACAGAACAACACGTGGGGTCACCAAGGTGGCATAATGGTCACCGTGCTGTGGCTCGACGTGCTGTCGAGTGGCATATGTGTTGGGTAGGAACACGTGGATGGTGATCTTGGGCACGGCCAGTAGGTTTTTGTTTTGGGTTTCATTGCTTTGCTTGCTTTAAACATTGAACCCATTCCCACGTACTGCAAACAAGGCAGAGCTCCGCACACAGATTGCCTAAGGATGCCAAGATGATTATTGTTGTTTTGGATTTTGCTTGTCTCAGCGGTGCAATATTCCAGAGGACTTCAGGCGTTTGGATATTTTTCTATGCGTGGGATGCAATCTTTGCCAAATGATTCCCACGGCTGAATTCAGCACATTACAGCAAACCGCACCCTTAGTCAGTTTCATGTGTAAAAACAAGTGTTCTTTCATAAACACATTCACTCCAAGTATCTGGAATAACCTTCGTTTCCTGTCTTATTATGCATAGCAATGAAGTACACTAAAAAGTACAAGCAACAGGCTCAATTACGAGATTGGCATGTCCAGAGGAGACGGCATTCAAACCAGAAGCCAGCATCGTTTTTAAAAACTGGTTAGTGGGATCTTAAACTATGAAAGACATTCTCTATAAATGCCGCCTTATTGTGTCACAATGTTTTATATGCCCAGTCACCAGGGTCCCAGTGCTCGGCAACTGATTGTTAAATGTTGCGTAGAATGAAAGGAATCTGACAGATTTCTGGCTTTTAATGTATCCCCTGAGTAAATTCAAACATAGTATGCAATTGGCACTTGAGTGGATCATAGAAGGAACTTGTTTTGTTTACACAATACAGCTCACCAATTTAGCACTTTTCAAATTGCATCTGGGCCTGTTTTCCCGACAAAAAGTAAACTAGGCTAGGCCATTAAAGCTAGGCTAGGGAGCTTTTTACTCTTGATTTCGCTGGTATTACCCCTTTAGCTATATGCTTTACTAATGAGGAACACTTTTATTTTGGTGGCCGATCCTACTTTTTGTCCCAGTCCGATCCCGAGTGCCTTTCATCTGGGTGGGGTGGGATTGCCCAGAGGGAGATGAGGGTGAATGGCAGTAGATCTGGCACTTTTTCTCAATTCAAAGGGCATTGTTGAGCAGAGCTGGCAACAGGCCAGGTATCATTTTTAAAAAAATGTAATGGAGTGCGAAGATATGCAGAGGGTGGCGAAAGTGGGCAGCAGGAAGCTGTTTTTTTGTGTGTTTTGTTTTAACCTTTTTTAATGTGTGCTTTGTATAGCACCCCCATTAATTCTATGCCCCTGCTTATATAAGGCAGATGATTTCGGGGGAGACATACGCCACCTAAAATGACAGGTGGGTGAAAAAGTAATAGTGGGGCTTCGTTCTTGTTGTCTATTTGATGTCACTCAGAAATTCTCTGTGAATAACATGCCTGTTATTCACATTTACCCATCTGCAATTCCACATGTTTAGTATTCACTATACATGGTTAACCTAAAAGGCTGTTTTGTGGATCAATGAACAAACCTATTTCATTGTCAGAATGTTGTTCACTGTGAACTACTTTATGAATATAGTCTAGAAACACTATCTTTACAAGTTTTAGGAATGTACATAGAATAAGTGCCAATGTTCACTCACAAGTATCTAATTTTAGAGGCACAGAATCCCCCAGGCCTACTTTTTCTGGCACTGCCTTGCTACCTAAATGCAGGTCCCTCTTTATGTCAAATAGATTTCTCTTCTCATACTAAATGAGCCCCCTATATTTCATTAGAGCAAATGCTCAAGGGGAGAGAAGTGTTCCCCCTGGCAGCAGCAGAAATGTAATTTAGCTGTTGCTGGAGGACAGTATTCTAAAATCTGATGACTACTTTTTCCAGTGCCTATCTGTGACAATTAGTATCAAACGACAGTCCAAGATCTTGTCATCTAACGCAGAGTAAGAGACTCCTCTTGCAGCAGAGGGAAAATACCTTGTAACTCACACTCATAACCTGTGTATTCCGATTATGCTTCTTATATCACTAACTATAGTACTGTATGCTGTGGCTGTAAAATCCAAATTCATTTTCCTAAGCAACATTTAAAAAAATAACCTAGCTGGTGTGGATCCTAAATATTGAATCAAGAATAAAGTGGGGCACTAATATTGAGAACAAAATACCGAAGGACAAAATATCCAAAGGTAAGTATTATATATTTTCTCTACCTTAGTGCATATCCATGTACCTTGATGATACATATTGTCAAGGTACATACATTTGGAGGTAAAAGCAGTACATCTGTACTTCCTTGGAATGTGTATTCAAGCAATAAGCATACTTATATTTTATATCAAGAAAACTACGGGCATTGGTTTCATACCTTAGTGGTGCACATACCCTTCAGTCCAAGCTGCAGTCTTCCCCCACAATTTTTAACCGAGTAAGGTGAACCCTAGATAAATACATTGGAATTAATAATAGCAGGTTGGACAACATATCCTTTGCCAGACTCCTGCTTCTTAGCAATAAGTCATGCCCGGACTCTGGATATCTCACTCACTCGTCCCTATATCCCCCACCTTCTCACATCCCCAGTTCTCTCCTGTTTGTTCGCCCTGACATCAAGGCGATACATCACTAGGATATACATAACTCCACACTACACTCTCTACTGCCATCTATGTACAGGTTTTACCACCTATGTGCGCACTCCTTTGAGCGAAGGTTGACACCCTTTAGGGGCTGAACTTAAGAGTGGGCCTGACTCCACGATGGTTCCACAGCTATCATTTGAATATTATTGTTCTTGCATACATGAGTACAGGACCATTTTTCAGTAATAGCGAAGCCTTGAGTGTATGCTGGCTTACAATATTTTAATGAAACTGGTATATCATCTGTTCGTCGTTATTGTTCCGAATACCCAGTATTTGTATCGCAATGATATCTCATTGTATGTTGTTTTACTAAAACGAATAAAATACTTTGAACACAAAAAATATCAAGAAAAGTGTGACAGGTCTTTTATTACTCAGATAGATCATTATATTCTTTCTCTGAAGTCGATGGCTTCTTCATTAGCACAATTAGCTATATACATTAAGAGTTGTAGGAATTAGGAGTATGTAAGCAGCTAAAATGTACAGTAACTATCCATTACTGCATTGAGAAAGAATCGAGTAAATATGTTATGTTGTATTCAAAATGATTTATTTGCACTGTAGCAAATCTGCAGATGTCTGTAGCATCAACGAGAGTCGCCAGAACACATTTCACTTGCACCCGAGCATCTCTGCACAATACATGTCTTTGCTGGTGTCCTCTAGAGCAAACTGGGAACATGCTAGGGGACGTTCAGGTCCTCTCATAACTTTCTCCAATGGAAATCTATAAAAAAGCAGGCCGAATGTTACCTCTGTATGACTTACATTCCATTGCAGTAATTACAAAGCCAATTCGTTGTTTTTTTAAATCATCCTCGAAGACCAGTTAACTGTATGACAGAAACGGCACGGGGTGCAGAAAATGGTGCGAAATTATAAAAGTGCTGAATTATGCCACAATCTGCATTTGCCAAGCTGTTTGAAAAACTAAAACTGTCACCTGACCCTTTCTGTCATAGTGACTGTTTTGGCCGAGATCCTCTGATGGTGTATTCAAATAAGGGACTCTTCTGATTTACATGGAGGCATTGTTCATGCAAACAAGGGACGCTGTCCTTGCCAGGTGTAAGTCAATTACAGGACATTGCCCATGTGAATTACACCTGCTTAGAAGGGCGCAGAATTCAGGGGAAAGCTTACATGTTTTTTCTATGTGAGGGTTGTCCACTACCAAACGTTAGTGCACTTCATTTGTGCAAAGTCGGACACTGTCACCTCGGATGTTATGTGTTACTTTTAAAGGAGCCACCCATCCTCACCCTCTGCCTTCATGGCAAATCATTTGGTGAGGGGTTCTCTATGAATAGCCAAGAAGGCATTCTCACCGATGACTCAAGGCATGCTGTAGATGGTCACAGAGCAAGGCCTGCTAGGACTGAACGGAGAGGTTGTTCAAATAGAGTCTAACTCACAACCATGTATTTCCTAATGTGCTTGCAGTACATACCCTGTGAGTGCTGTGGGCAGGCATGCTTCACATAGACAATGGCCTGTCGTTCTGACCTCTGTGCAGTATCCACAGGTGATGGCCTCCAGGTACTGGGGATACGGGCACTATGTACAGGTGCTGGTGTCCCTGCAGTCCCTGGGACACCCCCACAGCCTCCCCATTCAATCCTGGGGCTGCGTCATGATAATCCTAGCATGAGAGCAGCCCCAGGATTAGTCTGAGTGGCTGGTCTGCCACTCAAACACTGCATGGGAGTCTGTGCAGTTTCTCGAACCCGACGGTGTAACACATCCGGGTTGGAGAAACCTAAGTGTGCATGTGTATTTGGCTATCCTAGGATGGCCGGCCACACACACATGCGCAGTTAAGTGTAGTCCACTCCTCTTTCCCCCCTCCCAGGGCCCAGCCCATCACTCCCTGCACATTAAAACTATTGTTTCATGTTTCAGATTCTGGCTTAGCTAAAGGGGCAACGCTCCTTTCCCATTGTGAACAATACTAAAAGTGTCCTAATCATCAAGACCTACATTCAAGAGCAAAGCTACCAGTATTGTGAACACACTCATGGTCATGCTTGACAATTACAACACATCCAGTTTGAGTTTCTAGTCTGCAGCTATGAGTGCATATTATGGGTGCTCTATTAAGGAGCTCTCTTATTCAAGATATTCAGAAATAACGTCAAACTGAGCCGATATCCCCCTGACATGCTTTAACCTTGCCTAAACAGATATCTCCTTCCAGCTTTAGCAAAGCTGATAATTTGAGAAAAAGATCTCGCTACATGTTTGTGACACACACCACTGACCTTTGTGCCAATTTGAGCAGCTGGGTGGTCACTAACTAGCAGAAACTGAGCTTGCGGGTTGCATGTTCATTTTTGGAATGTGCCCGAAGTCACGTTATAATACGTCCTGCCTCAGCACAGCCTTGCCCCGGGGCATGTATACCTGACCCTGTACCCTCAACCGCCTGTCATCTTGCTTGTGCTGACTCCACAGACTCTGAGTCTGAGGAAAATTGTTTCATTACCATCCACTGTACACCTAATTTTAGAATTTCACTCCCAGATTTTGAAAAAGAACCTGCGAACTCGGGACCTCTTTGAAGGGAACAGAAATTAACTCTGCATTCTTGCAAAGCTGATCAGTTCCTATTACCTGTGCCTGCTTTCCAGGCTAACATCAAATAAGTTCTATACCCAATAAGAATGCATTGGAAGATCGATGTCTCAAATTTAACATCTTGTACACAGTGATCCACCTTTTCATCCGAGCTCATTTTCAGAGACACGAGTTGCGGTTGTCTAATTGCCACTGCCCACATGTCAACACCAGCCATTTCCGGTCACATGCAGTTCTTGTGTTCTGAAAGTTATTACATTCGCCATTCCCTATTGCACACAAGCCTGTTAGTAAATCCTGGTGGCGTGCCATGAAGATTTCCGTGATCATTGGCCTCTCCAGCCTTTCACGTCTGCCTCCCAACATGTTCTGACTCTTCTTCATCGACACACTCTTCTTGTTCCCTGCACCCTTAATAAAAACCAGACTTGTAACAGGATCTCCCTTTCTTAAACGCCAAGTAAAGCAAGTTGGACACAAAGCTCTGCCTGTGTGTTTTTTCATTGTTCGAAGTATAACCTTGTTGATTATTTAGTTATTTTGTCATTGCTTTAAACTAATTTACATTTCTCCAACAGGACAATGTTTGGTAAATTCTGGACAGTTTTGGAATATATATATAAACACGTAGAATAGACACGAAGAAGGCAAGATCAACTTATTTTCACATAGTGGTACATTTTAACACAAGAGAGCAAATTACACAGAATATGTTATACAGACTATAGACTGCATTAGGTATTTCCAGTGTGACAACTTCAGCTTAAACTTTCGTTTTCCGTGGCTGCCTATTCAGGCCGCACTTCATTGGTGCCAGATAGTTTAGCTGCAGAGATTTTCACAGCTGGCGACAGTATAATTAGAATTACCAAAGTCGTGTTTAAGCCGCTCATACATAGCTTGCTTAATTGCTAGAGTCTTTTTTTTCTGGCATGTGTTTGATAAGGTGCCTGTTTCTACTTGTATTATATTTATTTGCCTGTGGGAGCCTAGCCTGCACAGTAGAGTATGCTTAGTGCGTCAAATTCTTCAATCTTTCCATTTGCAGAACTGGTGCATGGATCGTCCCGACACATTAACAAATATCAGTCACATGTATTAATTGACTGGCAAGGTAATATAACCTGAAATCTGCCAGTCCTAGTCTGCCTTCATATGTTGAAGCAACATATTTCCGGAATGCAATACAAGCATGATTGCATGTCCACATGAATTGCTGATTGTAGTGATCGGAAACATGTCTCTGGAATTGTGTATGGGAATGTTTGCAACACATAGACAAAACAGGGAAGCAGCATCATTTTAAACATTGCCGCCTCTCTGGTAACATTGAGGGGGCAGAGGGCTCTGTGCCACGTCCTATCTAAGTCGGGCGAGCAGGGGCTCTACATTAAGCTACCATGCTTTTATCCGAGTCAGAGCAATGTGCAGTCCCCAATATTCGAAATGGTCAGTTGCTATTTGCAATATGCTTGCTGCCATTATGATGCTGTGGACTGATGTTACTGGCATGTATACTGTCCTTTCCAAATTTAAAGTGAGTCTAGAGACTTAGCCATAAACCCGCAGCATCTGCATCACTCTGAGGAGGGAGGATACTGGATCCTGTATATGTATGTATATCAGGATGTCATCTGCATATAACGAGATTCTGTCCAATTGTGATGTGTCCAATTTAAAGTCACTTAGCTGAGCATCAAAGGAAATCCACTCCTCCAATGGCTCAATAGTTATTGCAAGTACAAGAGAGGGGACATCCCTGTTTCATTCCTCTTTATATACCAAAAGCCAAAGAGAGGATTTCATTTATCCTAATCATAGCCCAAATGTCACTATAGAGAACCTGAAAATATCTCTGGAAAAGCGATCTGGAGTTCATCCAACCCAACAATACGAACATGAAGGGCCAATGCACTGAATCAAAGGTCTTTTTTCAAAAAATCCATCGAGATAGGGGCCCTCTTTTCACTTCAACTTCAGTATCAAAGATAGTATTTACCTTCCTCAGGAAATGATGTATGCTGCAGCAGGGCATGAAGATATTTTATTCCCAGTGTATTAAGATAAGTATGACTGTAACCAGTCTGTTGGTCATGACCTTAGCCAGAATTGTTGCCTCTGTATCATCCGGAAAATAGGTCTATGTTAGGCACAGCTCATTGGGGTTTGTCGTTGCACATTAGAGGACAAATGGCAGAGGCCTGCCATAAAGGCCTCCTCATAAAGTGTTACGAGAAAGGGAAGTAAGCGTAATGCATATTTCTTAATGAACTTGAAGGGAAAGCTATTCACACTCAGAGTTTTTTTGGGAAGCAATGAGTTAATTGCTTCCATAACCTCTTCGGCTTATATTGGTTTGTCTACCATGTCTACTTTTGAGAGTCATCTGAGTACTAGGTAATACATTATAGGATTATTGGTTTCAATCTATGAGAGACGTCTATCCACATATAACGTGCGACAGCAAGTTACAAATTCTTCAGCTATGTGGATGAGGTCAACTCATGCACAATAGATCAGGTAAATGTAACAAAGGATATCCTTGGCAATTCAGAATTAAGATTGTTGGACAGAGTGTTCTGAGTTGAGGGCCTTGGCTTAACAGGCCATTCATTGCCACTGTCATCTCGGTCTGTACTATTCAGTCATTTCTTCATCCCTCCAGCTTCCTTTACAGGGCCTCCCTGCCTCCTTCCCTCCTGATGGAGATTAGGATCATCCCCTCCTCGTGATGCACCTCTGGTGCATGAGGCCGACAAGTCAGGTCTTTGGGGACTGCACATTTCAAGCCAGTCATATATCTTACAGCTTTTTAAAAAAGTGCATTTTATAGGCATGAATTACCTTCAGTTTCGCAGGAACCAGGAGCATTTAGGTCATCCACATTGCTTTTAGTTTCTGCTCCACTACCAAAAAGGATCTCTGCTGTTGTTGCACTTGTGTTGTTTTATCTGAGAAGATGCTTACAAGACAGGCTTGTTGAAATATTGCATCCTGGCCTGCTTAGTTATGAAAGCAGTTGATAATCAGTCATGGAGGGCAATGCCTGGAGAGCATCTTGGCGCTATGGTTCTGTGTGACCTCTAAATTATGAAGCAGGCCTCTACTGGTATCCGTATCTACCTCCATGTATCCAGACATCATTCCAGATTCTGCTCCTCTACTGCCTCTGTTTCCCCCACAAATCACAAGTTATTTCTTGGGATCTGCACTGTAAATGACTTGTCAAATTTTGCAGTTGTATAATCTCTGTGAACAGTGTATGCAGAATGTTTTCTGCAGTGGATATTCTTGTCCCAGCCCCCTTAACTGTATCCACGGTCTTCCTTATGTCTTGATGCAGTAGTCCCACCTCTATGCCCACTTTTGCTACCTGGGCCTCGAGTGTCATGCAGTTATCACAAATGGCTTGAAATATTCTTTCAGGGGTAATCTGCATTGATCCAACTTGTATGTCTTGTCATGGGGTATTCCTATGGGACACACAGGAGGCATTTGGGAGAGAATGGGGATGAATACTTCTGAGACAGCTCAGCAGCTTCCCTCAGAGCAGAGAATCAATGCATGAAACTTCCACCAACCATTTATCAGTCTGTGAGTTGCAAAACAGCCAGCAGGGCTTGATGATACAGTAACGTCATTGGCGTGTCCTGAGCTACATGAGCATCTGGGGCTGCTTGTGCTTCACTGCTGTGTGTTGCTAGAGTAAAGGCCTCCTGAGCAATAGAGTGCCACTGAATTCTCCTGGTAATGGAGACAACCTGCTTAAAAACATCCGCTGTCACTGCTTAGGGGAGGATATTGTCACAAGTCCGAGCCCCTGACATAGTTTATTACTATTTGGTGGTTTACAATTCCTCTATGCCGTCCTACAGTGTCTTTGATCCTTTAAAGGTTCAGAACCTCCAGGTTACACACCCAGATTCCTTCTTAGTGGTTCCTCACCTTCAGACCACGTGGGCCTCTCTGCTCCATAACACCTTGAGACCTGCATATCCGGTCCCGTCCGGATATCATCCCAATCCCTGGGCTCACACCTTGTTGCTGGCTATGGTAGGCATTGTAGCCCTCATTCACAATAGTTCTCTTTTCCTGGGTCTGGACCCCAAACCTTTGGTTGGTAGGAGCTGCTGCTTAGGCTTATTGAACATCCAGAGTTAATGAGATCTCCCTGGGCTCCAGGTCAAAGACAAGCAGGTCAAGCATCAGTCCCGCCCTGCCCATTGGGAGCCCTTCATAAGTGCTCCCACTATCTTCTGTAGTGCCGGTCCCAAGGTAACATAGCTTGGAGTCACTCTGCTGTCCTGCTGTCAGTTCTGCATTTCCATTGCCTCAGAGTCTTCAGAGGGCATTTCCAGTCTCAGTGCATCTTCTGTTACAGGAAGAAGGCTATCAGGTCAATATGAATATTGCTGGATCAGAGAGCTCTCAGCAGAGCTCCCTCAGGACACATCCACCATATTATGTCTTGTGCAACATCAGGCCCACTGAGACACCAAGTAGTGGAGTTACACCTCCAAAGGTTATTTAGGATTGGGTTGAGGGTCCGAAGACTTTCACTCCACTGGAATACAACCCACAATGGCAACCCAACCATATGTGAACTCCACATATGTCTGTAAGGCAGGTTTCAAGACCTACCCTCACTGCTTATCCTCGTCAGATGGTAAACCTCCACTCATTCCACCCCATATTTACCCTTAGGGCATTTAGATAGACATAATTTCCAAGTATCCCCATACCACCTTTGTCTAAGCTTCAACTACAGACAAGCTCTGCACCAAATCACTAAGAGGTCAATTAACAGGTGAGGATGCAGCAAAGAATAGGTAGCCCCATCTTCATACGTAGGTAGCATGGGGTGATTAAATATTGAATTGTATTAAATTTCAAACAGGGTGTTTGTTATGTCACTCTGACACAAGGTAATGTTTTTTGGTTACTGAGCAGATCACCGTATGGCAATTAGTATACACAATTACTGCACATTTGCCATACAAATGAGTACTTCCACGACATGACCCAATTGAATTAAGACTATTCTGTTGGGGAGCTACATCACTAACATCTATTTATTTTCTTCCCTCTTTTTAAATAATATCAAACATTAATAACAAGCACCAACAACCAGCACTACTGCACACTGATTGCATTTGAAACTATATCATTTTACAAATATGATTTTTCTTTTAACCCCTCACATTAAGGCACTGCCCTTACAGCATCATTCAATATTGACATTACTGATGAATGCTAATATGATTGAGGCATGCAGTAATTCATTTAGGTATCTGGCTCTTGTATGCTGTCCTGAAGGATTAGTGGATTGCTGAACAGAAAGATGAATTATTCTCCCTTTGTGGGGAGGGGATCATGAGAAATGCTTCAGTCAGTGGCAGAAAAGCTTTCCAGGGCCCACATATTATATTTCAGACAAGCAAGTGGAGCTGGTAGCATTCCTGTAGTGTGTTTGTTTTTTGATGTGATTAAATGCAGGCTATTTATTAAACAGATTGTTTTCAGAATAGGCTTTCTTCTTGCGGTAGGTATGAGACACAATTTCCCTGACCAAGAAAGACTTTATCTGATTGGATTTGACAAAACAGTAAATCATTGTTCTCCCTTAACCCAGCAGTTCCACATTCAAGGACTTGGAGGGGAACAGTCTGAAGGACAGTGGTCATGAGGAGAGTGACCAGACTGACAGTGAACATGACGTCCAGCGGGGCCTGTACTCAGACACTGCAGTAAACGATGTGCTGAACACCAGCGTGACCTCCATGGGATCTCAGCTGCCAGAACAAGGTATGCTACACAGTTCCACCAGAATTCATCTTTGAAAGAAACCACCTATTGTAAAAATCATGGTAAATGGGAACCTTCTAATGCGAGCCATACTTTTTTAACCATGCTTTAAACTGTAGCTGGGTCCGAGCACGGTGCTTATTAATCTCTGTAAACTACATTAAACTGCTGGTTTTAGGAATTTATTTTGCTATTTACCTTGTCACATTTTATTTGTAGAAGGACTCAGAGAATGTCCAAGGTTTTACATAAGGGTTAGGGTACACCTGAGATTAGGCTCTGCAACTTGAAAATTGGTGGGTCTCCCACAAGAACATATGTCATCTATTGCTGTTGGTCAGAAATGGTGTCGTAAGCTTACCGACAGGCAGGATCGATTTCAAATGATTCCATTCTTTTTTTATTGCAGTATGCAGGACTCTATCCCTGGTGCTACATTCTCATATTACATTTACAGTTGGCAGCGCTCTGATGGACGGGGTTTGAGTCATTATCTTAGTATCGTGCACACAAAAACACTCCTGTGGTGATTAAAACTTACATGCATCCTCGTAAAATACCCTTCAGAAAACCAGCAAGACAAATTGTATGACCTGAAATTAAAACAAAAATCCAAGAGCTTTACACACAGGTGTGAATTTATTTTAAAATTATTTTTGCATCAAACCAAAATTAAGCCATTTTCAAAATCCAGTGAATCACAGACAAAAGTTCTTTTGACTCCAACATTTAATTAGTACTTGGGCACACATGAGGTTTTTAATCTGTTAGCGGTGCAAACATCCAATACAAACTCTGTCTTTTTCAATTAAGAAGTATGAATTCTTCTCTGAGCTTCAGATCAGTGAAGCCTCCGGGTGCTTGGAGAGGCCTAGTGATAAGCTGGCGCGCCAGGAAACCCTGCTGTTGAAATATTTCGGAATGGTGGAGAAACTTTCTCTGATTATCTGTACCAGTCTTGAATTTCTTTAATTTTAATCACTGTAAACATCATTAGTGCTCTTTGTTTTGATTCCATAAATGAGTCAGTTGATGAAAATTGTGATTCCATAAATGAGCCAATTGATGAATAAAGTTTCAGCAGGAAGGGTAACAGAGGCGAATACAGCAAGCGCTCTAACATTCTGAACAGAGGAGTTTTCAGGAGTTACTTATTACACTACCCGTTAAATTAATTTGTTTAAATGAGAAGATATTTGAGTTACTGAGCTGTATGTAGATCACCTTACCAACATCTCCATGCCTACAGTAAAAGCCCCTCAGTATAAGTGAGTGAGTGTACGCCCTCATGCAATGCCAACCATGGTCAAATATCTATTGCCGCTGGTGATTATAAACATCTTTGCATTATCATTGCCACTCTCTAACAACATAAGCTCCAGACGTTGAATAGATACAATATTCTTTAAATGTTCTAGAACAATCAGACCAAAATGATCGAGAATTGCTTCAACGAGTGTTTGCATCAAGGGATGTGTTCATATTTTATTTTCTATAGTTCACAATATACACATTGCGTATACTGAATAATGTAACACGTCATGCAGTGCATTGTTTAGTAAGAGTACAGTTGTCACCTTTAAGCAGTTTCATGTAAATTTTTTGACTTGGTGCACAAACTTGCAAACATATAAGCAATGAAATCCCTTTGCATATCACATATGCATCACAAATTAGACCACTTGAGCTTTAATGAAAAAAACATGTCATCTTGCAATTTTCCGTTGTTTTCCCACTATGGAGTGACAAGTAAGTGGGACATTAGACATCTTATGGAAAGTTAACGCTGCAAAACATTCAGAAGTGGTATGAGTACATCTCTGATTCCCTTGAAGTTCATCTAAATTATCTTGCTTTAAAAGGGTTACACAATGCACTTGAGAACGGAATGTGCATGAACTTCTACGGTCACTTTCTTTCATATGGAATATTCTGTTGTTCCCCTTGCTCAGGCTATATTCATGTGTACTGGTCATAATCTTAAATGAATCGTTCTAACATGGATTGGACTAATATCCCATAGCTTTCCATCCCCTTTGATATCTCATAACTACATAAATTATTGGACTTAGAAGCATTGATTGATAGATTCTCGGCGTCATTAAATACATTTTTTGACCTTCATTTTTTCAGCTTTTTCGGAGATTGTTCAAGGGTTGTGGCATGAGTCAGGCAGTCATTTTAGTAATATAGGCTTCAAAGTATTGCCATTTTTCATACCCTGCCCTATGCTTAGTTGCAGCTTGAAATAAAGAAACAAGAATCTTGTTTGAATAAAGTAATTGCATATTGTAGATCTTAGAATTATCCTAATTCCATTCGGTATTTTCACTGTGCTCTTTGCAAGGGAAGGTTAAAAGTGTTTAAGTAGCTTCTTGTAATGCTCCATCTTGTGTGCTGTACTATTCTCTTGTTCGAACCAGTATATGAAGAGGGAGACATGGGCCAGCATTTGATCAAGCATGCTCTGCACTAGCTGGTGTTCCCTAACATTCCAAGAGGACGTTTGGTGTAGAGGGAATTCCCACAGTTCAGATATTCCATTATAAGCGGCCAATGGTTTGACTCCCTGGGCATACCAATTTGGGTGTGCAACCGTTAGAGAATCTGTAGATTGATAAACCATCCATTGACAAAGCCATCATTATCTGAAAGACTACAGAGGAAATGCACCCTCATTCTGTGCATGTTGGGATGTGAGCATGGCTGTACGTGAGTCTTTAACTGGCCAAATCCCAGGGAGCTCTTCAATCGTAAATCTTTACATAGAAAACGCCAGAATAAAGCTTCAGCCTGTTCTGCTCTCTCTGGGAAGCCATCTTTCTCTCCGTGTGGACATTGGTACTGGGATTGCTTTAGGTTTCTGGTCTTTGATGAAAAGATCCAACTGATGGCAAAAAGGGAAGTAAGTAACTCGGTCAATACCCGGAAGGCAATTCCATATTATTAGCAGAGTGGATCTGTGCAATTGGTTGATATGTAATCTTTATGCTATTGACACAAAGCACACCTGTGATAGCTCTTTCAAAAGTCTTAAAGCTGTATCTATCCAGTTGCTTTGGGGTGTTACTGATTGAATTAATCGAAGTGACTAAACTTGAAGAGGGTTCATGGAGGTCTAGATGGTATATAGGTACCCAAGGGACAAGCATGAAAGAGTAAAATAGTACCATGGCTTGCCAAACAAACCTGGCTACTCCCATATGTGTTGCGGGTTTAGCAGTACGAGAAAACTTTAAGAATATTGTCTAACAGCATTGCATTTTCAGCAGATTTTCCCTAAAAAATCTAATCCCATGTATTGTACAGCAAGATCAGAAAATAAACCTGATGTGGCCATTGAAGTTTCATAGCATATTTTTGATGACTTCCTTTCATTCTTCTATCCTTCCTCATATGCATGTTATCTCAGTAATATGCTATTTCTGAGACTGTCCTTTGAAAAAGCGTGTTGAATAAAAAAAAAAAAGAATACATTCATCTCACAACTTCAGACAACAAATTCAAATAGATGTGCATGCCGGTTATGTTTAGACAGTAGACAAGTTATCCCATTCTTATAGGGCAAGGTTAGTAGAAATGTTGATAATCCCTCAACTATCAACTTGAAATATGTGTGTTCAAGTACAAGAAGTGCAACACCTTACATTAGCTATCAAATATATTTATTTATTTTGGAAAATTAAGCTAATTTAACCAAAACAAAAGTTTTGCATTTTTGCAAAAAGCTATTTTGTCTTGAGATAACCTTTTTTTCATTTTTGATAACTATATATGTGGTGAGCAAACATCAGTTTGTCATTCTCATCATGTGCACACAGGTTAGAATATACCTTATTTCCTTTTATCACAAACTCATGCTAGGGATGTACACATTAAGTGAAAAAATAACCACCATTATGACAGGGCTAGTATTACATCAGTGGTTATCAAATTATAGGAGCAGTATTAAACAAGCAGTGAGTACCAATATGCCATGGATGCTCGCAAAATGCTAAGCTATATCGTCATTGTGCTAGATTCAGCATTTTATCAGAGGCAGGCCTGATCATGTCATAGATGCCTGCAATATGCCACGTATTACTACTCTTAAGGAAATGGTACCATTATATGGAGCAACATCTTCAAGCCACAGATCGCACATAATATAAAAGGAGAGGGAACTAGTTTCCTGTATGCCTGAAAATACTAAAAAAACACCATAACTGTGCCAGTGCCAGCATTTAAACATGTTTACCAAGGTTGAACATCATAACACCATTGAATATCATAATATGCCAGGCATTACCACCATTACAACAGGACCACATTTATACTCGGTGTGTAATCACACACACACACACCAAGCAGCAGAATCACTCAAGAATTTTGTTTGTTTTTACTTACCCTGTTGCTCCACCCCCTGTTATGGCTCTGCCTCCCATGATTCACCGATAATATACTTCTCCACTCTGCTCCTTACTCCCACTCAATTTATTGTAGGCCTTCCACACACAACAGCTGTATGATTGACAGTGCATAACCAGGATTTCAGACACGTATCTTACCGGTTTTAGTCCAATGGTGATTGTCTGTGTACAGGCTAATGCAGGCCCTGCCATTGGCTGCGGAACACTTATTTTTATTGTGCTGCTGGAGAACTGCACTTGCATGATTCTATGCAACAGTTCTCTAACTGAGCACAAAACTCCAAGCAACACACACCGTGCATCTGTGATGAGCCAATCATGGACCGTTAAATCATAAAATCAATCAGATAGATATGTGTCTCCAGAGCCCACAAAATGGTTGATGGCTTGAATGCAATATCCTTTTCAAATAAAGATGATGAGCAGTAAATTTCAATGATGTTATGGTACCCTATTGGATGCACTGCATGCTTCAGTAAACGAGTAGCCTGGACCTCTTGTTTGATGTTCCCTTTTGGTGATGTAACTCTGATCGCATGCCATTACAAACAGAACACCCAAAAAACTATTTGGATACATTTTTGTCTTGGAAAAATGATAAAATAAATCACGTTTTATGGAATAAATTTGATGGTTTCCATAGGATCACAATATATAACTTTCAGGTGACTAATACTCAAAATGGTGGTTTAATCAAACACTGCATTAGTTCCAGTCCAGTACTGGCGAGTCTTCTGCTTGTTTTGAAAGCATTGAAAACTCAGACACACAAACACTCCAAGTTATTATGTATATATAATAAGTGTGGTTTAAAATGATTTGTGTGCTTTCAAAAAAGCTGATGAAGTCATTTTCCGATGAGCCTATTGACTTTCGCCACACTATATTTTCTTCTTCATTATTTTGCCGTCCACCTATTTAAAATGTCACTGCCTTCACCTGCTGAACCTTTCGTTCACTGTTGTGAAGCCCATGAAGAGATCTCTCCAATGGGTACTAATTGAAGGGGCACACTCTCAGGTCTATTGAGGTATTGAGTATCTGCGAAGAGGCTTCTCCAAGAATTAGTTGCCGGGCAGTTAAAAGTGCACTAGAGTGAAGATTCTTTTTCACACAAGGGGGAATGGTTCGAGGAAATGTAATGCATGCTGTGCAAATCCAGACCAGTGTGCACCGTTTGCACCTTATAGACTAAGGGCACGATTTAGATCTTGGCTGCATGTCTATTCCGTTGCGGCAGTAACAGAGTATAGATACTGCTAAGTTAATGGTCTGTCCACCAAATTTAAATGTGACAGACCTTAGGTTTAATCATGGTGGAGACTGTCCCATCTTCACCATGCTTTTAGCCCTCTGATAGCCCTGTGAAGTAAGGGCAATGGGTGGCACACCTCTAATTCTACCACTAAGTTAGATGGGAGGAATTAAAGGAAAGTTTTCACTGCCAAGGAAAATCCAGGCAGTAAGTGGCAGTGGAAACTGACAAATGGTACCCTCCCTATGGGAAGGGACTCCCATGGCTTAGGAGATCATTTTCTTTTTCATTTTCAAAAAGAAAATCCTACTTTGTGATTTTCTTTCTGAAAATTAAAAGGAAACAATTTGGTGCACCAAACTGTAAACAGCATTATAAGATCCACCACTTTAAAAAATGAGCACCAGCCTGCCAGACATTTCTAAATTTGGCGGGTGGCACCTCCAGCAGGGCAATGGAGTAATTTACTCCAACTCCATCACAGATTAACGGGCCATCCGCCATTATCTAAATTAGTCCATAAGACTATTGAAAACCTCTGGTGGTTTTGATCCTGTGCGGCAAAAAGTCCAGTCATTTTACTTTTTCAGCCTGGTATGTTGGCTCGCAGGGAAATGTTAATAGAGTTAACATACTACATTCATGTTAGCGTGTTAGATGTTTGAAGGCATAGAATACTGAGTATGGGAAATAAGCTAACTTCATGACATTAAAGCTCCAAGGAGTTACATCCTGTTGTGGCTTGACTAATGTGTGTTTCGTATGTTAACCTGTAGGGATGAAAAAGCTAATGTTTTTGACAGCGAGGGCTGTGTCATGCCCATCCAAATTACACACGTCTACAGTGGCTTTTATGTAGGCAAACAATTGGCTTCATTAGATTGTGTTCCTGTGCAATAAGCTATCTTTCTGGGGATGTTGTAAATTAGGAGACTATGTTAGATATCCAGCATGACTGCAAAATGTAGGAAAGTGATGGAGCCCTCTGTGGTATGGTAACTTGTATTGTAGGAAGCGTCTCAAAAGCAAAAGAAACCGTGCAGAAGAGCCTCAGATGGGTCAGATTTCTTATGACACAAATAGCGAAAACCAAGAGGTGTGCACTAACTATTCATAGTGAAAAAATCCATTCCCATGTTCTGAAGGAAAACATGTGATCCTAATTTTTTACTGACAAATTGAGCTAAATGTGCCTATTACAAGGAAGGTTTTACTAAACATGTACTTCCGAATATTACATGGGCTGAGCTGAAAAACAATGATACCTTAAATACCGAAATGAATAGGGTTCTAAAGCTAATCAATCCACCCATCCATATAGAGTTATCAATATAAATCTATAGCTGGATATATATAAATAGATATAGTTATTGTTTTAGAAATATAGCTTGTGATAACTAATGGCAAACCAAAATATGTTAAAATGGAAATGAAGCGATACAAAATACTGTATAGCAGTATGGAGATTGCAGACACTGTTCCCTTATCGGGATGAATAGCAGACAGTGAGTGGGAAGGATCCTTGCCTCCAACATGAGTTTGGGCGTTTGAAAGTGGTGTATGGACTCTGACATAGCAGAACTTCTCCGGGTGGAAAAGCAACGCATGCCATTGAGCTAGAGCACCTAAACACCCCACGTGCTTTTTGCACCAATCAAGGATTCCACACACGTGTTTTACTGCCTGAATTGCATACATGCTACCTGTCCCACTGCAAATCTTGGTGAATCACCCACAGGTGTCCCAAATGTGCACTCGTCCCTGGGATGCAAGAGCAGCAGTGTTTAGGATACATGTGGTGCTTGCACTCACTGCTGCACCATACTACCGATTCTTAACATTTAATGGAATAAGATCACCTGAAACCTCTTCAATAAAATGTCTGTCCTACTTCATTTATATTTCTACCACACTTTTCGATGGTGGCAGTGTTGCTTTTTTTCTCTTTCTACCTTTTGGTTCTTTATTGCTTCTGCTCTCTCACTTTGTACCTTCAAGGCAGGATAACTTATTTGCTTCGTGATTTCTTGTCAGATGACAAGGGCTTTTAGCTCAGCTAAATGCCACATGTTGAAATGGCAGTGCCTAGTGTCAAATGTGTCCAGGTCCGGAGAAACAAGGACACGATCAAAGACACTGCCTCAAGCTCAATTGCTGCTATTTAAAATGTCAAGCGGATTCCTATCCTGTAAATTCGATTGATACAGAAAAGTATTATTTACTGACAATAGCTATATGGTTCTATTATGTACCTAATTTGGAATCTGTCACCGTGCATAATTGCTTCCTCCCTACTAAATGAGAGGACATTTAGGTTGTTTACAGGAATTCATAACCTCACCTTGCATTTTGTGATAGAATTACTGTCACACGCCCTGCATTATATTTTTTCTTTACTTGACATATTTTCTTTAGGTTGAATCGAGTTTAGCAACCCATTACCTCTTTTAGTTTGCAAACACCTAAACTGATTTGACTAACAGAAATCTTTTTACACCAAGTTTCTCCAGCATTGGAACTTTCATAGATTCAGATGCCTCAGTTATTCCCCATTGTCATGCTATGGGTCATTGTTAACAAATGTTAAGGCAGCACTATAGAGGAAGCGTTAATTCGGCATTAGATTATGTGCAGTCTACCAACATCATCCTATAGATAGATCCAACCTAGCTCCATCTCGCTGTTGATATGTTAATCCACTTCAGTGTGTGACCTGCCTCATTGTTCACCCACCTACTGTATTTCATCCCTGGTCTTATTAGTTCCTAACAAAATTATGGAGCTTTCACAACACTGTACTGCTGAGTTCCATAAATAGCACAATTTCCCTGCTTTTCTTGGAGTACATGGAAATTCATTTTTTTTTCAGAACAGCATATCCTGTCAAAAAGATTTATCATTATGTTAACAAAGATGCTCTTTGGAACCTCCTGGACATGCGATTACCGCAGGACATATAGTCTGCTCGGCATTCTATATCATTATTCTACCAACCCCTGTGTTCATTGGTAGAATTGACTTAGCATTGCCGCATTTCAACGCACTGCAAGAGGCAGGCAACAAAATATGGCTTGCTCAATGCACACATATGCGGTAAAATGTGTTGTAGTTTCTTGCATAGAGTCCTTTGCGTCGTGTATAATCCATCTAGTGGAATTGCCATGGATCACAACAAGTTTGAGAAAGGAGCTTCTTATCAGCAATGACAATAACGGTACTTTTTATCTTTGAAAATGAATAAAAAATTAAAAAGGGATAAAACATGTCTACTTTTTTACGAAACTCTCTCTCTGCGCCATCTTCGGCTTTACATGTACAGCTACAGGGACAGAAAAACAATGACAGCTCATGAGATATATAACAAATGGTTTAAACTATGCCCGCCTTTTTCAATAATAATATATGTTGCTAAGTCATGCTTGCATATTTATGTACAGTAGTAAATCGTTATCTTTAAGTTATTGAGGTGTGTGACTCATGGGTGATGTAGTAATAACTGAATCTTGCATCATTCCCTTCTCTCATCAGTATGAATAAATGTGTTATCACACGATCCACTGGTGCACATAATGCTAATGCAAGATTGCCTGTAAAAAGGCAATAAAAGGTGCTAGTCAAATTTATTGAAACACTTTATGACCATAACAGCATTCACGAAAATATTTATTGCTACTTGTTTATTCTTGTTGAAGCAGCGTACAGATAAGTATGCCAATGTATGCCATAAGACCAAGGAACAATGTGCCCTAATAAATTATTATATTGTCACAGAACACTATAATCAATCAGCACGCTGCCCACTTTACTGTTAGGATTCATCTAGCATGCACGATGTAGCCTTCGCTGGACAATATGGACTCTAATTTTAAGTTCAGTGGTCAGCATCGTGTTTACAATGCACTGAGTTTTGCATTAACTGATTTAAATAGTCCACGTATAACAGTTGCCCAAACCTTTAATTCTAGCAAAGATCTTTTCATCCTTATGCACTTCGACGTTGTGCTAGATTCACCAGTCAGTATGGCTCTCTGGTCTCTTCCAAACTGTTTTCACAAAGGATTGAGTGCTGGGGGGGGTTCAGGGAAATTCACTGAACATGCCACCATTAGGAGTGATACTACCTGCAGTATCAGGGTCAGCTTTAGCTTTGATGGCGCCCAACCCAACCGTTTTTTTTGGTGCCACACCCATGACCTACTCCTCAAATTCCCTGACTACCCACCCGACAAAAGTGCCGTCTTCTCTCCATAGCCTCTCTCTCTCACATATATTTCATTTGGTTTAAAGTGCTCGTAGAGCCTTGCTTTGATAATCCACTCAGCTATCTTCATAAAATACAGATCTGTTCTTTGCAGCAGGCACATTAACCCTTTGAGCTACTTTATGGCGACACAAAACTGCCACTAGACAAAACTCCTATCTCTTTCTCTCTTTAGCAGGAACTATAATCATAAGAGCTATTTTGTCCGTTTTTATTGCTGCCTCAAAGCTGGACGCACAAGGAACACTGAAGCAAGTGATTTTCAATCATAAGGTTTTGCTCAACACAGCACCCTCCCCTGAGAACAGTGCCCCCCCTTCCAAGTCAGCGCCCAGTGTGATCACACCAGTCACACTGCCCTAAAGCCAGCTCTGTGCAGTATGGAACAATAACAAAACAATGTGCATGTTCTCTTTTCAGATTTATATCCTATAGGTGCCTTTTGGTAGATGGTGTAACAAGATTAACTATACATCCTGGCTGAACTCACATCTGGGGTTTACCAGCAACTTTATTTCATGCCAGCTGCTGGCTGTAGCATCATCATCTTGGCCAAATGGCCATCCTTATGCCCTTGAAAGGAAATGTTGCATTTTTTTTGTGGAAAAGCCACCATCTGATTTTCCTTGATCTTACAAGATCCTCTGCCATAAGTGTTTTGCCTTATTTCTGTCTTGACCACTGCAACATGATTATTCAAGTGCAAGTGTCCGTAAATGTTTTTAGACATAAGTCCACTTCCAAATGCCAAAGGAACTTTTTAAGGAAAATGTCCAGGATACAAATCTCAATAGAGAAAGTTCACATTGACCTTCAACCAGTAGTGGTATGTGAAGTAGAAGTATCTTGCAGTCACAAATGTATTATGTGTAAAGAATTCCATATGCAATAAACAAAATACATATTTAAATTTTAGGTCCAATATATATACGACGTGCAAGATGGATATATGTCACGGTTATAAAATCATACGTTTTTTCATTAAGAGGGCATTCATTAATTGGACTTGAGGGTTGGAAGCTACCATATGTTTATCAGCAAGGTGTTGAATCCGTACCACAAGATTCGATCATCTCAATAGACGTGGTGCCGCCAGCAGAGACATTTCAGGTCCTTGAGAAGATTCACAGTAGCTTTGATGGCGCCCAATGCAACCGTTTTTTTTGGTGCCACACCCAAGTTTGATTTAGATTTAGAACCCACATGCATGTCTTTGGTCTTGCTCTCAGCCACACTGCATACACAGAAGACATGGTGCCCTTCAGTTGGTATATTCATAACTAGGGAAATAATAGACTGATTCTGTTTCCCTCTTTTTTGACCATTTAAACTTTTGGACCAATTAACATACCCACCTACTTTTCCAAACAAATAATAATGCTCCAAAAAGTAACTCAAACTCAGTGTGAGCAGACAAGACTTTAAATTAGTCTGCAATAAAACAAAATTATAATAGTGACTTTAATTTTGAAAAGAAAACTCAGTGAGCAAGTCATCACCTAGAATCTGCATCTAGAGATACCTGAGGGGTAGTTGTTCATGCACGTAGAGATAATTACATTTCTGAAAGTTATTAATATTCTAGCTACATTGGAAACGTTCATCCTTCTGGGCAGCACAGTGTTTCTTATGGAAAATCTGGTCCTATTCAGATATCACAGGGTTCAGTTCAAATATGGAGGTAACATCTAGCAGCAAAACAAACCCACGCAGACCGTTGGGACCTGTCAGTGTTACACAAATCACACTCCTAGGTATGGATGATTTATAAACCCAGCTGAGGTATTGACCACTGATTTACAGCATCACACACTGCAGAGAAAAGAACTGAGCTGTAAATGTCAAGTAAGTTGTTGCTTGAATGACAAAATAAGCACTCACTGATGGATAGTGTTGGACTTGTATTTTATGTAACACTGTGGCATACCAGCCTCTAGCGTAATCATTCAGATGAACAAAAACTCCATGTTGGGAATGAGAGAAATTTGTGTAACATAGAAAAATATCTTATTGATAGTATGGGTTGTAAGAAGAATGTTATAAATTCAAATAGTCCCGAAGTGGGTAAGGTCCATAGAGGGATGTACATACTCGAATAGTAAGCTTATTTAGAACTCTGTATTAGTGATTTGAGGGGCTGGGGAGGACAGTGATCGATAAAATGCTGGTGTGGTTTTCTTCTTAAAACATGGGAGTACTAAGCTAAACACAGGTGATATTTACCAATCAAGCTTGCAAAGTTAAAAGGTATTTTTTCACCATCTGAGGCTTGGCATGGGCAGTAATAAACTCTGGCCCAGATTCTGAAAGGTGTCACACAGACCAGTGCAGCAGCCATGGCACTCTCCTCCCCTTTTCCTAGGGCCAGCACTGATTTCAGCTGCCGTGCACCATGCATACACCTTAGCGCCATAGTGCTAGGGTGTGTGCGCGAGTCTAGCATAGGTTTTGTACAGGAAGGGTGCCCTTCCTGTACAAAATACTATGCCTGGAAAAGTGGAAATGCTTTTCCTACTTTGTATGTGTGCTGTACAGCACACAAGCAAAGTCGGAAAAGCATGGAGAACTAAACATATTTCTCCGTTTAGTGCCTGCTTTTCAAAGGTATTAATTTTGGGCACTAAACCCTTTCTTCTGATGTTTCAGAATAGGGTTTAGCATCAAAGAGCATGGGCGGTAGCATGGGTACAACCATGTACCACCCATGTAATGCCTCCTTGGCCCTAAGTAATGCAAATCAGTATTTCTTTCTGCTTTGCATTACTTTGCCACACAAAGCAATGCAAATGCCTATTTGCGTTGGTTTGTAAATGCCAAAAGATGTTTAGCGTTGGTTTAGCGTTACACATGCAACAGTATACCGATGCTAAACCTTTGAGAATCTGGACCATTGTCTTTAGCCTTATCCAGTACACGCATTTACAAACACTAGTGTTCAAAGGCCTTTGTTCATATTTATCTGGCTATGGCCATTGCCTCCTCTGTAAGTTTTGTGTTACAGTCTCATAAAAAGCAGTGAAGGTTTCGCATGCATATTCTACATTTTGGATGGTATGCCTACCTTTCTGCTGTAAATTCTGATAAGGTGTTCATAACTTTCAGCATACTGAAATTCTATTTGAATATCTTAAATTTAGAAGTATATGCTAAACTGTTAGCATATATATTTTTAAAAACACATGTGCCTTGTGCATATCTTTAGTTCATCAGAATCTCTTTTTTAGCAGAAAGTACTCATAGGGCCAGTGATGGTAGAAGTCGACTGACGTTACCTGCCAATTGTGGGTCATTGCGGGACAATAGGGGCTAGAAATACTCCAAACTCTGTGTGGTTCGCTGGTTGTAGCTCAAAGCTTCCTTTAGTAAGTAGTGGCATCACCATTTTTCTGTTTTAAAAGGATGGCACTTACAAGTGCTGAGCTCACATCATGGGCATGGCAGTATTTCCAGGACCCACCACATTAAAAAAAAGTATATAGAATTTCTTTTAAGTATATTTCAGAATGAATGACTTACCTGTGAACAACACAACATATACGTAGAGAGTGGGCACACAAAATTTTGTCTGATGAGTTTAGAAATAAGCCAATTAAAGCCTTGAGGTTTGAAAACAGTAAGAAGATTGTAATGGCATGCTTAAATGTAATCCTAACTAAAGACCGGCTGAAGCCTGTACAGCAGAGGGACACTCCTTGTAGCACATAAAGGGATTGACCTTGTTCTCTGCAGCTTCGGTGACCAATATATCTTACCATGCAAACAAAAATTAGCTTGCAGTCAATTCTTAATTAAAGGTTTGAGTCATTCAGTCAAAAATGAAGTATCCCCTGTAAAGGATGGTGTACCAACTACTGGCCTTAGTGGTATAGAAGATGGCATGTATGGCCTATATTCCTATTCCACAGTTTGTGTTGTAGTCCTTTAGGTGAGAGGGTTTTGATGTACACCGAAATATAACTCCAAGATACAAATAAAGATCAACAGTATTGTTTTCAAATTTCACAAAAGGCAGTGAAGTAACTTCAGTAACAACAAATGACTGTGTAGGCAAGGTACACACAATTCGACCATGACATGAAATACTGATGGCCAGTATTCAACGTTACAAATGATGGAAAATAACATACCTCCCCAATGGCACTTGAGAGCCATTCACTAGTCTAGGCAAGAAGTAGAGCAGGACAGAAAGAAACGAAGGGCCTGATTTAGAGTTTGTCGGAGAGGTTACTCGGTTACAAACGTGATGGATATCACGTCTGCTGTATTACAAGTTCCATAGGCTATAACAGAACTGTAATACAGCAGACTGGATATTTGTCACATTTGTAATGGAGTAACCCCCTCCGTCAAGCTCTATATCAGGCCCTAAGCCTTAGCAGTCGACATCAAGGACATAAAAATGTATATTTTTAAATTAGTGTTACTGCACCTTTTAGTGTCCAGATACGACTTACAAGAACGTCAAAAACCTGCAATAAACAGAAAAATGTACAAAATAAGACCCAAACATTGAAATTCGATTTTTACAATAAAAACAGTTTATACGTTTGATAACAAGTAAAAACACATGTTAAGATAATTACTGACTCAAAATTATGTATTAAAAAATATTAACATCTTTTTTGATTTTTTGGGTGTACTTTGAAACTATATTTACATTTTAAAGGCGTGTTTCTTGTAAACACAGATAGACCAACTCAACGAATGATGTCTGTAGTTTGAAAAAAATACAAAAAGGCTATGTGGCTCTTTAGACATAATATGTCCATAAGCACAAATGTAGAGGTTGTGGCTTACAGGATTAGACAGGTTAGGGTACATCCCTAATACGAACCCAATAACTTTGATTCTTAGGGACTAAACACATTTCATAATAATACGAACCTTATAACAGTGATTCTTAGGAACTAAACACATTTCATAATACACACTCAACAGGGTGTCAGTTTTAATGTTGAGCAGACACTTTCTCTATAAGTATTTTTCTTCTTTTTCTTTTCCAGCAACATTTGTACACCCTAAATATCAAGCCAGAACTCAGATATAATTAATGTGGTTTCTTGCAGAAAAATCATCTGTGGCTTCTGATTTAGTATAAAAGGGAAAGCTGTTTTCAGGAAGACCATCTCATGGTGAGTAGTCTTCTGTTATGAGTTACTTCAAAGGTCTTTCCTAGAACATTTTGGATTTCATTTCATTTTAGCGACAGGGAGCCCATATTGCATTTTTGTAATCGTATACAATCCATAGGCATTTTACAAGTGAGCCCCCTCTCAGTGGTGTGTGCTCAACGTCATTTAGCATGACTGCTATAATTATTCAGTCAGAAGAGAGAGTCAGGTGACACAGTTTTCAAAACCCATCTTGAAAGGAGTGCACCTCATCAGTTAAAGAAGATTTTCTGGCATATTGGAGATAGTACTCATCACTTGTAATGGAACACAAGGACCAACCCAGTAACACCAGTTATTTGTAGGATGCACAGTGGCATATGTTTGCAATAAAAAATATACTTCTGGTATTTATTTATTAGTTTTTGTGGGATCATGGCCATCATAAAAGATTTTAAGGAAATTCATATACATTATACACTTTGATTTCATCAAGACGTTCAGAGTGATGTTGACTTCAGTTCATTTGAGAGAACAGTGGTGACAACTGAGATACAAGTACCAGTACTCAATTAAGTACTGTTGTCTGCATTCTAAGATGTATAGATTACCCTTATATAGATAATACTGTGATCTTTCATATGGATGCTAGCCAAAAGGGAGTTCGACTAAAATTGACAAACATGTATTAAAGCTAAAAGTTTGATCATGGAGATGGTAATCAGTGGATTGTACGACCATGGACAAAGTCATAAAACTAGATCTCAGCAATGCTGGTTATCCATGCAATGTAGGATGTTTAATCAGAGAAGTAAAGATTTGAAGTGCACAAATTTCGTGATTTAAAGGTCTTTTTTAGCAATGTGAATGGACCATTAGGTGAGCAAACATATTTTTCGGGCGTAAAGAAAAATACCTATTCTAAACAAATACGTTTTGTTACGCATGTATGCGATTAGTGAGATCTTTTCTAATATATTGTGTTCAGTTTTGGAAGACACAGTTTGACATTACCAAATGTCATTACCAAGTTGAGCAATTGCTCATTGAAAAGTTAACAAAATAGAGAATATTTAAATTCATCCCTCGTAGAAAGAGCTGACAAACATACCCAAGTAAAAATTGGAAGAAAGTATGGGTAGCCTTCTCAAACAAGGATAAGATTCACACTTTGGAGACAGAGGTACTGTTGGAAGGCACTTGAGAAAATTACGTTTTCCCAGAAGATGAGGTCATAATACAGACCATGTAAAAGAAAGTGTGGCTTAGGTGTAGAGGGATGAGGTTCATATTAAGGATGAGAACTATGAAATGCATCCCTGAAACATAAGCAGTGATAAAAACAATAAATTAACCAACAACAAAACCTTGGTTAGGTACAGTGAATCAATCCGTCTAAAGTTGAATATTAATTGAGGCATGTCATGCCAGTGGTCGGGAGTAAAAGGGTGGTGGGGGTGTATCTGACAGACTCCGTTCCCATCCTTCAAGGCTGCTAGGTTTGTAGATCTATTGTCCAAACCCTGGTACAAAAATCTGATGAAACATTGCATTATCTAAGAGCATATCATTCAGTATACTTAAAACAGCAACAATTATACAATTGCAATAATTGTTGCCAGAAACTAGAGTATCAGTTTAGAAGACGGAACCTCTACTAACTTGATAAACAGAATCTGGGTAGGTCACAATACATGGCACAAGATGCAGGCAACACCTAGAGTGTGTTAAGTTCAAGCAGTACCAACAATTTTAACATAAAGAATACAACACAATCAAATATCCAAAACATGTAAAACAGAGAGAAACAAATGATGAAAATAGATACCAAGATCATTAAAATGGGATAAGAGGAATTGGCAATATAAACATTGCAAATTTTCAGGCAAAACACACTTAGAAAAAATAAAGTGCCATTGAAAGCCAATGCTTACGGATGATCAGGACCAAGGTAAAATGAGCCAAAGTCTGATTCACCAAGCAGGCCAACCAGGTTGAACTTATCACTTTTTAACTTGTCTCTGTAATGTAAGCCACATTTTTCCAATGAAGCAAGATCCAAGGTTGTGGCCTTGATGGTCCTGCAAAGTCATATAAGTTTTTATTAATATGCTACTGAAGCTATTGGTTTGGCACCACAATTTATTAGTTGGAAAAAGCTGGCATTCCTGACTGCAAGCAGTGCTTCACTTGTCAGAAAAAAAAAACCTTTCCCCTGACCCCTGTCCTAGGTTTTACCATTGGATTTAGTCACTTTTCTGGAAGTCAGAATCTTTCAGTGGGACAAAGCTGTAGCCAGACGTGCTCCACTAGGCTACATATGTTTACCACAAGGTTATGTAGAATATGTTTTCAACAGAGCAAACCTGCTTTTAACCCATCTAAGAAGTGACCTTCCGGGGGATCTCGCAGCACCTTTTCCTGGTCCTCTGGTGTTGGAACAAATGGCTAAGCCATACTTTTCTCCAACTTCTTGGAAAACTCCTCTGGCCATCTTTTAAGCTCAGGGGAATTATTAGGAGAAGGCTTAACTCGCATCTCAGAGGCAAAAGAGCTAGTGTTAAGACTTCCCATTGTTCTGGCAGCAGTTCAACTTAAGCGTTCAGCAGGTAATGCTTCCTTGTCTTTTTTAGGCTAAGAGGTAGGCTATTGTCTCCTGAACCAGGGTTGTTAACATTCCCTGTGAAAGCATGTACATTCCAGCTCTGGACTTGTGATAAGTGACAGAACTGGTTTTAAGCTAGTTCTGTCTAGGGCATCCTAGAGTACATTTTTATGAATCTACTTTCCCACTTAAGTTAGCAAAAATCTGATTTCACCATTCAAATTAATTTTGAAAATTCAAAAAGAGCTCTCTTTGAAAGATTTGGCTGGCTTTTTCCCAGACGGAGATAGAAAATTCAGTGTTTAAGTCACATCTAGTCCTTTCTTATAGAAAATGCAGCTGGACTCTTAAACTAAAATAGCTTGTAGCCTTAAGTCACTGTCAGGGTAGTGAGGGTCACAAAGACAGAAAAAAGTGCAGTTTTTTTATTTTTAAGGCACCTTTCCTTTCTGACGTACAAGGCTCAATTTAGTGATTACTCAATAATATATGAAAATAGGTTTTCCTACATGACAAAGGCAGTTTTCATTATCATGTTTTACTGCAATGCCTTTAAACTGTAGCCCAGTCAAAGCAAGCTTCTCCTCCCAGCAGCAATATATTTTAGTTATATATGTAGGTGGTGTAAATGCACCCTAAAGAACAAATATGACAGTTGACTCCCTTGGTTCATTTATTCCCATGTACTAAGGCTTTACCAGAAAGTATAATAGACCAACTGGGGAAGCCAATTTTACCTGTATCAATTTTAGAGAAAGAGCACGAGCATTGTGGCACTGGTTAACAGTGTCACAGGGCCCAGAGTCCTAATGCTAGTACAAATAGGGTGCAGAAAAAGGAGAAAAATCTGGGGTGACCATGAATAAAGGCGAATTTCATACAATTATGCTGTTGTGCATGTTCTGATATAGAGGCGTTAGCTATGGTCCCATCCCAAATATATAGCTGTTCTGTTTTCTTTGCTTACCTTGAGAACAGCTCGTGGCTTATATAACCAAGGGCTAGTGTTTATCCGACAGACTGGAAAATATGGAATACATATTATGGTTCATGTCCTGCAATATTTACCTTAGTTCTTCTATTCTTAATTGCATTATATCATTGGATATGTTCATTTCAGGTGTAGAACTACTGAATTAACAAACCACGTCATAAAGCTCATAGTAATAACCATCATTCTAAGTGATATGTGTGAAATGTACACACACAGCCATTTTTCAACTGCCATTAGCCCATCAACATATTTACACCCAAAACACTTTTCCTTGCTTTATCATTGGCTGTTGCGTCACTATTTCATATTTCAATAGAAACTGGTTTCTGGATAAATAGCACTAAATATTTCACCAAATGTGATAGGTGCATAAGGAATTAACAGAAAATGTGGCCTCTGCTTTTGGAATCATTTTTATTTGTTAAATGCGTGTTTTTGTTGGGTATGATAATTAAATAAGGTATCAAAAAGACTATTGATAATTCTTGTTAACTTGTGGTTCCATCCATATTTTTCCAAGTGTGCCTACAGTCACGTTTTTCCAATAGCATTGTGATTAATAATACATTACTTTAACTTATATTTTGATATGGTAGATTATGTCTCACTTAGAATAAATCATTATTTTAGTTAGATTTTATAAATATAAAAATAGAGACTACAGTAGAAGCAACCTAATTATAGTTAAAACGGAGCAGGTTAATTGGGGTTTTGTTTCCACTTATTTAGATTTTATTCAATTTTGGACATAACTGGTCAGATCTGACAGCAGTTAATTTCAAATTTAAATGGCCATTACTCATTGATCACCAGGCGTTGAGTCATTCTGTACCCCCTTGGCTGCAATTCATTTTGGAATTCTTTCTTCATGAGTAACACCATTTCTGGGAGTGGTTGCTTCCACACGTGTTCTTTCAATCCCCCCCAATATAAGATGAGCGTTTTCTTTGAGTACATGATAGTATTAGAGTAGCAAAACTCAGGGTAATCTTATTCGTCAAACAAAACAAAAAAAACATTTTACATGTGTGGCAGTTCCCTTTCAAGTGTAGTGGAATACATATTTAGTCATTCTAAAATACGAATTAGAGATTTTCGAATGTTGACATATATAAACTAAGGAGATTATAATGTTGAAACATTTACAGGATTTTAAAATCCGTAAAGGGTTGTCTTTTTACTTCACATGGGTATCTATTGTAGCGATTGTGTGTCTTGCGGCAAGAAGGAATATGTTATCTAAATGTATATCTTCTTTTGATAACTAACATCCGGTTGTGTGCTTTTACTCCCTAACACTGAAGAGAAGATTTTCTCATGTATTCATAGAGTATAATCTCCTATGAGCAAACATTTCAATCAAGAAAAGATCTTGCTTTTAAAAGATGAGCATAGGAGGGGTAATGTGGGGGACTGGCAGCGTAATTAATTTGTAGTAAAACAAACATGTTCCTTGGTGTACAACCACTTACGGTTTGAAGGGAATTTACAAGAAGTTCTGAATATAAGCGTGTAATAAGTACATCTTTGCCATGCCCCGGTTTAACAAATAATGCAGCTATAAGTTTACATTAACCTGGAAATTATCACCGACCCCCAACCCCCGCACCACCCACCCCTTTCCCATGTTCTGTCAGTCCTGGCCATTGAGCGTGGTAACTTGGCAGTACGTTTCCTAAAATGGCGTCTTTTCCTCTGCAAGCTTGTGCATTAGAAACAGATGCTACATAACTCGCAGATCAAGCTTTTTGTGGTTTGGACTGAACATTAGTAGGGGCATTCTTCCCATCGGAGCTTACACACAGTGAGGCAGTTAGGCGGAACATCTCAGCAGTGGGCGCCCGGCTGTGGAGTGAAATGCCAGCAGATATGGGATGATTTATTATTCTGAATCTCAGTGCTGAGCACTGACATAAAGTACAACAAATCCATTCTCATCAGGGGCAGCCCTCCAAAGGCGAGCTCTGCAGGCAATTAGTTGGAGCTCTGAGCATGCCACTGCAGACGATATGCTGCGCGCAGAGGCCCTCATCAGCCCCTTTGTTCATTAGCTCTTGAATCGGCCTGTTGTAGGTTTTATGGGCTCCCTGTCACTGGCGGGCGCACTAATGACTGATGAAGAAATGAAAATAAGGAATTTGTAAGATGGAAACTAATACAAATAGGGCAGCCTTAGAAGAGTTACCAGTGAAGAGTTATTAAGTTTCTGTATATTAGCTACTAAAGACTGTTCTTTCTGCTTTCTTCCATGAAACGCAAGCGCTGTTTCTACAAGGGGAGATGAGAAAGAGCTCTTCACATCTTAGATTTCAATCTATTGATTGGAAAGGAGTATAACTACCTCATTCTAATGCATGCTTAGGGAACAGGATCTCAATACATTACCAGTAACGCACACCAATGCGAGAGTTTGTGAAGAAAAGGGCCCCAATTGTGTAGCTAATGAGAAGTTTATTGAAACTAGTGTCTCTCAAGAGAAGCTTGGAATGTGTAGGGCCTTGATTGGCTGAGACTGATGCTAGGCTTGGTGGGTGTGAGATTATAACCCCACAGATGGGAGAGCGTTGCTCTACCTGCCAGTGATTCTTTTCTTTTAAGTTCCTCCACCCTCTTAGTTTTCTAAATATAGCACATTTATATAGTCAGTAGGTATCGGAAAAATCTTGCATGAAGTCAGCACTCCAGAACATTCATTGAACACCCATTTTCCAAAGCCACTCTGTAGAAGTGTATGAAATGCACTTTCAAAGTATGGATTTGATATGAGCCCAAATGGGTCAGGCAAAGCAAAGGCTTATGCGTTGCCCCACTGCCTAAGGCAATTCAGGGATACACTAGAGTAGAGGCAGTGCACAGCATCTGTGACTTACAAAGGACCTTATGCCCTTCATCAAAGTTCATAGAATCAGCCTTACAGAGATAGAAATGTGGAGAGGCCACAGTTCTGCCAACGTGCCTCTGCCCCCTGCCTAGGGCTCTTTATGTAATAATGTGAAAGGTCATTGAGCACAGGACACTCATGCACCTAGTAGACAAAATCCAATATGGAGTAAAATATGGTCCTCCAAAGGTTTCTTTTAAGGACATAAGGGCATGTGTGCCTGCAGCCAATGATACAAAAACACGTAAAACATGTATGTGCTTCACATTGAACAAGCATACAAATCTTTCTCACCTTTTTTTGTGTTGAAGACAGTGGAGGGAAGACTAGAGGAAGAATGTTTACTGTGCTGTGTGAATTCCAGGTTTTGAAACATTTTTTCCACAGCTGGATAAATCAGAAACACTTACTAATTTGCCATCTTAATTTCGCATTTGACAGCTGGCACTTACACCTATACAGTACATTAACGAGCTGTTGATTAACACACCTGCAAAGCAAACCCTAAATCTGCTGTTGGGTGCTTTTTCAGATATTCCAGCTGGAGAAAGCTACCGATTTCACCAACAGGGTGAAACTTCCCAGATGTTCGTTGGGCCACGTAATGGCTCCTTTTCCCAGTAATTAAAGATGCTCTGCTATCGCACTGGGCGGCACACATGGTTGTATATCATGTCTGAGCTCCCAAGCTGCCATGTTTACTTCTCGCCCACACTCTTCCACGGTTAACAGTGGGGCCGGTGCCTGAATATATCGAACAGGCTGCTAGCTCAGCAAGCAAGGGCTTTCTGACTTCAGACTGCAATCAATCTACATGGATAATGAGTCTAGAAGCAGAGATAACTGCTGGGTCTGGCACAAGGAAACTCACACGGCAGGCAAGCCCCCCTGTGTTTAACCTGTTGGTGGTTACTCCACAGTACTAATTATATCGAAAGGTATAGAACGGATATAGATTGTTATTTATGAAGACTAGCATCATAAACTCCAAGCAATATCCTATCTGTTGCTTCTAACACAAGGCAGCTCACATGCAGCTCCTTAATAGATGTTAAGGATTTGAAGCTCTACTGCTTTATTATTCAATGTGTTTCAATTCTTGGTTTCACGTTGCCAACTATTAGATTTACTTTTGATCCCTGATTACCTAGTTGAGGCAACACATTACTCATGCCCTGGAAAAAAATAACACAGGATGATGTCAGCACTAACAGAATCTATTTCATGTACAGCCCAGAGTTAAAGAGAAAGTCCACATGCAGGGACCTGAATGCCTGCCAACATTCAATTGTGAAATTATATTAAAGCAAGATGTTGGAAGTCTTAAAACCACTCTCCAACCCTAGGTATTTCACTCACCAGGCCAAACCTGAAGGCTATTCTAAAGCTATTGCTGAATCAGAGAGTGAACAAAATGTGTTATTTATAGCAGCCACACACTTTGCAAAGCGTCTTTTGCCACCCATCATCTTAACAATGCTAAACAACATTGGCATCTCTAGCTCACACTACAAAACCACGTCTGTTCCTCACATGAAAATGTCATAAGAAACATCCTTTTTTACAGGCGTTCGTATTCAATCTATAAAACAGCGACGTCAAAAGAGGAGTGTGGTTCAGTAAATTCCAGTTATAACATTTGCAATCCCCCCTTCCAAATTTGGCTTAGAGGGACATACATGAGTTTGACTATGTTGAAATTAAGTACCAGATGAATGGCTGTATTTGTTATTGGGTATGCGTTCATCAGTTCTTTCACTTTGACTCGTAAGAATAAAGCTGCTCATTTTAGATTGCACTTAAAGATTGGTGAGAATCGATAACCCGAGTTAAGTTACAGCATATTTGTATAGCAGGCAGATAGATGAATATTTCCTGTGTTGCAAAAGTAAAGAAATGCTAGTCATCAGATAATAACGTCTCGGTGCCAAATTTAAAAATGCTCAAAAACATAGATGGTCTATGTTAAGTTAACTTGCACATTTGCAAAATGCCCACTTCACCTCGAGCAAGAAAACTGCTGGAAAATGTGTGTGCACCCAGATTGGTGTTATGTACTAAATTTCTTTATTTGTCAGCATCTCTCGTCCATGATCCCTGAGGCTAAAAAACATGTATGCTTGTTAATAAGTGAGATTGTCACATTCTCTCAAGGCAAATATTCAAGGGAAATGTGCAACCTCGACATGGCATACTGTGCAACAAGAAAAAACATGCTCACAACTAGGTCTGCCACTTAACTGGTAGTCAAACAGACTAGAATGTTTTTTAAAGTTTACTAAAACACCCTATAGCCATATGGTATGTCATTTTCTTAATGTGTGGTTGTTATTCCTCACTTTCGTTATCACTCATATTCCCGTCTTCTCTGACCTTATTATGTTTGCATATCTTCTTTGATTCAATGAAACATTCTGAAAGCTGAATTATGTAGGTGTCTCTCTTATACTCCAGAGCTTTAAAATATAATATATTTAAGGTGCAGTGGCAGCTGGTGGACTTTGGAAGGGGTGGCACCCCTCAAAGCCCAAAAACACTCTCCAGCACCCGGCCTCGGCCTTGCCAATCCCCAGGTTGAACACCTTCACAGGCTTTCAAATCACATTCACGCAGAGATACATTTAAGCACATGCTGAGGCATGCAAGCAAACATACAAACACACACAGTCGCAGACACTGACATATGCATGCACTCCCCAGCACACAAACACACGCTCAGGCTGCTAATAACAGGACAGTCTTCAACATGAGCATACATGCTTTTAGTCTGCAGCACAGCCCTATGAAGCATTCCAAAGGAAGAAGCTCCCACACAATTAGAAGTCGGAAAAGTGTAGAAGGTACTTAGCTAAACAATTTTCTCTGTTCCAGATTCTAATAAGACAAGAGGGCATGTGATTGACAAGCCCTGAGGCTCCAGTACCTCCTCAACCACATTTCTCATCCTAAAACTTATTTGCATGATGTTTTCCACCTCTACCCACGCCCATGTTCCTTAGCCAGAACCAATAAAAAAAGGCTCCGTGCTAAAACCCTCACCCACCCTTTGCTAATCTCCATTCACCTTCCACCATCCTGGTGGTAAAGGGTATGGACCCCAGAAAACCTCCTGCTTTCTTCATCTGCTCCAAGATACATATGTGGTCTTTTGAACCTTTTCCAAAAGGTAAGCCCTAGGAGGCTGGACTTCTTGGGGATGGGTTTCTTGGCTCCAGCTTTTTTGTTCACTCCCTGGGAGTAGGTACTGGGCTGGACACTGTGCCTGGAGTTCGGGTTCTGTCACTGGCTGTGTCCCTAGTACATGGGTTGGGTATAAATTAAAGAGGATAAAATGGTCATGTTTTCGGATGTTGTGGAGGCAAATGTTAATTCTGATGGTTGCTCTCCCATTTTTCTTTCTTCTTGGAGGGCTTCCTCCTGCTGATGTTTGCCTTTTTCATCTAGAAGGTTATTGTCTTTCTTTTTCAGGCACTTGGGGTTCTCTGGGGCCTTATAATGGGCTCTGCTCCTTCTCCCTTTCAGTTAATCATGGAACACAGGAAGCAGACAGCTAAGCAGCATCATTGCTCCAGTGCTACTCAGGAGGGGGAGAAGATGCACATATATGAGGCTGATCTCCCTAGGTCATCCTCTCAGAGGTTCAGACTTTCTGATGATCAATTCCATCTCCTGCTGTCTTCCCTGTCTGAGGAATTTCAGAGGTCTAAGGACGCTGGGGGATCTTGTTACTTTCCTTCTTCTCCCACGTCTTCTGTTTCTTCGTTGGTAGTGTCTTCCCACTCCTGTTCTTCTTCGTGGCCTTCTCCAGAGTATGATGAGGAGGAGGATTCTCCAGTTGCTGAAGCTGTGCCCAGGTCCAAATTCCTTCAGAAGTCAGATATTTTGGCCCTCTTTAGGTATCTGAAGATCCATGTTGAGGATGACTTCCCAGGTCCTAGTTTAGGTCTTTTTCAACAGCTTTATTATCACACTCATAATTGCTTGGCCGTCAACAAGAAAGTGTTGCATCTTCTTCTTTGTGAATGGAATGATCCTGAGAAGATGGATCCGCCCAAGTTCTTGACTCACCCCTATCCTCTGGGAGATGTGAAGTTTCTGTCCTCACTCAAAATCCATCCCCTGCTTTCTCATTTGGCTGTCTGCCCTTCTATTGTATCTGATGAGGACCCAATTTCTGATTTTGTTGATCGCAGGGTGGGGACTTTTTTGGAGAAATGCTTTTCAGGTTGGAATCTGGCTCTCTGTGCCGCCACTTATGCAGTCTACGCCTCTCAGTCCCTAGCTAAGGACTTTCAGTCTTTGACTATGGCAATCCAGGATGGGGTTGAGTGTTCATCGCTGTATTCTAATATGGAGACTCAAGCCTCCAAAGTTTTTGTTAGTTGTTTCCTGTGATGTTTGGAAGGCTTCGGCTTCTGCCATGGCTTCTTCAGTTTCTGCTCATCGCCATGTGTACTTCAGATACTATAAGGTGGAGTCTGCTCAGAAATCAGGTTTGTTGCATATGTCCTTCACTGGCAGCCACCTCTTTAGGGATGACCTGGAGGCTATACTCCACAAGGCATTTTTTATTTTCAGAAACGAGCTGACTCCTCCTGGAGAGTGCCATGTAGGAAGCGCTCTCGGGATTTCTGAGGGCATTTTCAAGGCAAGCCCAAACAGTGTTGCTCTACGCCTGATCACCAGTTCTCCAAACCTCAGCCTCTGCCTGCGCCCAAAAAGAGGGAAGCGTTTCTGACTATTCTGCCCTCCCGGTGGAAGGTTTCCTTTCCTTTTTCCTTCCAACTTGGCAAAAATATGCTTCAGATGACTGGGTGTTCCAGTTTGTATCAGAAGGCTACTCCATCGATTTCGACAGCTCTCCTCCCCGGTCAGGCCTGGTGGAGTCTCTCTCGGTGGCCTCAGACTTTCCAGTTCTTTCTTAGGAGAATATGGCCCTCGTCCAAGAAAGTGCTGTGGCACCAGTTTCGGCAGGTCAGCAGGGGGAGGGTTTCTACCCTCCAGTCTTCCTGGTCCCGAAGCCTGCGGGGAAGGTCAGACTCATTTTCAATCTGAAACGTCTGAATGTCTTCCTGAAGAAGCCTCATTTCAAGATGGACACATTACAATGCATCATCCCTCTCATCCGCCCAGGAGAATGGCTGGCCTTCTTGGACTTAATGGATGCATATATGCACTTTCCCTTTTCTCAGCCTCATCAATGGTTTCTTCGCTTTTGTGTGGGTGGCCTCCACTGACAGTTCAGGGTCCTTCCCTTCAGCCTTGCTGCCTCTCCCAAGATGGTCATCAAGGTCTTGACCCTCTTGGTGGCCTAGCTTCATGGTTTGGGGGTGATGGCTCATTCCTCCCTGGACGATTGGCTTCTCCATCATCTGGTGCTGTCTGTTCTTCAGTCCCAGATTATGCTTGTGTGCCAGACTCTGGAGGGCTTTGGCCTTCTTGTGAATTAGGAGAAGTCACATCTTACCCCCAGACAGGATCTACAGTCATCAGGGTTCATTTCCAGATGATTGTGGGCATAGTCAGTCTTCCTCCGGAGAGAGCGCAGGTATTGCAGGATCTGTTGCTTACCCTAGGCCAGGGTGATGTGGTAACCGCTCGGACCAGGCTGCATCTTCAGGGTCACATGGTATGTATTTGGTACTGCTCTTGGTTGACTCCTACTGCTTTCTGCTATGGCCACTAATTTGTCTTCATTTTTCTTTTTCATTTTAACTTTGGATGATCTCTCTATTCAGGGGATATGGCCACCCTAGGAGAGCAGGCCTTCTTTGAACTGGGGGGAGTTGAAGGCAATTTCTCTGGCCCTCCTCCATTTTTCTCACTTGATCTCCCAGCATGCGGTTATGGTGAGGTCTGACAATAGTGTTGCCAAGTCCTACAGCAACAAGCAATCAAGAACAGAGTCTCTGTTTCTGACCTCCCTCTCCTTTCAGGTGGTGAGTTGGGCAGACACTCATCTCTTGTCCCTCTCTGCCACATATATTCAAAGGAATGACAACATGCAAGCAGGCAGACAGGCTCAGCAGTGTTTCCTTCTTCCCTCAAATTTTGTTTGCCTCCTTATAATTTTGGCCATCTGTGGCTGCATTGCGGCACTCCTCAGGTCGACCTGTTTGCCTCTGCTCAGAATTCCCTGCTTCCCAGGTTTTTTTTCCAAGTCCCTGAAACCAGGATGTTGGGGAGTGGATACTCTGTCCTGGCCCTGGACCCCTTGCTTCAGTATGCCTTTCCTCCGTTTTCATTTATTCCTGAACTTTTGGCCAGGCTTCAGAGGGATGAAGTGTGTCTTTTTCTGGTCGCTCCCTTTTGGCCCTGGATGGGTTAATTTCCTTTATTGACACTGATTGCAGCAGCACCAGGATGGATCCTCCTGTGCAGACCATGTCTTCTTTTGGATGTGTCTGATGGTATGGCTCTTCAAAGGAGGGGTTTCATGTTGCAGGGTCTGTCCTCTCTTGTAGCGGTCTATATCCATCACTCTAGAAGAGGGTCTACAAGGAAGGGTCATCATTGGTCTTCCTTTTTCAAGTGGTGCAGGGGCAGATCTCTAGGTCCTGCCACTTGTCCATCCTCCTGGGTCCTTTAGTTTCTACAGAAGGGCTTACAGAACGGCTTGGTGGTTTCTACTTTGTGAGTGAAATGGGCTGTGATTTGGGCAATTTGCTCTCTTTTTGGTGTGCCTGAACTGCTTTCTTTGTGTTCTTGCCTTCTTAAAGACTTTTCCTTGCTCAAACCTCGTACTAGGTCAGAGGCACCTTCTTGAGTTCTGCCTTTGGTGCTTTGGGCCTTACAGTCTTCGCCTATTGAGCCCTCGGAAAGTGTGAGTTTGAAGTTCCTTTCCTTTAAGTTTTTTTCCTGGCTTCCATCAGTTCTGCACAGAGGTTGGGTGAGCTGGGGGCTTAATCGTTTAGGCCTCTTTATTTGCAGGTGTTCTCTGACAGGCTTGTCCTCTAGTTAGGCTCTAGGTTCCTTCCCAAAGTGGTTTCCTCTTTTCACCAGCACCAAGAAATAACTTTGCCCTCTTTTTTTTACCAGAACCCACTACTCCTGAGGAGGAAGCTTTATATTCTTTGGATGTGTTATGGGCTGTGAAGATCAATTTGTCTCGCACCATCGACTTTCGTCATTGTGAGAGCATGTTTGTGAACTTTGTTGTTTTTCATTATGGGTTCAAGGCTCTTACGCCCCCTTTTGATTAGGTGGATAAGGTCCTTGATTTTCCTGGCCTATGACTCACAACATGCATGTCTGTCGGGTGGTTCCAGGGGCTGTCTACCAGTGGCATGGCAGCTTCCTGGGTGGGGGCTCAGGGTGTTTCCATTTTAGACATTTTCCAGGCAGGCACTTGGGCTTTTCCCTGTAACCTTGTTTCACATCACAAGTTGGACGTGAGTAATTCCTTGGCCTTCAGGTCTAGTGTTTTGCCTGCTGTTTCTAAATAAGTGACTTTGGCTCCTGTATGATACCTTTGTGGTTTGCAATAAATTTGATTACGCAGTGACCAAGAGCCTGTGGCATACTTCTTCAGAGGGATTCAGATTGTTATGTTTTTGCTTTGGTATATCCTCATGTAAGTAAGTACTGCAATGAGAAATCGGGTTGAGGTGGTAATGATTCCATTACTTTCCGGTAATCTTCATTACTCTGAATACCCTACTTCTCGTACCAATGCTTACATCCTGCCCTCTCAGTCCCTTCCCGGATTACAACCTGACCCCTGGTTCTCTGGCTAGAGGACATACAGGAGGTTTTCTAGGCTCTGTGCACTTTTATCAACAGGATGGTGGAATGTGATTAGGAAAGGTTGGGTATAGTTTTAGTATTGAGCCTTTTTTAATTGGTTCTGGCTAAGGCACATGGGCCTGGGTAGAGGTGGAAAATTTCATGTAAGTGAGCATTGGTACATGAATAGGGTATTTGGAGTAATGAAGATTACTTGTAAGTAATGGAATCATTATCTGACATGCTGTACTGCCTGACGCAAGTGCAACATGTCAGAGATGTATTATGTCTTTGTAAGTCTGGGCTGTAACCGCCTCCACTTCACACATGTGCAGTACAGCTAGGGGAGCCCTCTTCTGCTGGCAAGGTAATATTACAGCTTTTACATGAGAACAAATGTTCCCTGAGATCATTTGTTTGCATGTAAAAGCTGTAACATGCTGAGCAATAGTGGCAGAGAGAGGCAGAAGGTCGGCACCCCGAAGCCCCTAATGGACATCCGCCACGATAAAGTGTTATGTATTCATTCTTCCCAAAAAATATAACTCTCACAAATTTCAGTGGAACATAGAGAGTGAAAGCATTCTTGTTGTGGTTAGAATTGTGTTTGCTTAGCACAGACAGATCACCCAAGGTGTGCAGTGTTTTTATCTCATGATGAGTTAAAAGTTTGGTGTTTTTTATGAGGACATTGGTAACACTGGTGGTGGTGCTGCAACTTCAGCAAAGGGAATATGTTCATGATGTCCTTAAATAAAGAACATGTTGTGAACATCTCTCAAACATTCACAATGTAATGATCCTTTCCTGCACTGCATTACATTAGACACACACTTATTTAACTCATTTGTTCCATTTTGATGCACCCTTTCATCTGGGCACAAGATATCACTGGGTTTCCCTGATTTCCAGTGTTCTAATGCTAGTCTTAAAAACTGGAAAGCTTCCATTGAACTCGGATGTAAAACCGAGGTCGCTTATGCTGTAATTTCAGTTACTAGACTACTAACATGCAGGAAGGAAAGACAATGAAGTAACCTCTCACAAGTGCAGCTTCACTAAGAAAAGTGAATCATGAAAAGATCACTTCTGTCCTCTTTCACTCACACCGTCCCCACTGAGCACCTAGGAGAAATTATAGTAAATGTTTCTCTACTCAGCTTCTTGGGTGAGGTCTTGCACTTGACCAATGCAAAGATTCCACCTAATCTTGCACACTCAGTACCAGAGATGCCCAATCCTACAGCTTTACTCTTCTATTGAGCCAGAAGCAAAGTGTGGAGAGAAGGTGACAGTTTCAATGCATTTCTGCATCAAAGTCTACAATCTGCTGCAGGAAAAGTTCCCTCAGCAAGATCTCCCTAGGGTTGCACCACTGATTAAAGCGTGCATCAGAAAAGCTCTGCTTCACATGAAGATGAGCGGTCTATTTGACATCTCTCCGCAAACGAGATGTGTTATGGAAGCTGGGCTTGCTCTGGTTTCTTTCCTTTCCCACTGGTTTAACTAGGGTGGTCGGGTGGAGGGGAAGAAAGTCGTGATTGTCCATTGCTTGGTGGTGTGAGCGCTGGTAAGAATCTGAAGTGTGCGTTAAATCATTTATAAAGTGTACACCACAGAGCAAAGCGATCTGATCAGGTGTATTATTGTTGTACGCTGTGTCGTCATTGATGGCATCTGTGGTAAATATATTAAGCCACTGAGAAGTTTTGTGACACAGAACAAGAGAATTTGTAAACTGTGTGTGTGTTAAAACTGCAGTTCTCCTTTCCAAAATAATGCTGCCAGTGACGGTCCGTTTCTCAAAGTGTATTGGTCACAGTTGTTTTAACCGAAAATTGCATAAACTGTGACTCCGCCAGCCAGTAGCGCTTAGGACAGGATCCCTCATGTATAAGTACACTGCCACAGTCACGTTTGTGTGTTTTTTGTCAACTTCTTTACTTCATTAAATGGCAATTATCCATTTGAGTTTATCTGAGGAGCATACATGAATTCATTCAAATTACTTGCATGCGAAATTCAACGAGCAGAACGTTCATTCTTGCCCTAATTCGCTTTGTTGCCAGTTTGTCAGTGTACAAGTCTCACCATCTCATCTAACCTTATCATTCTTTGCACGCCTCTGCCTCAAAGCGTGCAGCGCAGATTAATGTGCTGGAGTACACACCATCAGTTTTGCAGTCTGTTAGTGCGGCCCTTGTGCGGACTGCGGTGAGATGCATTGCGCAGTTTCATTTTCGGATATTGTTCTCGCGTAGCAGCCATTTAAAATCTCTGTTCAAAGTCTTAATGTCTTGAGTTAATTGCTCATAAACCCAGGTACTACCGCCTCTCAGTGAATTATAAAGGCACACTGAAATAAACGAGCCGCAATGTTCTCGATTCAGAGACATGAAAATGTCGGTTTAGGCAGCGTGCGGCTGGATGCGCATTACTTTCTCTTCCCATAGCTGCACGCGGCGTCCAGCACATTTTCTGAGTTGCAGAATACAGTAGGTCAAAGCTGCTGCATTTGGTTAATGCGGTGAATCAGAAACACGCTATAAAAATGGATCCCACGCTTAGAAAACAGTGCACAATTTGTCCAATGGACTGACGCTGAATTCTCTTCTGCGGTAAATCAGGAAAAGCCAGAGGCATCCCCCGTGCTGAATTGTATAAATAGCCTAGGGACCATTTTAATGCCCCCCCCCCGCCTCCCCCCCGTATTAAAGTGTGTGCACAGTAGAGTGTGTCTTGCAGCCTTGGCTTCAACAATAATAATGATTAGGGGGATCATTTATTTCATCAGAAGTGCTTTGTATTCTGCTTTGAACAAAAGACCAATGATTTTGAAAGTGAGGGTCTATTCTTCTCTTTCAATGTGGACTTTCATTCGCGGCCGGGTGGCCTCGGTGTGAATGGAGCCGCCACGTTACCTCTGTCGCGGTTATCTTCGCCCCTCGAGGGAACACTGCAGGTGCATCACAGTGTGAAGAGCTAGCCCGCACTGAAAGACCTTTTCAACCAATCTGCGCGGAGTTTCAGGCTGTTTCCCAGCTCAAACTTTCACTAGAGCTTGCAATTTAAGGTTTGTTTTTATATTGCGCTCTCTCGTCAGTGCCATGTTGGCCATCGCCTTTAATCAAGTTTCCGACCATCCAGCCTAAAATCCTGTGCTTTTCGGAAGTGCCAGAAGCCACCTCTCGCTGGTGGGAGCGAGCTCGAGGTGGTGACTTGAAAGATCGATTTGTTTCGATTTGTAAACAATTGGTGCTGGTACTCTGATACCCTACCCTCTACATTCAGCTCCTATTTGTTTAGCCATTAATGTATCTCTTTCTAGTTTTTTGTTGACACCCCAGCAGTTTCTAATCTGCTTTAGTGCACTTTATAGGGGGAAGTTGGGAATTTAAAGGCAGGAAGACCAGGAAAGAGTCAACAGCACCCATTAATGGAACTTATGTTGCTGTGAGGAGAGGCCGGTAACCATTTTTATGTGATGCACCCAATAATACTGCTACCTGGTGCCATGCAACTCAGTGCATTCCTAATGAAATCATGTTGGTGTGTATCTCTGACATTAGACCAAACTAAAATATTGAAACAATGCCCCACTATTCAGTTGTTGATTATTGATGAACCCATTTCCATGGTTCTTACACTTGTGAGAAAACAATAAATATAAAAACATTGAAACACAAGACTCACAGGTCAAAGTAATGTAAAAGTAAGTCTGCCCCAACAGTTCATATCATGACTACACATCTTTACTGGTTGTCTTGTCCAGTCTCTGGCACATGCTACTGGGCAAGGGTCTGCTCTGAAGAGAAACTGTGGAGGAGGGTTTTGATTCAGTATCAGAGGAATTGGAAAACATTTGAAAAAGTTGCACCTTTTCAGGTCTGAAGTTAGCCAAGATCTTTTGTTTTATATATATTCTACATACTGACATACAGGGGATTTCACTTGGCACTCTTAATCAAATGGCCTTGGCATTGTCATTCTCAATATGCTTCTGCACACCACAACATACTTCAGCTGTTGGCTGACCTGACTATGAATTACGTATTGTGCCCTTGCACAATGCGCACATCCAAACAATAATTTGTTCCCTTCACTGCCAGGGACTGTAGATCCAGAGTGTGTTTTCACATCAGATGATATATATTTTGGCTTAAAGACAATACGTGTTTTCGTACAATGTTTGCCTTCATAAAAAAACCATCCACAGACAAAATAAGCATTAGCAAAGCCAGCAAGTCAGTAGCCAACCCACAAAAATTGGTTTCTCCAATGCTAATTGATTATTTACATCGAACTCTAGTTCATGTGTCTGCGTTTAAAAAGGCGCGCAGCAGCTTGCAGTATGGCCTTTTTATCACACCACATTATTTAGTCACACCTGCTCTTCTGTTCTCCTTATGCAGTCAGTATTGACTGATCTGCAGCATTGTTTCTTCTTCTTCTTTCTCCAATTGATCTTTGCATGACCGAACTGACTCCCTCTCCACTCTACATATCCTGCTTTTGTCTTTGATTAAATTATTTGCTCAGAGCTTTTAGTATAGCTAGATTTTTCTTTTTCATCCCTGATGATTGAATTCCTTGCTACACCTGTTTTCACACTTCTGCACACTGCAAAGATCTGACCACCCACATGTGTCTCATACTCCTTTGAAAGCAACATCCGCTACCTTCTCTTTTATGTCACACTCCTTGCAATGTGAGTGCCTGAATCTCCCAAGTTTTTCGGCAGTGCTGTGTTGTTTGTGAAAGGAAGGACAACAGATATTACATTTTCAATATGATGAAGTCTTGTCTACTGGAGAGAACATTCTGTTCTTATTTCACAGTGTCACTTCAGTACTTTCCTATAGGTCGATGTTATACATCTGTAAAGATATGCAAGATGGTGTAAAAATATATTTTCAGAGTAAAAAATGATCTCAATTTGCACTCCTCGTGGTGAGAGGTTATGGGGTCATAATCTGTTGCATTGTAGGATTATTTTACTGTGCTCATCAGCCGATTTTAAATGAAGCATAATCTATCCATAGTGTAATGAATTAGTACAGATAGAAATCTGGGTGGCATATGGACCTTTAACTGAACCAAAATTATTTATATTACCAAAAAGAATATTGCCAGTAACTCTTATGCCGTGACAAGCTATTCCCTTTCATCTTCTCTGTTTTTCAGCCGTACTACCTAGTACGTGAGCAGTTTCTTCCAGTGGTACAATTTTGCTCTTATCTCTCCTTCATCTTGGTAGGTGTTCCTTACCTATTGTTGCAATTCTTAAGAACAAAGAACATTTCTCCTCTATCTTTAAATTAGCTCCTGAAATTCCTTTCAGCCAGCATATATAACCCTATTATTTTGTCTGTTTTGTCAAGAAGTTGTTAAACACATTACTTTGCTTCGAACCAAACAGTTGTTTCCAGTTGACCACACAACAATACTTCTTCTCGCTGTTAATGTTAACCTAACACTACTTTCCTGTGCTAATATCACTTTAAACTATTCTATCACTGCTATATTTGAATAATCGAGAGGTACTGCATTTCTAAATTTGTGAATATATTCTTGGTTTAGGAAAACACAAATTGTAAGTGATTTTACCTTATACATCAGGCATTTCATATCACAGATAGGAAGGTTTATTGCACAAGTAGTCAGTTAAACTAGAAATCATGAAAGTGAGCTAATAGGATTTTTATGGTTGGCTCACAATTGAGTGGCTTTAAACAAGCATAATGTTTAATGTTGCCAAACTCTCTGTAAATTATGCAGAATTGCCTTCACTGCCTGTATCGAGTCAGCCATAAAAGGATCTTAATATGTCAAAGGGATTAAGAGGGAGGACCTTCTGGATCACTGATGACAAATCACATTTGTTAATCAGTTGTTCAGGACCTTACAAGCCTCTCCCGTTTATTAAAGAATTGAAAATAGCCTCTAGGTAGCCATCTGTCTCAGACATATGCATATGTACATTCAGTAATGTACACAGATGCACAGACACACAAACACACAAGCACATTTGTTGATTGGTACAGTGTAATGGTGTTGTTCTCTCTGACACCAAGGGAGAGATTATGTTCCAATATGCTAGAGACAATTGTACAGTATGCAGCTTGCCATTAGTGTGGCCTCTTAGTGCTTTATGAAATTTGTGGAGCCCACCATGTGTTTCTGACAATCACGTTTGTATATTATGGTCATATTGTCAGTGGTTAGTGAATTAGTGTATGTTTTTGGTTTTAGAGTTGTGTGGCTAGAGGGGACGTCTAATATTTAGCATATGTTTTAGGTGACAGGATGCACAGTGCCAACAGCTAAGGTGGTGTCTTAAGAGGAAGGTTGTGACATAGCATGGTGAAAGCTGTTGTTGTGATCCATTTTATCGCCCAATGTATAACATTTACAAACTCTGTTGGATTTCCATGATAAGTTATGTCAAATGTGAAAATTCAGAATCTTTGTGTATGGTGTATATTGTTGGTAGGTATTGGACCCCCGTGGATGCTTACTAAAAGCATTTCTCAGACTAACTGGATTCATATTATAGCTTCTATCTTCTGTGTCGGATGTTGAAGTGTAGTGTATCTTGTTGATCACCATAGCCCAGTGTTGGATGTTTATGTGTAGTGAGTGTATCTTGTCGGTCATCGTAGTCCAGTAAGCATCCATGTCTTTACCATCCATCCCTTAGTAATGCAGAGCTCAGAAGGAAGGAGTTTATTTCCAAAAATGTTGTTAGACAAAAATGGGGAAGCAGAACTACAGTGAGTAGGTTTGGCCAGTCAGTGAGTCTGTGTTATTTGACCCGCATCAAGGAGGAGGACGGGTAAGAGGTTGGTTATAGGAATCTCACATAAAATGCTACATTTCTTATTCCTGTTTGTGAGACTACATCGAGCTAATGAGTTATGTTGTTGTAACAAAGGTCCTTCTTATAGAAAGTGAAGTTTGGTTGCATCAGGATTGGAAGAAGTATGGTACGGCTAGCAGACTTCAATCTCCCGAAGCAGATAATTTGCAATTGGATCAGTCCCATGTATATTAGTTAGGTACTTGCCGGTGTTTAAACTGTGATTTTCCACCAGATGACTGAAAGAGAAAAGGGAGAACAGCAAGCCAACTGGAAATGGAAATATATCATGTATAACAATATTTAAATTTGGGAATTATAGAAACTCTGGGAACCAGCCAGGCGTGGGGTGATTCTGGTGCAACCCCTCTACCACAGTATGGGCCTGCCAACTAGCATAACCAGTGAGTTTGTTACTGTTAGACTTTTCATCCTTGGTGTGGTCTCCCTTAACATCTTGCCTCTGTTTCCCAGGTTGTTGATGTGTGCTGGACTCTGATTGTGCTGTTTTTGCTACTCTGGGAACTTTACCACTGCTAACCAGTGCTAAAGTGCAAGTACTCCTTTACAAAATGTGTATGTGATTGGCTTATCCATGATTGGCATATTTGATTTACTAGTAAGTCCCTAGTAAAGTACACTATAGATGCCCAGGGCCTGTAAATCAAATGCTACTGGTGGGGCTGCAGCACTGGTTGTGCCACCCACATAAGTAGCTCTGTAATCATGTCTCAGACCTGCCACTGCAGTGTCTGTGTGTGCAGTTTTAAACTGTAAATTCGACTTGGCAAGTGTACCCACTTGCCAGCCCTAAACCTTCCTGTTTCTTACATGTAAGGCACCCCTAAGGTAGGCCCCAGGTAGCCCCAAGGGCACGGTGCAGTGTATGGTTAAGGTAGGACATATACTAATGTGTTTTATATGTCACTGTTGCAAGGCCTATCCCTCTCATAGGTTAACATGGGGGCTGCCTTTAAATATGATTAAAGCGTAGATTCCCTTTGGGAGCGGATAGGCATGTGGAGTTTGGGGTCTCTGAGCTCACAATTTAAACATACATCTTTTAGTAAAGTTGATTTTAAGATTGTGTGTTTGAAAATGCCACTTTTAGAAAGTGAGAATTTTCATGCTTATACCATTTCTGTGACTCTGCCTGTTTGGGGATTTCCTGTCTGGGTCAGTTTGACCGTTGGGCTGGTTGCACATCACACTAGACAGTGACACAAAGAAAGCTGGGGTGTAGTCTGCATTTCCTGATGAGCCATCTGTGCTAGGAGGGAGGGGAGGAGTGGTCACTCACACCTGAAAGGGCTGTGCCTGCCCTCACACAATGCAGTCTCCAACCCCTCGGTGAGTGTCTGGGGCTAGCCTGGGCAAGGCAGGATTTCACATTCAAGAGAGACTTTGCTTTGAAGTAGGCCTACTTCAAAGGAGAAAATGGGTATAAGAAGGGCACCCAAAACCACAGACTTTAGAACACTTCTGGAAACCAAGAGGAACCTCTGCCTGGAGAAGAGCTGAAGAGCTGAGGAAGAAGAGCTGTCCTGCCTGTGACTGTGCTTTGTGGAGCTATCCTGCAGTTGCTGCTTCTGCCTGTGCTAGAGGACAAAGACTGGACTTTGTGTTGTCTTCCTTCTTGTGAAGATCTCCAAGGGCATGATTTAGAGCTTGCCTCCTGTTATTTGGAGTCTCTGAGACAGCAAAGACTTCTCTCTGCCAGCACCTGGAGTCTCTGGAGAGACTCCTACTCTGCCAAGTGGTGCCCATCAAGTACCTGGGGCCCTGAAAGGAGAAGCTGGCAGCCTAAGAGGAAGAAATGAACGCACAGAAAGCCTTGCGGGGAAAAGATCGACGCAACTCTGATCTGCGGCTGAAAAATCGATGCGCCACCAGCTTCACTGCTGAAAATCGACATTCGCTTGCAACGCAACCTGAAGATCAATGCCCGGGGCTGGAGAAATGACGCACAGCATCACTGACAGACGCTGATGAGATCGCAACCCGCGCTGCATGGTTTTTGGATCATCGTGCGGCCGGATTTCTAACGCAAACACTGCTGGGTGTGTAAAAACAAAGCTAGGCCTGCCCGGATCTGAGAGTGCTGACCAGATCGACGCATCGCTCTCCTGTGAAGAAAAGACGTGCCCCGACCCAACGAAAGGAGAAATGATGCAAGGTCTCACTCGTGAGTGAAATCGACGCATCGCAAGCTGTTTTTGATGCACACTCGCCTGAGGGGGGATATCTTTGACGCGCCCAAGGTACATTTTCACACTAACAGTGTTGGTGTATGTTTAAAATTACATGAAGACACTTTTTGCATTTTCAGTGATAACTTGACTTGTGGATTTTTGTCATTTTGGTCTTGTTTTGTTTAGATAAATATTTCCTATTTTTCTAAACTTGTGTTGTGTCATTTTGTAGTGATTTCATTAAGTTACTGTGTGTGTTGGTACAAATACTTTACACCTAGCACTCTGAAGTTAAGCCTACTGCTCTTGCCAAGCTACCAAGGGGGTAAGCAGGGGTTAGCTGAGGGTGATTCTCTTTTACCCTGACTAGAGTGAGGCTCCTTGCTTGGACAGGGAGTAACCTGCCTGCCAACCAAAGACCCCATTTCTAACAGTTACACCCAAGGACCAGCAGCCATGTTTTACTGTATTGTCAAATCAGGTCCAGCATGTCCAGTGCTAAACTGGGTCCACAAACCTGTGTTAGCACCTTATCTGGTGTGAGGGGTTTATGTTTTGAATTCCCTGTCTGCTGGGCCACAGAATGATTATGGCAGAATATCCTGCTACTCTAGTGAGGTATAATATGTTTTGTAATAAAAACAGGGCACCATCCAGTAATAGATGTAACTATTACATTTTTCATAATATTTGAGACAGTGGTGGATGACAACTATTTTTGTCCTTTTCAAATAGTGTACCACTATGTCACTCAGCAAGGATGTGGGCGCTTGTGAGTCTTTTGTGATATCACGTCTGATGTTATTGATGACATCATCATGATGTAGTAGAAGGTATAGTTTCTATTCTGGTGACATCATTATGATGATTATCGATATGTAGTAGCAGAAGCCCTTGGTATGCAAATGTGAATAACCTATTAATCTTGGGCCGAGTCACAGAGCCATTTGCATGAACAAGTGACACTGACATACGAAAAAATGTGCCATCTTTGTCTTCAAATTGCAGACATTGATCATCAGAATCAGGAATTGTTGTATGTTTCGGTAGTAAATTTCACTGCGGAAAATATACCATATTCTTTGTTTCCCATGTTGTATGCGTATGTTGGGGTGGGTACTGGCAAGGTAGTTTACACTGAAAATTACCCAGCTTGTGTATTTTCTTCTCTGCGGACTATCCCTGGTGAGAACAGTTGTTGTCTCCTCTTGACAATACTTGGAGTTGTGTAAATTTGGCAAAAGAGCAAAAAAGCCCGGTCATAAACATTAATGTACCCAGTCCTATACATTTTTGTGATTTCAGTATTACTCTCATGTTTGGAATCCTCGTTTGAGAAAAAACATCTGAATAATGTCATTACTCGAAGGCAGGCCAACTGCTAATTCAACATACTCATATAAATTCAAGCGTTTCTGTGATGAACAATTGTGAACTCTTGCATGAACCTTTAAAGCGTCACAATTGCACCCTCAGGTGACTCCAGTCCTCTGAATTTGATATTTCTGGAGCTAAAACGTTGGCACCTCAGCAGACATTTCAATACCCACGACGTCGACTGGCTTCATATACTCCAGTAGCACATTTTTAGACACATTAACACTACAAAACGCACGTTCTCTTAAAAGTTATGAGCAGTTACACTAGCTGTTCTTTAAACTGAGTGCAGTATGTGTTTATTTGCATACATCTGGGCTCCCACTTGACTGTGTTTGTGCTGGTCCCTCGGTTTGAGTCCTCCGGCTGGATTAGAAACCGAGCTTTCCAAACACAGCAAGCTGTCTCCTTCCAACAGAGGCAGATTTACTGAGATTCTGTGCTGCTCATGCAAATAGAAGCAAGCTCTCGCTGAACAGAGCATCTTCAGAGCTGTATGCTGGGAACACGCACGAGGAACGACTCCTAATGCGGTGCCTGGGGGCGGACTGAAGATTAATTCCATGCAGGTGTTGTTACTGCTATAACAACACTGGGGGTCCTGCACAGGAGAGAATGAAAACGCACTTGGCTCATCGTTCCTGCGCAATCGCTTGTACTCAGGCAATTGATGGTTGGAGTTTGGAATACGTGATGGTTGGGCCCGCGCCACCAGTTCTCGGTGTAATTCATGCGTGGAATGGACAGGGAGGCTGTAGGTTGCTGGCATACCTCGGTTCTCATTAGTCAGGCTGACTGTATCTGACACTGGAGATTTCTACCCACCAGCATGAAGTCCACTTCCTCGGGCGCTGGCTGGAGTCCCAACAATATTTACATGAAGCACAATGAGCTCCTGTGTTTGTATTTCTGGCGAGGCCTGTGCTTCTGTCTCCGAAGTAAGCAGTGTGTTAAATAATTATCCTTCACGCCCCTTCCTGAGGGTTAGCAGACACAGTACTGCGGAAGGCAGCCCTCTGATACATATGTCTTTATTAGTGATGAGGCTAATTGTAATTTTTCGGTTAGAAACAAAGATGTATGCTCGATGTGGGTGTTCTGGTGTCACAATTAAAATAAATAACTGAGGAAATCTGTGAGGGTGGCAACCTTGAAGTGCCTCAGCAAGCAAATCCCAGTGGAGTTGGCTGAAGAATTTCTGACAACATAAATCAAGTGATAATTGCCTGGTTGCAGATGAATATCTTGGCAAATGTAATAACTCACGAGGAGTATGGACATAGCACAAGAGAAGGAGCTCCTTGCTGTCAGTAACATTAACCAAATCCAATAATAATACAGTAAGTGTTCATTTACAATAGAAGGAGCGATAGGAAAGATAAATCAATGAAAAACAATTCAGAGGCACAATGTGTTGGTGGTTGAAAAAACGTGAAACATTTATGTCCTAAACTGTAGAAATTTAAACATGCATATGACCAAAGTTGCAGTTTTTTTGTATTTATTTATTCAGGATATACTTTTAGTTCAGTGCTTAAATTGTGCTGGAGGTTGCTGGTGGTGTGTAATGGCACTCATTTGTTTGGGATCAGCACTGATGTTTCTTCATCAAATTCTCAGCACCAGGGAAAAAGGTCACACAGGGAGGGAAGAGGGGAAAGGAAAAGATAAGGAAACAGTGGCAAAGATCCCTGCTGCTGCTTCTTCTGTCACAAGATACTTTTTGGAAAATTACCCTCTCTGAAGGGTCCCACCAAACTTTTTACCTTAATCCTCCTCGTTTTCTGATGTCATTTTTGTTGGCTTTAGGACTCTGAGCACTTTACCGCTGCTAACTAGGGCTAAAGGGCATGTGCTCGCTCCCTAAAACATGACAATGTTTCCTCATACTCAGTTGGCATATTTAATTTACTTGTAAGTCTCTAGTAAAGTGCACTACATGTGCCCAGGGCTGGTAAATTAAATGCTACTAGTGGGTCTGCAGCACCAATTCTGCCACCCACATAAGTAGCCCCTTAACCACGTCTCAGGCATGCCATTGCAAGGCCTGTGTGTGCAGTTTCACTGCCACTTCAACTTGGCATTTAAAAATACTTGCCAAGCCTTAAACTCCCCTTTTATTATACATAAGTCACTCTAAGGTAGGCCCTAGGTAGGCCATAGGCAGGGTGCTTTATAAGTAAAAGGCAGGGCAAAAACGTGTAAGTTTGACATGTTCTGGTAGTGTAAATCTCCCAAAGTCATTTTTAACTATTGTGAAGCCTTCTCCTCTCATAGACCAGCATTGAAAATTCCCTTATACATTTAAGTGGTAATTTCTGATCTGAAAGGAGTGCTGTTGTCATGTTTGGCATGGTAGTCAGAACCCCTGCTTACTGGTGAAGTTGGATTTAACATTACTATTTTAGAAATGTCACTTTTATAAAGTAGGCAATTCTCTGCACTTACTGATCTCTGAGCCTTACAGCCTGGCTCCAATCCACGTCTGGTCTGTGCTGGTTGACAGCTTCCCTTGTGTATTCCACCCAGACAGCCATAAACACAGGACACTCAGCTACATCAGTATTCATCTGCATACTTATGGGTCTTCATGGGCAGGAAGGGTGGAGGGGACCTCCTTACACCTCCAAAGTGAGTTGATCCCACACAAAGGACTGATAACCCCCCACAGATCTCTTGGCAGGCAGGGCTGGGTTGAAAGGGGAACCAATGCACTTCCACACCACTCTTTGAAGTCAACTCCACTTCAAAGGAAAGTTTGTGTTTATATATTGGGTCTGTGACTGTTAAAATCAGACACTTCTGGACCTACAACTGCACTCTGTCAGAAGGACTGTGGTGCTGCCCAAAGGACTCAACTGGACTGTTTTTCTTTGAAGAACTGTTTTTCTGCTTGTTGCCCTGATGCCTGCTGTTCCCTGACTCTGCTGAAAGGACTCTGCTTTCCCTCAACAAGTGATCTCCAAGGGCTTGTTAGCTTGCCTCCTGTTCCCAAGTCTCAAGGACATCAAATAATTGAACCATCTTCACCTGGACTCTACAAGCTGTGAGTCTGCCCTGCCTTGTAAGTGGACCTAAAGTGTTCTACCTTCTGTGGTGTTATTTGGAACTGCTGCAATGCAACACAAAGCCTTGTAACATCTGTCTGCACAGCTGCCAGTCTCACCAGACTCAATGTCAGGCAGCGCAAAGCCCTGGTAAGCCTACCCTTGCTCCTGCCAGCCCATCAGAAATGATGCTCAGCAATGGGAAGCTCTGCAAAGCCTCCCCGCACAGCTGCCAGCCCATTGAAACTGATGCACTGTGACGCCAAGCCCTGCGAGGCCTCACTGCACAGCTCCCCAGAATCAATGCAAAGCAACACCAACACCCACAAAACCTGGAAGCAATGCCGGATGTTTCAAAGCATCAAAAAGCACCAGGATTTAAGGTATTATGTTCAGAAGGCCCAAGTGGGACCCCATAACTGGCCCACACTCCATTACGGTTGGCCTCAACTTGTGACATTGTCACATTCCCGTGCAACCAGATAACCACTGTTGGCACTTTGCTCTTCTATGTGCTGTTTTCGCCTTAATCTTTAAAATTGCATGTCTCATGATCTACATATTGGAATTTTGTCATCTTAGTCTTGTTTTATTTATAATCTGTTTTTCTAATCTGGTGTGGAGTCTTTTTGTGGTGTTTTCACTGTGTTACTCTATGAGGTGTTGCACAAATACTTTACCCATTGCCTTCTAGGTTAAGCCTACCTGCTCTGTGCCAAGCTATCGGAGGGAGAGCACAGGATAATTTAGGTTGTGTTGTGACTTACCCTGACTATGGTTATGGTCCCTACTTCAATAGGGTGCATACCTCTGCCAACTAGAGACCCAATTTCTAACAATAATCTTTGGAACAATAGTATCCATCATCTTGACTTGCACACTGCGAATTTCAGGAACTAATTTCCTCTATGCGCCCTGTGACTTTAAAACAGCACTTATATAGTAAACCTAAATTAATGTATAGTATTAAGGTAACAATAAGAGGCTAAACAGCACCTTTAGAGCTTGTTCCCCTGACATCAGCGTTAATGTGTTTCAGAGCTTTAGGCAGTCTCTGGATGCTCAATGAGGCATCGGACATCAAAAAATCCATTTCACTTTAGGTCATCGGCGCCACATTCCTCCCACGCATTTCAAGAAACTTTTGACCTCGCAGGAGAACAATGTAATATCCCCACAAAAAATAATTTAATAGTTTTTCTGAAACATGGAAAACTGTTTGATGGGAATCATTTTTCTGAATAAGACTGGGTTTGTAATAACTAATCTTATTGAATAAACAAATAGCCTGGCTGGAGGAAAGGAGAGGGCAGTCTATCTGATTCTGCCTTCTTTATGCACCAGCTGTTCCAAGAGCAATTTAATAATGCCTGTTGAGTATGCATTAGAATAAATGCTATTATACAGTTTATGCTCTTTTGACATCCCTTCTTTGTATTCCTTGCATTGAAAAACGACAGCCTCAGCAAATATTAGATAATTAATGATGATGTCATACCAGGCAACTTGTTTGGCATCTCTTCCTTACGCTCTTAAAACTGTTCCAAATGGCACAAGAAAGTTAAGTCCTTCTTTAGTTTCAGGCTACCTTTCGAAAAAATAACACAGTTTAAAACAAAATGAAATAATTTTCCTTTATAGGAATTGCTAAAAAATTAAGCATGCATTGGCAACGCCAATAGGTCTGGCTTATAAATGCACTGTCATGTCAGACCTAAAGGTCCATGTACGTTAATGACTGCCTCCTCCTATCTGTGCTGCTGCCAGAGAAAAACAGCAGAAATTATCTAGTTATCTAAGACACTTTAATAGCATTACAATTGCATATTTGTGCTTCCAAAGCTTAGGCTCATGCAGGTGGATACATAAACAAAATGATCTCAGCTGTGTGGCGGGAAAGCACTTTTTTGATGCAAGCATACAATCTCTGCCCAATCTATAGATGTACTCCTGGACCCAACACATGGGCAGAGTCATAGCCCCTCTCCTTGTGGTACCCACGTATTTGTCCAGCGACAGGTGCAGTGTCAAGCCAGACCATAAAAATGGCACAATGAAGATTTGTTTTGCCACTGTAATTTTGATACTAATGAAAGAGCATCAGAGCACCACTTGTAATGGTGAATGTGTTAGTATTTCATCTGTTTCGGCTATCCGCGACTGTCTCTCCCGAAGCTGAGCTGAGAGAGGAAGGAATTGCTTGAAATTGTGTGAATGTGTTTCAAACGTTAAACCAAGTAAAGGTCACCTTGCAAACACTAGATGCTTGGACGAGTTAAGTTTTATTAAAATATTAGGATGTAAGGCATACAGTGTTTGATCCCAACTTTGAGTAAATTCCAGTATATCTATTGTACATTTAAAAGCACCAATGTGCATGAATGCAGAGCATAGATACATAACGCTGAGCATCAACAAAATTGAACCAATATGTCACTTTTTTGCAGGGAAGATTTCATTTATATGGTTTAAAACCTCAAACACATGAGTGTCAATTGACAGGGAGCCCTTCATGAGTGTGTTTTAGTTCTCAGACTAACATGGGAATTTACCACCATTCTGGAACGTCACACTCGATTTAAAGTGGGTATCTATCAAAGAAACCGCAGAACATAGATGACCCACTTGCACCCTCACCACGGTTCATTTGTTTGGTTTGTGACTTCAACAGAAAAACAGCAGTTCTGCAGTGTATAACTGGCGTCCTAACTCAAGGCTTTTCACTTCTAAAATGTGCAGGCCGAAGGTCTAGTATGATTTTGTGCCTGAGTTGTGGCACTGAAGCATTAGGACGCAAGGCAATACGCTACACTGATTCATGAGCAAATGACGACCCACAACGCGTTAAGTGCAGTGCTTTAAAGGGACCGGTACTGTCCGGTACTGAGTACCAGCACTTTTTTGTTTTGAGAGACAGAGTACCTGCACTTCTCAAGAAAAACGTAGTACGTTTCACTGGAGAGTACTGGCACTTCTAAGAAACAAGCAGGTACTCTGATACAGAGTACCTACACTTCTAATTTTCCATTTCAAGCACTGGTTAAGAGTGAAACATTCTTGGATATTAAAGGCGGCTTTTCACCCAGCCTGCATCTCTTTCATTGATAGTTTAGTAGTGGAGTAGATTAGCACTTTCTTTGAGATCCAGGGTGTGCCTCATTGGCATCGCAAAAAACAGAAGTGTAAGAAGTAATGTCAACTAATGAGGAAAAATGCAGGTATTTAAGCGCAGCACATAGTACACTTTGAAAGAGTAGGTTGCAGTTGGGTAATGAAGAAAGATTTTGTGCATTCGTTCAGAAATGCAAATAGGTCTGTGTTTCAACTCAGAAGAAGCTTGATTATTAAAAAGAGAGTGCTACTGTAAGGGGTGCCAGAGAGCACTCATTATACAACGATGCAGCAGGAAAATAAGGCAGCAACCTTGAGACAATGTTGTGGTACTGCAGGGTGAGCGTGTAGCAGTCCCCTCTCCCCTCAGCGCCTTGAGATCCTCATGGGGGAGTAGTGAGCTCTACAAATACTCTGATTGATTGATTGAATAGGAGAAGAAATCAACCCTCTATATTCTTTAATTTCAAGAAAATATTCAAGGACTGTCTTATCTGTAACATATTACTTTTCTAGATCCAACACAACAGACTAGTTGCATTTTAGGATTGCCAGATTTTTTTATGACCAAGTGTATCTTTCAATAACACTCCGTACAGTACTGTCTGTGTACCACACCATGTTTGATGTCTAAACTTAAATATGTTCACTTATGACACGATTTGTATGCTCTGTAAATTAATGCTAAGGATATGTGTACAGCATGCTCTGGCTATGAAATGGCCTGTTGGCGCTGAAATGGCGGTGCACCACACAGCCAACTCTTATAATAGCGGTAGCATTTGTCCGGCAGCAGTGATTTGCCCTTCTCTTTCCACTGATCCCCTTGACTAAGGCCCATTGGTACCGGGAAGAACACTAGTGACTTCGGCAGGTGCGAAAATAAATGAGTAGTGATACAAAAGTTCCAACGGTGAGAGAACTGTGAAGACATTTTGAATTTTCCATGGTTTCCACAAGAGTTTAGCTGATCCCCAGCATTACTGCCACATTTTTGAGACATTAAAGAAAGACATGCAAGTGACATCCAGATTCTATACTTAAACATCAACAGTTCTGTATTTGAACAGTGGTTCTATGACTAAATAAGAAGGGTGTTGATGGAACAATTCATGCACATATATGAATTATATCATTTTGGAGTTTTCTGCTCTGTTCAACAGTTTCAATCTCAACAAAGCCTGGCTGTATTGCTAAACATGCCATTCACTTGCAGACAGGCACCCTGAGCGAGGCCTTCACAAAAACCTGTGCTCTCGAAGACCCAAAAGGCACAAATAAATTAATACCCTCTTTACCTTTGATTTGGTCTTTAATGATAAAGGCAAAATGTTTCAAGAAATCCAAATGAGAGATCATAAGAATATATTCATACTAATATAATCGTGGAAAGAGTTAGATGATAAGACATATCTTATTCACAAGTAGGATCACACAGCCCCAACAGAGGACAGTCCCTGAAGAACAATCCGTCATTATGTTCCCTATTACAGAATGCTACCCATTCCCACCATACTCTGCACTCTGTTGCTTTATCACACTTTAAAAGTGGTTTGGATAAATATATATATCTAGTGATTTGAAATATCTATGTTTTGCGTATTGGCAGCAGAGCAATACCTGCATACTTTTATATTAAATCAGCCAAAAACACACCTACCTTAAATATTGGACTTTCAACCATACAGAATGAAATGCATTTCTGATTAAAATAGCTGGACTGCTTATTTTCATACCTAATAATAGTGTATCCCTTAAACAAAATGATGACTCATTATCTACAATACAATTGCTTGCAACCACCCTCAGGTAGTTTTGAGTGTACAGGGGTGTCCCATATAAAATCTGATTAAAAAACTTGAATAACCTGTCATAAAAACTGTGCCTACCGCAGTCTTCAAGCTTATGCTTGCTCATATGTGTGTCCACATGTTTCCAAGTGCTATTATTTACTTGCTGTGCATTGTTTTTAGAATACTTTCTGTGCATTGCACTTTTTTTTAATAATGACGTGCTTTGATGCATAATGTGTAGACTCCCCTCAATGTCTCTGCATTTGCATCGTATGTACGGTTTTTATTTTCTTTCCACAATACGTTTGCAAAACTGTATTTCATCATTACAATTAAATCAATGCTTTCAAAAACTCAGAGGAAGACATGTGAAGGCGTTGTATGTCATAAAATCGACTATGTCATTAAGTTTTATACTTGCATCGTGTGAAAGACAAAGACATGAGCTAAGTTTTACACACATACTCAGGCACGCCCTGCACTCCAAAACTGTGTGCTCACACTGATGTTTTAAGCGGCTTCATGATAGAGGATAATCCTATTTTTAGCAAAGATGCTTGCCCTAATTATAATGTTGAATAGCGCAAAAACAATGCATTCTGACAGGGTACTCCCATCTTTGGATATAATAGGTACAGAGGAAAACAGGGAAATAGGACAGGAGTCAGTAATTCCCACGTTTGGGTGGGGAAGTGTCTATGTTATGCAGTCCTAAAAGTATGCGAACTCGCAAATGTCCGTGTCAGTAAAACTACACCCACGTACTGATGTGAAATAAATTGAGCCTTCTGTCCCACCTTTAGATTTCTAAGGACCAAAACCATACGATCCATTTGTGATTTCAGAGTTCTTTTTTTTAACTCTTTGCACTTGGTAGGAACTAGAAAGTTGAATTTGTTGCCATTGTTCAAGTTAATATCTAAGAAAGGTTAATATTTCTCATTAGATCATTCATTTGTCCAACCTGGAAAACGTTCACTCACCCTCTTTTACTGACTCTCTCATATAAAATTCAGGCTTTCATATTTATTTTTGTAGAAATCATCTGCATATTTTTTGGGGGGGATGGTGGGTGTGAAATATTATGGATGAATCAGAAAGTTTATTTCTCCACAAACCTAGTAACATTCTTCAGACTAGTCTTTCATTTTGACCAACATTCAACATGAATTACCTAACTCAAACTTTGGATCATTTCTAAAGTAAACTTACTCAGTCTTCTTCCTATCTCATCTCTTCTCCATGCTACACTTTAATATCCACTAAAAACTATAAGTACTTTTACGCTTTCTGTTTTTTTTCCATTCATTTTGACCATGCTTTTACCAGTAGTTGTATTTTGTAATTAAAACATTTTATTTCCCAACTCTCTACATATAGAGGTTAGCAACCTGCTGTTAACATAGACCTTCTTTCACATAAAGAATGCATCAGTAATTATTCACAGTTGAAACTGATATAGGGCATTGCAGCTCTATTTTTTTTGCCCAATAAATATAGTAGTAGGTTGAGGTGGTTGCTAGTGCTGGGACATTTCCACTGTGGATCCTTTACCACATGAGATTTCAGAGGACTGAGGTGGCTTCTGCTCTCACTGTGGGCCGTATTTATACTCCGTTTGCACCGAATTTGCGTCGTTTTTTTCGACGCAAATTCGACGCTAAACTAACGCCAACTAACGCCATATTTATACTATGGCGTTAGAGGCGTCTAGCGCCAAAGTTCCCGGAATGTGCGTCATTTTTTAGCGTGAACCCCTTCCTTGCGTTAATGATATGCAAGGGAGGCATTCCCGTCTTAAAAATGACTCCCAGGCCTTTACGTGGTATTTATACTCCCGGGCAAAAGAGACGCCCGGGAGTGGGCGTGGCTAAAAACGGCGCATTTGCGCCGCTTTTTAACGCCTGGGTCAGGCATGGCGTTAAGGGACAAGTGGGCTCAAAATGAGCCCAGAGTGCCCTCCCCTGCCCCCAGGGACCCCCCCTGCCACCCTTGGCCACCCCAGGAGGACACCCAAGGCTGGAGGGACCCACCCCAGGGACATTCAGGTAAGTTCAGGTAAGTATTTTTTTATTTATTTTTAATAATTTTTTTTGGCATAGGGGGGCCTGATTTGTGCCCCCCTACATGCCACTATGCCCAATGACCATGCCCAGGGGACAGAAGTCCCCTGGGCATGGCCATTGGGCAAGGGGGCATGACTCCTATCTTTACAATGATAGGAGTCATGTTGATGGGGGATGGGCGTCGTTAAAAAATGGCGCAAGTCGGGTTAAGACGATTTTTTCGACGTAACCTGACTTGCCCCATTTTAAGACGCCCATGCGCCATTTTCCCCCTACGCCGGCGCTGCCTGGTGTACGTGGTTTTTCTCGCGCACACCAGGCAGCGCCGGTCTGCTTGCGCCGGCTAACGCCATTCAATAAATACGGCGCCCGCATGGCGTTTCAGAATGGCGTTAGCCGGCGCAAAACTTTTTGACGCTAAACTGCGTTAGCGCAGTTTAGCGTCAAAAAGTATAAATATGGGCCTGTATGTCCTACCATACCAGATAGTGGTTGTAACCAGTGTGAAGCTCAAACACTCATTTTCACATTGTTCAAGATATTTTAGGTTTACAAAAAGGTATTTCTGCTGGATGAATCATAAACGTTTGCAAAAAATAATACAAACTAATCAATGTCTTGTTTAGTACGGTAGGACTCATAATTATAAGCTCACCGTCCTCCAAAATGCTACTTTTAATTCGGCCTTTGAAATAAGCCCAGAGTATGCATGATGAGAATTCTGTCCCACGCAGTTTAAGAATTTTTAAGTATGTACAAAAGTCAAATGCAATTTCCGTTTATAGCCATACCCCTGTGTTTTCCAAGGCGCAATGGCCATTTGTGTGGCAGGGCTGCATTTTACCTCATTGCAACCAATGTTAAATGAAGCCATTATCGCCTTCTCGTTTCATAAAGAGTTCAGAAACCTGGTCTTCAGTTCTTGGCAGCCACATGTGTTTGAACATCTCCAGCGTAACGTGTTTCTGCGGAAGAATACTTTGAAGGGGCATAACATAAAAATCAGTGCTTTCTTGGTCGCAGGAGTGTCCCTCTAAAGGGCCTCCGGGTTCATAACGGGAACCGATCACAGTTTGAACAGCCCTCCAGTACATATTAGCAGCCGCTCTTTCCTTGTGCACTGCAGGGCTGCCATAAAAAGCTGCACAGAACTTCCCAGGAACTAATTATGGAGCGAAAACGGGCCGTGTAATGAGAAGAAGGCTTGTCAAGGAACAATGATTTGGTGTGGAATAACTACCAGCAAACTTGCTACATCGACGTTGGAACCCTACACTTTGGTTATTTATTATTCATAAATTCCAACACAAATGTTAGGCCTGCTCCCCAGTGGCAAATTTGCATTTCATTGGTGCTGAATTTCTTGCTTGTTTCTTCACGGAGAGAAATTTAAAGGTTTGTGGTGTCACTTTTTTCATGTTTCGGGAAAAGATTTCCATCTCTGAAAAGCGATATTTAAATCAATTCCCCTTAGGCAATCAATTTACTTTTAATTTGTTTGAAACAAAGATTCGCTGTGAGGTGAGGAGAAAGCATATCCGCAGTTAAATGCACAAGTTTCCAGATAAACCTGAAATTAATTTCTGCAATAATAGTGCTTTTCTTCTTGCCTAGGGTGGTGGGGTGGTGGTAGTGCCTCAATGACACTACACCCTAACCTTTCAAAAGAAAGATTTAAGGGGCAGGTGAATCCTTCAGAAACACCATGTAGTCATTTTTTCTGCATCACCGCAGTGTTTGTAGAGTTTGTATTTTCTCTACATCTTCCACTTTTCCATTGATTCTTTTGCAGGTATGTCTAGCCTTTTGCACGTGTTCTCGTCGATGATGAGCTACACTTACTTTTTGGAAAAGTACGCCGAAGGTTAAACTAAAATTGTGAGCTATCAGAAAAGACATTTTCAACCACGATACAGTTCTTACTTTGAACCAGTGGTTGCGGATTGGGGCCACCAGCACTCATTTTTGGCAACTGGCACTTATTTTCCTTCATCAGACATTTCTGGAGAGCAATAGACGGAAAACACACAAAGGAGGAAGGAGGACGAGAAAGAGGGAAAAGCTGTCACAAAAGGAAAGGTAACCTGCAAGAGTGAGATAAAGGGGATAGTGGTCACTGGTAATGGATTAAAGAGGCATGAAGGGGAATGAAGACTCTGCAGCATTGATTTTCGACACACTGACATGTAATAGTGCCTACTGTGGGCTTCTGAGCAGAGCTTTGGACATCAACACTCATCAGTTAACAAATGAAGCACTGTCACAACAGATATACATAGTGAGTTTTCTTTGCAGCTTCCAGGTAACATATAGGCCCTCATTATGACTGCGGCAGTCTTTTCCCAAGACTGCCATGGCCGCCTGAAGACTGCCAGTGCTGACGGTCTTCCAACCGCCATATTATGACTGCCACCATATATCCCCACCGTCGGCGGTCAGATATCCAACCTCATTCACTACTGCAGTCGGCCGCGCTTAGGCGGTTCTATTGCTGACACCATCACACCAGAAAAAGACCGCCCACAGATTTGCAACCAGTAATTCTGTGTAGCGGTCTTTTTCTGGTGTGGTGGTGCCGGCGGTGGGAGCGCCGGTTCCATTCCCCTCACGGAGGAGCACCTTGTCGGACAAGGTAAGTGTCGTCCGCAAGGGGAGGAGGTGAGAAGGGTGAATGGGTGTGTGTGAGTGTGTGTATGCGTGTCATAAATATGGGGGGAGGGAGGAGGAGTGATTGTGCATGCATGTGTGTCTGTGTGTTAATGTGGTGATGTGTGTGTATATGCATGTGGACGGGGTGGGGTTGTGTGCATGGATGAACGGGTAAGGGGTGAGGTGGGTGTTAGTGTGTGCATGCAGGTGCGGGTATGTTTGTATGTGTATATGGTGTGTGTGTGGTGAGGTATGATTGGGGTTGGTGTGTGGTTGTGTGGAGATGAGTGGGAGGATGGGGGTTGTGTATGTATGTATGTAGTTGAAGGGAGCGGGTGGGGGGATGGCGAATATATGCATGCATGTGTGATGTGTATGGGTATGTATGCGTGTCAATGGGGTGAATGTTGTGAGTGCGTGTGTGAGTGGGGGGGTGTCTGTGTGTGATTGTGTGTGAGTCCATGAGTGCGTGTGTGTGGAAATCTTTGAGGAGTATCCCAGTGAAAAGAATGCAAGTTCCTGTCGTTGGGATACCTTTCTGCCAGCATTTTGTAGCAGTGAGACCACCAGGAAAATGCTAGCCATGTCCCTAGTTAGAATAACCATGGCGATTATCCAACTCCCACCGGGCTGCAGGTCGAAACCTTAAACCTGGCGGGACATGGTAAAGCAGCGGGACAGGCGGGGACACAGCGGTTTGGCAGTGGCCAAACGTCCAAGGTCATAATATGGCAGTCTGCACTGCTGGTCCTGTGACGGTGACACTGCCACAGCTGCTCTGGCTGTCCATCAACCACCAGAGTCATAATGCGGGCCTTAGTGTACTCATTGCAATTCAATTGGACATTCCACGAGCTTACAGAGACATTGTGTTTGAGATGCCCTTTCACAATTCATTTTAATATGAAGTTTCTTAACGATTTTTTGGTAATAGATTGGAAAGGGTAATTAAAAATAATAAAAAATCCATTGCCCCTTTGAGAAAAACAAAAAATGGATGGGTAAATTGTCAACTTCATCTCAGGCACTAGAAAATACATTGCTTCGCTTCCTGTTTTTGCACTCTATGCCACTTTACACAGTTACCAACTTTATGCAAATTCACTTTGGTCCTGCACCAATAAGAGGAGTCCAGCCTGAACTGCCAGGCCCTCAAGAAAATTCAGACTTGTGGCCTTGCTGTCACGCTAGGCAATCTAAAGGGTAAACTGACTTATTTTTTAATAAGTCTTGGAAATGTCACGCGTTCTATGTGCTGAGCCTCCCTGAAAATGCAAATGTAAATGCATGTTTTGCCTGGATTAAAATTCAACAAATCAATTGAAGGATTCAATTGCCAAGAAATTACGTATTATATCAGAGTGGCACATGCCTAGATGCGAGGACCAACCAGCATCAACTGCAACATAAAACAACTAAAGAGAATATATACTTTAAAAATATTTCTGTTTTTCCATCTGCCCATCTACAATTGAAAGAAATGAAGTGTTATTCCGAAAACCTTAATTTGGAGTAAATGTTCCACAGACTTAAGCATGGTATACAGATGCATTAAAATATCAATTGGGACAAAATCCTGCTTCTCCTGCTCCAAGTCAAACAAGGACTAATTTGGAATGTATTTGCTGCTCTGATTGAAGACCTGATTGAAGAAGTAATTGCTTGGATGTGAGCTTTGCGCGTGTACTTTGCATTGGATATTTTTGGGACACATCCCCTGCTCACGAACAATCCCTTTTAAGGGTCGAACATGCGTTGCATGTGCTTGCACATGCATTTTGCTTGCGAGACGCTCTAGTAGATAGAAAAGGGCTTAGAGCCCCGTCCATGTTACGTCAGTGTCTTTCATTGGTTCGTGGGCTTGCCTTTCAAAATCTGCTTGCTTTCATTAGTGGAAGGCACGCATACGTCATGCCTTTTCCGGTGGTTAGCCCTCCTCGAGCGCAGCGACCAAGTACTGAAAACATGCGAGGCTCGCTGTTTCCCATCAGATTGGTGGACTACTTTTTATCTTTTTTTCGCAGAGCGATCTCGCTTGGCAGAAGTCCAGCGCTTTGCATGACATCGACTCTGTTACATAGTTAATTGCACTTTTGCCGGTTATGTACATAATTGCACTTTTGGCAATAGGTTTCACTACGAGTGAACTGTAGCAGCGCGATCGCGCTCTGTTTTTGCTCTTTTTTCCTACCTGCATGCTGTCTTCAACTGTCCGTACGAGTGAACTGTAGCAGCGCGATCACGCTGATTTTTCCACTTAATGTGGCAAGAAAAGTCCAGATGGGAGTTTACAACTGCTAATAGCTTTAACTCAGAGAAATGCGAGGCCCTACTGCATTACAAATGCTTGTTTACTCATGCAAGAAATGATATTTTTCCTGCATGGCCTGCTGAGATACAGGCATCTACATTAATTCGGATTCATAAGCATGGGGAAAGAGCAATGCATGCTTGGCTGCTTACTAAAAACTCAATAGCTTTCATTTTTCACACTTTTTGCCTATAGCCGTAAACCTTTTTTCTCAATGAATATCGTTGGAATTTCATGTATCCAATCCAGGGCCTAATTTGAGCTGGTGGTTTCAAGTGTCGTGGACCTGCACTTATTTTTGGGGGCCAGCACCTATTTTTCTGCATCAGGCAATTACTGCAAGCAAAAGACACCTATGGGAAAGACAGAGCAAAGAAAGACAGAAGAGCGCCATAAAGGGGGAAAGCAGAAACCTGTAAGAGTGAGCTGAAGGGGCATGGAGTGGTTGTAAATGGATTAAAGAGGCCCCAAATTGCTTTCGGATTATGCTGCCTCACTATCCTGTGCTTGTATATTTCATTGCAGCAGCCACATGCTTCAGAGGAGAGCTTTGGGCACCAGCACGTTTTTATTTACAAATTAAGCACTGATCCAATCAACATTTAATATGAAAACTTTAACTATTTTGAAAAGTCTTGCCTGACCCAAGTGAAGATTGAAAATACTTTCAGCATTCTTTAAAATCTTTAAAACATCCTTGCTATTGTTATGTTGTATTACGTTGTTACTTATCAAATTCAATGAAAGGGAGATTTCAAATCAGCCACGTTGAGGTGATTCCATAAAGGCCATGTGGTTTAGTTGACATATGATCACTTAACGTCTAAATAGAGGCAGTAAAGAAACAGAATATATTCCACCGGTTACATCTTCTGCACAGTAGTTCATGAACCAGAGATGCACAGACGAAAAAAGAGCAATGACAATCACGTAGGAGCAGACTGGGAGAAGCCCCTGGGAAGGCACCCAGTCTAAAACCCTAAGAGCACAAGGCGTTGAAGCTTGGACCAAGGACAGCACATCACAGAGGCAACTGCAGTACAAGATCAAGTCAGTATTACAGTAAATCCTTTCCTGGTCTAGTAAAATAAAGGAAGATGTAACCTAGTCATACTGAAAGTAGTGTTGAGAGCAACCAGCTTACTGTCACTCATGTTCATTAATACATCTGTGGTGGCCATTCAAGGTAAAGGAAGAACAATCTCCCATCCAGGCCACTTCACATAAAACAAGAACTCGTCAGTCAGACTATCCGCTTAGCCATCACTTCTAGCTACTCTTGTGAATTTTCCTCCTCCTCCCTAGTCTCATCCCGCTGAAGATGTATCCCAATGACATTGTCACTTAAATATTTCCAAGAACACACTGTGGCATTTACATTGACCAGTCTTTTTATCTGATGACTGAGTCGCTGAAATTAATTGACTCTTTTGGTGCACATGTTAAATAAAGCATTCAATAATAAAATATCAAGACAAGGCTTTAGAACATTTGTACAAACACAAATGAGTCTAGGGTAGCCTATTGATCTCTTTTGCTGTTGACCAGTGGTAGCTAAGTTTGCTAAAATATATGGAGCTGTATTTGTAACATGTCTTTGCATGATGTATATGAATTAATAGAAAAATGGGAAATGAGAGTCCACACTGAAGAAAGCTAGATCATAGAAAACCAATTTTAAGAACAGAAAATCTTAAAGAAATACAAACAAACTAAAACATAAAGGAGACATATTAACATAAAGATCATTGTTAGGAAAAATCCAAAATTACATTGAATTTGGGTAGAGTTTAGGGGCAGTAAGGAGTTTTGGGGTTTTGAGACATGGTGATCTTTCGGGGTCATGAGTGGTTTTAGGGATCAGAGATGGGTGAGTTCTGGCATTGAAAGGTTTTTTTTTGATTCTGGGATGGGTGGAGTTTAGAAGCTGCAAAGGTTTTTAGGGATCATAAATGGGTGGAATTTAGGAGTTGTAAGAGGAGTTTAGGGTTCACAAATGGGTGGAATTTAAGGATGGCAAGGGTTTTTTAGGATTCAGGAATGGGCAATGTTTAGTAGTGTGACTGTTTTTTGAGATGTAATGATGGGTGGAATTTAGAGATCGTAGATCATTTAGGGTTCAAGAATGAGTGGCATTTAAGGGGTGAGGAGCCTTCAGGGGTCAGAGATGTATGGAGTTTATGTCCTGAAAATGTTTTAGGGTCCAGGGATGGGTGGACTTTAGGGTTGTGAAAGATTGCAAGGGATCTAGGATGGATGATGTTTAGGGGGGAGAGTAGTTTTTACGGATCTGAGATGGCTGTTATGGGATGTGAGGGTTTTTAGGGATCAGGGATGGATGGTTTGTAGGGGTGGTGTGGGCTTTTTAGGATTCAGGGGTGGGGGAGTTTAAGGGTGGGGTGGGAATTTAGGAGTTCAAGGATGGGTGCGATTTAGACATAGAAAGGGGTTTTTAGGGTTCAGTAATGAGTGATATTTAAGTGTAGTTAGGGGTTTTTAGGGTTCACGGATGGGTGGAGTTAAGGGGTCAGGGCTGGGTGGAATGTAGGCTTGGTGAGGGATTTGTAGGGTTCAGAGATGGGTGGAGCTTTGGGGTAGAAGGGGCATTAAGGTCAGGGATAGGTGAAGCATAGGCAACAGGTATGGTGTCTGGGATAGACTGTGTTTAGGAATGATGAGGGGCATCGGTGAATGGCAAACATCCAAAGTAATTGCTTGACAATGTAAAACATATAAATCAGAAATAACATCTCTTTAAGTAAAGCAATGAAATTAATACCTCTGACAAACATGTTGCTGAAAGTAAGACCTGAAACCAGTGTATTTACACCTTAAAAATATGCATGCAAAAGCCAATTTAAAAAAAAAAGACGCTTTGTGGTTTTGTTTCTATGAAATGGTAAATCCCCTTTATCCTTCAAATTTCCATTAAACTGCTTAGGTGAAATTGTTTCTCAGCAATGGTATTCCATAAAATAGTTTTTCTATGAAATCACAAACAACCATATTTGCACAAAGCAAATTACAAACATTCTTCTTATACACCAGTATTGAACCCCAAAGCATATATATTAGTGTGAAATGGATGCACTGCTAAAGGTACTGTTTTCCTTATTGTGAGTGAAGCCCTATTTGCAAACAGGTGCATCCCCAAACTGAAATGACAATATGAACTAGCATTAATAAACGTGGCATTCGTGATGTGCTACCATTGTATATATCATTAAGTGCTAGAGAGATAGCCCAAAATTGCAAAGAAGTGAGTATGAAAGAAGGAGTAATTGTTTTTCTCACTTTCCTGCTTTTAAAATGCATACCTTTAGTGCACATATTTCTCTTTCACTATTTCAAAGATGCATAGAACAGTATTGGACCCTCTTTCAATTCACAATCGCAATTGACATCCCAGGCTTAGACTCTGATGAAAAGAACCATTAGATACAACTATCTGGTACAACTTTAGATAGAGGTGTAATATTCCATCCTACAACCATGATGATCTCACACACTTCCAAATAATAAAAAAAAACACCTGGATTATCATTCCAGCAGATCATGCAGGGTGAGTGGTAAACACTTGTAATCTATAGTAAGGAAAATGTTATTTGTTCCATGCCCTGTTCACAACTCCCTTCTAAAGTCAATAATCTTCATTTTTATTGATCTTGCCTTATTGACCTGTTATTTGTAAGAAATCTGATGGACTGCCCATTTTTTTAGTTCTCACCTCATAAGAAAAGTCATATGCTTGCCGTAAGCTAACAGCCCGCCCATTGCTTATCATTGTTTAGCTTTGCTGTCATTCGTATTTGCTAGCTTCTTATTCAATGGCTTACCTTGTTCATCTTGTTCTATCTTGTGTTTGTACTCCACTGGCACACATCCTCTTTGCCATGTGTTGGCTGGGATGATTGTGTCCTTGGACTTGTCACTTTTGGGGAACTACTTTTTTCTTTTTGATTAAACATTACACGAGGCTGCATGTGTTTTCCTGTTCTCTCCCTGGTGTCTATATCCACATCCAGCCCCTCTGTGTCACTGTCTCACTTGTGTCACAATCTCTCTCGAGTGCTTCTCTTCCAGCCAAACTTTTCCATCCCCTGTGCTCTGTGTTTTTTTCTCACTCATGTGTTTCTTTCCTTTCCTTGTCTTGCTCTTCCTCGTGCTGTTTCTCCCCTCCATATAGCATCTGTACAGCATTGCAAAAAGGCATTGGCAAAGCTAATAGAATCTCCTAAAGGTGAGCCCTATTGGCTTTGCCAATGCTTGTTTACCCATAACATGCTACAACTCACATAAAATGTGAAAATACAAAATTGAATTCATATATGGCATTATTGACTTGCCTTTAACAGACTGTAAGTTTCATAAACCAGTTGTTTCACCTACTCTCACTGAGGCCTAGGGAACCGGCAGTTCCTAAGCGTCTTGGGGACTGGTTTCAGGTGTGACACATCAAAATAGTTTATTGTAATCTGTCCACCTCTCATAGAGTACCCTGTCCGCAAGACTGAGTGCTAGTGTGTCATTATGAATATAATTGTAAATATGCATTCTATTATCTGTGGTGGTGTGAAAAAGAGTTATAATTATATGCTGATGGAATTAGAAACCCGTAACTCAGGTCTTTGGCACTCGCACATTCACGCTGTCTAGTGAAGTGAGAAACAAATGGTGGATGCACAAAAGAAGGACGCAGAGGAATAAGTTAGTCTTTCATACAGAGGCTACTGCCTGGGAGAGCTATTTAAAGATGGATTTGAAGCAAGTCTTGAAACTCAGGCCCGTATTTATACTCCGTTTGCGCCGAATTTGCGTCGTTTTTTTCGACGCAAATTCGGCGCAAAACTAATGCCATATTTATACTTTGGCGTTAGACGCGTCTAGCGCCAAAGTATGAAGAAAGAGCATCATTTTTTAGCGTGAACGCCTTCCTTGCGTTAATGAGATGCAAGGAAGGCGTTCCCGTCTAAAAAAATGACGGCGACGCAAATGCGTCGTATTTATACTCCCGGGCAAAAATCGCGCCCGGGAGGTGGCGGGTCAAAAAAACCCGCATTTGCGCCTGAATTTAACGCCTGGGTCAGGGTAGGCGTTAAGGGACCTGTGGGCTCAGAATGAGCCCACAGGTGCCCTCCCCTGCCCCCAGGGACCCCCCCTGCCACCCCTGCCCACCCCAGGAGGACACCCAAGGATGGAGGGACCCATCCCAGTGAAGTACAGGTAAGTTCAGGTAAGTATAATTTTTTTTATATTTTTATTTTTTTGGTGGCATAGGGGGGCCTTATTTGTGCCCCCCTACATGCCACTATGCCCAATGACCATGCCCAGGGGACACAAGTCCCCTGGGCATGGCCATTGGGCAAGGGGGCATGACTCCTGTCTTTACTAAGACAGGAGTCATGAAATGGCGTCTGGGCGTCGAAAAAATGGCGCAAATCGGGTTAAGACGATTTTTTAGCGTCAACCTGACTTGCGCCATTTTAAGACGCCCTAACGTCATTTTTTCCCAACGCCGGAGCTGCCTGGTCTATGTGGTTTTTTTCCACGCACACCAGGCAGCGCCGGTCTGATTGCGCCGTCTAACGCCATTCCATAAATACGGCGCCCGCATGGCGCTTCAGAATGGCGTTAGACGGTGCAAAATTTTTTGACGCTAAACTGCGTTAGCGCAGTTTAGCGTCAAAAAGTATAAATATGGGCCTCAGTGCCTACTGAATTTCAAAAATGCAGGCAGGACAGATGGGTTGTGTGTTTTTCAGAAGACTCGGCTTTTAAGATCCTTTTTTGGATTGAACTATGCCTAGGGTAATTTTCAGAAACCAGCATCACCTTTTTCTTTCCTTCCCTTTGAAGACTGACCAGGACAATATTTTGTGTGGTTAAATTGGAAGTTGGAAATTGTCTCACCCGTAGGACAACATTGAAATCCACAGGCGCTGCATTGTATTTTTTTAAATCTTTTCTTCAGGCCATTTATATCCAGTGATAGAGCAGCCATACCGAATGTTTCTCAAAAGTCACACAGTTGTACTTACGTGTGGGTGGGCACGGAGCAGTGGGGAATTCAATTAATGGGATGAGATGTTCTCACCACATTGTGTGACTAGTGTTTCACTTCACGGGGTGTTTTGTGTGAAGACATTGAAGGGTATTATGGGGCAAGTAATGCTATGTCATTTCATTTATAATACAGGGGCCTTAGTTTGTTTGTATCGAGAAATGCTTCTCCAAAAAGATCGTCCTAATACACATTCTTACAAAAGTGTCACAAAACAGCAGCATTATGAACTGTCAGTAGACAGTGGTCTCTATTTGCCACTCCACAGAGGTGCACATTAAACAAATCCAGCCATTTAAATATATTACTAGTTAGATTCAATTGGCAAATGTTTTTTAAGCACTTTCTTTAATAGGTTTATTTACCTGTTTCTCTATATGCTAATTTTGTTGGTGAACATTGTCCTTTCTGAAGGCTTAAGTCTTTGAAATCGATTTTTTAAGTCATTGATATACTTTACTAATTAAGTGATCGGAGCAGCGTAGTCGAATGTCTCCTCTCTTGAGAGTAATAATATAAGTTAGTTGATCAAAAAAGAGAAATTTTACACCATGAAAAGAAGAGACCGTACTACGTTTCATGAAATATTGAGGACACAGCATGAACTTCCAAGCACTGCATTCGAGTCTCATTCTAAATGACAACAGTGCAGTTGGTGTTAGCACGGAACTGCTCAGTCGTGGATCACAGTACTTATCGTGGGAGTGGTCTGAAGTAGTAGTCTTTCACCTTTTGACTATTAGAGTAGGCCATAAAATACTGCGGTGATTTAGGCCTTTTAGATGGCACTATCATTTGGTCCCAGAATGGACATAACTACTCAGGGCCTGTGTAAGAACTGCTAGCAAGCTAGGCTTGTCCCTGTAAAAGATTTCAAGAGGGAAGTAACTATTTTTTAGCAAAACAATAGACAAATTCGCTTTTGAAATATATTTTACTTAGTAACACTCTATTCTCAATAATCTTAACAATCTATTTTCAAAAAGTATGCTTAACGGATCCTGTAAAATAATGGAATATTTGACAAATACATAGATAGTATTGACAGAAGGGGCCAAACAATTTAGGCCCACATTTATACTTTTTTTGCGCTACATGTGCGTCATTTTTTGACGCAAAAGCGGCGCAAACTTTCAAAATATAATTGTATTTTGTATTTTTGCGCCACTTTTGCGTCAAAAAAAGATGCACATGCAGCGCAAAAAAAGTATAAATGTGGGCCTTAGTATGTACACTTATTTGATAGCTGTGTCTATTCAGTCTCCTGATCAATTTTCATAAATACGTTTTGTACTGTCTGGTTTGTGTGCATTGGTGTGACAATTCTGTTGGAAGGCGTTTCCATGCTTCTTGACCATCAATATCTGTGAATATTATCAACAAATCACTCCTGACCCTCCTCTATGATCACTCGATCATTACTTGTTTTTTTATAAACACCCCAGTGCTCAAAATGCCTACCAATTGTAGGTATGTTTTAAACCGTAACGAAGGGAAGCAGCATACTTTATCCACCAAGACATTGACTTCTGTCTCCCAGCGACCAATTATAAGGCAGGACGGAAGTAGGAATGCTAACAGTTATATATCTTATACTTTTTTCTCTGTCTCTACAAGGAGCTCTCCATAGTCTACCACATGTGACTTGGGTACTGCTGCTTTGCACTCAATTTTCCACATGGTTTGGTAAGGAGAAAGAATTGAATGGATGGCAGTGGAACCTGTCAGCTCAGAGCATGCTCAGCAGACTGCGGGGAAAAGACCCCAAGAATTACCTGAACTTTGCGAGCTGGAGTGAGTTTTCAGTCCTCACGGGAGACCACAGGAGAGCTGCTCGCCTTCTGCCACCTCTGTCTTTCCTGCTTACCCCATATCTGTCAGAAGAGGCCAATTGACTGCACTGAAGTGCCCAGCTACTCCCTATTCTCTTGCAACAAATGAAGGCAGGAGAAGCATAAAATCTGGTAGCTGGTCATTGAAGATTTAAGCAGTGGCTTTTGCAACCTCACTGTACATTTATCTCTTATAATTTAACTCTAGGTTTTGACTTGTGGATGATGGACAGTCATTAACCCCATTAGTTTATTCAAATCTGCAATTTGAGAGTGAGCCTTGAGATGCACAACAGTGGATGGTCAATATTGTACCACAGCTGTGACCAGCTCTGCTAATTTCCTCTCGCTTGCAATAAAAGCAGTGAACAGCACAGTAATATTATTATAAATTGGTTGAAGGTCTGTCCCTTAGGCAGGTGGTGAATGGTGCCAGGTACTATGTATTACTTCTTCTTTTGGCTATAGCACGAGCGAGCAGGAGTAGCAGAATATCCACTTCTACTGTTTCTGTTGCAAATGAGCAAGTAGTATTCACAGGTAAAATATAGATTTTCAGTACTTAACTCTACATAGGTGTACTTTGACGATGCATACACATTCAAGGTACATGCACATACATGTGGATTTTAGAATAATAAGTATATACTTCCCTACACGCACTTAACTTTCAATATTGTGGTTCTGAATATTTTGGTTAAAATGTTAGGGCTTTGCAATATCCCTGTACTCTATATTCCAGACTACAACATTCAATCATGGACTGCTGTGAAATATATTTAGATGGAGATCTGCAGCTGAAGTTTATTCTATTGATACGTTTGTCACTCTTGTTTGCATAAGTAAATGTATAGGATTTAGACCTGGTCTGCAAGATGCAGCTGCTCAGATTTCCTGAACTGATTTTATAAACTTTCATTTTCATTCTCAGAGGATGTATGACTGCCACTTTCTATTGATTATAATTTACTTCCCTTCAAAACTACCATGTAAGCTGCATTTCTTCAAAATAAAACACATGCATGAAAAAGCAGGTGTTAGGTGCCGATGACAAATCCTCCTTGTACCGCAGTGCGAGTCTGGATACAAACAATATGAAAACCTATCACTCATGTCTTTTTTATCAGACCACAAAAAATGATCCTCCATCAAACCGTATTATGTAGGTGGACTTGAGGTAGAAAAATCGCACGGGTATGAATATGATTAAGGGGTTTGCTGCTACATTAGCACATTTTTTGTCTAGTTAGCCAAATAAATTCTCTGTTGCAGGGCAAATGTTAACAAGAGCCATGAATTTTGAGTAGGCAGCGTTCCTTATTGTGCATGCAAAGAGAAATATAAATTCCATACTACAACAAATAGCAGATAGATTCTCGCGCATGCTCCGCCACAACGCAGCTTTCAGACCAAAATAAGCCCGATGGACACGGGCTACATTCTAATACTCATCTCCTTTCCTTCGGAAAAGAGTAAAAGGGAAGATACATGTGATGCCTCTCTTAAAGTATCGTTTTGAGGCTTATTCACAGTAGAGGAAACGTGATGGCAATATACTTTAAGGCCTGGTTACAAGAAAAACGTGCTATTTATACTCCAGGGTTGTTATTTATGGGGTGAGATAAAAAGCAGCTCATAGGTGTAATTAAGGGTTGTTTTTTAATAACGAGACTACTGAAAGTAAGAGACATTTAGTCATACTGTATGGCCACATGTTGGAAGGTGGGTCATTAGTTGTGTGGCCTGCACAAGAATGTCCAGTCTGTACTTTTTCTTTTGATAAAGCAAAAGTACATTTATTATTCACACACACTACTCAATACTATGCAACAATCTACAAATATATACAAAGTGATGAAATCACTCTGGACCAACAGTATGTAATCGTTCAGATCTCCTTAAGGGAGAATATAATCCAACAACCCACATGGCAAAACAATCCCAGTGCAACATTTGAACATTCTGACAGTATTCAACAGTACAGTGCAATGATGACACCTAAATTTGTGAATAAATACTTTCATCCTGCCAAGATTTGACTATCAGCATCATTATTCAAATTAGCATAATCAGAGAACATAAGAAACCAAATTCTAGCATTCTAACCATCAAGATTACTTTGAAATTACTATTGGATTACTCTTATTTAAACATAAAATAACAGTAGAATACATGGGGCCATACCCACCTACACCTATGGTAGGCACCCTTGCACACACAGGAACAAAAGTTCACTGAAGCTTGTGCTTGAAATATCCATCCAACCCTGGAGGGGTTATCTCTCAGGTGTCCCACCCTACCTAGGGTGGGGACACCAACAGATGTTGGGGTGAGGCTGCGCTGCTCCTGCAGCTCCCCCGGTCTCCCAGTTCTCCATTGGTGGTGGCCCCCATCTCAATGGGACCACCACAGGCGTTTTGAGGGCTCAAAAATCAGCCCCTGCCCCGCAAAGCATGCTGGGGCGGCTGCATAAATGATGAGCGGCTCTCCCGCTGCGAGGGGAGAGCCGCGATTCCTTTTCTTTTTGCCCTTTTCCTTTTGATTTTATGTCGGGGTGCCGGTCCCACCCGGACACCCCCGTGCCAAAACAAGGATCCCTCGTGGGAGGGCGGCTCAGGGAGCCCACCCCTGGCCGCCCCTGCCGGCTCCCCGCACGGCCAGCACCTCCGGGTGCTGCCGCGGGAACCGGCCAGCTGATTTGGAGTCTGCCCGCTCCAGCGGGCAGACTCGGGATGCAAGCGGCCGCTCGGGCCGTGCCGGGGGAGTTCAGCGGCACTCCCCCTTCCTCCTGGCGTCGTCGGGGCCCCGGGATGGGGTCCGGGGCCCCTCCTCTCCACGACGGGGAGCGCGACAGCGCTCCCCGGAGTCCTCCTGTTCTCGGGGCCCCGGGATGGGGTCCGGGGCCCCTCTCCTTCATAGGGGGGAGTGCGACGGCGCTCCCCAGGCCCTCTTCTGTGCGGGGCCCCGGGATAGGGTCCGGGGCCCCTCTGGCCATTATTCACAGGGAGCGCGACGGCGCTCCCCGACTTTTCTTCAGCTGGGGGTGTGCAACGGCGCACCCCCACTCCCGCCTTTTCTCGGGGCCCTGGGATGGGGTCCGGGGCCCCTCTCCTTCATAGGGGGGAGTGCGACGGCGCTCCCCAGGCCCTCTTCTGTGCGGGGCCCCGGGATAGGGTCCGGGGCCCCTCTGGCCATTATTCACAGGGAGCGCGACGGCGCTCCCCGACTTTTCTTCAGCTGGGGGTGCGCGACGGCGCACCCCCACTCCCGTCTCTTCTCGGGGCCCTGGGATGGGGTCCGGGGCCCCAGGGGACCTTCGCGCTCCCCGACTTCCCTTCTGCTGGGGGGTGCGCGACGGCGCCCCCCCCATTCACCCTTTCTTCACGGGGAGCGCGACGGCGCTCCCCGGCTTGTCTTCGCCGCCGGGGGCCCTGGGATGGGGTCTGGGGTCCCCTGTCCACAGCGGCAGGGGGGTGCGCGATGGCGCCCCCCCTTCTTAAACCTCCAAGGGACCAGGCTTCACGGGCCCCGGGATGGGGCCCGGGGTGCCTTTCTCTTCTGCGAGGGGGAGTGCGACGGCACCCCCCTTGCTCCTCTTTCTCCTGGGCAGGCCCTGGCCCACCCTGGGGGCACAGTCTCAAGCAGCTGCGGAGCTCCACGCGCTTCGTAGCTGCTTTCACAAAGGTCAAAGGTCACCATTCTTTGTCCTGTGACATCTCGGGCCCCCAAGGGCCGATTTTCTTCTTTCTTGCGTTGTTCCTCTCCTGGTGACAAGCCCTTGCCACCAGGAGTACTCTCCCTAGGCCTCCTGGCCTGGAAGGGTCCCAGATCTTCAGGGTGCCAGTTCCACTGACTCCTGCGCCAATCTTTCCTCTGGGTTTCCTCTTTTCCTTCTGGGCTGCGCGCTCTCCTTGCGCTAGCCCAGTCCTTCCCCCAACTAGTCCTCTGGGGGGGTAAGGGGGCCAGCTTGCCTGGCCCTGGCATTCGCCTCACTGGCCTGGGATCCTTCAGGGGCAGAGTCCCTGCCCCAAGGGCAGTCAGGAGGTTCTTCCTTCCAGTTATCCATGACGCCCGTCTGCAGTCCCAGTGTCCAGCAGTGAAGCACAGCCAAGAGAGAGAGCTCTCCCCTGTGCAGGACCTTTTAAGTGGGGGCGGAAGTGTCCAGCAGGTCTGCACCTCTGGCCTATCCAGATGTGCCACATCACTTCCTCGCTCCCATCCCCTCCTTCTTGCACAGTCTTCTGGGATAGCTCAAGATGGCATCCTCCAGGAGTTAGTTGCCACATGTGCTCTGAAAGTCTCAGCCCCTCCTACCTGACATTCCTCACAGGGCTTCTCCAGCCTGCTCCTGGCACTGAATGACAGCTGGCTGATTGATGCTAGGCCCTGCTCCAGCAACTGGACAGAGCAGTAATTGGCCCTAATCCTGAGCTGAGGCATAGAAATATGACATCCCTGGATGACCCATAAGTTGTACAACTATGCTCCTGTAACCTACTGCATCATTCTTTTCTTACAGGTTACAGTGTACTTTGGTGTGACTCTGGTCTCGGTGGACCCCAGAGAACTGGAGTTGCACCCTAGGCCCTCCTTTCCCATTGACATTCAATGGAGTATTTCCCAATGCAAATACCTTAAGCACCCTGACATTGGCATTGAACTGGGTGTCCCTACAGTGAAAAGACAGTAAGCACACTGACTCTCCCTCACATATATACACCCCTCTCATGAGACCTACTCCAGGTCACCACCCACTCTGCATAGTTCCTCCTGCACCAGGACTACCTAAGCGCAGTTCTAGGGCTGCGCACACTAGGAATCCTCCTCTCACAGCCCTCACATGGGTGCACATCCATGCGCACACATGATCACATGTAACCTGCCCGGGGCCTCCTGCCTTGCTGCGCCACAGCAGCCTTTCCTTAGCACGGCGACACCAGCGGTAAACACGTGCAGTCCATTTTACCATGTGTTTATTGTGCGGGAGTCACCTCATAGGAGGCTTCCTCACAGTAAACAGTAAAAAACCAGGTGGTCAAAAATCGAAAAATCAGAGCAGTCCTGATGGTCAGAACCGTCCTCTAACACACGCCGCGCCCAGCTGATTCCTACGGGGAAGACGCAGCCACCATACGTGGGTAGTCTTCACCTGGTCAGCGATAACAAGTGACGAGGAGTTCTGACCAAACACCCTCCTCGCCAATTGTCCGCGACCTCTAACACTTGATGCTGGTCATCGGCCACTAGGACCACCTCCTTTGCCCAACCATGAGATCACCTTACATGATCAGGGCAACACTAGGCCTACCCTTGCCCGGGGTCACGCAACACTACGCCCCTCTCTCCGTTGGACAAGGGTACAGTGCCTCAGCACTGCGGCCTCCACCTTGAGTAGGTGTAGAGCCTACTCCACGGGCCACTGGCTGGTCCCCCTTCTGGAGTCCACCCAGTGCCCTCCTTCCTTGGGATCCCTGCATCCTGAAAAAATGCAGACTCATCGGACCCTCTCCCTCAGCATGCAGCTGGGGTCTTTGCTGCCACCACCCTTTCGGGACGACTGCCTTCCCTCGTGGAAGAACAGCCCACTCTGAACTTCTTGGTACGTCTCCCTCACAGAGAAGCACCACTGGCCCGGGTCTGGCTCCCAGAAAAGTCACCAGTCCGTCCTTACTACCGCACGGGTAGCATTGGAGGAGGAGCACTGTAGGTACCTCGTCAGGCAACCCCCAGGTCCCTCCTCCCCTCTTGGTAGCTCCGCATGGAACCCACCCGAGAACCTAGACCCTACCCTTGTTCTCCTCCGTGAGAACAGGGCCTATGCCCCCTCCGTCTCTAAGGAATGAGCTCTACCCCCTAGAGCACCCTTGGAGGACCCGTGAGCCCTGGGTCAGCTTCACCCAGGCCCACTTCCTTGGGCCCTCCCACGTCTCCCAGCCTCAAGTCAGGAGACCTCCCAGGAACCCTCCAGATTCCTGGCTCGCTAGCGCCACCCTGCACAGGAGCACAGGGTCCCTTCACTTAAGATAGGCCCCACCTGGCTCCAGGGGACAGCTAACAGCACCACAGCAGGCGGACCCGCCTGTGGCACCCGGCTGAGGGGACACCCTTCCCAGCCCTTGCCACCTTACGGGACCCCAGGGCACACCCTGGGGCTGGGACACCAACGGTGTACCACGCAGGGGTCCGTTAAGTAAAGGACTCTGCCGCCCGTCACTCATCGACAGCTCAGACGCCCCCTAACAGACGTGGCTCCCTGCCCCCTTCCCTTGTCCCGGGGCGTGACCCCACAGGACCTACCTGACTGGTCAGGCGGTTGGGCATCACCCCAACCACCACCTCAGGTTTCAACCCTCCTTACTCCAGGATGACATCCTTCCGTTTCCTTGGGTAGTCTCCTACCCTACCCTGACACCTCAGGGTCCACTGCTGACTCCCCCTGACTCTTCAGGGTTAGTCACTTAGCCCACCTAGGGAACCTAGGGGCTAACACCGCACTTCCTTCGGGGCCTCCCATTACCACGGGTCACCCCGGGGTCCCTCACCCTCCCCACCAGATAACCTAGGGGGATCAAGGGAATCACAACTTCCTTGCGCCCTCCCACCACTATGAGAACACCTGTCTGGGTTCCCTCCTCTGGGAACTCTTCGGGGGTGTCACTACCTGTGGGTTTGAAATCTTCCGCCTCCACCCTTCCGGTGGATTTAGCCTGCGCCAATGGCGGGTAAACAAAATTTCCTCAGGAAGACTGACTAGCTGGGGCCCCCTCCCTTTGGAAACAGGTCTTATCCTCAACAAGCATAAGAATTTCCCGGGGCCCCCCTAACCACTTCCTATCCCACGAAGTCAGGCCACCCTACCATCCCAGTCTGTGATGTGGGTATCAGTTGCTGTCCCTAAACCTTTAGAGAAACCCCCCCCTCGTGCGGGTCCAGTATGTGTAGTGTTAAGGGTTCAAAAGGATAACCTATGGCCTACAACACTTTGTGAACATTTCTTGGAAAGCTTCCTCCCGGCACCCTGTCACTTTGTGCAAACAAACTAGTCCTAACAACCCAGTTAAAACCCTTACTTTTAATTTTCTCACTTGACATATGTGTGCACAGGGCTTTCCCTTCTCATACCTCTAGTTCACATGACCAAACGTTTGAACCCTTCTTAGAGCCTTACGCTCTAATATTTGCTCATTACTGCATAGGCAATGTGTGGTAAAACTGGACTTATCAAGCGCCATGAATGCATACTGGAATGGGATACTATGTTTCCTGCCGCTGAACACCAAATGTTGGAAGGTGGGTCATTAGTTGTGTGGCCTGCACAAGTAACGAGTCCGCACACGACCGCCATTGGGAACCAAACACCCCATTGTAGCGCTTGACTCTGACTCTTAATAAACGAATGTCCAGTCTGTGCTTTTTCTTTTGATAAAGCAAAAGTACATTTATTATTCACACACACTACTCAATACTATGCAACAATCTACAAATATATACAAAGTGATGAAATCACTCTGGACCAACAGTATGTAATCGTTCAGATCTCCTTAAGGGAGAAAATAATCCAACAACCCACATGGCAAAACAATCCCAGTGCCCCCCCTGTGAGACATTTGAACATTCTGACAGTATTCAACAGTACAGTGCAATGATGACACCTATATTTGTGAATAAATACTTTCATCCTGCCAAGATGTGACTATCAGTATCATTATTCAAATTAGCATAATCAGAGAACATAAGAGACCAAATTCTAGCATTCTAACCATCAGGATTACTTTAAGATTACTTTTGAATTACTTTTATTTAAACATAAAATAACAGTAGAATACATGGAACCATACCAACCTACACCTATGGTAGGCACCCTTGCACACACAGGAACAAAAGTTCACTGAAGCTTGTGCTTGAAATATCCATCCAACCCTGGAGGGGTTATCTCTCAGGTGTCCCACCCTACCTAGGGTGGGGACACCAACAGATGTTGGGGGGAGGCTGCACTGCTCCTGCAGCTCCCCCGGTCTCCCAGTTCTCCGTTGGTGGTGGCCCCCATCTCAATGGGACCACCACAGGCGTTTTGAGGGCTCAAAAAGCAGCCCCTGCCCCGCAAAGCATGCTGGGGCGGCTGCATAAATGATGAGCGGCTCTCCCGCTGCGAGGGGAGAGCCGCGATTCCTTTTCTTTTTGCCCTTTTCCTTTTGATTTAATGTCGGGGGTGCCGGTCCCACCCGGACACCCCCGTGCCAAAACAAGGATCCCTCGTGGGAGGGCGGCTCAGGGAGCCCACCCCTGGCCGCCCCCGCCGGCTCCCTGCACGGCCAGCACCTCTGGGTGCTGCCGCGGGAACCGGCCAGCTGATTTGGAGTCTGCCCGCTCCAGCGGGCAGACTCGGGATGCAAGCGGCCGCTCGGGCCGCGCCGGGGGAGTGCAGCGGCACTCCCCCTTCCTCCTGGCGTCGTCGGGCCCCGGGATGGGGTCCGGGGCCCCTCCTCTCCACGACGGGGAGCGCGACGGTGCTCCCCGGAGTCCTCCTGTTCTCGGGGCCCCGGGATGGGGTCCGGGGCCCCTCTCCTTCATAGGGGGGAGCGCGACGGCGCTCCCCAGGCCCTCTTCTTTGCGGGGCCCCGGGATGGGGTCCGGGGCCCCTCTGGCCATTATTCACGGGGAGCGCGACGGCGCTCCCCGACTTTTCTTCAGCTGGGGGTGCGCGACGGCGCACCCCCACTCCCGCCTCTTCTCGGGGCCCCGGGATGTGGTCCGGGGCCCCAGGGGACCATTTTCACGGGGAGCGCGACGGCTCTCCCCGACTTCCCTTCTGCTGGGGGGTGCGCAACGGCGCCCCCCCCATTCACCCTTTCTTCACGGGGAGCGCGACGGCGCTCCCCGGCTTGTCTTCGCCGCCGGGGGCCCCGGGATGGGGTCTGGGGTCCCCTGTCCACAGTGGCAGGGGGGTGCGCGACGGCGCCCCCCCTTCTTAAACCTCCAAGGGACCAGGCTTCACGGGCCCCGGGATGGGGTCCGGGGTCCCTTTCTCTTCTGCGAGGGGGAGTGCGACGGCACCCCCCTTGCTCCTCTTTCTCCTGGGCAGCCCCCAGGCCCTGGCCCACCCTGGGGGCACAGTCTCAAGCAGCTGCGGAGCTCCACGCGCTTCGTAGCTGCTTTCACAAAGGTCAAAGGTCACCATTCTTTGTCCTGTGATATCTCGGGCCCCCAAGGGCCGATTTTCTTCATTCTTGCGTCGTTCCGCTCCTGGTGACAAGCCCTTGCCACCAGGAGTACTCTGCCTAGGCCTCCTGGCCTGGAAGGGTCCCAGATCTTCAGGGAGCCAGTTCCACTGACTCCTGCGCCAATCTTTCCTCTGGGTTTCCTCTTTTCCTTCTGGGCTGCGCGCTCTCCTTGCGCTAGCCCAGTCCTTCCCCCAACTAGTCCTCTGGGGGGGTAAGGGGGCCAGCTTGCCTGGCCCTGGCATTCGCCTCACTGGCCTGGGATCCTTCAGGGGCAGAGTCCCTGCCCCAAGAGCAGACAGGAGGTTCTTCCTTCCAGTTATCCATGACGCCCGTCTGCAGTCCCAGTGTCCAGCAGTGAAGCACAGCCAAGAGAGAGAGCTCTCCCCTGTGCAGGACCTTTTAAGTGGGGGCGGAAGTGTCCAGCAGGTCTGCACCTCTGGCCTATCCAGATGTGCCACATCACTTCCTCGCTCCCATCCCCTCCTTCTTGCACAGTCTTCTGGGATAGCTCAAGATGGCATCCTCCAGGAGTTAGTTGCCACATGTGCTCTGAAAGTCTCAGCCCCTCCTACCTGACATTCCTCGCAGGGCTTCTCCAGCCTACTCCTGGCACTGAATGACAGCTGGCTGATTGATGCTAGGCCCTGCTCCAGCAACTGGACAGAGCAGTAATTGGCCCTAATCCTGAGCTGAGGCAGAGAAATATGACATCCCTGGATGAACCATAAGTTGTACAACTATGCTCCTGTAACCTACTGCATCATTCTTTTCTTACAGGTTACAGTGTACTTTGGTGTGACTCTGGTCTCGGTGGACCCCAGAGAACTGGAGTTGCTCCCTAGGCCCTCCTTTCCCATTGACATTCAATGGAGTATTTCCCAATACAAATACCTTAAGCACCCTGACATTGGCATTGAACTGGGTGTCCCTACAGTGAAAAGACAGTAAGCACACTGACTCTCCCTCACATATATACACCCCTCTCATGAGACCTACTCCAGGTCACCACCCACTCTGCATAGTTCCTCCTGCACCAGGACTAACTAAGCGCAGTTCTAGGGCTGCACACTAGGAATCCTCCTCTCACAGCCCTCACATGGGTGCACATCCATGCGCACACATGATCACATGTAACCTGCCCGGGGCCTCCTGCCTTGCTGCGCCAGAGCAGCCTTTCCTTAGCACGGCGACACCAGCGGTAAACACGTGCAGTCCATTTTACCATGTGTTTATTGTGCGGGAGTCACCTCATAGGAGGCTTCCTCACAGTAAACAGTCAAAAACCAGGTGGTCAAAAATCGAAAAATCAGGGCAGTCCTGATGGTCAGAACCGTCCTCTAACACATAGTTAGCCAAATAAATTCTCTGTTGCAGGGCAAATGTTAACAAGAGCCATGAATTTTGAGTAGGCAGCGTTCCTTATTGTGCATGCAAAGAGAAATATAAATTCCATACTACAACAAATAGCAGATAGATTCTCGCGCATGCTCCGCCACAACGCAGCTTTCAGACCAAAATATGCCCGATGGACACGGGCTACATTCTAATACTCATCTCCTTTCCTTCGGAAAAGAGTAAAAGGGAAGATACATGCGATGCCTCTCTTAAAGTATCGTTTTGAGGCTTATTCACAGTAGAGGAAACGTGATGGCAATATACTTTAAGGCCTGGTTACAAGAAAAACGTGCTATTTATACTCTGGGGTTCATTATTTATGGGGTGAGATAAAAAGCAGCTCATAGGTGTAATTAAGGGTTGTTTTTTAATAACGAGACTACTGAAAGTAAGAGACATTTAGTCATACTGTATGGCCACATTATTTGCTACTTCCCTAGGAATTACCATAACTGGGTGATTGCACTATAAAATAACAGCCTGTTTTCTGCAGTGGCACTCCTTTGGCATTGTCACCACTTCTCAATATGGTTGTGCAAAATGTTTTCTCTTCTAAGACGAGATGGATGGGTGGACAGATGTGGATGTGGCCAGACTGATTATGAGTTAGGTTGAGTTGGGTGGAATAACTGAATGGATGTATGGATGGATGGAGACTAGAACATGTAAATCCTTTTTGGGGTTGAGCAGATCATTTGTCCTGACCCGTGTTAATCTGTTAGCTGGCTAATTTGGCTAATCGTGATACTGGAGCATTATTATAGATCCGTGTACATAAAAGGTTACCAATTAAAGGAGCTCCTCATTCAGAGAACCAAACACAGTCTTCTGAGTCCTTCTTAGTTGCCATTTACGTGACTAAAAAATGACCTACGTCTGGATAAGGTGAGGTGCACATTCATCCTGCATTGAAGAGCGCTTTGGGGAACGGGTTTCACAAATAAACACATTGTCATCAAAGGTATGCTTCTAACTAGGGATTATTGAAGTTGACTAGTAATTAAGAGATACACAGCCATACATTGTGCTGATGATTATTGTCTGTGTGAGGATGGTTGGCAGGTAGAGAAGTGTGGCACAATGGTTTGAGCAGCAGACCCTGGTGCAGAGATTGAGCCTGGGACCAGTGTTCAATTCCCACCTCTGTGGGTCTTGGGCTCAATTCCCCTGGACCAGATAATTCTCACCTCAGTGCCTAATCTAATTAATGGGTCCCACTCTGGGCAGTAGCTTGCTTAATCTTCACAACAGCCATGACAGCACTTGGATGCCTGCCTTCACTCTGGGGGTTGCCCATGAGTGGGTGCCTCACAGAGAAAAGCCAGGACAGGTTCCACAGCAGTATGCATATAGCACCTTGAGACCCTAACAGGTGAGTAGTGCACTATACGAGTGTGAAGTTTACATTTACTCAATCACTGTGAATAGAACCTGATTTACAGACGGTACCTTCCTCAATCTCCTGGGTTTGTCTGCATATTTTTCACCTCTGGGTTCTGACCTGTTAAGCTGGGCATGGCTGGATGGGGCAGGTGACCAGGCATAGAAGGGAGAGCCAACACTAGTGAAAAGTCACCTCACTCCTCATGTTATAAATATAATGAAAACTTGGCTGTGTCTCACTCATTAACATTGCCCTCTAAAAGCTCAATGCCTGGGATGGACTACTGTATGGCATTGTAAATATCAGAGAAGCACAAAACATAATAGAATATTGAGCAAAGGTCTGGTAGAAACTCTTTCAGACAAGGGACTCCAGGGGTTTGAATTACAGCCCTTATGTCATATGTTCTATATTGCTCTGACGTGTTGCACTCACATGAGCTCTGGTGACAGCAAACTCTTAAGCCAGACCTCAAACAAAGGCTTTTGCTGCTGAGTTAAGGGTGGTAAGTGTCTGTTTATCTTTACTACTAGTTTTCAATCCTCTCACTAGTGTGGGCAGGAAATGTTTCTTATTTAAATGTAGATAAGCAGGTGGGAGGTACCATATGATACTGATTGCTAGATCACTGAGAATGGGGATCAGAGGAGGAATTGCTAAGTTATGTATCGCTGGTGTCATAGAAGACAAAGAGGCTTCTACTATTCACCAATGCAGGCTCTCCAGATACTTGAAGTCAAAGCACCAGCCAATGCGCATACACAGATAGGATGTGTTGCTTTTTACCAACTTCACGACTGAGTGCAATCTCACTAGAAGAGAAATATGTTGGTGGTAAGAGGGCTGGATTCTTTTGCATGAACTTGGTGACAGTAGGACAAAAGGAAGAAGTTCCCTTTCCAAACCTTAATTATTCCTTTAACGTGGTAAGGCAGGAAAGGGGCGGCACTTGTCAATGACAATGCTGTCAGTGAGTGATCTCACCTTCTTCAAGGGGTCTGCAGAGGTAGTTTACACCAGATGATATTCACTAGGGTGGCCAGTCACGCTAGGCTAATATTGTTAAAATATATTCACATTATTATCATTAGAGAGCTTGCACCATACAATTTGTAGCTGTTTGTCAATTTATTTTCCACCGCACCTCATGCATGCTATTGTACTTGCTCTCGAATCTGGAAATAATAAAAAATGAAGAGAAGCGTTTGTTCACTGACTGGCATTTCAAACGAGATGACTGCAGCACCCATTTACTTTAGTGTGTGTTTCCAGCGGCGCCCTGGGAATCCTGTGCTGGCAATGCGATACTCCTGTTCGTGCAGCAGAAATGATTCTGAGCCACAGCACTCGGACACAGATCCCGACGCACAATGAGCTGATTGCATTGTTCCGAGAGCACATTGGAAGCCGCGCAGCTGGAACCCATCCTTGTTGCAGAGACCGCTCACTGTGCCTGCCATCTCTCTGAAATGGTACTTGGTGTTGAACCTCAATAAAAGATACAGCATTCAGGGCAAATGTTTGAAATTGATTGGTACTGAATATGCTTAGTCAAAAGTAGGTGTTACTTCACTGATGCTGTGCTCGCATATGAGGCTCCAATTTTGCAGCATTATGCGCTGTGATGAATTTTTATCAGCTGCTCTCCTCATGCTGTTCTATGACGCATGCAAATCTATCCGAAAGCTAAGGTTACACGCACAATTGGGTAAGGAGTTTGAGCTCTGGTGCGCAACAAGATGCAAAGCACATGCTGGGTCTATTTTTCTTAGACTCTTTGTGAAGAACAAGGCAAATGCGCTATATGTGAAGACATAAAAGCACTTTTATCTGGCTGTTATGTAGAAGAACAGACAAGCTAACATGTTCCCTGCAAAATAAAATGTCTGCTGGACATCTGCCTTTCCTGGGGTTGATTCTCTTTTGTAGATGAAATTTACTAAGTGAGTCGGACCACATGTGATCAAATCATTTGGAACTAATAAACTTTCAAATTATCACCAATGGAGACCATTATTCAGTATATTTTGCTGTTGTCTACATTCCTACAACAGTACGCATTTAGTCAGTGGCTGATGCCTTACTGAAACCCACAAACAAATGGATATACATTTTCGAATCCCAACAATGGGGCTAATTTACAAGAAAGTTGCACAGCGCTGTGCAGTGCCAAAATTGGCAGAGCCATGCTGTGTCACTTTAGAAATGCGGGGATACACCGTATTTACAAAAATATGGTGCACCCCAGTGATTCTCCTAGCGCTGGCACTAAAATTAGCTGCCTAGCACCAACATAGGCACCCTTGTACCATAGTGCAAGGGTGCCTGCATTGCAGGAAAATGATTATATATGTGCAGGAAGGTGTCCTTTCCTGCACATAAACAATCAATAATGGTGATTAGCTAGTCCTATGTGTGCTGCACAATGCAGCAGACATAGAAGTCGCAAATCATCATTATTTAATGATTGTTTATGTGCATTTTGCTCTTCCTATGTCTGCTGCAGAATGCAGCAGACACAGCAAAAGCAAAATCAAGGAGAAATAAAAGTATTTCTCCTCGTAGCCCCATGCTAACGCCACTCCTGGGGTGGCATTCATTTTTGGTGTTGCCTCAGGTTCACAAATCCTCATAAATCTGGGGCAGCATCAAAAAGCAAAGGGTTTTGCAGTGTAGCGCCCTCAGTATCACCCATTGCACGCCCGTCTGCCGCAGAAAACTGTGTCAGGAACCCATATTCACAAGGCGTTGTTAAGCCACGCAAAGTGGCTTAACGCCACCTTGTAAATAAGAAAATTGGCACAGTGGCACAGTGGCACCGGAGCATTGCTAAAAGTGACACTCTGGTGGCACTAGGAGCTTGTAAATAAGCCCCAATGTATCTTCTCTGGGTGCCTAGCACATATTTCAATTACAGAATTCACCTTGTGGTAGGTGCTTCCAATTTTTGGTCCAGGAAACCTATTGCAACACAGTTCACTGCCAATTGGGCATATTTTTGTGATTCTATTTACAGTCTGCAAAGCGAAGACTCCGTGGGGTGGGAGGGGCACTGACACATGCCCTCTTTTGTGTCCTCACCAGGCCAAGAGTCAGGCAAAAAAGCAACAATATTGGATGTGTTTTTCTGATTCCGTGCTTGAAATGCCCTCCTTCATTACATGCATGGGTGCCTAAAGGGGTTCTCGAGGAGGATGCCACTACTGGGTTCTCCCTGCCTCCTGGTGGTCCCAAAGCCTCCTCATAACAAAACAAGGGAGAAGCTCCCAGTGCACATAATGGATGGGTGTTGCTATGGCTGATGAGGCCAAATATCACAATTGTTAGTGTCCATCTTGTAGCACTAGGGAAGTGCATGTAAAATATTATCATGCCGTGCATACCAGTGAGCCATCCACCCTGATTATGTGATATGGAGAGTGGTGTTCTAACTAATATTTAGTACATGAACAGAAGGCGCAGCAGTGCTCTTTTTGTTCTCAAAGAGTAATGTAATCATGATACAGGTAAGAGACTCTATCACATGAGAGAAGTTGGTCAAATGTGCAGAATGTTTGATGATCTGGGATGAGGTTTCACAAATGTCTTCGAAAAAAGAGCGCTAAAAATAACCAGGGCAGTCCATGATAACAGCCAGAAGTGGCACTCAAAATTGCTTTGTATTAAAGTTTTTCATAATGTTTTATAAGTTGCATAGATAGGCAGACCATGAATGCTGCACAACAAGTGATATTTGTTCCATAACTGTGACATTTATGAATCAAGGAGTATACAATGTGATATTGGAGGGGGGTATCTCTGCTATTCTATCCGGTATTTTGGTGACTCTTGAAAGAAGGAGGCTTTCTAGCGTCAATAATGCTGACATGTGATCAGTTCAGTAAATTCTCTCAAGTCACTGGGTAGGTCGCAATCACTTTTAAGGTTCGAGATAGAGCAATCCATTTCAAATATGAAATGAGGCAACTTATTAGAAATTTGACAGCTTGAATTTGAAAGAAAGTTATTTCTTTCTAGTCTTCTATAAAAAGAGAGTCAGGAAGACCTTTCACTCATACGAATTCAAATATAAGGTTTAATTTTTATGGGAGATGGTCTGTCTCAGATGAAGTAATTATCTTAATCAACACCCAGTGATTAAAATAATTGCCAGACAAATGTGAGATCGAACACTGACTAGGAAAACTTTAATTTTCTTTGGTAGCTTGCTGAGATATCCGGAGAGACGTGGCCATTAATCAAGAGCATGTTGGCGCCTTTTGCAAAGTGATATGCCTCTTGAATTAAGAGGCCAACAAGGGCTAGATAATACTGGAATTATCTATTTTCATTATTAGTACTTGGAGTCTACTGTTTGTTGGTTTGATGAGCCCAGCTGTCACACAAAGGCACTTTACTAGACATCTGTGTGTGCAGTGAAGTGGTTTCATATTGAGAGGTAGCCCGTGCCAATGTGTAGGCTCAATGGACTTCTCAAGCAAATAATATTCATATAATCCCTTACTTGTGCAAAACATTTTATTACACACAACATTTCATTCACCTCCAGTGCTTTGAAATATTTTTTGATAAGTTGCTTCCCATAAAGTATTAGTCTCAGGAGATGGAGTTTGGGAATTCTGAAATCAATTTGGCAACCCTTTGAGAGGTCCTGCAAGGCCTGTTAGAATATCTTTTTGTTTAGTGGACAACATTTTGCAACCTGTAACACTGAGTGAGAATGCAAGAAACGTGGGGCCTCATTTACAAGAAACTGACCCATTGGGGTCTTTAGATTAGGAGTTGTTTTTGCGCTGCAGCAGCATCGAGAATAATTACGCTACAGCTGTGCAAAAAGGCCTTGTAAGTAAGCCCCCTGGTTTTAAAATAAGTGCTTAATAAGCATGGACTCGAATCAGCAAATATTAGTTATATTTTGAATGTGCCAAGTAGAGCACTGCTCATGGTTTACATCTGTCATTGCGTTCAATTTTTCAACTGTAAACATTTTGCAAATTGTGCAGGCCCCATTTTTGCAGGGTGAACATTAGCATTAGAATACGAGTCTCTGTAGAACAAAGTGGAGTGAAACAAGAGAGAACACGTCTATTCATATTATGCAGATATCTAAGACAAATATCTGTTGTTTTATTAATGAGTTATTGTTTTAGTAAAAATATTTTTCTCTTGAATAAAATATATGACACTTAATATTTTACTATTAAGCGGTTTTATATTTTTCTGTGAGAGCCTCAAAAAATAAACATCGTTATAATGTTAACGAACTTTAAATTGAACTTCTGTCCCTGAGGTGGAATAGGCATTGTCTTTTTATTAAAACAGGCCACTCCTTTTCTATCTATTCTTTGCTCTTAGAGTATGTCATGAGAGTTTAGGTGACATCAAAGGAGTGCGTAAAATGATAAATTTCCCAAACCCTGGGGCGACCAGTCGTTTTCTCAGTGAAGCAATCCATTGGCCAGTTTGTAGAAAATATATATATGTTCTTATTTGACAAATAGATTTAAAAGGTTCTGTCAAGCTTATGCCAAAGAAGCCTATGGCTGTATTCCCAAACCTTACTGTCATTATCAGGGGTGCCCGCCCCATGGAAGTATTGTGAGGCTTAGATTTGTAATTCAGTTTTTTTTGCCTAATACAAGTGTTTTTTGCGCAACAAACCACTCATACATAAAACTCCATATAAATGCTTAAAACATTGATTTTAATCGTATTCTTCAATAAAATATATTGTTTTGTAACTCAATTCACTTTAATTATACTACTAACTTCTTAATAGCCTAGTTTTCAGGTAGTATGGTCACATTTGTAATGGGAGAGTTCACTTGGCAAAATCGCATCGATTCCCTCATATGAAATTAGCACATGATCACCTAAAATCCCTACGAACATAGAGTGTTTCATTCAAGCTTGCCTAGGGGCACCTTTTCACACCTTGAAGAACGATTCTACCACAAGCCATGACCAACGTTAATATATCTAGCTTTCGAAATATAGCTCACGTTCTCACCTTAAGGGAGAGTATCTGATTGATCAAATATTATCTTGAAACATGTGAGTGCATGGCTCAGCATCTCTCAAAGAAGGCTTATTAGTGCCACTGAAGCTCCGACGTCTAATGCCCACTGCTACACGAAACACAAACTGTCCATTTAGCTGCATCAAAAATGTGAATATCCGTGAATACTTCTGTTTACAGTTCATCTGTGCATCAAACGGTATATCACAAAAAGGGTTCGGGCTTGAGATGATCAGATCCAATGTGTATAGTGAGGCCATATTAGCTAAGTCTGATACATGCACGTGTCCTGCAGTTGTGCTCAAAGTCATACATGCAGTACCACATACGTATGAAATGTTCTCAAACCCTTCCATTACATTTTCTGCTCTATGCTCTGGCATCACTGCATTGACTGTGTAATGGTAACATCAAAATATGGTCTACAAACACAATAGATAACCAGGCCTCGCAGCAAAAGGGAAAGGGATTGTGACTGCATTGAAAACGTTGTAAAAATAAGTGTATTTATCACATCAGGGTGTATTAACTAGCTATTTTTATTTTTACACAGATCAAGGAGAAGGATTTCATTGCAGGGAAGAATGTCGGATTTTGGGTCACTCAGACAGATGTTGGATGCCCAGAATCCCCATACCAAGCCGCGCCAAGTCCCCTGAGCATGGGAGAAATGTAATTGCACTCTCCATAGAAGCTACCACTGTGGATACAGAACCTTATGAAGACTGTGGCACAAAAAGAACTTTTGCAACATTTGGCAAAGATGGGGGTGATCATGTCATCGATGACAGGGCCACCTTGAAAGGCAAGAGGACAGTAGATCTGCCCATCTGCAGCCCCAAGTTGAATGGTGCCATCCGTGAAGCAGGAAACGGTTGTGAAGCCGTGAGTCCGGTGACATCCCCCCTTCGCTTAAAGAACGCCCTGCCTACCAAGCCCTCGGTGTCCTACAGCATCATGCACTGTGCAGGGAGCCGAGAGGGAGAGAAGTTAGTAAACAATGGTCCTTCTCGGCCCTCAGAGGCGGAGCCCAGGGGGGCGGACAGTGAAAATATTATGCATGAAATTAATCCACTTCTGCAAGAATGTCGAGAAAAGGACTCGCCAGGAGTGAAGAGACTAAAAGACATTGTCCTTTAAGCACCCTGCCAGCTTAGAGTAAAAAGGACGAGTGACTCAGAATACAATACATACTGTTTTTAATTGCTTACAATGGTTCACAACTTGCTGTATTTAAAGCTTTCCTTCAATGTATTGTTTATAAATGAAACTGTCGTTTTGTGACAATCCCTCTTGTTTCAAAAGATGGCCGGGGTGTTCCGTCAGAGCAAATTAGCTGGATTTTGTTATTTTTTTCCTGCGCACTAAAACAGACAAAAATATTATTACCATGGGTTGTACGAAGTATTACGTATTAAGTATTTTGAATTTCTATATTTTTATATATCAAAATTATAATATAAATTACCATTATTTGTAAAGAATTAAGTAAGAAATAAGCCTGTATCCAGGCATCTTTAACAATTTACTTGCTAACATTTTTGTAGTGTAGGCAATGAATGGCCATGTAAAATGTGCTGTAAAAGAGATTTTGAGGTAAAACATAGCCCAACACATTGTTCAATCTGCTATTTTGGTCCATTCCAGATTGCTATTTTGCTTTGGGCACCCCTGCATAAACGGCCCTTTTGCTGTTATATGCTATCTGTACTATTCCTGTATTTGATATCGCAAATTTGTTTTGTGATGGCAAAAGGATTTCAGTAACTTAAAAAGGTAAAGAAATAAACAGCAGTACTCACTGAAACGTGGCTCTGAAATGTGCGGTAAGAGACGGTTCCAACTGCTGACTACTGAAGAACGCCAACCCATCACCATACATCTTCTCCTTAGATCTGTCTCCACCAAGAAACAGCCATGTAAAGTGTACAGTGTCCCTTTTTAAGATGTTGTAGTGATGCATTTTGTCGCTGCTGTAGAAAGGAGAAGCTACTGAACAAGGTAGAATTTCTAGAGTTATATGGGGATTCAAATTTCTGGAATGCACTAGATTTAGATCATGTCCCATCACCTTTGATTTCCCTTGCATTGAGATAATAAGGAAGTCATTGGCAATGGATGGGCTTAGGCTGGACCTCAGAACACACTTTCTTAAAGTTTCCTATTACAAACAGGGGTAAAAGCTAAAATGGTCAAAGGCATTCACCACTAGAGCTCTATTGAAGCACAAGCTATGCTTGGGTCAAACACAATTAGATTATATTTATCTTATGGGAAAATATTTAGAAGATCTGTTTAGCTGCTAGCTGGACTGTGTAAGTTATGAATACATTTTAGGAGAAAACCTTAATACATGACAATAGTAAAGTAAGCAAAGCCACAATCTGCTCTATATGTGGTTCATCTGCACTAAGTTTGCAAAATGAAGAGCAAAACATATTTTGTTTGACTTCTTAAGTAGCAGCAGGCAGAGAAAATGGGTAATCTTTTGCATGGTTCATTAGAGTAAGATCAAATATTATTGGCCAGTCCTTTAGGTATCTTAAAATTCTGTTACTTTCTAGCTAAGAAATATTTTTGAAGGTTCTTAAAGACCTCTTCTCTGAGATCATCCTCAGTTGCTACACAGAACAAGACCATTTCCTATAGAAAGTCGTCTCATAAGTCCTCTCCTCTCCCTTACCCCTTTTAATCCCTTCCTCTTTTTTACTCTCCTCTCCTTGCCTCACTCGTTATTTCCTAAGTTCTACTCTCCTTTAGTCCCTTGCCACTCTCTTTATTTCTGAAGTTCCACTCTCCCTTCGTTTGTCTGCCCCTCAACTCTACTCTCTTTCTTTCCCTTATTCACTTCCTAACTTTATTTTATTTTATTTCCCTTTTCATTTCTATTACTCTGCTCTATTCACCTCTTTTCCACTTTGCCCTTTGTTCATCTTGATGCGCCTGTCTTATAAACACAGCTTAAAAACGACAACATTTTATGGAAATAATTAGTTTAATGATGGAGCTGTGTTGTAGAGAGGGAGTGTACTCTTTATGTTATTTTAAAATTCATATTTTAAAATTGCTTCGATAACTCGGATAAAAAGCCACAATTTAAACATGATAGAGGTAACTAAAGCAAGAGAAATAAAGTTAATTAGAAGTGTTGATAATTATTATGTTAGTGTTTTAACATCTGGGGTTTAAAATGGACCTGCTTGCAGCTACTCCCCTTTTTCCTTCGCCACAGTAGATTCACATTGAGTCTCGTTTGTTTTGGGGCATGCACCACTTAGCGCAGATTGCCATGTGGATAATACAAGGAATTGGAAACGTTTTCGCGTGTGCTGCCCCAGTTTCAATTATTCGCCTCGGATACTACTAAATCATCCCCAGCTTGTTATGTACCACAGAAGAATAGCCTTGATGAGTTTACATTCAGAAAATACAGCACATCTACTGACCTTACCCTGCCATTGACTCTGGGAAGCCACACCACTTACAAGAAGGCTGTCCTCAAATGCCTTATCTCCGATGATTGACACTCTTTGCGTTGTTATGTAGCATCCGTTTAGGTCCTTTCTTGGATTCTTTTTCATAAAGATTTTGCTTAATTAGTTCTTATATTTTTGTAACTGGATGAGGTGTGATCATAATGGGCTCAGCTATGTCTAGGTGACATCTGTACCTACAGAGCACATCCGGTTAATGGTTTCATGAAGGATATTAAAAGGCAATGTAAAGATGAAGAACTTTATTTTTGATGTAAAACATTAAGTCTACTTTAGTTGACATTTTGGCTCATGCTGAGTCTAAGTGAGTGTAGTGAATATACACATTTACTGCATCTGGCTTCTATTTATTGTCACCATATTGAATGGTGAATGAATTTAGACAGCAACACTGATTCAATGACTTCCTTTTCGGGGTTAATGTCAACAGTTCACATTGTGACTGATTTGCTTCGTTTTAGATCCTTGGGCCCATATTTATACTTTTTTTAGCGCCACATTTGCATCATTTTTGACGCAAAAGCGGCACAAACTTGCAAAATACAATTGTATTTTGTAAATTTGCGCCGTTTTTGTGTCAAAAAGCGCAAATGCGGCGCTAAAAAAGTATAAATATGGGCCTTGGTTTTTTAGTTTGTTCCCTGTTCCCCGTAGTGCCATTGCTAACAATGCAAAGCAAAATTACACCTTTATCAACTTTAATTTCCTCCAACTTTTAAAAATGATAGTTCACTAGAATTTCAGTAGACAGTAATGACAGCCCTCATATACGATTGATGTGATGTGGTGATGTCTGCAGAGTCACATAGATTTCTCCCCTTACAACAACACCCATTGTTATAGGCCCAATGGACATATCCTTTTTTTCTTGTCTTCCTGTTAAGTTGAGTAAAATAAGTCTCATATATTTTGCAGTATATTCATAGGAACCCTCTTCTTTGCTAATGAACTTAACGTGCCTTTGATGTGAAGACCGAGAAATAGTCTAAGAGTTACATCAACCCACTATCAGCATACTGATAAGAGCTGTTCCAGTCCAGTGATGTGGTCTTAAAATGAAGATCCAGCACAGATGTCCTTCAAGTTAGGGTTATAGTTTTGAAGTTGTTTTATAAGAATAATAATGTGTACAGATGATGTAATGTTCGATTCACTTCCAGTGATTTCCTTAGGATAGTATGCTTGTGGAACATAGTATTTTCACAAATGTTTGTACTCCCAGTTAGTATTCTACACAATCGCTGCTAAATTTGAGGCCCTGACACAGCAGAATTCTTGTAGGTTTCATTCAACATCAAGATAATATTCTGTCAGTAACCGCACTTCATTTTTTTAAATCAAGAAAAGTAAAAAAAAATAAAAGCATTTAAATGTACCCTTAGCACCGCTTTTGACAAAGACCTCAAACCAGTTCAAGCCAATCAGGATTAAAGGCGCATTTAGCTAGTAGTGAATAAATGTGCAGCAAATGACTGTATGATAAACGACAGTGAAGTCGTTCTAAAGGGACAATAAAAAAGCAGAACTAACAGGTGGCTCGTAGATAGCTTGAGTGAATTAAAAAAAAAACAGTCCGACACTAAATGCAACCCCTAAAAATAGAGTGACCATGAAACCGGCAAACCACAGGTTTTTACTTAAAACAAATTATGCCAAATAACTACATTTGGTGCATGATCCAGAACAGATAACCCTTCCAAACACACAAAGGCTTTCTTAGAGACCGAGGCAGGACAGTGATTGATGATGGTAGTTTCTGAAATGATTTGGGACATTTTTCAATCAACAAAGAAGGCACAGGAATTTCTGAGCACCTTATTATATTTGCACAAAAAGTGAATTATATTGATGGTTATGTAGGATCAAATAGTGGTGACAATCAATGACCACTGCAAGTGCGAGAAAAATTACAAGTCAAATTAAGAAAGAGATGGTGAGGCCTGTAGTTCAAGACTCAGTAAGATTCTGTTAAGCTGGTGGCTTCCTTACAATCTGCCTTTTCACTGCCCAATTCAGATATCCTGAAATGATTCCCATTTTTAATCTGCTTGTGAATCAATCACTCATATCCATTGGCAAATAAATCCAAACCACAACATCACCTGCCACAGTGAGTGCACCCAAGCACTCAAATGTTTTCTAACGATGTGTCAAATTCCAATCGTCCTTTTTAGATCAAATCAATTTTAGAAAATCTGGTCTGAAAAACTTCCTCAAAATCACAGGAAAATGAAGGTCTCATAATCCCTGTCCACCGATACCCCTGGAGAGTACTTCCCCACTGCACTGGAAGGAAAATAACAAGTGCAAGTGGAGTTATATATAATAAAGCTGTAACATTGTGAAGGGAGCGTTTTGATGTCATCATTGTCGCCTTTTCTGCGTGAGTTTACAACATGACAATAGTTAATCTATCGTGGAACACATCATATGGGAGCCAGACACAAGCAGCTTTTGTTTAATGAAGCCAGTCAAATTAAGGCAAAGCTTGAAACAAATTAGTAAGGCTTTGTGAAAGTACAGTGATGACTGTGTTGTAAGAAAAAAAAAATCCGGCTTTTGAGGTCAGGGTGTCAGCCCTTCTTCTTGAAACCGTGACTTTATTGAGGGATACTGTGGATACCATTGAAATGACTCATCACGCGCATCTCTTTCTAGCATCAGCTGATGTTCAGTTGATGAAGGATACATACCTGTTTAATTGAAATGGAGTTGGCCTCATGCACCTGCATTTCAGCAGCTCATGTCACCTTGCGCTACTGAGGATGAACCTGATGGCACAATCTCTGCTTGCCTGGAAAGTCAAGATTGGATGTCAGCAGGATGCAAGTGTGTCTTCATCATGCAGTCTCTGTTGCTGATTATATATGGCGAAACAAATGTTGTATATGCTATGACGTATGTTATGTACATTTTCACAGTGATTGAATCATTGTAAAAAAGAATCACCATTCTGTCTATTTTATGACGATAAAGCAGCTTTATTAAATTATTACGATTATGTTTCAAATGACTTACTTGTTATAATATTTTATTCTTGATTGTTCTGAAAATAACGTGGCGTTCTACAATGTTCAACAAACATTGCAAGGCATTTAAAGTCACCTCAGCTGCTCAAAAATTCAGTAGCAGTTGAAGTTGCTGTTATGCATTTTTTTCGGTTGATGTGTTTTCGAGGGATTGCTATACATAGCAAACAGAATGTTTTCTGAAAATTACTGAGCTAACAGTGCACCTGGTTTGTTTAGTTCCATACATATATCATATACTGCACAGTGGCAGTCACCACTGTGGTGTTATAATTAAGTTAGAGTTAGCATAGGAAGATCACTTTTTGTTTCGCTAATAACTTTGGCACAGTTTGGCGAATCCGAAAAACAAGAAAAGGGAGTTCTAACCCTTGATTTCCTTTGTTAATTCAATTGAAAAAGTTCTGTCCCAGCTACGGAAAACACAGCTGAACAGAGTTAGTTAGAACTTTACTCAGAAAGTGTGCTTTTCAATATTTGGTGTAAGAACATTCAGTCGTTTTTGATTTTTCCCAAAGTTTTGATTACAGAACTTGGTTATTTGGTTTCCGTGCCCTGAAGTTAGATAAAAGAAAACTTAAGAGGAGGCAGAGTAGGATACCCATGTGCCACAGGGGGTTGGCTGTCTACAGTAAAGTTGGCCACAGGGCTCACAGTAAAGTTGGATGAACAGCTTGGCTGGAGCCCAGGCCCTCCGGCCAGACCACTTCTGTCCATGTTCAAAGGGCATGCACAGCTGAAGGTGGCATCCATGGTGGGGTTGGGTGAAGGGCCAAAGGCACTGTGTATCACAGGGTTATCCGTGGCCATGGACAGTGAGGGGTTGGACACCCACAGCAGGTGTCAGAGAAAAAAAATAAACAATTAGGTAGAAATGAAATTATTGTGCAAACTGCAATGCATATGCCTGTAGACTGTGCAAAGTAGGTATGTGGCTGCCTGTGGATTTTAATGTTGTACGTGTCTCCTGTTCTGCACAACAGGGGGGTTGTGCACAGGGCAGCAGATTGCTGGCGTCCACTGAAGGTGCTAGGCTTGTCGAATTGGGTGCAGGGTGTGGTAACTGGTTAGGCCTTGTCCTAAAAGTTCTAACTGTGGATTGCGGATGTTGGGAATAGTCAGGGACTAAAAGAGAAGGTAATTACTTTTTTGGACTAAGATTGGTACCGTAGTACTCCTACATTATCAGGAAGAAAGCTACTCTGGAAACAAATAGGCAAAATGGGTATTTTACCAGTACTGCAGGAGTTCTGCTGTAAACAAAAACTTTATCAATAAGATTTGAATGGAAATAACATATATTTTAGTGAGAATGGGTTGGCTTTGACAAGAGCCTTTTTGATAATAGTATATTGTTCACAGTTCAAGGTCAACATTTCTTATGATGTTTATGAAGAATCTGTTCACTTCTTCTGTGAAATGCACCATATCACTTGTGAAGATACCAGGAATCTTTAAACAATGTTATAGTGGTAAAAGGGACCCTTTGCCATAGTCTCAGAACAATGCCGAACTTACCATCAACTCTCTGAATCTTTCCTTCATTTAACTTGAGGGAGCTCTCCTTCTAATTGCGCCCAAATCAGCTCCTCTGCAGTGCACAATCATGACATCAGGCTGTTTGCATTCAAAATACTTTCCAGCCTAGGCGGTGGGTTGATGTCATTTCATCCCTCTGTGACCAATTATCAGTGCCTCCATTTTTTGCATATTCATAAGTAAAACAGAAAAAGCAGTGATCCAGAATAAAGGTGCAAACTTAGGGCCCGATTCACAGAGGTAAACTTAGACCAAAAGTCTAAGTTTAGACCAAAAGTCTAACTTTACTACGACTAAAGTTAGACTTTATGGGCCATATGTACGAACACATTTTCCCATTGACATAGAATGGGAAAAACCCTTTGATACATCTGGCCCTTTGTCTTAGTTTAGACTTTTGGTCTAAACTTAGTTGCATATTTACAAGCCCCTAGCACCACTGGAGCATTACTTCTTGTGACGCTCCAGTGGGGCTGAGAACTGCGCTGTATTTACAATGCAGCTTTAAGCCACTTTTTGTGGCTTAAAGCCACCTTGTAAATACGGTCCCTTAACACACAGCACTTTGTGTGGAAGGGGTGTGCAATGGGTGTTGTTGTGGGCATTCCACAGCAACACCAATTACATTTTGATGCTGCCCCAGATTTACATCATTTTGTAAATCTGAGGCAGCTCCAAAAACGAACGCCACACCAGCCATCAGCATGGGGCAATGAGGAGAAATGATTTCATTTCTCCTTGTTTTTTGCTATTTCTATGTGTGCTGTATTCTGCAGCACACATAGAAAGAGCAAATCGCCATTGAAGATTGTTTTTGTGCAGGAAGGTGTCCCTTGCTGCACAAAAACAATCCCCCACAATGCAGCTATACTTGCAGCATGGCACAAGGGTGCCTGCATTGGCACTCAGCAGCCAATTTAGTGTCAGCGCAGGGGAAACACAGGAGTGTACCATATTCTTGTTATTAATGCACATCCCAGTGTTTCTGAAGTGACGAAGCGCTGTGCTGCCAATCTTGGTTCCACTTTATTGTAAATATGCCCTTTAGTCTTTTGGTCTAAATTTAGACTTCCATCTAAGTTTACCTTTGTGAATCAGTCCCATAGTATCCTAGAGCAACACAAAGAAGGAGACTGTGGCAGACTGAGAAGTGTTCTGAAAGAGTATTGTAAGAAATTACCTTGCTGACTACTTATAAGTTAAATTTAACCCCAAATTTGACTTTGAGGGTAAAAGTACTTCAAAAGTCTTAAGCTACCTAATTTGTACATATAATTCACCCCTATGGTGTGCCCTTGATTGCAGTGTAACTGTAAGTAGGGACTTTATAAAATATGTTTGATAAGCACTGGTGAGGAACAAATAGCTAAATTTGTTTTTCCCCATTGTAGTGAATGGGCTCTATAAGTTAACATGGGGAGACTGTATTTAAAAAATCTTTTTTTCCATAGAAAGGAGCAAAATATGGCATGTTTAGTACCAAATTCAAAGTTACAATACATCCAACAACTTGCCACTGTTGAATTTAATATATCTTGCACCTAGAAAGAGTTTTCGAACTTCCTAAAAGCTACCAGTTTCTGCTCTGTAGCGCTCTTCTCTGATTGGTCAGCCTCTAGCAGCCTGAGCCAGGCTGATTGGTGAGCAGTGAAGTGGCCTGGCCTGACACAAAGGAAGCATCTACTGGGAGGAGATCTGCCTCAGCAGATAGTGAAACATGATGGGGGAGAGCAGCCAAACTGGTCTTCAAAAGAAGGAAGGACATTTGGGACAGCCACAGTACCTCCCCCATTTCCTGCAAACCCAGACAATCAGGTTCCCCCTGATTAGATTAAGAGATGGCTGAAATGGGAAACTTAGCCACACCAGTGGGTGGGCTCAGACAGCCACAGTACCTCCCCCATTTCCTGCAAACCCAGACAATCAGGTTCCCCCTGATTAGATTAAGAGATGGCTGAAATGGGAAACTTAGCCACACCAGTGGGTGGACTCAGACAGACCTAACCACTGAGATTTAAATTTTCTCCATCTTGGATGTTTGGAGAATGTTGCTCCCTGGGTTTGATTTTTGCCACACTTTCTGAAGTGGTCACTCAAGAGGGTGGTGGCCTGCATGTGATTAGAAAAGAGCCCCCCTGCTTTCCACCCCAGGAGCAAGGATGAATATGGCAGAGCTGCACCCAACTCAGATCCCTACAGGAACAAGACAAGAAAAAGAAGTACTGCCCTGCTGAACCCCTGACTTGCACCTGGGCACTACACTCTGAATGACTGCACCATCTGCACACTTGGGCTTCACCACTAAAAGGACTTTGCCTGTCTTCTACTGCTTCAAGAAGAGGCTCCCTGTTTCCTACAGGTAGAAGATAGCTGACCAAAGTCCCCTCCATCAAGCTCTGAAGAAGCTGACCAGTTGCAGTGGTCAGTTTTGGATTTGTGCCAGGTGCATTATGGGAGTTGCAGTCCTAATCCTCAAGGAGCAACTCAAAGCTTCTGGAACCTTGGGGTGAGTTGTGGACTCCTAAATGACCTTAAAAGACCTTCTGGGAAAAGATCAAGAAGTTTGGAGCAACTTTGGGAAAAAAGCTCCATGAGTGGACCAACCCCACGTAGTGAGTCAAGCCGTGACTTGCAGGCTCGTCCCGCTGGAAAGCTCTGGAGCCCCAGACTTCCAGGAATTCATAGGGTGTTTGTGGAAAGGCAATCCAGTGACATAGCTTCCAAATTGACTTGCTGTGATGGGTCATTCGACAACAGAGAGAAAAAGCTTCAAAAACGTTTTCTAAGTCCGAACTTAAAAAGTTGACCGAGGCTTTCCAAGTAGTGTAACCGAAGAGGGCTCCAGGGAGGTTGGCTTCAATTTCAAGTTCGTCCCAGATGATGATTTCCATCACTAAAAATCGCCTAAGTCTGAACGTAGACTGCTTGACTGAGGTCTCCTGCAATGCTTATCCGAAGAGGGCTCCAGGGAGGTCGTATTTGACTCGAGACTTTGTTCCGGCTAAGATTAAGTCCGAAGGTAAAACTTTGACCGAGTCCTCCCACTCACTCTAGCCGAGCAGGGCTCCAGTGTGGTCGGCCTCAAATTTTGACCTTGCCCTGGGCGAGTGCGACCAGATGTCCAGATTGGCACTTTTAGTTTTTATGTGCTAAAAAACAATTAAGCTTCAATTCATTTCTCTGGTACCCTTTATTGGCTATTTGTCATTTTAGTGTCATTTTAAAGATACAAATATCATCTATTTTTATAAATTAGTGTTGGATTATTTTATTGAGATTTGTCTTTTACTTATTTACTGTTCTGTGATTTTTAAATGCTTCACACTTGTCTCATAAGTTAAGCCTACCTACTTGTTGCCAAACTATCAAGGGTTGAGCTGGGATTAATTTATAGATACCCTGACTGGACCTAGTAGGGGTTTGTGGCCTATTGCTTAGTGTTGGTGCTTACTTGCCCTTACCAATTATCCACTTTCGAACATGTATATATAGCCATTAAAGTCCCACTCCCTTGGTATGCACCTGTATATTTATTACACATGTGGAACATTGGAGTGTACCTTTCATGGGTGGTATAGCCTTGAATAGTCGGCTATTAATCTACATTGAAACATTCTGTTCTTGTGGAGAAGGATATTCTAATCATGTTGTAGCCTGCTGAAGTTGGCTATTGTGGCCATTAAAGTGCTACTCCCTTGTTATGTGACCTATAGGTTGGGCCTATACCATTTAACTGGGCCTTTAATCACCAGCATAGCCTGTTATGGTGGGTTGCAAGACTTTACTAGCACTAAGAGATATACATTGTTTTCTACTGTTAACCAGTGCAAGTGGTTCTAAAAAGAACCATTGAGTTTTTTTGTTTTAAACTTTGTTTTATAAGTTTTAAACTTTGTTTTATAAGTTCACCATTTTTGGAGATTCAACTACAAACAGGAAAAAGGATTATCAAAATCTGGATAAAAAATATATTTCTTGCAGATATGGTGGTGAACAGCAGGTCTCTGGCTTCTTTGCTTTTTTCCACAGCAGATACAAAGTTTGCATATTCCATGTAATAGAAGGTGATGCTGTACAACGAAGATTCAAGTTGCGGGACAGGCCAGCAGCAGCATCAGCAGAAACATATTGGCTCTCATTACGACCCTGGTTGTCCGAAGACCACCACGGCCGTGGTGGCGGTCTCACCGCCAACGGGTTGGTGGTGAAGACCTCCAAATTACGAGTTTGGCCATTTGGCCGAAGCCAAACCTCTGATACTCCTCCCATCCCGCCACTTTTCCGTGGTCTGCCGGGCTGGAGGTGAGAACCTCCAGCATGGTGGGTGCCACATGATGCGAGAAACCGCCAGCAATTTCTGGTTGTCGCATCACCAGAAAAAGCTGATGGTCTTGCATCCTGATGACAGGAATAAGCGTTCTACACACAAACAAACACACCCCCATTCACCCACTCCAACACGGCATACACACCCGTTCACACTGACATACATATACAAACACACTGACACACATGCATTCCCTCCCCCTCCAGCGCATACCCACATTCACGCCCCCCTCCTACCCACATGCATCCATACAAGCCCCACTCACCCGCATGCATCCATTCACACCCCCTCCACACGGCATAGACCCATTCACTCCCCCCTTTCGCATTGCACATACACACTCACCCCATCCATCCGCATTCACCACGTACAACGTGCAAGCACCACCCCCCGCATTCACAACACTCACACACTTACTCACACATTCACACATGCTCACACACCCCACCTAGTCAAAATACTTTGACTAGATGCACTATGACAGGGCTGCCATGTGTATCAGTTAGACCGTGGTCTTTGGGGATGTATGAACATGTGTGCATATGAATGGGATATATGTGAATAGGTAACTGAGACCCTGTGCTGTATGTACTTGTGGCACAGGACATACCTTTCGCCATATGTGGCAACATTACATGTATAACAGAAACATATAGACAATTTTTAAATTGGAGAAATTTAAAGTTGAAAAATGTTCATACTGTAGAACTTTTTTTCTGCACTGTAAATTTTCCCATTTAAAAAATGACTATATTTTTCATTATAGCTTTGGTACAGTGTTCTACTGCCCACTGGTAGCCAAAAGCCTGCTGTTTGTAAATGCAACACATTAAAACAATTGAGAATATTAAATTGAAAAGTTAACTTAATCATTAAGTTAACTTTTCATTTAAATTTTCTCTGATTTGAAAACCTTGAGAAACATAATTTTTTTCTCACCTCCACCCATTGCAATGACAAGGACATTTATTTAAGAATTAATTACCTTAATGCTTCAATTCCTCTCCTCTATATCCCACCATGGGTCATAAATCACACTCCAGCACTGTTCCTTATCAAGCCCTGTCCCTGCAGCCTGATGATAATAATGTGAACTAAACACAGTCTTCCTTTAGCTTTAAAAGTTAAAATGTGACCCTGTCTTTTGTTTAAAAAGGAACTCCAGGATGTGAGCTACTCTGATTGGGTCTGGGAGCTACTGGTAGCTCACGATAAACTGGTTGGAGACACCTGATCTAGAGCATTATTTAGTTTTCCCCTCTTACAACCTGAAGTACAAAATTGAAGCTCAACGTACGTAGAACCCTTCACAAAAAGTCTGAAAAGTAGGCTGCTAATAAGCCTACCAGTGTGGTGAGATTAGACTTTAAAAAGTGGAGTGAAAACTTACTTTGCACCTCACTCATCCTCTCCACATGACTAAGATATAAGGGTACTACATCTGAAGAAGTATAAACAGAAGTTTAATGCCAGGAAAAGAATGTAAAAAACATTGGAAATGAAACCTGAAAATAAGTCCAAAAACTACTGAAATTCATTTAATGTGTAATCAGCTCTAGAGCAGTAACAGCTTATTCTGTGCGTGATAACTGCACTAGATGACAACCGAAAAATCCACCCTCAAATTGATGTACTTTGCCACTGTTTTGTAACATGTCAGTATGAAAGCAAATAATCAAATGCAGTGGACCATTATATGGTTTAAGCTGGAAAAATGTGCATTCTACAAAGTCAGCATTGTTTAGAGTTGGGTGTAGGGGTTGTCTGTAAGTAACCCTATGCAACCAATGTCCTGATGCATACGATCAAAGATTATGTGTAGTGGGGGGTGGTCTACCCATTTGGAGTTCAGCATTTGCAGAGGATGGGATAGTTACTGGGGGTAGGGTGCATAGCGTGACCCAAGGCTAGCCCTGTGGCCAACTCACGATATGCATGGTTAAAGGCTGTGCAAAGTGGTGGGATGGTTGCCTGCAAGGGCTGTGGTTGGGCACTCCATCAATCACCTTCTATGCATGGCTGAAGACAATGTGCATTGGGAGTTGGCAGCTTGCTTGGAGCTGGACATCCACAGGAGCATGGATGATGGTGTACTAGCAATAGAGGCTCTAGGGTCAATTTGCTGTTTGTATGCATAAAGGTTGTGCACAGGAGGGTAACCACTGCTTGGAGGGTGGGATGGAAATCACAAAATTGGGCCAGAAGATATTTGGTACATTGCACTGTTCTGTACAAATGAATGAAGACCATGGGAATTTGGGTGTTGCCCATCCGCAGGAGGTTGTACTTAAGGTTGCAGATGCTTTGGTGTATATGAGTGAATATCGTTTAGGGAGGTTGAGTTCTCGGTATGCTTCCAAGTTAAGGACCTGTCACGAATCTTTTAACTGCAGAAAACTGTGTTTATTTATATAATACAATAATGCAAACAAAATTATTATTGTGTATTTAATATGTGATTTGAAAAAATATATTTTTTAAAAGATTCTCTTGAAATACGTTGTTATTGTGTTATATGGAATATATTTAAAATGCTAGTCATTTTCAGTTACAGCATTCCGGGAATGGATTATGCTGTGGTATTCATAGAAACCATGATGAAGTAGGTAGGGCTTTGGTATTCCTGAAACACTGAACAGAGGTTACAGTAACTTTATCTAATTGTTGATGCTCCCACTATTTTTTTAAACAGAGCTTTATTCTGATTGGGTGCAGAGCTGCACACTTTAGGATAAATATATACCTAACATAACCTTTGAAAGTTAAGTTCCTCTCTGACAGCTATGGAGTTACAAGAGTTAAATTCTCTTACTGGTTCCGATCTTCAGAACTGACATTACACTTTGGGTACTTTGGGCCAGATGTAGCAAAGGATTTGCGCGTCACAAACTGCGAAAATCGCCGTTTGCGAGGCGCAAATGCCTCTTTGCCATGCAGAAATGCATATTGCGAGTCGGGACCGACTCGCGATATGCATTTCAGAATCGCAAATAGGAAGGGGTGTTCCCTTCCTATTTGTGATTCGGAGTGGTATGCAATACCATTTGCGACCGCATAAGCGGTCGCAAATGGTGTCGCAGTTACCATCCACTTCAAGTGGATGGTAACCCACTTACAAATTGGAAGGGGTCCCCATGGGACCCCTTCCAGTTTGTGAATGGACCCAAAACATTTTTTTCAGGGCAGGTAGTGGTCCAAGGGACCACTACCTGCCCTGAAAAAATACCGAAACTAAAGGTTTCGTTTTTTTTTTAAGTACAGCTCGTTTTCCTTTAAGGAAAACGGGCTACACTTAAAAAAAAAAAACTGCTTTATTTAAAAGCAGTCACGAACATGGAGGTCTGCTGACTACAGCAGGCCTCCATGTTTGCGAGTGCCTAGACTCGCTATGGGGCCGCAATTTGCGACCCACCTCATTAATATTAATGAGGTGGGTCATTGCGATCCCATAGCGAGTCGCAGAAGGTGTCTGAGACACCATTCTGCATTGCAAATTGTGACTTGCAATTTGCGAATCGGAAGGACTCGCAAATTGCAAGTCGCAATTTGCAATTTTCCTGCATCTGGCCCTATGCTACTTAACACTTTATTAATCTATTTTTTTACATACTCCTTATTTCACAGATAATAGGATAAATACTAACAGTGATGTTCAGTAAGTGTGATGTGAAGCGATAATTATCACGCATTGTTTTAAAACACATTTTAAAATTATGTATTTGTGGAGAGTGCATTTTTCATTATTCAGAATACTACTGCCACTATATATAAACAACAGTGTATTTCACTATTTCTGTGATTATGGGCCTGATTTAGATATTGGCATATGGGTTACTTGGTCACAATCCCATTATTTCCCATGGGATTTAGATTTCAGCAGACTGAATATCCGTCACCGTTGTGACAGAGTAACCCATCAAACAATATCTAAATCAGGCCCTCTGTGTTTTAAAATTTGGAAATTATTTAATGAAGACATTAAGGCCCTCATTATGACCCAGCGGGTGGGTGATAAAGTGGTGGTAAAACTACCAACAGGCTGGCAGTAAGGATGGCCAAATTATGACCATGGAGGTGATATCTGCGACAGACATCCAATGTGCCACACCAACCACCATAGCGGAAACAACAGCCACCACGGCAGTAGCCACCAACGGCCAGGCGGAAGTCAAAGTCCTACCCACCATATTAAGACATTGCAAACTGCCACCTTTTCCGGGGCGGTACCAAAGCCAACAAAAGCCTGGTGGAAACAGAGCACAGAAGTGAAAGGACTCACCATTTGAGACACAGGGAAGAACCACGCCACCATGGAACACGAACTGCAAGTTCTCCTGATAATCTTCTACGTTATGCTCCACCTAGAATACCAACGCCGAAGAAGACAACAACGGTAAGTACAGCCTCCAAGCCCATAAGGGAGGGTGGGAGGAAAACAAGAGTGACACACACACGCACCACACACACCTGACACACACCATGCACACAACCAGCTGCACTACCGAAACAACCTCGAAAATTGGTAGAATAATGCAAGGACAACAGGAATTGACGAAAGTGATTGTAATCAGTTCAACATCAAAATAAAGAATCCAATTTGGCTATGAAATAGATATCTACACTTGTATAAAAAAAGGACACCACCCAGTCCAAAGTTCAAAGGGCCCACATGGCCACAGGGCCCAGTAGAAGGCCCAACTCGAGTCCTAACCACATCCGGATAGAACACCGCAGGGGCATCAGTTTGCAAATAGGCAGGAACCTCAGGGGAGTGGGGGGACCTCATCCAGATGCGGGAACAAGCCCACTGGTTCTGGAGGGGACAACATGGCCATTGCTCTTTGTCCTGGGGAGTGCAAGGCCACAGTCTCTCAAGTGGGTGTCTTGCCCACTGGTTCTGGAGGGAGCAGCCCTCACAGTAGAACCTGGAGGGTGAACTACATGGCATCCACCGGCGGTGATTGGTGCATGCTGGTGGTGGTTGGGGGAGGCTCCTGGGCAGCCCCTGCAGTCAGTGATGGCTGCACCCTGGTGGTGGTTGGGGGAGGCTCCTGGGCAGCCGCTGCACTCAGTGATGGCTGCATGATGGTGGTCGTTGGGGGAGGCTCCTGGGCAACCCCTGCACTCAGTGATGGCAGCACATCGACGGCTAGCAGTGGGGGCCCAGTGACAGATGGTGGTGGTGGCTGTGTTTGCCTGACAGCTTCTGCTGGCGTAGAGTGCCTCTTGTCATCCTGGTCATGGGTTGGGGATCCCCTACCCTTCCTGGCAGGGGTGGATGGGCTCTTCCCCTCGCTGCCTGGTGGTGTAGGTTCCTTCCCCTTCCTCACAGCTGGTTCAGGCTCCTTCACCTTCTTCACAGCTGGTGCAGGAACCTTCCCCTTCCTCACAGCTGGTGCAGGCTCCTTCCCCTTCTTCACAGCTTGTGCAGGCTCCTTCCCCTTCCTCAAGGCTGGTGCAGGCTCCTTCCCCTTCTTCACAGCTGGTGCAGGCTCCTTCCCCTTCTTCACAGCTGGTGCAGGCTCCTTCCCCTTCACAGCTGGTGCAGGCTCCTTCCCTTTTCTCACAGCTGGTGCCGGTCTCTTCACTTTCATCCCAGGTGATGCTGCCTACTTCCCCTTCAGTGTTGTTGGTCTGGTATCCCTACCACTATGAGTAGGTGGTGCTACCATTGTCCCCGGGGACTGTTTGGCTGAGGTGCTGGGCCATGTCGTAGCTACCCTGCCCATATGTGCAGGATGGGGGCGGAAGGGTAGGGAAGAGGTCAATCTGGGAAAGGAAAAGCTTTTCAGGGACGTTGGGGTGGGAGGAGGGAGGAGTGATGGGAGTGGAGGATGAGGGAGTGGTCATCGGAGGTGTATGCCTGCTGGATTTGGGTGGAGGTTCATGGGCTGTATGCTGTTGTGAGGTGGATGTCTATTGGGTGTCTGAGTGCTTGCATTTGTGTCCTTTAGGAGGGGGGGGGCAGACACAGTGGGAGAAGACACAGGGGACGCGTGCATGGATGTTGTGGAGGTGTCTGCCAGTAAGGTTTGTGTTCTGCTTGGTGTGGTGATGATGCTGCTAGTGGATATTGATGTAGTGCATGAGGTGTGAGTGTGGACGTAACTGGGTGGGTGGTGGAGGAGGAGGAAGAGGGGGAGAGAGTGAAGGCAGTGGATGTTGTCGTGTCTGCAACTGTATGGTGTTTATGTGAGTGCCTGTGGAATGAAGTGTGGTGCTTGTGTTTGCCTGTGCCACTCTTGTGTGTTATCTTGTTTGCATGCTCATCTGTCTGTGTGCTTGGGATGGGTTGGGGTTGAGGAGAATAGGACTGGGAAGTGGAAGTTGGAGGGGGGACGGTTGAAACAGGGACAATGGCTGCCATCAGAGAGGAGGCCAGAGCCTGAATTGATCTCTGTTGGGCTGCCAATCCACCGTGAATACCCTCCAGGAATGCATTGCATTGCTGCATCTAGGATGCCACAATGGTTGATTGCCCTACAGAGATGGATCTCTGTAGCCTCCACACTCAGGGCAGCATGGCTCACTGAGGCAGGGCCTGAGGTGCCTGGGGCGAAGGAGATGCCCACCCTCCCAGGTGAGCGGGCATGAGAAACTCACCGAGGGGCTACTGTGAGGGCAGTGATGGTACGGGGTGGCGGCTAAACCTGCAGCTGGGGTGGTCACAGAGGTGTCCGCACCACCAGGGAGCTCCCATTGGAGGAGGTATCAGAGTCTGTGTTATCCCCTCCAGTCTCCGCCGTGGTACTCCCCTCGTCCTCCGTCCCACTGGTTCCCTTGGCGTTGGTGGACTCTGCCTCCAGGGCCCTGTGGGATGCAGCTCCATCTGTTGCTGGTGCCTCTGCTTCTACGCCAGATGATGCTAATGCACATAGGGACAGGATGACAAAACAAGAAAGAGGGGAGAGAGGCAAAGGATACACTGGGTCAATGACTGCACCAACACCACTGTTGGTGTACACAGCACCCTCACACACAGGGAACAGGCCTACGCACTATGCATTGTACTACCAGTGAAATGGCTAGCCACCAAGGCATGAGGAGGGGCACACATCGCTAATTGCAGCACACCCGGGACCCACGCAGCCCTGCCTAGAAGTGAATACTAAGAAGCTAGGAAACCAGTATTTTCCATTCAACCCTTAGCCTCCAAAGGACCTATGCTGCTCTGTCTGGCCTGGCCTAGGGGCACCCACTAACATACAACCAGCACCCGTATACCACCCCACCAGCTTTAAGTTGTAATGATAGTCACTGTACTCACCCCCTTGTGGCTGCTTTGATGCCCTCAAGTGCCCTTCCAGCTCAGGGTAGGCCACCGTCAGTATGCGGTCATCAGGGGGGTCAGGGTCTGACGGGCACCCCTTCCTCGTTGGAAGGCCATCCCCAGCTGGGCCTCCGCGGTTTTCTGTGCCCAGCATCTTAGGTCCTCCCATCGTTTCCGACAGTGGGTGCTCCACCTGCCATAGACCCCCAAGGTCCGCACGTCCTTGGCGATGGCACGCCATATTCCCTTCTTTTAATGGGTGCTGCTCAGCAGAGGCAATACAGACAGACAAACACCATTTGACAAACAGTCCAGTCTGTCACACAAATGGCCTACGATACGCGTTTGCATCACCATTGGCACACATATAGCCTAGTGCACAACATGTACACCACCAAGGGATCATCCAGCCCCCCTTCCACAATGCCTTCACACACAACTCCATGCGTTCATGCCACATGCATCGTACCCACAGTGTACTCAACTGTTGGTTTGGAGGCCCATACAGCAGTCCGTACTGGGGTAGGACCCCATCCACCAGCTGCTACAACTCCTTCGAAGTGAAGGCTGGGGCCCTTTCCCTGGTTACACGGGCCATGGTTGGTTCCAGACACAGGTCACAGCAGCACATGCAATGTAGGTCCTCTCCTATGGATGGAAGGTCAGGAAACATGTGAGGTATGTGAAAAAAATGGCAGTCACATCCGCGGCAGTGCATACCGTCACCGCCGGCCTAAATCCCCATTGGTCACTGTACCCCACAGGGCCCAATCTAAACCAATGAGGAATTGCACTGTATTTCACGACCGCCTACCACCACGGCACACAACGTCGGCGGCATTACCTCACTTCCACCTGTCCCTCCACACAGGACAGGCAGTCACCATTTCAGGGGGGTGAACAGGCCTATTGATAATTTCTGCATCACAGCATCTATAGGCACATACTTTCAAATTCCACTGTCCCAAAACATGATTGCATGATGTGGACTGCTTTTGTGGTATAGTTTTTCAAATTGTGACAGCCTTCTCACTCTTGTGTCCCTTAGATACCTTTGCGGATGAATAGGAGATGGAGACATACCCCGTGTATAGACCCCTGGTAGACTTGGCTACACCGGAGGACAGGCACATTATACTCACCTATAGACTGGACAGAGCCACAATCACAGAGCTGTGTGCCCAGTTGGAACCTGACCTGATCTCAGCTATCCGTCATTCCACTGGGATCCCCCCTCTTGGCAAGTTCTATCAGTGCTCCATTTCCTGGCAACTGGTTCTTTCCAAGTGACACTGGGCTTGGCAGCAGGAATGTCACAGCCAACATTCTCACTAGTGCTGGCAAGAGTCTTATCTGCCCTGATAAAACACATGTGCAGCTACATTGCTTTTTCCAAGGAGGAGGATTTGGCCACTGTGAAGGCAGGGTTTTATGCACTGGGACATATCCCCAATATAATTGGGGCGATTGACGGAACACATATTGCCTTTTGTCCCCCCGGCAAAATAAACAGGTGTTCAGGAATCGTAAGAGTTTCCACTCCATGAATGTGCAGATGGTGTGCCTGGTGGACCAGTACATCTCCCACATCAATGCTAAGTATCCTGGGTCGGTGCATGATGCCTTTGTCCTGAGGAATAGCAGCAACCCAATATGATGTCCCAACTGCAGAGGCACAGGGTGTGCCTAATATGTGAGCCTTGGTCCCCAACCAGTATATGTTGGTGTATGCCTATGCTGTTGGCCATGTAGGATAGTGAGTGGCTAAATGTTGTCCGTCAATATTTGCAGGTGACTCTGGTTACCCAAACCTATCGTGGCTGCTGACCCCTGTGATGAATGCCAGGACAATGGCATAAGAACGTTATAATGTGGCACATAGGTGAACCAGAAGGATAATTGAGAGGACCTTCGGCCTCCTGAAGGCCAGGTTCAGGTGCCTCCAACTGACAGATGGATCCCTGTGCTACTTACCCAAGAACGTCTGCCAGATAGTAGTGGCATGCTGTATGTTGCACAACCTGGCCCTCAGACAACATGTACCTTTTCTGCAGGAGGAAGAGACTAGAGATGCCCTGTGGCAGCAGTGGACCCTGAGGACAGTGAGGATGAGGAGGCAGAGAATGAGGATGTGGACAACAGAACATTGGTGATACGTCAGTACTTCCAATGGCACAGAGGTGAGAGAGTGCAACTTTACATTTTTATGTCTAATGGTGTATTCTGTGTGGCATTGGCATGCTGCCATTACCCACTTATTTCCGCTACTTACTGTTACCTATGGATATTCAGTTTACAGATGTTGGTGATATGACAACAGTGTCCTGATGTGATCAAAACAGCCAGCAACAGGTCATTCATTCTATGCTCATACTATGTACAGTTCATTTGCAATGGTTGGAGCTGTTTCAATCAACACAGATTTGCAATACATGAAATACTGGTAGTTGAGTTTTATCCAAGGTTGTTTATTGTAGTGCTAAAATATAGAGCGGAAAGTGCAATGGAATGGGGTGATGATGGAGGAGAGTCGAGGGTATTGTTCCAGTCTGTTTGTAGCACAGGTGCAGTGTCCATGGGGACATAGGAAGGGGAGCAATGGAAGTTCAAGGTGGACAAGGTGACTGAGTGGGACACAAGGGGGGCAGTCAGGAGAGTCTCATTTCCTGGCAGTGGTCTTGGCAAGTGTCTCTGGCTTCTCTCTGGTTCGCAGGCAACGTTTGCGGGGTGGTTCACCTTCTGCAGGGGGAGGGATGCTGGAGGGCTATTCAGGTGACTCGCTAGTGGGAGGGACCCACTGGTGTGCTGTTGCCTCCCTCATGATGTTGGCCAAGTTTGACAACACCCCTGCTATAGAGATCAGGGTGGTGTTGATGGCCTGCAAGTCCTCCCTGATCCCCTGATACTGGCTTTCCTGCAGTCGCCTGTTCTCCTGCACATTGTCTAGGATATGGCCCATCGTGTCCTGGGAATGTTGGTAGGCTCCCAGGATCTCAGTGAGGGCCTCCTGGAGAGTTTCCTGGGCCTGTCCTCCCCTGGCGCACAGCAGTCCTCCCAGTGTCCCTATTGGCCTGTGCCTCTGTCCCCTGAACGTTGTGCCACTGCCACTGAGCCCAGGTCCCTGATTGTCTTGTTTGCGAGGTGTGGCCTGTGGTCTCTGTACAGGTGGGCACACTGCTGATTAACGTGTCCTGGGGACAGAGGCGTGGATATGCTGGGTGGATGCTGTGATGTTGGTTCCTGATGGGGGAGGCTCTGTGGTGGTCTGTGAGTGGGCTTGGGTGATCGGCTGTCCGGTGGTCCCTGATGGGCCAGGTAGGTCTTCCAGATCCAGAAGTCCAGAGTTACTGTCATCACTGCGGGCCTCTTCTGTAGGGAGACTGGATAGTGGTGACACCTCCTCTCCACTGACATTGGCTGGGGTACTTGTGGGGATGTAAATGATATATTATGCTACAAGAGTATGACATTTGTACTTCTTTAGCTTCCCCTCCATGGTTGGTGTTACCCTGCCAGCTTTTGCTTGTGTATGTTGGTGAATTGTGGGATTGTTAGTTTCCCTATGCTGTGCATGCTTTAGTGATGAGTGTCCATGCAGGGCTGGGAGGGGTGTCCATGCCTTGGTACAGCATGTAGGGCCCGGCATTGGGATTAGTGAGATGTGTTGGTGGAGTGTGTGGGATGTGGTAGAGTGATGGGAGTGAGGGTGAGGGGGTGTGATGGCATGCAGGTATGGGCGTGATAATTGGTAAAACTTGACATACCATTGTCCAATCCTCTGCCAACTCCAGCGAGTCCCTCAGGATTCAGTACTGCCAGTACCTGCTCCTCAAATGCTGTGAGCTGTGGGGGGAGGAGGAGGGGGTCCAACGCCAGTCCTCTGTATGGCGAGCCAGTTTCTTGCTGTTTTGGAATGTACCTTCCCCCGTAGGTCGTTCCACCTCTTCCTGATGTCATCCCTTGTTCTTGGGTACTGTCCCATGGCGTTTACCCTGTCCACGATTCTCCACCATAGCTCTATCTTCTTTGCTGTAGATATTTGCTGTACCTGTGCTACAAACAGCTGTGGCTCTACCCTGACAATTTCCTCCACCATAACCGTTAACTTCTTCTCAGTGAAATGAGGGTGCCTTTGTGGTGCCATGGGTGTTGTGTGATGTGTGTTGGTGAGAGTGTATTGAGTAATGTAGTGGGGTGTGTGATGTGGAGTGCATGAGGGATGTATGGATGTGAGTGGTTTGTGTGTCTAGTTGTCTCTGTGCTCTTCTTCTCAGTCTCCTGATGGCAACTGTTGTACGTAAGGTGTTGTGGGTAATGTGGGTGTGTGTTTTATAGTGGTGTGGGTGTGGTGTGTGTAAGTGTGTTTAAGTGTGTCAGGTGTGTGTATTTGGTATTGGCCAATATAGTATTGTTTTGTTTATGAGTCTCCATTCTGAGCGTGGCAGTGTGTACCACCAATGGTTTACCGCCGTTGAATGTCCGCCATGGTGATTCGTGCATCATAATGTTATGGGCGTTGTTCTGTTGGTGTAACGGTATGGGTTTTGGGACCGCCAGTTTCTCACTGACCTTTGTTCTGGCAGATTTGTGTATGTGGCTGTATTCTGTCGGATTAGTGTGTGTGTGTCATAATATGGTGAAGGGATATTCGCCAGCGCAGTGGTAAGTTGGTGGCCGTCAGTGTGGTGATGTTAGAAATGGGGTTTTTGGTTGGCAGCTAGGTTACCCTCTTTCCAAGCAAGAACCCTCACTCTAGTCAGGGTAAGTCACACACAATCCAAAATTATCCTATGCCCACCCTCTGGTAGCTTGGCACGAGCAGTCAGGCTTAACCTAGAAGGAAATGTGTAAAGTATTTGTGCAATAAATCATACAATAACACAATATAGCACCACAAAAATACACCACACAGTGTTTAGAAAAATATATAATATTTAACAGGATAATTATAGGTCAAAACGAATAAAGATGCAATGTGAAATTGTAGCGATATCACTGAAAAGTGATATAAAGTGTCTTAAGTCTTTAAAAAGCAAACAAAGTCTCTTTCAAGCACAAAGTACCTGGTTTAAAGTGGAAAATCTCCGCAAACGGCCGCAGAAGAAGAGATACATGGAAAAATGTTGTGTGCTTCGATTTCTCCCCTGCACACACAGACTTGTGTCGTTATTTTTTCACGCGGGGAAGTCGTGCGTCGTTTTCCGGCGCGTGGACAGTCTCTTTCTGTGGGTCGTGGGATTACCAGATGTCCCGGGGTCTGTGTGTGGATTCTTTGGCTTGTTTTCCGGCTGCGCATCGTTCCGGGAGGCTGTGTGTGGAATTCTCGTTCTCACGGCAGGCTTTGCGTCGATTTCCCCTCTGGAAGTCGGGCGGCGTTGTCCTTGCGAGGCCGTGCGTCGAAGTTCTGTTCGCCCCGAAGGTGTCGCGTCAGTCAGCGGCAATTTTCTCACCGCGGAGCAAGCTGTGCATCAAAATTTCCAGCGCGCGAAGAGTCCAAATGAAAAAGAGAAGTCTTTTTGGTCCTGAGACTTCAGGGAACAGGAGGCAAGCTCTATCCAAGCCCTTGGAGAGCACTTTTACAGCCAGACAAGAGTTCAGCAAGGCAGCAGGGCAACAGCAAGGCAGCAGTCCTTTGTAGAAAGCAGTCAGGTGAGTCTTTTAGGCAGCCAGGCAGTTCTTCTTGGCAGGATGCAGGTTGTGGTCCAGGTTTCTTCTCCAGCAAGTGTCTTAGGTGGTAGGCCAGAGGCACTGTTTTAGACCCAAATGTGCCTTTGAAGTGGAGGAGACTTCAAAGAGTGGTTTAGAAGTGCACCAGGTCCCCTTTCAGTTCAATCGTGTCTGCCAGGGTCCCAGTAGGGGGTGTGGCAGTCCTTTGTGTCAGAGCAGGCCCTCCACCCTCCCAGCCCAGGAAGACCCATTCAAAATGCAGATGTATGCAAGTGAGGGAGAGTACCCTGCGTTTGGGGTGTGTCTGAGTGAATGCACAAGGAGCTGTCAACTAAACCTAGCCAGATGTGGATTGTAAGGCACAGAAAGATTTAAGTGCAGAGAAATGTTCACTTTCTAAATGTGGCATTTCTAAAATAGTAATATTAAACGGAACTTCACCAGTCAGCAGGATTTTGTATTACCATTCTGGCCATACTAAATATGACCTTCCTACTCCCTTCAGATCAGCAGCTGCCACTTCAACAATGTTGCAGCCCCAATGTTAGCCTATGAAGGGAGCAGGCCTCACAGTAGTGTAAAAACAAATTTAGGAGTTTTACACTACCAGGACATGTAAACTACACAGGTACATGTCCTGCCTTTTACCCACACAGCACCCTGCTCTAGGGGTTACCTAGGGCACATACTAGAGGTGACTTATGTGTAGAAAAAGGGGAGCTTTAGGCTTGGCAAGTACTTTTAAATGCCAAGTCGAAGTGGCAGTGAAACTGCACACACAGGCCTTGCCCTGGCAGGCCTGGGACAAGGTAAGGGGCTACTTGAGTGGGTGGCACAACCAGTGCTGCAGGCCCACTAGTAGCATTTAATCTACAGGCCCTAGGCACATACAGTGCACATTACTAGGGATTTATAAGTACATTAAATAGTCCAATTGGGTATGATCAAAAGTTACCATGTTTACAGGAAGAGAGCATATGCACTTTAGCACTGGTTAGCAGTGGTAAAGTGCGCAGAGTCTAAAAAGCCAGCAAAACAGAGTCCAAAAAGTGGAGGGAGGCAGGCAAAAAGTTAGGGGTGACCACCCTAAGGCATTTCTGGTCTAACAGGCGGTAAGCGGGATTTACTGCCATGATGAGGGCCTAGGTTATTTTTTTGATGATGCATTAAGAAGTAGGAAAATTGCAAAACAATGTGGACATTTTAAATGTGGTTTTGAAAACTATAGTTTTGTTTTATTTGAGTAGTTGTCTAAATAAAAAAAACATGGGTGCAGTTTACATTCTCACATATTTGGTAGAAGAATAGCATTCTCCTTCTAGTCCTGTGGTATTTAGTTTGATTGGAGTTAGAGTAATGATGCTATTAGACCTATTGTAGTGAGGTTGAAGAGTTTAAAATTATAGAGATTTGTTAATATTGACTTCTGAGTTTAGAATGTACATTTTAGCAATATGGTACTCAGAAATGGTGCAGGAGAGTATACAAAAATGTTCTAGTTATTTGAAAGTAGATCCTTGTATGATAGCTTGTCTTACATTAACAAAGCAAACTATTTTATAGTGCAAAGATTCTAGGTGCTATACAAATGTAAATTATAGGAATGCTATGTTTAACAAGTGTCCCGTGACAATATATAAATTATTTACTTCACATATAACATATATTATGGAATGTTTCTGATTCTCTTAAGGTGTCTTGCTCATTTAAGAAGTGACATATTACAAAGGTCCTAAAACTAGACTGCCATAAATGGTGTTCAATGTAGTTCTACTTTTATGCTGTGCTCTCTGTTCTGTGCCCAACACCCTCCCATTTCCTTTAATACTCAATGTATGTTTTCCCATTTCCTCTGTTTTGCTCTTCACATTTCAATTTCTTTTTTAAATCACTTTCTGCTACATTTACTATGTATCTATCCTAGTTGGTCAGCTGTGTGTTTATGTGTTCTCTTCACCACACCAAATTCATTTGCTCATTTGTTTGAAAAGTATGAGAAATGTGCTACTGAGCACTAGTGAATAATAATCATGGGAAATAGTGGGTTAATTAGTGAAAACACAAAGTTTATCTGACATTGCCCTGCAAAACCATGAACAGAAGCTCCTGTATAGTGCTGAGAAACTAGGTACTAGAGGTAAAGTTATTTAGCATATCTGCTCTTTAAATAGAGTAGAGTGACACTGTTAGAATACCTTTCAAAGGGCTGTGGGGCAAGATGGAACTACTGGACCTAACAGTGGGGGTTATGGCGTTTTACTCAAGATGTACTGGGGCCCGTCCGATTGTGTCTGGAGCAACTGGACTAAGTACCTCTTCAGACCTGTCTCTCAGTGGTTTTGCATGCCGAGCAGTCCAAGGCCTCTCAGGGGGAAGTGGATACATGGGTGTGAACACAGGCTCACAAATCAAAATATGTTCAATTTCAGCAATAAATGAATGTCCAATCAATCTTCGGATTTAGAATTTTTTTCAGAGGTTACAATCCTTTCAGCTGGGCAAACTAACAAGTTCAGTCTGACCAGTAGTGTGATGTTCATGGCTGTAGCTCAGCGACAGTCCAGTGGTAGCCTCGGATTCCTTTAGGAAAAATCCTTGGAAACATTTCTAAGTTCCAGATTTTAGGGTTAAGCAGGAGGAGTACACTCTGCTACTTATTCAAGGACCAGAGGACCTTGGGGTTCAGGACTCCTTCTAGGAGAAGCCACCAGCAGGGTCCAGGGCTAGTCAAGTTGGAACTAGTAGGCTGGGCTCTTACTGAAGGTGTGCTTCTTGCAGCATTTGTCTTCCTGCAGCTTAACAGGAGGCAAGCAGGCTACTTCTTGGGGTCCACTCTTGTGTCCTGGGTTCAAGAGAGAGCAGGTCCTGTATCACCATAGGTTACAGTAAAGGCAGTCCTCTTTCTGTATTATAAACCAGAAAGTGCACTCCTTCTTCTATCTCCTTTAGGTCCAGCAGTGTTCTGAAGGAAATATCCGGGGGGGGGGGCACTTCTAAGCCTAGTACTAGCCTGAGAGTGGGGGGAAACTCCTTGTCCTATAGGTAGAAGTTTCCAGGGGCTACCCACTTTGACATCATTTCTTGGGATATGGCGTAGGTGTGAGTTACATCTACAAGTGACAGCAGATGCCTCCTTGAAGCTACTGCAGTTGGTGGCACAACCCCCAGACCATCCTGTCAGGAGGTCACAGTCCCTCCCAGCCAAGGCTCCTTTGTTTCTTTTCCTGGGAACCATTCACACCTCAAAGCAGACCGCCAGGTGATAGTTGGGATATAACTCTGAAAAGGCATCTAGTTGCTTTAGTCAGGAAAATGCCAACTTTTTGAAAGTGGAGCTTTCAAAATAGTAATTCCAAAATCAACTTGACTATCAGATTGGATTTTAAATTGCTATTAATTTGAGCCAGTGAAGCAGGGTTGTAGCTATTCCCAAACTGAAGTTATGCATTACAAGTTGCTATTATGTAGCCCAATGCTTTTCTACTGGGGAACCAGCGTTGCCACAGTGAAAGACGATTTTTGGAGATTTTTCATTGTCAGGACAAGTCAAACCTAAGAACACGTATCCTACTTTTGAAATGCTACGCACCTTGCCCTAATCCATTAAAGCCTACCTTAGGGAAGACTTACAAGTATTAAAAAGGAACGGTTATGGCTGACAACATTTTTATTTTGGCAGGTCGAGTTTCCAGTTCTAAAACTGCACACCCAAGCAGGCCCAAAGACATACTTTTATTTTGTAAACTATGACTCCAATGTGGTGTTGGAATGGCACTAGTGGCTCTTAACTATGACCCTTAGTTCTTCCAGCAGAAGATCATGTGATTGGAATGACTTCATTTGTAGGCCACAAACTAAGCCCTCAGGAATTCTATGACTGATCAGAATTCTTGTTAGAAATGGGGTCTTTGGTTGACAGTCAGGTTACCCCCTGTTCAAGCAAGGACCTTCACTCTAGTCACGGTAAAAGAGAATCACCCTCAGCTAACCCCTGCTTACCCCCTTGGTAGCTTGGTAGAGCAGTAGGCTTAAGTTCAGAGTGCTAGGTGTAAAGTATTAGTACCAACAACACAGTAACTTAATGAAAATACTACAAAATGACACAACACCAGTTTAGAAAAATAGGAAATATTTATCAAAACAAGACCAAAACGACAATAATCCGACATACACAAGTTAAGTTATGATTTTTTAAAGATTAAACTCCAAAATAGCGCTTAGAAACACAAAATGCTTCGATGAGGTGTTAACACAGCGTCGTGACGGAGTCGTTCCCAACAAGCCGACACCAGCGGCGCCAAACACAGAGTCGCGTAGACCGCCAAGTACAGTACCTTTGGTGAAGAGTGAAAACAAGTTGATGCGCAAAGTCAGGGATCGCAGCGTCTGTGCGAAATGTTGAATTCCGCGCACTTCGAGCGGCATTGGTCACGACGTGGTGTGGCGACTTCCACGGAGTCACAGACTTCAGTGGGGCTGCAGCGGCATCAGGCCTGCGAAGGTCGTCGCGTTCCAGCGAAGATCACGGCATCGGGTGCAGGCGGCGTCACCGGATTCAGCAGGGGCGTCGGTCCGAAGTCGATTTCCTTGGATTTCCGCCAGCTTTCCTTTCAGGGGCCCAGGGACTGGATAGGGCACCACTTGTCAGAGCAGGAGTCTCTGCAGAGACTCCAGGTGTTGGCAGAGAGAAGTCTTTGCTGTCCCTGAGACTTCAAACAACAGGAGGCAAGCTCTAAATCAAGCCCTTGGAGATTTCTTCACAAGATGGAAGGCACACAAAGTCCAGTCTTTGCCCTCTTACTCTGGCAGAAGCAACAACTGCAAGATAGCTCCACAAAGCACAGTCACAGGCAGGGCAGCACTTCTCCTCAGCTCTTCAGCTCTTCTCCAGACAGAGGTTCCTCTTGTTTCCAGAAGTGTTCTAAAGTCTGTGGTTTTGGGTGCCCTTCTTATACCCAATTTTTCCTTTGAAGTAGGCCTACTTCAAAGTAAAGTCTCTTCTGAATGTGAAATCCTGCCTTGCCCAGGCCAGGCCCCAGACACTCACCAGGGGGTCAGAGACTGCATTGTGTGAGGACAGGCACAGCCCTTTCAGGTGTAAGTGACCACTCTCCCCCCCCCCCCTCCTAGCACAGATGGCTCATCAGGAAATGCAGACTACACCCCAGCTCCTTTTGTGCCACTGTCTAGTGTGAGGTGCAACCAGCCCAACTGTAAAACTGACCCAGACAGGGAATCCACAAACAGGCAGAGTCACAGAAATGGTATAAGCAAGACAATGCTCACTTTCTAAAAGTGGCATTTTCAAACGCACAATCTTAAAATCAACTTTACTAAAAGATGTATTTTTAAATTGTGAGCTCAGAGACCCCAAACACCACATGTCCATCCGCTCCCAAATAGAATCTACACTTTAATCAGATTTAAAGGTAGCCCCCATGTTAACCTATGAGAGGGAGAGACCTTGCAACAGTAAAAAATTAATTTAGCAATATTTCACCGTCAGGACGTATAAAACACATTAGTATATGTCCTACCTTAACCATACACTGAACCCTGCCCTTGGGGCTACCTAGAGCCTACCTTAGGGGTGCCTTACAGGTAAGAAAAAGGAAGGTTTAGGCCTGGCAACTGGGTACACTTGCCAAGTCGAATTTAAAGTTAAAACTGCACACACGGACACTACAATGGCAGGTCTGAGACATGATTACAGAGCCACTTATGTGGGTTGGCACAACCAGTGCTGCAGGCCCACTAGAAGCATTTGATTTACAGGCCCTGGGAGACTTTGTACCGCTGCAAAGCCTTAGTTCATCAGGTCTCAAGCCCAATTAACTTCCAGCTTTTACTAAATACCTTTCCACTTTTTAAAAACAATTTAGGACTTTTTTCTGAGGCACAGTGCAGGAGTAGTGAACTATTTGTAAATATGCCCCATTAAGGCCCATATTTATACTTTTTGACGCAAAACTGCGCTAACGCAGTTTTGCGCCAAAAAAATTAGCGCCGGCTAACGCCATTCTGAAGCGCCATGCGGGCGCCGTATTTATTGAATGGCGTTAGCCGGCGTTAGCCGACCGGCGCTGCCAGGTGTGCGTGAAAAAAAACGACATACACCAGGCAGCGCCGGCGTAGGGAAAAATGCCGTTTGGGCGTCCCAAAATGGGGCAAGTCAGGCTGAGGCAAAAAAATCGTCTTAACCCGATTTGCGCCATTTTTTTTGGGTGCCCAGGCGCCATTAACATGACTACTGTCTTAGCAAAGACAGGAGTCATGCCCCCTTGCCCAATGGCCATGCCCAGGTGACTTATGTCCCCTGGGCATGGTCATTGGGCATAGTGGCATGTAGGGGAGCACAAATCAGGCCCCCCTATGCCACAAAAAAAATAAAAAAAAATACTTACCACAACTTACCTTTTCTTCCCTGGGATGGGTCCCTCCATCCTTGGGTGTCCTCCTGGGGTGGGCAAGGGTGGCAGGGGGTGTCCCTGGGGGTAGGGGGAGGGCACCTCTGGGCTCATTCTAAGCCCACAGGTCCCTTAACGCCTGCCCTGACCCAGGCGTTAAAAAGAGGTGCAAATGCGGGGTTTTTTGCCCCGCCCACTCCCGGGCGTCATTTTTGCCCGGGAGTATAAATACCACGCACATGCCTGGGAGTCATTTTTTAAGACGCGAACGCCTACCTTGCATCTCATTAACGCAAGGAAGGTGTTCACGCCAAAAAATGACGCTAACTCCATGAACTTTGGCGCTAGACGCGTCTAACGCCAAAGTATAAATATGGAGTTAGTTTTGCGTCGAAAACAACGACGCAAATTCGGCGCAAACGGAGTATAAATATGCCCCCAAGTGTTCATGAAACTTTCTAAACCAGATAACTTGGTTGAGGAAATCATCTAGTTTGATCCTGAATACTCTGAAGCTAAGTGCAAATTGTTATTAGAAGTAAATGGAAAAGCAAGCAGTGTATCCCTAATGTAAGAAATATTGATCCTCATACAAGAAGCTTCTTCTAAATAAAACATGGATTGGCAGTTCTTCACAATTTTATGGCCAACAAGGATTGGAAAGGCTTTTGTGCCATATTTACTAACATTTTGCATCATGGTTGTCCCACTTTTGTGGTGCATCCAATTGCAAAAGGCTAGTAGATTTTTACAAAGCCACACAAGGGGGGATTTGCGCCGACTTGCGTGGCTTTGTCAAAAAATGAAACGCAATGTAATGGCGTGCGCTGCATTACATTACATTTAATTCTGGGAGGTGTTCCATGGGTGGTAAATGGGTGTTCCCTTGAATCCACCCATGGATTTCCCTCAATCCCAGATTTACCAAGGTTTGTAAACCTGGGATTGAGTGAAACTATTAAACCTTTCAGAGGATGGCGTAACAAAGAGAATTTTCCTTCTCCTCATTACTTCCTCTTTCTGTGTATGCTGCAATCTGCACATATAGAATGAAGAAAATGCCTCAACAGATTGTTTTTAGGTGTTAGAAATAAGGTCTTTGGTTGGCAGTCAGGTTACCCCCTGTCCAAGCAAGGACCCTCACTGTAGTCAGGGTAAAGGAGAATCACCCTCAGTTAACCCCCGCTCGCCCCCTTGGTAGCTTGGCACAAGCAGGCAGGCTTAACTTCAGAGTCTAGGTGTAAAGTATGTGTACCAACACACACAATAACTCAGTGAAACACTACAAAATGACACGACACAGGTTTAGAAAAATAGGCAATATTTATCTAAACAAAACAAGACCAAAACGACAAAAATCCACCATACATAAGTCAAGTTATAAATTTATAAGGAAAAAGAGCCTTAAATCCTTAGAAAACAGTGCTAACATTGTTAGTGTGAAAAAGTACCTGGGCGGTGTCAAAATAACACCTCACTGGCAAGTGTGCGTCGGAAAGGGCCAGCGATGCATTGATTTCTCACTCGCAAGCAAGACTGTGTGTTCCTCCTCCTCCGGTCACGTCTGCGTGCGTCATTTTTCCTCTCCGCAATCAGCAATGCGCCGATCTGGACAGGCACCTCGAGTTCGGGCAGGCTTTGCGTTGTTTTTCCACGCTCAGTGAGGTTTGCGTCAAAAATCCTGCCACACGGTATCAGCCTCCATCAGCGGGTGTTGCACGTTGTTTCTCCAGCCACGTGCATCGATCTCCCAGCCGCGATGCAGGTGGAGTGCAGATTTCAGCCGCGAAGCTGGCCTCGCTTCGTTTCTCAGCTGTGTCTCGGAAGGTGCGATTAAACTTTCCCTGCACGCCGATCTGTGCGTGGATTTTCAGTTTTTGGCTGCCAGCTTCACCTTTCAAGGGCCCAGGAACTGGATAGGGCACCACTTGGCAGGGCAAGAGTCTCAGCAGAGAGTCCAGGTGCTGGCAGGGGAAGTCTTTGATGGCCCTGAGACAGGAGGCAAGCAAAGCGAATCTATGCTTTAATCATATTTAAAGGTAGCCCCCATGTTAACCTATGCAAGAGATAGGCCTTGCAACAGTGAAAAACGAATTTGGCAGTATTTCACTGTCAGGACATATAAAAAGCATTAGTATATGTCCTACCTTAAACATACACTGCACCCTACCCATGGAGCTACCTACGGCCTAGGCCTGGAAGGTCTAGGCCTGGAAAGTGGGTACACTTGCCAAGTCGAATTGGCAGTTAAAAGCTGCACACACAGACACTGCAGTGGCAGGTCTGAGCCAAGTTTACATGGCTACTAATGTGGGTGGTACAACCAGTGCTGCAGGCCCCCTAGTAGCATTTGATTTACAGGCCCTGGGCACCTCTAGTGCACTTTACTAGGGACTTACTAGTAAATCAAATATGCCAATCATGGATAAACCAATCAAAAATACAATTTACCCAGAGAGCATATGCACTTTAGCACTAGTTAGCAGTGGTAAAGTGCTCACAGTTCAAAAGCCAACAACAACAGGTCAGAAAAAATAGCAGGCAGGAGGCAAAAAGATTGGATTGAAGATGACCCTGTAGAAGGAAAAAAAGTCCAACAGAAGGTGTCCCTTCCTGCATAAAAACAATTATCTTTGTAATGCATGCATCCTTCCATCATAGTGCAACGGCCCCTGCATTGGCGATAGGATGCCTGAAGTGTGCTAGAGCTATGAGAGAGCAGAAGTGCTCCATATCTTAGTAGATATGACACATTTCGCTCTCTCAAATTCATGCAACACAGCACAGCAAGTTGCCTTGCTAGAATGCTTTGTGTGAAGTGTTAGTGAATCTGGCCCTTTGTTCTTTAACAGGTCAAATACCGAATGAGAATATAAATTATTTTGAGGGGTATATTAACTCGAATTTTGCACTGTGTTAATGTCACAAAAGAGATGCAAATGAATGCTAAATCTTTTTTTCCAATTAACTTCAAGAATTTCATTGGAAAGAACCACAAAGCGGTGCTTACCACTGCTTTGCATTACTTAGTAACAAAGGGGCATTCTATGGGTAGTACATAGGTATTTCCATGCAACACCCCATTGTTTGTAACATAAAATCTACTAAAAAAGTAGACAGCGTTTTGCATTAAAAAATAACATCTTTTGGAATAGGCGCTATCTAGTAGAAAGACTTTTATTTCTTCTTTTTTTTTTTTTTACTTTGCATGTGTGCTGCACTGTACAGCTCAAATAGAAAGTAGAAGCAGTTTTAAAGTCAATTTAAGTATAGAATTTTGTGCTGACAAGATATCCTCCCAATACAAAGTCTATACTAGACTCAGGCAGACACCTTTCCCTATAGTGCTTGGCAGCAGCCTGATTGTGCACCTGCTCTCGGAAAAGAGGAGGACAGTGCCATATCAATATAGATTCAGCACTATCCTTCTGCTCTCTCCTGCTCACGAAATGCAGCACAAAACGTTGAGCTGCTTGGCTGCATTTTGTGTGAGAATTTGGTAAATAGACCCTTGAATGTTGTATATGTGAGGATGGTTGGAGTTCCCATTTCTCAAACTTACATAGGACTGAGGGTTGATGCTGCTCTGTTTGTCACTTGAAAGACAGAAGAAAACTGCTCTGCCAGGTCTTCATTCTTTGAGTGTATATCTGTTAAAGAAACAAGGGGTCTCTAAATAGTCAAAAAGGGAAGGGTCCCTGGTCCTGATATGGTGTCTATTGGTTACTTTAAATCTGGTATTGGTCTGTGGGCTATGCCTTCATGTCTTTTGTTTAATGAGGTATTGAAAACAAGAGCAATCGTTCCTGAATCTGCAATAATTGCAAATAGAGGGATAAGATATCTCTGTTCAATTATTGCCAACCTTTTGTTTTAGTCTGTATAGGGTAAGCTTTATGGTAAAACCTGTTTGAATGCCTAACGAGCTAGATTTAGACTCTGATTTATACTTGCAGAGTTTTGCACTAAAACGTTTAGCATCGGCTTGCACCATTTCTGTGCACCAGTCATGCACCATATTTATGGAATGGTGCAAGCCTGTGCAAAGGGTAGGCTAGCGTCAACAAGCGTCAACAAAAATGATGTTAGTCGGGAGGCTGGCGGTAAGGAAGAACGGGGGTTTGCACCCAAAAATGACGTTAGACAGGTTAGAGTAAAAAAAATGACTCTAACCAGATTAGCATCATTTTATGGTGCTAAACCTTCCATGCCACATGAGTCCTGCCTTAGAAAAGGCAGGAGTCCTGCCCACCACCCCAATTGCCAGCACAGGGGACAAGGGTCCCATAGGCATGGCCATTGCACCCAGTCCCATTTTGGTGCCTCTTATGGCACTTTAAAAAATAAAATAAAATACTTACCTGTACTTACCTGGTATGCAGTCCCTCATCCTCCGCTGTCCCTCTGGTGTGGGTGGGGGTGTCCCTGGGGACTGGGGAGGGCACCTGTTGGCTTATTGAATGGTGTTCCACCATGGAAATAGGCCCACAGGTCCCCTAACGCCTGCCCTGACCCAGGGTCAATGGGGCAAAGCAAGCTGTGTGCCATTTTTTTGACCCCCCTCCCTCCCGTGCACCATTTTTGCATTAAGGCCATAAAGTCATTTTTTGCACGGGAACACCTACCTTGCATCTCATTAAGGCAAGATAATTTCCATGTCCACAAAAGGACATTAACTCCATAAATTTGGCACTAGACAGGTCTAGTGCCAAAGTATAAATATGGAGTTCGTTTTGCACCGAGTTAGAGTAAAAAAGACAATGATGCTAATTCGGTGTCAACAGAGTATAAATATGCCACTTAATTTATTAAGGTTATTGTACAATGCAAATCTCAGTTCCAAGCACACTAGGAACAACATAACAGGTCTTTTTGTGATTATTGTAGCAGCGAGGAGTCCCCTTAGACAGAACCACACATGCTGTGCCGCTCAATGTGGATAATCTCTGAGATGCTTCAGCAGACATGACTTTAATATCAACTACTTTCCGCGACATTGAGAAAGCAGCTGGCCTCTGAGTGAACTGGGGGAAATCATATGCCTTTCCATTCAACAAAGATGCCCCCCAACAGGTAATCGAAATGGACGATATTCTGCTAACCTGGAGGACAGCTGCAGTCCATTATCTAGGGGTTCATCTATATCACTCCTAAAATTACCTGTTTGAAGGCAACTTGAAATGTACCCACATAGCCCTTACATCCCAAACCTACTTCTGGCAGAGGCTCCCCCTCGTACTCAGAGGCCAGAGAGCACTTTCTAAAATGATTGTCCTCCCCCTTCCTTATATTATTTTCTGATTGTTTTGGTGTTTCCCCAATGTCACTTTTTCCACTATTTGGATCAATGGCTGGGGGACCTGTTGTGGCACGTGGGACACAATGTGTGGCTTTTCAAAAACCTCAACTGCAGATGGGTCAAGGAGGGCTTGGAGCTCAATCCTTCAAAACTTACTACCCAGTGGCACAGCTCCAGAGGGCATCCCAATGGCTGGCAGGAACAAACCTCTTTGAGACAAGCACAGGTGACAGTCCTCTCCCCTCCTACATAATAAACTAGCTCAAATGCCCTACTATCAAGATACATCGCTCCTTGTCCCTACATAGGTGGATCACCTGAAGATGTCTAAATAGAGTTTTCCAGTTCACAAGCAAAATCGCCCATTCTCCAGTAAAATTCCCCTCCAGGGCTTACCAGGACCTGAGGTCTGCTTATGGTTGACCAACTGTCAGAATGGCATATACACTCCTTAGAAATGGTAGGAGACCTCTTCCAAGATGCCTAGATCCTTACATTCAAGCAAATTTGTTAGGACTAAAACATCCCCCTGGGACAGTTACCAACATTTGTGCTATTGTTAGTGGCACTCTGATCTCTATGGGGAGCACTGGACCAAGAACCACCTACCCATGTGGTGATCCATACTCTGTACCTCGTAGGATGAGGTTGACACCTCATCACATGGCTATACAAGGCTATTAGGGAACACACAGGCATCCCTCGGGTTCACCTCTGACGACTCTGGGAGGAGGAGTTAACAAGACCTCTTCATTACACAAGTGCTCTAGAGCCCTGGAGTGCCCTAAGACTGTTTTGTGGAACACTCATTTTAAAAACATCCAATATATGATCCTTCATGAGGCATATCTTGCACCCTTTCAACTAAATTGTTTGTTCCCCATAGCCAATTTCACTTGTCCCAGATGTCTCACCAAGATCGCCAGCCTTCAGCATATGCTCTGGTTCTGCCCCAGCATAGCAAACTTTTGCCACGCAGTACATGCTTCATTAACCACGGTCACAGAACACACCACAATAAATTCATGTGAGGCTACCACCTTAGGTATTTTGCCCAGACAAAAATAACAATAGCGTATGGGTGTGCTTTGTAAACCTTGCCCTCCTGTTGGCCAAGTATCTATATACCATGCACTGGAGCACCTAACCCTCCCCGGCTCTCTCCCAATGGTGCAAGGCACTACTCAGATGGAGTGAGGCAGAAAGCTCTGCACTGCATTGGGAGGAAGCCTTCTCATTTACAAGGAACTGGAAGAAGAGGACCCCCCTTCCCTCGCCATCCTAAATGTAAAGGTCTCTGGTCCCTGGCTACCCTTTCCCTCCATCACAATATGCCATCGTTCACACCTGCTCCGCAAAACCCCCAAATTCTGTTTCACATCATGATACCATTGTCACTTGTGTTTCCCTTGGTTTCGTTTTCCAAGTTCTGCAACTCATCCACATTATTCATTGGGTCTTCCTCATCCTTCTAGAACATATAGGGAGACAGTTCTGCATGGCAGCATATAGCTGAAGGATTTCACAATTTTTCATCATTAGATGTCAGTGCACTTTACTCTTAGCCTATAAAGCGATCTGCAAATTAAAAATGACATCCTGTTGTTACTTGCTATTTGCCTACATGTTGTTTTCACAGGTACTGATCCTTTGTTTCTTTCATATACTGAAATTGAAATGTATCTGAATAATGCTACCCGTTTTTGTTCTTATCCTGCCGTAAGTGCTAATGTCTAAAGTTGATAAAACCCAAGAAATATTGTTTAAACATTGTGTTCTAAATTGAATTTAGAGGGGATGCAGGCAACTTTTAGACTTCCTGAACCTGAAATGAAGCACTCATTAAAATCAATGGGCCTCCTTGCACTTTGCTACACTAGCGTGAACATGTTTGAACCTAGTGTAGCAAAGCACCACGATAGTATGAAAAATGTTGACATTATTGTTCTAACGACAACCATGGTGTTGTTAGGTGCCCGTAGGGGGGCACAGAAAAAGTGGCGCATCAGAGCTGATGTGCCACTTTTTTTTTAAAATGGACCATAGTGTCTGGTAATGCAAGGAAAATTACAAGGTCTTTGAAAAATGATACGGGGGTAGACAAGGATGTCTACTATTCCATCATATTTTTATCAATGTTAATGATTTTTCAGGTGCAAGTCTACAACCTCAACAAAGTGAATATTTAATCCATAATCGAATTTAGGTTCCATGTCAACTTTATGCTGATGATGCAATCTTTCTAGCAAAGAGTAAAAATGTTTTACGCAGACTTTTATCTGTTTTCAGAAGCTATCAGAATCGAAACTGTTTGGTGCCAATTGTTACCTGATTAAGAGTTTGATTAACAGCAGCAAATTAATACCCAAGAAGTCATTTAAAATAAATACGGTTATGCTTCAAATAGTCGATAAGTTTGACTATGTGGATATCCGTATCAGCCGTTGGGGTATTTGGGATCCCCAGGTCTGCAGGAGCTCTAACAAATATTCTGCAAGTTCTATCTATACTCAAAGCAAAACTGGGTAGTGTTCCTTAAACAGACTCCGCTGAAAACGTATAAAGCAAAAAATAGAACCTAGTAGATTATATGGAGCCATACTTTGAGGATGTGCTAAATCAGACACCAACTCCACTTAATTATGTTGTTAGAAGAATTCACTATCTTCCAAAGTCTAACTCAATTAAATGTTAGTTGAAACCTGTCTTTTTGGGGCTAAAGCTGAGAAATAATAAAAATATACTACTCTATCAATATGTTATTTACAGTTCTTTAAGGCAGCTTTTTAGTTAGCATATAGCTACATAGAAAGATGGTTGTTTTGACCTGAATTTTTCCTTTGCAAACTACTTTTTCTTGACAGGATCAAGTTATAAATTTCTAAATAAACCCTAATGAGATATAGGCTCTCATTTTGTCATTGGCGGTAAAACCCACCTACTGCCACAGTGACGGCCGCCAAAATACCGATCACTGCCAGACTTCCACCACAGCAATGGCAGAAATCCAGCAGTGATCATACTGGCGGGCGGTGGTAAGCTGGCACTACCACCACCAGCACTGCCATGTCAGTTGAGCGCCCACAGCTGTATCATGACCTGTGATACGGCCTTGCAGTGTTCTGCTGGCGGGCACTGCTGGCGGTAGCAGCCCCCCTTCCCATTCCCTGCTGGAAGACCTCCTAGAACAAGGTAAGTCAGGCTTCTGAAAGGGGAGGGGGTGGAGGGTGTTGTGTGTGTGTGTGTCTGGTTGTGTGCATTTGTGAGTGTGTGTGTGAATGCATCTGTGTGTTGTGTTGTTTGCGGGGATGTATGCGTGTGAGTGAATGCGTGTAAGAATGGTGAAGTGAGTGCGTGTCTGCATGTCTGCATGTCAGTGTGATTGTGTGTAAGAATGTGTGCGAGCATGTCTGGAAGTATGCGTGTATGAATGCGTGTATGCCAGTGTGAGTGATTGGGTGTATGCGTGGTGCTTGTCTGCGGGTGTGTTTATGGGGATAGAGGAAAGTGAGAGGACTGAAGGGGGTGGGAAGGAGTTTGGATGGAGGGGGTGGGGCGTTTCAGGTGTGTGTTGGGGGCTGCCATGGTTTTTGTGGTGTTGCTAACACCATGAAAACCATGGTGGTAGGCAGGCTCAAAATGCCGGTGGTGGTACTATGCTGGCCGCCGGGCTGGAGATTAATATCTCCGGCCCGGCGGCTGATAGCGCCATGGCGGTATGAGTGGACAAGTGGCGGGTTGGCTGCAGCCAACTTGTCATTCTCATAATGTAGTGGTGTGTATCGCCAGCCTGTTGGCGGTACTACCGCCACACTAACACTCGCCGCCGGGGTCATAATGTCCCCCATAATGTTATTTTTTCTGAACAAGGAGGTTTCAAATAGTAATATATTCACACCTTGCTATGGGGTTGTTTGTTTTAATCTGTCACTGTATTGTGCTTGTCATTTTGATTGAAGATATCCCATACTGTATTTTATCTTTTATTGAGTGTCATGTGAGTCTTTGTAAAGTGTGTTTTTTGGAAATTGTATTTACTATAAACAGCTATTGACGGATTCATTACCAGTCACAATATTACATTTGGCGTTTAAAGGTTGTTCAATGCATGCTAGAGAAAGGCAAAAACTTTTACAGTAAAGTTAGTTACTGGAACATGAAACACTCAAATAACTTGTAAATGTGTGATGAAGAAAGCATAGTTATAGCTAGAAGGTTCAGTGAGCCCTGGGTGAGGTGGTCATAGTTTATGCTAAAGGATCTCCCGGCTCAGGTGCTAGCATTATAAAGTGATTCTGTTTTATCTCCAGGCCTGCTCAGAAACCTCCTGCGAACCCAACACAAGCTCACCCTCAGAATAAAGCCACTCACTAAATGCTAAATGCTGAATGCTAAACACTAAGGGGCATATTTACAAGCCCCAAGCACCACCTTACACTGTTCTAGCATTATTTGTTTTGACGCTAAGGTATCATTACGGAGGCTTTTTTCTTGCATCGTATTTCCAAAATGGTGCAATGCTTGCATTGTGCCACTTTGCAAACCCTTGAGCCACATTATGCCTGCGCCAGGCATAATGTATGCAACGGTGCGTTCCGACTCAGGGAAGCCCGAAAATATGGCACAATGAAATTTACAAAAATTCAATGCACCATTTTTTCCGTCAGTTTTAACACTTGTTCAGAGCAGGCGTTAAAATGACACACCTATTTTAATCAATGGGCCTTCCTGTGCTTTGCAGCACTAGCTTCAAAAAATGTAATGCTAGTACAGCAAAGCACCACAATAGCATAAAAAATGTTGACGCTATTGTCTTAACGACCGCCATGGTGCACCGTAATATAAATAAGGCACAACCATGGTATCGTTAGGTGAGGCATGGGCGACACAAGAAAAATGGTGCATCGGAACAGATGTGTCACTGTCTTGTAAATATGCCTCTTAGGGCCAAATGTACGACTTGATTTTGCAGTTGCAAAGTGACAAATTCACCTTTTACAACCACAAAATGGCCTTAATGGATGTACTATCCCTAGTTTGTGAGTCACTATCCTTTTACTGACTCACAAAGTAGGGATTGCAAATCGTAATTAGGAAGGTGTGTTCCATTTCTAATTGCAAGTCACAGGCCCATATATGATTGTTTTGCATCTGTGAATGTGGTCGCCAAACAATTGCAGTTGCCACCAACTTCTAATTGGGGGTAACCCATTTGCAAACGGGAAGGGGGACCCAAGGGACCCCTTCCCCTCTGTGAATGGGGGCGCCAACATTTTTTCAGAAAAGGCAGTGGTCTCACAGACCACTGCCTACTCTGAAAAAATGAAACTGAAATATTTCATTTTTACTTTTGAAAAGCAGCCTGTTTCCCCTAAAGGAAAATGGTTTGCATTTAAAAAGAAAATGCTTTATTTAAAAAGCAGTTACCGACATGGTGGTCTGCTGACCCCGGCAGGTCGCCATCCCTGTGAACGCGGCCATTCCCAAATGGGTCACAAATTGCAACTTGCCTCATTACTATTAATTAATGCAGGTCCCATGAGTCCTATTTGTGAATCACAGTGTGGTTGACCCTGTTGTACATTTTGTTTTGCGACTCGCAAAAAATAGCAAATTGAAAGTCACAAAACAAAATGGTTGTGTATCTGGCCTTAAATGCTAAATGCCTACTCTGAAGAACCAAAGGGTCAAAAGGATGAAGCATTGTAGCATTTACATCCTGTTAATGCCTTCTGGAGCTTGTATATTTGTTTTGTGCATAATTAACACGTATTTCTTTAATATGTTATATTTTCTCATTTGGAACTATGAGGGTATCAGGCATTGTGTGGGTTCTGGACTCTTATGCAAGATGTCAGTTGTCTGTTGTTCCTGAAATCTGTGGGTGTTTGGTGCAGTCGTGGGTCCTCCGTCATCTACTAAAGGATTTCTCCTACTCTACTTCAGAGTTTCCGGCTCTTCTATGGTTTCCTAGAGAGTGTTTCTGCCATCAATAGCTCAATGCTACATTTTGGTACCGGGAGTGAGGTTATTGTGTTTCCAGAGGGCCCACCGGCAGCACTTTCTTATGTTTTTTTCCTTGCGCTGTGGTGTTTCCATTTGGCACAGGATATTGTACTTTGGTCGATTCTAATGGCGTTTTATTGGGCCCTCCGGCATCACAATTATTCCTATGGTCAGAGTGGCATTTTAACGGTTGCTGCTTATCTTGGCATTTTTCAGAACATCACTGCATCATTGATGATCCCGGAGCCGTGCTGTATTCCACTTGTTTGGTGACGTACTATCCTGGCATGGCAGCATCAGACCGGAACAATTTATGTCACCTCTTAAGAATGGTGATACATATTTACCACGTTGAGACGTGGTGCTTACAAGGAATGATATTTCATCTTTGTGTGCGATCATCGTGTTACGTTATGGAAAGTTTTGGTGGGCAGCCATATTGGATTTCCATTGAACGTTTTTGGCTGCCGGCACCTCGCAGTGGTGTTTACAATCATTAAATCCAGTGTTAGTCACACAGTACAAATATGGGACGATAATTCAAAGGTAACTGCGAATGTTCACCTTTGTATGAGCTTTATAATTATTTATTGAAATAAGTGATGTTCCCCCCCTTTTTTGCGGAGCGCTTGTTTATTACTAGTCTTATTTTCATATTTTTTTTATTTTTATTTTTTAAATCTACTGGCATTGTTACGGCAACAAGTCAAGTGGTTGTACATCCTCCACCATTTCTACAAAAAAGCGAGGGAGCCATAAATAAAGTGGTGTGACTGGCTGTGTATATTGAGTAGTATCTCACGGCAATTGACGCTAATGGCCAAAAACCAGTAAGAAAACTGTTGCTTCTGTTGAATCATTTGGGAGTTGCTGGTCAGAGTGTCTTTGACAACTTGCTTCACATTCCAGCACAGTAGGGCAAAGATTTACCATGGGATGTGCACTTGGAAGGAAAAGAGAGGATGAGGAAACAGTATTCAGATGAATCAAGTGTTTTGTTTTTAGAAAGGTTCAATTTTCCTACATGTAAACAAACTTGTGACAAGACTGTGGAAGAGTATATTGCTACTTTAATTGTGTTAGAATCCAGGTGCGATTTTGGGAACATTGTGGATATTTACATATGTGATCAATTTGTGTTTTATTGTTTCTCTAAAAAGATCCAAGAAGGTTTGTTAACGTGTCACAATTTGTATTGTCTTGCTATTGGTAAGAGGTGTAATTGGTGTCGCAAATCGGGGGCACATTCATAGAGTGTGTAAGAGTGTTACAAATTCTAGTAGTTGTACCCACATTTCAAACTCAAACAGTGGTACCAGTAAAGTCAGAATCAGCGATGTGTACAACAATGATATGCATTATGAGACTCAGGAATATGTCAACAAACTCTCAAATGTATTATTGACTGTGGATATGACTGAGATTCTTTGCAGTGGTTTTATGGGGTGTATCAAGGGACCTTTGTGTGGAGCAATCGTAAATGGTAAACATCTTACTGTCATGGCAGATTCAGAGGCACCAGTCACAATTTTATCTGATCATGCTTACTACAAGTTTTGGCCTACGTTGTTAGTGCTGGCTCAACCTGACATCAGTCCCAAAGCATTTGGGGATCAGAATTTTTTGGGGGTTATTTCTGGTCCACTGTAGGGTGCTTAGGAAGATCCACTGTTACCAAAGTTTATGTCACTATCAATGGAAAAGACATTGTGGCTGGAGGGATCTAGCCAAGCTAGAAATTATTTTGCATCCCAGATATGATGTGCCTGCTGTTTTGCGAGACTTGCCTGATCTGAGCATGAATGAATCTGATTTGTCTTTTGATGTGACTGGTGAAGTTATGAATCACATGATCATGTCATTTCCCAATGTATTTAAAGACAAGGTGGGTACTGTACAAGGATTTAACACTGTATTACATTAAATAACAATGTGGTACCAGTTATACAGACAGCTAGGCCAGGGTCATAGAGTTTTAGAAAAGATTTGAAAGACTTTTTAGGAAAATTAGAGTTTGAAGGGATAATCGCTCAAACAGATTCCTCTGACTGGGTCTCTCCTGTTGTTCTTACAAATAAGGGTCTGGAGACCTGAGATTGTATGTGCATTTGAGATCCATTAATCAAAATATAACAGTGGATTGTCACCCCTTTCCTTACATATACAAGATGTTTGCCACTGTGGGATGATCAATGTTTTTCTCGACAATAGACCTTCACTCAGCATACCACCAAATCCCTTTGAGTGAAGATTCCCAAACTCTTACCATATTTGTGACTCCATATAGGGCTTTCAAGTAATTGAATTGCATCCCCGGGCAAGCATTTTTCCAAAAGTGATGGATGCCCATTTTGGAGATATGCTCTATGTTCATGCTTTTCAAGATGACATTTTGATTTTCAAAGAGACACAAGTAGAACATACACAGGTGTTATAAAAAGGTGTTCCATGTTTTACAGTCTAGAGGTATGACAGTGAAACCTAATCAGTGTAAAGTCTTGGTGCAGGAGGTGGAATATTTAGGCCACACTATTTCGGAGCAAGACATAAAACCAAAGTTTTGCAACTTAGAGGCTATTAAGAATCCTCCCCCCCCTGCTGACAAAGGTGCCCTTTATTCATTTTTGGGGCTTTGTGGGTATTACGTTAGATTTGTGCCCGGGTATGCATTAACAATTCAAGAACACTTCTATAAAAGGTAACAAGTATGAGTGGAAAAATCATGTTAGTACTGCATTTGAAAATGTAAATAATTTAGTATTGAATGCATCAGCCTAGCAATCATTGTTCCTACAGGTAAATCTCACATTGTTGTTAATGCCAGTCTCAAAGAACTTGATGCACTTTTTGGACAGTGGGTGGATGGGCATGAAAACACGGTTGCATTTACATCCAGAACACTATCAGATGTTGAGAGTAATTACTGCATGTTAGATAGGGAGGCCTTGGCATGTGTATTGGCCATGTAGAAATTTAAGATCTACATTCAGGGTACTTCTTGTGAGGTGTACATGGACCATTAACCCCTGGTTTATCTTTTAAGTGGTAATGGCCTGGGTAAAGCATCTGCTCGTTTAGTTCGGTTGTTGTCCAAGTTACAGGAATATAACTTGTTGATTAAATATATACAAGAGGGCAAGGATATTTGGGCACACTGTCTGTCTTGGACGCCATTGCCACATAATAGAATTTTGGATGGAGATCAGGAAAATGAGTGTGTGGTAGGTTTAGTAGATGTGTTGTCAGGATGCAGTGAATATGTTACAGAGAGTGATTGGAACATAGCTATGGCTAAGGAAGAAACTCTATTGAAGTTCTTACAAATCAGTAAAACAAGTTGGCCTTCTGAGAAGAATCTTATCCATGAACTCAGATGCTTTGGACAAGTAGCTAGTGAGTTGTCATGTGAGAACAACGTTTTCTAAGAGGTGATGTGTTTGTTCCACCCACTGAATTTAGAGACAAAATTATAAAAAATGCCCATGAAGGACACAAGTGTGTGTCAGCCACTTGTAAGAGATTAAGGCAAAATTATTGGTGGCCTGGCTTAGACAAACAAGTATCTAACCACATTGATAAGTGTTGTACTGTTTCTGACAAGCATTGGAGGATGTCTGCCAAACCTTTGGTTACTGTGCCTCTTCCGGGAAAGCTTGGAAAAAACTATCTGTGGATTTTTTTGGGCTGTACAACATATTACCTAGAAATAAAAGATGTCTTGTAGTAACTATAGATTATTTTTTTCAAATGTGTCTATTACTCCTTAGTAGAGGATGCCAAGTCAGAGACAGTGATTTCTTTTCTAGAGAGTATATTTAGGGCTGAGAGTGCTCCAAGCATTATTGTCACTGACAATGGGACACATTTTGTTTCTAGACTGATTTTTTGAGAACATATAACATTAAACACGCAAAAGTGGCCTTATATAGTTCTTCTTCCAATGGTTTTGTCGAGAGGGCTAATCGTATTTTGAAAGAACGCATTCAAACCAAGATAGCAGCTAACATTGATGTTTCTTAGGATCTTCAAGATAAAATTTGGGTGTACCTTAACACTCCTCATTCCACATCAGGGCGGACTCTTTCAAGTTTGTCAGGGGCAGAGATGCCAGGAATAAACTAACACCAGAATGGATGTCAGAATATTTGATGAACACGGGTAATCTGTCTAAAGACAATGAAGTAACTCTTATGAAACAAAGAGTATTTACATAAACAGTAAGCACCGAAGAGTTATTATTATAACAGAAAATGTGTCAGGAATGTTCAAGTCAATGTAAATGATTGGGCTTTGGTCAGGAAACTATTCATAATCAGCAATGGTAAATCTAAGTTTTCTTTACCATTGAAAGTAATTAAATCTAGTAAAGCTTCTGTGTTATTGGAAGGAAAAGGATGGTGGAAGAGAAACAGTGTAGTTCCTATATCTGCTTCACAGGCAGAGGTTTTCCTGTGCATGCACTCTTACAAAGATACCGGAAATTCCATGTTAACTACTGATGTTGGCCCCAAGGATATTGAAAATTCTATGAGGTCAAATAACGATGATAGTGGTAATACAATGTTATGCAACAGTCAGTGTTCTAGGTTGCTTGCATCAGAGAGCAGCAATTACATTCCTTCATGTGATGGTCATACAAATAAAAGTATTAAGGTTAGTTGCATGAAGACTGTCACCAGATAAACTGGAGATGAAAATGGTTAGGTCATACTCTAGCACTAACAGGTGCTTGCTGGAACCTGCTTTCACCCATTATCAACATATTGTAAAATTTCCTTCCAAACTACATAATTATGTTATATAATATTTTGCCTATAACTCAATTGATCTTGTATTATTTCTTAGAAAGGGGGTGATGTAGAATTTACATCCTGTTAATGCCTTCTGCATTTTGTATATTTGCTTTGTCCTTTATTAACGTCTATTGCTTTAATGTGTTATACATTCTCATTTGGAACTATGAGGGCATCAGGCACTGCATGGGTTCTGGAATCTTAGGCGATATGTCAGTTGCCTGTTGTTCCTGAAACCTTTGGGTGTTTGGTGCAGTTGTGGGTCCTCTATCATTATTACAGGATTTCTCCTAACCTACTTCAGAGTCTCCAGCTCATCTATGGGTTCCTAGAGATTTTCATCCGTAGCTCAGTGCTACAACAATGCCACACACATGGAAAGAGGAAAAAATGAGGGGAAATAAAGATATTTCTCCTCATTGCACCTTCTATGATGAGGTGTAAGATTTTAACATGTTTCCGGGTTTACAATGCCTTGTAAATCTGGGAATCTGCGAAAGCCCCTGGATGTTGTGTGGGAAAGCCCACAACAAAAACAATGGAACACCTCCTTGATGCAGTGTAAGGCAATGTGGTGACTTTTGCTGTGTTGCCTTACACCATGTCTACAAGGCCAAGAAAAGCCATGCAAAGTGGCTTTGCTTGGCCTTGTAAATGAGGACCTGCACTATGCACCACTGATGCATCACAAAAAGTGATCCGCCGGCAGTGCACAGGGCTTAAAAATAATTCCCTAAGTGGAAGGCAAAGCAAGTCTCTATGTTGTTTTACCTTGCATCAGGGAGGCGTTCCATGGCCATTGCAGTGGGTTTTCCCACACAACACCCATAGGTTTTGTCGCATTCCCAGTTATACGAGGAATTGTAAACCTGGGAATGCATCAAAATCTTACACCTTCTCAGGGGAGGTGCAACAATCATAAATGTTTGTATTTCTCCTCGTCTTTTCCTCTTTCTATGTTTGCTGCATTTTGCAGCACACATAGGAAAATGAAAAAGCCTCCATGGGTTCTTTTTGTGCAGGATGGTGTCTGCACAGAAACAATCCTGTCTGTGACACAGGCCTCTTGCACCATGGTGCAAGAGTGTCTGCATCAGCACTAGGCAGCCCACTGTGCGTCAACACAGGGGGAGAGGACAGAAATTTGTTGTATCTTGTAGATACTGTGCATTCCTGTCCTTTCCCTGTGGCACAGGGCAGTGCAGCAAGGTCACTTGGAGTCCTGCTCTGCAACACAGGGCTTGTAAATACGCTTCTAAGTATCCAAGACCCCAGTTGTCAATGTCTGACAGGTTGGCCAATAGAATATATCTCTTCTCCTCAAGCAAAAAGTTACCTTTTCAATTAATTTGACAAAAGTATGGCACCATATATCATTGAAAATTGTTAACATTTTGGCACTCAGAAAGGCATGAACTCTAGTGTTGAAACCTTGTTTGAATCAAATTAGATCACACTATCCTGGATTACCTCTCAAAGTTGATTGCTGTGTAAAAAAGCAATAGATAGATGAACATAAATTCTAATTGCATTTCAAATCTACTATGACATTGTTTTTGCCTCTGTCTCATCGTTCATGAATATAGCTCCAACCATTTCACCTATATGCGGATCTTCTAATTAAATAAGAAACATTCAAATCTATTGCAGAACTTTGAATCTCTGTTTATCTTAATTAATTCAGGCTGGAACTGTAAACAAACCTCAATGGATCAAACTAGATATTTGTTCTTTTAAAATATGGGGTCAACTCATTTATTAAGATCTGAACTTGAGCACATATGGTGATAACTGAACCATCTCAGAGAAGGCAATGTGCATAAAGAGTTAATTAAGATTCACATAAGAGCGTTTGGGGGCAGATTTATGGAAAGTGGCGCTCAATGCATTTAAAGTAAATGTGTGATACTCCCGCATAAACCTGTCATGGGGGGCATGGCTGAAGCAGCCAAGATAGCAGGTGCAACTTAATAATGCTCCTACACTCTCCTTAACAATCCTGCCTCATCGAGAGCCCTGGGTCTGCTTTGTTAATCCCTATATGTTGTTTTCTGTCCCCTTCTCATGGAAAGTTCCTGGTTGGATCTTCTGAGGCTACACCCCAGACCTTTTGCCACATCAGTAGAGCTAAGCAGGCAGCCTGGACCAAAGCCTGGAGGTCGAGCTGAAGCGCTGCTGGCCCGGAGAAGCGATCAAGAAGGGGGCACAACCGACTCCAATCCTGCTGTTGGGACCAATCCGGGGATGTGTTTGTGCCGATCCACTTCATGAGTGGACTTCTTTGCCACTGCGGCTATGCTGGGGCTACCAAGGAGTCTATGGCCACATAGGCCTCCACCCACAAGAGAACCTAAGACTTTACACCGGCTCCTTTGAGTGCATCACCCTGGATTTGGGGCTACACCAGGGCAGATTGAGAGATGATGGCCACGTGGGCTTCAGCTGCGTAAAGAACCAGGGTACTGCACCCATATACTCCTTACCCGCGGGCCTTGACTGGGCAGGCTGGATCAGACACGACGTTGCCCGGTTCTGACCCAACTTATTAATAATTTCCTGTGACCAGAGCAAAAAGCCCTGGGATTGCCTCAAGATGACGGTGCTTTGTATTTGCTCCAGCTCCTCATTGATCACGTTTCTGCTGTACAGATGGGTGGGATGCCCCTCACATAAAGGTGAGGAGTGAGGGGCCTTTCTCCCTATCAAACTCCTGCAATACTCAGAAGCAGAGTGACCCATACAGACAGAAGAAAATCCTCCTTGAGACATTACTACTCTGTGCCTCAGTCAATTAGAGCCCGTACGGACTACCCCACTACTACTCAGCCTTTGTCGATGCACCTGGCCAGACTGCTACGTTTTGTGCATGTAACACTACATTGAAATCTGCCTATTTGGCATCATCCGCTACTGATAGGGGTGGAGATCCCCCTGCACCTACCCCATCCCCTCTACTGCAGGGTCCCTTCATCACTTACTATCTACTGTTGGGGAGGCCCAGCCCCTTTGCTGTTTGGTGTTATGGAGTATGGCCGCATTGATGGAGTGGGGGATTGGACTTGGACAGAGCCTCAGCAGACCATGCCTTTCATCCCTCAAAACACTGCCAGACTGATCGCCCCACTGCTGATCGCCCTCCACGCCTGCACCTGATACCTTCGGTGGCCAACCCTATCTAGCTATTAGATTGACCTAGCCGACTTCTCGTGCTGCCCCGTCCGTGGCACGCGGGTTGTGGTGGTGGAGTAGTGCTCCCTGAAACCCACTATCTGTCAATCTGCCACTGATTGAGCTCAGATACTAATGCTCCTCTGTCCTACCTCTTCCTCCTCGTACAGAAGGGGACGTTGGGGCAGGGCAAATGTGGGGACACTCTCTGTCCCACCCTCTGACCTTTGATCATCATGGGAAAAGATAAACCCACACGTCCTCTTCCCAATCCAAAATGGACAGATTTACCACCAATGCTTCAGACCTTCTCAAGAAAACCCAGCTGGATGTTACTGGCCTCATCTGACCTATCATGTATCCTTCAGGCTATCCAAGCATCTAAGTAGACTCTCGAGGCTAAGATGAGAGAAGTAAGTGAGGACGTTGGGTTGCTGCATCAAGACCTTTGCTCAGTCACCTGCCGTGTATCCAATGTCAAAGAATGTGCTTCTACCCTTGAGGATGACTCCTTGGACCTCAAACCCCAAGTGAAGGTCTGCACTCTGGAAGCCAGGGTGAAGGACTCAGAAAACTGCTCCAGACGCAACAATTTGCGGCTAGTGGGCTTCCAGGAGGGGGTTGAATCCCTCAACCCAACTGACTTCATTTTCAATGAATTTGTTTCAATCCTGAATGCCGGCATCATCAATCTTGGCTTGTTTTGTGGTTGAAAGAGCACACCATGCACTGACACTGCGTCCTACACCAGGGCTCCATCGCATCTAAAGCTCATCAATGTTTCGAATTTTCATGACCGGGAAGCAGTCTGTAAACAGGCTAGAAATCAAATCCATCTCATGTACCAATCCTCCCAAATGATGATTTTCCCAGACAGCACTAAAGCTACGCAAGCCCAGAGGAAATCTTACAATGAAGTCAAACGAAAGATCACAGCGATGTCCATCCCTTATGCCCTACTGTTCCCTACAAGACTCTGAGTGGTGCACAACTTTAAATCCCACTTCTTTGATACTCCTGAGGCAGCCTGGGAAGGAACCAATGACCAACGTTGGCTCATAAAACACAACAGGCCCCAGGAGGATCCCCAGACTGGCCCTATGACCCAGAAACCAACTGGTGCACACTCCAGGTCCCGCCACTGTCCCAAACACTGGAATAAGAATAAAGAGAGGAATCAAAAACAGGAGACCCCGATGGTCAATGACTCTCACTTTGACCCTCCAAATAACTCTCTCCTTGCAAGTTCCCAGGCCTTGATGGGAGAGGGGATGGAGATGGCTGAATCGATGATGGATCTCAAATCAGGATCCTTGACAGACTGAAAAAGAGACAGAGATAAACCATGAGAAACACTCTAGACCCAGGGTGCTCTAGTAGTGATGTGCTGTATCCTTTTACTTATAGCCTTCAAATTTAGGGTGATATGCAATTGAATGCCTTAAGTTATAATTTGGTTTGTTTATATGGGTGTTAAACGGGTGACAGATGTTTCAAGGATGGAAGAGTTGGGTGGGAGGTGGTGGGGTTTCAAGGTTTGTGTCTACTGTGTGCTTTTGTTTTTCACCAGAAGTCAGGCATGCTTCTCCACTCCCCTTAGGAGTCCAGAGAGTCCACCATTCGCATCCCAAATGGGCGTGCTCATCCACAATATCTCGGCCTTGAGATTAAACTAACCCTTATTTCCTGGAACGTTAACAGTCTTTTAGACTGCATCAAATGCACCAGTGTTCTTAAATCCCTCCAACATCTCAATTCAGAGTGGTCCTCCTACAGGAGAGCCACCTTCTAGGTACGCAATATTGATTTACTGGTAGATATGGACACACTAGAGTCATCCACTCAGGCTTCACCAGAGGCTCAAGAGATGTGACGATTCTGGTCCACAAAACCCTCCCCCTTGCAGATCTCCAAATATTCCATGACCCCTTAGGTAGACACATGGGGGTGACAGGTAAACTAGAGGGAGCACCTTACGCTGTTTCCAGCATCTGCATTCTCTCTTAGATGGATGTACAAACAAACCTTGCAGACCCTCACTTAGGTGATAACATTACTTCCACATTGTGTCTTCCTTGTAAGAGGAGATTTCAGTACAGTGGTGGACCCTATATTGGATGTTTCTGGACCTCCTACTCAAGAATCCAGCACTCACTCTAAACTACTCATGACCTGGTGGGACTCTCTAGTGGTCAGTGATGTATAGAGGGAATGGAACCCTAGAGGCACTGCATACTCACACACCTCTGCTTCACACCACACTCTGCCCTGGCTAGACTACATTCTTTTCAAAGCCACGGACCTCCCGGCTATGACATGAGTAACTAAGCTGCCTAGAGGCATCTCAGACCACTCCCCGCAACTCCTCCATTGACATTCCTCTGTCAAGCATAGGCAGCCCATGTGGTGCCTTAACGCATGGTTCCTCACTAATGAACGGTTAACAACTCAGATGGGGCCAAACTTCAGTTTTACCTTGACTCCAATGATGGGACAGTTGAGACTGCAGGTACTCTATGGGCAGCGAGCAAGCTGACAATTCAGGGTGTAGCAAAACAATACTTGGGATGAAAAAAGAGAGAATGCCAATGCAATATGACTGATTTAGAGGCGTGAACACTACATACTGAAACAAAGCTCACACTTTCCCTGACCAAAACACTCAAACCTCAGCTAGACCTTGACAAAACTTCTCTCCAGAAACTCCTCTTCCATGAGGCCCAACAATGTTGGAGAGCAACTGTCCAACGTGTGTATGAGCAAGGAGACAAAATTGGCATCCTTCTCTACTGGCTAGCAACTAAACAGCTTGAATCATGTTTCATACCAGTGGGTGAGAACTAGATCAGGTGAGCTGGTATCTTCCACACAAGATATGGCAGCCACTTTCGTGGCTTATTATGACCCATACAGCCGACACCATCACCCAGCAGCAGAGCGCACCCAAACCCTCTTAGTGGACATCCCCTTCCAGCTCTCACCAGTGCCCAGCACGCCTCCCTGGACAAACCCATTACAACTCATGAGATCAAAGGGGTCATTCACAACCTGAAATCTGGGACAATTAAAGGCTCAGATGGACTTCCCTAGTCAACCTTTTGTGAAACACTGGCCCTCTTCCTACAATAAGGTACTGCAAAAGGGGGAGGTTTCCCCAGGACCTGGACCTGGAGGCCATAGTCATCCTTCCCATGACTGAACTGCCCTCTGAGGCTGTGAGGCATACCGCCCCATAGGAATTATCAACACGGGCATTAAAATGTTTGATAAACTCATAGCTACTCCCTAATTCATCCAGATCCATGCAGCTTCAAGCCTAACGGTAGCAGGAGCCACTGTATACATCATCTTCATGTCTCCCTTGCACACAGAGATAAACTTTCAGTAGATATGGCCCTCCTTGTTGCCGATTTTGAAAAGGCCTTTGACACCATGGACTGGGATTACTTGGGACAGGTGTTCAAACAGATAGGATTTGGGCCCCAGTTTTGCAGACTAATAACCCTTGATCAGGTGTGACGCTCAGATGCAGGGGTGGAATTGTGGAAAATCTCTAGAGGACTGGATTGCCCTCTATGCAGATGATGTTTTGCTTTATTTGGCGGTGCCTGCTAAGATGGGCCCAAAAGCCTTAGAGCTTCTTCAATTATTAAGTGAGTCCTCTGGTCTCTGTTTGCAGACAAATCCCTTCTGGTCCTGTTACGGGGTGACAATGCTTTGCACGGACAGCAAAACAATATACCCATGCGACACCTCAATTTTAAATACCTAGAGCTCCACATCACCATGATGTCTGAACAGGCCCATGTTCTTAACTTAACACCCCTCATACAGAAAACCAAACAAAGATTGGCTGCGTGGCACAATCTTCCACTCAACTGACTTGGCAGAGTCACCATGTCCAAGATGATGGTGCTGCCCTGATTCCTATATACTCTCCATAATTATCCACACTACATTGTTGAGGCTTGATTTCGTGAAGTAGTGGTACTACTATGCTCTTTTCTTTGGCAGGGATGTCCCCCTAGAATTGCTCCTGCTAAATGTCGGAAGTCGGTTTATGATGATGGGATCGCCGCTGTGGACGTCCAGTTTTATTACTGGGCATCCCATCTGGTGGTGGTAAATGACTGGCTGACGGGTGGTTGGAACGACCCCACATACCGCTTGGAACTTGACTATCTTGGGTTCGACGGTGTGCTTGACCATCTCTATGGTCGTCCAATACCTCAGGTACTTCCGGAGATTATCAGAGTATTTTTTCTGATTTGGAGGAGAGCCTCCCATTTTATGGGCTGGAAGGACTGCCTCACAGGTCAAACCCACCTTTGGCGGGGTCAGCGACTGTTGCACATGTTCACACTGGAGGTCTCTATAAATGGGTGTTATTCGGTATAACAATGCTAGCTGACTTGTTGTGTGGCTTGCCCATATGCTCATTCGACAACCTTCAAGCTCATTTCTCCCAATCCCACACATAATTTCACTAATATCTTCAAGTGAAGCGTGCCTGAAGTGTCAGAGTTTAACTCCCTCAAGGCAAAACTGTTGATGGGGGTGTTGGGGAGGGGCAGGACATTCCAACAATATCATCCTTAGGTTAATAACACGCCGGAAATGCTTGAACACCTTCATCTGACTTAGGAGGGCTGGTCTGGGGAACTTGATGAAGTGGACTGGGGGGAGTCTTGCATGGCCCCACATGAACTAGCTATCCAGGATAGCCTACGTTTAAAACAACTACACAATCTCCATCATACATACATGTCCCCTTTATGCCTCCTCATGGGTAATTTTCTTCCTGACTCCAACTGTGGGAGGTGCGGGACCCCTCATGCTAACTTCTTCCACATGGTGTGACAATGCCCCCTTATTACAAGATACTGGTCTGCAATTGAACATACACTGTACCTGTCCTGGACATCCCTGTGCAGTTATCTTCTAAACTGGCTCTGTTGGCGATGATGGGGGACATGGGTGGTCTTTGGGGGAATAGGGCCCTGGTGGGTATTGCAACTTTAGTGCCAAGAGAGATATCACCAAAGTGTGGAGGACCTCAATGCCACCACTGATGACTCAATGGCATGCTGGGATGGACTCGAGCTCCAAGCAAGAAGAATCCATCTACAAAGCTGAGGGTACCTGAAGACATTTTGGGCAAATGGTGGGAGTACTATGGACTAGCTGTTTGATCATTTAATGCCTATTGTATGGATGTGTGAGTAAAGGGGGAACAGACAGGAGGGATAGAGATACCAAAGACAGATATTATGTTCCTCATGATTTCCCCACACTTTTCTGCAATGCCTGCTATGTTCCTGCTTTGAAAATCAATAAAAGTTGTTTATGAAAAAAAAAAAGCGGGTCACGAAGGGTGACTTTTTGTTCTGTGCTGCTTGAATGTGTGTGACTTCAGGAGCATAAGAGGCTGTGGGGATGCACAGTGTGTGGGAGTTTTGCATCTCTGATATACACGCTACACTAGACACCAGTGATAGCAATAATGACCACATTTTCCATGAAGCTACAAGACTCTGATGAGTCTTCCAAATGGTAGCAGCCGTCCTAAATGCTTAGAGTATTAAGGGCAGATTTATGGAAAGTGATGGTGCATCACTTTCCCTGCGCCCCTTAGCACCTCCCTACTGTCATCATGTGTGTGCCATATTTAAAATACGGCACACCATGGCACAGGTTAGGGGGCAATAGAGTCATTTTTTATGACTCTATTGATGTACTCTGCAGGAGTAGTGCCAAACCGTTGACGCTACTCCTGCAGAGTATAGAGGGGCCCATTCTAAAGAATAGAAGCCCCCTTTCAACGCCTTGAGCAGGCGTTAAAAGTGCCGTAATAAATGGCGCAATGAAATCCCATAGATTTCCTTGCACCATTTTACCGACTCCCCTAATGGGGGAATGCCCTCTTTGCATACATTATGCCTGGTGCAGGCATAATGTAGCGCAAAGAGTTACAGGGTAGCGCAATGCATACACTGCGCCACCCTGTACATACGGCGCTGGGATTTTGGCCTTGTTGGGCCACATTAACATCAAAATAAATGACATTAATGTTGTGCAAGGTGGCGTTAGGAGCCTATAGATATGCCCCTAAGTTTGTCATGGTTCTTAGCGCCATTGCTAGGTAATCAATAAATTTAGTTGCTTAGGTCTGTAATATCCGGTACCTGTTGTTAATAACACTGTATAAAATATTTTACCTTATGGTGTGATACTGTTTGTTACTTTATGGTGATGTGCTAACTTCTTAAATTGTAGCCTACACATAAATAATAAACACTGGTTGTTAAATACCATTGATATTTTTGGTTTGAATTCTGTGCAAGTGAATGTTATAAGTGTATGCATACCACTTTCCCACTTTGTAGCATGTTTCAAACATCAAAGTGAAAACATGTTTAGTAAAACAAGCAAACAAATAAGTGATTAAACAAAATCTTCCATATGTACTTATCTCAACAATGAGGCAAATATTTTACAACAAAGTGAAAACTGCACTTTATTATATAGTTTAAAATAAATTTCACAAACTAGGAACACTTGAAATATAGAAGACAAAGCCATGCAAAGAAATAAAGGGTTTTCTTCTGGTATTACTATATTAATAGAGCTTGTAGACACTGGGATGAGAACTCTTATCATGTGCATATTCAACTTCCTGTATAGGAAAATGAAGAATTCTAAACCTGCCTTGCCCAAAACATATCTCCCGGTCCTTGTGCATTCAGTGAGATAGGTTGACACTCTAGTTATCGGAACCCTGTGATCTTTTAAGGCAATTGTTTTGAACTTGTCTTTCTAATATGTGAGTTGTGACTGAGACTTGTCTCAGTTTCTGCTTATGAAGAAGGAACAGCCAATATCATGAGGACCACTCATTCCAGGCACCTCCCCCCAGTACACATACATGATATGGGTGCCTCCCCTGTCAGCGAAGTTCTCATCCACATTCTGAACATTTCCATCACCTCTGAACATACCCAGGTGCCTGAAAACACTTGCAGGTCTACAATCAATTAAAGAAACCTTTGGCAGACCTCACTCCATTAGCAAACTAACATCTGATCTCCCTTCTACCCAACCTAGCCAAGATCATGGAGAAAGACATTTAACAAGAAACTTGCTCACTACCTCAGTTCACACTAGCTTATAGACACCACACAGTTTGGTTTCCATCCCAGCCACAGTACCAAGGTTGCCCTCATCACAGCCACATCACAGGCTGATCCTTTACATTAGAGATACAGCAGCCCTCATACTGCTTGACCTCGTAGTGACTGTCAACATGGTCTCCCACTCCACCCTGATCAGAAAACTACATAAAACAGGCATGCAAGGGCTCTCCTTCTAATAGATCTGCTCCTTTCTCACAGAAAGAACCCCAAAAGTCAAACTGCCACCCTACACATTCTGTAAGGCCACGTGCCTCATGTCCAGAACACCCAAGGATCTTCCCTCAGAGCAACGCTTTTCAACATCTACGTGATCCTGCTGGTTAACCTCATCCAATCATGCAACAGCAACATGCTCTCCTATACAGAAGACACACAACTGACACTCGCCCTGTCAGACAAGACCCACAATGAAAACCAACTTCACCACCTTCATGACCGTGGTAGCCACTTGGATTAAATCCAGCTGCTTCAGACTTAACAGAGACATTACTGATGCAGTAATTCTTGGAAGAAAAGTCTCAGCCTAGGACTCTACCTGGTAGCCAGGGGACCTGGGCCTCACCCTCACCCCCACCACCAATGCCAGAAATCTTGGAATGATACTGGAAAACAAGCTCGGCATGGCAGCCCAAGTAAATGTAATAATCTCCACTTGCTTCCACATCATGAGAATAATGCAGAATATATTCAAGTGGCTATTGGTAAACACCTGGATGTCATGAGTAAGTAACTTTGAAAGTGGGTCACACATGGTGACTTTTTGTTCTGTGCTGCTTGAATGTGTGTGACTTCAGGAGCATAAGAGGCTGTGGGGATGCACAGTGTGTGGGAGTTTTGCATCTCTGATGTACACGCTACACTAAACACCAGTGATAGCAATAAGGACCACATTTTCCATGAAGCTACAAGACTCTGATGAGTCTTCCAAATGGTAGCAGCCGTCCTAAATGCTTAGAGGATTAAGGGCCCTGATTATCAGCAGAATTAACTATGACAACACATTTTACTCAGGAATTCCTACCAAGCTCCTGAACAGACTCAAAAACATCCAAAATGCTGCTAAAAGTCTCATTCTCAACCTACCTCGCCACACCCATATGACCCGATATCTCAGAGAATATCACTTACTTCCCATACACAAACACACCCAGTTCAAACTCCTAACATACACACACAAAGCACTACACAAACAGGCCCTCCCTACCTCAACAGCTGCATTCACTTTCACCTACCTCAAAGACACCTACACTCAGCCAGACTCTCACTAGTGCATATACCCTACATCCACAAAGAAACATCCGGATGCCACACTTATGCCTACAAGGCCCCAATGCAAGAAACGACCTCCCACACCACATCTGGGCCTCCTTTTCACTTCTCAAGTTCCTTAATGAGCTGAAGACCTGGCTTTTTTAATACTCACTCGAAGGGGCAGCTGCTGTTTTCTCCTGCAAAGTGCCGGGATACCCTTATGGGTGATTAGCATGCTAAACAAATACATATAACATGAAATAACATGAACCTCTTTGGTAGATGTCAACTGGTTCGGAACCAATCAAATTGCAGCACGTTGGCAGTATGCTGCTACCTGGTGTACAATGTAATATATTAAATTCCTACTTAGAATTCAGTCATTTATATTTCTGGATACAGGGGTTGGCAACTGTCAAAATATAACAAGGCTATCTGACAGCTGGTAATATTTCCTTTAAACTAAAAAATATCAGTTGATGCAAACTATGGAGGAACATAAGTCTAGTTAAAAGCCGAATATATAAGCAAACAACTAATATACACAGACCAGTTGTAAAATGACTAGTTCAATATAAATGTTCTCACAACTGTACAATGTGTAAATTATAAAATTTTCAAGTAAGTTTCATGAAACTCTTTCTAGGCAAAATTTATCTTGTTTTACAGTCAATGCGCAGTATGAAAAGGCATGCAAAATAGAAGAGGCAAATTAGTCCCAAATAAAAATATTTCATCAGCTTAAGGTCACATTATGAAACCTATTTCTAAAAAAATAAATAAAAAAATGCCTATAAAGATAAAATTGGTGAGGGGGACTCTGTTGACTGGCATTCCAGTGAGGGTGTACTGAGTGGGTGGTCTTACATTTATAATGAACTATTCATGCTAAAACTTTCATGCAATAGACTACTGGGAAAATGATCTAGTGTCTGCAAGAATAATACAGTAGTGGGGATATTGAGGCTAATGTCATTGTCTGAAAATGAGTGGGGAGACATTTTACACTTGTAAGAAATTGTGTTCCTGATTAAGGGGTTGTAGTCATACTCAAGCAGAAAACCACAAGCCTGACCAAAGGTCCCATCAGCAGAATCTGAGAAATACAATTTTAAAGATGTCAGTGACTATAGTGCCAAAAACTACAAAGCTCCAACTGTGGGTATCTGGTCGCGCTAGGTTGGGACAAAGATGTTCTGCCTGACCACAATGGAGTGCGAGCTGGCTACAGGGACCAAACTAGGTACACTGAACAAGAGACCTTAAATCCAGGTTGCAAAGTGTTGTGGAGTCTCACATCAAGAATATGTTGCTCAGCCGGTGCAATTCGCAGACCTGGTCAGAGATACATTGTGCAGAGTTGGTTCTGAGAAACTGAGAAGTTCTGTGTCATGGTAGAGGAAGAGATCGACAAGGGGCCTTGGATTGCGCAGTCCTCTGTTGAGGATGTGTGACGCACCGGATGGTTCTGAAGAAACTGCATGGCTTGTGATGGGCGGTGTCTTAAGTTGTTGAGGCTGTCATCAGTGACAGACTTGCAGTGTGAGTGCCTGAGCTGAGAATGCGTTGCACAGCAGCGGTTCCAAATGGGTTGAAGCTGCAATGCAAAGTCCTTGCATCAGGAAAGTCTGTGCAGCTGAGGTGATGCATTGGTTCTGCTTGAGGTTGTACGGCACAGCAGAGATGTGTTGGTTCTGCTGGAACCACAGATGAGCTGGCAGAGCACCTTCAGGCATTCTTTGATCGATCCAGGACTGGGGTGGACCACTTTACAAGGTATGACTCACAGAATCCAGGTTGTTGGAGCTGTCTGTCCCTGAAACTCAAGTCAGGCAGTCTTTCCCAACCAAATAAGAGGGTAGTAGGCAGAAGGTCAGCACAGCAGGGAACGAGTCCAGGAGTGTCAGTATTTTCAGCAGAACATCACTACTGCTTCTTGGCAGAGTCCATAAATTCAGAATTATAATGAAGGATCCTTTCTAAGAGTCCATCATTTATACTGGGTGCTCACTTTAAAGTGGAGGAAGCTTCTAGAGGTATTTACCCCCTTCTTCCCTCTCCTGGCCCTAGCGTGCTGAGGTCACAATAGACCAGTGTCAAACCCTTTGTGAGAGTACTCAGACAGAGCCTTTGTGATGTGGAAATGTTGTAGGTGATAGCTCCCCCTTTGTTAACTCAAAGTGGCCCATCCTGCCAACATCTAGCTTCCCTTTGACTCACTGTCTGGGAGCAATACACAAAGACCAACTGCCAGCTACACCTAGTCATGGGACCCAGGATCAGTGTTAAGAAATTGGCTCTCTAGTTGGCAGAGGTATATACTCTATCCAAGTAGGGACCAAAATCCTATTGAGGGTAAGTGCACTAAATTAACCTGTGCTCAGCCTCTGGTAGCTTGGCACAGAGCAGTCAGGTTTAACTTAAGAGGAAATGTGCAAAGTATTTGTGTAACACTTGAACCATAACACAGTGAAAACACCACAAAATGACATAGTTAGAAAAAAATCTTAATTTATTTAACAGAACAAGATCAAAACAACAATGTTCTAATAGGTCGAAGTCAAGATATGAATGTTTACAGAATGTCTGCAAATGTAGTGCTTAAAAACTTGAAGCGTGAACTGGGGCTATCGGGTCGTGCTAGACCAGGGTAGATCAAAAGTTCAGGTCAACCCCAAGGATCACAGGCTTGCTACAGGGACAAACCTTGCTCCTCTAAACCAGTATCTTAAAGGGAGGGTTGCATCAATGTTGAAGATCCGATGCGAGGAGCAGTTCTAATCTGGTTCCAATCTGCACAGTCTGGGGATGCATTATCATTGAGCGGTGCGTTGGACAATCTCGGAGTAGGGATGTGGCTTTGAGCCCTTTACAATGAAAGAGATGCGTCATCATCGAGCCATGCAGCTGGCAATAAAAAGGCAGATAGCCGGGGCTGGTGTTAATGCCTCGATCCTGAGCTATTCAGTCAGCAATGCAAAGTCCTTGACCTCAGAGGCAATGCATCCGCCTTGAGTGAGTATGTGGTGGTTCCAATAAGCGTAATGACAATGGTGCATCAATTTTAATGGAAAGCAGCTGAAGAACTCACTTCCAAGGGCTCAGGACTGGATTGGCACAACTTGGAAAAGTAGGATGCACAGCAGAGTAGGGGGGACGTCTTTGATGTCCCTGAAACTTCAGAACAGGAGGCAAGCCAGCAAGACTTTGGAGTCACTCGTTTCTGGAGATGGAGAGATGCAGGTCCAGTCCTTCAGACTCCCAAGGAAGGAGGGCAGCAGGCAGCAGGGCAGGCATAGCAAAGCAGGTGTAGGAAGTTAGCTCTGTGTATACTATCTCAAAGTGATAGTACAGAGTCCAAGGGTTCCTCTTAGAGGTTGATAGTGGCAAAATGAGATAATACTAATGCTCTATTTTGTGGCAGTGTGATCGAGCAGTAGGCTTATCAGAGGGTAGTTTTAAGCATTTGTTGTACACACACAGGCAATAAATGAGGAACACACACTCAAAGACTTCATTCCTGGCCAATAGGTTTTTGTATAGAAAAATATATTTTCTTAATTTATTTTAGAACCACAAGATTCAAGATTTGAGGTAAGTACATAAAATGCAAGGTACTTAACACGGGTAAGTATAGAACTTTGATTTGAAACAGTAGTAGATACAGTTTTGGTTGAAATGGCAAATAGCTATTTTAAAAGTGGACACAGTGCAAAAACTGTTCCTGGGGGAGGTAAGGTTTGGTCAGTTTCTCAGGTAAGTAAAGCACTTACACAGTCAGTCTCCTGGGCATAGGCAGCCCACCATTGGGGGTTCAAGGCAACCCCAATGCCTCCACACCAGCAACACAGGGCAGGTCAGGTGCAGAGGTCAAAGAGGGCCCAAAACTCATAGGTGCCTATGAAGAACAGAGGTGCTAGCAGGTAAATACCTGCGGCCTCGGGGGCAGACCAGGGGGGTTTTGTACAGCACTGGGGGGGGGGCACACAAGCACACAAAACACACCTTCAGCGGCACAGGGGCAGCCGGGTGTAGTGTGCAAAGTAGGCATCGGGTTTGCTATAGAAAGCAATGGAGGGACCCGGGGTCACTCTGGCGATGCAGGCAGGGCACATGGGGGCTTCTCAGGCCAGCCACCGACTGGGCTAGGATGAGGGCCGCCTGCTGGTCACACCTGCACTGGTAGGTGGTTCCTCTCGGTCCTGCGGGTGCAGTGCTTGGTCCAGGTGTCCGGTTCCTTTGTTACCAGGCAGTCGCGGTCAGGGGGAGTCTCTGGATCCTCTATGCAGGTGTCGCTGTGGCGGTAGAGGGAGGTCGACTCAGGGTGTCCACATTGTTGAGTTGCCTGGGAGTCCTCTCTGCGGTGTTTGTTGTCAAGGGGCGTCGGATGCAAAGTGGGTAGACTCACGCTTCTGGCGGGAAGTGAGAGTCTCTTTAAAAGTTACTTCTTTGTTGCAAGTTTGTTGCTGTTTCTGAACAGTGCTGCTGTTCTCGGGAGGTTCTTGGTCCTTTGGGTGAAGGGCAGTCCTCTGAGTCCTCAGAGGTCGCTGGTCCCGCTGGATGTGTCGCTGTGCAGTTTCTTTGAGTCTGGAGACAGGCCGGTAGGGCTGGGCCAAGTCAGTTGTCATCTCCGTTGTCTCTGCGGGGCTTTCAGATCAGCAGTCCTTCTTCTTTCTTCAGGTTACAGGAATCTGATTTCCTGGGTTCAGGATCACCTCTAAATACAGAATTTAGGGGTGTGTGTAGGTCTGGGGCAGTAGCCGGTGGCTACTGTCCTTGAGGGTGGCTACACCCTCCTTGCGCCTCCTACCTGAGGGGAGGGGGGCACATCCCTATTCCTATTGGGGGAATCCTTCAAGATGGAGGATTTCTGAAGGCAGTGGTCACCTCAGCTCAGGGCACCTTAGGGGCTGTCCTGACTGGTAGGTGACTCCTCCTTGTTTTTCTCATTATCTCCTCTGGACTTGCTGCCAAAAGTGGGGGCTGTGTCTGGGAGGGTGGGCATCTCCACTAGCTAGAGTGCCCTGGGGCATTGTAACACAAAGCTTGAGCCTTTGAGGCTCACTGCTAGGTGTTTCAGTTCCTGCAGGGGGGAGGTGTGAAGCACCTCCACCCAGTGCAGGCTTTGTTTCTGGCCTCAGAGAGCACAAAGGCCCTCACCCCATGGGGTCAGAAACTCATTTCAGTAGCAGGCTGGCACAAACCAGTCAGCCATGCACTGAAGGATTGGGTAAAAGAGATGCCCTCTGTGTGCATTTTTTAATAAATCCAACACTGGCATCAGTGTGGGTTTATTATTCTGAGAAGATTGATACCAAACTTCCCAATGTTTAGTGTAGCCATTATGGAACTGTGGACTATATACTCCCAGACCATATACTTAATATGGCCACGCTGTACTTACAATGAATAAGAATAGACTTATCCACTGTAGGGGCATATTGCTCATGCAGTTATACACTTGGCTGTGGTATAGTGCACCCTGCCTTAGGGCTTTAAGGCCTGCAAGAGGGGTGACTTACCTATGTCACAGGCAGTATTTTGTGTGCATGGCATCCTGAGGGGGATGCCATGTCGACTTTGCCCTTTTCTCCCCATCAACACACACAATCTGCAATGGCAGTGTGCATGTGTTAGGTGAGAGGTCCCTTAGGGTGGCACAACACATGCTGCAGCCCTTAGGGACATTCCCTGGTCACAGGGCCCTTGGTACCACTGTTACCTTTCACAAGGGACTCAGCTATGTGCCAGGGGTGTGCCAATTGTGGAAACAATGGCACATTTTTTGTGAAAGAACACTGGTGCTAGGGCCGGGTTAGCAGGGTCCCAGTACACTTCTTAGTCAAGTCAGCATCAATATCAGGCACAAAGTGGAGGGTAACTGCAACAGGGAGCCAATTTTCTACAACAGGAGTCCAGCAAGGACCAGAAGAGTTGCAGCAGAATGGCTGTCCTTTCAGTAGCACAACAGTCCTTCTTCTTGGCAAAGTATCCTCAGGTCCAGAACTGTAGTGACTTGGTAGGGTCAGAAGTCCAGTTCTTACACCCAGTGGTACCTTTGAAGTGGGAGTGACTTTGAACAGGGTTTTTGAAGTGCATAAAGGTCCTCCCTTTCGTGCCGTTGCTTCAGACACACTACAGGGGGTTATGCAGCTCTTTGTGTGGGGACAGGAACAGTCCTTTTCAGGTGCAAGTGTCAGCTCCTCCCTCACATCTAGCATCATTAACCTGGTTATGGGCCATTAGGATGTAAATGACACACCTCAGCTCTATTTATGTATGACTGTCTAGAGGGAATGCACAAAGCTAGGTTGTCTCCCAACCCATATCTGCATTGATGGAAGGCAACAGGTACACAGAAAAATGCCAACTTTCTAAAAATGACATATTTAAAGTTGTAATCATAAATCCAACTTTGCCATTAAAGAGAATGCGTTGTTAAAGTCCATAGGTACCAAACAGGACAGTCCTACTCCTTCTCAATCACCAATTACACTTAATAAGGGTACACGCAATCCCCAATGCTATCTTATGAGAGTGATAGGGCTCACAGTAAAGAAAAATGAATTTTGAAGATTTTTACCACCAGCACATGTCCTGCCTTTAACTTACACTGTACCCAGCCCTATGGGCCACCTAGGGCCTACTGCAGGCGTGTCTTTTGTGTAATAAAAGGGGAGTTTAAGGCTTAGTAAGGGATTTTGAGTGCCAAGTCAATATGACAGTAAAATTGCACATACAGGCTCTACAGTGGCAGGCCTGAGACATTTTTTAAAAACTACTTAAATGGGTGGCACAATCAGTGCTGCAGTGCTTCTATGAGTAACATTTAATTTACAGGCCCGGGGCACATATAGTATATTTTACTAGGGACTTACAAGTAAATTAAATATGCCAATTGTGGATAAGCCAATATTACCATGTTCCAGGGAAGTGAGCACATGCACTTTAGTACTCATTAGCAGGGGTAAAGTGCCCAGAGTCCTAAAGCCAACAAAAAAAGGTCAGAAGAAAGAGGAGGAAGAAGGAAAAAGCTTGGCAGTGACCCTGCAGAAAGGCCTATTTCCAACAAACAGGCTGCAGTCACCAAATGGTTATGACAAAAAGGCCAACTTACTAAAAGTGGCATTTTCAGAACTGTGTTTAAAAATAAGACTTTGCAATTAAAGAAGGCTTTAGATACCTGAGTTGGATTGTCTACCTGCTCTCAGTTGAACATTACAGCTTCAGAACTGTAATAAGGTAACTCAAATGTTATCCTATGGAGGAGGTAGGTTCTGAAGTAGGGAAAAACAACTTTGAGAGTTTTTCGCTACCAGGACATGTAAAACTCAAAAGTATATGTCCTTCTTTTTAAATACACTGCACCCTGCCCTTTGGCTGTTTATGGCCTACACCCGGGATGACTTATATGTATTAAAAATGAAGGTTTAGGCCTGGTAAAAGATTTATTTAGCCAGGTTGAAATGATAGTTTAAAACTGCACATTCAGGCTACAATCTCAGGCCTAAGACATGTTTAAACTGTTACTTAAGTGTATGGTACAATCAGTGCAGCAGTCATGCTAGTGGCATTTAATTTACAGGACTTGGGTACAGATAATACCATTTTACTGGGGATGTACAGATACATTAAATGTGCCAATAGGGTGTGAGCTAATTCTACCATGTTTTAAGGAGAGAGCACGAGCACTGGGTAGCAGTGCTAAAGTAAAATGTTCTGTTATTAACTCCAATTGGGCAACATCTATGAAAACAATATTTAGGACACAATATTTTTGTCAGATGATATTTAGGTCATGGTATTCTGGTAGCATAATTGTGAGAATGTGGGCCTCTACTTGGCAGAGGTAAACACCCTGTCCAGGTAGGGACCACAATCCTAGTCAGAGTAACAACACAACCTAAATCACCCTGTGCTCCCCCTCTGGTAGCTTGGCACAGAGCAGGCAAGCTTAACTTAGAACAAAATGTGTAAACTATTTGTTCAATAACTCATACAGTAACACAGTGAAAACACCATAAAAAGTACTCCACCCCAGTGTATAAAAGCAGATAACATTTATCTGAATAAAATAAAATACAAACAACAAGAATCCAATATGCACAAGTCAAGATATCAATTTTTAGAAGTTTAGGTAAGTCTTAATACAGAGCAATCAATGGTTGTATCTTTTAGAACAAAGTACCTGGGATGAGTCACAAATAACAACACAAAGGCCGCAGAGGAGGTGATGTGTTGGAAAGTAAAGCAATGTGTCGATTTCTCTGGTGCAGCGGAGGTGATGCATCAATTCTTTCCTTACAGACAAGGTGATGCAATGATTTCTGTGTGCTCAGCCTTGTCTCCTTACTGCATTGCAGAGATATTTTGATGCCCAGGGAGGATGTGTGGAAAATCCAAAACACACTGGGAAGATGAAGCAGGTGCTGCATCATTCTGGTAGACGATGCAGTGATTTTTTCAGCCATATTTTTGAGCCACGAGACAGGCACTGTGTCGATTTTTGTAGGCGTTGCGTTGATTTTCGATGCAGTGGATTTTCTTTCTCTGGTGAAGTCTTTGATAGCCCTAAGACTTCTTAACAGGAGGCACGCTCAGTCCAAGCCCTTAAAGGTCATTTGTGGGGGAGGCATAGTCCTTCCAGCAGAGTCAGGGAGCAGCAGGGCAACAACAGGAGATCAGTCCTTCCGGAAAAGTACAGCATAGTCCAGGAGCAGCACAGAAGTCCATCTGACAGAGTCCAGTTGTGGGTTCAGACGTGTCTGATTTGGTGGGGTCACAGACCCAGTACAAACCCAAATGTGCCTTTGAAGTGGGGGAAACTTCAAAAAGTGATTTTGAATGGCACCAGTTCCCCTTTCAACCCAGCCCTGTCTGCCAGGATATCATTGGGGGGTAATCCGTACTTTGTGTGAGGTCATGTCACTAGCCTTTGAAGTGTAGGTGAGAGCTCATCCACCCTTCTTGTCCAGGAAGACCCATCAGTATGGAGATGAATGCAGATGCAGCCGAGTGTCCTGTGTTTATGGCTGTTTGGGTGGAATGTACAAGTGAGCTGTCAACCAGCACAGACTAGACATGGATTGGAGACAGGCTGTAAGGCACAGAGAGCAGTAAGTATGGAGAAATGCTTAATTTCTAATAGTGCCATTTCTAAAATAGTAATGTTAAATCCAACTTCACCAGTAAGCAAGATTTCTCACTTACCATTCCAACCATACTAACCATGACAATGCCACTCATTTTCAGATCAGAAATGACCACTTAAAAGTATAAAAGGAAATTTCCAATGTTGGCCTATGAGAGGAGTGGGTTTTACAGTAGTGCAAATTACGTTGGGAGTATTTCGCTTGCCTTTCACTTACGTAGCACCCGTCCTGTGGGTTACCTGTGGCTTACCTTATAGGTGACTTATCTGTAATAAAAGAGTAGTTTAAGGCTCAGTAAATAGTTTAAATGCTAAGTCGAAGTGGCAGTGAAACTGCAGACAGGCCTGAGACATGGTTAAGGGACTACTTATGTGGATGGCAACATTAAATGCTGAAGGCCCATTAGTAGCATTTAATTTACAGGCGTTGGGCACATGTAGTGCACTTTATTAGGGACTTATAAGCCAATGTTACCATGTTTAGGGGAGACAGCATGTTAGTGCTGGTCAGCAGTGGTAACGTGTGCATAGTCCTAAAACCAGCAAAAATAAGATCAGAAAAATGGAGGGAGGCAGTCAAAAAGTTAGGGGAAGACCACTCTAAGGCTGTCAGGTCTAACATGTGTTCCAAAAAACCAAAAGTACTCAGTTCCAGCCAATAGAATAGTACAATGTATACAGTAAGTAATAGAGTCTATGAGTCTGCTGTTATTAGAACAAGAGCCCTCACTCACCAAATGGTGACATGCTTTATCATCAGGCTTTTGTTCCTCGTCAGGCCGGCACTGCAATGCCTGACGGGCCCCTCGTGGGGGCTCTTTGCCAGAGATCTTTTGAGTGTAAAGAATGCTGGTAGCTGAGTGCTAGTATGTGGGATTGGTATATGGGTATGTGAAAATAAAAATGGCTAGAGGTCTGGAAATATCCTATTTAATCAACCCAGACCCCTGTCATGATTAAAAATAGAGTGTGGCTAAGGATTAGAAGTAATGTCTAGTCCACCCTCAGAAACAAAAAAACTGTCAGTCCCTGAATTGGGGGAATGTGTAGAGCTAGAGTACCAAACTAACTATACTTCTATCATAGGGGTCAACATGTTTCTTGCAAAAAATGTCTGTTAAGATCGGTGCGATTCATCAGGTCCAAAAAACTTACCTAATGCACATGTTATAACCCAATACGGGATTTCTTTGTGCCACCAAAACGCTCCTTGTATTAAAGGATGGGCCCCATCGGGATAGCGATAAACATCAGTGGTCCAGGCTTGTATAGTCAACCCGCTCGTGAGGCCACCGGGTGGATAACCTACCCCTGCTCAGCATCCCGGAAAGGACATGTGTTCCCCCAGCTAAAAGTGGGGAGAGCTACCCAAACCCCTTGGGATCCCCCTTCATTAAGGCAGAAGAATCTGGAGAGACCATCAGCAATGGCGTGGTCAGTCCCCAGGCAATGCTTCACCGTAAAGTCCAATCCCCGGTAGAGAGATGGACCACCTCAAGAGTTTAAGATTTTCACCACTTATTTGTATGAGACATCGTAGGGGCCTGTGGTCTATCTGAACCCAGAAGTAAGATCCAAACAGTTATGGTCTCAACTTCTTAAGTGCCCAGACCACAGAAAATTCTTCTCTTTCAATAGCACTCCAATTCTGTTCCTGTGGAAGTAACCTCCTACTAATGAAGGCTACTGGCTGGTCTAGACTCTCCTCTTTCAGGTGTGCTAAGACTGTCCCTATGCCATATTTAGAAGCGTCTGTCTGCACAATGAATTGAGTATTCAGGAGCCCTCAGCACAGGTGCTATGCACATGGCTTCCTTGAGAGAATCAAGGCTTTCTACCAAGCCTCTGTCCAGATCACCAATCTGGGCTGCTTCTTAGAAGTCTGCTAAGTTAAGGGGGCAACAACTGTGCCATATCCATTAAGAAATATTTGGTAGTAGCCCATGACGCCTCAGAAGGTTCTCACTTCGTTTGGATTTTAGGTGATTGCCAGTCCATGATAGTTTCAATCTTGGTCTGGAGGGACTGCACCTTGCCACCACCTACTAGGTGTCGCATATACACAATGGAAGCCTACTTGATCTGGCACTTGCTGGCCTTGATTGTCGGCCTGCCTATTGCAGGGCCTGAAGCACCTCTTGGAGGTGATGCAGGTGTTCCTCCCAGCTGGCATTGTAAATGGCAATGCCGTCTAAGTAGGCAGCACAGAAAGGCTCCTTGCCAGCCAGGTCCCTGTTAACCAACCATTGGAATGTAGCAGGGGCATTCTCCAAGCCAAAGATCATCATCTGGAATTGGTAATTGCCCTCAGGGGTTGAAAATGCTGACCTCTCTTTTGCTCCCCCAGTCAAGGCGATCTGCCTGTACCCTGATGTTAAATCAAAAGTACTGACGAATATGGCAGTGTCAATCCTGTCAATGAGCTCATCAGCCCTGGGGATGGGGTGTGCATCACTCTTGGTGATGGAACTGAGTCCCCTCTAGTCCAAGCAGAACTGAAATTCTGGTTGGGTGCCCGGTGGGGCAGCCCTTGTTACCAACACCACAAGGCTGGACCAGGGACTGCTAACGGGTTCAATCACCCCTAAAGCTAACACATTGGTGACTTCCTGCTAGATGCTGGCTCTCACTCTGACAACTTGTACATTTTCCTTAAATTAAGCCTGCCTGCTCTGTGCTAAGCTACCGGAGTGGGAGCACAGGATAATTTAGATTGTGTTGCTACTTACCCTGACTAGGATTGTGGTCCCTACTTGGACAGGGTGCATAACTCTGCCCATTAGAGGCCCAATGTCTCACAATAATGTAGAAATAAATATTATAATAAAACATTTCACCTCTCCAAAGTCCCCTTCACCCCTTACAATCACGCCCTCCTACACACACACACATATACACACACCCATTCCCACATGCATCCACGCATGCATACACCCATTCACACACACATCCGCACACAGTTTCATACATACACGCAGACATGCATTTACATAACACAATATACACACACTCACACCTCCATACATGCACACATGCATTCAACACGCAACACACACCCGCATCCACGCACACACAAACATTCACACACAACACCCCAAACCCCCTCCCCTGTCGGAGACCTGACTTACCTCTGTTCAGGGAGTCCTCCAGGAGGAGACGGGACAGGGCGTTGCTGCCACCAGCAGCGCCCACCAGCATAACACCGCCAGGCCGTATTATGGGTCATAATATGGCTGGCGGCGGTCTACTGGTGTGGCGCTGCTGGTGGCAGCAGCGCCACCTTACCGCCATCCGCTGGCATGGCCACAGACGGATTTCTGCCATTCTTTTGGCGGAAATCCGGCTGCGGTCATAATATGGTGGATTGCTGGTAGCCGCGGAGACGGTCTTTTGGCGCCCGTCGCTGCGGCGGTAGGTGGTTTTTACCACCAATCTCAAAATGAGGGTCTTAGTCTAGAAAAAGCTATCTAGCTACTTCATGCTGTGTAAACAGGGCCAAGATAACAACTGTGGTCAGATAAATAATATCCTTCAGTCAATATGCTGGCCTGAAAATGACAGACTGGAATTGGGTTTGACCTAAAAGAGGGGTCTCACTTGTTATCTTGGCCCTGTGTTGATGTTTTCCTGAACCTCCAAAGTTATATTTAGTGATGTTGTAAGTGCTTTGATTGATTTAGGATTTGCAGGTAATTCCTTATCGAAGAGTCCCACTTTTTTGTAATATAAGCTCAAATTTTGCTTCCAACATTTCTTTTTCTCTCCCTTGCTCAGTGAATGATGCACTCCTCCAGTCTACATAGTCTCCGAACAGTTAGTGGTAGGGCATAGCTCTTTATCATTTTCATCCTGATGAATGAAAAAGTCTTATTTTGTCTCTCCAGGATTGTGATCTAGTTTCATAACTAAATTTATCAATTTATCATAAGAGTCAGGAGGATCAACTACCTGTGCCAGGACATCTTATAAGATATCACAAAAGCCTTGATAAAAGAAAGAAGGTTGAAACTCAAGGTTAGTTAAGAAAGGAGTTCCTAATTTTCTTGGTTTAGATGAATTAACTTATAATCAACGTACTATCCACCACATCGATATATGTGTATTACACTAATAACTTTCCAAAATTGTTTAGCAGATGATTGTCTTACTTTGCCCCATGAATATGACAACATAAAGTCTACCATTGATGAATCATTGGAGAATGCATCTGGTTGACACAAGAACTCTACTTGTACTATCATCATGGTAGCACCAGAAAGGGGCAGAAGTTGGAGTGACCACCTTCAATGTCAAAGGCCTTGTTCATGTGGGGATTAAATTAGCAAGATTGGGATATTGGTTGGGAGTCAGAAGTTGAGCTGGTTACAAAAAGGTTCTGAGAAGACGCCAGACTGTAACTGGCCTTCCCAGTTCTGCCCTTAAGGATGATACTCTAAATGGAGGATCTGTAACTCAGCCTGAAGGCTTGCTGGAGTGGCTGTGGCAAGTAAGTTGTGACTGTTGTCCTTTAAGGGCCATGTCTTCAATGTACAGAGTGTGGCCAGGAAGTCCTGGATCTATGTATTTTGGGCAGTAGAGATCTGAGGGTTTGGCTTCTGTCAAACTCACATTACCACTAACGTATAGATGTGAATGCTGCTGCAGGAATAACATGGAACTCCTCAATCTCCTGCACTGTCCAAAGTGTGGGGGGCGTGGGGATATGAGAAAGGCATTCAAACGATGTCCTCAGGTTGTAGTCTGGCTGTTCATCTTATCAAATGGAGGCTCTCTCAAGTATTCTGTAGCCTCTTGTGAGTGACAACTCTTTTATGCTAAACGGAACACAAAACTACTATTACACTCTGCTCTTCCATCAATTTCATGCATTTTGCTCTTTTACATGTATCTCAAATGAATTGTAACATTCTATAGAAACTGAAAAAATACAAAGAAGTCACTTTAACAACAGATGCGTTATAGAAAATCAACACTCAATATATCAATAGCACAGTACCTTTATCTTACTACGGGGACTGAGAGAATCGTTATGAAACCGGCCCTACTCCAATGTCCAGTACACATTTGTTAATGTGCCGCAATGTATGGAACTGAACAGAAAAAAAGGCTCATTCAGGGTTGGTAAATAACCCTATGAAGGCCCAAGAGACTGTTATTATAGAACAGCTTAGAAGGTGATGCAGAAGTTTAGTCTGTAGGTATAAGTGGGGGTTCAAGAATCCAACAATATTCACAATCCAAACTAATAAACCTAACGTATGGTAGCTAATCACTAAGGCCTCTTAAGACAGCACTGGAAGAGACTAAAGAGTTCCAAGGAAATTCTTTGAACAGTTCCAAGGATGTAGGGAAATTCTTTGAAATGAACAACAAGTTCCAAGGTGCATCACAGGCAGAAAATTGTTCAAAAGATGAACTTGTATTCATGTACTTAATGTGATTTTGGTTACTGTTAGTGGGTTCTGTTTCTATGCTTTTAATTTTATGATGCTTTGAAGATTTTGATTTCTGATGTTTATTATGGGGGTGATTCCAACCCTGGCGGTCGGTGATAAAGCGGCGGCCAACCCGCCAACAGGCAGGCGGTAAAAAAATGAATTCTGACCCTGGCGGGAACCGCCAACACAGCCCGCCACTTTAACACTCCGACCGCCACGGCGGGACAGACAAACAGCGCGGCGGTCACCGCCAACAGGCAGGCGGCAGACAATGTACCGCCCACCCTATCACAACTCACCAATCCGCCACCTTTTCCGGGGCGGGAGCCCCGCCGATAAAAACACGGCGGAAACAGACTACGAACGGGAAAACGCTCACCTATACACACTCCACGAGGACGGAGGACAGCATGGAACCCGAATTGAACATCCTACCAGCTATTGTCTACCTGCTCATCTACCACGAGTACGAACGCCGGCGCAGACGACAACGGTGAGTACTGCACCTATGACACAGGGGAGGGGGGAGGAGAAAAGGTTACGGGCACACACATACGCTACACACCCACCCCCCCAACTATCTACACACCAATGCAGAGCAACAACTCAGAGTGACACCCCTCAAGCCCCCCAGAAAAATGCAAAGACAAAATAAAAATGATAATTTAAATTTATGTATAAAATAGGTTCATTAAAGTCATGGAAAATTATCTATATGAAACATAAAAATAAAAAATATGAACAGTGCGAAAGCTATATACATAGTCAATAATTCCTGCTCAGTTTGTCAAAGTTCCACAGTCCGTGGGCCAATGTCCACAAACACATGGGCAAAGCCCACACAGGAGACCAGATTCCGTTGGAGAGAACACTGCTGGGGCATCAGATGAGAAAGCTACAGGCACCTCAGGGGGAAGGGAAGGGGGGGCACCTCAGCCACATGAGTCCACAACGCCAGATCCACGAGGGGCCTCCATGCCCACTGTACCATCCTGGGGAGTGCAAAGCCACAGTCTCACAAGTCTCTACAGTGGGTGGATTGCCCACTGTGCCATGTTGGGGAGTGCAAAGCCACAGTCTCACAAGTCTCTACAGTGGGTGGATTGCCCACTGTGCCATGTTGGGGAGTGCAAAGCCACAGTCTCACAAGTCTCTACAGTGGGTGGATTGCCCACTGTGCCATCCTGGGGAGTGCAAAGCCACAGTCTCACAAGTCTCTACAGTGGGTGGATTGCCCACTGTGCCATCCTGGGGAGTGCAAAACCACAGTCTCACAAGTCTCTACAGTGGGTGGATTGCCCACTGTGCCATCCTGGGGAGTGCAAAGCCACAGTCTCACAAGTCTCTACAGTGGGTGGATTGCCCACTGTGCCATCTTGGGGAGTGCAAAGCCACAGTCCATCGGATGGATACCCGACTCCACTGGTATTGGAGGAGGCAGGGTGCCCAGAGTGCAGCGTGAACACCAGCTCGACACAGAACCGGCACTGTCAATGGGCCAGCGGTGCTTGACAGGAAGGACCCAGCGGAGCGGTGCTTGAGACGGCGGGGCCCAGCGGAGCGGTGCTTGACAAGAAGGGCCCAGCGGAGCGGTGCTTGAGACGGCGGGGCCCAGCGGAGCGGTGCTTGACAGGAAGGGCCCAGCGGAGCGGTGCTTGACAGGAAGGGCCCAGCGGAGCGGTGCTTGAGACGGCGGGGCCCAGCGGAGCGGTGCTTGACAGGAAGGACCCAGCGGAGCGGTGGTTGACAGGAAGGGCCCAGCGGAGCGGTGCGTGAGACGGCGGGGCCCAGCGGAGCGGTGCTTGACAGGAAGGGCCCAGCGGAGCAGTGCTTGAGACGGCGGGGCCCAGCGGAGCGGTGCTTGACAGGAAGGGCCCAGCGGAGCGGTGCTTGAGACGGCGGGGCCCAGCGGAGCGGTGCTTGACAGGAAGGGCCCAGCGGAGCGGTGCGTGAGACGGCGGGGCCCAGCGGTGCTTGACAGGAAGGGCCCAGCGGAGCGGTGCTTGACAGGAAGGGCCCAGCAGAGCGGTGGTTGAGACGGCGGGGCCCAGCGGAGCGGTGCTTGAGATGGCGGGGCCCAGCGGAGCGGTGCTTGACAGGAAGGGCCCAGCGGAGCGGTGCGTGAGACGGCGGGGCCCAGCGGAGCGGTGCTTGAGACGGCGGGGCCCAGCGGAGCGGTGCTTGACAGGAAGGGCCCAGCGGAGCGGTGCTTGACAGGAAGGGCCCTGTTCAGCGATGCCTGTCTTCACGGCGGGGCCCTGTTCAGCGGTGCCTTTCTTCACGGCGGGGCCCTGTTCAGCGGTGCCTTTCTTCACGGCGGGGCCCTGTTCAGCGGTGCCTTTCTTCACGGCGGGGCCCTGTTCAGCGGTGCCTTTTTTCACGGCGGGGCCCTGTTCAGCGGTGCCTTTCTTCACGGCGGGGCCCTGTTCAGCGGTGCCTGTCTTCACGGCGGGGCCCTGTTCAGCGGTGCTTGTCCTGTCTTTCAAGGGAGCCAGACCTGGCCAGGACTCCCTGCTTAGTCGCCCTCCGACCGTGCGGTTGCTGGCCCCTCCTGTGATGGAGTCCTGGGCCCATGGGTGTCCTCCGTCACACCCGGTATGGGGCTGGTGGGGCCCTCCTGGTCCGCGCGCCTGCTGGCTGACTTCTCCGCCCTGCTGCCCTTGCCCTCCTTCGATGAGGCTCTCTGGCCCTTGCCTCCCCTTGATGTTGTGGCAGGTGACGGCCCACGACTACGCTCCTTGGTGGCAGCCGTGTCAGCCTTCTCGCGCCGGCCCTTTGTTTTTCGGGTTCTCTTCCCAGGGGGTGGGCTGGCTGTCCCCATGCTGCTGGCCGATGTATCTGCACTGGGAAAAGGTGGACTCCAATACCCGTGCACAATGTTCGCCCTCGATGCAGGGCTGGTGGTGGCTGAGGTGCTCTTAGGACTCTTACCAGATGGAGGGGGTGGGTCAGTGGTTGGAAAGAGGTCAAGGTTGGAAAGGAAAATGAATTTGGAAAGACAGGGACGGGTAGGTGTAGTGGTAATGGGAGTGGAGGAAGAGGATGTGGTTGTAGGAGAGTCAGGTGTGCTGTCTTTGGGTGCAGGTGCTTGTGACGTAGGCTGTCGTGAGGTGGATGGCTGTTGGGTGGGTGGCTGCCTGCGTTTGTGTGTTTTGGAAGAGGGGGTGACAGACACAGTGGGAGAGGACAGAGGGGACGTGTAAATGGCAGTGGGGGTGGTGACTGCACGTGTGCGGACTGTACTGGAGGGTGTGCTGGTGATGGAAGTACTGGCTGATGGTGGTGTGCATGCAGGTGTGAGTGGAGACGTCACAGGGAGGGAGGAGGGAGACGAGGAGGAGGGGGACACAGAGGTGGTAGTGACTTTTGCCATGTCTGCATCTGGATGTTGCTTGGGTGAATGCTTGTGGGATCTGTGGTGCTTATGTCTGGATGAGCTGCCCTTGGGTGTTGAGGTGTGTGCAGGCTGGTCAGATGGTGTGGATGGGATAGGCTGAGGAACAGGAGACTGGGACTGGGTGGAGGGAGTTAGAAGAGGGAGGCTGGAAACAGGGACAATGGATGCCGTCAGTGCTGAGGCCAGAGCATTGAACGATCGTTGATGGGCAGCCTGACCCGAATGAATGCCCTCCAGGTATGCATTGCTCCGATGCACCTCCCTTTCTACACCCTGGATGGCATTCAAAAGGGTAGACTGCCCAACAATGATGGTCCTCAGGAGGTCAATGACCTCCTCACTGAGGGCAGCAGGGGTAACTGGGGCAGGGCCTGAGGTGCCTGGGGCGAAGGAGATGCCCGCCTTCTTGGGCGAGCGGGCACGGAGCGAAGGCTGAGGGGCTGCTGGGAGGGCGGGGCTGGTGCGCTGGGTGGCGGCTGTACCTGTTGTGGCGGGGGCACGGATGTTGCCGCCACCGCAAGGGAGCTCCCTTCCGAGGACGTGTCGGTGTCGCTGACGTCTCCACGGGTCCCCGTTGTGGAGCTCCCCTCGCCCTCCGTATCACTGGTGACCTCGGTGTCTGTAGCATGGCCCACCGGGGCCATGTGAGTTGCAGCTCCCTCGTGCTCCAATGCCAATTCTCCTCCGCGTGATGATGCTAATTAACACATGCACAAGAAGATAAAGAACAAGGGTGGGGGGAGAAATAAAGACAGGTTGAGTGCATGCATTGTCAACACCGTTGTCGGAGAGGACAGACACAGGAGCCTCCTGCACTACGCCGCGCAATCGGGGTACACTACTCAGTACTTGTGACTAGGCCTACAGGTCTATGGACAACAAATGCACACATGGATGATGCTGGACCATGGATAGCTGTACTTGGCACCCTACAGAGGTGGGGGGCGGGGGCACAGGGCCATGCCTAAAGGAGGGGACTAGACTACAGAAAGCGCCCTGGCCTAAAGTCACCCACAGCCCTCCTCCCCAACCCAGACACCTCCACTGCACGCAAATATAGCAGAATGTGCTGATACTCACCCCCTTGTGTCTGGCGTGATGTCCTCACGCGCCAATCCAAATCGGGGTAGGCCACCGCCAGGATCCGGGACATCAGGGGGGTCAAGGTACAACTGGCACCCCTCCTACGTTGGGAGGCCATCCCCAGCAGTGACTCGGCGGTCTTCCTGGTCCCGCGGCGGATGTCCTCCCACCTCTTTCGGCATTGGGTGCCCCGTCTGTTGTGGACCCCCAGGGCCCGGACGTCCTTGGCGATGGCACGCCAAATGTCGACTTTCTGATGGGCGCTGACCTATTTGACATGTACAGGATGGGAAAATAAATATCATCAGTTTTCTGCATGTTAGATGGGATTGGCCCCCCCTCCCCAACCTTGCCATGTGGCACATGCTCTCATCTGTCGTCCGTTGCACTCCTCATTCGCTCCCCTCCCCACCATCTTACATCCACCCTACTCAACACAGGCATAGCCCATTCAACGTGCACCCAGTGTACTTACCTGTTGGTCTGGAGGACCGTAGAGTAGCGCATACTGGGGGAGGACCCCATCCACAAGTTTCTCCAACTCTTCAGAAGTGAAGGCAGGGGCCCTTTCCCCAGTCGCAGCAGCCATTGTATCTTCCAGACCGGGGTCACAGCAGCACTTGCAGTATAGGTCTTCTCCTGTGGATGATCAGGTCTCGAGTGATTAAGCAGCTAGAAAATGGCGGTCACGCCCGCAGCGGTGCGTACCGCTGCGGTGCGTACCGCGACCGCCGGCGCACATCGTCATTGGCTAATGAAACCCATAGGGTTCAATGTTAACCAATGCGCCTTCGCACCGCGGTCTTCGACCGCCTACCGCCACGGTGTGCCACGCCAGCGCATTGACCTCACATCCCACTGTCACACTTCTCAGGTCAGGCAGCCGCCATTTCAAGGGCCCACATGGCTTAATTTCTACTGCGTCACACAGGCCTAGGCCTTGCATTGCCACTCATACAAGCCTTTCACTGCATAGCGATTCAATTACTGTGCAAGCTGTGTGAACGAATCTGTGGGTTGCTTGACTCTGTACTCCATGTTGTCCTTCCTAGGCACCGTCTGCTGGGACTTGCTAAGAGAAGGATGAATCCTCCCGTGTACCGACCGCTGGTGGACCTGTCGACAATGGAAGAACGACATATTATACTTCGATACCGACTTGACAGAGCCACTATACATGAACTGTGTGCCCAGCTGGAGCCAGACCTGATGTCCCCCATCCGCCAACCCACAGGGATTCCCCCTCTGGTGCAGGTTCTGTCAGTACTCCATTTTTTAGCAAGTGGGTCTTTTCAGACAACAGTGGCCATGTCATCAGGGATGTCTCAGCCTATGTTTTCTAAGGTTTTGTCAAGAGTGTTGTCTGCCCTGATGAAATACATGCGGAGCTACATTGTTATCCCTGAGGAGGATGATTTGGCTACAGTGAAGGGTGATTTCTATGCCCTTGGACATATCCCCAACATCATTGGTGGCAAGCCCGTCATCAGAGGCAAGCCCGTCTGCGCCCGTCCGAGTCTGGCCCGTGCCCAGCGCCACGACCCCTGGTCCCCAGCTCCCCCAAGCCCCGCTGATCCGCTATGACCCCACCTCCCTCCACGCCCTCAACCCAGGACACTCCAACACCTGCTTCCAAGCTCACCCAAAACGCACCCATGGACCCTTCGCCTGCAACTCCTGCAAACGCATCTTCCACCACACAACTACCACGACCACAAGCACACGCGCCATCAACCACCTCAAGTGCATCCTGGTCAACGCTCGTTCCGTCCACAAGCACGCCGTTGAACTCTGGGACCTCCTGGACTCCACAGCCCCAGACGTCGCCTTCATCACGGAGACCTGGATGAACGCCTCCTCTGCTCCAGACATCGCCACCGCCATCCCCGAAGGCTACAAGATCTCCAGAAAAGACCGCACCAACCAAGTAGGAGGAGGTATCGCCATTGTCTTCAAAGACTCCATCAGCGTCACCACCTCCACCGAAGACACCCCTCTCGCCGCTGAACACCTGCATTTTCAGATTCGCACCGACCCGAGGACCACCCTCAGAGGATCCCTCGTCTACCGTCCTCCCGGACCTCACGCCTCTTTCAGCGACGCCATCGCCGACTTCATCTCCCCGCACGCCCTCGCCTCACCGGACTACATCCTCCTAGGCGACCTCAACTTCCATCTGGAACAAAACAACGACCCCAACACCACCACCCTGGTCGACAACCTCGCCAACCTCGGCCTCAAACAACTGGTGAACACCGCCACCCACATCGCCGGACACACGCTCGACCCTATCTTCTCCGCCAGCAAACACGTCTTCTTCAGCGACACCTCCGCCCTACACTGGACCGACCACAGCTGCGTCCACTTCACATTCCGACGCGAGACCCGCCACCTCCGCACTCAACCAATCCCTCGTCGACAGTACAACAAGATCCCTGAAGAGCAACTCTTCTCCGCTCTCACCGCCAACCAACCCACCCTCACCACCGACCCCAACGACGCAGCCCTCAACCTCACAAACTGGATCTCCAACTGCGCTGACAACCTTGCTCCCCTCAAACGCACGCATCGACAGACCAACACCAAAAAACCTCTCTGGTTCTCTGACACCCTCAAAGAATCAAAGAAAACTTGTCGTGCCCTTGAGAAGTCCTGGCGCAAGGACCACACCGCTGACAACCTGACCGCCCTCAAGAACGCTATCCGCGAACACCACCACCTGATCCGCGCTGCCAAAAGGAACTTTTTCACCGACAGACTGGACAAAAACAGCCACAACAGCAGAGAACTCTTCAGCATCGTCAAGGAGTTCTCCAACCCCAGCGCCAACGCCAACGCCGTCATGCCCTCACAGGATTTGTGCGAATCCCTCGCCACTTTCTTCCATCGCAAGATCAGCGACCTCCACGACAGCTTCGGACACCAGACCCAACCAAACACCACCGAACCCGCATCCCCGGCCATCACCCTCAACAACTGGACCCACATCAACACGGAAGAAACCAAATCCATCATGAACTCTATCCACTCCGGCGCCCCTTCGGACCCCTGCCCGCACTTCATCTTTAACAAAGCCGACGACATCATCGCCCCGCACCTCCAGACCGTCATCAACTCTTCTTTTTCTTCTGCTACCTTCCCCGAATGCTGGAAACACGCTGAAGTCAACGCCCTACTAAAGAAACCTACGGCTGACCCGAGCGACCTGAAAAACTTCCGCCCCATCTCTCTTCTGCCTTTCCCAGCCAAGGTAATAGAAAAGACCGTCAACAAACAGCTGACCACCTTCCTGGAAGACAACAACCTGCTCGACCCTTCACAAACCGGATTCCGAACCAACCACAGCACAGAAACCGCCCTCATCTCAGTCACAGATGACATCAGAACCCTGATGGACAACGGTGAAACAGTCGCCCTCATTTTCCTCGACCTCTCGGCTGCCTTTGACACCGTCTGTCACCGCACCCTAATCACCCGCCTCCGCTCCACCGGGATCCAAGGCCAGGCCCTGGACTGGATCGCCTCCTTCCTCGCAAACCGTTCCCAAAGAGTTTACCTCCCTCCGTTTCGCTCAGAACCCACCGAGATCATCTGCGGCGTACCTCAAGGCTCATCGCTCAGCCCGACACTCTTCAATGTCTACATGAGCCCCCTCGCCAACATCGTACGCAAGCACGACATCATCATCACCTCTCACGCCGACAACACCCAACTTATACTCTCCCTCACCAAGGACCCCGCCAGCGCCAAGACCAACCTACAAGAGGGTATGAAGGACGTCGCAGATTGAATGAGGCTCAGCCGCCTAAAGCTGAACTCTGGAAAAACGGAAGTCCTCATCCTCAGCAACACTCCGTCCGCCTGGGATGACTCCTGGTGGCCCACGGCCCTCGGCACCGCACCGACCCCCACAGACCACGCCCGCAACCTCGGCTTCATCTTGGACCCTCTTCTCACTATGACCAAGCAAGTCAACGCCGTGTCCTCCGCCTGCTTCCTCACCCTCCGCATGCTCCGCAAGATCTTCCGCTGGATCCCCGCCGACACCAGAAAAACCGTGACCCACGCCCTCGTCACGAGCCGCCTGGACTATGGCAACACCCTCTACGCCGGGACCACAGCCAAACTCCAAAATCGCCTGCAACGCATTCAAAACGCCTCGGCCCGACTCATCCTCGACGTACCCCGCAACAGCCACATCTCTACACACCTGAGACACCTGCATTGGCTCCCAGTCAGCAAAAGGATCACCTTCCGACTTCTCACCCACGCACACAAAGCCCTCCACAACAAGGGACCGGAATACCTCAACAGACGCCTCAGCTTCTACGTCCCCACCCGCCTCCTCCGCTCCTCTGGCCTCGCACTCGCTGCCGTCCCTCGCATCCGCCGCTCCACGGCGGGTGGGAGATCTTTCTCCTTCCTGGCGGCCAAAACCTGGAACTCCCTCCCCACCAGCCTCAGGACCACCCAGGACCACTCCGCTTTCCGGAGACTCCTAAAGACCTGGCTGTTCGAGCAGTGATAACCCCCCCTTTTCCCCTAGTGCCTTGAGACCCGCACGGGTGAGTAGCGCGCTTTATAAATGTTAATGATTTGATTTGATTTGATTGGTGCCATTGATGGGACACATGTGGCTTTGGTTCCCCCCAAAGACAGTGAGCAGGTGTACAGAAACAGAAAAAGTTATCATTCGATGAATGTCCAGGTGGTCTGTTTGGCAGACCAGTACATCTCCCATGTAAATGCCAAGTTCCCTGGGTCAGTGCATGACGCGTATGTTATGCGAAATAGCAGCATCCCTTATGTGATGGAACAGCTACAGAGACACCGTGTGTGGTTATTAGGTGACTCTGGTTACCCCAACCTCTCCTGGCTATTGACCCCAGTGAGGAATCCCCGGACCAGGGCAGAGGAACGGTACAATGAGGCCCATGGGCGAACTAGGAGGATAATAGAAAGGACCTTCGGGGTCCTGAAGGCCAGGTTTAGGTGCCTGCATATGCCAGGTGGATCCCTAATGTACTCACCAAAGAAGGTGTGCCAAATCATCGTGGCCTGCTGTATGCTTCACAATCTTGCATTGCGACGCCAGGTGTCTTTCCTGCAGGAGGATGCTCCAGATGGTGGTGTTGTAGCAGCTGTGGAGCCTGTGGAGAGTAAAGAGGAGGAAGACGACGGGGACGACACGGACAACAGGGACACAGTTATACAACAGTATTTTCAGTAGCACACAGGTAAGAATCACCCACGCCATTTTACATTTACTTCAGGCCTCCTGCATCTCTACTTTCTGTGTTCCCCACCATTTCCTCTTAACTGAATTGTGACTTTCCATTCACTTTTCAGAGCTGTTTGACCAACTGCGTGACTTCTGATTTGTTTGCCCATGGACTACACCTTGTTGTCATTGGTATGTTGTCATCACAATGTCACAGAACATAATAGCACCGTTATGTGTGATACATAATAGTAAAATATAAGCAGACTCCTGTTATTGTATGTGCAATAAGTGATTTATTTCAAGTGCTACATATAGGTACATGATAGTAAAACGGTGATGGGTGGGGGTGGAGTAATGTCCATGGCATAGTCCAGTTCTCAGTCTCACAGGTGCATTGTCCATATGCCTGTGGAAGGATGGAGCAGGGGCAGTTTAAGGTTGGACAGGGTGACAATGTGGGACAGTGGGATGACATCAGGGGGTATCTTATGCTGGCGGGGGTCTTGGCATCCTACTCTGTCTTCTTGTGAGATCTCAGGTTCCGCTTGCGGGGTGGTTGTTCTTCAGCAGGAGGTGGGGTTCTGGTGGCCTGTCGTTGTGTCGGGGCCTCCTGTCCACTAGCGCTGGCGGAGGTGGTAGGCTGTTCCTGGTCCAGGCTAGTGACAGGGGCCCTTTGTGGTGCCACATGGTCCCGCAATGTGGTGACTATCTGGTTGAGGGCCAGGACTATGGTCCCCATTGCGGAACCGATGTTCCTGAGTTCGTCTCTGAACCCCATGTACCGTTCCTCCTGCTGTGCCTGGATCTTCTGGAACCTGGCCAGTACCGTTGCCATTGTCTCCTGGGAGTGGTGGGATGCTCCCATGATGGTGGTGAGGGCCTCTTGGAGAGTGGGTTCCCTGGGCCTGTCCCCCCCCTGTCGCACAGCAGCCCTCCCAGTTCCCCTGTTTCCCTGGGCCTCTGTCCCCTGGACGGTGTGCCCACTACCACTGCCCCCAGGTCCCTGTTGTTATTGGGGTGGTGGGTCAACCTGGGTGCCCTGTAGTGGCGGACACACCGCTGATTGACGTGTCCTGGAGACAGAGGCATGGGCCCGCTGGGTGGGAGCTGTGCTGGTGTTCCCAGAGGGGGTTAGGTCTGGTGTAGCCTGTGGCAGTGTGTGGGGAACCGACTGTCCAGAGGTCCCCGATGGGCCGGGCTGGTCATCTGGGTCCAGGTCGACAGAGCTGCTGTCATCACTGGGGGCCTCTTCTGGGGGTGGGATGGACATCTCTGTACCCTCCGTGGCGGTGTGGTGGCGTTCGGGTCCTGCAGGGGTATAAGGGTATGGTTATTGCTTCTGTGTGTGGCATTTCGTGTGATGGGTGGGTGTCCGTGTACCCAAGTGCAGGCATTCCCGTGTGGGGGCTTTTGTGAGGGTGGCTTGTGGGGGTGATGTGTGTGTGCAGTGGGCATGCTTTGGTGATGGGTGTCCATGCTTTGTGGACGCATGCAGGTCTAGGTGTTGGGATGGGTGGGTTGTGATGGTGGGACATTTGCAAGGAGTTGGTGTGATGGGGGTGGGGGTGAGGGTGGGGGTATGTGCTGGCATGCAGGTGGGGGTGGGAAGTAGTAGTTAAGATTTGACTTACCAGAGTCCATTCCTCCGTGTACTCCTGCGAGGCCCTCAGGATGCAGGATGTGCAAGACTTCCTCCTCCCATGCTGTGAATTCTGGGGGAGTAGGTGGGGGTCCGCCGCCAGTCTTCTGCACCGCAATGTTGTGCCTTGATACCATGGAACGCACCTTCCCCGTAGGTCGTTCCATCTCTTCCTGATGTCGTCCCGATTGCGTGGATGCTGTCCCACCGCGTTGATCCTGTCGACTATCCTTTGCCATAGCTCCATCTTCCTAGCAATTGTGGTGTGCTGCACCTGTGCCCCGAATAGCTGGGGCTCTACACGTACTATTTCCTCCACCATGACCCTGAGTTCTGCATCAGAGAACCTGGGGTGTCTTTGGGGTGCCATGGGGTGGTGTGGATGAGGTGAGGGATGTTGTATGTGTTGTGGAGTGTGATGTGTGTGGTGGTGTATGGTGTTTTGTGCGTTGTAATTGTGTGGGTGATGTTGTGTTTAGCCTCTGTGTTATGGTCTACTCTAAGCTGTGCAGTCTCTCTCTGTCCTTGATTCGCAATTGTGGTCGTAAGGGTTTGTGGGTGATGTAGGTGTGTGTTTTATATTGTATTGGGTGTGTGGGAGTGGTGTGTGTATGTGTATCAGGTGTGTGTATTTCAAATTGGCCATTGTGGTTGTATTTTGTAAGGGTGTGTGTATTTTGAGCGCAGCGGTGTGTACCGCCAATGGAATACCACGGTTGAAAGACCGCCGCGTGGATTCGTGGGTCGGAATGGCATGGGCGTATTTCTGTTGGCGTGGCAGTGGAGGTTTGGTCATCGCCATTTTTTCGCTGACCTTTGGTGTGGCGGACTTGTGTGGATGTCGGGTTTTTGGCGGATTGCCACTTGCGGGTCAGAATGACCGTGGCGGTTTACCGCGACCGCGGCGGTGTTGTGGCGGTCTTCTGACCGGCGGTAAGCGCCTTTTACCGCCGAGGTCAGAATGACCCCCTATGTGTTTTTCTTTCATAGATTTTCTATATTTTTTTAACTCATTTTTACACAACTTTTTTTCTCTTTCTTCATTTTGACATTTTGGGGGATTTTTGCAATTTTTACAAATACACTAAGGCATATTGTAATGTAGTTATTTTTATGTTTTTATCTTGGATCACTTTTTGAATTGTTTTTGGATTACAATTTATGGATATATATTCTAGTCATGGGATTCTCTGTGCACTCTTCTACTACTGAATTCTAAGTATTATTTCCAATTTTTCTAATTTGTGATTGGGAATGTATTATATGTACATTTTATTGATTTTATATTCATGTTTGGTTGTGTTTGGATTATGGTGTTTTTTTCATTTATTAATGCTGTCATCACTGTGGGCCTCTTCTGGGGGGGGCCTGGATGTCGGTGGAATCTCTTCTCCGGTGACATTGGCTGGGTTAACTGTGGGGATATAAATGCAGTGTTATTGTTTCTGCGTGTGACATCTGGTGCATGGGTGTGTTGCCCTCTATGGTTGTTATTGCGCTGGCAGATTTGCCTTGTGTGAGTTGGTTTTTGGTGGGCTAGCTGTTTCCGTCTAGTGTGCATGCTTTAGTGATAGGTGTCCATGCATGTCTGTGAGTGTTGTCCATGCATTGGTGGTGCATGCAGGGCTTGGCAATGGGATGAGTGGGTTGTGATGGTGTAGTGTGTAGGAAGTAGTGGATTGATGGGAATGAGGGTGAGGGTAGGGGTATGTGATGGCATGCATGGAGAGGGGTGAAAGTAATAAAGAGTTGACTTACCAGAGTCCACTCCTCCTCCTACTCCTGCCAGGCCCTCAGGATTGCCAAGACTTGCTCCTCCCATGTTGTTAGTTTTGGGGGAGGAGGTGGGTTTCCACAGCCAGTCCTCTGTACAGCCAGTTGGTGTCTTGCTGCAATGGAACGCACCTTCCCCGTAGGTCATTCCACCTCTTTCTGATGTCATCCCTGGTTCTGGGGTGCTGTCCCACAGCATTGACCCTGTCCACGATCCTCCGCCAAAGCTCCATCTTCCTAGCAATGGATATCTGCTGCACCTGTGATCCAAATAGCTGCTGCTCTACCCAGATGATTTCCTCCACCATGACCCTTAGCTCCTCCTCAGAGAACCTGAGGTGTCTTTTAGGTGCCATGAGTGTAGTGTGAGTGGTGTGGGTGAGGGTGTGTAGGGTGATGTGTTGGTATGTGTTATGTGGGGTGAGTGGGTGGTGTATAGGTGATGGTGGTGTGTGGCTGTGGTCTTGTCTGTGGTTGTGGTGTCAGTCTTGTGCCAATTGTTTGTAGTAATAAAGGGTTGTGGGTAATATGGGTGTGTGTTTTATAGTGTTGTGGGTGTGGTGTGTGTATGGGTGTCAGGTGTGTGTAGATTAAATTGTCCAATGTGTTATTGTTTTGTATGTGTGTGTGTATTTTGAGCACAGTGGTATGTACCATCAATGGTTTATCGCCATTGAATGTCCGCCATGGTGATTTGTGGGTCATAATGTTGTAGGCGTAGTTCTGTTGGCATATCGGTGTGGGTTTTCATAGCACCAGTTTATCACTGAGTTTTGGGCTTGCGGACTTTTGTGTGTGGCTGAATAGTGACGGATCGGTGTGTGTGTGTCATAATATGGGTAGCGGATACCCGCGGCGGCGGCGGTATGATGGCGGCAGTCAGCATGTCGGTAAGTGGGATTTACTGCCAATGGCATAGTGAGGGCCTACATTTTCTAACTGTGTTATTTCTTTGTGTAGGTTTAGTTTTTACATAAAAGTTTATGCATGTGTAGAATTTGTTTGGTTACTCTTGGTCTCACTGTTTCCCTAAGGGATCACTGTATTTTTAGGGTTTGTAGCTATATTCTTTTTTATCTATTTCAATGAATTTGTATGTGGTTGGATGGTGTCTGCCAACTGTGCTTTGAAATGAGTTGTGACAATCTTCTGCTCCAATGTTTGTTTTGGATTCCTTGTTTAGGGTGCTTTTGTATACGTTGCATATCCAATTATTGTAGAACATAGGTTGGCATCTGTTTCCAGAGCACTGTAGCTGACCAACCCAGGTGTGCTGAAGGTAATCTTACAGTAGGGTTAGTTTTCAGTTTCCTTGCACAGTCTACTGTCTTGAGAAGGTCATTGTACCTAGGTACTTCTTTGGATGGCACAAATGCTAGTGTAAATATTGTTTCAATTTGGAATTGGAATGGATTTGTGCTATTGGTGGAGTATTCAACACCCAGGTGTTTTTGCATGGTGCGCATGGCTCTGTTATAGTGGGTGGAAATAGAACCCCTGAATTTGTATGTTTGGATATGTTCAGATATTGCAAGGATCATAGCAAACTCAAAATCTATGATTATTTTACTGGGTGGTATATTTTTCTTGAATTATATTAAACATTTCTAAATAGATCGTTGGCTGTTTATTCGGTAGTATAGTGATTTTTAGTTGTATAGCATTGTCATGTAGCTGTCCATAGAATGTATAGAATTTGTAGAAAAGTGGTGGACATGTTTAAAGTTACCACCTATTACTCATACGTGGCATAATTTGAAGGTTTGCACGTATTGTTCTGTTGTAAACATTAACATTTGTTTGTCAACGTTTTGATTGGCATATTTTAAGGTATTTTATGATATTATTTGTGGCTAACTTGCAGGTTTGTCTGGGATGCCTATGCTATAAAAGCTTAAATGTTTTTTTGTTTTGTTTTATCAGTGCATCCCTTTCTGTCTTTCTTAAGTGGGGTGCAGTTGGTAGTTTTGCTCTGCAGTGGGTAGTGAGTTTGTTTGCATAGTCTTTAATACTTTTCCACTTGGAGCACCTGAGTTGGTAGAGGTTTCTTTGAAGTAATGAAGTATATTTCTGACCTCTACTTCTGCCATATTTAACAGGCGCTTTCTACTTCCTCAGTTACAATAATTGCTCTCCCATAGTAACTATTTCAGTAGTTTTAGGTGCATTTCAGAGGCTATGTTCTTTAGTGCTCTGTTCTTGGCTGTAGGTGCAGCCTAGTGCCGATATTTATACTTTTTGACGCAAAACTGCGCCGACGCAGTTTAGTTTTGCATAAAAAATATCACCGCCGGCTAACACCATTTATTTGCGCGGTGCGGGCATGAAATTTATACTTTGACGCACGGCGGCGCAAACCACAGGTGTGAGACATTTTCTCTGACGCACACCACAGCGTCATGTCGTAAAGAAAAACAACGTTAATGCAGCGGAAATTACTGTGAGCCGATTTACGACACCGCAAAACGGATATGCAGCGTTTTTGATGCAATTGCCTCAAAACTCGCCCCAAACAAAGCAATTTTTGCAGAGGAGAGCCAAAATGGATCCCAGATGGTTGCACAGACCCCAGGAAGATGTCAACAGACTAGGAACCAGCCAGGAGGACCCACACAAGGCCCAGGACAAGGAGAAGAAGAAAAGAAAGTGTCACTTTACTGCAAATGAGCAGGAAATTCTGGTGAAAGAGGTAACGGAACACCAGCACCAACTGTTTGTCACCTCAAAGTTGCCAATCAGTAGGAGAGAGGCAATATGGCAACAAATTGTTGACAAGATTAACAGTGTGGCAGAAGTACACAGAACAGTCATCGAGTGCAAGAAACGCTGGCATGACTGCAAGTACAGGACCAAGGAAAAGATGGCCAGGAACAGGAAGGCAGCACTGCAGACTGGAGGCGGGAGTCCAGCACACCAGGAGGCCCTGGACCACATGGAGGAGATGGTGGCAGCCGTCATCCCTGAGGAGATCGTCACAAGGATTAGAGGACAGGATAGCGCAGACTACCAGGAGACAACGAACATGCAGGGTAAGTCGCATGGGGAATTAAAATGCACAAATGTGAACTGCCAGCGGGGGGGAATACCTACTACACAATGCATGTAAGTCATGATATTCAGGGAGTAGCATGGGTATAGGGGCAAGGCGGCATGGCCCGTTCAGAGGAACCCTGGGGCACACCACTACACAACACCAACAACCTTTGCATGGGGGTATGCTGCCATGCCAAGGATGTTGCAAAGGTAAAGCCAGGCCAGGAGGGAAGGGCACAACATCAAACTGGCAACCCGTCACACGTCAGCCACTATACTCCCTACATTAACTAGGGCCCAATTAACAACCTCTGGCCATACCTACAAGTGGAATGTAACATTGACAACAGTTGCTACTACCACCTCCGCTGTGTGTGCTGGTCAAGTAGTTAATGGCAGTAACGTCCCCATGGATCTAAAACACCCAAATTAGAGGGTTCAGGATGACAACGTTAACAATCCCCTGAAACAAGACAAATGTTCCAGTCCTGTCAAATGTGAATGTCCATAGTTGCTGCAAACCTCAGCCAATGTCATCAACATTAGGAGGTACACAGCACTAATGTCATACCCATGCTGCATATGTAAGGGTCCATCCTGTGACTGGGTCACAATGCAACATCCCAAATGTCATACTGCTCAGACAACAGCATTGAGGTGGAGGACACATGTAACTGGTCACAGAAATACACCTGCACAGTCAGAGGAGGAAATAGGAAACTGCTATGACTATCAGGGCAATCCAATGTACCACACATTCCCCAACATCAGCAGTACACATTTTCAATGCTGACATCCCTATTGTGCCATAACAATGCTATACATAGTGGCCCATATTTATACTTTTTGACGCTAAACTGCGCTAACGCAGTTTAGCGTCAAAAAAGTTAGCGCCGTCTAACGCCATTCCGAAGCGCCATGCGGGCGCCGTATTTATGGAATGGCGTTAGCCGGCGCAAGCAGACCGGCGCTGCCTGGTGTGCGTGGAAAAAAACTACGTAGACCAGGCAGCGCCGGCGTAGGGGGAAAATGGCGCTAGGGCGTCTTAAAATGGCGCAAGTTGGGTTGACGCTAAAAAATCGTCTTAACCCGATTTGCGCCATTTTTTCGACGCCCAGACGCCATTTAAATGACTCCTGTCTTAGTAAAGACAGGAGTCATGCCCCCTTGCCCAATGGCCATGCCCAGGGGACTTATGTCCCCTGGGCATGGTCATTGGGCATAGTGGCATGTAGGGGGGCACAAATCAGGCCCCCCTATGCCACCCAAAAAAAATTGAAAAATATAAAAAATTATACTTACATGAACTTACCTGAATGTCCCTGGGGTGGGTCCCTCCATCCTTGGGTGTCCTCCTGGGGTGGGCAGGGGTGGCAGGGGGGGTCCCTGGGGGCAGGGGAGGGCACCTGTGGGCTCATTTTGAGCCCACAGGCCCCTTAACGCCTACCCTGACCCAGGCGTTAAAAAGTGGTGCAAATGCGGGGTTTTTTGACCCGCCACCTCCCGGGCGTGATTTTTGCCCGGGAGTATAAATACGACGCATTTGCGTCGCCGTGATTTTTTTAGACGGGAACGCCTTCCTTGCATCTCATTAACGCAAGGAAGGCGTTCACGCTAAAAAATGACGCTCTTTGCCCATACTTTGGCGCTAGACGCGTCTAACGCCAAAGTATAAATATGGCGTTAGTTTTGCGCCGAATTTGCGTCGAAAAAAACGACGCTAATTCGGCGCAAACGGAGTATAAATACGGGCCAGTATGTGCTACATTTCAACTACATATAGGTGGATATGAAAGATCAGAGACTGGGGCAGGTCCAGATTGCTAAGTGTGGTGCTAGTGCCATCAGAGCACCCACAGCCAGTGAAAGGCCTCACCATGAGAATGGAAGTAGACGGAGGTTGAGTAGGACAAGAAGGTGGCAACTCACTATTTTGCCAGAACCAACACCTAAAGGATATGATGCTGACAAGTCCACAAACTGACCACAATACATGTGACATGCAGGTGGGGCATAGGCCTGAGAGAATGCCAATCTGAAAGACAGGAACAATGAACAGGAACCAAGATCACAATGTGAAAATAATCACAAGGCAGGCATGTCACCTTACAAATGCCACAACACAGACACACTAATTGTACCATATTTCATTGTAGAGGACGACGGATCTCCTGCGGATACGCCTGTCCAGGACTACCCTGATGACATGGATGACGAGCTGACAAACATCAGCCAGAAGACCCTCCAAGAGGTCCTTGAAACCCTCCAGACCCGACCTTCAGTCACAAGGAGGAGCACAGAACTAGCAGCCATCACAGAGGACCGACCCACAACCCCTATTGTACGGCCTGCCAGCTCCAACACGGCTGAGGACTCTGATGACACTGGCACCAGCTTTGAGAGACCTGTAGTCGGAGTACAGCGGGAGCTGGCCAAGGAGGTGCGGGTGGGGATGCAAACTAAGGCAGCCAGCCTAGAGGGGGTGTGTTCGTGCATGATGTCAACTGGCAGCAGCTATGCAAGGGCGAACACCTATCTTGCAGGAAGTAGAAAAAAGGCTGAAGGAAATCAACACAGCCGTAATACAGTTGACCCAACACCTACAACAGCAATCCTGTCAACGCGTGCACAAATGCAACATTGAACCCCTCAAGGTGGACCTGGCTGCCTACCACCGTGATGTGGCTGCTATTCTTAAGAACCAGCAGATCCTCCTTGCTGCAGTACTGCCCTTAATACCCCTCCAGTTAGCAGTTACCGGGATGTCTGACTCCACGTCTACACACACTGATGTGTTTGTGTTGCCCCTTCGCAACCACCACCACCAAGGGCAGAGGAGGCAACACACATATCAGAAGATGAAGACCAGGAACAGATCACCTTCAGCCATAAGAGTACCCGGTAGCACTAGTCCCTGCCATATGGCCATCTATTACCAAGGTCCTGTGCTTTGTAACATGACAGTCTTGCAACAACTGTACTCAAGCACTGTTCTGCAACCCACTGTTTATCTTGTCAGCCTGCCCTGTGATTGTCTCTCACTAACTCATTGGCAAATCCTGTCCCTCTGCACTGTCTGACACTTCACCCCAGCATGTCCAATGACATGTCCTTTTGCACTTGTGTAGGATCACAATGGAAGATGTCACTACAATGGACTCACAATCATGAACAATGTACATATAGCACTACAGCACTTTTCAATAAATAGCACTTACACAACCACTTTGTCTCTGTGTAATGTGACACATCAACTGTGCGGTAGATCAGTGAAGTTTGCCTCCTATCAATTGATATAGATTGTCAATACAACTTTCCTGAAATAATGTGGGCTGATAACTATGCACAGTGGCCTGGATTGTACCATACTCTGCCCTTCCTGAGGGTTATTTCTGAGGAAAATAGAAACTATACACCATAATGCTGTGTTGGACAGAATAACGCTTCCTCAAGGGATGTCAAAGCCAGAAAATAGTGCCTTTAAAGTTGTTGCTTCAATGCAAAACTAACGTATGTGACATTTGCCACAAATTTAAGCTAACACACACCAAACTGCATGAATGGAGGTGTATGAGTTTACATCCAAATAAGTAACCATGCTGAACAGTGTAACAAATGATCTATGTGAGTTTTGTACACTATACTACAAGAGAGCTTACTACCACTCACCTTATAAGGATTTCCTTGGACATCAAACTGCAGTCAGACTTAACACAGTGTCCCCTATACTAAATCTGGAAGCACAGTATGTGACATTGAAAACATACAACATGAAATAACCACACTTTGGGATCCATAGTAACCGTGATTGGCGGTTGCAATGAATGGCCGAATCTTAGCTAAGTAGCTTTGGGGTAGCTGCCAATGTAACAGCTCAGTTGGGATATGGTTGCAGCATAGGACACACATTCTAATACAAAAGAGACACTGTTCACTCATGCCAAGGCCCTGATCTACAAGCATTTGACACATACTGTAAAGGGTTACCTAGATATTTATTAAACAGTAAAAACAGAAGTGAAAACTAGGGAAAAGAATTTACCTAACCTAATCTACTCTAACTACTCATTACCCACAACTGTCCCTAACTAACCTAAGCTAAACTTACTTATCACATTTAACGAAACGATCTAAACATTAACCCTCCATCCCCCTTATAAGACGGGACACATGGAGGACAACAGATACTAACCTAAACACATACTATCCTATACTAAACAAATATATATTTTTTTGTATTTTTTTGTATTTTGTAATTTATTTTTTATTTTTTGTGAAAAACACAAGAACCCCAACATTGGCACCCATCCACCCACCCACACACATAATAATAAACAGTACAAATATTCAGAAACCCCCACCCACTACCACTAACTAAACTAACAGCCTATACTAACCTAACTCTAAGCCCCCTAAAACCCACAAAGTGTAGGAACCAGGAAAGAGGAGGGAGGGGAGGGAATCATGTTCGCTTAGATGTCTACAGGTTGGCCCTCCTCAGGGTCTTCCTTATGGAACGCACCCGCCGGTTGACCTGTGCCACCTCCTGCTGCAGTCTGGTCATCTTACGTTGGACATGGTCCAATTTCCTTTGAATCTGAGCAAAAGCAGCAGGGTCAATGGCTGCAGCAGGGGTGGTCTGGGTGGCAGCCGAGGAAGTATGGGCCCGTGTTGTAGCAATGGCTGTAGGCTGCCCTACAGTTGGTGCTGTGACTGGTCCTGGAGCAGTTGCAGTTGATGGTCCCGCAAACGTCCCAGCTGCTATTGGTGCCACCTGGGTGGCAGTGGTGGTGCTGCTGGTGGTGGCTGTGGTAGACACAGAAGGGCCCCCTTGTGCAAATGCCCTCCAAGCTCCGGAGGCTCGTTCATGGCGATATCTTCGGGTCATGTTGCGTTACCCAGACTCGACATCAAGTATGTGGCGGTATCGCATTGCCTGCCGTTGAAACTCCCTAACCTGGATGGGAGTCATATTTGCAGCTGTTAAGACAAATAGAAAATCAAACATTAGGTACTGCATTGTGTGAAATGGCACAAGAAGTAAATCAGACAATACATCTAATGTACTTGTAACAGCACATGTCATCATACAGATCATTGATTGTCCCTGAGGAAGTACATGGCAAGCCAGCCTACAAAGGTCCTATCACACATAGCACATCAAAACCCCACAAGATGGGTAACAACTGGCATGATTTTGGCATAATAGTTCTGCCAGTTGTCAGCTAAAAATCATACTGCATATCCTCCACCCCTGCCAGGGCAACACATGTCATTGTACTGGATGGCAATCTAGGGCAACAAGATCTGCAAGTTGTAAATGGACTTGCCAGTGTAGAAAGCATGTGCTAATCATGAGTGGGTATATTAGGTTCAGACAAGTGATTTACTGATTTACATGTCTGTGTACCAATCTTGTATCATCAGTCTTAGGTACACTATTCACAACCCTACGCCTGTGTTTGAGAGGGGGGGTGGACAATCAACTAATAATTTCTAACAACAAGGACACCCAGGAAGCTTAGGAAAGCTGGACATGGGTTTGGCCCAGCACACACATCAATGGTAAGGAGGATCTCCAAATAGGAGACAGCTAACCGTTGGACAATCCCATCAACACTCATGTTTGGAAATGCAGACCTTTGTCCACATCATTTACTACCAGTAAGCCATGACTTACAACAAACAGAGAGATGCAAGAACACCTCTGGCCATGAGTTGCAAGCACACCTATGCCATTATACTCAATTGCCGCATACTCGTAGCACTACATGTGGAGCTACATGCTGCTAGGAAGTTTAACATACTGTTCAACATGTTCATTAGTGAATAGGGAAGCAGAAGTCTGTGGGTAAGACTTTGGCATCCCTATTCTGGGAGAATTCGGGTCTGTCTGGCTGACTAATTCACTAATACGGTCCACTGCTACTTTTTCTGAATCAAGTTTTATCCACATGACTCATCCCTATTCAAATTACCGTCCCTACAGGACTGACCTAGAATACCAAAATATGACAATACGATAAGGATTGGCCAACTCAAAGATGGTGACAAAATGATATTCCACTGATGGAACAAAACAAATGATTGGCCAGCGCATCACACCTTGCTATGGCCCTCATTCTGACCCTGGCGGTCTTTGACCGCCAGGGCGGAGGACCGCGGGAGCACCGCCGACAAGCCGGCGGTGCTTCAATGGGGATTCCGACCGCGGCGGTAAAGCCGCGGTCGGACCGGCACCACTGGCGGGGTCCCGCCAGTGTACCGCGGCCCCATTGAATCCTCCGCGGCGGCGCAGCTTGCTGCACCGCCGCGGGGATTCTGACCCCCCCTACCGCCATCCAGATCCCGGCGGTCGGACCGCCGAGATCCGGATGGCGGTAGGGGGGGTCGCGGGGCCCCTGGGGGCCCCTGCAGTGCCCATGCCACTGGCATGGGCATTGCAGGGGCCCCCGTAAGAGGGCCCCTACATGTATTTCACTGTCTGCTGCGCAGACAGTGAAATACGCGACGGGTGCAACTGCACCCGTCGCACAGCTTCCACTCCGCCGGCTCGATTCCGAGCCGGCTTCATCGTGGAAGCCTCTTTCCCGCTGGGCTGGCTGGCGGTCTGAAGGAGACCGCCCGCCAGCCCAGCGGGAAAGTCAGAATTACCGCCGCGGTCTTTCCACCGCGGAACGGTAACCTGACGGCGGGACTTTGGCGGGCGGCCTCCGCCGCCCGCCAAGGTCAGAATGAGGGCCTATGTGTCTAACACACAGGAGTCCATCACACATCACCAGCAAACACAACACATAACAGAAATATCAACACTTACTGGAGATGTCTGGGTCCTCAAATCGAGCCACTCGCCAACAGTGTAGGGTGCCAGTTCACCTGTAAGGCATGGAAGGGAGAAATGTGCTCCATGTCTGTGCACTGTACAACAATTCAAAAGACAAATACTATGTGTAAGATTAAATCAGAAAGTAAAGCCTCTCAAACATGTTGATACTGAATCCTACATACCACGGCAAACATGTACAGACCCAGGGACTCCAGTGAGTGATACACACATATCTGCACACATGCAGTGGCCCTAACTATCATGTGGTGGCAAACATGCTCCTTCATTGGTGAACAGACAAAATCATAGAATGTATTCGTCTCATCATGTGTATCCATGAGAGACATCCAAAGCCACTTTCCGTGAGGACTGCATTACCAGTCAACCAGCCATTGTGACTATGACCAATTTATGACACACAGGTACAATGTACAGAGGGCCAGGGACAGTTGTTAGACCTCAATTTGTATCAGTTTCTTCATTTGATGTGTTACAGCTATGATGAGTTGCCCCAACCATAGAGATATGAACCCATGTGCATACCTTTTGCCTGCCATCCCTAATTTAAATGTGGCACTACAAACTCCAAATATCAGTTTAAGATGTTAGCTGAGCGCAGCTAGAACTTGTTACGTATTTGTCCAAATCCAGATCAGACATGTATCTGAAAAGAATGGAGGGTCACAATAATTCCAAATATTTTCGGGATTTCCATGATCGGTTTCCTGACACACTCACCGACACACATGAAACATATGTTAGCACCACATTGCTATCATAAATTGACGTGAAGCCTGCACTCATTTTCAGCCTACTGTTGTGTTTATAAAGTTAGTCTAGCTGTTGCATCAACAAATGACGGTAATGTGTTGGATATTTCTATACCACACAGGCAACTGTGGTCCATATCTCTACATATTTTGCACCTGATTTGTGTTGCTGTTTGACACAAAGGCGGAGCAAACTTACTAAATACAAATGTATTCAGTAAGTTTGCGGAGCTCTTGCTTCCAAACAGCTCGCAATTGTGGTCCTAACAAAGTAGAAACATGGCCCTGTATGTTTCATTAGCATTCCACATGCTCAACAACATTGCCGGCAGATATTGTAAAGATCAGCTAATGTCACTAAAAAGCATTTAAACATGCACATTAACATGATTTGTAGTCACCAACAGGGCCACCAATCACAATCCCCAGGTGGTCCAGCAGATCGTGCTCCCTGGAGACAAGCCCAGTGGTGCTTCAGCTGGTGGTCGTTTCGTGGTGTGTTGTATGTCCTCTGCAGACGATGCAACACCTTTGCCCACCAGAGCCTCCGTGCCTCAGTGTGATACCCTTGGATCACACGACCACCTGCCTCAATCATCAGGGGTAGAAAATGGCACACCAGCCAAATGAACCCACCCAGCTCCTCCTCTCCCATCCTGCCAAGACGAGGCCTACCCAACATAATGGTACAAAAAAGAAATAGGGGATAAAGGGGAACAAAGGAGAATAGGGGGAAAGTAGGACAGGATTTTTTTTTTAAAAACTACAAACACAGCCCAACTATACCCAAACTACCACTACCCACAACAGACTCCCAACACAACAAAGACAATTGATGACAACACAAATGACCACAAAAACACTAAGACAGGATACCACAGACAGTTTTTATACACAAAACGACAATTAAAAGACCACACTGGAGACAAAATCACTAAATGCACAGAGACAAATCGAGACACAGCCACACAGTCAGGAAATATCACAGACTGCAAAGTGAAAGTGAAAGTACACCCACTGTACCTATTCTGTAAACAGGATATCCTATTACATCACTTCCTGCCTAAAATGCGGTGTGTTTTTATTGTCATGCGTCAAAATATTATTACGCTTACAGTCTGCGCGTCATTTTTTATTGACGCACAGGAGTAGATTGAACCCTGCATCCATATGTTTCAAAATTGTTTCAAATGTAACCAATTTTCGGGGGTACAGTGTGGAAAATACCGCTCAGGGCCAATGGCTCTTTCAGGGCTTTATGAGTCATATTTCGGGCATAAGCGTCATTTGTAGAAGCATGTGCATCATTTTTAATGGTACATTACAGTTGTGACAATACTGAGATAGGCTGACTGCATCCACTTTGCACATGACGGTGTATGGGCTCATGTGACACATCATACTACTGCGGACCATGATCCGCTACTTCATGTACAGGATTTTCACTCTTGACTGACGCATTAGATGGCCAAACGTGTGGCCTACATATATGCATTACATAAATTGGGCATGTTTGGCGTCAGGTGAGGATAACAAGGTGACGCACATAAGTACAATTACTCAATGCCTATGGATCAATGTGTGTGCTTTGGCTACTAATATTGTTGTTGACCTACTGTGTGACCATCACAAGATGCATTATAGCAAATATGCTTGTATGCATGTGGAGTCAATGTGTACAACCCTCAGATGTAAATCAGTGTGGAAATGAGAGAGGACATGTGTTAGTCATACATGTAGCAACAACTGCTGTGTGCACTTTCTAGTTTTTGGGTAACATAAACTCCACAAATGACAAAGCATGCACTGCATGGATAGCAGATGGTTGTTCATGTCACTGGTCCAAAACTTGCCCATCACATGTCCTGGAATGTTGGATACTGCTTCCTAGGCACTTGTTGGTGAACCCACCATGAGTCAGGCACATGTACATACTAAGTGGGTACCGTGTTTGTGAAACGATGAGCCAAAGATAAACCACATTTGTAATGTTTCGCCACAGTTGAGGTCATATAACTGAGCCTCAACTCTCCTGTGGCAGTGGAGGACCAGCAGGCCAAGCAGCACGTGGCCACATATTTCCAGTGATCAAATGCACAGAGGTGTCTGGTTCATGTGTGTGGGCCAATGTTTAGCCTGTATGTTTTTAGGGGTCTATGTTGTCACAGTTACGTCCAGGTCTAGTCATGAGTCTGTGGCGGCTATTCCTGTATCTACTAAGTATCCTTCGGAGATCAATGGAAGTAAAGCCAATGAGGATTTGAGAACCCACATGGGGATGGTCCTACCCTGTCACTGCAGACGTGTTATGAGACTGTCAACAGGGCTACCTTGGTGTGCTGAGTAAGATAATATCTCAGGATTCTTGTACCGGCAGGTGTCATTACAACATTTGTACACAGGTTGGCCTCTAGAATTCCCACTGCATCTGGGAACATCATAGCCTCTGTGCTGATTCTCGCAGCTATTCACCACACACAGCCCATCAATATGTTGTGAGCAATGTGAATCAGCGTGTGGACCGTCAGGGTCCTAACATGTGTGGACATTTCATGCACATTATCTGACGTTGCTGGTTCTGCTGGAGGCACCATGCCCAATCCCTGCATACGGCCATGGTACACTGTCACAATTTGTCACTCATGCATACATGAGACCCAGACAAGGGATAGCCCATGATTTGGGTATTTGGGGAAAAGTTCCCAACAATGGTACGATAAATAAACAGATTATGCTATACAATGTATTTGAGTATGCATTTTGGACCCACCTGACAAAATACCCCAGGAGGAATGTGAGGGTTGGGAAAGCAACTATGATACAAATGTAGCAACAATGAACCTTTAGGGTAATGCACAGACAGGAGCCAGTCAGGCTAACAGGATGCAGGGTCAATCAGGATCCAGACATTTCACAAGGTAAATACTCAGTGGTCTGATTGAGACTGGTCAGAGGAGGAACATGACAGTTGAAATGAAAACTGTGTTTGTCCTGTGTTTTGGAGGGTGACACATTAACCCAAGGGCTGTGTTACACAGCAATGCATAACAGTGTTATCAATAAAATGGCAGCTTCTAAGCTGTTCCAAGGATCTGCAAGGGCAGTGCATGTTCAAATGGCTGGTCTGCATGGAGGCGCTCACAGGTGTGTGCTGCATCAGTCTCTCACAAGTCCTGTAGGTGAGATTCAAGTTCAAATGTCCAACAGTACCTTTCACATGGGAAGCAATCTCCAGGCGATAACAGGGCTTAGAGACTTCAAGCCAGTGCATTATTTAACCTGACGTCCATGCAGACAGAAGTACAATGACTATGGCATACCATACTAAAGGGTGAAGCACACTTGATTAAGATTGTGAGTCTGGGTGTGTGTAGAGGAGGGATTATCTGGGTACACATATTACCATTCCATGGACCTCTTAGGACGGGTGGGGTGAGACCGGGAACATGGGTGTGTCAGGACTTAGGACATGGGCTGACATGTACATGGAATGTCATGTGCGCAATGCTTGTCATAGCTGTGGCACTTGTGCTATCTATTTTCTGCTTATATGGAATTCTAGTCACACATAGTCCTAGCAAAGATAGGTGATGTAACAGTTACTGCTGTCAAGGGTCTGGTCATACATTCCTGTTACTAATGCAATAGCACATCCACTGCCTCATGTATGATGCTTTTTGTTCCAGTATTGACTGATGGTGTCTTAGTTGTGTGCCATATGCTGCAATGAACCATGTTGCCAACATGTATGTGTGAAATAGGTGTGGTCCTCTGCTATTGCCCTTCAAATGTGAAATGTACAGGATATATGTCATTTACAGCGTGTGTGAATGTGACTGTTGATTCATTCGCATCACAATTGCTTTTGAAATTTCTGTGTCCTGATCGATATATCAGCAATGCTTCATGAGGCTACACTCTTATTCTGATAGTTAGAGATAATGTTATGCAAAAATGATTACCCAGACCATGATATGGTGATTATTATATGTGTTTATTTACATATGTTAACACAGTGGTGATGGTGAGTTGAGTCAAAAGAAATTGTTGAGAATATGTTGGCGCCTACACAATCCTGCAGCTGTGTTTGGATGGTCCCCCTCATGTTGATGGCCAGCATACTCCTCTTCCTCCTCTTCAGGCATTTGTGGCTCTGGTTCTAATAGGGGAATGTTCCTTCTTACACAAATGTTGTGCAGGATGGCACAGGTCAAAATGATCTTGCAGACCATTTCTTGTAAGAATAGGAGGCTGCCTCCAGTGATGTTGAGGCACCTGAATCTTGACTTCAGGATGTCAAAGGTCCTCTCGACTATGGTGCGTGTCCTCCTACGTGCCTCATTATAGGCACGCTCTGCTGCAGTGCTTGGGTTGGTAAATGGGGTCATAATCCATGGCTGGATCCCATACCCCTGATCAGCTGAAAGAGAAAATGATTGAGATCATGTTGATGTAGCTTGCTCCATTAACATCACCTTGCATGACAGTAGTTCTCTTGTGTTGTCTGTGACTCATTTGTGTTTGTGTTACTGTGTCGATTCCTAGGCATCTAGGATGTACCATCAGCATTGGGTTGTTTCCTTAGCTGAATGAGTGTTTGGCTGCTGACCTGATGTCAGCAGTATATTTTGAGGTTTGCAGTACAGTGTGTACTCTCTTGCATTGTGACTTGTGATTCAGGTGTCCCTGTGTCTTCACTGGGGGTGAGATGAACGTTCCATACACAAAATCAAATCAACAGTGGTGGTAACACGTTTGTACCCTGGACATCCCATACATTTTGACATATGCAATAGATTCATTTAACCATCAGTGAGACGCTTAGATTTTGCAAGGTGAAAATTAGCCAAACTTCTCCGTACGTTGTGATCACTGATGTATTCACATTTGACTGTACACTAATTTCACATGTGTGATAAGTTCACTGCAGACCTATTTCTCTGCCCTTGCCAAGTTGACTCAGGTAGTAACCTCTACCTAGACTACTGCACATAGTCTAGTTCAGCTAGCTAACTTGGTTGTGAGGTTGTCATTTTGAGTTTCAGAAGGTCCGTATGGCAGTACATCTGTTGTGTGTGTGTTAAATTGTCACAATGCGTATGTGTGGGAATGTGCACTTTCCATATTGTCCCATCAAGATGTGTTCTTCGCTCAGTCCACTTGCCTCTTGGTAGTGGGCAATGTGAGAGCAGGAGTGATGTGAGATATTGGAAGGGTCTCAATGATTGCACGTGACCTTTACTGTAGTCATCATAATGCTATGTGTGTCATGGTGTTTGACTTGCAGCAAATAACATTCCACACCCCTCACACAGTATGTATTGATTTGAAGGGTGTTTGATTGAGTGTTATTGATGTGTTATTAAAGTTTAATCTTTGCAGATGTAATGCCAGTTGGCGCAATGTGTTTGTCATTGTGTTGTTTTACATTTTTTTCCTTGTGTCTGTGGAGTGGTATCAGTTGTTATTTGGAACGGGAATTTGTCCCTAGGTGTGTCTCCCATTGGGTGAGGATATCAGACATGCCAAGCGGTGTCACAACCTCAGTGTGTTCCTGTCCACATGTCGCTGTCGTGGTCTATGTGTTGTGTGTTCTAGAGGGTTGCTGTCCAGTGTGTACATAAGTAGGTTTCTGTACTTACCAACAAGTAGTCCATTTCCATATTGTCCATCCTGGAAGTGTTGATTGATGGTGCAATTACCGCAGATAATATGACAGCCCTCAAAATCGCCACCCGCGAACACCACCAGCGGATCCGCTCCACCAAAAGAGCAGCCTTCAAAGAGAGACTGGACAAGAACACCCACAACAGCAAAGAGCTCTTCAACATCGTCAAAGAGCTCTCCAATCCCAACGCCAGCTCCAACTCCATCACACCCTCACAAGAACTCTGCAACTCCCTCGCTACCTTCTTCCATCGAAAGATCACCGACCTACATGACAGCTTCGGACCACAGATCCCGCCGACCACCACGGAACTCACAGCCCCAAACATCACCCTCAACGCCTGGACACCCATCAGCGCCGAAGAGACCAGAACTCCCATGAACACCATCCACTCCAGCGCCCCCTCGGACCCATGCCCACATTACATCTTCAACAAAGACGACGCCAGCATCGCCCCCTATCTCCAGAGCATCATCAACAGCTCGTTTGCATCTGCCACCTTCCCCGAGTGCTGGAAACACGCAGAAGTAAATGCTCTCTTGAAGAAACCTACGGCGGACCCCAACGACCTGAAGAACTTCCGCCCATCTCGCTCCTCCCCTTTCCGTCCAAAGTCATCGAGAAGGCCGTCAACAAGCAACTGACCAACTTCCTCAAAGACAACAACTTGCTCGACTCCTCCCAGTCCGGCTTTCGGGCCAACCACAGCATGGAAACCGCCCTCATCGCAGTCACCGCCGACACTCGAACCCTACTGGACAACGGAGAAACAGCCGCCCTCATCCTCCTCGACCTCTCGGCTGCCTTTGATACCGTCTGCCACCGCACCCTAATAACCCGCCTCCGCTCCACCGGTATCCAAGGACAGGCCCTGGACTGGATCATCTCTTTTCTCTCGGACCGATCCCAAAGAGTCTACCTCCCGCCCTTCTGCTCGGAACCCACTGAGATCCTCTGCGGCTTCCCACAAGGCTCCTCGCTCAGCCCCACTCTCTTCAATGTCTACATGAGCCCCCTCTCCGACATCGCTCGCAAACACAACATCAACATCATCTCCTACGCTAATTACACCCAGCTGATACTCTCCCTCACCAAAGACCCAGCCACCGTTAAAGCCAACCTGCATGATGGAATGAAAGATGTCGCAGAATGGATGAAGCTCAGCCGCCTGAAGCTGAACTCAGACAAGACGGAAGTCCTCATCCTCGGAAAGTCCCCGTCCACCTGGGACGACTCCTGGTGGCCCACGGCCCTGGGCACCACACCGACCCCTTCAGACCACGCACGCAGCCTCGGATTCATCCTGGACCCCTTCTCACCATGACCAAGCAAGTCAACGCCGTCTCGTCTTCTTGCTTCCACACACTCCGCATGCTCTGAAAGATCTTCCGTTGGATCCCCGCCGACACCAGAAAAACTGTGACCCACGCCCTCGTCACAAGTCGCCTGGACTACGGAAACACCCTATACGCAGGTACAACCGCAAAACTTCAGAAACATCTTCAGCGCATACAAAACGCCTCTGCACGCCTCCTCCGTGACGTACCCTGCCACAGCCACATCTCCACCCGCCTAAAGCACCTGCACTGGCTACCCGTCAACAAAAGGATCACCTTCAGGCTCCTCACCCACGCACACAAAGCCCTCCACAACAAGAGGGTTACCTCAACCGTCGCCTCACCTTCTACACACCCACCCATCAACTTCGCTCTTCCAGCCTCGCTCTTGCCGCCGTCCCTCGCATCTGCCGAACCACCGCCGGAGGGAAATCCTTCTCCTACCTGGCAGCCAAAACGTGGAATTCCCACCCTGCCCACCTCATGACCACCCAGGACCACCTCGCCTTCTGGAGGCATCTCAAGACCTGGCTCTTCGAGCAGCAGTGAACCCCCCCAGCGCCTTGAGACCCTCACGGGTGAGTAGTGCGCTTTATAAATACCTTGATTGATTGATTGATTGATGGTGCAGTGACGGAAGATGAATGAATCATGTACACTCCCAGGATACTTTGCCAAGATGTTGATGATCTATCCCTGGTGATCCACAATGGCCTGCACATTGATGGAGTGTGTGTGCTTCCTGTTGCGGTATTGATGTTCAGTTGCAGCAGGTGGCACAATGCATACATGTGTGCAGTCAATGGCACCAAGACGTGTGGGAATCCATTAATGAGGTAAAACCCCAGTTTTGTCTCCTGCTGCTTCTGCTGTGTGTTGGGGAAGCAGATGTGGTGGGGTGTGAGTGAGATGATGGCATCCAGTACCTTGGGCAGGAAGGCGGAGAATGAAGGCTGTGAGATCACAGCAACCAGGGTGCCCTTGGTTTGAAAGGAGCCACTTGCCAACATGTGTAGTACAGCTAGCAGCTTGGATTCTGGTGGGATGGTGCGGGGTGTCTGCAAGCTGGGTGCCAACTGTGGCTCAATGTTGCGCAGCAGCTGCTGAATGGCTTGCCAGTTCAACCTGTACCTCTGGATGATGTCATGTTCCCTGAGGCCATGAAGGGTTGTCCTGGTGCGGAATATCCTCTCCTGCCTTCTGTGCTACCTTTGGGGTCCCTGCTGGTGTTGTGGAAGCTGCTGTTACTGGTCCTCTGCTCTACATCTGCGTGCACGCTGGATGAGAAGCACCTCCATGTCTTCCTTTTGGAGCTCTGCTGTTACTTCTGTGGGTTTTCATTAAATACAGGTGTGTTTGCCCCATTTTAACGCCTGCCCTGACCCAGGCGTTAATTTTTGACGCAAATCGGATGTGCGTCATTTTCCGATTCCACCTCCCTGCCGTGTGGGATTTTTGCACGGTAGCATAAATAAGGTGTTTGAGTCATTTTTTGGACGGGAACGCCTACCTTGTATGTCATTAACGCAAGGCGGTTTCCCGCATCCAGAAAATGACGCACACGTTGGGATTTTCACATCCGCGGACTCGGTGTCAAAGTTTAAATATGGTGCACGGTTTGCACCGAATGTGCGTCAAAATGTTTGACCCTCATTCTGCGCAAACGGAGTATAAATATGCCCATAGGTATGTTAGCAGTGGCTTTTCCTCCTGCAACACAGTGTATCTTAATTCTTTTGATATGTTGTAGTCTGTGTTAAATAAAAAAATATCAACATTATCTATCTTGTATTATGTGCTTCTTTTCTTTTGTTTAGAATATCTTGTGCTTTGTTATGATCATTTTTGCACTCATGTGGAGGCCAAATTGGTTAGAAAATGGTGTATAAATCATTGTGTTAATTTTAGATTAGAAGTTGGGGAGTTGGGAGTTAGGAAGCTAGGAGAAATAATTATTATTTACTTAACTTTTATGCGTAGTTGTCTGTAAATATTTTGGCTGCATGGTTGGCTTCTTTTGTCTCATTTGGGTGCCATCACAAAGACCATTTTTATAGTAGTTTTTTAATTGTTTGTGTGATTTGGTTGGGTGATTTTCATTTGTAGTGTTGTGATTGGTGTATTCGATTTTTTTACATTTTGTAGTGGTTGGTAATGAGTGTGCATTTGTTTAATGCTGCACTAAAAGTGTGATTGTAATGTGCTGAAAGTTGTTTTTTAATGTCAATATCTTGGGTTATCAATAGTGTTATGCTATGTGATGTGTTATTTTTAGGAATTAAGGAATGCCAATATTATGGGTTATGGTATTTTTATTCTTAACATGCTTGTTATATTTCTATTAATAATATTTTTGGTTTCGATATTTTGTCATTTTTCATAGAATCAATACATTTTCAATATTTTGCCCTACTATATTGTGGTATCGATATTTGTATGTGGCAATATTTGTGCTGTTGCATTCGAAGAATAGACAGTGGAAATCAAAAGGGTCCCAAGGTGATCCATCTGACAGTGAGATATCATTGTGAAACCATAGTTATTGCAGCAGAAGGAAGCAATTCAGAGGAAAGTGAGAAACATGGCCCAAAGTGAGTTTCAAGCTGACAAATTCAGGCTACCTCAGGACTTGGTGCAAAGCACTTTACTGGAAAGGAAGGCTGTGAAGAATGTTGTGTATGACCAGATATGTGTCCTGTGCCCGCTATGCCACCAGTTTCATGCTAGCCTGGCCGGTGGGGGGTAGTACCCCAAAACCGGTCCCAGTATGCTAGTTTATGGTTCAGGGATGACCTGGCCTGGCAGTTAGGGCTGTTTGTTCCCATGAACAGCAGGGTCAAGACTGATTTGCATATGGCTGGGTCCAAACTGAAATGTCGTGGAGAGCAAAAAAAAAAAAATCAGTGTCTTTAGGCCCAAATCTTTGACATTATTCAGCACTCCCACATCATCTGTTATTTTTGCATTTGTTGCCCTAAGTGGTAAGGGTATGCTAAGTGGGTCCTGTGCTCACTATGCCACTGGATTCAAATTAGTCTGGCTAATTAGGGGAGATACACCAAAATCGGTCCCTGGATACTTATTTTCTGGTCTCAAGAGGACTAGGCCTGGCAGTTCAGGCTTAACTGTTCTCATGAGGAGCAGGAGCAAGATTGATTTGAATATGGCTAGGTCCAAAATGGCATGGCAAGCAAAACAATAATGGATTTAGGCCCAAGTCTGTGACTGGGAGTGAATATTTGACAGTATACAGCATTCTGTCCATCACCTTTTCTTTTTGCATTTTTTGGCCTAAGGGTATGCCCAGACGTGGATCCCATGCTCACTATGCCACTGAATTCAAGCTATCCTGGCTAATGATGGGTTATACCCTGAAACGAGTCCCAGGTTGATTGTTTTATAACCCAGCGAGGACCTGGCATGGCAGTTCGGGCTGGACTGTTCCCATTGCGAGCATGGTCAGGATTGACTTGCATATGGCCGGGTATAAACTGAAATGGAGTGGCAAACAAAAAAACAACAGATTTAGGCACAGATCTATGACTGGGGTGAATGTTTGACATTATTCAGCATTCCATCCATCATTTGTTCTTTTTTCTTTAAGAAAGTTGGTACTGTCTTGTCTGAATCATTTGATGTCTGCAGCATGTCTAGAGTTACATAACTATGTGCAGGTGGTCTTTGTGTATTGCTCATAGACAGTAACACAAAGGGAGGCTAGGTGCTGGCAAGGTGGCCCACTCTGACTTAACAAGGGGGAGGAACTTTCACCTACCACACTTCCACATCACAAAGGCTCTGCCTGAATACACTCACTTAGCGTTTGTCATTTGTGTCTTATGTCTCCAGACAAACGAGGGCCAGGGCAACAAGGAAGCGAATGCCTTACACCTTAAGGGGGGTGGAATCTTCCAGAGCCTTCTCCTATGGACAACAGATGCATATAATGGACCCTCAGACCAACTTTTCAGTAAGCATATGGACCTATGGAAGACTCAAAAGAAGGATTGCTGTGCTCCTTTGCTGCAAGAAGAACTGAAACTATGCTGGCCTGCTGTGCTGCCCCGCTGCCTTCTGCCTAGATGAGAAGGACTGTACCTGCATCTTGAACCCAAGCCCACCACAGTGACTCTCATGGCTACTTGACTGGCCTCTTTATCACACCCTCAGGGACAGAACAGGCTTCAACAGCCTTAAACTCAGTGCCTGGGCTCTGCCAAGTGATGCTACCTCAGTCCTCGACCCATGGAACTGGACCTGACAGTGCTTTGCCAGCCCAACTGTGGTCCCAGGATAACTGACGCAGAATGACATATCACCTCCCAGAACTCTGCATCCGAACTGCAGTGTGATGTATAGTTTCACCAAACTTCGCTTCGGAACCGCTTCGAAACGCATCCCGAGTGCATGAATTCACATCACAGCCTCCTCAGAATCATTGATGTGTGACATATCCTTGACGCAGGTCTTCTCATTGCAAGCCCATCTTCTACAGCATTCTCTACGATGACCCAGGACTCTGCCAATAGCATCCTTGATGATGACACACAACCTTACATCACAACTTCCTGAGACTGTTGCTACACGGCGCATCTCCACATCAGTAGCTTGAATCTCCTCAGCTGTTCGATGCATCTTTGACATGGGATCTTGCAACGCTTCTCAACCAGGCTTTAAGGTACTCTTTTTTAGCGGGCCAAACTTGGTCCCCATTTCTGGCCCATGTTCTATCGTGGTCAGCCTGAATTTGTCTCTTTGTCCCGGTTCGGCGTATTCAGAGAACCACGGTTGGCCCTTTGCATTTTTCAGTGCTATTGTACTTAAACTTCAAAACTTCATATCTCTGGTTCTACTGATTGGATTGTTGATGTTTTCGTCTTTATTTATTATTTATTTAATTTTTCCAAATATGTGTGGGAATTTTCTTGTGTTGTGTTTCACTTCCTTACTGTGTTAATTGCTGCATAAATACTTTACACATTGCCTCTAAGTTAAGTCTTACTGCTCTCTGATAAGCTTCCAGATAGTTGATCACAGGTTAATTTAGGAATTGCTTGTGACTTCACTCTGACACAGATTGTGACACAGATTGTGGCTGCTTCTTCAATAAGGTTTTCCCCCCTCAAGCAGTAGCACAGTTTCCTAAAGCCAGGCACTGTGATGCACCCCTTAAGGGATTAATCAGGTGGTCTTTAAGACTCATTGAGAGTTGTGTTGGAAGAGATTAAAGAAGTTGCAGTGGTCTGGGTTAGTGGTGATTGGTGAACACTGCGTCAAGTGTGTGGGATTTATACATGTTTTATTCATGTTCACTGCATTTATTCAAGGATTGATTTAACATTTTTATCACACTACCTATTGTGAAAAGTGGGAGTGCATATTTTGACCATTACAAAATTCTAATCACTTTATAAGGAGTTGGTGACACCGGTAGAGCCAGGAGATGTTTAGTGGCAGTATGCCAACAATAAGGTACAGATAATGTTGATTATTAAGGGATGTCTGGTGGGGAATGCTATGCGAAATCCTATGAAAGCCCTATGCAAGCACACTGGCTCCGATGTTGAAAAAAATGTTTTGACCCTTTACAGAAAATGGAAAAGTGACCTTCCCAATGGCTGATGCAGACAACGTAATAGGGACTGATTTAGAGTCTGGTGAAACAGTTGGTATTTGTGACGGAGTAGCAGTCTACTAAAACTCTAATTCAGGCCCATAATCTCTAAGCCTAGGAAAATGAGAAGCTATATCTCTTATACAGGCCAATAGCATTACTAAACCTCAATATGGAAATATGGAAAGGAAGTCTGGCATATAGATTGGAAAATGTTTCTCCTAGTCTGATACAGGTATGACTTAAGGCCAGGCGTCCTAGCTAATTATGTCCATGCTTGTGTAAGGCTTTATTCTATTTGATTGACATAGTCAAAGCAGGGATGTCTGATGCCCCATCTCTTGAATGCTCGTGCTATGAAGGCATTGGTTATGAGATCTTGGCCAAATATTACATTTAAAGGAATTTTACTTGGAAACACAAACCTAAATAATCTCCCTTTGCTAACAACAAAATAGTGTCATTTGTTGACCCATCAATCACCATCCCATCCTTATGGGAAATACGAAATACATACGGGGTTGCATCCCGTTTTAAGACTCATTTAGTGAAATTGCAGCCAAATTATTTGACAGATGCATATGTTGGACACCTGAGAGACTTGATCTTGTTCGGAAATACTAAGGCCCATATTTATACTTTTTTAGTGCCGCATTTGCGTAATTTTTTGATGCAAAAGCAGCGCAAACTTACAAAATACAATTATAGGGGCATATTTATACTTTTTGGTGCAAAACTGCACTAACGCAGTTTTGCATCAAAAAATTGTGCACCGGCTTGCACCATTCTTGAGCGCCAGCTGGGCACCATATTTATGGAATGGTGCAAGCCGGCGCAAAGGGTAGGCTAGTGTAAAAAAAATATGACATTAGCTGGGTGGGGTTGACGGTTGACGGTATGGGAGAAGGGGGTTCTCACCAAAAAATGACATTAGGCAGGTTAGAGTAAAAAAAACAATGACTCTAACCAGCCTACCGTCATTTTGTGACACAAAACCATCCATACCACATGAGTCCTGTCTTAGAAAAGACAGGAGTCATGCCCACCACCCCAATGCCAGCACAGGGGACCAGGGACATCTGGGCATGGCCATTGCACTCAGTGCCATGTAGGGGCGGGCCATTTCAGGGCCCCCAAAGTCACATAAAAATACTTAGCTGTACTTATCTTTATTTAGCTGGGTTGGGGTCACCCACGCTCTGCTGTCCCTCTGGTGTGGGTGAGGGTGTCCCTGGGGCCTGTGGAAGGCACCTGTGGGCTTATTCCATGGTTTCCCACCAAGGAAATAGCCCTACAGGTCCCCTAACGCAAGCTTTGCACCATTATTTGACCCCCCCTCCCCCTGTGCGTGATTGTAGCACAGGGATAAATATGGTGTTAAGGCCATAGAGTCATTTTGTGCACGGGAACGCCTACCGTCCATCTCATTGACACAAGGTAGGTTTCCACATCCAAAAAGTGACTTCAACTCAAGAACTTTGCACTAGACGGGTCTAGCGCCAAAGTATAAATATGGAGTTCGTTTTACACCGAATTTGCATTAAAAAAATGACGCAATTTTGGCACAAAACAAGTATAAATATGCCCCATATCTTGTAAGTTTGCGCCTCTTTTTCGTCAAAAAATTACGCAAATGCGGCACTAAAAAAGTATAAATATGGGTGTAACTGTTTGGACCTACACATTGGAATCCCCTCCTTAGCACGCTACAGTATGTAAGATACCTATTCTTTTTAAGGTTGCCTCTTGGGTTTGGTGCATTTGCGATATAATATAATGTCACATTTTCACCTTAATATTGGAACAGAAAATAATGTGTTAGTGGGCTTGCAAACAAATGTTTTCAAAAATTGTGTGCATCGCCCCCATGTAGTCTGTTTGGTGAGTGAAACAAATGGAGCATACGTTTATCCATTTCTTCTCTTTCTGACACTGAGCCATTCATCATAGAATTTCAAACTTTATAGCACCTATGGACAGAAGGAGCTACGAATGTTGTGTTGCCAGTTGTGGGGCAGTAAATGGTAGAAGTGAAAGTATAATACTACAGAGTATTATGTTACAGCTGATTAACTGTGCATACTGTGTATCATTCATATCACAAACTTGATTTCGATCTCACTAAAGATAGCAATAGATAAAGAAATGTGTATTAAAGTTAAGGTCATTCCATAACTTTTTTCAAAAGTTATTTATGTGTTCTAGCTCTAGGAAGTCATAATGTTATCAGCAGATACAGAGGGTGGGTTACAGGGAAACCGCCACAAGATATTTTAGATGCCGTAGCAGAAATAGTGGACAGTAATATAACTGGCCACAAAATACCTAAAAATATTACTTGTAGCTAATAATGACTGTGGCAGTCCTCCAGTGTCATATTTTTGTACATAATTTCTAACAGTCTTATCAAGACACTTTTTTATGTTGAGTTGCAATATTTCATTCATTCTCCAGTTATTGCCAGTAGTAGGAACAATTGCCTTATTGATAAGGGCACAAGACTCAAGAGTTGTGTTTGGTGAAAGTCTGTTTGATTTATTCTTGAAAGGAGTGAGGAATCAATCAGAAAGTATCAACTTTAGCATAGTTTTTAAGCATGGCTGAGAAGAAAAAATATTAAATCCATTTGGGAAGTTGTGTTTGCCATGTGGCTACCAGACCCATACTACTAAGCCAGTCCTTTACCTCCCCAAATACTTCAATGAATCCACTAATATTGAATCTTCCTGTGCCACTCTCAGTGATGATGTGCCCTTCAGGATATATATAACTAATCTAAAGTCTCCCCAAATTGTGGAGTGTTTATTGGAGACACTATAAGTAGCAGAAGTACAGCATAAGAGCCTACTTCCAGGTCTTCATATATGGAAGTTTATGACAATGTTACAGTTCCATCTCTACCTCTTGAGGACATTGTACATGGTGCAGCTGCACACTGGAAATCACCACTAGAACTCAACCAAAGTCCCCACATAATTATTGTCTGCCATATTAATTTTACATGTATAGGGAAACCTATACTCTTTCCATGGACTACAGATATTTCAAGATGTAATGCCAACTATTCACTAGTACCTCTAAAATACAGTGCAGTACTTTTTATAGTACTAGTCCTTATATTCCTCAGCAAATAATTTTACCTTCCAGGACTTTTGAGACAATGAGATTATAGAAACCTGCTGCTAGCCTTGTGTTGTTTAATTACGTGATTATACCCAGGGGTTGCTGCTGACTGGAACTGTTCATAAGCTGTCATTGCCTAACTCTCCTTCTTCATTCATTGATGTTTAAACCTTATGTACCAAAACTATTGTTGCTTGTTTGCTGACCAAAGTTCAGTGCTTCTAAAAGAGTGTGCTTCATTTTACAGCGCAGCTCCCAGCAAATTTCTCTCCGCCCTGCATTGCATTTTGCTTTGTTCACTTTTCTGTCTTTGGTCTGCAGTCAGGTGAGTCTTTAGAGCTGCTCACTCTCTAATTTGCTTTGCGTTGCTTCTGTCTGAAACTCTTGTATCTTCATCCAAGTCTGTTTTTTATCTGTCCATTGCTCATGTTTCCCCTTTTACATTCCCATTGTGTAGGACTTGTTTCTTTTGATACAGTTTCTACAATCTATGAGCTTGCCTTGCCCTTTTTAATCTCTTTCTTTGTGTTATTCATTACAGTTCATAATCTTCTTGTGAGTATCCTTCCTTGAACATTCTCTTGAATTTGTTTGATACCATGCTCTTGTATATTTGCTACAATTCTTAGGTTGCTAGCACTTGCTGTGCTTCATTTGCCCTCTAGTTTTGCCCTTTTTTCTTTGCTAGTTCAATGCCTGCATTCCAGATTTTTCTTCATTATCTGTGCTTATTTACCTAAAATAGTTTTCTCTCTGCTGCTCACTTTGTTCTCTTCTTGGGCTCTTTGTGTTTTAAGTCCTGTTTTGCCCTCACTGTCTACAAGTGTATTGCTTTACTACATTAGGTTGGCTCCTTGATTTCAGGAGGCACTCACTGCTCCATCGTTTTTCTTGTGTTACATGTAATCTTATTTGTCTTAATTGATTCACTGTGACATGTATATAAGTACAATGCTTGCTTGTTTCCAAGGGTCCAGATACAGAATCAATTCTGCTTTCCCCTTCGATGGGTTTTGCAGTGTAGTGATCTGTAAAATAATCTGCACAAAAACATTGAGATTTAACATTACTGTGGGAAGTTCAGAGTTTCACCTGTGTACAACCCAAGTAGTAACCAAGGGCCATATGTACGAACACATTTTCCCATAGACACAGAATGGGTAAAACCCTTTGCTACATCTGGCCCCAAGTGTGTTTGACCAGTTGTTAATTGCATTCGCTGATTGTACAGGGTTGTACTGTCTTCTTTGACCTATTCCTTTCTATTACACTGTTTGCACCTCTCCTTTCCTAGTGTATACCATTGCCCGCCTCTCTGCATCAGCGCACCCACATTCTGCTCTGTAGTCTGATATTTCATGGATTTACGAGGTACCACACCTCTCAAGCCCCACAGCAGTAATTAATATGGCCACTATTTTTGCTGGAATTCGGGGAGAAAAATTGTTTAGGGAACCATCTGTATTCAAGTCGAAAGATGGAACCAGTCTTTTTTCAGGAAATGTGTTTCCTAAATGGGAGTCTTAAATGTAAGCAATATCACTCCTTGTAACTAGGCCTTTAGTTATGTATGCCCTGTTCATTTAGGACAATACGACCATTCAGGTTCCAGTTATTAATTTCCAGTAATACATTTGCAAATTGTAAAACAGGAATTCATTTAATCTTCCTGTTTAAAAATGTAGGCAATATATAAAAATCTTTAGCATGTTGCTTTCTGGTATGTTTTATGCCATGGTTCATGATAATATTTGCTGACCAATAAAGAAAACAAACAATTTGTAAGGACTGTGTTTCTGCATATGTGAAAATTACAATATACTAGCCTCATGCAGCTCGCCACATTTGAAATTCTTTGGCAGACTGATGACCACACAAAGATTGTCAGACAAACATTAAAAATAAAGTTAACTCTTGGCCCTGCATCAGACTGTCATAAACACTTATCAAAATATATTCTGGTTGCTAGGAGAAACTAATAACATGGTTTGTTCAGAGGTATCAAAAATAACTCTTTCTAGCTGAGAAAGATCTGTAAAATGCTGTACTGTTTTTCATGTGCTGGGCTTGAGCCAATATGTTCGAAAATATGCAATGCCTGCCATTGTTGCACATTGTGTTCACTTTTACAACAAGTTGTATAAATGGGATTTTGTCTGCAAAAAGGTGTTGCTATAACATTAAGCTTGATAGTTGCAAAAACAATGCATCTGTACATACTTGAGGTACCAAAAAAGTGAGGGTGACCTGTCCACAAACAACCCAGGAAAGGCTGGGTAAATGGAAATTTACTCGCAAGTGTGCTTTAATAAATAATCACATGTTTTTATACATCACTTCTTAAGTGCTCAAGTGATAGTTAATATTCAATCAATCAATCAATCAGGAATTTGTAAAGCGCACTACTCACCCATGAAGGTCTCAAGGCGCTGAGGGGGAGGGGGGATAAGGGAGGGGTAGGTGCTGCTACTGCTCGAACAGCCAGGTCTTGAGACGTTTCTTGAAGGTAAGGAGGTCTTTGGTCTGGTGCAGGTGGGTGGGAAGAGGGTTTCACGTTTTGACAGCGAGGTGCGAGAATGATCTACCGCTGGTTGTAGTTCTGCGAACGCCTGGGACGGTTGCGAGGGTGAGGTCAGCGGAGCAGAGATGCCGGGTCAGGGTGTAGAAGGAGAGTCGTCTGGTGAGGTATTCTGGTCTGGTGTTGTGCAGTGCTTTGTGAGCGGGGGTGAGGAGTTTGAAGGTGATTCTCTTGTTGACTGGGAGCCAGTGCAGGTTTTTCAGGTGGTCTGTGATGTGGGAGTGGTGGGGGTTGTCCAGGATGAGGCATGCAGAGGCATTCTGGATGCATTGCAGCCTCTTCTGGAGTTTGGCGTGGTTCCTGCATAGAGGGCATTGCCGTAGTCCAGCTTGCTGCTTACAAGGGCTTGGGTGACTGTTCTTATGATTTCGGTGGGTATCCATTTGTAGATCTTTCAGAGCATTCTGAGGGTGTTGATGCAGGAGGAGGAGATGGCATTGACTTGCTGGGTCATGGATAGGGAGGGGTCCAAGATGAATCCTAGGTTACATGTGTGGTCGGTGGGAGTCGGAGTGGTTCCGAGAGTGGTAGCCCACCAGGAGCCATCCCATGCAGAGGGGTTGGAGCTTAAGATGAGGACTTCCAACTTGTCGGAATTGAGTTTGAGGCAGCAGCTCTTCATCCATTCGGTGATGGCCTTCATTCCTTCGTGGAGGTACGTCTTGGCGGAGTCCTTGGTGAGGGAGAGGATCAGCTGGGTGTCGTCGGCGTATGAGATGATGTTGAGGTTGTGGGATCGGGCAATGTTAGCGAGCGGGGCCATGTAGATGTTGAAGAGGGTCGGGCTGAGGGACGAACCCTGGGGTATGCCGCAGATGATTTCGGCAGCCTCCGAGCGGAATGGGGGAGGCGGACTCTCTGGGTTCTGTCGGTGAGAAAGGAGGTGACCCAGGCCAGGGCTCTGTCGCGGATTCCAGCATTGCTGAGGCATGAACGTAGGGTGTGGTAGCAGACGGTGTTGAACGCGGCCAAGAGGTCCAGGAGGGTGAGTTCTGCGGTTTTGCCACTGTCCAGTATGGTTCTGATGTTGTCGGTGGCAGCGATGAGGGCAGTTTCTGTGCTGTGGTTGCTGCGGAATCTGGATTAGGGAGGGTCCTGGGTACGGTTCTCCTCAAGGAAGCCGGTTAGTTGTCTGTTGACAGCCTTCTCGATGACTTTTGTCGGGAAGGGGAGCGGGGAGACAGGCATGAAGTTCTTGAGGTACTTTGGGTCCGCCTTGGGTTTTTTGAGGAGGGGGTTGATCTCGCCATGTTTCCAGCTCTCCAGGAAGAGGGCGGACTCAAAGAAGCTGTTGATGATCTTCCGTAATTGGGGTGCGATGACAGAGCCTGCCTGGTTGAGGATGTGGTGAGGGCAGGGGTCAGATGGAGAGCCTGAGTTGGTGGTGCTTATGATTTTGATGGTGTGTTGTCGTTGACGGGGGTCCAGGAGAGCAGGAGGTTGGTCGGAGGTGAATCTGTGGTGTTGGTGGTTGCCAGGGGGGCTGGGTGCTGAAGCTGTCATGGATGTCTGCAATCTTGCAGTAGAAGTAGAAGGCTAGGGAGTCGCAGGGGTCTTGGGATGGCCGGATGGCATTGCCGTTGGAGCTGGGGTTGGAGAGCTCCTTCACTACGTTGAAGAGCTACTTGTGGCTGTTTGCGTTGTTGTTGATTTGGCCTTTAGGGCGGTTCTCTTGGCAGCTCGGATGAGTTGGTGGTGTCTGCAGATGGTGTTTTTGAAGGCTGTGAGGTTGTCCAGAGTCTGATCTTGGTGCCACTTTCTTTTGTGTCTTCGGCAGCTGTACTTAGATTCGTGGAGGTCAGCGGTGAACCAGAAGGCCTTTCTGTTGGTGCGTCTGTTGGAGGGATTCTTGATTGGGGCAAGAGTATTGGCACAGGTGTTGACCCATTGCCTGAAGTTGCGGGCAGCTATATCTGTGTTGGTGGTGTCAATGGGTGAGTTCTGGGAGAGGGTCGCAATAAGTTGGTCTTCTGTGACCTTGTTCCAACTGCAGTGGGGGATCCGTTGTGGGTGGTGGTGTGTTGTGGGATTCTTGAAGGAGAAGTGGGTGCAGTGGTGGTCTGTCCAGTGGAGTTTGGTGGTATGGCTGAAAGAGATGTGATTTCTGGCAGAGAAAATAGGGTGTGTGTCCTGCGAAGTGGGTTGGTGTCGTGACGAGCTGTTTGATGCCGAGGTTGGAGAGGTAGTCAAGCAGGGTGGCGGTGTTGTTGTCGTTGGTGTTCTCTAGGTGGAAGTTTAAGTCTCAGAGGAGTATGTAGAGGGAGGACATTGGGGAAGGTGGCAACAAAGATTGCTGCAACTGGTGCCACCAGTACTAAAGAAGGACCTGTCCCAGTGTATCCAAGCATGTAGGAGAATCAAAATGGGAGTACATAGATCATCAACTTTGATGTAAGCCTCCCTCCCGTGAGGAGTGAGAAATGTGGATTTTGCGACTGCTGGAGATCAAGGCGGGATGTTTTGAGAGTTTTTAGGTGTGACCCTGTGGTTGTGATAAACCTTAAGAAGAAGAGAATGCAAATAAATGTGTTTCTGCTATCTACCAACACAACATTTCAAAGTCAATAGAGAGTGCTACGAAATGCATATCAGGTATGGGCCATGGTTGGGTCAAATATTGATCAAGTTCCTTTCACAGCAACTCATGGTAATCCGTAATCTTGACACCATGATTATATTACACCTTCCTGATTGCCTGGTGAGTACAAGGTAAGAAGTGTGTCATATTCATGTAATAACAATTGAGCTGATAGGGCCTAATGCTCCTTATGCAACAGTCCAGTGCCCTTTCTGTATTGCTGATATCTGATTTTGCATGGACCTAGTTCCAATATCTTAGAATGAATACCTTTACTGTAGAAAGAGAAGTTATCACGTATAGGGTGTTATCACAAGGATAAAGGAAACCCTGATTTGGCTGGTAACTCTCTTTCCTAAACAAACTGGGAAAAACACAACTCCTGTTGTTTCCCCATGGACATTCCGGCAGGAGAAAGCTGGTGAAATGTGCAGTTGAAAACAGCCTACAAATGAGAAATTATACTAGGAATCAGGAGCAGAAACACAGAGTACCATGGTAATTCCCTTTTGACAATGTACAAAATGGATTACAACAGTATTCACACTGTACTTTAAATGATGCCTATAGTGTTGTACATACACAGCAGGTTGTATGATGTCCAATCGAGTGATTGAGACCAAATTAGACAAACCAGGATATAAGGGGGAGAGGATGGTCAAAGATGTAAATCAAACCGTACATTTTAAAGTCTGATCTTATCTGTATGCATATATATTTTGATTCTGATATATACACTTTAACCTTGATATCTTAGGTTAGCCGGGATTACACAGGACTCTCAGAAGGCCCTGACCTAATATCAAACCACTGTAACTAAGCATCAAATAAATGTAAGAGTTTAAACAGTGGAAACGACAATGCAAAAAAGGCGGGATACAGAACATGAGGGAAAGTCAGCTACTCTGACTGTTCAAAACAAGCAGAGGCTGTTTTCTTCCAGTTTATTTCCCTAACCTCCCACAACTAAGGTTTATATAGAAAGAGGGAATATTGTTTTATTTTCTCAACAGTCTTGTCAGAAGAATTAGAAAAAAAAAACTACTGCACGGAGCAGCATTATATTATGAAAACTGCATAAAAGAGTGACCACATTGATACGACTGCCTTAGGAGGTACTTAATAGTCAAATCAAGCTTCATATGGCTAACAGGTACTATGGCTGTCAGCAAGGTCCAGTGAGTTCAATTGTAACTGCTGAGATATACCTATGAAATGTGGGTGGCAAGTTCCAAACCTGACAGGGCAAAGTCAGTCTTTCATCATTCAGATGTTGATTGCCTGAGCACCACTACACTGGCTAACCACTCAATCAATATTCATGCCATGGCATTGAATCAAAATGTGGCCCAATTGTGGAATCACATTCTGACGTGGCTTCAACACAATAACATGTTGTTTTGGACAACTGTACTAATAAGCATACATTCACACATTTATTACTACAGTGCAAAGGTCAAATTTCAGTTTTAACCACATAGTACCAAATCAGTCTTGATAAAAACAGTGGGGCAAATTTAAGAAAAGTGGTGCTGTACCCAGTGCAGCACCACTTTCCTTGTGTCCCATAGCGCTCCCCTACCGCCACCATGTGTGTGCCGTATTTAAAATATGGCACATCATGGTGCAGGGTAGGGGGCAATAGCATCATTTTTTTTATCCCATTGATGTACTCTATAGGAGTAGTGCCAAAATGTTGGCGCTACTCCTGCAGAGTACATGGGGACCCATTATAAATAATGGTATGCCCCCTTTTAACGCCTGCTCTGAGCAAGCGTTAAAAGTGCAGAAAAAATGGTGCAAGGAATCTCCTTGCACCATTTTTTCACTCCCCCAACGGGGAATGCCCCCCTTGCATACATTATCCCAGGCTCAGGCATAATATGGTGCAAGGATTTACAAAGTGGTGCAATGCATGCATTGTGCCACTTTGTACATATGGCTTGGGAAAAATGCCACTTTAGTGCCGTCTTAGCATCAAAAAAATGACGCTATGGTAGCGCTAATGTGGTGCTAGGGGCTCTCAAATATGCTGCAGTGTTTAGTGCCTTACAGATTGCATGAGGCAATTACTTTACACAGAGAAACAACTCCCTTTATAGACAGAAGCCCCTTTCAATGAGATTATACCTTACATCATAAATGTAACCCATTGCATACGGGTTTTGTTTAAATACCAAATACGCATGAAACGTGCCATGCAGAAACCATATATGTATATGACATTATAATTTGGTGCTGAAATGAGATAAGATCTAGCATTTAAACAAATTAAAAAACACTGATATTGACCATATACAGTATAGTGAACTAACCAAAACTTGTGCCCCTGTCAAATATTATTTCACTCATGACATTTTAAATTACATCATTGATGATATGATTGATCCTATCTCAAATGGCATCATTGATGAAAACACTGATGAAGTCCCTTATGATATCATCCAATGTTTGTGACAGTGTGCCACAGGGAGCTACATTTGTGCCCAGTTTTCAATCACCAATCAAGTGATAATGGGCTTTACTTTTGGTAACATGCAAAACACATAGCATATCTGCCTACTATTTCATAATTGGTGGAAGTCACCCTCGTTTTACTAGTATTCACCCTACTAACAAACAAAATGCTTCCATGGACTTTAATGGGTCACCCACTTTTAATACCTTGAAAGCCCTTCGAAAAGTCTTTGTTCTCTCTTTCTTCACCTTGATGGAATCACACTCTTAAAGACTCACTTGACCTGCAATTTTTAATCAAGAGGTTGACAGATATGCATTAGCCACTGGTAAGACACCTTCAGCCAGGCCATGCGGACAACTCTACACACATTCTTGAGATGAGTGGAATGAAGCACAACCCTAGAGCCATGCTTACAACCACACTAAGGGCCTAATTATGAGTTGTTTGTAATATTCTGGCCCAGGTGTAAACTCCTGTTTACGCATGGGTCAGAATTACGAGATTGAAGGTACTTAACGTATGCAATACTTATCAGATGTTTTAAATAACTCAACATTCATTCAATTCCTGCATGTTAAACTTGATGAAATTTAAAGAGGAAAAATATATAGCATTTACCATACCATGTAGATTTTGGCACGGTAAACACCAAAATCTGCTTGTTATTCCCCATCAACTCATAATTGGTGTTATTTATTGCACCCAATCAATAACATACCCTGTGATATCATTAATAATCAGGGGCAATAAATAGCACCTTAGCTCATAATCAGGCCCTAAGATGTTAACCATTTCTCTATTTTGGTCTCCCTACAGTCTACAATGTTCAACAAGATGGAATACCTCAATATCTTGAGTGTAGTCTTCTGGAAATAAACATCTACACCTTGTAAAGGTCCACTTTACATAGAATATTTCCGTTTGCACTGTATAATAATCATTTAACATAGGCACACGCCCAGACATCCACCGGTGGTGATGCCATCTACATTTTAGTGCCGTCCCTCATGCAACAAAAAGTAATATATATATGATATTTTATGCATAATGTTCATCAAAAGCACTAATGTTTAAACATAGAAATTGCCTTTATTAATGTGTGTTCATTTATAATGTAGAGCTCGACATTGGTGGTATTTGAATCAAATCAAGCATTTGCAAGGTTTAAATATGAGGGTATAATGTAGTCCTTAGACTAGCATAATATATTGAAACAATATTGAATTTCTTATGATTAATTATGCCTTCAAAAATTAAAGAAATGTACTATTCCATATCTAATTAAATGTATTAGCAAAATTATTTTTCATTTAAAATTAATGAAGCATTATTAACATTTAACTTTTTCATACCAAAAGTGTGTTTATTAAAATGTATTAAATAAATGTATTGCTTGAATTCACTTGTGTTAGCCTAAGTGAATCATGTTAGTTTTGTAATTTGTGACTGTGCATGAAATACTGATTCATTTTTCATAGTGTGAACTTTCTTTCAGACTTCATTCCCATGATAAGACTAGCTTTAGTAATAGGCCCTATTGTTTAGACAATGGGAGAAGTTGTAACAGTGTCCTTGGAAATTAAATATCCTGAATAGATGGACTTATAAATGATACAGATGGTTCAATCCTGTGTGGAGCTGCATGGATGGATGAGGATCCCATGACCAGACCTTAAAATGGAAGTAGATGTTACAACCTGGAGTCATGTGATCGATTTCGATTGGATGATGCCCCTTCAACATAATATTGATTGTTTTTTAGAGAGAATCAAATTGCTTTATAAACTTTAACATACCATTGACCCATTGGATTTTTGTCAGATACTTTGCAGATTCCAGATGTCTTTTGACCAGAATCTTTGTTGATGAAAAACCCCGCAAGCTGAGCCCCGTTGGAGAGATATCTTCCTCTCTGCTTGCCCCTTTGAGATACCCCACTTAGACCTGGGCAAAAAGAAAAGATGATGGACGGAATGCTGAACAATGCAAACATTCACCCTCAGTCACAGAAATCTGGGTTTAATCCATGTCTTTTTTGCCCACTCCAGTTTGGACCCAGTCATATGCAAATCAGTCTTGACCCTGTTTCCCTTAGGAGCAGTCCAACCCAAACTGCCAGGTCAGGTCCTCTTTTGACTGGAAACAAGCACACCGGGATCAGTTTCGGGGTATCACCCCTCATCAGCCAGGCTAGCTTGAATCCAGTGGTGCAGTGAGCTTGGGACCCACGTCTGGGCATACCCTTCCCACTTAGGGTGACAAAAGCAAAAAGAACAGATGATGGACAAAATACTGAACAATGTAAATATTCACCCCCAGTCATAGAGATCAGGGTTTAACCATCTTTTTATGTCCACCTTCTCAGTTTGGACTCAGTCATTTGCAAATCATTCTGGACCCTGATCCACATGGCAACACTCCAGCCCAAACTGCCAGGCCAGATTCACTTTGTACTGGAATTAAGCATATTGCTACTGGAATCAGGGTATCGCCCTTCTTCAGGCAGGCTGGCTTGAATCTAGTGGTGCAGTGAGCATGGGACATACCCTTCCCACTTAGGACAGCAAAAGCAAAAGTAAAAAAAAACACACACAGATGATGTACGGAATGCTGAACAATGCAAACATTCCCTCCCAGTCACAGAGATCTGGGTTTAATCCATTGTTTTTATTAACCACCATGCCAGTTTGGACCTAGCCACATGCAAATCAGTATTTACCCTATTCCCCATGGAAAGAGTACAGCCAGAAGTACCAGTCCAGATCCTCCCTGGACCAGAAATAAGCATCCTGGGACTGGTTTTGGGGTATCAATCCTCATCAACCATATTAGCTTGAAAACAGTGGTGCAGTGAGCACGAGACCCACATCTGGGCATACCCTGAATTTTTTACTGGATTTTTTCTTGTAAGGTGAAATGGGTCATACTATTTAATTTAATTTGTTTGTAATGAAATTGAGTTGAATGGTTCTACCCCACTCTTTTGCAGGGTCCAAAGGTCCATTTACCTCGATAAGCATTCATTCTTGCAAAGGATGAAAATGCTCCATCAGTTCTTGTAGCAGAAGTATGGTTTGTCCCACAAGGGGGATTACCATTTCTGTGTAGTGTTAGGGAATATAATTGACTGATCGGATTGCTCCATCCAAAAATTGCCCACCCCAAATTTGTCCAATGGTCCATTCTGAAGACTGATGAAGTTCCAACGTCATGCCTACAAGTGACAGATATGTGAGTATTAATAAGGTTTTGTGCTTGCATTGCTTTTGACTTGAAGATTGTGGTGAAGTGTGATGTTGTGAAGTGTTTTGTGGTGCTTATTGCTAAAAAATGTCAGTGGTTGTTGTTGATGGGTCCGTAGTGGCCTAAGATCCAGGATAACGTAAAAGGTGTAGTTAAATTTATTGTCTGAATTGAGGTACTTATCATGAGACGTCGTTGACAGTGTAATTGTTTTCTTTGAGTGAGTGTGGGTTGTGGTTGGTATTAAGTGAACCCTGAGTGCACATGGAGGATCTCTATCAACCGGAGTGAGATATGCTGATCAAGTTTTACTCGTTGTGTGATTGTGAAAGCTACAGCCAGAAAGTGTATCTGAGTACAGCTTTTAAGTGTTTGAGTAGGTACCCTTTAGTGCGCATGCAGGTTGTTGATTTTGGCTCACAATATTTTTGCAATTAGGTGCATGTGAGCAATTGTGTGAGAGACGATTGTGAAGCGACTGCAGCTGCTAAAAAAAGTGAGTGTCATGTCATTTTGTGCTATGCTGGTATTGGTAGACAGTATTGCATTGCTTTTGTTTGAGAACATCCTGAGAAAAGGATTGCTGGATTGAAATTACTTTCTGATTCAATCAAAAGTTATTGTGATTAATTGAATTTGACAAACAATTAAGTCTTTCAAAGCTTTGAAGAGTGCGTTGAGAGAAGATGTATTTATTCCAGTTAGAGGGGGTATATACACCCCAAGGAACTTTAGGCTATTATATGTCATCTGTAAAAGTATTTTCTGCATGTTTATGGCTTGAAAAGCAGAGCACAATTACTGAAAATGAATGTGCTTTAGCATTTACCCATTATGGAACTTTTAATCTGACAAATATAGGGAATCTGAGGTGAATAATTTATTAAATGAAACCTCCTCCAGGACTTGCACAGTTTGAAGATCTTAGTGTTTGGTAACTCACAGCGAGAGAGAAAATGGCAACTAAATATGAGAACAGGATGCAGAAATTATCAAGACCCTTGCAGAGGCTAAATGGGATGCACAGCAGAAAATGTGGAGATCAGAAATACTTGATGAAGTCAGAATGTTTCCAGCTATTTCAAACAAAGGTAAAAGCACAAAACCTAAGAATAAGAAAAAGACAGGAAAGGCAGAATAGACAAAGGTTCTGAAGATAAAAAGACAGTAACATATGATAGAGATTCAGATGAGGAATTCATAAATCAGCTTTTGATGAACTGTCCACCTCCTTATCATTCATTTGAGACAGGAACAACAAGTGGAGCAGCACAAAATGTATCCCCGAGTGTGCCAACTGCCTTAGTTACACAGACCCCAAATCAGTTCCAGGTACACTTGCAAATTTAGTGACCCGTAGTATATCCATCAGTTTTGACTGTAGATACAGTTCAGACTGTATTGAGTCCAGAGGTAAATCAAGTTGTGCCAAATTCTAATGTGAATCAAATGGTGGAGTCACCCTGTGTGAAATCAACTGTGCAAAATTGTGCCCCGCATCAAGCTGTGCCTATGTTTAGTCCAGTTCAGTCAATGGCAAATTTTTACCCCGAGTCAAACTGAACAAAGCTACAGCACAGTCATGACATGACAAAATGTAGGAACGACAATTCCACAGAACCAGACAAGTCATATGGGTCCAGATGCATTAACAGTTCATGTGAATATAGGTCCCTTTGTCTCATTTTATGTTTCATGTACTTCTGAAAGCAACGCTGACTTAATAAATGTTCCAACAGTTACTGATATACTAACTAATTGGACTGGGATATCACAAATTGACGTGCAGAGATAAGTATAATCTAATAATTCAGAAATGGATAGAAGTGTATCTTTCATCAGATCATTAACCCCCACACAAATTATAGGTCAACATTTAACAAACAAGCCAGACAAGATTTGTTCCTAATGCAAGGTCTTCTCAGGAAAATCCACTTCGTTTTATGCCCAGGACTGATCAGATTCCAAATGTACGTTGCAGAACCACGCAAAGAGGAATACCTTTTAACTTGCTAGGAAGCATATCACATTTAAATGCCATAAGTCAGCCGAAAATGGTATAGCCAAGTGTTTTGCTTTCCTTTATCTTGTGACTGAGCTGACAAAACTTCTCTGGAATGCACTTCTTAGTTTAAAGAAGACATTTATTATTACTACTTCACCACAAGGTTCCTGAGAGACGAGATTAGTAGGTTGGAAGCACACGTTTAAATGTAGTCACAGCAATGAAAGCAAAATATATCAAAGTACTTCTCAATTGCAATGTACACAGCAAATACATGTGATTATATTATAGCAAAACTTCAAAGCAAAGAATAAAAGTCAAAATTCATCAACGTAGGGCCTATCACTGCTCGTCATCTTTCTCATGCCTGCAAGTTGATGACTCCTGTTCAACTGTGAGAAAGAGATTTTCCACCCAAACGGGAGGTCAGGCAGCTGACGTCCGCTCCAGACTGAAGTCCTGGAAAATTCCCCCTTGCTGCTGCCCAGGGACACCGTCATATAATGAAAAAGCCTGCTAACAGGCCCCTTAGTCAAAACATTCTGGCTACTGTACATCAGAGTGGGAACAGAAGAAGAGTTGGAGAGTGGCCAAGTCCCCAAACCTCGCTTGTTCCCAGGGCTGAGTAGAGAGGAAAACACAAAATATATGCTCTCTTATCACGCTAGGGTTCGGTGTGAACACATTACGAAAAACACAGCTTGGTCTACCATGTGGAAAAATACAGCTCATCTGCAATGTCTCAACTGCAATGTCTAACTCCACGATAAAGCCAATAGGCAGCTAACCTAAATACAAAATGTAATGTCTAATGTCACGTTAAAGCCAATAGGCAGCTAAACTGAATACAGAATGTAATGTGCTACTGGTGAACATTGAACAACTAATATTCTCAGTGGTGAAACACAAAGTAATTGGTCAAACACAATTAATGGCATAACACCAAGAGCAGAAGAACCACAGAGAAGTAATATCAGTTTGTGAGGTATTACTACATAACAGCTAACAGATTGGTTAAATAATTTGAGTCCACAAGGTGCAGTAGGTGTAATGAATAGCAACACGAGAACAGAAGAGACAGATCAGTAAATGTTTCTAGATTAAAATTAGAATTGAATGAAATTATTTTAGGTACATTGGACAAAGCCCAATTTGTAACCTTACACAAAAGACGAACTGAGGTTCATGTGCAAAGACATCACACAATGTGCAGGACAGGCGTATGAAAGATTAGCAGAAGTAGCAGAGAAATATGATATATTTAGAGAAATCAACCACTGAACAGAAGTTACAGATTGGAGTTTAGCACGAAAGACATAGTGAAAATGGGATCTCCTGGAATGGAATTGCACATTAAAGAATTAATTACGTACATTCAGACTTTTTGGAGCTATGGATAAGTGGAAGGCTGATGGGCAAAGAAAAAAAGTCAGAAGAAAGCAAAGGAAAATGTGCCTCTGTCAGGAACAAATCAAGTTGAGGGCAATGTGAAAATGATGCCCAGGAGAGAAATACCAGGTGGAGGTTATATACATGTAGTAGCTTTCAAATTGCCTGTGGGAGGATCTGAATACGTTGTTTGTCACAATTGCTCCAACTGATATGTGGAATGCATGTAAAGTGCATTTTGATTGGCCTGATTGTTAACCTCCAAGAGATCCAGTTACAGGTGTGCCATCAGAAGAGGTGATGACATAATATAAGGTAGTTGAGTTCCTGAAAGATAGAGTGTTTTTCAAAGATATTGATTGGCAGAAAATTGACAGGACAGCTCAGGAGTCAAAAGAGTCGATTCATGCATATTATGAAAGATTGTTGCAGGCTTTCAAACAGTACAGTGATACAGATATAATAGAAAATAAAGATATGGGTCATTTTGTGTTCATTTTTGAGCAAGGATTGAAGCCAGACATTAGTGAGATGATTGATTCATCAGCACCTGATTTGTTGTCAGAACAAGCCGATTGATGAGATCCTGCGGTATGCAAAATACTGCAGTGATGAATCTGAACTGAAGCAGAAAAAGTGTAAGTGAAAAGGAATGGTGGTGCAATCTTAGGCTGCACAGAAAGTTAATCAGAGCACACAGATGACGGTGAATACTGGTAGAATGCAAGGTGTGCCACAGCAAGTAACAAATGTTGCTCAGCCCAGAGGTAGAAGATGTGGTGTTCATGTAGATCAGAGTGGAAATATTGTTGATGTTCAGACTTTGAAGAGAACTAATACTTGTCATGCTTGAGTACATTTTGGACACTGGCGGGGGGAGTGTCCCTATTATAATATAAATTATCAGTTGCAGGATGTTGGAGTTGCTCATGCACAAGGCAGTAATCAGGTCCAAATTCAGAGAGTTAAAAAGCTCAGAGTACAAAATGTGAATGTGCCACAGGACAGCAGATAGAAGTATCACAAGCCCAGGTGGCTCAACAGCAAATGAGTATGCCCCAGCAGAATGTGAACCACATCTCCAATGCAAATGTAATTCAGATAGCATCACAATTTCCTCTGACAGACCTGTGTGAAGAGAAACTTTCAGAATTCTTAGAAGCTGATAGCACACATGATGAGGGCTGCATGTTATCTGCATCCTTAGAAGTAGATCAACGTGGTCCCTATGTAAATGCCAACGTTATGGCACATGATGTGTCATTCTTGGTTGACCCTGGAGCTACACATTCCACTGTCAGAATAGCAGAAGTGCCAGATTTGCCTCTTTCAGGAAAAATAATTCAGGTTGTAGGAGCTGCAAAAAACCCGCTAACCCTGTAAAGGAACATTCCCATGTAAAGATAGGTTCACTTGAAGATGATCACTGATTTGTGGTTTGCGAGTCAAGTATTGTGAGCCTACTTAGTCTTGGCCTGCTGTGTAAACTGAACTGCTTCATTAGTTGAACACACTGTGGAATAGAAATCCAAGCAAATGAAGAAGACGTCCTGTAAAATTGTGAAAGAGTGCCAGAGTGTCACATTGTACCCAATGATGACACGTAATGTTTTGCCTGAAGAGTTATAAGACACAGTGACACCCGAGGTTTGGGATTATTCAGGAAAAGATATAGGACTCAACAAAATAGTTAAGCCTAATAAAATAACAGGAAAGCCAAATGCAGTGTATCCAAAGACACCCCGCGCAATATGATACCAGAGACAATTGCAGGAATTACTCCTCTAATAAATAGTTTGATTGAGCAAGGTGTCCTGGAAGAGATTTTAAGAAGTCCATGTAACTCTCTGTTAGAAATTGGGTCATTGGTTGGCAGTAAGGTTACCCCCTGTCCAAGCAAGGACCCTCACTCTAGTCAGGGTAAGTCACACACAATCCAAATTATCCTGTGCCCACCCTCTGGTAGCTTGGCACTGAGCAGTCAGGCTTAACTTAGAAGGCAATGTGTAAAGTATTTGTGCAATAAATCATGCAATAGCACAGTAGAACACCACAAAAATACACCACACAGTGTTTAGAAAAATACATAATATTTATCTGGATAAATGCAGGTCAAAACGATTAGGATGCAATAAGTATATGTTGAAAATATCACTGTGAAAATGATCTAAGGTGTCTTTAGTCTCTTAAAAGCAACAAATGTCTCTTGCAAGCACAACGTACCTGGTTTGCGTACAAAACCTCCGCAAGGAGCAGCAGAGGAGGAGATGCGTGGAAAATAGGAAGGTGTGTGTCAATTTCTCGGGCCGCACACGACGATGCGTCGTTTATTTTTCACGCAGGGAAGGCTCTGCGTCAATTTCCAGTGCTCGATCTTGGATCTTCTTCGGGTTGTGAGGTTTTTGGCTGCCCCAGGGACGATGCGTTGAATTCCAGAGCTGACAGGACAAAGTCACATGGGATGCGTCGATCCGGTGGGCGTTGCGTGGATATTTCTACTGCAGGGCAGGTGCTGCGTCGATTCCTCTCAGGAATTCGGGCTGGGTCGTTCCGGCTCGGCTTTGCATCGATCCAGTGGGCCGTGCATCGAATTTTCGGTCACTACACTGGTGCTGCGTCAATCTTTTCCTTGCAAAGTTGGGTTGCATTGTTCCGGTTCGGCTGCGGTGAATTTTTCACCACGATGCAGGCGGTGCGTCGTTTTCTGCAGGCTGTGTGTCAATTTCCGCCTTACAGGGAGTTCTTCTTGTAGGAATGAAGTCTTTTTGGTCCTGAGACTTCAGGGAACAGGAGGCAAGCTCTATCCAAGCCTTTGGAGAGCACTTCTCAGGACAGCCAGAGAGCAGCAAGGCAGCAGGGCAACAGCAAGGCAGCAGTCATTCTCAGAAAGCAGTCAGGTGAGTTGTTTGGGCAGCCAAGCAGTTCTTCTTGGCAGGTTGCAGGTTGCAAGTTCTGGTTCAGGTTCTTCTTCAGGAAGTATCTGAGTTCGTAGGGGCAGAGACCCTGTTTAAATACCCAAATGTGCCTTTGAAGTGGGGGAGACTTCAAAGAGTGGCTTAGAAATGCATAAGGTCCCCCTTTCAGTTCAATCCTGTCTGCCAGGGTCCCAATAGGGGGTATGGCAGTCCTTTGTGTGAGGGCAGGCTACTGTCCTTTGACATGTAAGTGTCAGGCCCTCCACCCTCCCAGCCTAGGAAGACTCATTCAATATGCAGATGTATGCAAGTGTGGCTGAGCATCCTGTGTTTGAGGTTTGTCTTAGTGAATGCACAAGGGAGCTGTCAACTGAACCTAGCCAGATGTGGATTATAAGGCACAGAGGGATTTAAGTCCAGAGAAATGCTCACTTTCTAAAAGTGGTATTTCTAAAATAGTAATATTAAATCCAACTTCACCAGTCAGCAGGATTTTGTATTACCATTCTGGCCATACTAAATATGACCTTCCCACTCCTTTCAGATCAGCAGCTACTACTCAAACAGTATATGAGGGTAGCCCTAATGTTAGCCTATGAAAGGAGCAGGCCTCATAGCCGTGCAAAATTAATTTAGGAGTTTTACACTACCAGGACATATAAACTACACAGGTACATGTCCTGCCTTTTGTTTACACAGCACCCTGCGGTGACTTGTATGTAGGAAAAGGGGAGTTTTCGGCATGGCAAGTACTTGCAAATGCCAAGTCGACTTGGCAGTGAAACTGCATATGCAGGCCTTGCAATGGCAGGCCTGAGACATGGTTAAGGGTCTACTTAAGTGGGTGGCACAATCAGTGCTGCAGGCCCACTAGTCACATTTAATCTACAGGCCCTTGGCACATAAGTGCACATTACTAGGGACTTATAAGTACATTAAATAATCCAATTGGGTATGATCCAATGTCATCATTTTTAAAAGGAGAGAGCACATGCACTTTAGCACTGGTTAGCAGTGGCAAAGTGCGCAGAGTCCTAAAACCACCAAACACAGTGTCCAAAAAGTGGAGGGAGGCAGGCAAAATGTTTGTCTAACACTCTCCCACTATAGAGTTGAGGAAACCCATTGGTAAGTACTGCATACTCTAAGACCTGAGAAAAGTGAACAAGATTGTTTTTACATGCTGTCTTGTGTTACCAAATCCTGCAGTGATTTTATTCCAGATTCCCTATAAAGCAGAAAGATTTACTGTAACTGACGTTTTGCCAAGTTTTCTTTTTCCATACCGCTGCTCAAGGAAAGCCAATTCCTCTTTGCGTTTAGATTCGGCAGTCGTGCTTTGGCATGGTGCCAAACTCCTCAAGGGTATACTGAGTCACCATACATTTTGAAACAGATCTTGAAAAAGAATCTGGAGTGCCTTAAAATGCCCTATCATTCAGTGTTAGTGTGGTATATAGATAACCTGTTAGTTACATATAATACCCAAGAAACATGCAGGAGAGATACAATTACTCTCTTGAACCATTTAGGAGAAAATGGACAACAGGTTTCCCCTGCTAAATTACTGTATTTCAAGAAAGAAGTCCTGTATTTACATCACCACATATAGAAAGGTTCGAGGAAGGTGTCCCAAGAACGAATTTCAGCAGTCATGCAAATGAATCCCCCTGTTACACAGAAATAAGTCTGAATGTTTCATGAATGGTTGACTACTGTTCGAAACTTTTCCCTTCTGGCCAAGCCTCTACAGAGGCTGACACACAAGAATGTGTCCTATCCAGTACCATTGGATGACAACTGCATGTGTGCCTTCACAGAGCTAAGAGAAAGCCTATGCCGAGACCCAGCTCTGGGAATGCCTGATTGCAACAAATGGTTTTCTTTTTTTGCTGTGAGAGAGATGGATGTGCTCTCTCCGTTTGAACACAGCTGTACCTCCTTGAATGGGGAGTAGAGCAATGAAGACTAGACACAATTTCTTATTATACAATATTGATACCTGGGGATAAGTTAAAAGATTGCAGGAAGAAGTGACAGAGTTGGATCAGTGCAGGATGTGTCAAAAGAAATGAGGATGATGTTTCCATTTCAAGTGATGAAAGGGCAGTGTTGCCAAAATAGCTTATTGTCCGCTATGGCTAGACATTATCATGGACAGGCACATGTAGGTAGGAATGCAATGATCAGAACATACAGACAAACATTCAGACAAACATGGTTTAACCCCAGATTCAGACTGCTGCTGAAGCTGTGACACGTGCCAGCAAATGAATGCAGGTAAACACACTGATTCATATAGGCAGATCAGGAGGCCCAGTCAAGCTTGACTTTATAGAATTGCCTGTGTGCAATGGACATAGACACATCCTCGATGTTGTCTGCATTTTTTCACATTGGGTCAAGGCTCACCAGACCAGAAGAAATTATAGTCTCATGGTAGCCAAGCTGTTACTTAGAGATTTGATTGTGTTCTTTGACTTTCCAACTTCTCTGGAATTAGACTGCAGAACTCATTTCAACAGTGAGATCCTTAAATGTTTGTGTGAGGCATTACAAGATGAGCAAAGATTGCACTGCAGCTGTAGACCTGAGGCTTCAGGACTTGTAGAATAGATTAAGGAAGACCTAAAGTCCAGACTGGTAAAAGTATGTGCATCCACCACTTTGAAATGGACAGATGCATAGCCTGTAGTTTTGATGAGTATGCATGGTACACCTGACAGAAAGACAGGGTTATCCCCCCAGGAGATTATTATGGGGCGAGCCATGAGTTTGTCAGCAGTGTCTGCAAATGCTCTCATGAACATTACAGATGACTTGGTACTGACTGACGTGGTCTCTTCTTTATCTCATCAGGTAGGAGAAACCGCAACACAGCTGCAGCAGGAGCTTTGTCATGACCTATATCCTGGTGACTGGGTCATGATCAAAAAGCACGTGAGGAAAACATGCTTGGAACAGTGTTGTTAAGGCCCTTGCCAGGTGGTTCTAGTAACCACTACAGCAGTAAAGTATACTGGTCTCCTGAACTGGGTGCATGTGAGTCACACTGTCAAAGTTCCCCTTGATGCAGTCCAGACTTGTTTTAACAGGGCTGTGAGTGAGTCGATAACAGTGAGTGGTACAGAAGGGTCTAGGCTGAATCAGTTGAGTCATGCAAGCTCGGATGCTGATGAAGAACCAGTTGTGCTAGATAAAAGAGTTGTACCCGAAGACAATTGGCTTAGGAAGCATTCAGTGCCAGCTGTACAAGTGCCTTCAACAATTGCTGAGAAGAATGAAAAAGTCAAGTCAGAGTGACAGTGATGCTAAAGGCCGAGTAAATAGAAGGTCAAAGATAAAAAGAGTGCCCAGTCGAAGATACTTAGCACCTGAATGGACATATTTTGCTGCGAATGACTGAGAGCAGGGGGTTGTCACCTTTTGTGCTAGCATTTTGAGGACAGTTCAACATGTTTGAGATTGAAATTGTGGTGGAGCTGACTTTTGAAATCTCATTGCCGCTTGATGAATGGATACATTACTCTTTGGTAGTAATCATTAGTGATTAGAAGCTGTGCCTTTATTAGAGACATTTGAAATTTAGTAGAAGCTTTTGACAATTTGCAAGTAGAGAAATCTTGATGAACTTTCTAGAAGATTAAGGAACCTTGTGAATAATTAGCATTTTTGAAAACACACTATTTGATTATTACATTACTCACAAAGAAAATGACTGAGAGGAGACAGTGATACATTAAAGACGCTTCACATCTTTGATTTTAGAATTCAGGTTTTTGGCCTGAATTTAGAAAAGTCAGAGTTGACCAGCAATAGATGTAGCAAATGCAAATATGTATGCATGAGTTTAGTAGTAGTGACAGTAATTATGATTGTATTAATGTTCATTGGTTTGAGTTTGCACCTAGAAAGTGATTCAGAGAATGTTACATCCACAAGTGCCCAGATCCTAGCAAATTCCATTGCAAATCAAGATCCTTTGTACAAAGATAAGCAATTCTAACACAAAGATGATTCTAGAGGTGATATGTCAGTTAATGGCTTTTGTAGGGATATGTAGATACCATGGAAGATACAGACTGCTACGTGTGTTGCCTTCATCAGTAAGTGAGGGAATTACATATAATATTAGTTTACCCTTAGCCTCTGGAATTTCCTTTAGTCTGCTGTTAACAAGGTAGTATCAACAAAAATAGTATCAATACTTCTGTTCAAATTATGACCTGGTTTTTTCAATTGTCATCATCATGAAGCACTTGTGTAACATTGCCAAAATGACATTTGAAACAGTTTATGCCCATAAGAATGATCTGACCTGCATACTTAACCTGGTAGAGAAGGAGTTCATTGGACAAATCGAGGAGAGAAGAGCAATGAAATCCTAAATAGAAAAGGAGTAGATTCACAAACTTGGGAAAAGGATGCAACACATTTAGGAGGTCATTACAACCCTGGCGGACGGTGTTAAAGCTGCGGAAATACTGCAAACAGGCCGGCGGACAAAAAAAGGGAATTATGACCCTGGCAGAAACCGCCAACAAAGACAGCCTCTTTAACACACCGCCCACCACGGCGGTACAGAAAGCAGCGCGGCGGTTACCGCCAACAGACAGGCGGGAGACAATGTACCGCCCACAGTATTACAACCCGCCAATCCGCCACCTTTTCCGGGGCGGATTCATCGTGGATAAAAACACAGCGGAAACAGCTTTTGCTATGGGAAAACCCTCACCTGAACACATCCCACGAGGAAGGAGGCCACCATGGAGCCGGAATTACAAATACTCCCTGCCCTTGTCTTTCTGCTCCTCTACGACTACGTAGGCGCCGAAGACACCAGTGAGTACTGCACCTACGACACGGGGGAGGCAAAAGTTAGGGGGACACCCCCACCCTCGCATATTACAACATACACACCAATGCATTCACAAAAATCACAAGAACAACCCACAATCCCCCCGGAAGAATGAATAGACAATGCGAAATTCGGTCAAACATTATAATGTGCCAATATACATGTCATACAAAAATATACAGATATATATTTCAAAATCACTCATAATTATATATACAATACGAGAAGTAGTGCAGATATGTACACAACAATGTCCGTGCACCAACAGTCCAAAAATGCATGGGCGTGGCCCACAAACGATACCTGAGCACAATCGGAGAGAACACTGCCAGGGCATCGGATAGAAATACTACAGGCACCTCAGGGGGAAGGGAAAGGGGGGGCACCTCAGCCAGATGAATGCAAAGCCAGATCCACGATAGGGCTCCATGCCCATTGATGTATCCTGGGGAGTGCAAAGCCACAGTCTCACAAGTCTCTACAGTGGGTGGGTTGCCCACTGTGCCATCCTGGGGAGTGCAAAGCCACAGTCTCACAAGTCTCTACAGTGGGTGGGTTGCCCACTGTGCCATCCTGGGGAGTGCAAAGCCACAGTCTCTCAAGTAGATGCAGTTCTCTACTGGTACTGGGTGGGACTGGTGCACAGACTGGATGAGTCTCCCCGTGAAAGTTCATGTCCTGTCACTGTCCCAGCTGCACATGGGATAATGATGCCTGATGTGGCGGCCTTTTCATTCCTACACGGTGCTTGCCCTGTTCAGCGGTCTTCACCATGGCGGTCTTTGCCCTGTTCAGCGGTGCTTTGCCATGGCGGTCTTTGCCCTGTTCAGCGGTGCTTTGCCATGGCGGTCTTTGCCCTGTTCAGCGGTGCTTTGCCATGGCGGTCTTTGCCCTGTTCAGCTGTGCTTTGCCATGGCGGTCTTTGCCCTGTTCACCGATGCTTTGCCATGGCGGTTCTGATATGGACATTGGTGTGTGGCATGACGATCTCTACACTGGGCATTGGTGTGTGGCATGACGTTCTCTACACTGGGCATTGGTGTGTGGCATGACGTTCTCTACACTGGGCATTGGTGTGTGGCATGACATTCCATCATTGCCCAGCGGGGCTGTGGCAGCCGGGACCCTCCTGGGCTGTGACTCCGGCGGTGGTCTCTGGACCAGTGACGATACTTGGGCCCTCCTGGGCTGTGACTCTGGTGGTGGTCTCTGGACCAGTGACGATACTTGTGCCCTCCTGGGTTGTGACTCCGGCGGTGGTCTCCTGACCAGTGACGATACTTGGGCCCTCCTGGGCTGTGACTCTGGCGGTGGCCTCTGGACCAGTGACGATACTTGTGCCCTCCTGGGCTGTGACTCTGGCGGTGGTCTCCTGACCACTGACGATACTTGTGCCCTCCTGGGCTGTGACTCTGGTGGTGGTCTCTGGACCAGTGACGATACTTGTGCCCTCCTGGGCTATGACTCTGGCGGTGGTCTCTGGACCAGTGACGATACTTGTGCCCTCCTGGGCTGTGACTCTGGCGGTAGTCTCTGGACCAGTGGCGATACTTGTGCCCTCCTGGGCTGTGACTCCGGCAGTGGTCTCCTGACCAGTGATGATACTTGGGCCCTCCTGGGCTGTGACTCTGGCGGTGGTCTCTGGACCAGTGACGATACTTGGGCCCTCCTGGGCTGTGACTCCGGCAGTGGTCTCCTGACCAGTGACAACGGTGCTGGCGGTTGTGTCTGGATCGCCGGAAATGATGGCGCACTTCTCCCCCTTGACACTCACAACAGGCTGGGCAGACTTCCTCTGGACCTTCCCCACCTTTGTTGGAGTCACAGCTTACTCACCAATCCCCTTTGAACCCATGTCAGTTGTTGTCCCACCAGGAGTCTTAACACGGTCCCGTCGTCCATTCTCCAATTTTAGAGCCTTTACAGGGGGTGGGCTGCCAGTGTCTTGGCTCCGGGTCCTACTGCCTGCACTAGTGGCCGGTGCACTCCACAAACCTTGAACAGGCACCACTGGTATTGGAGGCTTTTTGGCTGAGGCGCTATGACGGGACTGAGGAATTGGAGGGGGGGTGGGGGCAAAAGGTCAACTTTACAGAGGGACAGTTTATGACGAACCCTGGGATGGGTAGTTGGAGGGGGTCTGGGAGTGGAGGAAGAGGAGGTGGTTGTCGGAGGTGTCACTTTAGCTGTTTTGGGTGCAGGTGCAGGTACTGGAGGCTGTCGTGAGGTGGATGGATGTTGGGTGAGTGATTGCCGGCGTTTGTGTACTTTGGGAGGGGGCGTCACAGACACACTGGGAGAGGACACAGGGGATGTGTAAATGGCAGTGGAGGTGGTGAGTGCAGGTGAGCGGCATGGGGTGCTGGGTCTCCTTGTGCAAACATGGTGCCTGTAGATGTGGTGCATGCAGGTGTGTGTGTAGACGAGACTGGGAGGGAGGAGGGAGAAGAGGAGGAGGGGGACACAGTGGAGACAGTGGATGTTGCTGTGTCTGTATGGGTGTGATGCTTGTATGAGTGCCTGTGGGATGTGTGGTGCCTATGTTTGCTTGAGCTACTTTTGTGTGTTGACTTGTGTGCATGCTGGTCTGTAGGTGTGCTTGGGATAGGCTGGGGTACAGGGGATTGGGTCTGGGTGGAGCAAGTTGGAGGGGGGAGGCTAGACACAGGGACAATGGCTGCCATCAGTGCTGAGGCCAGAGATTGCAGGGTTTGCTGAAGGACAGCCTGACCAGAATGAATGCCCTCCAGGAATGCATTACCGTGTTGCAACTCTCGTTCTACACCCTGGATGGCATTCACAATGGTAGACTGCCCAACAGTGAGTGACCTGAGTAGGTCAATGGCCTCCTCACTGAGGGCAGCAGGGGTGACTGGGGCAGGGCCTGAGGTGCCTAGGGCGAAGGTGATGCCTACCCTCCTGGGTGAGCGGGCACGGGGCGAACGCTGAGGAGCTGCTGGGAGGGCGGGGCTGGTAGGGGAGGTAGCGGCTGTACCTGTTGAAGTGGGGGGCACAGATGGTGCTGCCACCACAGGGGAGCTCCCATCGGCGGACGAGTCCGTGTCGCTGGTTGGTGATCCGGTGGCCGACGTGAAGCTCCCCTCGCCCTCCGTCCCACTGGTGCATTCAGAGTCCGTGGTGTGGCCCTCCGTGGTCATGTGGGATGCAGCTCCCTCGTGCTCCGGTGCCACTGTACCTCCGCCTGTTGATGCTGATGTACAAAAGGACAGGGAGAGCAGGAAAAGGGGGGGAGACAGAAGAAAGAGAGTTTTAGTGCATGGCATTCTGCTACTGTTGGCGGACAAGACAGACGCAGCAGCCCCCTGCATAACACCGTGCTCCTGCACTCTGCACACGCAATTTCTGGGTTATGGCCTACATGGCAATGGTGGACATCTGCGTACATAGATGCCACAGGGGCAACTATACCTCGACTTGGCACTCTGCTGAGGTGGGGTTGAGTGCCATATGGCCTACATTACGGAGGGGCCTTGCCTACCTTGCTCGTCCTGGCCTAGGGACACCCACAGCCCACCTCCCCCACCCAGACACCTCCACTGCACGCAAAGTCTGCAGAATGAGGTTGTACTCACCCCCTTGTGTCTGCTTTGATGTCCTCAAGCGCCCATCCAACTCCCGGTAGGCCACCGCCAGGATCTGGAAAATCAGGTGAGGTCATGGTGCGACAGGCATCCCTCCCACGTCGGGAGGCCATCCCCAGCTGAGCCTCCGCCGTCTTCTTGCTGCAGCAGCGAATGTCCTCCCATCTCTTCCGGCAGTGGGTGCCCCGTCTCTGGTGGGCCCCCAGGGTCTGGACCTCCTTGGCGATGGCATGCCAAATGTCCCTCTTCTGGTGGGCGTTGACCTACATGACATGCACAAGGGAAGAGGAACAGTCATTACCAACTGCACCGTCAATGTGAGTGGCCCCCTCCCTACTCTGGCCATGTGGCCCATTCATTCCCATGCATTAATGTTCTATGAACTCTGCCCCCTTCCCTCTTCCACCCAGCCCTCTCCACCCAGGCCTATCCCATACAACGTGCTCCCTGTGTACTAACCTGTTGGTCTGGAGGACTGTAGAGTAGCGTGTACTGGGGGAGGACCCCATCCACAAGTTTCTCCAACTCCTGTGCTGTGAAGGCAGGGGCCCTTTCCCCAGACGCAGCAGCCATCGTCGCTTCCAGACCGAGGTCACAGCAGCACTAGCAGTGTAGGTCCTCTCCGGTCGAAGGTCAGGTATCTAGTGATTGAACAGATTGAAAATGGCGGTGACGTCCGCGGCGGTGCGCATCATCAGGTGGTTCATTGGCTCCTGAGACCCATAGGGTCCAATGTTAACCAATGCAGCATTGCGCCACGGTCTACGGCCGCCTACCGCGACGGTGTGCAACGCCAGCGCAGTTACCCCACAATCCCATTGTCCCAGTTTAGAGGTCAGGCAGCCGCCATTTCAGGGGCCCACATGGCTTCATTGACGACTACGTCACACATAGCTAGGCCTACACTCAACACACATATAGGAAGGGTTTTGTGTCTGGTGTAGTCTTGTGTGTAACTGTGGGTACATACCTGGAGGAATAGTGACTGGTTCTTCGCTGTTGTCCTTCGTAGGCACCGGTTGCTGGGACATATGAGAAGATGGCGGAATCCTCCGGTGTACCGACCGCTGGTGGACCTGTTGACAATGGAAGAAAGACATGTCATTGTCACCTACCGGTTTGACCGTTCCAATATCCAGGAACTATGTACCCAGTTGGAGCCAGACCTGATGTCACCAATCCGCCATCCGACTGGAATCCCCCCTGACGTGCTGGTGCTGTCAGTGCTCCATTTCCTTGCAAGTGGGTCATTTCAGACTACTGTGGCCATGGCATCAGGGATGTCCCAGCCTATGTTTTCCAACATCTTGTCCAGAGTGTTGTCTACCCTGCTGAAAAACGTAAGGAGATACATCATTTTCCCTCAGGTGGAGGATTTGCCTACAGTGAAAGGTGACTTTTATGCCCTTGGACATATCCCCAACGTCATAGGTGCCATTGATGGGACCCATGTAGCTCTGGTCCTCCCCCCCACAGGAGTGAACAGGTGTACAGGAACAGGAAGAGTTATCATTCCATGAATGACCAGATGGTCTGTTTGGCAGACCAGTACATCTCGCAGGTAAATGCTATGTTCCCTGGCTCTGTGCATGACGCCTACATCCTGCGGAATAGCAGAATCCCTGATATGATGGGTCAACACCAGAGGCACTGTGTATGGCTATTGGGGGACTCTGGTTACCCCAACCTTTCCTGGCTATTGACCCCAGTGAGGAATCCCAGGACCAGGGCAGAGGAACGCTACAATGAGGCCCATGGGCGGACTAGGAGGGTGATCGAACGCACCTTCGGCCTCCTGAAGGCCAGGTTCAGGTGCCTCCATATGACAGGTGGATCCCTATTCTACTCACCGAAGAAGGTGTGCGACATCATCATCGCCTGCTCCATGCTCCATAATTTGGCTTTGCGACGCCAAGTGCCTTTTCTGCAGGAGGATGATCCAGATGACGGTGTTGTCGCAGCTGTGGAGCCTGTGGAGCCTGTGGACAGTGATGAGGATGAAGCTGAGGAAGAAGAAAACGACAACAGGGAGTCAGTCATACAGCAATATTTCCAGTGACACACAGGTGAGAACATTTTCTGGTTTAACATTACATTAACTTTCACACGTCTACCTCTATCCTGTTCCTCCATTTCAATCACTATTTGTTAACTGAGCTGTACCCTTCCATTTCAGTTTCACAGGTGTGGTAACCTACGTGTCAACTGTTTGCATCCTTCATGGGCTTGTGATGTGTGACATAGGTGTGTTAGCCTTACAATGGTACAGCCATTATGACACTGTCATTGATAATACAAAGTACCAAATCATAGACTGACTCCAGATTGTTTTGTGTTTCAAGGGTGTTTATTTAAGTGCTCATAAAATGAAGGGGGGTTGTAAAATGGTGATGGGGGATGGTGGAGGAATGTCCATGGCAGAGTCCATTCTATTAGTCTCACAGGTGCACTGCCCATCTGGGCATAGGAGGTGGAGCTGGGGCAGTTCGAATATGGACAGGGTAACAAAGTGGGACAGTGGGAGGACAATCAGGGTGGTCTTATTTCCTGGCGGGGTCTTGCCATCTTGCTCTGTCCTGTTCCTGGATCTCAGGGACCGCATGCGTGGTGGTTGTCCGTCTGCAGGGGATGGGGTGCTGGTGTGGTGGTCCTGTGGCGGGGCGTCCTGTCCACTAGCGCCGGCGGAGGTGGTGGGCAGTTCATCGTCGTGGCTAGTGTCAGGGGCCCCTTGGAGTGCCACGGTGTCCCTCAAGGTCTGCTGTATGTCCTTCAGCACCCCTACGATGGTGCCCTGGGCGGAGCCGATGGTCCTGAGCTCCTCCCTGAACCCCAAATACTGCTCCTCCTGCAGGGGCAGGGTCTCCTGCAACTTGTCCAGGACCGTCGCCATCGTCTCCTGGGAGTGGTGGAATGCTCCCATAATGGAGGAGAGGGCCTCGTGGAGAGTTGGTTCCCTTGGCCTGTCCTCCCTCTGTCGCACAGCAGCCCTCCTAGTTCCCCTATGTTCCTGTGCCTCCGTCCCCTGGACCGTGTGCCCACTACCACTGCCCCCAGGTCCCTGTTGTTGTTGGGGTGGTGGGTTACCCTGGGTGCCCTGTAGTGGTGGACACACCGCTGATTGACCTGTCCTGGGTAGGGAGGTTTGGGCCCGCTGGGTGGGTGCTGTGCTGGTGTTACCAGAGGGTGGAAGGTCGGTGTTGGGCTGTGCCTGTGCAAGGGGAACCGACTGTCCTGAGGCCCACGATGGTCCAGGCTGGACATCAAGATCCAGTAGGGCAGAGCTGCTCTCGTCACTGTGGGCCTCTTCTGTGGGTGGAGTGGTGTTGTCTGGACCCTCTGGTGTGGTGACGGTCTTTCGGGTTCCTGCAGGGGCATAAGAGCATGATTATTGCATGTGTGTGTGTAATGGTGTGCAATGGGTGGGTGTGCGTGAACCCCAGTGCAAGCATTCCTGTGTGGGGGCTTGTGTGATGATGGTTGGGGGGGTGTTCTGGGTATGTGCAATGAGCATGCTTTAGTGAGGGGTGACCATTGCTTAGTTGTGTCATGCAGGGCTTGGTGTTTGGATGGGTGGTTTGTGTTATGGGTACATTAGTGAGGAGTTGGAGTGATAGGGGAGGGGGTGAGGGTGGGGGTGTGTGATAGCATGCAGGTAGGGTGGGGGATATGATAGTTAAGATTTGACTTACCAGTGTCCCATCCTCCACCGACTCCTCCGAGGCCCTCAGGATGCAAGATGGTCAAGACTTGCTCCTCCCATGTTGTTAGTTGTGGGGGAGGAGGTGGGGGTCCGCCGCCAGTCCGCTTCACCGCGATGTTGTGCCTGTAGACCGTTGAACGCACCTTCCCCCGTAGGTCGTTCCACCTCTTCCTGATGTCCTCCCTATTTCTTGGGTGCTGTCCCACGGCGTTCACCCTGTCCACTATTCTGCGCCATAACTCCATCTTTCTGGCTATTGATGTGTGCTGTACCTGTGAGCCAAATAGCTGTGGCTCTACCCGGACGATTTCCTCCACCATGACCCTGAGCTCCTCCTCGGAGAAGCGGGGGTGTCTTTGGCATGCCATGGGGTGGTGTGGGTGAGGTGTGGGGTGGTGTATGTGGTGATGAGTGTGGTGAGTGTAGTGGTGTGTGTGTGGATGTTGTGTGGGTGATGGTGTTGTGTGCCTCTGTGTGATGGGGTTGTCAATTGCTGTGCTGTCTCTCTGGCCTTCTTTCAGAATTTCTGGTCGTAGGGGTTTGTGGGTGATGTGGGTATGTATTTTATATTGTGTTGGGTGTGTGGGAGTGGTGTTTGTATGTGTATCAGGTGTGTGTATTTGGAATTGTCCAATGTGGCGGTGTTTTGTAGATGTGTGTGTATTTTGAGCGCAGCGGTGTGTACCGCCAATGAAATACCGCAGTTGACTGACCGCCACGTGGATTCATGGGTCGTAATAGCATGGGCGTGTTTCTGTTGGCGTGGAGGTGGAGGATTTGTTTCCGCATGTGTATCACTGACCTTTGGTGTGGTGGTGTTGTGTGGGTGTCTGAATTTCGGCGGATTCCGAGATATGTGTCATAATAGTTGTGGCCGTCTACCGCGGCGGTGTATTGGCGGTCTTCTGCACGGCGGTAAGCGCCTTTTACCGCCAATGTTGTAATGACCCCCTTAGTGTCTGGAAGTAAAGTATTCCTGGCCTTAGATTGGCAATATGTAGGGAAATTATGTATATGTAATATCTAGGGAGATCTAGGGAGATCAAAGACTTATACACTTTTCATAGGTACTAGTGAATGTAGAGATTGTTTAAAAGTGTTTGGACTTTCATGTTGAATGGACAGGATCCTGCCATATCAGCTGTTTATTTCATATGTGGGAAAAATGCCTATTACAAGCTGCTGAAATGCTGGCATGGTACATGTTACCTGGGAGTAGTTTTTCTGAAGATATATCATGTGGGCGATTTTAATGATCCAGTCTAGGACGAGAAATCCAGTTCCAGAGTCAAAAGAGGAGCTAGTGCTTCAGAGTTTGTGGGAGATATTTTTGGGGGCATAATTCCGTCATTAGGTATCATCTTGAATGATATCAAGATTAGAAAGCTGTCAAGAATATTAGATATGATATCTACAGACACTGCAGGTGCCATATTGTTAATGGACAACGAAATGATTACTATGAGAGCAATGCTTTTGAAAAATCGGCTTGCGTTAGACTTTCTTCTTGCAAAAGAAGGCGGAGTTTATCAAATGTTACATGCGCAACAATATTGCACTTACATACCTGACAATAGTAAAGAGATAAGGAAATACATTGCAAACATAACTCACCCGATAAAATACTTAAAAGGATTGACAGCAACAGGTGCATGGGAAGCTAAAGGTAGTGATTTTTCAGCCATTGGAAGGTGGTTTGGAAACTTAGGAAAATAAACTGTTGGAACTATTTTGAGACCTCTGTTGCTCAAAGCTTTGTGTGCCTTGATTGCTTTTGGTCTAACAAGACCAAGAAATAGACAGAGGAGGAAAGAGATTGAAATGGAGACTAAGGGAGCGGTATATATTATCCTAAGCTTATGCAGTTGGAGGATTACAGAAGACCTTGTCAGAATAAACTGTCTCATTAAAATGAGAATTGGACTATTTTGTGAAGGGTTAAGGTGCCAACAAGGAGGGGGGGGCTGCTCTATTCTAAATTTTAGTGCTGTCCCTTATGTTACAAAAGTCATCATAATGTTAATCAAAAGCACTCAGGGTTTAAACATAGAAATTGCACTGACACACCTTTATCAATGCACATTAATTTACACTGTAGAGTTCAAAATATGTGGTATTTGAATCAAATCATGTATTTGTAAATTTAAATGATATGATGTTATAATTTAGGCCTTAGGCTAACATAATGCATTGGAACAATGTTGAATTTCTAATGAATAAATAATTAATTAAATATGTGAGCAAAAATTAAAGAAATGTACTTCTCCATCCCATCCAATGAACTACATTAGCAAAGTTATTTTTAATTTAAAATGAATGTAACATGCACATTATTGAAGGATTATTAAACTGAACTTATAAGTTGCCATATTAAAAGTGTGTTTATTAAAACATATTGATTAAATGTATTGCTTTAAGTCACTTACCTTAGCCTAAGTGAGACCTGTTATTTTTGTAATTTGTGACTGTGCATGAAATGCTGATTCATTTTTTCGTAAAGTAAACTTTCTCTAAGACTTCATTCTTATGAGAAGACTAGCCTTAGTAACAGGACCTATTGGTTAGGCATAGAGAAAAGTTGTAACAGTATCCTTGGAAACGGACCCTGATCCTGAATAGATGGACTACTGTTTAAATCGTGTGTGGAGCAACATGAATAGATAAGGTTCCCATGACCAGACTTGAGAATGGAAGTAGATGTTACAATCTGGGGTTGTGTGATCAATTACTAATGGATGATGCCCCTTCAACGTAATATCTTTTTGGAATGAATCAAATTGTTTTATGAACTTTAATATACCATTGACCAGTTGGGCTTTGGTCAGATGCTTGCAGATTCTAGATGTCGTTTCAACCAAAACTTTTTCTGATGAAGAACCCAGCAGTCTGAGCCCCTTTGGAGAGGTATCTTCCTCTCTGTTTGCCCTTGGAAATGCCCCACTGAGACTTAAAAAATCTTTCCTTATGCCTTTCAAAAGACTCTTAGTTGAGCTTCTGACACACTGACACTTTTCCTTTCTACCTACCTAGCTTTTGTTCACCTTAGTTAGTAGCTTTTTGCCCTAGATTTCATTTATCTAAATTGCTTTTGTTCTTTTTGTCCTTTTTGTCTTCTATTTGCATGTGTTCAGCCCCACACATGTAGACCCTCAATTTGGCCATGTTAGGGTTTCCCTTTGCTCAGCCATAAATTGTAACTCTTATGGTTTGAAACTGACTGATGCTTGATAAGCCTGAGCAAAGTTTACTTTATATAGCTCAACTGATATTGTTAATGTTTTGAGTTTTTCTCATTGAGGGCCGTATTTATACTCTGGTTGCGCCGAATTTGCGTCGTTTTTTTCGACGCAAATTCGACGCTAAACTAACGCCAACTAACGCCATATTTATACTATGGCGTTAGACGCTTCGGGCGCCAAAGTGCCCGGAGTGTGCGTCATTTTTTAGCGTGAACCCCTTCCTTGCGTTAATGATATGCAAGGGAGGCGTTCCCGTCTTAAAAAATGACTCCCAGGCCTTTACGTGGTATTTATACTCCCGGGCAAAAATGACGCCCGGGAGTGGGCGTGGCCAAAAACGGCGCATTTGCGCCGCTTTTTAACGCCTGGGTCAGGCATGGCGTTAAGGGACAAGTGGGCTCAAAATGAGCCCAGAGTGCCCTCCCCTGCCCCCAGGGACCCCCCCTGCCACCCTTGCCCACCCCAGGAGGACACCCAAGGACGGAGGGACCCATCCCATGGACATTAAGGTAAGTTCAGGTAAGTATTTTATTTTATTTTTTGTGGCAAAGGGGGGCCTGATTTGTGCCCCCCTACATGCCACTATGCCCAATGACCATGCCCAGGGGACAGAAGTCCCCTGGGCATGGCCATTGGGCAAGGGGGCATGACTCCTATCTTTACAATGATAGGAGTCATGTTGATGGGGGATGGGCGTCGTTAAAAAATGGCGCAAGTCGGGTTAAGACGATTTTTTCGACGCAACCTGACTTGCCCCATTTTAAGACGCCCTAACGTCATTTTCCCCCTACGCCGGCGCTGTCTGGTGTACGTGGTTTTTTTCCACGCACACCAGGCAGCGCCGGTCTGCTTGCGCCGGCTAACGCCATTCCATAAATACGGCGCCCGCATGGCGCTTCAGAATGGCGTTAGACGGCGCTAAATTTTTTGACGCTAAACTGCGTTAGCGCAGTTTAGCGTCAAAAAGTATAAATATGCGCCTGAATGCCTAGACTTTTTGATATTAGTTCACCTGAATTCATTTCATCTCCTTGAGCAAACCTTAGAGACAATGTTTCTTTATAACTTTGCCATGAGAGTAATTTACCTGACTTTGAGCTTGTGTATATAATAAGCCCCTCAGCATTATTTTTGACTGGAGTTTTCCTTGTATAACCCAATGGGTAATTTAAATGGTTTGTACTGAAATTGAGTTGAATGGTTCTACAACACCCTTCTTCAGGGACCAAAGGTTCATTGGCCTTGACGAGCATTGATTCCTGCTAAGGATGAAAATGTCAAATGCTCCTTCGGTGGACAATGTGGTGCTGATAAAAGCTTTGGCTTCTCTCACATCATTTTTCAATAGGCTTTAGCTTCAAGCTACAGGCTATTTATAAACATGCCTCTGCAACCACACCAGGTTTGTGCAGCCTTTACCTTGTCTAACATGGAGTACTGTTTGTACACAATAATTTAATGGTGGGTAAACCACGCACCATGTAACTTTCACTGTGCACAGCCACGCTTGGCATCAGGGCTTACGCTATTTCCATTCTATGTACCCACCCGTGTACACACCAGAATTCTAAGCTGTACATTATTATTGGCCATTTCCTACAACCTTTCTATTTTTAATGATGAAAGGATTTATGGAGTAGTGTGAAAATGACTATCGTGAATAATGTTATCAGTGATGTCATTAGTGGTATCCTGAATAATGTCATTTGAGATGTTCTCAGTAATGTGATCAATTATGTCATTTAACATGTTGTGAGTTGTACAAACTGTAACTGGTGGTTTTCATAGCTTTTCTGTTATTAAAAGTTAGGCTTATCTCATTACAGCATCTCATCTCAACACCTAATTATAGCATCTCTTTAGACTTTGTTAACCTTGTTTTTTCAACAAAGTGCAGTTTTGATCTGTAAGTAATAATCTTTTTATCATACCTAACTATAATGTCACTTTAACCCTGTTTTTTCAGTGCATTGTGGGTTTTTGATCATATTCTAAATTAATGGTGGCAGCAACTTAAATAGGGTCAGAGAAAATACTGACATGCTAAAGAGCTCCAAAGGGATTGTAACAAAATATGAAGATGGTGATGACATCACCAAATGGTACACAGCTTTTGAAAGGGCTTGTGCAAACAGAAAAGTAAACAGATCTCACTGGGGTGCTCTCCTTTGGGAAATGTTCACTGGAAAGTGTAGGGATAGACTCCTCACACTCTCTGGAAAAGATGCAGAATCCTATGACCTCATGAAGGGTACCCTGATTGAGGGCTTTGGATTCTCAACTAAGAAGTACAGGATTAGGTTCAGGGGGGCTCAAAAATCCTCGAGCCAGACCAGGGTTGATTTTGTTGACTTCTCAGTTAAAACACTAGATGGTTGGATTAATGGCAGTGATGTAAATGATTATGAAGGGCTGTATAATTTGTTTATGTAGGAACACCTTTTAAGTAATTGTTTCAATGATAAACTGCATCAGCATCTGGTAGACCTAGGTCCAATTTCTCCCCAAGAATTGGGAAAGAAGGCAGACCACTGGGTCAAGACAAGGGTGACCACAACTTTCACACGGAGTGACCAAAAAGAAAGGGGTCACAAAGCCTCCCCAGGGGAAGAGTGTTGAGACATCCAAGGGAAAAAGTAAAGAGTCTTCTACTGGGCCCCAAAAACCTGCACAGGAGGGTGGGTCCAAAGTCTCTTCACAATCCTCATTTAGGTACAAGGGTAGAAACTTTGAGCCCAAAAAGGCCTGGTGTCGCAGCTGTAGTCAGCATGGACACCAAACTGGAGACAAGGCCTGTTCCAAGAAAGGTTCCACTTCAACTACTACTCCAGTTAGCACTGGAATAGCCAGTCTCCAGGTGGGATCAACAGTGTGCTCAGAGTAAATCAGGGTCCACACTGAAGCTACATTAGTCTCTGAGGGTGAGGTGGACTTAGCCACACTGGCTGCCTGGCCGCCTAACATGCAAAAATACAGGCAGCAGCTCTTTATTATTGGGACTAGAGTAGAGGCCCTGAGGGATACAGGTGCAAGTTTCATTATGGCGACAGACAAACTGGTTGCCCCAGGATAATACCTGACTGGACGAACTTATCCAGTCACCAATGCTGACAGTCAGACTAAAGTACATCCCATGGCTTTGGTAACTTTAGAATGGGGAGGGGTCACTGGCCTGAAACAGGTGGTAGTCTCTTCTGCAAACCAGTAGAATGTCTGCTTGGAAATGATCTGGAGTCCTCAGCATGGGCTGAGGTAGAACATAAAACCCATGCAGCCATGCTGGGTATCCCTGAACTGGTGTGTGTCAAAACTAGGGCACAGTGCAGAGCTCATGGTGAAAAAGAGGAGTTTGAGTCTGGAATAATGGACCAACCATCCAAGAGAAAAGGAAAGAAGACTGGGGAACCAGCTTCAGCACAGAAAAAGAAACAGAACCTCTCTTTTCAGGAAGAAGTTCTATCCCCTGAGGGAACTCAGCCTATGGAGTTAGAACCTTACCAGGTTGAGCTCTTGATCCCAGGGGGACCCTCAAGGGAACAGCTGTGCAAGGGGCAAGAAACCTGTCCCTCTCTTGAAGGCCTAAGGCAGCAAGCTGCCGAACAAGAAAAAGGAATGGTCAGTGGAACACACAGGCGGTCATTCCGACCCTGGCGGTCATGGACCGCCAGGGCCGGGGACCGCGGGAGCACCGCCAACAGGCTGGCGGTGCTCCCAAGGGCATTCTCAGAAACGGAAAACAGGTGGTGTACCGCCGGTTTTCCGCTGGTTTTCCGCTGCCCTGGGGAATCCTCCATGGTGGCGCAGCTTGCTGCGCCGCCATGGGGATTCCGACCGCCATCCTGTTCCTGGCGGTTTTGGCCGCCAGGAACAGGATGGCGGTATGGGGTGTCGTGGGGCCCCTGGGGGCACTGCATGGGCACGGGCACTGCAGGGGCCCCCGTAACAGGGCCCCACCATGATTTTCAGTGTCTGCCATGCAGACACTGAAAATCGCGACGGGTGCAACTGCACCCGTCGCACCCCTTCCACTCCGCCGGCTCCATTCGGAGCCGGCATCCTTGTGGAAGGGTGTTTCCCGCTGGGCTGGCGGGCGGCCTTCTGGCGGTCGCCCGCCAGCCCAGCGGGAAACCCAGAATAGCCGCGGCGGTCTTGTGACCGCGCAGCAGTATTCTGGCGGCTCCCGCCGGCCCTGCGGATACCGTGGCCGGCGGGAGTCAGAATGACCCCCACAGTGTCTATTGGGAAGATGGACTCCTTTACACTGAGGGAAGCCTGGTGCCACTAGAGAGTGGTAGTGCCTCAGGAGTTTAGGGAGTTCATTCTGACCTTAACCCATGACATTCCCCTTGCTGGGCATTTGGGACAAACCAAGACATGGGAGAGGTTAGTCAACCATTTCTATTGGCCCAATATGTCCCAGAAGGTAAAGGAGTTTTGTGCCTCCTGTGCCACCTGTCAAGTCAGTGGTAAGGCAGGTGGCCATCCAAAGGCCCCCCTCATTCCACTTCCAGTGATGGGGGTCCCCTTTGAAAGAGTGGGAGTGGATATGGTGGGCCCACTTGAACCTCCCACAGCATCAGGGAATCATTATATCCTAGTAGTAGTGGATCATGATACTTGGTACCCTGAAGCAATTCCCCTTAGGTCCACTACTGCCACTGCAGTGGCCAAAGCACTCAATGGTATTTTTACCAGAGTGGGATTTCCTAAGGAGGTGGTTTCTGACAGAGGTACCAACTTCATGTCAGCTTACCTGAAACATATGTGGAATGAGTGTGGGGTGACTTACAAATTCACCACACCATACCATCCACAAACCAATGGTCTACTTGAGAGATTTAACAAGACATTGAAGGGCATGATCATGGGGCTCCCAGAAAAACTCAAACAGAGATGGGATGTCCTCTTGCCATGCCTGCTTTTCGCCTACAGCGAGGTGCCTCAGAAGGGAGTAGGGTTTTCCCCCTTTGAACTTCTGTTTGGCCATCCTGTTAGGGGACCACTAGCCCTTGTGAAAGAAGGCTGGGAGAGACCTCTCCATGAGCCTAAGCAAGATATAGTGGACTATGTACTAATCCTATGTTAAAGGATGGCAGAGTACATGGAAAAGGCAAGTAAAAGCTTGAGGCCAGCCAACAACTCCAGAAGATGTGCTATGACCAAAAGGCTGCTATGGTTGAGTTTCAGCCAGGGCTGAAAGTCTGGGTTCTGGAGCCTGTGGCTCCCAGGGCACTTCAGGACAAATGGAGTTGCCCTGGCCCAGTACTACAGAAAAAGAGTCAGGTCACCTACCTGGTAGACCTAGGCACTAGCAGGACCCCCAAGAGGGTGATCCATGTTAACCGCCTAAAACTCTTCCATGACAGGCAGATGTAAACATGTTAATGGTTACAGATGAGGACCAGGAAGCAGAGAGTGAACCTCTCCCTGATCTCCTCTCCACTGACCCTAAAGATGGCACAGTTGCTGGAGTGATCTACTCAGACACCCTCTCTGGCCAACAGCAAACTGACTGCAGGCAAGTCCTCCAGCAGTTTGCTAAGCTCTTTTCCCTAAACCCTGGTCAGACAACCCTGTGTAACCATGATGTGGACACAGGAGACAGCATGCATGTCAAAAACAAAATATTCAGACAGTCTGACCAAGTTAAGGAAAGCATCAAAGTGGAAGTCCACAAGATGCTGGAGCTGGGAGTGATTGAGCACTCTGGCAGTCCCTGGGCTAGCCCAGTGGTCTTGGTCCCCAAACCTCACACAACAGATGGCAAGAGAGAGATGAGGTTCTGTGTGGACTACAGAGGGCTTAATTCTGTCACCAAGACAGATGCTCACCTCATTCCAAGGGCAGATGAGCTGACTGATAAATTTGGTGCGCCAAATACCTGAGTACCTTTGACTTGACAGCAGGGTACTAGCAAATCAGAATGGCACCAGGAGCAAAAGAGAAAACATCATTCTCTCCACCAGATGGGCACTACCAGTTTACTGTGATGCCCTTTGGCTTAAAGAATGCCCCTGCCACCTTCCAAAGGTTGGTGAATCAAGTCCTTGCTGGCTTGGAGTCCTTTAGTACAGCTGGCTTGGAGTCCTTTAGTACAGCTTATCTTGATGATATTGCTGTCTTTAGCTCCAGCTGGCAGGACCACCTGGTCCACCTGAAGAAGGTTTTGCAGGCCCTGCAAGCAGCAGCCCTCACTATCAAGGCATCTAAATGTCAGATAGGGCAGGGTACTGTGGTTTACTTGGGACACCTTGTAGGTGGAGGCCAAGTTCAGCCACTCCAACCCAAGATCCAGACTATTCTGGACTGGGTAGCTCCAAAAACCCAGACTCAAGGCAGGGCATTCCTTGGCTTGACTGGTTACTATAGGAGGTTTGTGAAGGATTATGGATCAATAGTGACCCCCCTCACAGAACTTACCTCCAAGAAAATGCCCAAGAAAGTTAACTGGACCTTGGACTGTCAAAAGGCCTTTGACACCCTGAAGCAAGCAATGTGCACAGCACCAGTTTTGAAAGTTCCAGTTTACTCTAAGCAGTTCATAGTGCAGACAGATGCCTCTGAACATGGGATAGGAGCAGTCCTGTCCCAAACAAATGATGATGGTCTTGACCAGCCTGTTGCTTTTATTAGCAGGAGGTTACTCCCCAGGGAGCAGTGTTGGAGTGCCATTGAGAGGGAGGCCTTTGCTGTGGTCTGGTCCCTGAAGAAGGTGAGACCACACCTTTTTGGTACTCACTTCATAGTTCAAACTGACCACAGACGTCTCAGATGGCTCATGCAAATGAAAGGAGAAAACCCTAAACTGTTGAGGTGGTCCATATTCCTACAGGGAATAAACTTTATAGTGGAACACAGACCTGGGACTGCCCATGCCAATGCAGATGGCCTTTCCAGGCTCTTCCACTTAGAAAATGAAGACTCTCTTGGGAAAGGTTAGACTCATCCTCTTTCGTTTGGGAGGGGGGTTGTGTAAGGAAATGCCTCCTTGGCATGGTTACCCCCTAACTTTTTGCCTTTGCTGATGCTAAGATATGATTTGAAAGTGTGCTGAGACCATGCTAACCAAGCCCCAGCACCAGTGGTCTTTCCCTAAACTGTACCTTTGTCTCCACAATTGGCAAACCCCTGGCACTCAGGTAAGTCCCTTGTAACTGGTTCCCTTGGTACCAAGGGCCCTGATGCCAGGGAAGGTTTCTAAGGGATGCAGCATATCTTATGCCACCCCGGGGGCCCCTCACTCAGCACATTGCCTCACAGCTTGTGTGTGCTAGTGGGGAGAAAATGACTAAGTCGACAGGGCACTCCCCTCAGAGTGACATGCCAACCTCACACTGCCTGTGGCATAGGTAAGTCACCCCTCTAACAGGCCTTACAGCCCTAAGGCAGGGTGCACTATACCACAGGTGAGGGCATATGTGCATGAGCACTATGCCCCTACAGTGTCTAAGCAAAACCTTAGACATTGTAAGTGCAGGGTAGCCATAAGAGTATATGGTCTGGGAGTTTGTCAAACACAAACTCCACAGTTCCATAATGGCTACACTGAAAACGGGGAAGTTTGGTATCAAACATCTCAGCACAATAAATGCACACTGATGCCAGTGTGCAATTCATTGTAACATACACCCAGAGGGCATCTTAGAGATGCCCCCTGAATACCTACCTGACTTCTAGTGTAGGTTGACCAGTTTCTGTCAGCCTGCCACACACCAGACATGTTGCTGGCCACATGGGGAGAGTGCCTTTGTCACTCTGTGGCCAGGAACAAAGCCTGTACTGGGTGGAGATGCTTCTCACCTCCCCCTGCAGGAACTGTAACACCTGACGGTGAGCCTCAAAGGCTCACCCTTTTTGTTACAGCGCCCCAGGGCATCTCAGCCAGTGGAGATGCTCGCCCCTCCGGCCACTGCCCCCACTTTTGGCGGCAAGGCTGGAGGACATAATGAGAAAAACAAGGAGGAGTCACCCACCAGTCAGGACAGCCCCCAAGGTGTCCTGAGCTGAGGTGACCCCTGCCTTGAGAAATCCTCCATCTTGAGTTTGGAGGATTTCCCCAATAGGATTAGGGATGTGCCCCCCTCCCCACAGGGAGGAGGCACAAAGAGGGTGTAGCCACCCTCAAGGGCAGTAGCCATTGGCTACTGCCTTCCCAGACCTAAACACACCCCTAAATTCAGTATATAGGGGCTCCCCAGATCCCAGGAAATCAGATTCCTGCAACCTGAAGAAACAAGAAGGACTGCTGACCTGCAAAGAAGGAGGAAGACGACAACTGCTTTGGCCCCAGCCCTACCGGCCTGTCTCCAACTTCGAAAAACCTGCTCCAGCGACGCATCCGACAGGGACCAGCAACCTCTGAAGCTTCAGAGGACTCCCCTGGACTAAAGGACCAAGAAACTCCCGTGAACAGCAGCCCTGTTCAAAACCAGCTACTTCTTTGCAACAAAGAAGCAACTTCCAAAGACTTCACATTTCCCGTCGGAAGCGTGAGACTTCCCACTCTGCACCCGATGTCCACTGCTCGAGATCCAGAGAACCAACACCCCAGGGAGGACTCCCCGGTGACTGCGAGCCCGTGAGTAACCAGAGACGACCCCCATGAGCTCCCACAGCGACGCCTGCAGAGAGAATCTAGAGGCTCCCCCTGACCGCGACTGCCTGTAACAAGGGACCTGATGCCTGGAACCATCACTGCACCCACAGCCCCCAGGACCTGAAGGAACCGAACTCCAGTGAAGGAGTGACCCCCAGGTGACCCTCTGCCTAGCCCAGGTGGTGGCTGTCCCGAGAAGTCCCCCCTGTGCCAGCCTGCACAGCTAGAGTGACCCCCGGGTCCCTCCATTGATTCCTACCTGAAACCCGACACTTGCTTTGCACACTGCACCTGTGCCGCTGAGGGTGTGTTTTGTGTGCCTACTTGTGTCCCCCCCAGTGCGCTACAAAACCCCCCTGGTCTGCCCCCCAGAGGATGCAGGTACTTACCTGCTGGCAGACTGGAACCGGAGCACCCCTGTTCTCCATAGGCGCCTATGTGTTTTGGGCACCTCTTTGACCTCTGCTCTTGACCGGCCCTGAGCTGCTGGTGTGGTAACTTTGGGGTTGCCTTGAACCCCCAACGGTGGGCTGCCTATGTCCCAGAACTGAGACTTGTAAGTGTTTTACTTACCTCCTAATCAAACCTTTACTTACCTCCCCCAGGAACTGTTGATTTTTGCAGTGTCCACTTTGAAAATAGCCTATTGCCATTTTTACCTAGACTGTACATGATATTGTTTTCATTCAAAGTTCGTAAAGTAACTAAGTGAAATACCTTACATTTAAAGGGTTTAATGTAAATCTTGAACCTGTGGTTCTTTAAATAAACTAAGAAAATATATTTTTCAATATAAAAACCTATTGGCCTGTAGTAAGTCTTTGAGTGTGTGTTCCTCAGTTATTGCCTGTGTGTGTACAACAAATGCTTAACACTACCCTCTGATAAGCCTACTGCTCGATCACACTACCACAAAATAGAGCATTAGAATTATCTACTTTTGCCACTATCTTACCTCTAAGGGGAACCCTTGGACTCTGTGCACACTATTTCTTACTTTGAAATAGTACATACAGAGGCAACTTCCTACAAAATACTACTTAGGGGCTGAAGGAGGAAAATATATGTATTGAAACAAAGGCAGGACTAATCAGCAGTTACCACATCAGCGTTTTTATCTCTGTGTAATGAATTGAGATCAAGTGAAGACTGTACGATTGTTTCAAACATTTATTTCTGGAGTGCTTTTCTTTCTCTCTTAAATAGATAGATAAATAGATAGATAGATAGATAGATAGATAGATAGATAGATAGATAGATAGATAGATAGATAGATAGATAGATAGATAGATAGATAGATAGATAGATAGAAATGGCGTGCTTGCTAAACTCAGCATGTTTGTAATTTTCTCTAGTGGGATCTTGGTCTCTTCTGCAGGTTTGGGACAGCCAGTAATGACTGAATGACTGGCCAAAAACATCATTCATTACGGCCTCTTATTCAACAATGTCCCAGCATGTAGGACGCTACTGTTCTACAAACTGTTAGACAAGACTACCTTTCAATAATTCACTCTCCAAGTGTGGCCTTGTCGAAGAGCCATAACTTACTCTGAGAAGTGATATACCTTTCATTAAGGTACAATATCACATAGTTTCACACACAATGAAATCAATTTACCTGTATTGTTATTACCTTAACAAAACAAACCTGAGGGCTTTGTTATCCTCAGAAGCTGACCTGTATCCCTTATTGGAATCTTAGTACACACTGCTATCAGAAGGAGAGGTCAGCAAGAGTTTTTTGCTCCAGTCTCTACTCTGGATAGGAGCCATGCACTTGTGTAACACTTCTCTTTAACCCCTTAGCTGCTGGGCCTTTTTGTCCCTCCCAGTGCTGAGTCCTTTTTTGGCTATTTAGGGTACTTTGCACTTAGGCCACCATAATTTTTTGTGCACATAAGCTACCCAGGCCAAATTTGCTGCCTTTTTTTCCAACATCATAGGGATTCAAAGGTACCCAGTGTTTGTGTGTTTCCCTGGAGGAGACCAAGAAATTAGCCAAAATACAGCTAAAATAATAAAAAAAACAAAAAGGGGGAAAAAGGGCTGCAGAAGAAAGCATGTGTTTTTTCCCTGAAAATGGCATCAACAAAGGGTTTGCTGAGCTACAATCACCATTGTCCCAGCTTTAGGGAACAGGCAACATTTTTTCAACACAATGTTGGCATTTTACTGGGACATACCCCATTTTTCCTATTTGTTGTGCTTTCTGCTTCCTTCCAGTTAGTGACAGAAGTGGGTGTTAAACCAATGGTGGATCCAGGACAGCTAAACATTTCTGAAAAGTAGCCAAACTTTTAAACTCAGCAAGGGGTCATTTGTGTAGATCCCTCAAGGTTTTCCTACAAAATTTTACAGCTGGAACAAAAAAAGAAATATTGAAATTGAGTTGAAAAAAACAGCCATTTCTGTCCACGTTTTCTTCTGTAACTTTTTCCAGCTATGGTAGATTTTTGAAAGCAATATAATGATACGTCTGCTGGACTCTTCTGCTTGCGAGAATATATAGGGTTTGTAGATTCATCAAGAACCCTAGGTACCCAGAGCCAATATTTGAGCTGCACCTTGCAAGGGGTTTTCATTGTATACCGGGTATACAGCAATTCATTTGGTAAAATATAAAGAGTGAAAAATAGGTAGCAAGGAAACCTTTGTATTTCCCAAATGGGCACAAGATAAGGCCTTGAGAAGCAGTGGTTTTTTGCACATATCTGAATTCGGAGGTCCCCATCATAGTATGTGGATTACAACAATTTCTCAAATAGACTTCTTTCTCACACTCTGTCTTACGAAGGAAAAAATTTAGAGAAAGACAAGGGGCAATAACACTTGTTCTTCTATAATGTGTTCCCTCAAGACTCCCAATAAAAATGGTACCTCACTTGTGTGGCTAGGCCTAGTGCCCACGACAGGAAAGGCCCCAAAACTCAACACGGACACATCACATTTTCACATTGAAATCTGACGTGCATTTTGGAAAGTGCCTAGCTATGGATTTTGGGCTGTAGCTCAGCCGGCACCTAGGGAACCCTAGCAAACCTGTGCAAATTTTTAAAACTAGACTCCTAGGGGAATCCATGATGGGGTGACTTGTGGGGGCTCTCACCAGGTTCTGTTACCCAGAATCCTTTGCAAACCTCAACATTTGGCCAAAAAAACACTTTTGCCTCACATTTTGGTGATGGAAAGTTCTGAAATGTGATGGGAGCAGCAAACTTCTTTCCAACTGGCATTCCCCCATGTCTCCCAATGAAAATGGTACCTCACTAGTGCTCGTGACAGGAAATGCCCCAAAACACAATGTGGACACATCACATTTTCCTAATAAAAACTGACCTGTTGTTTGCAAAGTGCCTAGCTGTGGATTCTGGCCTCTAGATCAGCCTGCACCTAGGGAAACCTACCAAACCTGCATATTTTGTGAAACTAGACACCTAGGGAAACCCGTGATGGGGTAACTTATCGTGCTCTCACCAGGTTCTTGCACCCAGAATCCTTTGTAAACCTCAACATTTGTCTAAAAAAACACTTTTCCCTTACATTTCGGTGCTGCAAAGTTCTGGAATCTGAGAGGAGCCACAAACTTCCTTCCACCCAGCATTCCCCCAAGTCTCCCAAAAATGGTACCTCACTAGTGTTGGTAGGCCCAGTGCCTGCAACAGGAAACACCCCAAAAACGCAACATGCAGACTCAAATATTTACATTGAAAACTGACGTGTTTTTTGGAAAGCGTCTAGCTGTGGATTATAGCCTCTAGCTCACCTGACACCTAGGAAAACCTACCAAACCTGTGCATTTTTTTAAACTAGACACCTAGTGGGATCCAGGATGGGGTAACTTGAGGCACTCTCACCAGGTTCTGCTACCCAGAATCCTTTGCAAATCTCAAAGTTTGGCAAAAAAAGACTTTTTCCTCACATTTCAGTGAGGGAAAGTTCTGGAATCTGAGAGAAGCCACAAATTTCCTTCTACCCAGCATTCCCCAAAGCCACCAGATAAAAATGGTACCTCACTTGTGTGGTAGGCCTAGTTCCCACGACAGGAAATGCCCCAAAACACAACTCGGACTCATCACATTTTTCTAATGAAAACTGACCTGTTTTTTGCAAAGTGTCTAGCTGTGGATTTTTGGCCTCTAGCTCATCCGGGACCTAGGGAAACATACCAAACTTGTCCATTTATAAAAACTAGACACCTAGGGGAATCCAGGATGGGGTGACTTGTGGGGCTCTCACTGGGTTCTGTTACCCAGAATCCTTTACAAACCTCAAAATGTGGCTAAAAAACACTTTTTCTTCAAATTACGGTGCTGCAAAGTTCTGAAATGTGAGGGGAGCCACAATATTCCTTCCACTAAGCATTTCCCCACATCTTCTGATAAAAATGGTACCTCACTTGTGTGGATAGGCTTAGTGCCTACATCAGGGAAGGGTCCAAAACACAACATGGACACATCTAAATTATCTATTATAAATCTACCTGTTTTAGCAAGGGGGACACCTCTGTTTTTGATCCAGGGCTCGGCAGCCATCTATGGAAACCTTTCAAATCCAGAAATGTCTGAAAACTAGACACCCGGGGGAGTCCACAGAGGTGTGGCTTGTGTGGATTCCCCAGCGTTTTCATACCCAGAATACCCTGCAAATGTGAACATTGAATAAAAACTCTATTTTTCCTCGCATTTCTGTCACGCAAACTACAGGAATATTCAGGGATCCACAAAATTTCTACCACCCAGCGTTCCCCAACTTTTCCCGATAAAAACACTACTACACTGGTGCACCTGGGCTACCTGCTTGTGACAGGAATGGGTCACACAACAGTCAATGGTAGTCCATCATGAGGGTTACTGTTGACCCTGGGGTGATCCACACATGACGCAGGCACTAGGTACAGGCACAGACACAGGGGGCAGAGGGAGACACAGAAGCTCTTCCGTGTTTCCCGATGGGGATTAAATTAAAAACAAAATTCTCCGGTGAGAGCATCAGAAGATTTTTAAAAACCCCTCCCTGCCATTCACTTTAGCAGTATTCAGCTCAAATTTGGTGCAAAGAGACTTCAAAATGTATTTGCAGTGTGGTCCCCACAGTCCTATAAATTAAATATCACAATGTGTGTCTTCTGTATGGCTATCTGGCCTGGGTTTCATGGAAAAAGTAGAGCAGGCTCAGGAAGTTCAGCCATATTTGCCACAATGATCTCAACGCTCTCTCAAAAATGGATAAGTACAAAGTCAAAACACAGTTGTTCTTTGACTTGAAAAAATATTAAATCTCTCTGCAGTAAAATGGAGACTTCACGCTCTTGGGTATGGGGATGTGTACTAATTTGGAAATCAAAATTCAGTACTTTAGAACCTAGCTGTTGATGCTTAACAATGTTGGTTAATTTTTGCAGTGAGATTCTCACTGTTTGCCAATTGCAGTCTGGATCTTTTGGTTCAGGTTCACTGATTGGTACAGATAGCATCCTACCAGGGTAGCAGGGGGTTCTAGGTTTGGATAAGGGTTACACCATATTATACAATAATGATAAATAAGGAGGCCATAAATCATAGACTGGTGCTTCAAATGTAGAACAAAACAATCTATAACACTGGGCAAAAAATAAAAACCTGATGTTTCTTTTAGATCAACAATTGTCTTCTGAGGAGAAACACAATTCACACATGGATTTGTACACAAACGTAAGGCAATCAATGTGTCCAGAGGTAATTGCTATGAGGTAGTCTATATAAAGAGATTTTAATCGCTTTGAAAACACATATTTCACTGGGTCCTCAACAGGCAGGCAATGCGATATAGAAAAATAATTCCCAAACTCCACTCAATTAAATGCCAAAATGTGCTTCATGTTCCCCTGATGACTCAGGATTGACGTGAGTACATATTCCTAAGAGAGTAACACTTTTCTCTCTAGTACTACTAGTTCTGAAAAGGAAAGTACTCAGTGGGGGAACAAGCAAAATTGAAGTGAGTCGATCAATAGTCTAATGGGTGTGAGATAACTAAGGGAAAAGTATAGTTGCAAAAGATGAAGCTGACTTTGAGATGTCATCATAAAAAGCCTTCCTCTCAGAGAAGTTCACAATTCCTGTAGGATGCCAGACCCAAAGGATGGAGATGCCAAATACAGATGCTACATACAGAGAAGTGAACACAAATCTACAGGCAGGTCTTCTCCACCTACACAGCTAAATCTATACATTATCTCTATGTACATCACAGAATCATTCACCTCTCTCACCCCCCTTTCGACTTAAAAATTAAAAATATTTTTAAAGGAAGTTATGTTTATGTTTAAACAAGGAAATTAGCAGATAATTAATTAGATGAGCTGAACCAGAACAATGCCCCAAGTTCACAGTTATATTTTACTTTTTGTTTCCATTTTGATTCTGTTGTTGCTTTGAAGATAATTGTGTTTAAATCTCTGACAGCTTAGGCTGCATGGGTTGAGGTTGGTTTACATGTGATGGCCTTTTTGGGTCTGGTTTGTATGTCTTGTGGAGAGTGAACATTTTTGGTTGCATAATGAAATTCATTTATTAACAAAGTGATTAAGCATGGTAAGTAATGTGTGCATATTGATAATATAATTTGCAGTAGGTGAACACACTTAGCCATTAAAAGCAGCATCTAAATAAAAACGGTTGCATAAATTAACATATTCTTAATACTATTTTGAATGCCGCTGTTGGAAATAGCCCTTTTTGCAGGGTTATCCCCAAACTTTTTTGCCTTCCTCCTCCTATTCTTCTGACCTTCTTTTTGTTGGCTTTAGGACTCTGGACACTCTGCCACCGCTAATCAGTAATAAAGTGCATGTACTCTCTCCCCTAAAAGCAAGGTTGGTTGACTTACACCTGTTTGGCATTTATAATTTACCTGTAACCCCCTTTTATGCTGGTATAAATATACCCAGGGCCTGTAAATTAGTGGGCTTGCAGGCTGTTTGTGCCACCCACCAAAGTAGCCTTTTCAAACCTGTCTCAGGCCTTCCACTGCAGGGCCTGCATGCCCAGTTTACTTTCACATTGACATGGCCTTTCAAACTTCTTGCCAAGGCCTAAACTCCCCTTTCACTGCAACTAAATGACCACTAAGGTAGGGCCTAGGTAGCCCTATGGGCAGCATGAAGTAAATGTTAAAGGTAGGACATGTACGTTTCGTTTTTACATATCCTAGTAATGACAAACAACCTATTTTGTTTTTCACTACTGTGAGGGCTGCTCCTTTCACAGGTTAGAATTGGTATTTCTCTTTTATATGTTAAGTGGTAATTTCTGGTCTGAAAATAGTAGCATTGGCATGTTTGGTATGTTTGGAATGGTAGTGAGAAATTCTAATTTCTGGTGTAGTTGGATTTTACATTACTATTTTAGAAATGCCACATTTTAGAAAGCCGGCATTTCTCTGTGCTTACAACTCTAGTGTTTTGCAGCCCACTTAAATCCACATCTAGGGCAAAGTGACAGTTGAACTTTGTGCGTACTTTCCAGACAGCGACAACACATGAGGGGCTTGGTGTGACAGGAGAGCCGCCTGCCTCAATCTGCATACCCATGGTCTTCCTGGGCTGGGAGAGGTCGTTCAGACCTTACATGTCAATTGGTTTTGTCCTGCCCTCACACTAAGAGCTGATTTACCCCCTACTGATGTCTGGAGCCAAGGCTAGAGAGAAGGGGGTTGTGTTACAATTGAAAATGTTCCTTTGATGTGACCCCTTAGATCAAAGACAATTTTGAGTATAGGTACAGGGCCTGAGAGCCCATATTTTTAGAGCACTTTTAGAACTGGGACTGAACCTTTGTCAGAAGGAATGCTGCACTAGTCAAAGGACTCAGTTCGATTTATTTTCTACTTGTTGCCCTGCTGCCAGCCACCCCCTAACTTTGGGTCACTAAGCACTGCTAGGCAGCCAGGAGGAACCACCATGTGAACTACCTGCCCTCATTCTGGCCTACTTGTCTACTGCTCACTGCATGTGCCCCCAAGTGTTTTCTAAGGGCTGTTAGCTCCCCCCCCCTGTTTTTTGCTTATGAATCTCAGGGACAGCAAAGGATTCCCCATGTGTGTCACTTCCTGAACACCACATGTGCACCCTGATAAGGAGCTGGGATGGAACACTCTTTGCTTGATAAATAGTGTGTGGTGAGCTCCTGATAGCAAGTGTGGAGCAATTTGTGTTCTTACCTGAGCTCGGCCACCCACATCTTTTGAGAATTTGCACGGGACAGGTGTTTGAGGCTAGAGCGCTCATTTTACTTTTTATGCCCCATAAGCGGAGTATGGAACCGCGACTGCAAGAAGGGCTTGCCTGGTGATTAACTGACACGGAGTTCTTCCACCCCCAATGAGGGAAATATGATGCACATGTTTCAGGGGAGGAAGGTACTGATCCTAGATACTATCTCCCCATGCCTGACCTGCTGCAGACTGTCGGAATCGCTCCTATGGACACTACGTACATGGAGAGCAGGGTTCACATGTTACAGGACAAAGAACTGCCCCGGAAGGAAGGAGCCCGTGGTCTGTGAATGAAGAGGTATTTCTTGCTTCAGCCCCAGTCCGCAGCGGTGTGTGTGTTGATTTCACTTCTCTGCGCCTGAGCGGTCCCAACAACAGCATACAGTGCACCTCACCATTGAGGGTTGATTATAAGAGGATTTCTGGCCTTGGCCCATGGATGCAGTTATGTGTGTTAATTTCCAGCATTCAGACCCACAAGGTCTTCACAACTTCATTGTGCTCCTGACAGTGGGAACTCACTATACTTCATTCTTCACCCAAGCGGCCCCAATGAAATTCACTGCACTCCTCACAGCAGGAACCCACTTGCCATAAACTTCACCACCTGACCGGAGTGGTCCTAATTTCCTCATGTGCCTCTGCCTCCATTGCTGAATGGGGGGAGGTAGCCCAGCCTCCTTATGACCATAGAGACATTCAGATGTGGAAACTAGTCACTATGCTTGTCCTACAAAAGCTACTGTATCCCTTGTTGTAGCCATACAGGTGCTCCTGCAGCCTACATTCATTCTAGCAAATAATTTTTCCTTGCCAGGACTCCCAAAGATTACCGCTACCTGCTAATAGAGACGTGGGGGTTCATTTGCTTACCTGGGGTTACTGTCACATTGAGGAGTTTATGGTGAAAGTTTGTGATTTCTGTACTACAGGTGGTACTTGGTGATTAGGTGATATGTCTCTAACTGTACTGTTGCTTTCTATGCCCTGATGTTCTAATATATGCATTTTGATTATTGCACTGCCAGAAAAACGAGTATTATCACAGTATTGCATAATGCTCACAGCACGTAGGCTTCATGTGTGAGGTTTAATGTAGAATATACTGTATATATTTTCATATAATTCTGTATGGAGTCTCTTTTGTGGTGCATTTATTGTGTCACTGGTGTGAGTATGTTGCACAAACACTTTATACATTGGCTCTGGGGATTAGCCTGACTGCTCTGTGCCATGCTACCAGGGGTTGAGCACAGGTTATCTTTAGTGTGTAACTTACTTGCCCTGACTAGAGTGATGGGTTCTGCTTGGCTTGAGTGCACACCCTAACCAACCAGAAATCCCATTTCTAGCAGTCACATTTACACATTTAAGGAGAAGATGCCTGCACAGTTCTTTTCTAGTTGTTTTGCATGTTATGTTTTATTCCCACTTCAGAGGCTGTGTTTTTCCAGAAGCCTTTCACTTTTGTTTTGTATTAGATGAGCAATAGAGAGGCTCCTATCAGGAGCTGGAGAAGATGCTAGAATGAGAGATTTGCAGGTAGAGCTGAGTGCACCCAATAGTCTTTCCAATGTAACAATTCAAGGACATAGCCATGCATTGACCATTGGAATAACTTGAGAATGAGGGGAGTGTTCTTGCTCCCAGAGTCTGGAGAAGACTGATCGGCTCCTGAGAGTGGGAATGAGCTAAAATGTTCCAATTAGTGATTGTGTTGTTATATAATAGTGTATTTTCCTTAGACTAGTTGGGACCGTTTCACTTCTTCATTCAAACTCTTGTATGCTAGAGAGATGCTTGCTGACTTTGAGATGAGAACCCCATTCTCACCTCAGCTGATCCCCACTGCCTGACAGCAAAGGCTTCATACTTAAGCATTCTTATTCTCTCATCAGAAATTGATATTTGGTTTTCTGAAGCTGACACCATATCTTATTTGCCTAACCAAATGCCCTTTCTTGACCTATTCTTTCTGAATTAGATAAGGGGTTTCCTTTATGGAACTTGTTGCATTTTCCATATTCTTTTTGTATTTCTGGTTAATGTTGTATTTTATTTTGAAATATATACTTTTAGATCATTTAAATGTGTAATGATGATGCTATAATTTGAATACTGAATGACCTAAGGATTTGAGCTGAATTTATCTGTAGTATATCCCTTTTCAACTCACTTTAACTGTCTTTGGTGTTTTCTGTGGAACCCTGTTAGTCTTCCCTGTTTATGGAAATGAATGTAAATGCTTCTTCTCTAATTACTCTCCACATCGACTAGAAAAGGTCTGTACGACCAATGGTGGGGTTTGCATGATGATCATGCCCAATAATTCAAGAATCCCTGCTCCGCCACCTGTCAATCAAGCAGAGGAATAATTCTGTATACAGTTGTTCTATATGCCCCTCCATACCAGTCTAAACATGCCATTATTGAGAGCCTTGCGCTCAATAGTGGAACCTTCTTTCATGCCACACACCCACATTGTGTCACCCAGGCTACTGCTGGTGTCGTTTTAGTCAGGTACAGTATTATTTGCACACGTTTTCCTCCTTTTCAGACTTCTACATATATTGTAATGGGGACATTTCAAGTGTACAATAAATCCCCTGGCTGGTGGTGGCAGCTTTTTCATTCATTATGTGACAGCACTGCAGGCCACATAAAATAACCTTCAACATGCTCAATAGATTCTCACTTGGAACTGGTTTCATGTAACCATTTCAATTATTTTCGGCAGTTGTATTCCATAAGATTTTTATAATCTATGATCTTCGACTCATGACTAGGTTTCTTCATGTGGTAATTGGTATATGCCCATTTCTGGAAAGTCTAATATCTGTGGCAGCTGCCACTGAATGGGGGTGGTGGGCGGGGAGTATATAAAAAATAATAAAATAAAAAAGCACCTGTCTCTTCTGGAGATTGGTTTGTCTCCTCCATCCTCCTGGTTCAGGAGGCGCACAGGCTCCCAGACTCCCCTCAGCCAATCACCAAGCTGCTGTCAACAGCAGGACAGCAGCATCGTGATTGGTGTTAGCAGCCTGCTTTGGCGCTCCCAGAGGGAGTGAAGGTCTGTGAACTTGCTCCTCCCGGCTGTTCAATACTGCTGGGAGGATAAATGCAAAGAGTGCATGTCTGTTTAGCTGGCCCAACACAGCTGGCCAAACACACATGCGCACTTTTGGTGCACTAACCACTCCTCCCTGCAATACCCTCCAGCCCCGCCCTAATCTGGCTCAGCTGAAAAATAAAATGATAATAAACACTCCATTACTATCATTTTATTTTTCCTTCTGCTAAAAGCAGATGCTCCTCTGCCTTAGAGAAGGAGCCGCTCCTATCTAATATGTACGTACAGCTGAGTACGTGAAATATAGCACAGTGCAAGTGATTTTTTGCCACTTGTCCCAAGAAAGTCTTCTATTATATTTCACGTTCTAGAGCTTTTACATGTAGAATCTAGATCGTGTACAAAATAGATGATTCTTTAGATTTTCAAACCAAAGGGTTGCTCAACTTTTTTAAAACAGCAGAAAATGAGTGAGAATATGACTTGAAGTAGAAAAAGAAAAAACTGTTCTAATACTGTTTATTGTCGAAGTAAAACAGAGTAGATCATTATGGTGTAAATAAACATAACAATATATTTTTTCGATAATAATTAGGCAACACATTCAAATGTACAGCAGTGATAGAAATTGAACATACTTATGAACATTATCCCTGAAATACAGAACAAAAAAAATAAAGTTAATCATATGAGAATTCAGAAACCAACATATCGAATCTGTTCACAAAGGCATTTTCGACCGTGTAAAGTAGTACTCGTGTAGTACTGCTTTAAGCACTCTTACATGTCTTTATCAATGGGCTCTAAAATGGGAATATAATATGACTATTCAGGGGATACTCACAAGTAGCACAGACAGAAAGGATTGTGCTCTCTTTGGAATTTGAGGTTTCAGGCCAATTCATGAAGACATGTAAAGGAGCACTCCTGTAGCTCTACTTCCTGTACTCATAAACAGTATTCGGAATCAGCCCCACGGTTTAAATTCTTACATTATTTTGCCCAAAGGCAGAGATGCAGGTCCTTTATCCAAAGTTGTCTAAATATTTCAGCCAAAAAGGAGTAAATAGAAAGCTCTTCATTCCTAATGATTTTTATCTCTTAAGTTACTGCATTTGGGTACCCACACAATGTAACCTGTTAAAAGGAAACCATAAACCTGTCCCAATGGGATCAGGAATGTAAACTCAAATAGGGGCAGAACACACAATAAAACTCAGGGAACCTCAGTAGTAATATTTCCTACATGTTTATCGCTTTAGACATTGACTATTCAAACTTTAATTCATTTTGCTGTCCCTGTCTAAGACTGAGCTTGTGACATTTCAGGTCTAGTTTCAACAAGTATCTTATGGATCCCTGCAAGCTTCCTGGGGTTCCGAGCATCATTGTTAAAACAACTGCAATAAGTGACTGAGATTAAGGTTGGTTGCAGGACATCGTTTCATGACTAATTTATTTTGTCATAGCTGTCCTAAACGAGGCAATGCAAACCTTATGAACAAAGGGGCAAATTTACAAGCCCCGAGTGCCACTGGAGCATCACTTTTTGTGATGCTCCAGTGGCGCTGTGCCATATTTACAAAGAGGTGTTAAGCCACTTTTTGTGGGGTAATGCCACCTTGTAAATACTGCCCCTTCACACACAGCTGTTTGTAGGGAAGGGGTGTGCAATGGGTCTTGCTGTGGGCATTCTACAGCAGCACCCATTGCATTTTGACGCTGCCCAGATTTACGAGATTTTGTCAACTTGAGGCAGCACCAAAATCTATCTCCACCGCAGGTGTGGCATTAGCATGGTGCAACAAGAAGAAATGCTTTCAGTTGTCCTCGATTTTAGTTCTCTGTCTGCTGCATTCTACAGCACACATAGAAAGAGCAAATCGCCATTGAAGATTGTTTTTTTGCAGGAAGGTATCCCTACCTGCACAAAAACATTCTCCCCTGCAACACAGCCATCCTTACACCATGGCACAAGAGCCTACTTTCCTCTTTTATGTCAAACCTGACAGCTGTAGCTGTCTCCCATTGAATTGTAAATACAAAAATAATAATCCATGAAAGAATAATAATAATACATATACATAGAGCAGCTTTGGGTCATGCCTCTTCTGCAATTCCCGAGTTGAATTTTAATCAGCACACAGAACAGCATATTTAGAAAGGGACATTGGATAAACCTCCTTCAGCCATTGCCTTTGTTGTCAGAGTATTCACAGTTTGATCTACCCACTGGACAGCCCCTAATAGCTTTAGACTGACAGACAGTGTAATCAATAGCCTTTCAATTGTTTATTTACAAAGTGCACCTCTAAAGGGACAAACACAGACAAGTGAAAAAGCCAGAGCCAAACCACTCCAAAGAAACACTGCACACCAGCCGTTCAGTGAGTTGTTTTGTGGATGTAGGCAGTAAGGAGACAGGAACATAATTCTACAAACAGAGGGGATGAGCCATCAAAGTTGTTTGTGGCAGTGGGAAGCTGCAGCCTGAAAAATTACCAGACGAGGCACCCACTCATAATGTGCACTACCAAGCAGTATTGGCGTCACTCTCAAATTGAAAGTGATCCAAGCAGGGTGTTGCAGCATGAATAGCTGGCTGATGGGAGCCCCAGGACCTTTTGTGCCCTGCCTTACCTCCACCTGTGTTCAGAAATGCAGCATGAGACAATGTCCAGTCTCACTAACAACCCACTCCATCATCATTCCATTGCTGTGCCTGTGGCATACCACGTTATCAATCATATCATTGCATGCGAGTCGCTACAGTGAGACTGGTACAACACACAGTCTCTAAATTTGATGTTGGGACTGTCAGTGTCCCAACTCGAGTTCTGGCTCAGACGGTTGCTGTGCTGCAGACACAATGTAGCGCCTAATGCTGAAACAGCATTTTTGGTGCTCTCTGTCACTAAGACTCCACAAATTATGGGTAACAAGTATGTGTTTTTAAATCAGGTATTCCAGCAACCTTCTATCCTGCAATAGGAATTACATTGAGGGGTTTGGAGGAAACCTCTGCACACTTATTTTACACTTGCAGCCCTCTTAAATTTAAAAGGTTCACATTTTCACTAAATTATGGGACGCTTCCTTAACCTCTTTCTAATCATGTATCTAGATCATGTCGCAGGGATTCTGCTTTTGCAGAACTGTGCCATGGGCAGCAGAATGTCAGAATGCATGGGCCTTGTCACTTCTGCCAAGTCAGTACTGTCATACCAAAATACCTAGCTAACTCACAGTTTGTTACTTGCACTCCTTACCTCACAGAGTGACAAGCAATTGTGGCAACCCAAAAAATAAGCCACTCTACCCCCCTCTCAGGCAACCAAAGTGAAACAGGTAAGTCCTTTTCCACATTATCTAAGTCATACGTGTCCATGCAACAGTAAAAAAGACACATTGAAAGTACACAATATACTTATTGCAACTAACATAGACTAATATGAAGCAATTTAGATGTACTCACAATACTGACAATAATTATAAAAATCAGAATAGAAGTTACAAATCATTTAACACAAATAATGCCACTATAATTCAAATCTATAGGTCTAAGCCCATCCTGTTAAGGTACGTGCAGGAAGACTATTATTATTACTGGTGATCTCTGGAACACAAACCCCATACCTGTTTGAGTAGTAAAGTGGGCCTCAAAAGGAGGTGTAAACCCAGTTTAAACAGGCTGCATGCCCCGTCAGCTCTGCTAGAATCGTTCTCTCTAAAGCTAAATGCTACAGGACCTAATTTATAACATTAGCTGGATATAGTGAAAAGCTACTGTGTTATGACAGAGAACAACACCTGGCACTTGTGCCCCCTGAGCAGTCGGAGAATGTACCAACAGAATCCCAGGAAACTGGATGCACAACAAGTAAGATTTCAAAACAATTACACAAAAGAAACATTTGCAATGTACAGCAGTGCAGAGCAGAAACATCATAATTACTAGAGTGCTAAGAAATGAGGCATAACTATAGTAAGTCCATGATTGGTTCACATGACATAGACAGGTCGAATAAACATAGAAATAGGGGACATGCATAGTATCACAACATTATTCAGATGCAGAAGCCATTATTAGAACTCCAGGTTCTCGGGAGCAATATCATTTGGTATGGTACTATACAATTTCCCTTATAAATAAAATGTGTATTCTGGACTAATCTCTATATTTCCATAAGTTTTGGTTCTACAACCTGTGAAGATTTAAAGCACTTGGGAACACACCCACACCAGTATTAAGCACCATGTCAGATGAGCAGACTACAGCTGGAATTTAAGCTTTTATTATGGGTTTTTTATCACCAACTTGAGCTAAAGAACATTAAATTGCTCTACCATTAAATACTTGAGCTTGAATGTTACAAGTGAATAACTTTTTTTAAGCAATGAGCAATTTTTAAATCAAATTACAATGAACTGTGGATCGGGAGCTTTTATTATGTTCTAGTGAATTGTATATTTCTGTACTTGTATTTTTCCCTCTAAATAGGATTGCTAACCATTGCCTAGTTTATTGGTAGACTATAGGATAAATGTGCCATCCTGTGATTTAAAACTCTAATCATCATAATGAACACAAAGACCATCAGAGAAACCCGGTTGTTTAATGTCCACCCCTACTTTTATTTCTCATGTGCCCCAAAGGATGCCATTTTCATATAAAGTGGAGTGGCTTTATGGCCTGTTTCGCATGGTGTTCGCGTCCCTGAGAGTGATTTGCTCATGTATAGTGTGGGGGCATAGAGGAAGTTACAGGAGAGAAACATAAATAAATATCAAGCATTAGAAATATGATAGGACTTCATCTCTGTAGGTGGTTCCTTATGTCTATAGTGCTACCAATAGAAATGAGCAACACATAAAAGAAGTTTGAATTAAATAATTTCCTAAGCTGACCCATGACTTCAAAATCAAAAATAATTATATCATAATAGAACAATACAAATTAACATATAATAAAATAATCTGACACTGTTAGACTTGGCCCTTTCTGCCGTGTCTTTCCCATATTTTTCACCGTTGCCCTCCACCTTTTGCTGAATTTGTTTTTTTTACTTTACGACTCTGCATTTTACCACTGCTAACCAGTGCTAAAGTGCTTGTGCTCTCTCCTTAAAACATGGTAGAATTGGCTTATACCCTATTTAATTTAGTTTTAAGTCCCTAGTCAAGTGGTTCTGCATGCACCCAGGGCCAGTAGCAAATGAAATGCTTCTGGTGGGTCTGCAGCAATGGTCTTGGACCTGCCACTGCAGCCTGTGTGTCTTTCTGTGTGTGTACAGTTTTTAACTACCATTTCGACCTGGTAAAATAAACCTTTTGCCAGGACCAAACAGTCCACTTTAATATATATGTCACCCCTATGGTAGGCCCTGGACAGGGTGCTATGTATTTAAAAAGTGGGACATATACTTTTGGACACATACATGTCTTGGCAGTGATAAACCCTTATATTTGTTTTTACTACTGCTAGGCCTACCTCTCCCATGGGCTAACATTGGAGCTGCCTTATTACATTTTGTAAGTGTAATTTCCAACTGTCAGGGATTGCCAGATCATGTTTGGTGACTATACACTCACAATTTAAAATTCTAATGTATGGTGAAGTTGGATTGTAAATTGTAATTCTGAAAGTCCCACCTTTAGAAAGTTGGCATTTTCCTATCTTAGCCATTTAGTGTCTGTAGCCTGTATCTAGGCCACATGAGTGGGTGTAGCTAATAGTTGAGCTTTGTGTATTCCTCCTAGACAGCCACACCTGCTACCCTCTTGCCTGGGGAAGAATAATGGGACTTGCAACTTAATCTTGAACCTAGGACCCCAGAGTGACTCAAAGGGCTAGTCTGCTGGATTCCTGATTTGAGCCTCAAGGATCTAGAAGGCTTCCCAACCAGCTCCTGGACCCAACTGTTGTGTGTTCCTGACCCCCAAGTAGGGACTCTCCGATCCTGGACGCTTGATGTGGTTCGCAGGCTCTTTAAATCAAGCTTTTGAACTCTTTGCAACCAGGAATGGGCCCACACCGCTTGCCCTAACGTGAAGTGCAAGCCACTAACAGTCTGTCTCTTTATGCAGGAGCATTGTGAGCAAAATTATTAACAAACGAGAAGATTGGTCACACCATTTGTTTTTAAATTTAACATTACCTTTATAAGGAATGCAATTAGTTTTCTTACCTAAAATGACACTAAAGAGATAGAGTTCAATTCGAAGGGTATTCCAATTATTTGCACTTGTAGGTTTCACTTACATGTCTAGAGGATGACTGAAATAATTATGCCCACAAACTGACGAATTTGTGAAGGTGCACAAATGTTTCAGACTGCACCGTCCATGTCACATACATGCCCTGGCTACTCCCATGTAGTATTACACCATAATAAAGTGATTTTATGTGTAAGTAATTAGATGGGCAAGTGTAAATTCACGTTTTGTGATTACAAACATAATGCTATTTCCATTTCTATGATTATACTTGCAAGTGGAAATGGGTTCCTATAATACATGTAGTAGGAGCTAATGTTTAAAGAGGCCAATCTGGCCCATGTAAAAGCTGGAAAACACGGTATACACTTTGAGTAACTTATTAATGTCTTTTTTGACTCACAGCTGAGGACACGAAAAAGAAAAAGCAAATAGAAACAGTTTTACAACTTAAATTGAAAATTATGATTATAAATTAACATATTTCACACTAAAAGTGTAATAATTAGAGGAACCCCGCATTGGACCACTTCAACCCAATGATAAGGAATTGTGGGGCATATTTATATTCCGTTTGCGCCGAATTTGCGTCGTTCTTTTCTACGCAAATTCGACGCAAAACTAACTCCATATTTATACTTTGGCGTTAGACGCGTCTAGCGCCAAAGTTCATGGAGTTAGCGTCATTTTTTAGCGTGAACACCTTCCTTGCGTTAAAGAGATGCAAGGTAGGCGTTCCCGTCTTAAAAAATGACTCCCAGGCATGTGCGTGGTATTTATACTCCCGGGCAAAAATGACGCCCGGGAGTGGGCGGGGCAAAAAACCCCGCATTTGTGCCTCTTTTTAACTCCTGGGTCAGGGCAGGCGTTAAGGGACCTGTGGGCTCAGAATGAGCCCAGAGGTGCCCTCCCCTGCCCCCAGGGACACCCCCTGCCACCCTTGCCCACCCCAGGAGGACACCCAAGGATGGAGGGACCCATCCCAGGGAAGAAAAGGTAAGTTGTGGTAAGTATTTTTTTAAATTTTTTTTTGTGGCATAGGGGGGCCTGATTTGTGCCCCCCTACATGCCACTATGCCCAATGACCATGCCCAGGGGACATAAGTCCCCTGGGCATGGCCATTGGGCAAGGGGGCATGACTCGTGTCTTTGCTAAGACAGGAGTCATGTTAATGGCGTCTGGGCGCCCAAAAAAAATGGCGCAAATCGGGTTAAGACGATTTTTTTGCCTCAGCCTGACTTGCCCCATTTTTGGACGCCCAAACGCCATTTTTCCCTACGCCGGCGCTGCCTGGTGTACGTCGTTTTTTTTCACGCACACCAGGCAGCGCCGGTCGGCTAACGCCGGCTAACGCCATTCAATAAATACGGCGCCCGCATGCCGCTTCAGAATGGCGTTAGCCGGCGCTAATTTTTTTGGCGCAAAACTGCGTTACCGCAGTTTTGCGTCAAAAAGTATAAATATGGCCCTGTGCTTTTAAGATTGAAGTAATGCTAGAAATGCCATGAGGTATTTAAAGATTGTTTTTGTCCCTGTTTGCCACTGTAATCTAGTAATAACATTAATGTGAGGAGGGGGCTTTCACAAAAGGAGCACAATGAAGTAAAAATGTACAAAGATATATTGAAGCTGCGAGAAAAGACTTTCCAATGGAAGAGAAGAGCTCATGGAGGCCAAACATGCGTTTTAAAACGTGTTTTTTTTCTGGGACATGACTAGGGTTCCCATTCATAGGCCAATATTGTTTTCATTTGCTTTAATGTTGTAGGTCTCGTATCGATTTTTTTCACCTGTAAATAGTTTTCGGTTTGTTATCGGATTTCCATATGTGCGGCCCACTTATGACGTGCAATCTTTTTCAAGCCTGTTAAATATTACAGATCAATATAATTTCTCATATCATGGGATTACGGACACCATTAAAGAAGGCCGTAAACTGCTTTCTAAAGTCTGTAGTAGTGGGTCTGGCTTGGCAGCCCAGCTGGCTGCTTCACTTGTCAACACACAGCGGTGGCAAAACCAATAGGGCTGGGTTTAACATTCTAAACAGCAATTGCACATTCAAACAGCATTTGTGTATGCCAGCCTGTGCTTTCCTTGCGTTAGCACCTTAAAGCCGGTGCTTGCTTTTGTTAGCGTGCAACTCGAACTGCTGCTTTCCGTTTTGTAAGTGACATCAGTGTCCTGGAACCATTTACAACAAATCAAGACTTGTACAGCCTGCTGGCTTTGACCCACATTTTTCACATCGAGACTTGACCCACTTCTCAAACCTCAGCTGCACAAATGACTAAATGTAAACAATGATTTAAAACAAACACACGATGTTTGCATCTCTCCAGAAAAGATCATTGGTAATAAAAAGTGATGATGTTTCACTTCTTTCTGCAGCTACAGAATCCTCTTTCACTATGCCCTGACACCTTGCTGGCTGTTATTTTCATTCGCTTGCTCATACGCACCTGTCTTTAATTATAGACAATTTGAAATAATCTACCCTACAGTAAAGTAGATGCAAAGGAAACTATTTTTGCAAACCAATTTCCCGCAGTGTGCAAGCTGAGTCTAGTAAACCTCTCACCCTGTGGGCTTTTAGAGTTGTTGCCTGATAAGCCAGCAGCCTATTTGCAGTAGAGTAAGGAAAAGTCGCCAAATCCTTGCGAGGTGTTTTTTGAAGTTTGTAAGTGGAGTTTTATATCTTGGGATTACTCCCCTCTGGAATAGCCAAATGTAGGACAGGCACATACACAATGTACGCAGATAAAAACATGGACTTTCAAATGCTGCGCAAAATCCCGAATAAATAGGTCGGCCTGTTGAGCGTGTGATTGCTGCGCTACCTTAAATTACCTCACAGGAATAATAAATTGTTTCAAAAAGATAAGAAAAAACATCAAGGTAAATTCACAGTCCCTCAGAGAAATTGCTTGTGGCCTTTGTCCCAACAAACATTACTTGCCATTTCACTTCCGTGGAGTTGAGATGTTACTTCAGCCAAAAAGCGTGACTTAGGTGTTAGATAAACAAAAACATTTGTACATGGGCAAAAGGATTCCAGTTGTCATTTCGGCCAAACACAATAATTTGCATAACCCTTTGGACGAGTACAGTGAATTGTACATTTGCTATTATCTGTACCATGCGTCTGCCTCTCTGCAAAGCAGATGAAAAAGTCGCCTTGTATTTGATAGACGCTTTGCATGGGAAAAAAATCCTTATACTTTGTACTCTATGCCCGCCACAATGTGTGCACTACGGAAAATGAAGTGCGAGCGGCGAGTAGAAACGCATTGGCATAGAAACGCAGCGGGCAGCCGCAGTCCTACTATCACTGGGGTATTTACGTTATCTGTGCCAGACATTTCTGCGGCTCTCTCTGTTGAAAGGAATATACAATGCTTTGTTTCCCAAACAACGTCAGATATCCGTTTCATAGCCTCGACTGAACAGTAAGCCAGCTGGATACGCAGGTACCCTTCGGGGGGGGGGGGGGGGGGGGGGGGGGGGGGGGGGGGGGGGGGGGGGGGGGGGGGGTAGCAGCTCACGCTCAGTCAGGTGGGAAACCAGCGCCATTATTTAAACTTCAGACCAGTTGACAGGCTTCACTTCACGCTTAGCAAAAGAGCCATATATCGTACTTTTTCTCATGGCGGTTTCCTTTGAATTAAATATTTTACAGGCGGCCAATGACTCGTGCATTATCTTTTCTGTGGTAGAGCGGGGGAATGAATATCAATTTCACAACGGGATGAAAATGAATACACCTTCATAACCAAACGCTAGCTGTGTTTATGTTTTATGTGGGTTTGCCTGTGCATCCGTGTAAATTTCACAGGTTGTGGACGCATTCACAAACCACCCATCCATCCCCGTGTCTCATTCTACCTCTGAGTTTGTGCTTATATCCAGTGCAAGCGCAAACGTCGGCACCAACACCTGAAAAAATAAAATCTTGTCATGAATACGTAAGCACGGCTCTCATGCGTTCAAAGGAAGTCTTCCCGGAATTGTCCACCAAAGATTACTTGAGGAGTTTACTTGGCCACTCGGAATATTCCTTTCAGAAATACATTTATACCCCTCAGAGGGTGACGTGGCTCCATATTTTAACTGCTAATTATTGCTGCTAAAAGGGTTCCTGATAAGCTTTAAGGTTCACCACTAGAAACTATTTGAGTAACCACGTTCTAGCATTTGCTGAATACTGCATGTGCGACTAGTCGAAGGACATTCTGCGTTCTACTAATGGCACTATGAATGCATTTAGAAACGTCAATTGACATTTTATTTACATTGGACCATTTTCACCTTCTCACTCTTTTCCCTAAAGCTCAACTCTTGCTCACAGCTGTCCTCTTCCTTTACGGAATGCTGCTGTGTGGTCGTATAAAAAGTCGACTTACTTGGAGACTTTGGAACACTGCCTCTCCTTCAATAAATATAGGACTCATTCTATCTCCTTGCCAAATATCTATATTTCCATAGCATCTTTACTATTTTCTCTATTTGGTAGGGTGTTCTTCTTTTCTCTTGTAAACAATTAACAAGAAAAGAAAGTTATGGAAGGAATGCTTGCATACATCTCAGATAATGCTGCATTCAAGTCCATCATTTTTCACTCACTGTACTAGTTGTAACTGGTACCAGCCGTAAGCAAATCAATCTTGGTCCTGCCTGAAATGACAGGCAAGGTCTCTTCCTGTTGGGAACACAGAAGCCAGAGAGCACAACCCACCTGCTTAAACCTTATGAGAGAGGTATAGTTTGTGTCCTGTAACCATGTCAGGCATAACAGTCACTTTTAGGACGGCTCCTGCAACAGAAAATAAAGAAGATCGGAGGAATGCTTGAAATAATCTTAGACACAGGTGACTGAGGCCACATTCCATCCCATCGTTTTCTCCCAAGAAACTACATTAGACAAAGACCAATCATATGCAAATCAGTCTCTTTGATGATGCCCAAATAGGTGTAAACTCACCTGGGTTACTGGTTACCCATTCACAAAGGACAGGAGAACGGCATAAAGACACACGCAAACTAATGAAATATACACCTGGAGAGGTAAACTGCCAAATAGGTGTCCAGCCAAAATATCTTTGAAGAAGATACAGCCAACCATGCCATATGCTGAACAAGGCCCCTATGAGATGGTCCCACTCGGAGATGCCAACAAACGCTCAGATAAATTAGATATCTGGAGCAGCTTCTCAATCATGTCCCCTAATATTAGGCATGGAACCTGTTACTACACAGGAACACCCAATGATAACAATCTCCAATCAAAACAAATTGTGATTGAAGAGACCTCCAATGAGACACTTGCACATGCTGACGATAAGATTTGAACCCTCAACCATCAGTCTGAAAGTCATCTAAAACCAATAGGTCATGAGTGACACTCTCAAGAGATGCATAAAATGAGTAGCACTAAGACCGGACTGCTCATCAGCAGAGTCCAAAACATGAAGAAAAGCAGACCACTTATATAAACTTGATGAAATAACCAGAAGAGACAGTCCTAAAGCAGGAGCTCAAAAGCAGAGCTAACTGTAAAGCAATACTTGTTCAACATACAGTCACAGAAAGAGCACTCTGGCCACTAATGCATGTCCCAGATAAATCCCAAAGAGCACAAACCCCAAACATGAAGAACACTCCGGAAAGGTCCATGAAAACAGACAAAAACGTACCTAAATACAGTAGAATAATATGTGAAAGACGTGAGCCTGAATATAAAAGCCCAGCCTAATGGGAGAAGAGAGAAAAACACTCTGGAGAAACACTGCACATGGGTGGGAGAGCAGAGCAAGTCTGGAAAACGAAAGAGAGAGAAACTGATAGACTCAGAGACTGCAGAACATGCAGCATCAGCAAACAACCGAACATTGACAAAACACAATGGAGACAAGAGACCATAAACATGATTTTAGCATCTAGAGGATAAGAAACACTGGGGTCCAGTCAAGGAGATCCAAGATTCTATGAACTTCCCAGGCACCTAGCCCAATTGCAAAGGGACCAGCAGGACCGTAGCAGCCAAAGAGAAAGTGAAAAGCCTATTACAAGCTTTTCATGAACATGAAAAGGACAGTGAATAACCCAAAAGACGACCAGGGTTCAATACGTAAGAGGACACATGTAATCAATTTACCCCAACTGAAACTACCAGAAGGAGACTAAACAACAGAGGCATTTATATAACACCCCAAAGCCACCGTGTATTTTGGAAGAGCCCCAGAGTATGAAACCAGGGAACTAGTGAGCTGGTGTATCTAGGAAATAGTGGACCTAAAACTGGTCACAGTTAAAGAACACAGGTAAGTTATGCCACCTAATCGCAGAAGCAAACTAAAAGAGTGATCGAGGCACAGGTGAGTAGAAAGGCACGGAGAAGAGAAATTAAGTGCCTTCTGTAGGAAAGTCCTTTTTTTTTGCCTGATCACCCCCACTCTTTCTGGATAGGTACTGGTGGTTACTGACTCTTGGCTGTGCCCTGGGTACTGCTTACCAGTCCCAGGGCCAGTGCTCTGTGTAAAATGGATATGCAAATTAGGCTAATTATAATTGGCTAAGTTAACCTACCTATAAGTCCCTAGTATATGGTAGGGCATGTAGGTTTAGGGACCACAGCATAGGTGGTGCACACCTAGGTGCATTGCTGAGGTGCCCAGTGTCATTTTAAAAGCAAGCCTGCCTTGCTGGCTGCTTTTAAAATAAAGTTATATGCAAATTCGACTTTGGAATTAAAGGTACTTCCAAAGTCTTAAACTACCTTATTTTTACATATAAGTCACCCCTAAGGTGTGCCCTATGTGCCCCTAGGGCAGGGTGCCATGTAACTATAAGCAGGGACTTTATAAAAATAGATTTATAAGCCCTGGTGAGGTAAAAACAGCCAACTTCGTTTTTCCCTCATTGAAGTAAATGGCCTTCATAGGCTAGAATGGGCAGACTTTATTTTAAATTTTAAAGTCTCCTTAAATGTTACATACCAAGAATTTGGTATCAAATTGATTGTTATAATAAATCCCACAACTTCCAGTTGTTGGATTTAATATAACCAGTTCAGGTAAAAAGTTTAGACTTTACCTAAAAAATTGCCAATTTCAGCTCTGCATTGTTTTTGCTGCTGTGCTCTGATTGGCCAGCCTGCAGCAGCTTCTGCCAGGCTACTTTAATGAGGTGTGAAGTGGCCTGGCTTCACACAAAGGAATGTGCTTGGGGGAGAGAATCTCCCCTCAGCAGATGGTGAGGCAGGAAGGGGGAGGGCTGCCAAACTGGTCTTCAAAGGCAGAGAAGGACATCTGGAGCACCCAGCAACACCCCCACATCCTGCAACCCCAGACAGCTAGGTGCCCCCTTGATTAGATTAGGAGAGGGCAGGCGAGGGGTGTGTTTATGATTTTTAGCCACACCAGTGGGTGGGCTCAGCCAGATCTCTCCTCCAAAAATCAGATTCATCCATTTTGGATTTTTAGAGACTGTTGCCTTCTGGGATGGATTTTTGCCACACTTCCCAGGAAGTGGTCATCACAGGGGGACGACCCTGTCCCTGATTGGAGAACCAGGGCCCCCCTGCTTTTCACCCAGGAGCAAGGATAAAACTGGCAGACCTGCACCCACGCCTCAGATCCCCACCAAATTTCAAGAAGAAGGAACTACAAGGAGAAGAAGGACTGCCCTGCTGGACCCCTGGCCTGCACCTGGACCCTGCACTCAGAAAGACTGCACCAGCTGCACACTTGGGCTTCACCACAAGAAGGACTTTGCCTGGCTTCCACTGGTTCAAGGAGGGACTCCCTGTTTGCTACAGGTGAAAAATTGCTAACCAGAGTCCCCTGCACCAACTCCTGAAGAAAGCGACCAGCTGACCACTGTCCAGTGGTCAAAAAGGAGTTTGCGCCAGGTGCATTCTGGGAGTTGAAGTCCGCACCCCCCAAGGACCATCACAGAACTTCTGGACCCTTGGGGTGAGCTGTGGACCCCAAAAGAACCTTAAAAGAACATCTGGGTGAAGCCCCAGAAGTTTGGAAAAGATTGGAGAATTTTTGAAAAAAAGCTCCATAAAGTGACCGACCCGACGCGGAAATTCTAGCCGGCTTGCCTCAACCGCGACCCGGCCTGACTTCGTGGTTCGTCCCGGTAAAGAAAAACATCCAAAAAAGAGACTAAGTCCGAACGTAAAAAGTTGACCGGGACCATCCAGCCATCGTATCCGAGAAGGGCTCCACGGACGTCGGATCAAGATCCAGGTTTACCCCGGTCGAAGGATTTTCATCTCGAAAAAACGACTAAGTCCGAAGGTAAAAATCACCACCGAGGAAACCGATTTCGCGTATCCGGACAAGGGCTCCAGGAGGTCGGATCCAACTGGCAGGTTCGTCCCGGGGAAGAAAAACATCAAAAAAGAGACTAAGGTGGTCATTCTGACCCTGGCGGTCTTTGACCGCCAGGGCGGAGGACCGCGGGAGCACCGCCGACAGGCCGGCGGTGCTCCAATGGGGATTCCGACCGCGGCGGAGAAGCCGCGGTCGGACCGGCACCACTGGCGGGCTCCCGCCAGTGTACCGCCGCCCCATTGAATCCTCCACGGCGGCGCAGCTTGCTGCACCGCCGCGGGGATTCCGACTCCCCCTACCGCCATCCAGATCCCGGCGGTCCGACCGCCGGGATCCGGATGGCGGTAGGGGGGGTTGCGGGGCCCCTGGGGGCCCCTGCAGTGCCCATGCCACTGGCATGGGCATTGCAGGGGCCCCCGTAAGAGGGCCCCTACATGTATTTCACTGTCTGCTGCGCAGACAGTGAAATACGCGACGGGTGCAACTGCACCCGTCGCACAGCTTCCACTCCGCCGGCTCGATTCCGAGCCGGCTTCATCGTGGAAGCCTCTTTCCCGCTGGGCTGGCGGGCGGTCTGAAGGCGACCGCCCGCCAGCCCAGCGGGAAAGTCAGAATTACCGCCGCGGTCTTTCGACCGCGGAACGGTAATCTGACGGCGGGACTTTGGTGGGCGGCCTCCGCCGCCCGCCAAGGTCAGAATGAGGGCCTAAGTCAGAAGGTAACTTTTTAACCGAGGCCTCCCGCGACTTGTAGCCGAGCAGGGCTCCATCGCGGTCGGCCTGAAAGTTTGACTTGCCCCGGTCCTGGTGCAACCAGATGACCCGATTGGCGCTTTTTGTTTCTAAGCGCTAGAAAATAATAATACTTTAAAAATTCATATCTCCAGTTCCCCTGAACCGATTTTAATCGTTTTTGTGTCATTTTAAAGATAAAAATATAAACTATTTTTATAAATTGGTTTTGGATTTTTAAACTGTTTCCTGTGTTTTATTTAATTACTGTTTTGTGATATTTGAATGCTTTACACTTTGTCTCCTAAGTTAAGCCTTGACGCTCGATGCCAAGCTACCAAGGGTAGAGCTGGGATTAATTTACTGAGACCTAACTGTACTTATGTGGAGGTTTGTGGCTTGTTGCTAGGTGTAGGTACCTACCTGCCCTACCAATAACCCATTTTCCAACACCTTCCTTCCAGGTTGAGACAAAAACACCTATTATGTCAATCACAAGATGTAAATCGGTCAGTAACAAATGACAAAGAAGGGCAATCCCTATTTGTCATTGCCCTGAATCCTTAGGTTGTAGCCATAAAAAAAAAATCGGAGACGGACAACCCTGCCAGTTTCCTTCACCAAATATGAGAACAGCTGTTGTTTTATAGATTATGCAAACGAAATACAAAATATAATTTTTTACATATTCCACTTGCAGTGGCAAAAAACAAATTTAAGAGTTTTTCACCACCAGAATATGTAAAACTGAAAAGTACGTGTCCTGCATTTTAAATACATTGTCCCCCCCCCTCCAGGCTTCCCATGGCCTACCATATATGTATTAAAAAGGAAAGTTTGGCCCTAGCAAAGGTTTTATTTTGCCAGTTCAGAATGGCAGTTCAGAACTTAGATAATAAACCACACTGAGGATGCCAGGTCTAACACGTGTCCCTCCCAAGTGAAAGTGGGGAGAACTACCCAAACACTTGCGAGTTCTCTTTACTAAGGTGAAAAAACCTGGAGATGCCATCAGCATTGATGCGGTCTACTCCAAGACGATATTCCACTGTAAAGTCCATTCCCTGTGGGGAGATGGACCACTTCAACAGTTTGGAATTCTCACCTCTCATCTGCATTAACTATCTGAGAGATCTGTGGTCTGATTTCAGAAGGGAGCAACAAAACGGTATGGCCTTAGATTCTTCTTTACCCAGACCACATTAAAGCTTCCCTCCCTGTTGTACTACACCTCTGTTCCCTGTGAAGTAACCTCCAACTGATGAAGGCTATAGACTGATCCAGGCCCTCATCATTTAGCTGTGAATGCATGGCCCCCATGCCATGCTCTGGGGTAGCTGTCTGCACAATTAATTCTTGGAAGAAGTCAGGGGCTTTGAGCATGGGTGCTGTGCAAATGGACTCCTTCACGGTATCAAAAGCTTTCTGGCAAGCCTCCTCCCACAGAAACTGATGTAGCTGCTTCTTGAAAGTCAGCTCTGTCAAGGGTTCAACAATGGTGCCATACTCCTTGACAAATCTCCTGTAGTAGCCAGTGAGGCCTAAAGAGTCCCTCACCTCTTTCAGGGCCTTGGGTGATTCCCAGGTCATTATGGTTTCAATGTTGGTCTGGACTGGCTGCCGTTGCCTTCTCCGAATTGGTGACCAAGTAGATCACTAACACCCAGGCCTATCTGGTACTTACTTGCCTTGATGGTCAGGCCTGGCCTCTGCAGACCTTAAAGCATTTTCCTAAGGGGGCACTGGTGGTCCTCCCAGCTACAACTAAAAACCACAATGTCATCAGATAGGCAGCACTGAAGTTCTCCAGCCCAGTACGGTGGTAGGGGCATTCTTCAACCCAAATAACATTACCCAGAGCTCTAAGTGTCCTTCTAGAATAGAGAACACAGACCTTTTGTTGGTCCCCTCAGTCAAGGCAATCTGCCAACTCTCAGATGTTAAATCAAACGTGCTAAGGAACTAGGCAGCTCCTAGTAGACCTATACGCTCATCAGCTTTGGGGGGTGGGGTGTGCTTTAGTCTTGGTGACTGCATTGAGCCAACAGTATCCCACACAGAACCTAAGTCCCTGAGTGACTCATGATAGGGAAGCTTTGGGGACCAACACCACTGGGCTGGACCAAGGGCTGTATGAGGGCTGAATAACCCCTACCACCTAAGTCCCTCCTTAATGCTGGCTCTCACCTTATCAGACAATGTGCACATTTTACTCTTCACAGGCATGCTGTCCCCAGTATAAATATCAGGGGTACATCATGTAGTGAGCCCTGGGGTAAGGGAGATTAAAGCGGCAAACTGGTCCAACAATTGGCAGCAGTCTCCCTGTTGTTCTAGGGTTAGTGTATGTAGGAGGTTGAAATATAAGTGATACACTGTTCCAACCAAAAAGAACGGAAACTGGTGGCAGGGGTCCTAAATTCTAGGAGCAAGAAGCCTCACACATCCATAGGATGTCATGCTTCATCATCGGCACTGCTCCTCGTCAGACCGGCACTGCAATGTCTGACGGGCACCACCCCTGGTGGGGGGGCTCTTTGCCGGAGATATTTTTTTAACAGGTGGTGCTGTGACCCCAAAGGTGAAAAAGTGACAGAGGAGATCAAAAGAAAGCGTGGTTAAAATTGACTCTCAAAACCACCACTGAGACAATAGTTTTATTAGACCAGATGGACGGTCAGGGCCAAGGTTAAAAAAGTATAGTCATAAGAGTGAATTTAGAAATTAAGATCAATCACTATATAGGAAAAAATATATCAAGGGGAGGAGTCTGGGAATTTTCCAAAGCCTACCCTCTCATATATTTTTTCCTATAGAGTGATTGATCTTAATTTCTACGGATGTGTGAGGCTTCTTGCTCCTAGAATTTAGGACCCCTGCCACTAGTTTCCGTTCTTTTTGGTTGGAACAGTGTATCACTTATATTTTGACGTTTCCATTAGGAGGATATACACTGGACCATAATTCCTCCTGATCCCTCTTTTTTTAGTATATGTGGGAGGTTGGCCTGGTTTGAAATGGGTACAAAAGGTGCATACACCTTATATCAGGTCCAGTTATCCCTTTTTAGTGAAATGTAGTCAGTGTCTAGAAGCCAGGCTGTCTAGGGGTAGCTATAGCTGAGCAGCCAAGGCTTATCTAGCAGACATGCAAAGCTCATGCAATACCACTGTACTCACACAGTATTCACACACATGAAAAGAAACTCAGTGTTACAAAAATAAAGGTACTTTATTTTTAGTGACACACTGCCAAAAATACCTTTGAGACTATAGCCCTTAGGAGGTAAGTAATATACACAGTATATGCACTAGAATGCAGTATTAGCTGTAAAACAGTTAGTAAACAGTGCAAATAGTGAAAATCACAATAGGTTGCAATGGTCCTAGAGGGAACACAAACCATATACTAAAATAGTGGAATGCGAAAGTCAGTTTCCCACCTAGGCAAGTGTAGTGTGTAGAGGGGTACTGGGAGTGTAAGTAAACAGCAAAGGTAAGTAATAGAACCTACCCCAGAACTCAATAAAACAGGAGTAAATCACTGTAAGTTTCCTAGAACACATAAGAAGTCACAATAGAAGATAATGCAAGAACCAGAAGAGACTACAAGACACCAATGATGGATTCCTGGACCTGAAGACCTGTGGATGAAGGGGACCAAGTCCAAGAAGCACTGAACAGTCCACGGAGAACAGGAGTCCCTGCTAGCCTGGATGAAGGTGCAAAAGAAGAACCACCGGTGAAGAACAGTCAGTACTGCACCCAAGAAGACAGGTGTGATTCCCGGTTGGTGCAGGTGCAGGTGCTGTCCCACACCAGATGGAAGATTGCAGTCTGGTTTGCTTTGCTGGATTCTGCCAATAAGCCCTGGCACACACAAAACTTGCGGTTAGCGGAAAATGGCACTGCCCGGGACCAGGAAGGAGCTGGTGGCCTCTACCCAGGAGGGGGAGATGGAGGGGGCTCTCAACAACTCAGAGAGCTCCCAGAAGACCAGGCAGCATGCACAGGAGTCCCACAGCATGGGGACACAGAAGGTGCAAATGGAGGTCCACGCAGCACGACACAAAGGAATTCCACGCTGCCGGAGAACCACTCAGGAAGCTGTGCATTGCAGAAAGAAGTGCTGGGGGATGAAGCTGTGCTGTGCATGAAGAACTTCATGGAAGATCGCACAGAAGCCTTGGCAACTGCAAATCAAGCAGCGCATGGGGGTATTGTCTTGTGTGGGAAGGCAGGCTCTTACATCCACCAAAGTTGGACAGCTGAGCCTTAGGACCATCGGGACAACTTCAGTCCACCACCCATGTTGCTGGATCCATGCACTTCATCAGGAGAGGGGACCCATGCCACCTGTCGTCGCTGCAGAGGGTGCCTGCTGAATCAGGGAAGTGACTCCTTCACTTCAAGGGATATTCCTTTATTCTTCCGGTGCAGGCTGAAGACAGGCAGTCATCGGAGGATTCACGACCTGGAAATAGTTGCAGTTGCTGGCAGGAGCTGAAGCTACAATGTTGCAGAAGTCATCCTTGCTTCTTTGTTACAGTTTGTAGAGTTCCTGGAGGGTCCAGCTGCTGTGTTGTTGGTAGAAGGTGAAGTAAAGGATGCAGAGGATTCCTGCTGGAGTTTTTCAATCCGAATCTGAGGATACACCCAGAGGAGAGACCCTAAAGAGCCCTGAAAGGGGGATTTGTCAACTTCACAGGTAAACACCTATCAGGGGAGGGCTCTGATGTCACCTGCTGGCACTGGCCACTCACATGCTCCCAGAGTGCCCCACCGCCTTGGAATGCAAGATGGCAAAACCCAAGGACACTCTGGAGGAGCTCTGGGCACCACCCCTGGGTGGTGATGGGCAGGGGAGTGGTCACTCCCCTTTCCTTTGTCCAGTTTCACTCCAGAGCAGGGACTGGGGGTCCCTGAACTGGTGTAGACTGGATTACGCAAGGAGGGCACCATCTGTGTCCTTCAAAGCATTTCCAAAGTCTCTGGGAGGCTACCCCTCTCATGCCTGTAACACCTATTTCCCAAATGAGAGGGTGTAACACCCCTATCCCAAAGGAAATGCTTTGTTCTACCTTCCTCGGCTTGAGTTGCTCAAGAAACAGGAGGGCAGAAACCTGTTTGTGAGGTGGCAGCAGCTGGGGCTGGCTGGAAAACCTCAGAAGGCTAGTATGCCAGTACTGGGGGCCCACTGCGGAGCCCCCAGAGTGCATTGAATTGTAAAAACAATACTAGAATAAGTACTGGGGTGTAATTCCCAGATGTTAGACACCTTACATGGCCATATTCGGAGTTACCATTTTGAAGCTGGACATAGGTATTGACCTATGTCCTGTGCACATGTAAAATGGTGTCCCCACACCCAGGGAGACTGGGAAAATGGTTCTGGGTGATGTGTGGGCACCTCTGCTAGTGCAGGGGTGCCCTCACACACAGGTACTTTTCACCTAGACTTCAGAGTTGGAAGGCCTGACACATACGTGACTAATAAGTAACCTGCTGCAGTGTAAATGGCAGTCCTGCAGAAGCCTTTCCATGGGCTCCCTATGGGTGGCAAAAGTAATGCAGCAGCCCATAGGGATCCCCTGGAACCCCAATGCCCTGGGTATAAGTACCATATACTGGGGACTTATAAGGGGTGACCAGTATGCCAATTTTGGATGAAATACTGGATTACCAGTATGTAGTGACAAATTTGAGAGGAGAGAGAGCATAAGCACTGGTGTCCTGGTTAGTGTCAAACACACTGACATCAGGCAGAAATTGGGGGTAACATCCCAAAAAGAGGGTACTTTCCTACAGTAGAGGGGAGAGAATGATACCTTACACTGACCCATCCTGCGTCTTGGTAGAAAGGAGGTAGGAAAGAGGTTCACTCTTCTCTTCTACCCCATCGTCTGTGACCAGGAGTATGGCCAACTTAGACCTAGCCAAGTGAGGTTTGAGGTGATTGACATGCAGGACTCTTAAGGGGTTCTCAGGAGTCTTGAGGGCCACCAGGTAGGTGACAACACACTTTCGCTCGTTCACCTCATAAGGACCAGACCAGCTGTCTTGCAGGGCTCTGGGCTCCACTGACTCCATCAGCCAAACTTTTTGACCATGCTGAACAAAGAGGCATTTTGGTCATTCCTTTGTTTCATGTCCTTCTGGCTGGCTTTCAGATTATCTTGTGCTAGCTTCTAGAAGTGTCTTGTGTGACTATGGAGTGCCAGCATGTAGCTGACCACATCGTGGAGGGCCTTTCAGGACAATTGCTGTCAGCCCTCCTTCACCACACTGAGAGGTCCTCTCACAGGTTGCCCATACAGAAGTTCAAAGCTTCTGAAGCTAACCCCATCTGTGGTGCCTCCCTGTAGGCAAATAAAATGCATTGCAGAAGGATGTCACACTTCAGCCATATGGGCTCTGACAGTCCCCTTATTATGTCTTTTAGGATTCTTTTGGACCTTTCAACAAACCCATTTGTTTGATGGTAGTAGGTAGTGGAGAGCTTGTAGGTCACCACACACTCCATTATATGGCCTTCATGTACTCTAACATTAATCTGGTATCACGATCTGAAACCACTTTCCTTGGGGAACCCCACATGAGTAAAGACTCCCATCAGTGTCCTGGCCACGGTGGGCATCCTCTCTGACCTCAGAGGAATAGCCTCTGGGTACTGAGTGGCATGGCTCACCATGACCAGAATGAACCTGTTTTCCATGGCTATGTTAGGGTCCAGAAGCACAGTGATGTCGATGCTCACCCTTTCAAAGGGGGTGCCAATGACAGGAAAAGGTTGGAGGGGAGCTTACCACTGCCCTCCTGACTTGTCCATGGCCTGGCAGGTAGGACAAGACCAGCAGAACACATCGAAGGCCTTCCTCACTTAAGGCCATTATAAATGGGTAACAAGCCTGTGAATGGTCTTGTTTTGCCCCAAATGAGCTGCCAACAGTGCATCATGAGCCAGCTCCAGAAAAAAACCTTGTAGTATTGGAGGACCACCAACACACAGGTTGCAGCAGGCTAATAAATCTTAGGCTTCCTATACAAGAGACCATTCTCCAAATAAAATCAGGTGATCAACAGTTGTGTTGACAGCAGCATGGGCCACGGCCTGCTGCTATAGTTCCACAAGAAAACCTTGCAGTATTGGAGGACCACCAACACACAGGTTGCAGCAGGCTAATAAATCTTAGGCTTCCTATACAAGAGACCATTCTCCAAATAAAATCAGGTGATCAACAGTTGTGTTGACAGCAGCATGGGCCACGGCCTGCTGCTATAGTTCCACAAGCGTAGGGTATTCCATCTGCACCTTTCAGAACTCCTCCCTGATGGGACCCCCTTCCTTTTGCCAGTTGGACAGAACAGGTAGGTTCCCCAGTATGGCAACATCCTCCCTGTAGGATCTAGGGCATCCCCCTAAGGGCGAGCCTTCTCCCAGACAGTGGCAGTCTGAGGTGCTGGTTAACCACTCCCATTGTCCTTTTCCTTCTTGACAGGTACCTCAGCCACTTTCCAGGGTTCAGGTCTTCCCTCTTGGGCTGCCATGTAACATGTGGTCAGGCACACCCTTCAGTCAACCCTAACATCTCCAAGTAGGACTTGAGCTCCACCTCCTTCCAGATGGTGTGCTCTAGGTCATTGCCAAACAGACAATCCACAGGCATTGATGTGTGCACAGCTACCCTCAGGGAACCTGAGACTCCTCCCCAAAGGGAACCAGGGACACTGGAAAGTGATGCTGATGGTTGTCAACTGCGACAACTTGGTGGAATACATTATGGTCTACCTGCTCTAAGGTCACCAGATGATATCTAATGGTTGTCATGCTGGCTCCAGTATTTCTCAGACCCTCCATCCTCTGCCCATTGATGTTGACCCACTACCTGTATTTCCTACTGTTACTAGACACATGATCCTGGGACACTAGGGTAACCTCTACTCTGTTCCCCACACTATCTGGGACATTCTCCTCCCCAAGTGCTAACTAGCCCCAGTGACTGCCCACTGATGGAGGACCATGCCTACCTGGGACACTTGACATCCCCCTTGAAGTGCCCTTGCTGTTGACACTCATAATACTTGGGGTTTGCCCTCCCTGAAGACTTACTGCCAGTGAACTATTTTTTCTTCTTCTTAGTTGTGGGAGTATGGGAGGTGTCCTGATCCACAGAACTAGTTTGGGATCCTTTAGAGAAGTCCTTGTTTTTATTATTTTTCCCATACGTCTTCTGATGGGGACCTTGCTCACCCATGTGGTGATCTTACACAGATCTGTTCTTGTGAACCCTGGTGCTGACTCAGTGGTCTGCCTCCTTAGCAAGCTCCCTGGAGTTAGAGAGATCTGCAAAGCAAAGACTGAAATTGTGCTCATTTGCATTCAAATTGTACATCCCCTGATAATCCTTTACTTCATTGCCCTTCTCCCAACCATCCAGGGCCTTGCAAAAGGAATCCATAGGATCCACCTAGGTCTGCTGGGCCAGTTTCTGACTGTCCCTAAACCTCTGTCTGTACTTTTCATGGCTCAGACTATATGTCCTGACAAGGGCTTCCTTCGTGGGGGGACATATCATTCTGTCGTCCTTCTCTAGGACCAGCATGGACTCCCTCCCCTCGCTAGGGATATGTCTCCATAAATTAGTCACCCAAAAACCTTAAGGTTGCTTGTACATCTGTAAGGCTATCTCATAAGCCTCTTGCCAATGCCATCTCCAACAACAAAGTCAGGGACCAGATCTTTAGGAATGTGGATCCTCTTGTCTCCAGCGGCCACTGTTGAAATGCTGCCAACACCACTGCTGGACTCTGCCTGTTTGGCCTCGATCTCCAGCTCCATAAGGCTCTTCTCATGAGCCATACGTTTTAAGGTAATTTTCTCTTCCATGGCCAGTTTCTTTTCCTCCATGGCCTGCTTCATTTACTCCATTTTGAGCTTGGACGTCTCCCACCTTTACCCCCCTTTCTGCCTTCCCCTCTGCCAGCTCCTTTGGGGATAGGCTTCAAGAGAATACACTACTCCCTGCACGTAAAGGGGTCTCTAATCCTGGGTAGCATGTTACAGTGTCCTCAACAGGTCACAGTCCAAGACCATCCTGTGGGTCCTGCTCTGATCCTTCCTCACTCTCCTCATCTTCCTGGTCATCTGTTGTGACTGGCAATTGATGGGCCTCTGACCATGCTCTCAAGGCTTTGTGGAGCACCACCATATCGGTGCTCCTTTTGGCAGGTACCCCCATCTTCCGGCCAAACTCCTTGAGCTGGGACACAGTGTAGCTCCCCAAAAGCTCTAATGCCATTTTTGCATGTGAGGTCACGGATACAAACATTCAGGTAGAGGAAAACACATTTAGAAAAAGCAAAAAGACCAGTCAAGGAGATTTCAAACTCAAACTCAAATTGATCTTGGATATCAGATGGTTGGGTACTGCAGAAACACAAGTCCTATCCTCCCCTTTGCCACCAGTGTGAGACATTGGGTTGTTGGTTGACTGGAGTGTGATCCCTGGTCAAGCCGCAATCACAAATCTTGTCAGGGTAAAGCATAACCAAACCACAAATTAGCATGTTCTCACCCTCCGGTAGCTTTGCACACAGCAGTCAGGCTTAACTTGAAGACAATGTTTAAAGTATTTGTGCAGCACTTGAAACAGTAACACAGTGAAAACACCACATGAAAAGGATCCCACACCAGGTTAGAAAAATAGAACTTAATTTATTAAATAAAACAAGACCAGAATAACAATCAGTAAAACTTGAGTTTAACATTTTAAAAGAATAGCGCCTGGAAGCAAAAAGTGCCATCCGGGGATATCTGGTCCCACGGGGCCAGAATAAAATAAAAAGCTTAGGCTGATCGCGCTGGAGTTCAGCTGACTACAGGGACCTAATTAGGCTCGCTGAATAAATGCCTCGAATCCTGGTTAAGGACCATTGCGTGGATCTTAGTCAAAGACGTGTCACGCAGCCGATGTGATGCACTGGTCCCAAGATAGGCGAGGCTGCGGTGCAAGGTCCTGTTGCATTAATGTCGAAGATCCCATCAAATGGGCTTATGATGTGAAGGCCGGGGTTGGGGATGCTTTGCGCAGCTGAGGTGATACATCAGTTCTGGTGAGATGTGAAGCTGAGATGTGGAGCTTTGGAGTTTGCTAGGGATGAGAGGAACTGCTTCAGGGAAACATTGTGCAGGGGCATTTCCGAAGGGGATGTGTTGAACTCAAGATGCAAGATGCAGTGGCAATGCTAGTTTTCTGTAATGGGTCCAATCCACCCAGCTGCAGTGCTGCATTTTTTCTGCTCAAGGATGCGCCGCTCAGACGAGGAGATGCATCAGTTTTACTCGGGATGTGCCGCTTAGCAGATAGGATGCATAGGTTCCACTGAAAAGTACCTTAGACCCACTTCAGGGGTCCAGGGCTAGGGTGGTGCCACTTGGCAGGGTACACTCAGAAATGGCAGAGTCCAGATGCAGAAGCAGGTGGTTGAAAGTTTTTTATGTCCTGAAACTTCAGATCAGGAGGCCAGCCAATGTGAGCTTAGTGTCACACTGTGTTCTGGGTTGGAGAGATCAGATCCAGTCCTTCTCACTCCCTGGTAATAGAGCAGCCAGCAAAAGGTCAGCACAACAAGAACGAGTCCAGCAGAGTCCAGTCTAGCAGAGTGGCAGTCCTTCAGCATCCCCCAAATCTCCCAATAAAAATGGTACCTCACTTGTGTGGGTAGGCCTTGCACCTGCGACAGATAATGCCACAAAACACAAACGTGGACACATCACACTTTCCAAAACAAAGCAGACCTGTTTTGTGCACAGTGCCTAGCTGTGGTGTAAAAAGAGTGGGGACTTTTGCTTCAAGAACATTCATAGGTACTGAAAGTACATTTAGGGGGTCAATACGACCTCAGCGGTCTTGTAAAAAGACAGCCGAGGCCGTGGGAGACAGAATACCGCTGGCCGGCGGTAAGGTGGCGGTAACACCGCCAACATGCTGGCGGTGTACCGCCAGCAATTATGACCGTAGCGCAATTGCCACGGCCATACCGCCGGCCCCTCCAATATCCCACCGGGAAACACCGCCATTGAAAGGCTGGCGGGAATATACGACGAAACAACGACTGCAAAAACAACTACTGCCTTAACAACGAGGTCGGAACACCGACCTCGTTGCTACTACTAATGATTTTACGACGAATGCCTTAACAACGATATTTCGTTTTAAAGGCATTCCTGATAAAATCATTAGCAATAGGCACCATTCACCCTACATCCCTCACCCCACCCCCCCAACCCCACCCCAAAACCTAAAACCCCCTGACCCCCCACCCACTCCCCAAAACCAAAAACGCCCCACCCCCCCAACCCACCCCAAAACCGAAAACCCCGTGACCCCCCACCCACTCCCCAAAACCAAAAACGCCCCACCCCCCTAACCCCACCCCAAAACCTAAAACCCCGTGACCCCCCACCCATTCCCCAAAACCAAAAACGCCCCACCCCCTAACCCCACCCCAAAACCTAAAACCCCCTGACCCCCCACCCACTCCCCAAAACCAAAAACGCCCCACCCCCCAACCCCACCCTAAAACCTAAAACCCCCTGACCCCCCACCCACTCCCCAAAACCAAAAACGCACCACCCCCCAACCCCACCCAAAACCTAAAACCCCCTGACCCCCCACCCACTCCCCAAAACCAAAAACGCCCCACCCCCCAACCTAAAACCTAAAACCCCCTGACCCCCCGCCCGCTCCCCAAAACCAAAAAAGCCCCACCCCCCAACCCCACCCCAAAACCTAAAACCCCCTGACCACCCACCCCCTCCCCAAAACCTAAACCCACCACTTACCTTCGCCAAGTCCCTTCTTTGTACCTTAACCACGCATGTTCGTTGTTCAGAACATACGTAATTAAGGCACAAAAAAAACGAAGTCGTGGTTAAAAAAAGCGTTGTTGCGCTTTCGTTAACCACGACCTTCGTAAAAAAAAAGTCGTAAAAAAGGATGTTTCCCGTTGGTATGTTCACCATAAAAAAGAAAGCAAGATGGAGATTTTGGTGGCTGGGAAAGGACCGTATGATGAAGCGATAGATCCATAATTGTCTGTTTTGTACCATGAGCGATAAAAATTCATAAGTCTCACAAGACGCCTTTAGTACCCAGCAAGTTTCCTCAGAGGTGCTAGCAAAAAGTAGGTTCTCTCCAACAAGTGACTTGTGAGATGCTGGTAGTGCTCCAGCTACTCAAATGCAGTCCAGCCTAATAAATCTGAAGCTTTTGCTTGGTTGAATTAATATCTATATACTAAAATTGAAAAGTGTGTATCTAAGGCAAAAATGTGTGTGTTCTCAGAACTCATGAGGTGATGAACAGGGAGGCTTATTACTAATACTAACTTGGTGGCAGGGTAATTGTAGCTATGTCTGTCATGAAATACCCACGTAGAAGCAGTCCACATTGACAAAGCATTTTTTTACTTGACTGCTGGGACTTTCACCAACTTGACAAGTGCCATGCTTCATCATTGGGTCTCATCCTAGACCCTATAAACAAGGATGGGCTTGATCATGTTACAGGAAGCACTGTTCATCTTCCTTATGGGTTTCTAACAATAAAAATACATAAGAAACACCCCAGTTTCCCTTTAATATTGGATGCCCTCAGTACTTATTAAAATCAATAAACACAGGTGCCAATGAGAATTAGTGTCTCTACAACCTCAAGAAAGCTGTAAACATGTTTTGAACTAATTAATATGGTTCTAGGATTTCCAGGAATTAATAAGGACTGAGCCTGTACCCTGTACCAAGGAATGATTGATGATTCCTGTCCTGTGTCTATCATTTCTCCTTTCTGGCGGCCAAGACCTGGAACTCCCTCCCCACCAGCCTCAGGACCACCCAGTACCACTCCGCTTTCCGGAGACTCCTAAAGACCTGGCTGTTCGAGCAGCGATAACCCCCCCTTTTCCCCTAGCGCCTTGAGACCCGCACGGGTGAGTAGCGCGCTTTATAAATGTTAATGATTTGATTTGATTTGATTCTGGTAGTATTTCTGAAACAATACACACAACACACATGCAGGCTTTCTTGCTCCCTAATATAAGCAAATAAGGGCGTATTTCTCATACTTTCATGCAGGACAATGCAGCAAGCCACCTTTCTCTGCTGGGCTGTGTGAAAGGGAAAGGGCAGGAATACATTGTATATAACATCATACAGGGCATTCCTGTCCTTTTGCTATGCTGGTGTACTTTGGGCAGCCTAGCGGCAATGCAGCCAACCTCGCACTTTGGTGCAAGGGTGCCTACATTGTGAGCAGGATTGTTTTTGTGCACGAAGAGAGACATTCCTGAATGACATTTTCCTCTTTCTATGTGTGCTGCATGATGCAGCACACATAAACAGAGGATAAAATGAGGAGAAATAAAGTAGCATTTTTACACATTCCCAGTATTACCAATAATGGTAAAATTGTGAATGCATCAAAATTCATAGGTGGATGGGTGGGAACACCGGCGCTCCACCCATGAAATGGCACATGGGTAACACTGGGATTGTCTTGAAATACCTTTCCCATAGGGAGTAGACAGACATCTGGATCAGGGTGACAGATGGGCTCTTTGTGGATTCACTCTAGACAGTCACACAAAGGGAGCTGAGGTGTGCTCTGCATATCCTGATGGCCCATCACAAGGCTGATGAGTTTTTCTGAGCTAGACTAGTAGGAGGATCTGACACTTGCACCTGAATAGGGCTGTGCCTGTCCTCACACAAAGCAGTCTCCAACTGTCTGGAGTATATCTGGAGCCAGGCCTCAGAAAGGCAGGGTCTTGCGCATTACAAAGACTTCTCTTTGAAGTTTGCCTAATCCAGTTCCTGGGCCCTTGGGACTGAATACTGGTGCAACAAGGCAGAAACTAGTGCATCAACGTCCAGAACGACTTCAGGACAAGTGCCAGTCTCTGACCCCACACTTCTGCCTGCACCGGATCTATAGTCCCCGCTGGGTGCAATGACTGCAACCTCCACTGCAGGCCCGAAGCTGCCACAGCACCTGTGAAGTCTCACCACAGAGTGGGTCCAGAACACTCTGTCACCAATATCTGTGGCATCCCAATCCGACTCTGCTGCAGCACCTGTGGCCCCGTGGTATGATTGCGACACTGCAAAGTTGGTGCCTCATGCCTAGACCTGCTGGATTACTTGGCCCTGTCTAGCAGTAAGGAACTGATGAGACACCTCCCTGGTGGCAGTAAGGAACCTACACTATACCGGCTCCAGCCATGCCTCTCCTCCCCAACGTCTTTGTTCCTCATCATTTCCCAAAGTATTCTCACTGGGATCCGTGCAACTCTGTGGCTGACTCCCACTCCCTCGCAAGTGGTGCTGAACTGTTGGAGACAACTCCGTCAAGACATCGTGATAGCTCTAGGTGGAGCTATTGTGTTTCTAAGTACTATACTACATTCAATCCGTAAAAATTCATATCCCTACTTGCAAACGTTGGATTTTTGTTATTCTGGTCCTGTTTTGCTCAAGTGAAACATGGCTATTTTTCTAAACTGGTATGGAGTATTTTTGTGGCGTTTTTACTGTGTTACTGTGTGAGTGTGCAAATACTTTACCATAGCCTATGAGATAAACATGACTGCTTGAGCCAAGATACTAAAGGGGTGAGCAGGGGTTATCTTAGCTGTGTGATCCCTTTACACTGATTAGTGTGAGAAGGCCTGCTTGGACAGGGTGCAAATCACTGCCAAGTAGAGACCCCACTTCAAACATTCAGTATCAACTGTGAGGGTAGGAATTGTAATTGTACTTTACATACAGTAATTGGTGTACACTACTTCCATATCACAGACCATTCCACCCCAACATACTGGTTTGATTTTTCTCCCTTTGAAACTTTTGAGTTTGATTCACAATCATTTCTCAGTCTGGTGAGCCATCATTTGGAGCTGAAGATTTGGTGATTGAGCAAGAGAGGTTGGAAACCTATTTAGTACATCAGCTCAAAATGTTCTGCATGGAGCTCAAATGTAGCTGTCCTGCATATGTTGGCAAGTGGCTCCTTCCAGACAACGGGTGCCCTAGTTGCTAGGGTATCACAGCCCTCGTACTCGGCCTTCCTGCCCAAGGTGGTAGATGCCATAATCTCCCTCACACCCGCCACATCTGCTTCTCCAACACCCAGCAGAAGCAGCAGGAGATAAAACAGGGCTTTTATCAAATCCATGGCTTCCCGCATGTGCTCAGTGCAATTGACTGCACCCATGTCCGGATCGTCCCACCTGCAGCAACAGAGCACCTATTCAGGAACAGAAAGCACACACATTCTATCAATGTGCAGGCCATAGTTGACCACCAGGGATTGTTCACAAACATCTTGACTAAGTATCCTGGAAGTGTCCAGTATTCGCTCATATTCTGCCACAGCAGGATCAATCAGCACTTCCAGGATGGACAATATGGCAATGGTCTTCTTGTCGGTAAGTTAATAAACCTAGAATATACACAAAGCACAACAACCCTGTAGGACACACAAAACATACACCACTACATTGATACGTGAGCAGGGTGACTCTGAGGTGTGACACTGGCAGCTATGTTGTACACCCTGACACAATGGAGAAATGACAGCTGCCATAAACATTAGCTGCCACTCTAGAGCACCAAGAAATGATGTCAAAGCCCACAGTGATAATGACATGAGCTGCACTGTAAGTACAACTTGGAAGATCAACCAATTACAATTACATTAGGCCACATAGTCAATCGGCCACCCTCCCAAACAATATGTAGCGTGGAAGGGGTGTGCAATTTGTGTTGCAGCAGGTCTAACACCATGGGACACATAGCATGATGATGCTGACTCACATGCAGGTGACATGGAAATACTGAGGCAGACCCAACATCATACATCACTCCTGGGGTGCCGTTTCCAGGTTGCAATAAGGAAGTGGACTGTGCTAGGAACACATATTGATATGCTACTAATATAAACTGCACACTGCTGCACACACTGAAAGAGACAATTGTCCATCAAAATCGCATATGTACAGAGATAACCCTTCTTGCACAGATACATCCACCTCCACAAGGTAGTAGCCAGGTTCCCTGGAGCAAGATCTGTAATGCGGGTGCATGGTTGCACATGAGCTACTGGCAGAGGGAACAACATATGGGACAATTGTGCATTGTCAATACTGAACAGCTCAGTGCTGCCAACTTATGGAGATGTGTTGTAAATTGTCACCTACCCAATTCAAAGGGCCTCAGTGTCACATTTCATCTTCAATGACATATGTTTAAATGGATGGGATGTCCAGGCCATGTAGTGCAACCATGTTAACACCACATCTGAATCGATTGTGTGTGTGGATGTATCATGTCCCAATCAGTGACAGCACACTAAAACATGTGGGACACTACACAACGAATGGCACATACATACTGACCAACAGTTCAGAAACCAAATCATAGATCCCAGGACAATGAGCCAAACACAAGTTGTCATGTCAAACAACCCAGTGCAGAGAAAGCCTTACAGAAGCCCAGGATCTCACACAATACCACAAACACATATGGGTCACAGATGACACAAGATATCAACTGCCATGCTACATGACATTCCTGTTACAAACACTAACAAAATGCTCACTCCTATTATCTTTTGCAGTGGATCAGGTTTATGGGATCCAGCCATGGATTATGACCCCATTCCCAAACCCAAGCACAACACATGCCCGGCGCAGTCCATCCCTGGAAATCAGTCCTGCCACTGCCATGTGTTACATCTCTGCCGTCCCATCTCTAGGGGGCACTGTAAACGGACTATATGTAGCCTGGGAATCATCATTAACACTCACCCAGAGTCCCTTTCTGACTCCTGTTTGCTTCCCTTTTCGATATGGCATGCTATAGAAGAACTATATTAGCTCCCATGGACTTCAGGTCCCATAATACACTGCCTGGTAGTTGGTAAGACCTGTAAACTTCTGTCCATTGCTTCCTATGGAAAAAGTCTGGTTGTTCCTTTATACTGGATTCCCTCCTCCAGGGCTTTTGAAAGACTGAAGCTGCACACACCTGTACCTCTCTTATGCAGCGCAGCCATGTGACTCTGCCCTGGGCTTGTGCTGCCTGGAACTGCTTATAAGCTGCAAATCCCTGAAGCTCCTCGTCATGCATTGGAGTGCGATTCCTTTGTGTTCCAGACCCCTTGTTGGATTGTGTTCCAGTCCTGATTCAGCCTGAACCTGCTCTCTGTTTTCCCAGTCCTGTTCCTGCTTGTTCCGGTCAGAGTCTGCTCCCTGTTTCTTAGCCTAGTTCCTGTTTCTTTCAGCCAGAGCCTGCTTTCTGTTTCCCAGCCCTGTTCCTGCTTGTTCCAGCTCTCTGTTTCCCAGTCCCATTCTTGCTTGTTCAAGTCAGAGCCTTCTCTCTGTTTACCAGTCCTGTTCCTGCCTTTGCGTCAGCCTAAGCCTGTTCCCTGTTCCTGGCTTTGACTCCTAGTTTGTTCCTTCTGTTTCCTCTTGGGTTATCGTGTCTGGTAAGTGTACTATCAGTCCTCACCTTTGTACTTGGGTTGGCACCTGTTTACCTGGAGACAAATCCAGCCCCCATCCTTTGTCTAGTGTTGCATGGGTTCTTTAGTGCCTATTGCTGTTTTCCACGAATTGCCACTGTGTCTCTAGCTGGACCCACAAGGGCTAGTCTTGTGTATGTAAGTACAATCCTTGTTTGTGCCCTAAGGGTCGAGAGACAGAATCACTTCTGCTGCCTCCTTTCTATGGGGCTTGCATGATGACTATCTGTAAGAGTAATCTGCACAGAGGCATTGACGTTCCCTGTTAATGTGGGAAGTTCTGAGCCCTACCCTCTGTACAACCTTAGTGATAATCCCGGCATGTTTGTCCATTACTGATCCGTTCCATGTTTGTTCACACTAAGGTTTCTCTGCCTTCACTTTCCTGTTTTCTCTGCCTTACCATAGCTGTCCTTTCCCCCTGTATGCCTTTAGCTGCTCTTCTGCTTTGGTACACTACCTCCTTGTGAGATACTGTGTGAACTCAAGGGGTGCCCCTAACAGAGTCCTGACTAGTCCCACCCGAAACCGTGACACAATGGAGCCCAATCCTGACACAGGGTACACATGTCCACACACTTGATCTGAACACCTCTGTGGAATGCACATCTGAAAATATGTGAACACATGCAGCCAGGGTAGCAGGTCCACCACAGCAACACAAGTAACATAGGTAATTGTAATGAGTCAAACTGACGTGTACCAAACATTTTATGGGTGGAATTAAGGCACAATGTCTCAAAAACAGTACGTACCAAACATGTACACGTCAGACATTTGTGTAGTCAACACACAAGTCACCATGAACTCGTAACCAACAATTAATGACTCAAGAGGGGTAACATATACTACATAGCTCTCATCAGCCATCCTCAATAATACCTGAATTTTGTTTGTCATCTGAAATGTAATGTCCCCTAAGTCAAATTACTACACACATCACGAGTCAACACATGTTACAAACACATACCATAACTGTTATAGATCACTGATTGCCATCAGATTTAGATAAACATTTGGCACACATTCATAAATTTGCATGACGTCCAAACTATTGATTGCTTTTCCTTCAGAAACAAACACATCGTTGTTACAGATCATTCACACCTAAATCAGAAACTTGCATGCTCTATCACATGTGGCCATGCACTATATTACACACTGCAGGCCATACCATCCTATCTTCATGTTGATACAGTGTGCATCCATGTTAAATATTAGAAAATCACACAATCACAGATGGAGTCAAACATTTTGATGCAAGTGCGTTGAAAACTCCCACAAATGCAAACTAACCATACATGGGCCCTTAGCGTGAATACCACCTGCACATCACACTCCTATGGATATCCACTGTAATTGAACTATACACGTGATGCTTGGTATTTTGCCGCACATGAAGGTGATGTGTCTAAAATATTCACACAAACATCGTATGCGTAAAAAAATACATGCATGATGGGAAATGTGCCGCAAGAGGACAAGAAGTGATGTAATAGGAAATCCTGTTTACAGGCATGGTGCAGTGGGTGTACTTTTACTTTCACTTTACAGTATATGCAATTTGTTGAATGTATGGCTGTGTCTCGGTGTTGCTGGTGTGTTGATGGCGCTTATTGCATCTTGTGGTGTCTCTCTTGTTGTGTCTTTTCTGAAATCTGTTTGTTTGTTGTACCAGTGTATGTGACTTTGTGTAGTTTAGTATATGTCATATTGTATTTGTACTGTTGGGTGTCTGCCTGAGGGTTAGATTAGTTGGGTTAGTTGGGGTTCTTAGGTTTGGGCTGTCAGTTTCCTTTCTTTTCATTTATTTTCCTCTTTTTTTCTACATTTACTGTTTGAATTTGCTGTTGAGGGACATGTCAGGAAGAGCGAGGCTGACACGCATGGGGGAGGAGTAGCTTGGTGGCTTTGAGTGGCTGGTGTGGCATTCCTATCCATGATGCTGGAGATGGCTGCGGTGGGCAAGGTGCTCTACCACCTCAAGAGGGTGTACCATACCAGCCGGAATGAGCACCTGCTAAAGCATCGCTGGGCTGACCTGGTGACCAGAGAGCAAGATCTGCTGAACCACCTGGGTGTGGTGATCGGTGGCCCTGTTGCCGAGTATCACATTGACAAATGAGTCAAAGTAGCAGATGTGTTGACGTGCTGCATGCAATGCTTGTGGCCAGGTTGAATGCAAGCAGAACAAAGTGTTAGTGTCTCAGTACTGAGATGGAGCCCACATGTCTATGCATGTTAACAATGCAGTCCTGAGGTTTGTTGAGTCATGTACGACTATCACCTAGGGCCACATGTACAAAGTTCTTTTTTACTGTCGCAAACGTCCCAGTTTTCGGAATTGGTGCATTTGCGTCAAGAAAAAATGCTTTTTAGAATGCACATACCCAATTTTGCCATTCTCCAATCACAATGTTGAATCATAAAACAGGGTTTGCTAGTGGCATTTAGGAAGGGGCGTTCCCTTCCTATTTGCGAGTCGCAGTCTGTTGTATGATTGTTTTGTGACCGCGAATGCCATCACAAAACAATTGCAGTTACCAACAGTTTCAACCTGATGCTAACCCATTCACAAAATAGCAGGGGACCCCATGGGACCCCTTCCCCTTTGTGAATGCATGCAAAAACCTAGTATTGGAGCAGTCAGTGCAGACCACTGCCTGCTTTTAAAAATTGAAAATAAAAGTTACAATAATATTTGTTTTGATATGCATTCTGTTTACCCTTAATGAAATAAGGCTGCATTTCAAAAAAGAAAAACAAGCTTTATTTAAAAGCAGTCACAGACATGGTGGTCTGCTGCGACCAGCAGGCCACCATCCCTGTGAGTGCCACCATCACCAATGGGTTTGCAAATTGAGACTTACCTCATGAATATTCATGAGGTAGGTCATTTGTTACCCCATTTGTGAATTGCAAACAGTCTCATTGACAGTGTTGTACATCAGATTATCCTACTCAAAATTGCGAGTTGCTAAGTCGCACAATTTGGGACTCACAAAACCTGATCTTCGTACATGTGGCCCTTAGTCACACACTTCAGGTGCTATGGCAACACCTGTGCCCATACATTCTGTCAATAATACTCAGATAAGACACTGTCAGCATACCACATTTCACTGGATCTGGACAGCAAAGTGGGCAATCCATGTTTAGCTCTACATTGTCATCATTACACACACATGATCTCTGACATTATGTTGGCAAAGGGGGCATACCCGGCTTAGGGGACACAGCCGATGGGACATCTGTTTAAAACATACAACTGTGCTACTTCTGTCATGGACCACTGAGCTCATGATAATTGCAGACTGAAAATTGAGCCACATGTCTATCACACAGTAACTCAGTGTCCCTTGATGCACAAGCCACAATAACTGACTCACTTGTATTGTAGTGCACCAGGGAAGTGCCATTGAAATGTTCACCCAAACACAAATCATGCCATGGAGTACCATCTGAAATGGATTAGCCACATATGTTTGTAGTGGGGTTTAGCACCACATGATTGTTAGGCCCAGTGCATATGTGCAATAGTGTGGCTATCGCTCACCGGAGTGACAGTGTTAATGTGAGTTTGCAGTGGTATGTCTGTTGTACTGTCTTCATGAAGGGTCACCAGCTCACTCATGTAAGATGTTACACACTATGATATGTTGTCCACATGTATGTACAGTGATATGACACTGAGCATATATTTCCTTTCCATATCTTACAGGTTGACCTGCCCCCTTTGCCATTGGGGAAGTGGCAAGATTTCAGGACCCAGACGTATCCAGTAAGTGTGATAATGTCAGTCCTGTCTAGTGATTGTGGCTGTTGTGTGAGTGACTCTTATGTGTTGCACTCATTGCAAGATATGATGAGCTGGCACGTGATCTAATATCTTACTAGGCTGGATGGTGGCATAGGGGGTCATTTTGACCCTGGCGGTCTTGGACCGCCAGGGCCATGAGTGACGGAAGCACCGCCAACAGGCTGGCGGTGCTTCAATCCCCATTCTGACTGCGGCGGTAAAGCCGCGGTCGGATTGCCGGGGCCGGCGGTCATCCGCCGTTTTTGCCCCGGCTGGGAGAATCCGCCAGGGCAGCGCTGCAAGCAGCGCTGCCCTGGGGATTTGACCCCCGTACCGCCAGCCTGTTTCTGGCGGTTTTCACCGCCAGGAAGAGGCTGGCAGTAATGGGTGTCCTGGGGCCCCTAACAGGGCCTGGCCTGCTTTTCACTGTCCGCATGGCAGACAGTGAAAAGCTCGACGGGTGCAACTGCACCCGTTGCACCGCCGCAACACCGCCGGCTCTATTCGGAGCCGGCTCCTGTGTTGCGGCCTCATTCCCACTGGGCCGGTGGGCGCTAACTTGGTTAGCGCGCTGCCGGCCCAGCGGGAATGTCAGAATGGGGGAAGCGAAATTTTGCCCGCGTGGCAGCCAAATGGTGGTTTCCGCCTGGCGGGCGGCAGTAGCCGCCCGCCAGAGTTGGAATCACCCACATAGTGTTCTGTGCAAGGGTAACCCATTCACAAGCAGAGAGTCATATCTCTGGAGTCCTGTGCTGCGCAATAGGCAGCAGCGTGTGAACAAGGTGATTAGTAGCCACATGTAGGCCCACATGTGACTTGGAAGTGCACCAGTGTCAGTATATTGGCACTGGGTCATACCGTCATTCTCACAACGCAGTGATGCATCAGTTTTCCACACAAATTGGTGCATCCCTGTATTGTTATGTACATGTAGGACTGTATGGGTAACTGTCCCCCAGCATGTAGCCCCATAAGTTGTACTCCATTTACGAGACACTTATGTGGTATGTAATAGGTGTGCATGCAGGTCAAGGCCAGACATGTGCTGGCATCAATGTGGGTGTTTTGGGAAATGTGTTGGCAGATCAGGTGTTGATGGGTGTCCACAACTGGACACATGAATGTAGATGTGAATGACCTATGGATACCTTATTCCTAGGTGGCAGCCCTCCTCACATGTGTTCGATTTACTAAATCCATGTATAAGTGGACATGCCTTTGTGGTTGTCCTCGACAGTTTTGATGATGTATTGCATGCCCATCACCCCTGAGGCACAGGGATAGGAGAATAACATATGTAGGTAGATGTGATGGTCACAGTGTAGATGACAGTCCTCTCAATCAAGTGTGCATGTGTCCCAAACAACACTGACCTCTTGTGGTTACCAACTGCATGCCATCCTGCCAATTACATCTACCAGTCACTGGTCTTGTGTGCTTTGAAGTTGACTCAGATGATGACGATTAGTGGGCCTGGCTCATGTGAAGTAGTTGCTGCCTTTGCATTGTGACACATTGCACTAAATCAATGCACAAGTCACTTTATTTGGTCCAACTATTATTTTGCTTTGCTTTGGCGTTAATGACATGATGGGTAGGTAGCGTTGCTATTACATTCATCAGGGACATCGTATTATCTGGACTGTGATTCAGGCTGCATGTGCAAATCACAGCAGAGTGTTAGATTATCATCTGTACATGCATCATCAATGATGACACTGATGGTTGCCTGTCTCATTTCTACAGCTGCCAACATGGATGTTTCAGAATTCAGGGCATTCCAAAAGCAGACAGTGCGACATCACCACATATTGGATGTTGAGTCTGGATACCACAAGAAGGCACAACGCTATCAAAGAGAACGAGCCACAGGGGAATGGTGGGCATTCAGCCAAGGGGGACCCGCATTGGCCACAAAGAGTGTAGCCAGCACCACACTTACACAGGGGACCACAGCCTCCACCATCACATCTGCCCCACCTGCTGCACCATCAACATCAGCACTACAGCCCACCACGCCTGATGCAATGGACATGTCAGCAATAAGGGAGCTCTAGAGGGATATGAAAAAGGTCCTCAAAAAGCTAGACAGCATACAGAAGGATTTTGAAGGGACTACAAAGAGACTGAAGGCCATCAAGAAGACACTCAGGAGGGCCAGCCTCTGAACTCTTGCCTCCCCTCACCCCTAATTCAGTCCCCTCCCTCCTCATTCCTCATCACATTTTGTAGTGGGTTTAAGGGTTTTAGTGATAGGTTAGAACATGGTAGTTGTTTAGATACGATAAGTAGGTTTGGGGGGTGGATTTTCGTACTATTACATGTTAGTTTGTGGGTGGGGGTTAATGTTGGGGCTTTTGTGTATATAAAAAATGAAAAAACAAAAACAATTATAATTTTTTTAAAAATCTCCTCACCCCTTTTTAACGCTATTGCAGGCAAAAATGGCGCATTTACGTTTTGCAACGTATTTACATGTCGTAAACTGGATTAGAGTCATTTTTCCTGCGTTACGGTCATTTTGCCTTATGACAAGGTGCAATGGTTAGCGTCAAGAAAAAAGACTCTAACCTATTCTTAGCACCACCCAGCATCATAGTATAAATATGATGCCCCAGTGGCATAAAGAAATGGCGCTAGACAGCGCTGAACTTTTTGACGCAAAACTGCGTTAGTGCTGTTTTGCGTCAAAAAGTATAAATCTGGCCCTCAGTATCTTTACTTGTGAATGTTGGATTTTTGTTATTCTTGTCTTGATACATCTTGGCCATTTCTCTACACTGGTGTGGAGTACCTTTGTGGTGTTTTCACTTTGTTACTGTGTTTGTGTGTGTGTACAAATGCTTCACACATTGCCTAGTAGATATTTCTGACTGCTTGGGCCAAGCTACTAAGGAGGTGAGCAGGAGTTATCTTAGTTGTGTGACTCCCTTACCCTGACTAGAGCAGGGATCTCTACTAGGACAAGATGCAAATCACTCCCAACTAGAGACCCCATTTCTAATAGTAATATTATAGAAGAAGAAGGTGGTGATGTTTGAGATCTCGCAAAGTAATTCTATGCCACTATCAGGATTTAAGCAAGTAATTGGAAAAAATTTAAATTTATTTGTATCAATTGCATCACATAATTTGTTGAATATTTTTTCTTGTTATTGTTCACGCTGTATAATTTGTAATATGGTTAACTCTTGTTGTATCTTCTATTGGAGAAAGGAGGACGTGGTGTGATCTATGAAATAGTAATGGTTTTCACATTATGTATCCAGGGTGGAATTGTGAGGGTGGAAGGATCTTGGGAGACATGGTTACTGCTGGCTGAAGAAGGTGATGATTGTAAATACTATTGTTTATAAACCACATGGTGGAAGCTTACAGTGGTGTCAAGAGATTTAATAACGCAGGATTGCACAAAAACTCAAACAGTAAAAATCTTATGTATGAATGATAGTTGTTAGTCTTGGAATCATTGACATGGTCTCCCCTAGCTTTTTACCTCTACTTCCCAGGTTGTTTCTGTTTTTGCTGTTTCATTTGCTCTGGACACTTTACCACTGTTGACCAGTGCTAAAGTTTAAGTGTTCCCTGTACAAATTATATATGAACATTGGCTTGTCCATTATTGGCATATTTGATTTGCTAGTAAGTCCCTAGTAAAGTGTGCTCGAAGTGCCCCATGGCCTGTAAATCAAATGCTACTAGTGGGCCTGCAGCACTGGTTGTGCCACCCACGTTAGTAGCCCTGTAAATATGCCTCAGACCTGCTACTGCAGTGTCTGTGTGCGCAGCTTTAAACTGCCAATTCAACTTGGCAAGTGTACCTACTTGCCAGGCCTAAACCTTCCCTTTTTTATAAATGTAAGGTACCCCTAAGGTATGCACTATGTAGCCGCATGGCCAGGGTGTAGTGTATGTTGAAGGTGGGACATGTATTTATGTGTTTTACATGTCCTGACAGAGAAATACTGCCAAATTCAGTTTTCACTGTTGCAAGGCATATCTCTCTCACAGGTTAACATGGGGGCTGCCTTGAAATGTGATTAAAACGTGGATTTGGGAGCAGATAGAAATTTGGAGTTTAGAGTCACTGGACTCAGAAATTAAAAATACATCTTTTAGTGAAGCTGGTTTTTAGATTGTGTGTTTGAAAATGCCACTTTTACAAAGTAAACAAACACAAATGATGGACGGAATGCGTACAACATTTACTCCCAATCAAAGATCTAGGTTTAATCCATCAATTCTTTTGCTCACCATGCCACCCCAGTTTGGACCCAGCCATATGCAAATCAGTCTTGACTCTGTACCCCATGGGAACAGACCAGCCTCAACTGCCAGGCCAGGTCCTCCCTGGATCGGAAACAAGCATCCTGGGACTGGTTTCAGGGTATCACCTATCATCAGTCTGGCTAGCTTGAATCCAGTGCCATAATGAGCCCGGGGCCCACGTCTGGGCACAACCGGTGTACTTATGGTGATAAAAGCAAACATCGGAGAAACAACAAAGGAGGGGCAAAAAAATGGGATATTCGGAGAGTAACTCCTGGTCCCGTGTGTAAGGTTCCCAATAGACAGTAAATCAAAAAAGATTACACACGGTTCCACCTAGTACTGTGGGTTTCTTTCAAGTAAATAGTTCGGTCAGTAGCTGAGAACCGAAGCTTTTCGAAGCAAGAGCCCTCACTCACCATCCGGTGACATGCTTCATCATAGGGCCAGCTCCTCGTCAGGCCAGCGCTGCAATGCCTGACGGGCCCCGCAGAGGGGCTCTTTGCCGGAGATCTTTTGAGAATCGAGAAAGCCGGTCGAAAACAATGAAGTGAAGGATTGGTATATAGAAAAATTAAAAATGTCTAGAGGTAACAACTAATAATTTTAATTCTCATGCTTATGCCTCTGGCAAGATTAAAAACCAAAACACGGGGAGTTAGTGGGATAATGTCCACAAACCCCATAGAAATATAGGTAGGTATAATAGTAGTTGTAATGTCTCTTAGAGGAAAATAGTATACAAGAGACAGAGCACACAGGGTCCCCTGTGTCACTCTATGTAGTTGGTCAACATGTTTCTCGCTTGTTACAGAAGAATTACCTTATGTGATTCGTCAGGACCTAATAACATACCTAATCCTTTAAATCTCGGAAATTTCCACAAATATGAAAGTCAAAAACCTAAGGGAATGTAGAAAGAAAGAAACCACGATTAGCATAACATAGTTCATATAGGAGACATATTCACAGTAAATTACGTTGTGCAACCCCAAATCGAAGTGCAAAATCACTCAGGTGCCAAGTGGTATATGAACGTTTCTAGAGAAAGGAAATGTGCGGAGGCCAATTAGGCAGATAAACATCCACATTGCTTACCCTCCAAAAATTCATGGTAGGGCCACATTGGGGGAGTCCAGGCTAAAAAAATCAACTCTGATCTATATATATACAAAAGAGGGAACATAAGAAAAAATTTCATTGAGAAGATTGGTACTTCACTGATCTAGTTATACAGCATATTAAATATAATAGTGATAAGGAAGTAAATAATTCACTAAGAAGCTCCTATATCTCACCGGGACGTCATCCCGAAGAAGCGGAGAGCCAGCTGTTAAAATTGTTTTGATCCATTACACAAATGTAAGTAACGTTCAACTCATAGATCCGTGCTGCTATCTACTAGTACACGATCATAGAAAAAACATCATTCAAAAAGAGGCGGAGACGGAAGAACCGCGTAGTAAAGCCCACGTTTTAACATGGGAAGACAAGAAGGGCGCGTGTAACTATCAGCGCGTATAATAATATTAAACAGTGAGTGGCGAACACGTGGTTATACCCGCGTCACTCCCTCATGTAGCAGCGCGTAACCAGAAGAAGCGTGTTGCCTCAATGCGTGGTGCCGCAATAATAGCGCACGGTATTCGTGGTAGAGGAATACAAATTATTAAAGAATTACAAAGATGGGGACACCACGGAAAGGACGCCGAGCCTCCGGACTTGTCCAAAAGATGACAGAGTCACGGGGGTGCCGATTAGTGGTATAAAGACAGCGCATGGCAACAAAGGCACTTACTTTCGTTAGGGACGGTCACTGCCGGTTAACCTACGCCGGTTCCAACACCCCGGTATCCATGGAGACACTGGTACCGAGGGGTTTAAAAGGAGTGAAGTCAAAAATAAAGAGAGGACTGATCAGGACGAGGGGGCAGAAAGGTGTCGGCCATTTTGAAGGGTACACACAGGAAAAAGGCAGAAATGTGTCGGCCATATTGAAGTGTACATATAACAAAATCATTAAATGTGAGTCCTGTCATAACAGTCAATAAGGGGGGTAGCCAGGGTTATTACAGCCAGGTGTAAGTAAACATATATCAGTCTTTTTCAAAGACTCTAAAGTTAAGGACCATTGTCTGAAAAAATCGAAAATGGTCATTATAAACAAAAAGAGGGAGTGTTATTGTTAATGGATAAAATTAGTCCATTGAATATCGTCATTCAGACCAACTGCATGGGTCTGAAGTCTAAAGACCCACCGTTGTTCTTTTTCAAAGAGCTTCTTGGTACTGTCAATGTTATCTCTCATAGTTTCTAGAACAAACCATTTGATATCATTAGGTGTGTGCTGTTTCTCGACAAAGTGGTTAGTCAGTTTCGTGGGGGATCTCTTACACCTGTTGGTGCTACGGTGTTCATTAATATGAATTTTCACCATCCTGGTCGTCATGCCAATGTATTTCAAGTTGCATGGACAGGTAATTATGTAAATACAATTCTTAGTCCGACAGTTGGTATGGGATCTTAGTTGCCAAGTCTTTTGTTCGCCTATATCCACTTCTCGGATATTATCAGTAAGGGGGCAAACATTGCAGGAGCCACAAGGATGATGTCCCTTTACTTTAAGCCATTGACCAGAGCCCGGATTGTAAGGGGGCCGATTCGCTGTGGGTCTTGTATGGACCACCAAATCCTTAATATTAGGAGTTCTTTTAAAGGCGAATAAAGGACGTTCTAGTGTGGCACCTGCACTAGTAAGAATGGGCCAGAGCCTGCGGACAATACCTTTTATTTGGTTACTGAGGGGAGTGAATGTAGTAACGCAGGTTAATCTAGTCTGTTGGGGGCGAGTGTTGTTGGTCAGTAGTGTATCTCTAGGGATATTACCAGCCCTCTTTTTTGCCTGCCGAGAATTCGCTAGGGGATACTTACATTCACAAAGTTTACGACATAGAGTGTTGGCTTGTGTGTGAAAATCATTTTTATCTGAGCAGTTACGTCGTATCCTCAGGAATTGACCAAAGGGTAAATTATCTCGTAGGGCTTTTGGATGGTGGCTGTTGTAAAGTAAAAGACTGTTACGATCCGTGGGTTTGTGGTATGCAGATGAGTTAAGGAGGCCATCCCTAAGTGTGATGCGTAAATCCAAAAAGGAAACCTCTTTGTCAGAGACGGTAGGGCTGAAATGAAGATGGGTGTCCAAAGTATTAACCCACTGGGTAAAGGCTATCGCACGGTCCATCTCGCCCCTCCAAATTACCAAGATATCATCTATATACCGACGCCACAGTATGATGTTGGAAAAAAATGGTTGATCAGGGGTCAAGATGTGGCTTTGTTCAAAGGTAAACATGTAAAGGCAGGCCAGACTTGGCGCAAACGTGCTCCCCTTAGATGTACCTTGTATCTGATGAAAGAGACTTTTCTCAAATTGAAAAAAGTTCTCTTGAAGGGCCACACCAGCACATTGCATAATGAAGCTCACTGGGGTGTTGTAAGTCCATGTGTCAGCTAGGAGTATTTCCTCAACAGCGGCGAGTGTGGCCTCTTGTGGAATATTGGTATAGAGCGCATCTACATCTAGACATATCAGTATATCAGTGGTGCCTGACTCATTTATATCATTCAATAGAACCAAAGTGTCTTTTGTGTCCTTCAAAAAGGTAGATGTTCTCTGAACGATAGGTTGCAGGAAGAAGTCACAAAATTTAGACAGCGGCTCTAGTAAAGAGCCGATACCAGACACTATAGGGCGACCTGGAGGAGGGAGACCTTTATGGATTTTTGGAAGACAGTAAAAGTACGGAATTCTGTGATTCTTTGTGTCAAGGAACTCCGCTTCTTGTCGAGTAATCCAACCGGCTGCTTCTGCTTCCAAAATCATACCGCAAATTTTGCGTTGTAAACGTGGGGTAGGATCAGTAGAGATAGGGCGATAGTAAGAAGTGTCACTAAGTAGTCTTCTACATTCCTGTTGGTAGTAGGTAGTATCCATAACCACAATGGCACCACCTTTATCTGCTGGTTTTAGCGTGATATCTGGATTGGAAGACAAAGAGTTAATAGCCACTGGTTCTGATTTAGAGATGTTCTGTAAAACTTTAGGAGGGTTAAGCTGCTGAATTTCATGTCGAACCGCCTTTTCAAAAGTAAGTACTTCCAGAGGGACCGAGGTCGTGGGGGGCATGAAGGTGGAGGGATTCCTTAAATTAGTATCACCCCTCCTCTCCACACTTGGACGGTCTTTAAAGAAGAAATGCAGCCTAACTTTGCGAAACAAGGCTGCCATCTCACAATGTAGTCTAAATTGATCCTCCCTTGGAGTGGGAACGAAGCCTAGACCTTTCTCCAGGACTGCCAGCTCTGATAGGGTCAAGGTGGAACTTGAAAGGTTCACCACTAGGGTCTCTTTTGGCTTGTCACACTGCGGCTTCTGGTGATCATCTGAGGCTCTTCCTGTGCCCAATGAACATTTCTTCCTCTCCTTCTGTTTCTGCCTCTGCCTCTGCCCCGGCCTCTTCCTAAAAAAGGATTGAAGTTGTATTGGGGCTGTGGTTGGAAATAAGGCATAGGCATTGATTGCCAATGTGGTATCGACTGGTAGGGAAAAGGAGAGTTAAAATGGGCAGGTGGAGCGTAGCGATTCCGATTCAGTCTCTGTCCCTCATCTCCGCTCCAGTCATCCGAGCTGGAGCTATTCTGTGGAAAACTGGGCCTCCGTTGCGAGGTATCAGAATCATCTGAAGTCTCGGAAGAACCCTCACATTGATAGTCATCTTTAGTATAGGGATACACTTTCTCTCTGCTGAAGCGTTTGATGTCTTTCTGTAATTTACTAATTTTCTGGCATGTTAGATACTCTTTTGTCTCATTGAGTTCCATATTGATCTTGGCTAGGCGAGACTTGAATTGAGCAAGTTGGACCGTAGTCTTCATAGCTGCTTCAGTAATGGAAATCTGGATGGTAATGGAATCCGCCAAACGTTTCGAGGTGTTAATAATAAGGATCAACCAGTCACGAGTGCATTTCCACGATATCTGTGACCAATCCAGGCGAAATTGGAGATCTTGGAGGAAGATCCTAGGTACATTGGTGACAATAAGGCCGTTTGGAGATATATTTGCCCTGAGATATTCAGTCATAATAGTACCGTGTAAAACGGTCTTGATGAGTTCCTTCTTGAGAGCTGATAATTTAGTCCAGTCCTCTTTGGTGCCACTCGAGGGACTACTACTATCATCCCCTAAAATAGAGGGAGTTTGTAGGATAGCCTGCATCATGCTATCATCAAAGCTAAGACCCTGTAGGTCCGACATATTTCACCACCAGATATATTCTATCGGGGTGTAAAAAGAAAAAAGAGAAAGAAGAACACCCCGTAGCCAGAGGCTACACTAAATCATCGGAGAAACAACAAAGGAGGGGCAAAAAAATGGGATATTCGGAGAGTAACTCCTGGTCCCGTGTGTAAGGTTCCCAATAGACAATAAATCAAAAAAGATTACACACGGTTCCACCTAGTACTGTGGGTTTCTTTCAAGTAAATAGTTCGGTCAGTAGCTGAGAACCGAAGCTTTTCGAAGCAAGAGCCCTCACTCACCATCCGGTGACATGCTTCATCATAGGGCTAGCTCCTCGATAAAAGCAAACAAACACAAATGATTGGGCGGAATGCGGAACCAAACAAACATTCACCACCAATCACAGATCTGGGTTTAATCCATCAACTCCTTTGCTCACTATGCCATCCCAGTTTGGACCCAGCCATATGCAAATCAAACTTGACCCAGCCCGAACTACCAGACCAGGTCCATTATCTGTTGTTTTTGCACTTTTTAGAGAGTAGGCATTTTCTTGCTTAAACCATTCTGTGACTCTGCCTGTTTGTGGATTCCCTGCCTCGGTCAGTTTGACAGTTGGGCTGTTGGAGCTGGGGAGTAGCCTGCATAACTGGGCCATCTGTGCTGAGGGGAAGGGAGGAGTGGTCACCTACACCTTAAAGGGCTGTGCCTGCCCTCACACAATGCAGTCTTCAACCCCATGGTGTATGTCTGGGGCCTGGCCTGGGCAAGGCAGGATCTTGAATACAACAGAGACTTCTCTTTGAAGTAGGCCTACCTCAATGGCAGAAAGGGGTACAAGAAGAGCACCCAAAATGCCTGAAAATCAGATTACTGCTGGAACCAAGAGGAACCTCTGCCCGGGAGAAGAGCTGGTAAAGCTGGAACAGGAGTACTGCCCCATTGCCTGTAACTGTGCATTGCTGGGTTGGCCTGCAGTACTGCTTCTACATGAGAGAGGACAAAGACTGACTTTTGTGTGACTTCCCACTGGTGAAGAATCTCCAAGATCTTGAACTGAGCCTGCGTCCTGTTGTTGAAGTTTCAGGGACAACAAAGTCTTCTCACTGCCAGCACTTGGTCTTTCTGCTGAGTCCTGTCTGCCCAGTGGTGTCCTAACCTGTCTCTGGGTCCTTGAAAGGTGCATCTGGTAAAAACAAAATAGAAATCCACCCAAAGACCGCCGTGTGGTGAAACTTTTGATGCACCACCTGCCTCATAGCTGCTAAACAATGCGCTGCCGGCCTCATGGCTAAAATCAACGCTTCACCTACACTGCGGCTAGGTGATCAATGCGACGCAGCTGGAGAAACAACGCTCAACACCCACAGTGGCTGCTGTTAACCGTGCAACCGGATTTCAACGCAACATCGCTCAGTGCGGAAAATCAACACAAAGCCTGCCTGGACCCGAGGTGCCCGTCCAGGATCGACACATCGCCCTCTTGCGGGAGAGAAGAAATGATGCACGCTGACCTGACCGGAGGAGGAACAACTTACAATCTTTCTTGCAAGTGAGAAATCGACACATCGCTGCCCTTCTTCGACGAACACTCGCCAATGCGGCTTTATTTTGGCGCTAACCAGGTACTTTTGTGCAAAAACAGCATTCTCACTGTTTTCTAAGTATTAACACTCTTATTCTTTTTAAGATTCAAAACTTGACTTGTGTGTGTCAAATTTTTGTCATTTTGTTTACATAAATATTACCTAATTTTCCAAACCTGTGTTGTGTCATTTTGTAGTGTTTTCACTGAGTTACTGTGTGTGTTGATACAAATACTTTGCACATTGCTTCTGAAGTTAAGCCTGCCTGCTTGTGCCAATATACCAAGGGGGTGAGCTGGGGTTAACTGAGGGTGATTCTCCTTTACCCTGACAATAGTGAGGGTCCTTGCTTGGACGGGGGTAACCTGACTGACAACCAAAGACCCCATTTCTAACATTGGTAATCAGCGGTTAGGATTGGACTTGTTTTTGTACTTGCAGTGATTAAGTGTACACTACTGTTTTCAGTGCAGACCATTACATGACCACATACTACTTGTCTTCATGATGTTTTGCTTTTTACTCTTTTTGGACTTTTCCCTACTTCCATATTTGGTGGTCATCAATTATTGACTTTTGAACTTCATTTGGGAACTACTTTTCTGCATTTGGAACTTTGCACTTTTAACTCTTCATTGTGTCTCAATCTGGAGATGCATCAGCTGGAGCTGTGCTTGACTTAGGGAAACTGGAGGGCTATACTGTTGCTCAGTTGAGACGGTTTTGCAAAAACCTTGCTTGTCCAATTAAGGGCTCCACCAGGAAGGAGGAGCTGCAGAAGGCACTGAGGGCCTGGGTAACAGTCAAGGAAGCTGAGGGGCACACAAAGGGGGAGATGGAGGATGAGGAGGAGGAGAAGGAAGAGTAATCCATACACAATGGTATAGTGGGTGGGCCTGTTACGTCCAGGGAGATGGTCTTCATGACAGGTAGCAGTGTGTCATGTAAGAGTCTGACTCCTGAAGAGTTGCAGGACAGGCAGGCAGAGAGGGCTCACCAGTTGGAGTTGGAGAAAATGAGGATGGCCATAGAAGAGAAAAAGGTATTGTTGGTTCATGAGCTCAGCTGGATCAGAGGAACCAGTCTAGTAGGGATGGTGGCAGCAATAACACAGTGAAGCCTGAGAAGAGGGTGCACATTCCTGAAGACCTTGTGAAGGATTCCAAATGGGAGGATGACATATTCTTGTGGTTCAAGGGGTACGAGTCTGCTTTCCATATGAATCTGGCCCCTGAAGCTGATTGGGGGTCGCAAGTCTGTGGAAGCACTTTGAGATAGAGTGGAGGGATACTCTGACATCCTTAGGGGATCCTCAGGGGCTCACTTACTCTATCATGATGGACACCCTCTCACCCCTGATCATTACAAGGACAAGGTCAGATCCTATAAGAAGAAGGAATCCCAAACATGGTTGGAGTGTGTTGATTCTTTTTGCAGGTCATTGGATGGTTGGGTGAAGGACAGTAAGGTGACAACGCATGAGGGGCTTTACAATTTAATTGTTTGGGAGCACTTGTATAGTTTATGTTTTCCAGAGTTGCCCCAGCACCTAATTGAAAGCAAACTGATTGATCCCAGGAAGCTTGCGTAGGAAACGGACTGTTGGGGGAGCACCAGGGTCCAAAAGAGGTATGGGGGAAACCATGCCAAAGGTGGGAAGTGTCCCCATCAGAAGAAGCGGAGGTAAGGATAAACAGGGGGAGTTCTCTAAAGGGTCCCAACCTAGTTCCCAGGGTAAAGAGTCCCAGCCCCCAGTAGAAAAGAAACCATGGTTCTCTACAGGGAACCTTACAGAGAAGGGTTCCCGCAAGAGCTTTGCATGTGATCAGGAGAGTCACATGAGGGAGGAGCCCAAATGTCCCAAGTGGACACCGGCACGCACTGGTGCTCAGTCACAGGGTTTGGCTAGCGTAGTGCTTGGGAAGGAGTGGGTTCGAGGTGGGTGGAAGCCAGCTGAGATGATCCTTGTCTCATTAGGTGACAGTGAGGTGGTCCAGAGGACCCTCGTGCCTGATAACACAAAGAAGTACAGGCAGTGGGTGACCATCAATTGTCAGAGGGTGGAGGCTCTGAGAGACACAGGAGCCAGTGTGACTACAGTGAGGAGTCACCTGGTGTCTGAAGAGCAGATAGAGCCCCCCGTACTTCACTAATTAGTTGCAGTGGACAACTCAGAGCAACTGTGCGGAGTGGCACAGGTTCCCTTTGAATGGGGGTGGTCTCAGGTTCCTTGAAGGTAGCTGTGAGTCCAACCATGTCTGTAGGCTGTTTGCTTAGCAATGACCTGGAGGAGTCCCCTTGACAGTAGGTCACTTTTGGAAATGCTGGTTCTGGTGAGGGGGGGGCGTGTGTGCCTACCCAGTCTATGGCAGCCCGTCAGGGTAATCAGGAGATCCTGGAGCCGGAAAGAGTGGCCCAGGTGTCTGCCAGAAGGAAGACTAGCAAGGGGCATGGGAAACCGAACCCAAAGTTCCCACCGTCCAGGAGGAGGCTGAACCTGAGGGGGAGACCTTGGAGCCTACAGGGGAACAGGTGGCTAAACTGGGCAAGGTCACTGAGCTGTCACAGTGGCAGCAGGAAGGGCGGCCCACCGTGGAAGCATTCTGTGAGGCACAGAAAGTATGCCCTACTCTTGAGGGTTTGCAGTGGCAGGCTGCAAACAAGGCATCTGCAAGGAGCCTGGATCACATTTAATTTACTGGGAGGATGGCCTCCTGTATAGCGAGCCTAAGGTTACTGAGCATGGGCCAGCCATGTGCTGGTGGTACCCCAGCACTTCTGAGCCTTCCTACTGGGTCTGGATCATGATGTCCCTTTAGCTGGTCATTTGGGGCAGGACAAGACCTATGAACAGCTTGTCACCCACTTTTACTGGCCCCTAATGTGCCGGCACTCAGATGCTCATTGTAAGTCTTGCCCAACCTGTCAAGCAAGTGGCAAGAGTGGGGGAAAACGCAAGGCTCCCCTCCAACCTTTTCCTGTGGTTAGTAACCCCTTTGAAAGGGTTGGAATTGACATTGTGGGGACTCTGGATCCCAAGACAGCCATGGGCAACAGGTTTATCCTAGTCTTGGTAGACCATGCCACCCGGTACCCGGAAGGCAATCCTTTCAGATCCATCACCGCTCCTGTGGCGGGCCGTGCATTAATGGGGAGTTTTCCCCACATGGGATTCCCCATTAAAGTGGTATCCGATAGGGTACCAACTTCATATCAACTTATCTGAAGTCTCTGTAGAGGAAGTGTGGGGTAACGTACAAGTTCACCACTCCTTACCACCCCAAAAGCAATGGTCTGGTTGAGAGGTTCAACCGCACCTTGAAGGCATGATTATGGGCCTGTCAGAGCCTTGGGGGAGTAAATGGGATGAGCTCTTGCCATGCCTTCTGTTCGCCTACAAGGAGGTACATCAAAAAGGGTTTTGATTTAGTCCTTTTGAGCTGCTGTATGGCTACCCTATCAGGGGACCTTTGAGTCTAGTAAAGGAGGCTTTAGGGAAAGCCCCTAGTAAACCCCTCCAGGATGTATTTAGTTACATGCTGGCTCTGAGAAACCAGACTGCCCACTGCAGGGGTCTCGCACAAGAGAACCTGGAAGCAAGCCAGGAGGATGATGCAATGCATGGGTTCCAAGATATGGCGAGGCTGCAGTGCAAGGTCCTGTTGCATTGATGTCAAAGATTTTGTAAACTGGGCTTATGATGTGAAGGCCAGGGTTGGGGATGCTTTGCACAGCCAAGGTGATACATCATTTCTGGTGAGATGTGAAGCTGAGAGGCGGAGCTTTGGTGTTGGTGAGGGATGAGAGGACCTGCTCCTGTGAAACGTTGTGCAGGGGCCTTTCCGAAGGGGATGTGTTGAACGCAATATGCAGTGGCCATGCTAGTCTTCTGCAATGGGTCCAATCCACCCAGCTGCAGCAATGCATCCTTTCTGCTCAAGGATGTGTCGCTTAGCAGAGAGGATGCATCGGTTCCACTGACAAGCACCTCAGACCCACTTCAGGGGTCCAGGACTAGGATGGAGCTGTTTGGAAGGGCAGACTCAGAGATGGCAGAGTCCAGAAGCAGGTGTTTGAAAGTTTGTTATGTCCTGAAACTTCAGATCAAGAGTCCAGCCAATGAGTCCTTAGTGTCACACTGTGTTCTGGGTTGGAGAGATGCAGATCCAGTCCTTCTCACTCCCTGGCAAGAGAGCAGCAATCACAAGGTCAGCACAACAAGAAAGAGTCCAGCAGAGTGCAGCCTAGCAGAGTGGCAGTCCTTCAGCATCAAAACAGACCTTCTTCCTGGGAGAGTATCTACAGATCCAGAGGTGTCCTGAAGTGGTGGTGTTTGATGTCCAGTTCTTATACCCAATGGATCCTTTGATGTAGGGGAGACTTCAAAGACATACCTTTGAAGTGCACAAATGTCCTGCCCTCTCTGCCATGGCTCCAGACTAACTACAGGGGGTATGCAGTCCTTTGTGTGGGGACAGGACACAGCATAAGCAGGTCTAAGTGAGGCTGTGTCCTTCTCCCTACCATCCTGTCCAGAGTAGTCTATCCAGTCACACCTAAGCTTCCATTGTATGTGGCTGTCTAGGAGGAATACCCAACGGCCAAATGCCAACTGCATCCAGTCATTTTTTCAGAGACAGGCTGCAGGCACCAAATGCTAAGGCAAAGTTGGGTTACAGTAATTAATGTGTTGCACAAATACATTACACATTGCTTCTTAAGTTAAGCATGACTGCTCTGTGCCAAGCTACCAGAAGGTTAGCACCGATTAAATTAGAGTGTATCTGTCTTGAACCACGCCAAAGATGTCAGGGATAACATCTTACTTTAAATGTAAAATGTTTTACATGCATGATAATAGTCTTCTTTTCACACATATATAAAATGAATGATACCAGTGTGAAATGAGTAAATGGGGTGTGCCAAAATGATGAAGAAATAAGTGACTAGGACAATGAGATGGTGGTTTATGTGACTGATGCACAATATGGTGCACACAGCTTATCTGAAATGTATTCTCCTCCCAAGTGTGTCATACTGTTTCTGAGTAGCTCTTTGGATTTGTGGGTGGATTTGCCATCAGGCACTGTTCCTGAAGAACAAGGAGCAGCTATGGTCATTTCAGGTATGGTGGAGTATTACACTAAATTAGATGAGGTTGTTTCAGCTAATACACAGGTTTTGAGTGTGCTTTTATAAAAAGTCATAAAATACATGAACTGAAATTTGACATAAAGCTTGTGAGCAAACATTTGCACTGGAAAGTCTGTAGCATTCAAGCTGTTCAGAATGATTGTATCATCATAGTTACTAATGCCAGTGCATATGGTATAACTGTATTAATGAAAGAGAAGGATGGTGTGAAAAGAGTGCGCCCGCCCAGCGGGAAACCCCCTTCCACGAGGATGCCGGCTCCGAATGGAGCCGGCGGAGTGGAAAGGGTGCGACGGGTGCAGTTGCACCCGTCGCGATTTTCAGTGTCTGCTATGCAGACACTGAAAATCTTTGTGGGGCCCTGTTAGGGGGCCCCACAACACCCGTTCCCGCCAGCCAGGTTCTGACGGTCAAAACCGCCAGAACCGGGCTGGCGGGAAGGCGGTCGGAATCCCCATGGCGGCGCTGCTTGCAGCGCCGGCATGGAGGATTCTTCAGGCCAGGGGAAAAGCGGCGGGAAACCGCCGGTTTCCCTTTTCTGACCGCGGCTTTACCGCCGCGGTCAGAATTGGCCTGGATGCACTGCCAGCCTGTTGGCGGTGCATCCGCGGTCCCCGGCCCTGGCGGTCTATGACCGCCAGGGTCGGAATGACCCCCTAAGTGTTATCCAAAAGATGCTTTGTTGTGTTGATTGTTGTTAGACTTGGCATCCATGGTGTGGTCTACCCTGCCTTTTTTCTTCCTGATCTCCTGGTTTGCTGACTTCATTTCTACTGGCTTTAGGATTCTGGACACTTTACCATGGCTAACTGGTGCTAAAGTGAATATGCTCTGTACTCTAAACACGGTAACATTGGCTTATCCACATTCAGTATATTTAATTTACCTGCAAGTCCCTATTAATGTGCACTATTTGTGCCCAGGACCTGTAAATTAAATTATACTAGTGGACCTGCAGCACTGATTGTGCCACCCATCCAGTAGCCCTGTAAATATGGCTAGGCCTGCCACTGCAAAGCCTGTGTGTTCCACTTTAAACTTCTGTTTCAACCTGGCAAGTAACTTACTTGCCAGGCCCAGTCCTTCCTTTTGATTACATATAAGTCAGGTCCTAGGTAGCTCCATAGGCAGGGTGCAGTGTATTTAAAAGGTAGGACTTGCACTTTTGAGTTATACATGTCCTGGTAATTACAAACTGCTACATTTGTTTTTCACTACTGGAAGGCCTATCCCTCCCATAGGTGAACCTGGGTAGCCTTAAAACATCTTGTAAGTGTAATTTCCCATTGGGAGCAAATACAACATTGGGTGTCTACGGACTTACAATTTAAAAATGCATCTTTTAGTAACGTTGGTTTTTAAATTGTAGATCTGAAAATGCCACTGTTAGAAATTTAGCATTTTTTATACTATAAACATTCTGTGCTGCTGCCTGTCTCTGAACATATGTCTAGTTAGCGTGAGAGCTGGGCTTTGTGCATTCCCTCTAGACAGTCACACAAAGGGAGCTGGGGTGTGACATTTGCATCCTGATGGCCCATCACTAGGAGCTGTGCCTTCCTGAGGTAGATTAGGAAGAAGGAGCAGACATTTGCACCTCAATAGGGCTGTTCCTATCTCCACACAAAAAGCTGCAAACTCCTGTGTAGTGCATCTGTAACCGAGGAAGGATGGGCAGGAACCTTGTGAGGTTCAAAGGCCTATAAGACGTCTCCCTTCCCCATTTCAAAGGTGCATTTGAGTATAAGCACTGGACACCTAACAACCCCAATTTAGGTCACTTTGGGGTTTGAGAAGACTGCTAAGAAAAGGAGTTGTGCTGCCAGAAGGGACTGCCACTTTGTCAACTGCTCTGCTGTGTTGGCCTGCTGTCTGCTGTTTGCTGTGCTGTTAGGAGGGGCTGTCCCTTTGCAATTTACTCTGCTGTACTGGCCTGCTGCCTGCTGCCTCTTGCAGTGAGAAGAACTGCCTCTGCTCTACAACTTCTTGAAACCTGTATTAACTCCAAGGGCTTGTTGGCTTACCCCCTATGTTTAGAATACTTTGCTTTAACTTTTTTGTCATTCCACTACTGCCAGGGCCCATTGCGTGGAAATCAGTGTTTCACCAGTGTTCAGCTGTTCTCAAAAACAGAATTCTGTGTGGTGAGAAATAAAGCTTCATTTGCCAACCAAGACGTACTCCAGGCTCCACCACAGGGCCCGCTTACTCACCGATCTGCAGGCAGATTCTGGATTAGTAGCAGTGTGACTGCTCTGATCACTGTCTTTCTGAGATCTAGGGTTGCGAGGTAAAGTCTGGCCTTCCCCTCCAACTGAAACTTCAAGAAGTATCCGCACCGACTCAGAAAAGACCAGTGCTGTACAGAGATGATTTACTGAAGCCTCAGGAAAGGGATCATGACACCGGTAGCCCATCTGCTAAGCGCAGCTTTCCAGAAAGAAACGTACTGTGACAGGACCCCGTGGTCCCCATACAGGGCCGGCTTTAGGACTGGTGGCGCCATGTGCGACAGTTTATTTTGGCACCGCCTACCCCATGACCTCCTCCTCTGTTTCACTCACTACCACCCCGCAATGTGCCCCTCATCTCTCCGTCGCTCCCCTTTCACATACATTCATGTGTTTTAAAGCACTTGTAAAGGCTGTCATTACTAATCCACTCAGCTAGGCACATAAATTATAGGGGCCTATTTAAGAGCCCCCAGCAAGATTCTAATGCCACATTAGCGTCATTTTGTTTGCGGTAATGTGGCGTTAGAAGGCCAAAAATGCCATGCCATATTTACAAAGAGGTGCAATGCATGCATTGTGCCACTTTACTTTATGACCCTTTGCACTACATTATGCCTGCTCCAGGCATAATGTATGCAAAGGGAGCATCCGTCCATTAAGGGGGGGCCCAAAAGAATGACGCAATAAAATCTGTAGATTTCTTTGCATCAGTTTTTTTCTGGCACTTTTAATGCCTGCTCAGAGCAGGCATTAAAAGGAGGCTGCCATTGGTTCCAATGGGCCCCTGGGTACTTTGCAGATTAGCATCAACATTTTTGACGCTAATCCTGCGAAGCGCCGGACCAGCGTAAACAATTCTGACACTAGTCTCCTAACTACCGACATGGTGCACCGTATTTGAAATATTATGCACACATGGTGACGTTAGGGAGGCGCTAAGCGATGCAAGAAAAGTATGCCCAATAGTTCTGTTTTTTGCAGCAGGCATATTAACCCTCTATGTTACTTTATGTTCAGTTAAAGCTGCCACTAGGCAAAACTCCCATCTCTCTCTCAAGCAGGAACATTAATCACAAGTGATATCTTGATATTTTAATTGATTCTTGAAGGCTAAAAGCACAAGGAACTTTTCAGCAGGTGCTTTTAAATCGCAAGTTTTGGAAGTTATTGATAAACACAGCGCCCCCCTGAGGTCAGCGCCCGGTGCGGTTGCACCGCTCACACCTCCCAAAAGCCGGCCCTGTCCGCATAGCTGCACTGCACTCATGCAGGCGGCTGAGCTTGCCAGTGTTCAGTCACAGTGGTCTGAGGGAGAGCTTGTGCACCGACGACTCCTGGACACTGAGACCCTCATTATGAACATGGTGGTCTGTTCCGCTCCGCCGGCGGTGGTGGTAGGAACCGCCAACAGCGGAGCGGGCTGGACCGCCAAATAATGAAGCAAACAAAACACACGCATCCCGTGCACTATCCACTGCCAGGAAAGGAGTCCCGCGGACGAAGGCAGAGTCTGCCCACAGGCCATTGGAAAGGCCCAACCCGCCCATCAAATTATGAACCACCATTCCACCACCAGTTCCGGGGCGGGAACCACCGCCACACAAAGCCAGGCGGAAAAGAAACAAATAGAATGAAACACTCACCGAAGTTCCACAAAACGTGGAGCGGCAGCCATGGACAGAGAGCTGCAGATCATGCCAGCCTTGCTCCTTGTCTTATATCTACACAACCAAGACTGGTGACAAAGACGACGACGGTAAGTACCACAACCTACGACACAAGGGAGGAAAGGGCAAAGTTACATACCCACCCACTCCACCCACTCCGCAACGCCCCCCAAGCCTTCCCAGCAGCACAAGTCAGATACCCCACACCAAGAGGGACGTACCCGACCAAAGGCCACTAGACTTGGCCATAGTACATACAATAGCCCCATACACATAAATAATTAAAACAAACACCAGGGTGGAACTGCATGCAGCCCAAACAGAGGCCACACCAAAACTTTAATATGTAGCTCACTGAGAAAAACAGTGCCAACAGGGCCAATGGCCAATCCATAAAAAGTAATTTGTCCTTGGCCACAACTGGCCACACCTGACACAAGTGCTGGGTACTCCACTGAACGGGGCACCATATGGGGATCCAGGCACCTCAAGGAAGGGCGGTGGGGTGGGGATTTCTGACGGGGGTGGGACTTAGACTTGCGTGAGGAGGGTGGGCTTCTCCTTTGAAGGGGGTGGGGGCTGTTCAGCTCGGGTCGAGCAGGATGCCTTAGGCTCTGAGCGGGCCTTCCTCTTCACCAGAAAAGGGGCACAGGAATGGGAAGGCTAGACTGGGGTGGGCTGTGATGTGGAAGGAGTGGAAAGGGCAAGGAGGTGGGCACGCTTCGGGACAAGACGGGGTGGGCCAGTGGGTTCGGACAGGTCTGCACGGGAGAGGAAAAGTGTTTGGGGAGCAATTGGGGTGGTCGTGGATGAAGGTGTGGGAGTGGAAGCAGAGGGAGTGGATGTATGGGGTGTAGGTGTGCGTGTAGTGGGTGCAGGTGACTGCTCAGTATTCTGTGGTGTGGTGGATGTCTGATGGGTGGGTGTCTTGGTGCGTTTGAGTGTTTTGGGAGGTGGGGGTGGACACAGTGGGAGAAGACAGACAGCTAGTGTGGATGTATGTTGGGTGGGTGTCTGCAAGTCGGGTGAGTGTGCTTCATGTGTCAACAACAGTGGAGGTGGTGAGTGCAGGTGTGGTGTATGGGGTGCATGTATGGCTGTCTGCCATTGTGGTGAATGCAGGAAGAGGAGCAGTAACAGTGAGTGAAGGTGCAGTGCATGAGGGTGTGGATGTAGAGGGGACAGACAGGCAGGCGGAAGAGGTAGGCACACTAGGGGAAGTGGATGTTGTCGTGTGTGCAGGTGTATGTTGGCTGTGTGAATGCTTGTCGTGGGAGGTGTGGTGCTTGTGTTTGGAAGTGTGCTTCTTGTGTGTTGATGTGCCTGTAAGCAGGTCGGATTGTGTGCTTTGGACGGGTGAAGGGAGTGGGGTGCTGGAAGGGGTTTAGGAGGTTGGAGGGCTGACGGAATGGCCAGAGAAGCTGGCTGTCGTCCAAGAGGAGGGGAGAGCCTGAAAGATCTCTGTAGGGCAGACACGGCACCGTGAATGCCATCCAGATAGGCATTGGTCTGCTGCACCTCAGAAGCCAGACCCTGGATGGCATTGACGATGGTTGTCTGCCCTACAGAGATGGTTCTCAGGAGGTCAATAGCCTCCTCTGTGAGGGCAGCAGGGCTGCCTGGGGTGAAGAAGACGCTCATCTTTCTGGGTGGGCGGGCACGGCCAACTCAGTGGGGAGCAGAAGGGATGGCACTGATGGTATGGGGGGTGGCGGAAGATCTCACGGTAGTGGTTTGTCCACTGGGGTCCGCCACTGCCGGAGGACCCCCATCGGAGGAGGTCTCAGAGTCACTACCTCCTGTGGTAGTAGCCTCCCCCGTGGAAGTCCCCTCACCCTCCCACCCACTGGTCCCCTGGGCATCCATTGTCTCTGCCTTGGAGGATCCGTGGGGCACTGACTCCCCACTTGCCGGTGCCTCAGCTCCCTCGCCTGATGTTGATGCTGTACCAGACAAACACAAGAGAACCGGGATGGGGAGACAAAACAGGAGAGACACTTGTAAGTAGCTGAATGCTGATACACAATGGCCAGACATACACCTACCCAACAGACACACCCAACAGGAAGCACCGTGTACTATGCCCAAGCCATGGCCCTGACTACTGAGCAGTATACTGACCTACACCCATATTCTGAAATTGTATTGGAGCTGAGGTAGGTGAAACCTGACAGGGACACCCCTACACCCTTTGGGGAGCAGACAGTAGCTCTACACCAGTCAAATTCCCTGCTCTAAGCACCATGAGCCCTATTGCACACACACTCATCCTTCCAGGCTGAAGTATGATCTGTGAGTACACCCCCCCTTGTGACTGCTGTGCAGCCTTCAAGCGCCCATCCAGGTCTGGGTACACCACCACCAGTATCCTTCGCATGAGGGGGGTCAGTGCCCGATGGGCAACCCTTTCACGTTGGGAGGACTTCCCCAGCTGGGCCTCACTGATCTTCCATGCCCAGCACCGCAGGTCCTCCCACCTCTTTCGACAGTTGGTTCTCTGCCATTTGTGGACCCCCCAGGGTCCGTACCTCCTTTCCGATGGCATGCCAATGTGCCGTCTTCTGGTGGGCGCTGACCTAGTAGGGTGACACAGAAATGGAACATAGAGGTCAGGCACCTGCACGATGGCAACAGCTGGCAGATTCTCAGACATAGGACAGACAGTACTCCCAGACATGCAGGACAGTGGCACACAGCATTCCATGCACCAAGGCCCCTCCTGGCTCACAGGAGCACACATCTGTGCAATCCACTCCATCCTTCACTCACACAGTGCCCCCCAAACCCAGACTCACCTGTACCTCTGGCCGGCCGTAGAGTCTGCCGTACAGGGGCAGGACCCCTTCCACAAGTTTCTCCAGTTCTTCCTGGGTGAAGGCCGGGGCCCTTTCCCCTGCACCACGTGGAACATCCATAGCCAGAGACAGGCCACAGCAGTACACAGAGTGGAGTACCTCTCCGCACAAGATCAGGGAGTCAAGTGATCAAACAATCAAATGGATCCCCATTGGCATCCATGTTAGCCAATGAGGGTGTGAACAGCGGTCAACACCGCCGTATGCTGTGACGTCAACCGCTAGCGGTATTAGGTCACTTCCACAACGAAGGGGCAGAACTACAGTGAGCAGACATTTTGCCATCACCTACGCATCTTGACATTCATAATACTCACAATACTGGGCCTATTAGCCATATGAAGTACCTAGGCATAGATCCATTGAGTATATAATCACAAATGATTAACTCTGTTCCCTCCTAGTGATGTACATGTACATCTGTCAGGTTGCAGTTATTGTACAGACACTACTATGAAGAATGCACTGCATGTATGTAGCAAATCTGCCAGTGCATGTGTGCACATCACTCCTTTCTCTTACCCCTCATAGGTACGGACCCTTGTGGCGAGGAAGGGCACCATCAGTGTACAGACCACTTGTGGATATGGGGACCATGGTGGAGCGTCAGATCATAATCACCTACAGACTCACACGTGCAACTATTCACGACCTATGTGCATTACTGGATCTTGCACTGACTCCTGGAAATCGTAATAAACATGCCATTCCAACTGAGGTGCAGGTGCTCTCCGCACTACATTTCCTGGCCACAGGCTCATTTCAAGTGACAGTGGGCATGGGTGCTGGTTTCTCACAGCCAATGTTCAGCCAGGTACTGACAAGATTTCTGAATGCATTTGTACAACATCTGCAATCCTATGTGCGATTCCCCTAATGTGCTGACCTCCCTGCCATCAAGTCTGACTTCTATGCCTTTGCAAACATTCCCCATGTCATAGGTGCCATCGATGGTACCCACATAGCTATCATCCCCCCAAGAGTGAGTGAACAGGTATACAGAAACAGGAAGAACTTTCACTCCATGAACATCCAATTGGTATGTACTGCAGACCAGTACATATCCCATGTGAATTCCATGTTTCTGGGTTCTGTCCATGATTCATTTGTTTTGAGGAACAGTAGTGTGCCACAGAAGATGGAGCAACTGCAAGAGGACAGAGGGTGGATCATCGGTGAGTTTGCCTGTCACTAACTGACACATTGCAGAAAACCAGCCTGTCTGACTAAGGACATTCCAATGATGACTCTGTATTGACCCTTTCTCAAGGTGATTCTGGCTATCCAAACTTGCGTTGGCTCCTGACACCAGTGAGGAATCCCAGGACGGATGCAGAGAGGAAATACAATGAGGCCCATGGACGTACTAGGAGGGTGAAAGAGCGTACTATAGGTCTCCTGAAGGCTAGATTCCGATGCCTACATATCTCTGGGGGTTCCCTGGCCTATGGGCCTGATAAGGTGTGTAGAATAGTGGTGGCCTGCTGCATGCTGCACAACATGGCAGTGAGACATTCAATCCTCATTTTGTAGGTGGAGGGTGCTATAGGTCCTGATCAGTTACCTCAGATAGGTGAGGAGAGTGATGGTGAGGATGAGGAAGGGGAAGATGTCAATTCCAGGAACCAACTGATACAACTCTACTTCCAATAACTGTGTGGGACTTAAGTCTGCAATTGTGGTTAGTGACTGATATGGTAAGTGTGCCATGTAATATAGGGGGAATTGGTCATGATAGGTGAGACATGGACCTCTTCAGCATGGTACTGACAGACAATATATGAATTACCTCCTTGCTTAATATGAAACACACATTACCACCCCTAGGCACAAAATGACAATAAAGTTGTTTCATGCCAGTTGCATCCATACTCCACTTGGTTCAACATTGAAGGCAGGGGACAGTGTTACAGATGTGAAATGTTTACTGGTCGAATACAGTGAAATGTGCTATGTACAGTGATGGAAGTCGTAAGGGTTGGGTGTCCTCAAAACCAACTTGGGGGCAGCCCAGTTGGATGACATAAGTGGCTACTATTTGCAGTATAGTACTTTATTTATTCATCAGCTAAGTGTAGTTTTTGAATGGGTGGGATGGTTGCTTTTTCATTAGTAGCAGTGTCAATTATTGGAGGGGGGATGGTTCTTAGCTGGGTTTCCAGTGCCATATCTTGGCCTAAGACTGCGTTTGGGCGCCTGCTGTGGAGCTTCTAGGGGTGGCATGGTTGGCCCTTGTGATTTCTGGGAGGGTATTTCCTGTGCTGTTTCTGCTGCTTGGGTCATCTGTTGCTGGTTGTCCAGGGCTGTTGTGGGGGCCTCTTGTCCGGTGTGAGTGTCTGACTGTTGACCAACTGCAGCAGTGCTCCAGCAATGGTGGCATTGTGCTCTTTCCACTGGTCCATGGCCTGTTGGTGTTGTTCCCGCTGCATCCTCTGACTTTGCTCCAAGGTGGATACAATCTGTGCCAACCTGTCTTGGGTATGTTGGTAGGCCCCCAAAACCTCTGCATTGACGTCCTGGGCTGCTGCATCCATCTGGTGCCCTACCCCCTGACCCACTGGGGCACTTGACCTTGGCCTGGCCCCCTGTGCCTGTGTCCCCTGCGCAGGTCTTGACGTGCCACTTGTACTGGGGCCCTCACCTTCCTGCATGTTGGGAGTGAGACACTGTGGCCTCTGTAGCTGTGTTCCACTTGTTTGTGCCCTGGGTTCACTGGTGTGGGTACGCCTCCCCTGGCCTGCTGGTCTTGACTGGGTGTTAGGGGTGACAGTGTTTTCCTGGGTGGGGCTGCTGCATGGTGAGCATCTAGGGCTGTGTGAGGGGCCTGCCTGCTCATCAGTGTCCAGGGGTCCTTCGCCAAGGTCTTGTGATGTGCCTCTGTCTCTCTGGAGTGCTGTGGCACTCCTTGTCCCCTCCATTAGGGTTGCATGGGTGGTGGTGCCTGTTGGGGGACATAGACATGTCTGTTACATATGCATGAGGGTTTGAGGTGTACTGAACTGTGCAGTTCTGTGCTGGTGTGCCTTTCAGTGGCCTTCCTGGGGGCCTTTGTGATGTGGTCATTGCATTTAGTGGCAGTGGTGGGGTTAAATAATGATGGGGGTTATTATTCCATTGTGGGTATGTGCAGGGGTTGGTGGCTGTGCACAACGGGGTGATGTGTGCCTGGTAGTGAGTTGTGGGTGATGCAGGGTGGTGGATGTGGTGGGTAATGGCTGGGTGGGGTGTGGGTCTAGGTGGGTGTGGGTGGGGTGGGGTTGTGCATACATTATAGGTATGGAGTACATGGGGTAATTGTAGATGACTTACCCGAGTCCATTCCTCCAGTGAGTCCAAAAAGTCTCTCTGGGTGCAGGATGGGGAGTACCTTCTCCTACCAGTCAGTGTAGGCGGGTGGTGTTGGTGGCGGTCCTCCCCCAGTCTTCTGCACTGTGATGTGGTGCCTGGATGCCATGGCCCTGCCCTCCCCCCGCAGGTCGTTCCATCTCTTGAGGATGTCGTCCCTGGTGCGTGGATGGTGTCCCACTGCATTCACCCTGTTGACAATGGTCTGCCACAGTGCCATTTTCCACGTAATGGGTGTGTGCTGCATCTCGGACCCAAATATTTGTGGCTCCACTTTTAGGATCATGTCCACCATGGTCCTTAGCTCCCTTTCGGTGAAGCGTGGATTTTTTGGGGGGGACATGGTGAGGGTGGTGGATGGCATCGGGACTGGGGACGGGGTTTGGGTGCTCCTTTGTGGATCGCTATGCGTGTCTTGTCTGCTGCCGTTCTCTGTCTGGCTCTGGTGCTCTCCGTCTTCTGGTCCTGGTTTCATTGCAAGGGATTGTGGGGTGTGTCTGGGGGTGTTTTATGGTGTTCTGGATGTGTGTCAGGTGTGTGGGTGCTAGACCTAGCCAATGTGTGCACTGGTTGCTGTTGGGCCCATTTGCCGCCCGTGGCGGTCGCAGCCGTCAATGGTCATCCGCCGAGGTGATTTGTGCATCATTATTTGGAGGGCAGGATGTGGGTGTGCTTGGCGGTGGCGGGTGGGGTGGGCCGGGATTCCCGCCGACAGGGTCCTGGCGGGGAGTGGTGGTCTGGGAATTTTTGGCGGGGTTGAGTCTTTCTATCATTATATGGCAGGTTTCCATTCGCCGCCAGCGGGTTTCTGTTCACCGCTGCCATGGCAGTCAGCGGTCTTTCCCACCATGTTCATAATGACTGCCTGAGTCTTGCTCCCTCTTCACTGGTAACACTTAACCCAGGATAAGAGCATTACTCTCCTGCTGCCATCTATGGACAGCCCAGTTGCTAGTCCCTATTGAGGATTCTTGTCAGTTTGAAAAGATTACCATAATGGCAAGTATAAGCGCATGTATTTTTTTCTGCATGTAAAGGAGGGCTCGGACCTTGCATTTAATGTGATGTTTAAATGTGCATAACTTGAAGAATATACATGTGATTTTTCTCATTTTGGTCTTGTATTAATCAGATAAGTATTCTTTATTTTTCTAAACTGGTGTGGAGTATGTTTGTGGTGTTTTCATTGAGGTACTGTACTTAATGTATGGCACAAATACACATTGGGGGTGATTCTAACCCTGGCGGTTGGTGATAAAGCGGCGGCCAACCCGCCAACAGGCCGGCGGTCCAAAAAATGGAATTCTGACCCTGGCGGGAACCGCCAACAGACACCGCCACATTAACACTCCGACCGCCACGGCGGTACAAACAAACAGCGCGGCGGTCACCGCCAACAGACAGGCGGCAGACAATGTACCGCCCACCCTATCACAACTCACCAATCCGCCACCTTTTCCGGGGCGGGAGCACCGCCGATAAAAACACGGTGGAAACAGACTACGAACGGGAAAACGCTCACCTCTACGCACTCCACGAGGAAGGAGGACAGCATGGAACCCGAATTAAACATCCTACCTGCTCTCGTCTACCTGCTCATCTACCACGAGTACGAACGGCGGCGCAGACGACAACGGTGAGTACTGCACCTACGACACAGGGGAGGGGGGAGGAGGAAAGGTTACGGCACACACATATGCGACCCCCACCCCCCCCAAACTATGTACACACCAATGCAGAGCAACAAGTCACAGTGACACCACCCAAACCCCCATGAAAAATGCAAAGACATAATTAAATTGTGAATCAAAATTATGTAAAAAATAGCCTCTGATAAGTCATGGTCAAATAACAATACATTTTTTTAAAAATCAATTCAATATTTAGTGCAATCGATAAACTGAGGCAATTAGTCCTGCACATTTAATGAAATTCCAAGTGTCCGTGGGCCAAAGTAGATCAACACAAGGGCAAAGCCCACACAGGAGACCTGAGTCCTTTGGAGAGAACACTGCAGGGGCATCTGATGACAAAACTACAGGCACCTCAGGGGGAAGGGAAGGGGGGGGCACCACAGCCACATGAGTCCACGACGCCAGATCCACGAAGGGGCCACCATGCCCACTGTGCCATCCTGGGGAGTGCAAAGCCACAGTCTCTCAAGTCTCTACAGTGGGTGGCTTGCCCACTGTGCCATCCTGGAGAGTGCAAAGCCACAGTCTCTCAAGTCTCTACAGTGGGTGGCTTGCCCACTGTGCCATCCTGGGGAGTGCAAAGCCACGGTCTCTCAAGTCTCTACAGTGGGTGGCTTGCCCACTGGACCATCCTGGGGAGTGCAAAGCCACAGTCCATGAGGTGGATAACAGTCTCCACTGGTCAAGGAGGAGGCATGGTGGGCACAGTGAACCGTGAACAGTAGCTCAACACAGATCCGGCACTGTCATTGTGCCAGTGGTGCTTGAGACGGCGGGGCCCAGCGGAGCGGTGCTTGACAGGAAGGGCCCAGCAGAGCGGTGCTTGAGACGGCGGGGCCCAGCAGAGCGGTGCTTGACAGGAAGGGCCCAGCGGAGCGGTGCTTGAGACGGCGGGGCCCAGCGGAGCGGTGCTTGACAGGAAGGGCCCAGCGGAGCGGTGCTTGAGACGGCGGGGCCCTGTTCAGCGGTGCTCTTCTGCACGGCGGACCCTGTTCAGCTGTGCTCTTCTGCACGGCGGGGCCCTGTTCAGCGGTGCTCTTCTGCACGGCGGGGCCCTGTTCAGCAGTGCTCTTCTGCACGGCGGGGGCCCTGTTCAGCGGTGCTCTTCTGCACGGCGGGGCCCTGTTCAGCAGTGCTCTTCTGCATGGCGGGGCCCTGTTCAGCGGTGCTCTTCTGCACGGCGGGGCCCTGTTCAGCGGTGCTCTTCTGCACGGCGGGGCCCTGTTCAGCGGTGCTCTTCTGCACGCCGGGCCCTGTTCAGCGGTGCTCTTCTGCACGGCGGGGCCCTGTTCAGCGGTGCTTGTCCAGTAATTCAAGGGAGCCAGACCTGGCCTGGACTCCCTGCTCAGTCGCTCTCCGACCGTGCAGTTGCAGGACCCTTCGGTGACAGAGTCCTGGGCCCTTTGGTGTCCTCCCTTACAGCCGGGATGGGGCTTGTGGGGCCCTCCTGCTCCGCGCTCCTGCTGGCTGACTTCTCCGCCCTGCTGCCCTTTCGCTCCTTAGAAGAGGCTCTCTGGCCCTTGCCTCCCCTGGATGTTGTGACAGGTGAAGTGGCCGAACTTTGGTCCTTGGGGGCAGCCGTGTCAGTCCTCTCACGGCGGCCCTTGAGTTTCCGGGTCCTCTTGCCTGGGGGGGGCTGGCTGTCCCCTTGCTGCTGATAGAAGTGTCACTGCTGCCAAAGGGTGGACTCCAGAACCCATGCACCACAGTGACACTCGAAGCTGGGCTGGTGGTGGCTGAGGTGCTCTTGGGACTCTTAGCAGATGGAGGGGGTGGGTCAGGGGAGGGAAAGAGGTCAAGATTGGACAGGTAATCTTTTTTAGGACCAAGGTAAAGGGTGGGAGTAGTGGTGATGGGAGTGGAGAAAGAGGATGTGGTTGTAGGAGAGTCAGGTGTGCTGTCTTTGGGTGCAGGTGATTGTGACGTAGGCTGTCGTGAGGTGGATGGCTGTTGGGTGGGTGGCTGCCTGCGTTTGTGTGTCTTGGAAGAGGGGGTGACAGACACAGTGGGAGAGGACACAGGGGACGTGTAAATGGCAGTGGGGGCGGTGACTGCACGTGTGCGGACTGTACTGAAGGGAGTGCTGGTGATGGAAGCACTGGCTGATGGTGGTGTGCATGCAGGTGTGAGTGTAGACGTCACAGGGAGGGAGGAGGGAGACGAGGAGGAGGGGGACACAGAGGTGGTAGTGACTGTTGGCATGTCTGCATCTGGGTGTTGCTTGGGTGAGTGTTTGTGGGATCTGTGGTGCTTGTGTCTGGATGAGCTGACCTTGGGTGTTGAGGAGTGTGCAGGCTGGTCTGATGGTGTGGATGGGATAGGCAGAGGAACAGGAGACAGAGACAGGGTGGAGGCAGTTAGAAGAGGGAGGCTGGAAACAGGGACAATGGCTGCCGTCAGTGCTGAATCCAGAGCATTGAACGATCGTTGATGGGCAGCCTGACCCGAATGAATGCCCTCCAGGTAGGCATTGCTCCGATGCACCTCCCTTTCTACCCCCTGGATGGCATTCAAAAGGGTAGTCTGCCCAACAATGATGGTCTGAAGGAGGTCAATGACCTCCTCACTGAGGGCAGCAGGGGTGACAGGGGCAGGGCCTGAGGTGCCTGGGGCGAAGGAGATGCCTGCCTTCTTGGGCGAGCGGGCACGTTGCGTAGGCTGAGGGGCTGTTGGGAGGGCGGGGCTGGTGCGCTGGGTGGCGGCTGTACCTGTAGAGGCGGGGGCCCGGATGTTGCCGCCACCGCTAGGGAGCTCCCATCCGAGGACGTGTCGGTGTCTCTGGTGTCACCACCGGTCCCCGTTGTGGTGCTCCCCTCGCCCTCCGGATCACTGGTGCCCTCGGTGTCTGTACCACAGCCCACCGGGGCCTTGTGACTTGCTGCTCCCTCGTGCTCCGATGCCAAATCTCCTCCGCCTGATGATGCTAATACACACATGCACAAGAAGATAAAGAAAAAGGGTGGGGGGAGAAATAAAAACAGGTTGAGTGCATGCATTGTCAACACCGTTGGCAGAGAGGACAGACACAGGAGCCTCATGCACTAAGCCGCGCAATCGGGGTACACTACTCAGTACTTCTGACTAGGCCAACAGGTCTAGGGACAACAAACGCGCACATGGATGAGGCAGGACCATGGATAGCTGTACTTGGCACCCTACAGAGGTGGGGGGCGGGGGCACAGGGCCATGCCTAAAGGAGAGGGCTACACTACAGAAAGCGCCCTGGCCTTATGTCACCCACAACCCTCCTCCCCCACCCAGACGCCTCCACTGCGCATAAAGATAGCAGAATGTGCTGATACTCACCCCCTTGTGTCTGCTGTGATGTCCTCAAGCGCCCATCCAAATCAGGGTAGGCCACCGCCAGGATCCGGGACATCAGGGGGGTCAGGGTACGACTGGCACCCCTCCTAGGTTGGGAGGCCATCCCCAGCAGTGACTCAGCGGTCTTCCTGGTTCCGCGGCGGATGTCCTCCCACCTCTTGCGGCAGTGGGTGCCCCGTCTGATGTGGACCCCCAGGGCCCGGACTTCCTTGGCGATGGCACGCCAAATGTCGACTTTCTGATGGGCGCTGACCTAGTTGACATGTACAGGGTGGGAAATGAAATTCCATCATTTTTCTGCATGTTAGATGTGAATGCCCCCCCCTCCCCAACTTTGTCATGTGGCACATTCTCTCATCTGTCGTGCGTTGCACTCCTCATTCGCTCCCCACCCCACCAACTTACATCCACCCCACTCCACACAGGCATAGCCCATTCAATGTGCACCCAGTGTACTTACCTGTTGGTCTGGAGGACCGTAGAGTAATGCATACTGGGGGAGGACCCCATCCACAAGTTTCTCCAACTCTTCAGACGTGAAGGCAGGGGCCCTTTCCCCAGTCACAGCAGCCATTGTCACTTCCAGACCGAGGTCACAGCAGCACTTGCAGTATAGGTCCTCTCCTGTGGAAGATCAGGTCTCGAGTGATTAATCATGTAGAAAATGGCGGTCACGCCCACGGCGGTGCGTACCGCGGCGGTGCGTACCGTGACCGCCGGCGCACACCCTCATTGGCTCCTGAAACCCATAGGGTTCAATGTTAACCAATGCAGCTTCGTACAGAGGTCTTCGACCGCCTACCGCCACGGTGTGCCACGCCAGCGCATTGACCTCACATCCCATTGTCCCACTTCACAGGTCAGGCAGCCGCCATTTCAAGGGCCCACATGGCTTAATTTCAACTGCGTCACACAGGCCTAGGCCTTGCATTGCCACACATACACGCCTTTCAATACATAGATAACCGTGTGCTATGCAAGCTGTGGTGAACGTACCTGTGATTTGCTTGACTCCATACTCCATGTTGTCCTTCCTAGGCACCGTCCGCTGGGACTTGCGAGGAGAAGGATGAATCCTCGCGTGTACCGACCGCTGGTGGACCTGTCGACAATGGAAGAACGCCATATTATACTACGATACCGACTTGACCGAGCCACTATACATGAACTGTGTGCCCAGCTGGAGCCAGCCCTGATGTCCCCCATCCGCCAACCCACAGGGATTCCCCCTTTGGTGCAGGTTCTGTCAGTACTCCATTTCCTTGCAAGTGGATCATTCCAAACAACAGTGGCCATGTCATCTGGGATGTCTCAGCCTATGTTTTCTAAGGTTTTGTCAAGAGTGTTGTCTGCCCTGCTGAAACACATGCGGAGCTACATTGTATTCCCTGAGGAGGATGATTTGGCCACTGTGAAGGGTGATTTCTATGCCCTTGGACATATCCCCAACATCATTGGTGCCATTGATGGGACCCATGTGTCTTTAGTCCCCCCAAAAGACGATGAGCAGGTGTACAGAAACAGGAAAAGTTACCATTCTATGAATGTGCAGGTGGTCTGTTTGGCAGACCAGTACATCTCCCATGTAAATGCCAAGTTCCCTGGGTCAGTGCATGACGCGTATGTTATGCGTAATAGCAGCATCCCTTATGTGATGGAACAGCTACAGAGACAACGTGTGTGGCTAATAGGTGACTCTGGTTACCCCAACCTGCCTTGGCTATTGACCCCAGTGAGGAATCCCCGGACCAGGGCAGAGGAACGGTACAATGAGGCCCATGGGCGAACTAGGAGGATCATAGAAAGAACCTTTGGGCTCCTGAAGGCCAGGTTTAGGTGCCTGCATATGACAGGTGGATCCCTGATGTACTCACCAAAGAAGGTGTGCCAGATCATCGTGGCCTGCTGTATGCTCCACAATCTGGCATTGCGACGTCAGGTGCCTTTCCTGCAGGAGGATGGTACAGATGGTGGCGTTGTAGCAGCTGTGGAGCCTGTGGAGAGTGAAGAGGAGGAAGACGACGGGGACGACACAGACAACAGGGACACAGTTATCCAACAGTATTTTCAGTAGCACACAGGTAAGAATCACCCACGCCATTTAACATTTGCTGAAAGCCTCCTGCATCTTTACTTAGTGTATTTCCCCCCAGTTCTTTTAAACTGATATTTGATTTTCCCTTCCCTTTTCAGTGCTGTATGACCCACTGCGTGACTTCTGCTTGGTTAGTCCATGGACTAATGCTTATTGACATCGGTATGTTGTCATCACAAAATTAACTGAACATTATTGATCAGTAATGTGTTATACATTTGTAAATAATACAGGCTGACTCCTGAATGATTTCAGTGCAATGAGTGATTTATTTTTAGTGCTAGATATTGGTACATGATATTAAAACGGTGATGGGTGAGGGTGGAGTTATGTCCATGGCAGAGTCCAGTTCTCAGTTTCACAGGTGCATTGTCCATATGCCTGTGGAAGGATGGAGCAGGGGCAGTTCAAGGTTGGACAGGGTGACAATGTGGGACAGTGGGATGACATCAGGGGGTATCTTATGCTGGCGGGGGTCTTGGCATCCTACTCTGTCTTCCTGTGAGATCTCAGGTTCCTCTTGTGGGGTGGTTGTTCTTCAGCAGGAGGTGGGGTTCTGGTGGCCTGTCGTTGTGGTGGGGCCTCCTGTCCACTAGCGCCGGCGGAGGTGGTAGGCTGTTCCTGGTCCTGGCTAGTGACAGGGGCCCTTTGTGGTGCCACATGGTCCTGCAATGTGGTTTCTATCCGATTGAGGGCCTGGACTATGGTCCCCATAGCGGTACCGATGTTCCTGAGTTCATTGCTGAACCCCATGTAGCGTTCCTCCTGCTGTGCCTGGATCTCGGTGAACCTGGCCAGTACCGTCGCCATCGTCTCCTGGGAGTGATGGTATGCTCCCATGATGGTGGTGAGGGCCTCTTGGAGAGTGGGTTCCCTGGGCCTGTCCTCCCCCCCCCGTCGCACAGCAGCCCTCCTAGTTGCCCTGTTTCCCTGGGCCTCTGTCCCCTGGACGGTGTGCCCACTACCACTGCCCCCAGGTCCCTGTTGTTGTTGGGGTGTTGGGTCAGCCTGGGTGTCCTGTAGTGGCGGACACACCGCTGATTGACGCATCCTGGAGACAGAGGCATGGGCCCGCTGGGTGGGAGCTGTGCTGGTGTTCCCAGAGGGGGTTGGGTCTGCTGTGGCGTGTGTCTGTGTGTGGGGAACCGACTGTCCAGAGGTCCCCGATGGTCCGGGCTGGTCATCAGGTTCTAGGTCGACAGAGCTGCTGTCCTCACTGGGGGCCTGTTCTGGGGGTGGGATGGACAAATCTGGACCCTCCGTGGCGGTGTGTTGGCGTTCGGGCCCTGCAGCGGTAAAATAGTGTGGTTATTGTTTTTGTGTGTGCCATGGCGTGCATTTTGAGTGCCCTTGTCCCCCAGTGCTGGCATTCCCTTGTGAGAGGTGTTGTGAGGGTGGTTGGGGGGGGGTGTATGGGTATGTGCAATGGTCATTCTTTGGTGATGGCTGTCTATGGTTTGTGTTGTTTAGGGTGGGTTGTGCTGGTGAGACATTGGCAGGGAGGATGTGTGCTGGGGGGTTGAGATTGGGGGTGAGGGTGGGGGTGTGGGTTGGCATGCTGGTGGTTGGGGGGGGTGAAGTAGTTGAGATTCGACTTACCAGAGTCCATTCCTCCGTGTACTCCAGCGAGGCCATCAGGATGCAGGATGTTTACTACCTCTTGCTCCCATGCTGTGAATTGGGGTGGAGTGGGTGGGGGTCCGCCGCCAGTCTTCTGCACAGCAATGTTGTGTCGCGACACCATCGAGCGCACCTTCCCCCGTAGGGCGTTCCATCGCTTTCGGATATCTTCCCGATTTCTGGGATGCTGTCCCACAGCGTTGACCCTATCTACGATCCTTTGCCATAGCTCAGCCTTCCTTGCTATAGTGGTGTGCTGCACCTGTGTGCCGAAGAGCTGGGGCTCTACCCTTATAATTTCCTCCACCATGACCCTGAGTTCTTGGTCCGAGAACCTGGGGTGTCTTTGGGGTGCCGTGGGGTGGTGTGGATGAGGTGTGGGGTGGTGTTTGTGGTGATGTGCGTGGTGATGTGTGGTGATGTGTGCGTAGATGTGGTGTGGGTGATGATGTTGTGTTCCTGTGTGTGTTGTGCTTTGCGTTCCCTGTGCTCTCTCTCAGTGTATTGCGCCTTCTCTCAGATATTTGTGGTTGTAGGGGTTTGTGGGTGAAGTGGGTGTGTGTTTTATAGTTAATTGGGTCTGTGGGAGTGGTGTGTGTATGTGTATCAGGTATGTGTATTTCAAATTGTCCAATGTGGCTGTGTTTTGGAGCTGTGTGTGTATTTTGAGCGCGGCGGTGTGTACCGCCAATGGAATACCGCGGTTGAAAGACCGCCGCGTGGATTCGTGGGTCAGAATGGCATGGGCGTGTTTGTGTTGGCGTGGCGGTGGAGGTTTGGTCATCTCCAGTTTATCGCTGCCCGCTGATGAGGCGGCCTTCCGTGGATGTCGGGTTTTTCGCGGTTTCACAGTTGGTGGTCAGAATGACCATGGCGGTTTACCGCGGCCGCGGCGGTAGAATGGCGGACTTCTGACCGGCGGTAAGGGCCTTTTACCACCGAGGTCAGAATCACCCCCATTGTCTCTTTACTTAAGCCTGACTCCTCTGTGCCAAGATACCAGATGAACACAGGTTAATTTAAGGTGTATCTGTCTTACCCTGACTAGAATGGTGGATCCTGTGTCAACGAGGAACCCCATTTCTAACACCATTCTATTAAACACTTTAAAATGTATGTTTGGGGTTCTAACTTTGACCTTACTGTGGATCACAAACAACTAAATTCTATTTTTTCCCACCAAAAAATCAAGGTAATCAAAGTGGGCTTATTATTGCAAGAATGTTCTTGTTCCATGAATGATGCTCCCCATTTTATAAATATGAATGCTGATTGCCTTTCTCGATTACCTTTGTGTGATGAGAGCAGGGAGTGTGATGGAATAGATGAGCTAGACACGGATGGTGGATGTGAGTGAATGCTGCCAAGGAGACTTAAGCAAGGAAGAAGGGAGTTGTGGTGCTGATCAAGTTTAGTGGTGAAACAAATCAAAAATTGCTTGGGTTCTGGGTGGTCTTGAGAGAAGAACAAAATTATGTTATTAAACAGCTGCAAATCTATTTGTTAAAGTTTTTTAAAGTTTACTAGAGTTATTACATGAGGGACATATTGGTACTTTGCCATAAAGCAGAAAGCAAGATGGAACGTTTGGTGGCTGGAAGGACCGTATGATGAAACAGGATATCCATAATTGTCTGTCTTGTACCATGAGCAATAAAAATTCATAAGTCTCACGAGACATCTTTGGTACCCAGCAAGTTTCCACAGCTGTCATAGCAAAAATTAGATTCTCTCCAACGAGTAACTTGTGAGATGCTGTTAGTTTTCCAACTACTCAAAGGCAAAAATGTGTGTGTTCTCATAACTCGTAAGATGATGAACAGGGATTCTTATAACTAATATTAACTTGGTGGCAGGGTAAATGCAGCTATGTCTGTCATGAATTACCCACGTAGAAGCAGTCCCCATTGACAAAGCATTTTTTTTACTTGACTGCTGGGAACCATGCCTAATTCACCCTAGGCGATTGCTGCTGGTATTCTTGCATATGGTGCCTACTAATGTCTTCTTGTCTGATGAAGCTTGTATGTTGTCTGTGATAGTAGCTCAGGATAAATGTAATTGAACATTAGTAGCTCTTATTATGGAAAGGTTGAAAACCCCTGGTTTACACAATTGTTGACATTTTCATTGGTAGCGGTGTTAATAGCAGATGTGCTTTAGAAATAGTTCATTATTTTTTGACGTGTAAGCACACAGAGATATCCCTATAGCACTTTAACTAATCTTCACAAATTGCAGCACAATAAAATACAAGGGAAAAAACTCTTTTCAGTTTTCTATAGACTTTCACCAACTTGACAAGTGGCATGCTTCATCATTGGGTCTCATCCTGGTCCCTATAAACCAGGATGGGCTTGATCGTATTACAGGAAGCACTGTTCATCTTCCTTATTGGGTTTCTAACAATAAAAATACCTAAGAAACACCCCAGTTTCCCTTTAATATTGGGTGCCCTCAATATTGTTAAAATCAATAAACACAGCTGTCAATGAGAATTAGTGTTTCTAGAAACTCAAGAAAGCTGTAAACATGCTTTAGACTATTTCATATGGTCCTAGGATTTCCCGTACCGAGGAATGATTGATGATTCCTGTCTTGTGTCTATCAGTCTGGTATATTACCAGAACAATACACACAACACACATGCAGGCTTTCTTGCTCCAAATTATAAGCAAATACGTGCATATTTATCATAAATTCACGCAGGACAATGCAGCAAACCACCTTTCTCTGCTGGGCTGTGTGAAAGGGAAAGGGCAGGAATACAATGTATTTAACATCATATGGGGCATTCCTGTCCTTTCCTTATGCTGGTGCACTTTTGTTTGCCTCGCGCCAATGCAGACATCCTCTCACTTTGGTGCGAGGGTGCCTACGTTGTAAGCAGGGATGGATTTGTGCAGGAAGAGACACATTCCTGAAAGCCATTTTCCTCTTTCTATGCGTCCTGCATGATGCAGCACACATAGAAAGAGGAGAAAATGAGGAGAAGTAAAGTAGCATTTTCATACATTCCCAGTATTACCAATAATGGTAAAATTGGGAATACATCAAAATCCCTGGGTAGATGCATGGCAACATCCACTCTCCACCCATGAAATGCCACATGGGTAACAAGGGGTTTGTCTTGAAATACCTTTTAACTGTAATTTCTCATGGGAGTAGATAGAGATCAGGATCAGGTTGACAGGTGGGCTGTTGGTGGATTCACTCTAGACTGTCACACAAAGGGGGCTGAGCTGTGTCCTGCATATCTTGATGCAATGACTGAAACTTTCACCTCAGGCCTGACGCTGCCACAGCACCTGTGAAGTCTCACCACAGCGTGAGTCCAGAGCACCCTTCCACCGATGTCTGTGGCATCCCACTGTGCCGCAGCTCCTGTGGCCCTGTGGTGTGATTGCGACACTGCAAGTCTTGACCTGCTGGATTCATCGGCCCTGCCTAGCAGTAAGGAACTGATGCCTGACCTCCCTTTATGGCAGTAAGGAACCAAAGCCATGCCGGCTCCAGGTTTGCTTCTCCTCCCCAATGTGTTTGCTCATTATCATTTCCCACGGCACTCTAACAGTGATCGGTGCAACTCTGTACCTGCCCCCACTCCCTTGCAAGGGGTGCTGAACTGTTGGAGACAACACCATCAAGACATCGTGATTGCTCCAGGTGGAGCTATTGTGTTTCTAAGTGCTATACTACAGTCAATCTGTAAAATTTCGTATCTCTGCTTGCGAACGTTGGATTTTTGTCATTCTGGTTTTGTTTTGCTCAGATAAATCGTGGCTATTGTTCTAAACTGGTATGGAGTACTTTTGTGGCATTTTTACTTTGTTACTATATGAGTGTGCAAATACTTTACCGTAGCTACTGAGATAAGCATAACTGCTTGAGCCAAGCTACTAAGGGGGTGAGCCGGGTGTATCTTAGCTGTGTGACCCCCTTACACTGATTAATTTGAGAGGCCCTGCTTGGACAGGATGCAAGCCACTGCTAACTAGAGTCCCCACTTCTAATATTGGGGATCATCCGTGAGGGTAGGACTTGTAATTGTACTTTACATACAGTAATTGGTGTAAACTACTTCCATGTCACAGACCATTACACCGCAACATACTGGTTTGATTTTTCTCCCTTTGCAACTTTTGAGTTTGATTCACAATCATTTCTCAGTATGGTGAGCCATCATTTGGAGCTGCAGATTTGGTGATTGAGCTCAAAAAGTTCTACATAGAGCTCAAATGTTCTATTAAAGGCCTCACTAAGAAGGAGGAGCTGCAAAAGGCACTGAGGGCCTGGTTGGCAGCAAAGGCGGCTGGTGAGTACACAGAGGAGGAGAATGCTATTATGAATGGAGAGGAACAGAGCCTGCAGGTTGATGCTGTGGATAATCAGGATATGCTTCGGAGGGAGGCAAATTACAGGGCCTGCAGCAGTGTATCTTCAATAGGTCTGTCCACAGAGGAGCTGGAGGACAGATGTGAAGTACCAAATGGAGCTGGAAAAGCTCAAGATGGAGCATTAAAATAAGCTCCAATTTGAACTAGCTAGGCTCAAAAGGGAGGCAGAGACAGAAAAACTTGCCAAGGAGCAAAAGGAGATGCTTTTAGCTAAAGAGCGGAGCTGGCCTTAAAGAGCAGGTCTAGCGCAGATGGTGGCAGCAATTCTACGGTGGAGTCAAAGGGAAAGGTACATATATCCAAGGATATGGTGATCGAGTTTGTTGTGAGGGAAGACATAGAGGAGTGGTTTAGGGGTTATGAAGTGCTTCTGAGAATGAACAGGGTCCCTAATAGTGATTGGGGGCACACCTGTGGAAGTACTTCTCAGAAGAGGGGAACAGCACCTTGTTGGCTTTAGAAGAAGAAGATCAGATGAGCTAACCAACCATGAAAGAAACCCTAACCAGGAGATATGGTCTCACCCCAGAGAGTTGCAGGGTAAAGTTTAGGGAGAGTTCTAAACTGGGTTCTCAAAGTTGGGTGGAGTATGTAGATACCTTCTGCAGAGCACTGGATGGTTTGTTGAAGAGCAGCGAGGAAACAGACTACCAGGGGATGTACAATTTTATTGCATGGCAGCACTTGTCTAGTCGATGTTTTCCAGAGCTGTGGTAACACTTGATTGACAGCAAGCTTACCTACGCCAGGAAGCTTGCAAAGGAGGTGCACTGCTAACTCAGAACGAGGGCCCAAAAGAAGCTGTATGTGGGAGACTCAGCCAAGGATGGGCAGGGTCTCCATCAGAAGAAGGAGGGGACGGTTAAGGGAGATAAAGACAGTTCCCAGCATAAGGGGGGAGAAAATGGTTCTCATGTCCTTTCTTCTGACAGGAAACAGGGAGGTTCTGGTGGGCAGTGGCCCAGGATACCCTATTGTCAGTCCCATTGCTTTGAGTGTTCCCAGCTAGGACACAAGAAAGGGGGCTCTGTCTCCCCTAAGAAAACACCCACTTATGGCCTATCGTCAGAATGGCCAATGTGACATTAGGGGGAGTTACCCCCCAGGGGCAGTTCTTAGACCATGCCACAATCTCCCTTAGTGAGAGGTGAACTCAGAGGGTGGGTTGGTGATCCCAGGTGGCGGGAATCATCACTTTAACCAAATAAAAGTAGAGGGGTCCCCTTCCGTGCTCTGAGGAACACTGGGGCTAGTTGTGGAAAGGCCATTTTCCCCTGATCAGTACACAGGCCAGGTGTGTAGAGTGACTCCAGCCTACGGGCAGGTCTTTTTCCACCCCATGGCTCTGGTTTCCTTAGAGTGGGGTGTGGAGGTGATCCAGAGAAGCATCATAGTTAGTCTTCAGAAGCCCATAGACTGCATTCTGGGGAATGAGTTGCCCTCAGTGTTAGGGGAACTGGGGGGGGGCAGCTGCCAGAGGCTCTCTAACAATTTTGTTTTCTGTGGGTACCACTCAAAAGCAGACGGTACAGGACCCCAGAAAGAGGGACAGGAGGAGGAAGATCCCACCCTGTCCTCTGTGCATCCTGTGGGTACAGACATGAAGTTGAGTGACCACTCTCACAATACCACCACTGAACTGGTGAGAGGTGAAGTGGAAAAAGGGTGCAAGGCACCTGGGGATACTGCCACTCACTTTTTGAACCACTGAGACTAGAGACCCAGGGATAGCCTGAGGCCTGGTTCTTGACACAGACAGCTGTCAGTGGCCTTGGTTGATTGTTGTCCTTGTAGTCAGTAGGTTTCCATTGGTAGGGGACCAAATTCAGACTCAAGGGGTGGAATGGGCCACATCACACTGTTGGCCATGGTGGTGCTTTACCACCACTGCTAACAAGTCTCAAACTGCAAGTGCTCCCTGTCTAAATTGTATCGGTGAGTGGGTTATGATGATTGGCATATTGTATTTATTAGTAAGTCCCTAGTAAAGTGCACTGTGTGCCCAAGGCCTGTGATTCAAATGCTACTAGTAGGCCTGCGGCACTGATTGTGCCACCCACATGAGTAGCTCTGCAAACATGCCTCAGACCACCCACTACAGTGTTTGTGTGTGCAGTTTTAATCTGCCATTTCAACCTGACAAATGCACTATTTGCCAGGCCTAAACCTTCCCTCTTACTACATCTAAGTCACCCACAAGGTAGGCCCAAGACCGCCCCATGGGCAGGGTGCAGTGTATTCCAAAGGTATGACATTTACTGGTGTGTTTTACATCTCTCATTACTGAAATCCTGTGTGTTGGACCTGGACCTTTTACAGGGTAATTCCCCAGACTTTTTGCCTTTTACCTCCTTATTTTTCTGACGTTTGTTGGCTTGCGTTTTGACTCTGAGCACTTTTTCACTGCTAACCAGTGCTAAGGTGCATGTGCTCTCCCGGAAGGCAACACGGGGATTGCCTTGAAATACCTTTTAAGTGTAATTTCCTATTGAGAGAAGATATGGAGTTGGTGTTTGGGGTCTTTGAACTCACAATTAAAAAATACATCTTTTGGTGAAGTAGGTTTTTGAATTGTGAGTTTGAAAATGCCAATTTTAGAAAGTGGGCATTTTCTTGCTCAACCATTCTCTGCCTCTACCTGTCATCTGAATGAGCGTCCGGGTCAGGATGACAGTTGGACTGTTTGTGCATACACTCTAGACAGTCACATAAAGGAAGTGGAAGTGTGCCCTGCATATCCAGATGGCCTATTACTAGGCTAACGGGTCTTCCTGAGCTGGAGCGTTGCGAGGAAATAACACTTGCACCATAATCAGACTGTGCTTGTCCTTATCCAAAGCAGTTTCTAACTCACTAGAGTGTGTCTGTGGCCGGGGCAGGAAAAGGCGGGGTCTTGTGCACTACAAATAACTTCTATGTGAAGTTTGCCTTCTTCAAAGACAGAAATGGGACTAAATACTTGACCTCTGACACCACATCGTAAAAATCCTTCTGGATTAAGGAAATATTGCCAGGAATAAGAGTGAGATGGTAGCTACCACTCTGCCTGTTGCTTTGCTGTGCTGGCAAGCTGCTTGATGCTTCTGTCCTGGGAGTGAAAGGGCTGGACTTGGCTTTCTACATCTTGCTTCCAAAGGTTCACCAAGGGTTTGGACTGAGCTTGTTTCCTGTTAAGAAGTTTCATGGACATCAAAGGCTTCATCTGCCAGCACCTGGGCTCGCTTTCTGAGTCTGTTCTTGCAAAGTGGTGGCAAATCCTGTTCCTGGGCCCTTGGGAGTGAGTTGTGGTGCAACAAGGAAGAAACTAGTGCATCGACATCAAGAACAACTTTATAACCAGCGCTGCTCTCTGACTCCGTGCCACTGCCTGAACTGGAATTGTGGCCCGCTCTGAATGCAACAACCACAACCTCCACCGCAGGCCCGTTGCTGCTGCAGCACCTCCAAAGTCCCACCACAGCGTGAGTTCAGATCACCATGTCACTAACGTTCATTGCACCCGACTCCAACACAGCACCTGTGGCCCGTGGTGTGATCATGACATCACAAAGTCACTGCCTGATGTCTTGACCTGTTGGATTCATCAACCTCACCTTGTTGTGAGGAACCGCCGCCTCGCTGTCAATACGGCATCACCTCCTCTGTAACCATAAAGAATTGATGCCCCACCTCCCCTGCCTAGCAGTAAGTAACTAATACCTCACCTCCCGATGGCAGTAAGGGACAGACGCCACACTGTCTTCAGTGACTCCTCACCTTCCCAAAGTTTTTGTTTCCTGATCGTTTTCCAAGGTACTGTAACCAGGGTCCACGTGACTCTGTGACCGGCTCGCACTCCCTCGCAAGTGGTGCCCGACTGTTCAAGACAACTCCGTCAAGAGATTTTGATAGCCCCAGTTGGAGTTATTGTGTTTCTAAGCACTATACTACATTTAGGCCTTCATTACAACCCTGGTGGTCGGTGATAAAGCGGCGGTAACAGGCCGGCTGTCAAAAAAATTGAATTACGACCATGGCAGAAACCGCCAACACAGACAGCCACTTTAGCACTCCGACTACCACGGCGGTAGCAACAAACACCGTGGCGGTTACCGCCAACAGACAGGCGGAACACAATGTACCACCCACACTATTACAAGGCACCAATCCGCCAGCTTTTCCAGGGTGGTACCACAGCCATCAAAAGCACGGCGGAAACAGTCTTTCGAAGGGAAACCACTCACCTCATGACACTCAACGAAGAACCAGGATGCCATGGAGCCCGAACTACAGGTCCTGCCCATGTTGCTGTATCTCTTAATACACCCCGAAGTGGAAAGAAGCAGCATCCCTTATGTGATGGGCCCTAAGGGTTAGTGTGTGTCTAACAGATTTCCCTCGAAATTTGCAGGTGACTCTGGTTACCCCAGCCTCTCATGGCTACTGACCCCAGTGAGGAATGCCAGGACTAGGGCAGAGGAACGCTACAATGAGGCACATGGGGGAACTAGGTGTATTATTGAGCGGACTTTCGGCCTCCTGAAGGCCAAATTCCGGTGCCTCCATTTAACAGGTGGCTCCCTATACTACTCACAGAAGAAGGTGTGCCAGATAATCGTGGCATGCTGCATGTTGCACAACCTGGCTTTGTGACGCCAGGTGCCTTTTCTGCAGGAGGATGGGCCTAATGATGGTATTGTGGCAGCTGTGGAGCCTGTGGACAGTGAGGAAGAGGAGGCAGAGGAAGAAGATATTGACAACCGAAACAACATCATCATGCAGTACTTCCAGTGAGACACAGGTAAGAGACTGGCACTGCTCATCTCATCTCTGACTACTGTAGGACATTGTATAAGTTAGCCTCTTAACCTCTGTGTATGGACACTGACAGTTCACTTTGGCTTTCCATTTCACAGATCTGGGTACCTCATTCTGCCTTCTGATATATTTACTGCTGCCCAACAACTGTCATACATTCGTTTGTGCAAATGAACATTTACATTGATATTTGTGAAGAAGTTGTAATTATACATTTGTGAAAGTACAGACTGACTCCAGATTGGTTTGTGATTCAAGGGTGTTTATTTATGGGCTAATGTGTATAAGGGTATGTGGAAGGGGCTGGGGTGATGGTGGAGGAAGGTCCATAGTAGAGTCCAGTCTCTCGGTATCACAGGTGCATTGTCCAATGGGGCATAGGAAGTGGAGCAATGTCAGTTCAAGGTGGACAGAGTGACAGAGTGGGACAGAAGGGTGACAATCAGGAGTGTCTTATTTCCTGCACTATCTCCCTCATGGTGTTGGCCATGTCTGCCAGCACCCCTGCAATGGTGACCAGGGTGACGTTAATGGACTTCAAGTCCTCCCTGATCCCCAGGTACTGTCCCTCCTGCAGCCGCTGGGTCTCCTGAAACTTGGCCAGTACCGTGCCCATGGTCTCCTGGGAATGGTGGTATGCTCCCATGATGTTTGATAGTGCCTCGTGGAGGGTCAGTTCATTGGGCCTGTCCTCCCCCTGTCACACAGCAGCCCTCCCAGCTTCCCTGTTACCCTGTGCCTCTGTCCCCTGAACCGTGTGCCCACTGCCACTGACCCCAGGTCCCTGATTGTCCTGTGTTTGTGGGGTTGCCTGGGGTCCCTGTAGTGGTGGACACACTGCTGATTGACGTGTCCAGGGGACAGTGGCATGGGCACACTGGGTGGGTGCTGTGGTGGTGTTACCTGAGGGGGAGATTCTGTGATGGGTTGGGACTGTGGCAGGGGAACCGACTGTCCAGAGGTCCCTGATGGGCCGGGCTGGTCATCTTGATCCAGGCATGCAGAGCTGCTGTCATCACTGTGGGCCTCTTCTATGGGGGGATTGGATATGGCTGGCACCTCCTGTCTGGTGATGTTGTCTAGGGGTCCTGTTGGGGTGTAAATGCATTGTTATTGTATCTGTGTGTGCCATCTTGTGCAATGGGTGTATTTCCCTCAACTACTGTGCTTGCAATATTGCCCTGGCTTTTGTGTGAGTGGTGATTGTGTGCCCTGGGTGAGTCTCTCCCTTGGACATGCTTTGGTGATGGGTGTCCATGCATTGTTGTTGCATGCAGGGCTTGGTATTGGGATGGGTGGGTTGTGATAGTGGGGTATATGTGAGGTGGTGGAGTGATGGGTGTGAGGTAGGGGTAGGTGTTTGTGGTGGCATGCTGGTATGGTGGGGGATATAGTAGTAAAGATTTGCCTTACCAGAGTCCAGCCCTACTTCTACTCCTGCGAGGCCCTCAGGATGCATGATCGCCAAGACTTGCTCCTCCCATGTTGTTAGTTGTGGGGGAGGAGGTGGGGGTCCACCGACAGTCCTTTGTACGGCTACCTGATGTCTGGATACCACGGAATGTACCTTCCCCCGTAGGTCGTTCCACCTCTTCCTGATGTCATCCCGTGTTCTGGGGTGCTGTCTCACTGCGTTGACCCTGTCGACAATTCTCCGCCATAGCTCCATCTTCCTTGCAATGGAGGTCTGCTGCACCTGTGATCCGAATAGCTGTGGCTCCACCCAGATGATTTCCTCCACCATGACCCTGAGCTCCTCCTCAGAAAACCTGGGGTGTCTTTGAGGTGCCATGATGTGGTGTGAGTGATGTGTGAGGTGATGTGTGGGGTCATGTTTTGGGGTGTGTGGTGTTTTGTGCGTGGATGTTGTATGAGTGATGGTGTTGTGTGCCTCTGGATGCTGGTGTGGTCGTTGGTTTTCTGTCTCTCTGCTTCTTCCAAACAATTTGTTGTAAGGGGTTGTGGGTAATGTGGGTGTGTGTTTTATATTGGATTGGGTGTGTGGGTGTGATGTGTGCCTATGTATCAGCTGTGTGTATTTTGAATTGTCCAATGTGGGGGTGTTTGATAGGTTTGTGTGTATTTTGAGCACGGCGGTGTGTACTGCCAATGGTTTACCGCGATTGAATGACCGCTGCGTTGATTCGTAGGTTGTGATAGTGTGGGCGTATTCCTGTTGGCGTAACGGTGTGGTTTTGGTACCACCAATTTATCACTGACCTTTGGTGTGGCGGACTTCTGTTGGTGTCTGTATTGTGGAGGATTTCTAAGTGTGGGTCATGATACCTATAGCGGATTTCCGCCGCGGACACAGTATGTTGGCCGATGTCAGCGCGGCGGTTAGCGGACTTTACCGCCAGGGTTGTAATGGGGGCCTTAATCTTCAAAGATTTGCATCTTTACTTGTGAATGTTGGATTTTTGCCATTCTGGTCTTGATGCATCTTGGCCATTTTTCTGCACTGGTGTGGTGTACCTTTGTGGTGTTTTCACTTTGTTACTGTGTGTGTGTGTGTGTGTTTACAAATATTTTACACGTTGCCTAGTAGATAAGCCTGACAGCTTGGACCAACGTACTACGGAGGTGAGCAGGAGTAATCTTAGCTTTGTGGCTCCCTTACCGTGACTCGACCAAGGGTCTCTGCTTGGAAAGCGTGCAAACCATTGCCAATAGAGACCCCTTTCTAACAGTAACACTATAGAAGTAGAAGGTGTTGATGTTTGAAATCTCATAAAGTAATTCTATTCCACTATAATGAGATAAGCAGGTAATTGGAAAAACTGAAAATGTATTTGTATCACTTGCATCACATACTTTGTTGAATGTTTTTTGTTATTGCTTTTCACACTTCATATCTGCTAATTTGTAATATGGTTAACTTTTGTTGTATCTTCTATTGGAGAAAGGAGGATGTGGTGTGATCTATAAAATATTAATGCTTTTCACATTATGTATCCAGGGTAGAATTGTGAGGGTGGAAGGTTCTTGGGAGACATAGTTACTGCTGGCTGGGGAAGGTGATGGTTGTAAATACTATTGTTTATAAACCACATGGTGGAAGCTTACAGTGGTGTCAAAAGAGTTAATAATGCAGGATTGCACAAAAGCACAAAAAGTAAAAAGCTTATGTAGAAAAGTGGCGAATGATATTTGTTGGACTTGGCATCATTGGCATGGTCTCCCCTAACTTTTTGCCTCTACAACCCAGGATGGTTCTGTGTGCTGTTTTATTTGCTCTAGACACTTTTCCACTGCTGATCAGTGCTAAAGTGTAAGTGTTCCCTGTATAAATTATATGTGTACATTGGCTTATCCATGATTGGCATATTTGATTTACTAGTAAGTCCCAAGTAAAGTGCACTAGAAGTGCCAAGGGGCTGTTAATCAAATGCTACTAGTGGGCCTGAAACCAAACACAAATGATGGATGAAATGCAGAACCAATCAAACATTCATCCCCAGTCACAGATCTGGGCTTAATCCATCAATTATTTTGCTCACCATGCCACCCCAATTTGGATCCAACCATATGTAAATCAGTCTTGACCCTGTTCTCCACGGGAACAGTCCGACCCAAACTGCCAGGCCAGGTCCTCCCTGGACCGGAAACAAGCATCCTGGGACCGGTTTAACGGTATCACCCTTCATCAGCCAGGCCAACTTGAATCCAGTGGAATAGTGAGTCCGGGACCCACCTCTGGGCAAACCCTGCGTACTTATGGCGACAAAACCAAACAAACTAGTGAGGCTGCAGCACTGGTTGTGCTATACACATTCGTATCCCTGTAAACATGGCTCAGACCTGCCACTGCAGTGTCTGTGTGTGCAGCTTTAAACTGCCAATTTGACTTGGCAAGCATACATACTTGCCAGGCCTGAACCTTCCGTTTTTATACATGTAAGGCACCCCTAAGGTAGGCCCTAGGTTGCCCCATGGGCAGGGCGCAGTGTCTGTTAAAGATGGGACATTTACTTTTGTGTTTTACATGTCCTGACAGTGAAATACTGCCAAATTCGGTTTTCACTGTTGCAAGGCCTATCTGTTTCATAGGTTAACATGGGGGCTGCCTTGAAATGTGATTAAAGCACAGGTTCCCTTTGGGAGCAGATACAAATATGGAGTTTATGGTCTCAGAACTCACAGTTTAAAAATTCATCTTTTAGTGAAGTTGGTTTTTAGATTGTGTTTTTGAAAATGCCACTTTTAGAAAGTAAAAAAAAAAACATAAATGATGGACGGAATGCGGAACCAATCAAACATTCACACCCAATCAAAGATCTGGGATTAATCCATCAATTCTTTTGCTCACCATGCCACCCCAGTTTGGACCCAGTCATATGCAAATAAGTCTTGACTCTGTTCCCCATGGGAAGAGTCCATCCCAAAAAGCCAGGCCATGTTCTCCCTGGACTGGAATCAAGAATCTGGGGATCGGTTTCAGGGTATCACCCCATTATCAGCCAGGCTTGCTTCAATCCAGTGGCATAGTGAGCCCGGGACCCATGTCTGGGCATACCCGGTGCACTTATGGCGACAAAAGCAAACAGGCACAAATGATGTATGGAATGCGGAACCAATCAAACATTTACTCCCAATCACAGATCTGGGTTTAATCCATCAAGTTGTTTGCTCACTATGCTACCCCCGTTTGGACCCTACCATATGCAAACTAGTCTTGACCCTGTTCCCCATGGGAACAGTCTAGCCCAAACTGCCAGGCCAGCTCCTCTCTGGACCAGAAACAAGCATCCTGGGACCGGTTTCACTGCATCACCCTTCATCAGCCAGGCTAGCTTGAATCCAGTGCCACAGTGAACAAGGGACCTAAGTCTGGGCATACCCTTCCCACTTAGGGCAACTTTAGCAACACAAAAGGATGATGGACGGAGTGCTGAACAATGCAAACACTCACCCCAAGTCACAGATCTGGGTTTAATCCATCGTTCTTTTGCTCACCATGCCACCCCAGTTTGGACTCAACCTATGCAAATCAGTCTTGACCCTGTTCCTCATGGGAATATTCCAGCCCGAACTGCCAAGCCAGGTCCTCCTTGGACCTGCAACAAGCATCCTGGGACGGGTTTCAGGGTATCACCATTCATCAGCCAGGCTAGCTTGAATCCAGTGGCACACTGAGCAAGGGACCCACGTCTGGGCATACCCTTCCCACTAAGGGAAACTTTAGCAACACAAAAGGATGATGGACGGAATGCTGAACAATGCAAATACTCACCCCCAGTCACAAATCTGGGTTTAATCCATTGTTCTTTTGCTCACCATGCCTCCCCAGTTTGGACCCAGCCATATGCAAATCAGTCTTGACCCTGTTCCTCATGGGAACAGTCCAGCCTGAACTGCCAAGCCAGGTCCTCCCTGGACCAGAAACAATCACCATGGGACCAGATTCAGGGTATCACCCTTCATCAGCCAGGCTAGCTTGAGCCCAGCAGCACAGTGAGCATACCCTTCCCACTTAGGGCAACTTTAGCAACACAAAGGATGATGGTCGGAGTGCTGAACAATGCAAACACTCACCCCCAGTCACAGATCCGGGTTTAATCTATTGTTCTTTTGCTCACCCTGCCACCCCAGTTTGGATCCAGCCATATGCAAATCAGGCTTGACCCTGCTCCACATGGGAACAGTCCAGACCTAACTGCTATGCCAGGTTCTCCCTGGACTGGAAATAAGCATCCTGTCATATCAAGCCTAGTCTTCATGCACATGAAACATTAGTACAGGACCGGGGCCAAAAATACAGATACCAGGATATCAGATGTTTGGAGTGGACAGGCAGGACAGGGAACATGACTAGAAACCATGAAGGGTACATTCCTATCCCAATAAATATGTTTGTTTGCTCCATTTAGATCTACTTTTACATCTATGTATGTCTTCACTTTTTTTACTCACCATTTATGAGTAGACATTTGCAGCTAGGTGTAGACTTTGGTGGTCATTATGACTTTGGAGGTCTATTCCGTAGATTGCTGTGGTGACGGCTGCCAGCAGACTGCTGCGGAAGCGTTAATCCTCCTGCCAGTTTATGACACACAAACCCAAAACCAACAGAAAACTGCCACAACCACAAGTCTGCCAGACCCAAAGAAGGTGAAAAACTGTCAGACCCACCACCCGCACCACTACACCAGCAAAACACTGCCCTCCAAATGATGACTCACGAATCACCACAGCTGACATTTAACGGTGGTCAACCATTGGCGGTGCACAGTGCTGCGGCGGAATTGGGCAACCATCACCACTACAAGCCGACATTGGCCAGTTCAAAAGCCCACACATGACACATAAACACACATCCTACACACCCACCAACAGCACTATAAAACACCCCCACACACACAACCCACAATCCCTTGCAAACACAAAAAAGACTGCCACACCTTGCCAGGCCAATCCCTTACAGAACTGCACACACACACATACCAAATCCATCTATACATCTGTCCAGCGTCACACACCACACACCCCACCACAACACTGAACACCCTCTGCACAAAATACACAACACACAATAGGCATGTCTCCACAAAAGCACCCCCGTTTCACAGATGAGGAGTTGCAGGTGCTGGTAGAGGAAATCGTCAGGGTAGAGCCACAGCTGTTTGGTGCACAGGTCCAGCAAATCTCCATTGCCAGGAAGATAGAGCTATGGGGAGGATCATGGACAGGGTGAACTACGGAAGCCCCGCTGTTTTCCCTGCTGATTGCTGCCTCCATTCCTTCTGGGACTCGCAGTCCCAGGATTCCTGCTCGTTGCCTGGGAGGCTGGACACGGATTGCTGGCGCTTCAAAGCGCTCTGCGCAGCCCCGCTGTTTGCCCTGCTGATTGCTGCCTCCATTCCTGGTGGGACTCGCAGTCCCAGGATTCCTGCTCAAAGCCTGGGGGGCTGGACATGGAACGCGGGCAACTCAAAATACACCGCGTAGCCCCGGTGTGCGGGATGCGCGCAGGACGCGCCCAGGCAAAGCCCGTACACACCCGTCGGAGCCCGTTAAAGGCCAGGCTGGGCACCCCCTTTGAGTCTCAAGGTAGGGCTTCTGGTCTTTTCTGTGTTTGGACAACTTCCCCTACTGCGCAGCCAATTTATATACCCAATGGGGGAACGTAAGGCGAAAGGCAGCCCTGTTACGGGCTCTGCCCAATCGAAGATGGCTAAGTTCCTCCAACCTCCGCAACACCTTTCTAATTGCGTAGTTAACAAAATGTAATCATTAATTGAAGAGGTTGAACCGATTTTGAACAATAAAGAGAATAATCCGTGGGGGGTTGAGGACTGGTACCCTTACTCTGTTTCTAACTGCCGGACCACACTGTAAAAGTGGCACACAAACCAACAAAGCGCACCACCAGGGGCTGGCACCTCTAGGAGATTGCAGAAATGCTAGTCCGCCTGCATCTCTAGCAACCCATCATAACCTAGAAGCGCCATCAGCAAAAGCGATTATTCATGAAATTCCTTGTTCAAATTGTTTTTCCCTCTTGGAGCACCAGGACCAGGAGCACGCTCAAGCAGGTCCGACCTCACCATCACATTATGCCAGACAACTTCCACCAGAACCTATGAGCACTTTGCCCCAAGAAGATTTCATTTCCCTGGTGATTAGCTCAAAGAAAGAAGTGGGACAGTTGAAAACCTTAATGGCAGAAATGTTCACTTCTCTCAGATCTATTGGCCTGAGGAGAGCTTTCCCCCATCCCCAGGAGTGTGAGGAAATTCCTCTGAATATCGATCACTCTCTTATTTCTGGACTTTTGTTAAGTGTAAATGGTATTCCTAGCACAAAAAAACACCTTATGTCCATGGAGCTTCTACAACCAACTCTGACAATGCCTTACGTTCCAATGGGGAAGCCATTCTTCCAGTGGGACACCACACGCGTGGAATTGGAGTGGGATACTATGCCAGTACATGGCCATCATCCATACTCTAACAATGGCCATTCCATTTATATGTGCAATGTTCCCCCTCTACCCCGAATATCCGGGAAGATAAAACTTCACTTATAAACAAGGCTTCACATTGGCTACGTCACGTCAGATGCTGTGGTTCAATTATCCATTTGGTCATAATATTAGCTGACCGTCTAAGTAGTAAATCTGGCGACCGGCACGCTGTAAAACTCAATCTTATTAGCCCTCATTTGGTCAAGGGTTTGCTGTGTATGGAAGCACGTAATCACACACGGAAGGGGACTGCTATTTTCCTCAGTGACAGTTAGTCTGCCACCAGCACCGGGAGGCAGAATTTTCTGTCCCCTCTGGATCCTACGATGTTGAGCAGGGGCTCTGGGCGCTCTGTCTCCATCAAAGAAACATCTTGCCCAACTTCGACGAAGGTATTGACACTTGCTCCCAAGGAGGTCAACACATACGAGCCTGAGTCCTTGGGATCACCTCTGACATGGATTGACTGTATCCTTCCGCATTCCATAAGGTCAACAATATTCCTTGTTCATCTGCCTCTCCATCTTTCAGCAGTCTCTCCACTTCAGAAACTGCTCTGCAATGGAGGATGTTATGTGCGCCCAACAATATTACAGCAACTACAAATTTTATGGAGCACTCTCCCAAGTCCAACTCTTTTTTAAATTCGTACGAAGCTAATTGCCCTATTGAACCCCTAGCAACGAAGCTGTCCTGAAATGTGGCTGGTATCTGCAGTAAACTAGCTGATGCCGATTGGGGGGCGTATGTGGACAATTTTAACTTTAACATCTGTATGTTCCAAGAAACCTGGGCCTTTCACAACATGTACAGGCAGGGGTTCTGTTTTTTCTTGAAAAAAGCTAAACCGTCTCCTGCCGGTAGAGCAGCAGGGGGCCTCATCACTTGGGTAAGAATGTCAGAGGTGGGTGGAGTAAAGGAAATGAACGTGGACTCCCCCGACATCCTGGCCATAGTTATACAGTCAAACCAGGGTCCTCCTGTCCTGTGCATAAACATCTATAACAGACCGGATTCTTCCCATCAGTTGTCCCCTATCATACAGATCTTGAACTCTTTTGTATCGGATTTCCACCCAACGCACCACATAATTATAGGCGGGGACTTCAATGTGTCAATTGAGCCCAATTCCACCTTTGCTGAGGCCACGCAGATTGAAGACTTTACATGGAGCAGCCCTCCCTACTCCTCCCAGACTAACACCCCCCAAAGCTAGCAACAGGGCCCTACAGATTATTGACCTTATGATACTCTATGGTCTTCACCCTGGCAACGGGCGATTTCCTGAGGACAACCCTGCCAAACCTACTTTCTTTAGAGGGTCATACACCAGTACTCTGGACTTTGTCCTCATCGATCTGAGGATCTGGCACCTTATAAAAGATGTGGGAGTAGGTAACCAGCATACTAGTGATCATGCTCCTCTCCTAGTATCATATGACAGACAGCTCTTCCTAAGCACTGAGTCACCCCCTGATCATGTAATCACTGAAGTTTTGGAGGTGTCTAACAATAAACGTGTGGTGAGATGGGAATCCTTTAAGAACTCCCACAAATTATGGGGCAAACTATGGGGGTCATTGGCCACCGACCACGGGAGCACCGCCAACAGGCTGGCGGTGCTCCCACGAGCATTCTGACCGCGGCGGTTCAGCCGCGGTCAGAAGCGGAAAGTCGGCGGTCTCCCGCCGACTTCCCGCTGCTCGGGGGAATCCTCCATGGCGGCGGAGCGCGCTCCGCCGCCATGGGGATTCTGACACCCCCTACCGCCATCCTGTTCCTGGCGGGTCTCCCGCCAGGAACAGGATGGCGGTAGGGGGTGCCGCGGAGCCCCTGGGGGCCCCTGCAGTGCCCATGCCAATGGCATGGGCACTGCAGGGGCCCCCGTAAGAGGGCCCCACTGTGTATTTCAGTGTCTGCAATGCAGACACTGAAATACGCGACGGGTGCAAACTGCACCCGTCGCACCCCTGCAACTACGCCGGCTCAATTCTGAGCCGGCGTCCTCGTTGCAGGGGCATTTCCTCTGGGCCGGCGGGTGCTCTTTTGGAGAGCGCCCGCCGGCCCAGAGGAAATCTCAGAATCACCGCAGCGGTCTTTCGACTGCGGTGCGGTGTTCTGACAGGGTTACTTTGGCGGGCGGCCTCCGCCGCCCGCCAAAGTAAGAATGACCCCCTATGTGCTTTAGTTTCTAGCCATCAGCTATTTGTCGACCACTCCTCACTTACCTCACATGAGGTCATTATTCTGCACTCTGATCTTTTTTTCCACCCTCCGAGAGCTATTTCTCAGAGCTATTAGGGAGAATACCCACCCAGTACCTCACTCCAACAACAAGTGGTTTGACAAGAGATGTAGAAAGGCCAAGAGCTCCCTGATAGAAGCACTAAGATCAAAAGACAGAGACAAAATAGTTCAGACTAGACACAACTATGCTTCTATACTCAAGTCTTGTAAATATGACTGGGAAGAAGCAGCATGGAGAGAACTGGCTCAGGCCGCAAGGGATTCAGACCCCAAACGTTTCTGGTCCCTGGTGGCCAGCCACGGCCAAACTCAAGGTCTAAAGCCAGAGTGTTGCATCTCCTCAGAAACTTGGTTCACTAACTTCACGGAGCTGTCTGGCACTGCACATGGCTATGAGCTCGTAAGTCATGGGGAACTACCCCACTTAGACCTGACCTCGGACACTCTGACACTCTTCACACTGAAAGAGACAGAGCTTGCTATCACAGCTCAAAAACCAGGGAAGGTACCAGGGCCAGACGGCATTCCTTCGGATATGTTCAAGTCGGACCTGAACCATTGGGGCCCCTATGTCAACAGGGTCTCAAATGCCATGCTAGCAAGCAGATCTTATCCTCAGACATGGAAGAGAGCAATCATCATCCCTATACATAAAAAAGCGGAGAGGCGCACCCCGGGGAACTACAGACCCATTAGCCTCCTAGACAATTTACAAAAAATCTTTTGTCACCAGTTATTAAGCAGGTTAAAAAATGGATTGAAGACAATCAAGCACTTAGCCATCTCTAGGCGGGGTTTAGGAACAAAATAAGCACAATTGACCAGGTATTCCGGTTAAATGGAAAACAGTTGACGTAGATACAGGGAAGTTTTTTGTGGCATTTGTAGATTTGAAATCTGCTTTCAATCTCGTCCCACGTCACAAGCTATGGGAAGTCATAAGCAGAGCGGGGGTACCTGGCCCCATGTTAAACATAATCAAAGATCTTTACTCTGACAATTGGGCCAGAATCCGATGGGGACCAAGAGGTGAGCTAACACCGGAGATTGCCACTTGTCGCGGCGTGAGGCAAGGATGTGTGCTGGCCCCCACACTCTTCCTTTTATTTATAAATGCTTGCATCCCTTACCTTTTGGAATGCACCAATGACTCGCCTAGATTGGGAGGGCAATAGATTCCATGCCTGTTATTTCCAGATTATACTTTGCTCTAATCACAAATGGCCACTGGTCTTTCCAATTTGCTTACGATGTTTGTGGCTTTTTGCAAAGACCACATATTTGAAATTAATTCAATTAAAACCAAATATATGGTATTTGGGGATAAAAGACATCAAATGAAGAGATGCATACATTTGGAGGGTGTTACACTGGGAAGAGTCAGCGCCTTTGATTGCTTAAGGATAAAATTGGAGGATTCCCATAAATGGCATGCCCATTTACAGAAATCATCCATGTGTCTGAAACAAAGGGCGGGAAGAGTTCTGAGATATGCAGCTAGGTCTCCTAGATTTGCTATTACCCTTGCTATAGAAATATATAAATCTCAAGCCGGGGGGGGAGTCCTATATGGAGCAGAACTATGGGGCCATTGCAACCTGGAGGACCTAAAAAGATTGGAAAACTCTTTTCTAAAGATGCTGTCAAAGGTACCTACTAGTACTCCCACTTTGCCAAACCGAATGGACCTAAATCTTTTTTCCCATCATACACACTGCTGCTTTAAGGCTGGTACTGTATTGGATTTGGATTTGGTCATCAGAATCTTTTAGTCCTTATCGATCTGGACTGAGTAATCTGGTGGGCTCTTGCACGACCAACAAAATCAGGTGGTGCACCTATGTGGAGCGGACTTTTTCCAATCTTGGGTTGGGCAAATATTGGTCAGATCCGTTTTCGATCCCGACAAATGCCACCCAGATTGTAAAGGATGCCCATCGGTCAAATGTCCAAGCATCCAAATTAGCAGAAGTTTCTACTTCTACCATGATTAGCAGCTTCTTACAAATCAAATGCCACTATGAGTTCGAGCACTATATGGATGCAATACTGTCTCCATTTGCACGCGCATTTGTATACCAGATTTAGATTAGGGTCTCTTCCTCTATGCACCTTAACCTACAAATGGTCCAATTCCACTAACAACTCCAAGTCATGCCCAATGGGCTGTGGGATCAATGAATCTGTTATCCATGTCCTTTTCCAATGCCCCGCATATACCAACCAGAGGGCCTGTTGGATCATCCCGCTGTGCAAATCCATGGGCTTTAGGAACTATCTACCAGCTATGATGTCACTTAAATCGGATCCATCTGTGACAATGGCATGCTCCCTGGCTAAATTATTTGAATCCATCTGACATTTTCGGCTTGGAATTTTAAATGGTCAACCTTATTTTTATATATTTGTAGTAGGAATTGTAATTTAATAGTTCAAGCGATATAATGTATGATTGACAGCATACTTTTAGATGATGTATTGCCATTCAGTATCTTTGTATATATTTGATTATTACTGGCATACTTATTTATATCAATATGTTTTTTTAATTTTTTTTATCTAACTGTATTTTAAAGTTGCACTTAAGGGCCAATGCTTTTATGTTTTATCTTTTTTAATACTCAGTATTATGCTTTTATGGTATATTTTACCGAAATAAAGCAGACTTGATGGACCTACGGAGGAAGGTACGTTCCATTGCATCAAGACACCAGATCGCCATCATGAGGACTGGCGGTGGATCCCCGCCTCCTCCCCCACAGCTGACAACATGGGCAGAGCAAGTCATGGCAATTCTGCATCCTGAGAGCCCCACTGGATTTTCTGGAGGGCATGGCATAGCATTTCACCCCCTCACCCTGACTCTCCACATCCCACCCCATCCCACACAGTGCACCACCCCAATGACCACACGTAAATCTGTACCCCTGCATTCCCTACGCACTGCAGGCACACTCGTCCCAGCACTGAATGCACACCCACCAGCAATGTATGGATAGCATGTAGTTCTACCAATCCAACACCATACACTACCAAAGTTGAGAGGACAACCCCAAACCCTTAGGGAAAGGTAGAAATGTGGAAAATACGACAGACAATGATCCTAACAAATCACTAACATCCCCACAGGTGCCCCAGCCAATGTCAGCAGCAAGCAGGTGCCACAGCAACCCAGTCCTCCACCAGAAGATGCCCCCAGTGATGACAGCAACTCTGGATGTCCTGAGCTGGATCAAGGACCAGAGTCAACACCACACAGGCAAGACGAAAAAGGTCCTTTTGTAAGTGGGAGTGGGCACAGGGTTTAGGGGACACAGGCACAGGCGGCCAGGGACAGTGAGAGGTCAGCTGTGTACCGGCGGGGCCAGGCCCAAGGAACCGACTGCCCAGAAGGCATTCACACATGTCCTGAACATATACCACAAATCCCAGGACAGGATGGGCTAGGTCATCACCATCATGCAGGAGAACAAGGAATTGCAGGGGGTACGTCACCAGGAGGTCATGCAGCAGTTGCAGGGCCTAAATGCCAACAATGCCTCCATTGTAGGGGTGCTGGGTGACATGGTCAACACCATGCATGAGTACAGAGCTCACCAGCTGCCCGCTCCCACTAGCCACTCCACTCCGCAGCCATCAACATCTGCTGCAGCTAGTGGACGGGGGACCTGCCACAGGACCCACAGGCCATTAGCACCCCTCCCTCTGCAGCGGAAGAACCACCCCGCAAACGTTCCCTGCAACCCAGACAGACACCAGAGACTATTAACAAGACCATCACCAGGAAATGAGCCGCTCCAGAATGTCCCCCTTGCATACCACTGAGTCACTTTGCTCACTTCGGACTGCCATTGGCCCTCATCCTATGGCCCCAAGGACATTGTACCTGCACTCCAAACCAACTGCCACTACACTATGGTTTTTCTCAACCATCACCCCATTCTATAGCACTATCCCTTCATTATTGTTACTTCAATAAACAACCTTGAACACAACTGGAGTAAGAGTGCTTTATCAGACAGAAATGTGCAATGTAATGAACTGTATTATCATGTGCACATTTCCTGTAAAATGTGAATCCATCATACAAATGTTTTTAAGAAGTCTGTAGTCATCACATCAGTACACTGGTGTGACCACACCAACATCTGCAAAAAGGGAAGGCGTAAGTGACAGTCAATTGAAAGGTTAAGGCAGTGATTGGCTCAACACAGCTGGTGCACTGTACTCAACAGAAATGGAGACATGAACAGATCCACAGTCTTACATGAGTGCCATTGGAAGCACTGCTGCATGATATGTGTCCTGTTGTCCACATCCTCCTCCTCCTCCACTTTCTCCTCATTGTCCTCAGTGTCCACTGCTGCCACAGGTGTATTATCACCCCCCTCCTCCTGCAGGTAGGGCACATGGCATCTGAGGGCCAAATTGTGCAGCATGCCATCACAATATATCAGACCTTCTTAGGGGTGTAGCATAGGGACCCATCTGTCAAATGGGGGCACCTGAACCCGGCTTTTAGTAAGCCAACTGTACGTTCTACAACCCTTCTGATATGGCCATGTCCCACATTGTACCAATTGGATATTGGTCCCGTCAATAGCCCCAATCACATGTGGTATGTGTTTAATGGTGCAGAATCCAGCCTTCACGGTGGGCAAGTCTTTTCTCTGGGAGAATGTGATGCACCTGCTCATGTGTTTGAGCAAGCACTATCGAAAACATTGGCTGTGACATTCCTGTAGCCAAGCCCACTGGCACCTGGAATGAACCACTTGCCAGGAAGTGGAGTACTGAGAGTACCTGTACCACAGGGAGAATAGCTGTAGTGCTACGGATAGCAGGCGTTAGATCAGACTCTAATTGTGTACAGAGCTGAACCATGCTGGCCCTGTCCAGACGATAGGTGAGTATGATATGCCTGTCCTCCAGTATAGCCAAGTCCACAAGAGGTCTGTACATGGGTGCTTGCCTTCTCACCCTCATCCTCCGCAGTGGTTGGTATCTAAGTGAGCCAAAAGTAAAATGGGTGTGACTACAAAACCTAAGTTGGAGAAGCTTGTGGATGGGGTCCTACCCCTGTATGGGCAGTTGTATGGGCCTCCAGACCAACAGTTGAGTACATCATGGGTAGGTTGGATGCGACCTAGCTACATGTAGATGTATGTGTGTGCTAGGGGTGTGTCATTTGGGGGGGTTTGGCTGCATGAAATGTGTATGCAGAGGTACGGGTCATGTGTGTGCTCGATGAGTGGCAAATGCAGTCCGTAAGCTATTTGTGTGACCGACTGGGTTGTATAGTTCATGGTGTTCTTCTGTCTGTGTCTCCTCTGCAGGTCAGTGCCCATCAAAAGAAAGAGTTGTGGCGTGCCATCCCCAATGATGTGTGGACCCTAGGGGTCTATATCCAGTGGAGCACCCACTGTAGGAAATGGTGGGAGGACCTGAGATGCTAGGCCCGAGGACAGCTGGGGACAGCCTCCCAACAAGGGAGGAGTGCCTGTCGGACCCGACCCTCCTAGTGGCCCACATACTGGCACTGGCCAATCCGGAGTTGGATGGGCACTTGAGGGCAGCACAGCAGCCACATGGGGGTGAGTACAGACTGTGCTGTGCTTTGTATGTGTTGCCTGCCATGGGATTTGGGTGCAAGGTTCTAATCAGTGGATGCCCCAACATACTGGTTTAGTTATTCCTGTGTGGTCCTGATCAGCTATGTATAGTGGTATGCATATTTAGAATTGCTAAGTAGCTAGCATACCATGGCAGACAAACCTTATTTAGTCTCAGTACGTCTGCAGTTGGTAATGTTTGGGTTCTTTACTGATGTTTTACCTAGGTAATGGTTTGTCACTGTGGCCATTACTGCGCAATGTAAGTCCCAGTGAGTGATTGTGATGTGTATGCCATATGAGCTGTTGGTACTGTTATTGACCCTGTGCTACCTTTCTCTCTCTCCCACCTGCTCTCCTTTTGTCATCATGTTCATGTGTGCATTAGCATCATTTGGTGAAGGAACAGGGGCACCAGTGAGTGGGGGAGCTGCAGCCCACAGGACCCAGGAGGTGGAAAGCACAGATGCTGAGGAGACCGGTGGGATGGAGAGTGATGGGAGCACCAAAGGGGAGACAGCAGCAACTACTACAGACTTATATTCCTGCTGCGATGGGAGCTCCCTGGTGGTGGCCAACTACTCTGGGACCACTGGAGATAGGTCATCTTCTGCCACCCCCGTACCAACACTGCCCTCCCAGTAGCCCCCCACCCTGTTGCCCGTGCCTGCTCACCCAGGAGGATGGGCGTCTCCGTCTCCCCAGGCACCTCAGGCCCTGCCCCAGTCAGCCCTCCGCCACCCCGTACCAGCACTGCCCTCCCAGTAGCCCTGCACCCATTTGCCTGTGCCCGCTCATCCAGGATGGTGGGGGTCTCCTTCACCCCAGGCACCCCAGGTTGCTCCAGTCAGCTCTGCTGCCGTCAGTGAGGAGGCTATTGACCTTCTGAGATCCATCCCTGTAGGGCAGTCAACCATAGTGAATGCCATCCAGGGGCTGGCATCCCATGCAGCAATGCCTTCCTGGAGGGCATTCACAGTGGCTTGGCTGCCCTACAGATATTTATTCAGGCTCTGGCCTCCTCTTTGATGGCAGCCAGTGTCCCTGCTTCTTCCGTACCCTCTTGAACTACCTGTTCCCAGCCCTATAGCCCTCTCCCCCAACCCATCCCACGTACACAGTCTGACAGGCACGCACCCAAAACAGCAGACAGGACTCATAAAGACAAACACAGGCACCACACTTCACTCCACAAGCACACACACACAACCAACACCCAGATGCACATACTAAAACAGCCACTGTGTCCCCCTCCTCCTCCCTCACATTCACATCAGTACTCACACCTACATGCACTGCATCATCAATCCCACATCCTGCCACCATTACAACCTTGCCCACAGTCATCACAACAGCAGACATGCAGATATGCACCCCACACACCACATGTGCTGTCACCACCACCACCATCACCACCTCATGAAGCACTTCCACCTCACTTGCAGACACCGCCACACCATACATACACACGTACTGTTTGTCCTCTCCCACCCTGTCTCCCCCCTCCAAAGACACATAAACACTTCCACTCAGACATCCAACAGCCATCCACCTCACACACGCACACTGCCCATGCACCTGCACCCAAGTCCAGCACACCTCCACCTCCTACAACCACTCTCTCTAACTCCACTCCCAATCCTCCTTCCACCCCCCCCACCCCATTGGTCCTAAGAAGCTTTTCCTTTCCCGCCTTGAATTCTTCCCTCCCCCACCGCGGTCCTGCCCATAAGAGAAAGGTTGTGCCTGTTTGACTGTATTTCTGGAATTACGAAAATTAATCCTAATAAACGACCTTCTGGAACACCAAGAAGAATGCCGAACAATTTATTAACAAAGCTGCTACACGCAAGCTTTCACCTATACTTTCTTAATCTGTACATTGTTGAGTGCTGTGGTCGTATTTGTTCATCATAAGAGAAAAGTCCCACCCCCCCCAGACCAGACCCTCCAGCTCCCAGTTGACTCCTAGTCCTCCCCCTAAGACTACACCTGCCACTTAGGGGAAAAAGAGTGGCACTCCAGCCCCCTGTCCCAAGGCCACTCCTCCGCCCCCTTACACAGAAGGGCAACAACCCACTCCCTCCCAAGAACAGACAGCCCCCACCCCCTGCCTCCTGAGGTACCTGCCTACCATCTCCGTGATGCCCCTGCCCAGTGGAGTGAATGGGGTCTAAGGAGTCAAGTTGGGCATTGGACATTGCCCGGTAGCAATTTGTTAAATTTGGACTGGCCAATGGCCCTTTCTGTATATATGTATATTTGTATTTATGTATATCTTTTAGTATGCAGACACTGTTCCCACATAATTACAGTGGTTGGACCAGAGCTATGTGTACTGGCTTTCTTTGCTCCTGGGTTATGTTGATGTTGATTAACTATGCAGATGGTTCTGGGTGTGTGATATGTGTGTTGTGTGTGTGGGTGTGTTACTCTCTCCTCCCTCCCTTGTGTGCCAGGCGGCTGTACTCACTGTCGTTGTCTTCATTGGCGTTGGTGCTCCTGGACTCCCATTGCATGATACAGCATCAGCATAACTTCCAGGTCAGGTTCCATGGTGGCCACGGACTCCTCTGTGTCCTGGAGGTGAGTGTCTCTTTTTATATGATATGCCACGCTTTTGGTGGCGGTGACCCCGCCCTGGAAATCCTAGCCGTCTGCTATGTCATAATATGGTGGGTGGGTCATTGTCTTCCGTCTGCTAACGGGGTGGTCAGTGGACGGACCGCAATGGTGGTTCAGGTGGTACATTGACGGGATCACCTCAATGGTCATAATTTGGCCATCTTCACTGCCAGCCTGGTGACAGTACTACCGCCATCATCAGTGTGGCGGTCAGGTGACCCTCAATGTCATAATGAGGGCCTATGTGTCTCCACAACCTCGAATAAGGGTTGTTGTGCTTGGCCCTCTCAGTAGGGTCACCTCAAGACGCTTTGCCTTCACCCCTCATATTTCCCTGAATTATTTTTGCTAGCCTTAGCATTCTGTGCATTTTATGATTCCTAACTAGTGCTAAGGTACTTGTGTTCACTTCCTATAACATGGTAAAATCTGCTTACACCTCAATGGCTTATTTAATGTACTTATAAGTCCCTAGTAAAATGGTATATCACATACACAGGGCCTGTAAATTAAATGCTCCTAGTAGGCCAGCAGCACGGATTGTGCTTCCCAATTAAGAAGCCCTTTAAAACATGTCCCAGGTCTCTCATTTCAACCTGTATGTAGTTTTCTAACTCCCAGAATCACTTGGCAAAATCTCCCACTTACCAAGCCGTTAACTTCCCTTTTATTACTTATAATTAACCCCTAGAGTAGACCCTAGCCAGCCCATAGGGCAGAGTTTATTGTAACTTTTAAACTGAATATGTCTTTTAAGTTTTACGTGTTCTTTAGTAAAAAGCTCAAAATGTGTTTTTCACTACTGTGAGGCCTACCTACACTATTGGATAACATTGGGTTGCCTTATTAAATACCATAAGAACTAACTTTTGATAGGTAGGGGGCAGGTGGGAAATTCATGATTAGTGCCTGGGAATTGTTTAAAGCCCTCTTTAATGGTAAACATAGACTTTAAGTCACAATTTTAGAAAGTTCGCATTTTCCTTTACTAGCTATTTGGTGCCTGGAGCCTGTTTCTGGGTCACATGACTGGGTGTAGTTGGCAATTGTACTTTGTATAGTCCTCCTAGACAGCCACACAATGGAGAGATTTGGTGTGTCTGGATAAACTGTCACTAGCAGGATAGAAGGGTAGCGCTGGAATGAACTGCACTTGCAAATCAAAAAGCTGTGCCCTGCCTTCAGACAAAGAACTGCCAGAAGTCCATTGTGTCTGCAGCCAGGCTGGAGCCAGGGTGAGGAGTCAGGAAATTCCATGCACTTCAACAGGAATCTTTAGAAAATCTCTTGCTTCAAATAAGTCACCAAGAATAAAAATAGGGCACTCAGAACCACTCTTCAGTTCACTTTCTGGACCTGTCAAAGGACTCTCAGAGGACTGCCTCCTGCTATATCCTGCTGTGTACTTCACAGGACTAATTTGCAGCACCTGAAGGGATTGCTGTGCTACTTGAGCCCTGTTCCACTACTTCAACCCAGGACTACCAGAATGGCTTGAAGGGCTAGTTGACTGGCCTTCTGATCAGAGACTTGGGAAAAGAAAAGGCTCCAACTATTTTGAACCCACACCTGAACCCAACCTGAGTGAATCCTGACCCTCTAAGTTGTGCCTCTCCTGATGTGGGCTCTAGGAAGTGGTTCTAAAGGTGCCCATATAGCCAAAATCCAAAACTTGGAATCAGAACAATTTTGACTAAAATGTGCTCTCAGAACCAAGAGGAGACCAGACCTACCCACTTGTCAATCTACCTAAGGTCCATTGCCAATCAGCCTGACTTTGCTGCAGCTTTCTCTACATACTTTTCCACAGCGGCTTGTCCTGTTCAGTAGCCCTTTGAAGAAGAGGCATCGGGCCTCTAGAAGCCCTCGTTGGCTACAGCTTGCAGCTTCGTCCTGCTGGATATTTTCAACTTCCAAAAACAAGACGAAGCCTGAACGTACAAATCTTCACAGCAAATTCATCCAGCAGCTCCCTGACAATCACACCTCCTCCTTGAACACCGCCTGCAACCTTGCCTGGCTCAACTGTACCTTCTCAGATATTTTTCCACAGGCAAGTGCTGACTGGGCCCAAAACCACTTCTTCTATCAGACTTATGCTTCATTGCAGTCATCCATATTTTTCGACTTTGACACGGTCTTGTGCAACTAGATGTCCACAGTTGGAGCTTTGGTCTTTTACCTTAAACTTTAAAAATTCATAACTCCTTCAACTACTTGGATTTTTGTTGTTTTGATGCCAATTGCTTTATTAAAATATAATCTCTTGTTCTAAATTGGTGTAGGATGTTTTGTGCTGTGTTTTCACTTTATTCATGTTTGTGTGCTGCATAAATACTTTACACATTGTCTCTATGTCAAGCCTGACTGCTTTGGGCCAAGGTAGCAGAGGGTCAAGCAGAGGTTAATTTAGTGACATTAGTGATTCACCTTGACAGGGATTGTGGCCACATAACCAACAGCAAATATTTCACAAGGGGTACATTTATGAGGATAAAGGTATTACTAGTATGTTTTGATACATTTTATATATACTTCATTATTATATATTATTATTTTTTCATTTTGTAAAACGGAACTAATTAAATTAATTTAACACTCATTGCCACTGAGTTATTTTAATTCCCTCCAATTTGTCTTACTTATTTGTGGGGAAGTGTGTGTGTGTACCTACTAACCCCTCCGTACGTTTCCCTTAACCCCACAAATGTTTTAGTAATATTCTCCATTGTCTCATCACCCACCTTATTCCCACCCCCATTTACTACAAGGTAGTATACTTACATATGTGGATATCTCCACCACTGTGGCAGAGATCTCTGCACAAAAATTATTCAAGAGGTGGAGGTCTCCTGTTGTATGTTAGTGAACTGTGTTTTGCAGTATGTGAGTAGTACTGCTGTAGTATTATTTTAAGTGCCACGAAATGCAATTTATGAATTGGGCAGATTGTCCCTGTGCACAGTAGTCAATTGTTTAAAATATGATCATCTTAGGGGAAGTAGGTTAGTGGTCATGCAGCAGTTTCAATACATTTTTAGAGCTTCTTATTGTTCCAAGAAGATACTTTCCAACAGTAATCTATTTACATGGACTAGTTGTTTGGTTTTACTCATGAGAAAGTGGCAGTTGAGGCATATATTTGGCAGTAAAATATCATGAATATGAGAAGTGAACCCATAGACATGTCACACATAGCAATCTGAAAACTTGCCAGCTATGATGCGGTGGACTGTTAACAGCATTTATGAGTACAGGAAGTCATATTAAAGAAATGCTCTCTCACCTTCTTTTACATGCTTTTATGAATCATTTCCAAATGTCCCCTTTCTAACAGTGAAAGTGCAAAGAGGGCACAGTCCTTTTTGGGTTCAAATTGACAGTGCAGTTGTTGTCAGATTTGATGTGATCAAAAAGAGCTTTCAGGAGTAGCTCAGATAGATACTGTAGCTCTGCCCAGATGTTAGTTCACCTGAGTACATTTTTTGATTTGGACAATGCGGTGTGCTTCCAAAGAAAGGGCTCTTGCCTTCTATGTAGCTATGATCATTTGTTTCTCAAGTTGTGTGAGCCAAAGCTGCTTAAAATGTCTAGCTATTGTGTCACAGTGGAACTTGTCCTTTAGGTCACACACAAGCCACAGTGATCCATTATGTCCCCTGGATGATTGGATTATTGCAGTGTTTCTACTTTCCTGGAAGCAGCAGAGATGGAAGGAGGATAGAAAGGAGGATTGTTACTGTATTGCAGTCCCAGCCACCTCTCACTTCCTTTCCTTCAACAACTTCAGAGATACCTTAACATAGTACTCCATACAAGAATGCAGTTTTCTCGTTCTAATTCCTACTTTAAAGATTTATGGACTGCAGAGCTATGCATGTAGTGGCATTTTTTTTAAGTTCTTGCCTCCAGTTTACTTATTTCTCTCTATACATTTGTGCTGTAGTCATGTTAGTCATTACTTCATGAACCTTTAAGTATATCAGGAGACCCTTTACATTGTTGTTCTTAACATCTGTGGTGCCTTTACTTCACAGGTAAGTTTATAAGTATTATTTTTAGCTCTAAGTATTTCAAATAAAAAAACAAAAAAAATTATTAATTTTAATTTATTATTTAATTGTCAAAAATGAGAATTATTAGACCTGCAAGCCTTAGAGAGGCCTCCCCTTAAACGTTTTGCATTCACTCTTTCTGTTTTGCTGAATTCCTTTTTGCTGGCCTTAGGACTCTGCCTGTACATTTTATCACTGCTAACCAATGCTAGAGAGCTTGTGCTCACTCCTTTAAACATGGTGAAATTGGCTTACACCGAATTGGCACATTTATTTTACATTCATGTACCTAATAAAGTGATAATACAAGTACCCAGGACCTGTAAATTAAATGCTACTAGCATGCCTGCATCACTGATCGTTCCACCCACTTATTCAGCCTTTGAAAATATGCCCCTGGTCAGCCATTGCATGCAGTTTTAAATGTCCATTTCAACCTAGAAAAATAAGCATTTTGCCAAGCCTAAACGTTCCTTACTAATACATCTAGGTCATCCTAAACAGCCGATAAGACATTAAAAAGTCAGACCTATTATTTTGTGTTTGACATGTCCTCAGACTCTAAAATCTCTCAAATTCTTTTTTCACTATTGCAAGGCCTACTTCTCCCATAAGATAACATTTGGTTACTTTATCACGTGTAGTAAGTGTTAGACAAGGCATCCTTGGCGCTGGTTCTCCTAACTTTTTGCCCTCAGACCTCCTGTTTTTGCTGACTTTGTTTTTTCTGGCTTTACGATTCTGCACACTTTACCCGTGCTAACCAGTGCTAAAGTCCTTAACAACATGGTAATATAGGCATCCACCCAATTGTCATAATTAATTTACCTATATATCACTAGTAAAGTGCACTACCTGTCCAAAGGGCATGTAAATTAAATTCTACTAGTGGACCTGCAGCACTGATTGCGCTGCATGTGAAACATTTCTCAGGGCTGCCACTGCAGAGCCTGTGTGCAGTTTAAATTGCCATGTCGACCTGGCAAAGTAACCCATTTTCCAGGCCCAAACCTTTCTTTCCAATACATATAAGGCACCTCTAACGTAGGTACTAGGAAGCGCCAAGGGCAGGGTGGAGTGTATATAAAAGGTTGGACATGTACCTTTAAGTTTTACATGTGCTGGTAGTGAAAATCTCATAACTTCATTTTTTACTACTGGAAGCCCTATCTCTCAGATAGATTAACATTGTAGTCACCTTACTACATTATATAAGTGTGATTCACAATCTGGAAGAGATAAACTTTTCGAGTTTGGTTTCTCTGGAATAAGAATTTCAAACCACAACTTGTGGTGAACTCAGGTTTTAAACTGCAATTCTGAAAACACTACTTTTGGAAAGTTCAATCAATCAATCAATCAGTATTTGTAAAGTGCGGCTACTGACTCGTGAGGGTCTCAAGGTGCTGAGGGGGGAGGGACCTCATCCGAAGAGCCATGTCTTGAGGTTCTTCCTGAAGATGATGAGCGACGGGCTTTGTCTGAGGTGCAGGGGGAGGTTGTTCCAGCTCTTTGCTGCAGTGTAGGTCAAAGATCATCCTCCGCAGTGGTTTTGAGAAAGCGAGGTATGGTGGCCAGGGCCATCAGGGTGGAGCGGAGGGATCTGGCAGGGGTGTGGAAGGAGACTCAGTGGTTCAGGTAGGCTGGTCCTTCATTGTGCATGGCCTTGTACATGTGTGTGAGAAGCTTGAAGGTGATTAGCTTCTCAACAGGTAGCCAGTGGAGGGTCCTCTAGTGTTGGGAGATGTGTTCTCAATGAAGGAGGTCCAGAATGAGTCTGGCAGTGGTATTCTGGATGAGTTGAAGTTTTTTGATATTACTAGTTGAGGTGCTGGTGTAGAGGGTGTTGCTGTAGTCAAACTTACTTGTGACTAAGGCAAGGGTGACTGTCCTGTGACAGTCTGATGGGATCCATCTGAAGATCTTCCAGAGTTTGCAGAGTTTGTGCCAGCAGGAGGAGGCGACAGAGTTTATTTTCTCTCATCCAGGTGGCGATGGCTTCCATTCCTGCGTGAAAGTTCCTTTTGGCCATGTCCGGATCTTCGGTGAGGGAAATGATGAGTTGTATGTCATCGGCATATGACACAATGTGATACCATGGCTTCTGACGCTGGTAGCAAGACGAGCCAGGTATACGTTGAACAGAGTAGGACTGTAGCAGGTTGGCCTAGCTTATAGTGGGTACCAATGGTACTTACACCTTGTGCTAGGTCCAGTTATCCCTTATTTTTAGAGTAGTAGTGTTCTAGCAGCTTAGGCTGATAGAGGTAGCTATAGCAGAGCAGCCAAGGCTGAACTAGGAGACATGCAAAGCTCCTACTATACCACTTATATCATATAGGTACTATATCATAAGAAAGACAATATACAAAATATACACACAAACCAAAATCAGGTAAGTAAAACAGTCAGAAAGTAGTGCAAACACTGTAGAATACAATAAGATGCAATAGTAGGAGTAAAGTACTACTATTTCCCCAGAAACACACTAAAGTCGTGATAAGGGATTTTGCAAAGACCACAACAGACTGCATAGCACTGAAGACGGATTCCTGGACCTGAGGACCAGCAAAGGAAGGGTTTCAAGTCCAAGAGTTGTGAAAGTGTCCAGGGAGGCAGGAGCCCACTAAACCCAGGATGAAGGTGCAAAATGGCAGCCTCCAGATAGAAGAAGCTGAAGATTCTGCAACAACAAAAGGTGCTAGGAACTTCTCCTTCGTGCAGAAGATGTCCAAAGGCGTGCTGGAGGAGGCAGAGTTGTTTCTTTGGCAAAATAATGCAAACAAGCCATGCTAGCTGCAAGAGTCGCGGTTAGAGAAAAAGGGTGCTGCCCGGGCCCAGGAAGGACCAAGATGTCGCCACTTGGGTGAGGAGACAGAGGGGCCCTCAGCAACGTAGAAAGCTTATGCACAAGCAGGAAGCACCAGCAGAAGTCCTTGAGCACGGGTTCAAGAAGTCTGAACACAGCGGTTGTCTCAACACTGCAAAAGAAGGTCCCACGACATCGGAGATCAACGACAGGGAGCTGAGCATCACAGGACAGAGTGCCAGGGGACGTAGGCTCAGCTGTGCATGCAGGATTTCTTTGAAATGTGCACGGAAGCCCTTGTAGCTGCAGTTTATGCAGTGCACAGGATTACTGCCTGGAGAGGGGAGGCAAGGACTTACCTCCTCCAAATTTGGACAGTTGGACCACTGGGCAGTCTGGGTCACTTGGGTCCACCACCTGTATTCCAGGGGCCACGCTTGTTAGGATGAGAGGGGTCCCAGAGTACCAGTGAAGCTGAAGTTTGGTGCCTGCTGAAGCAGGGGGAAGATTCTGTTGACCCACTGGAGATTTCTTTGTGGCTTCCAGTGCAGGGTGAATGCAGGCAGCCCCCAGGGCATGCACTACCAGGAAACAGTCGAGAAAGCTGGCAGGAGTAGGTGCTACAATGTCGCTGGTAGTCTTCTGGCTACTCTGTTGCAGTTTTGCAGGCGTCCTGGACCAGTCAGCGGTAAATCCTTGGCAGAAGTCGAAGAGAGAAGTGTAGAGGAGTCCTGATAGATTCTTGCAACTCGTTATCTGAGGAAAAGCCCACTGGAGAGACCCTAAATAGCCCTCAGAGGAGGATTGCCCACCTAGTCAGGTAAGCACCTATCTGGAGGGGTCTCTGATGTCACCTGCTGGCAATGGCCACTCAGAGGCCTCCAGAGTGCCCTCACACCTCTGGAAACAAGATGGCAGAGGTCTGGGACACACTGGAGGAGCTCTGGGCAACACCTCTGGGGTGGTGATGACCAAGGGAATGGTCACTACCCTTCCCTTTGTCTAGTTTCACGCCAGAGCAGGGACTGGGTGTTCCCTAAACTGGTGTAGACTGGCTTATGCAAGGAGGGCACCATCTGTGCCCTTCAAAGCATTTCCAGAGGCTGAGAGAGGCTACCCCTCCCCAGCCTTTAACACCTATTTCCAAAGGGAGAGGGTATAACACCCTCTCTCAGAGGAAATTCTTTATTCTGCCTTCCTGGGACTGGGATGCCAAGGCCCCAGGAGGGCAGAACCTTGTCTGTGGGGTGGCAGCAGCGGTAGCTGCAGAGAAAACCCCAGAGAGCTAGTTTGGTAGTACCCGGGGTCTATAGTGGTTCCCCAATACCAGATTTGGCATGGGGGTACAATTCCATGATCTTAGACATGTTACATGGCCATATTCGGAATTACCATTGTGAAGCTGCATATAGGTATTGACCTATATGTAGTGCACACGTGTTATGGTATCCCCGCACTCACAAAGTTCAGGGAAATGGCCCTGAACGATGTGGGGGCACCTTTGCTAGTGCAAGGGTGCCCTCACACTTAGTAACTTTGCACCTAACCTTCAGCAAGTGAAGGTTAGACATGTAGATGACTTATAAGTTACTTAACTTCAGTGAAAATGGCTGTGAATTAACATGTGTGTTATTTCACTCAGGCTGCAGTGGCAGTCCTGTGTAAAGGTTTGTCTGAGCTCCCTATGGGTGGCAAAAGAAATGCTGCAGCCCATAGGGATCTCCTGGAACCCCAATACCTTGTGTACTTAGGTACCATATACTAGGGAATTATAAGGGTGTTCCAGTGTGCCAATTGAAATTGGTAAAAGTAGTCACTGGCCTATAGTGACAAAGTTAAAGGCAGAGAGAGCATAAGCACTGAGGTTCTGATTAGCAGTGCCTCAGTGACACAGTTACTCACTACACAGGTATACACATTCAGGCCACAAACTATGAGCACTCGGGTCCTGGCTAGCAGGATCCCAGTGAGACAGTCAAAAACAAACTTACATACAGGTAAAACTGGGGGTAACATGCCAGGCAAGATGGTACTTTCCTACACCCCCACCCCAAAAAGAGGGACAATAAGGCTAACCTTGCCCAGATGAGTCTTCATTGTCTAAGTGGAAATATCTGTAGAGTCCATCTGCAATGGAGTGGGCACTCCCATGTCTATGTTCCACTGTATAGTCCATTCCCTGTAGGGAGATGGACCACCTCAACAAATTAGGGTTTTTACCTTTCATTTGTTTAAGCCATAATAGAGGTTTGTGGTCTGTCTGAACAATAATGTGAGTACCAATTAGGTATGGTCTCAACTTTTTCAAGGCCCAGACCACAGCAAAGGCATCCCTCTCTATGTCAGACCAATGCACTTCTCTAGGGGCCAACCTCCTGCTGATAAAAGCAACAGGTTGATCCTGGCCCTCAGTGTTAAGCTGTGATAGAACTGCCCCTACCCCTAATTCAGAAGCATCAGTTTGTACTATGAATTTTTTGGAGTAACAAGGGCTTTTTAGGACAGGTGAAGAGCACATGGCCTGTTTAATCTAATCAAATGTCTTTTGACAGTTAGCTGTCCATAATACCTTTTTAGGCATCTTTTTTGTATGTGAAGTCATTAAGAGGGGCAGCTATAGTGCCATAATTCTCGATGAGTCTCCTGTAGTACCCTGTGAGGCCTAGGAAGGCTCTCACTTGGGTTTGAATTCTAGGGGGAACCCATTCCATAATGGTCTGGATCTTCCCCTACAGTGGTGAAATCTGTCCCCCACCTACCAGGTGGCCCAGATAAAGCACTTTCCCCTGCCCTATCTGGCACTTTGAAGCCTTGATAGTGAGGCCTGCCTTTTGCAGGGCCCCAAAACTTTCCACAGGTGGACCAGGTGATCATCCCAGGTGGAGCTAAAGACAGCTATATCATCTAGATATGCTGCACTAAAAACTTTCATTCCTTGGAGGAATGTATTCACCAACCTCTAAAAAGTGGCAGGTGCATTTTTCAATCGAAAGTACATAACAGTAAACTGATAGTGCACCTCCAATGGTTGAAAATGCTTTTTGGGGTTTAGCATCTTCTGACAACTTAATCTGCCAATACCCTGCAGTCAAGTCAAAAGTGCTTAGATACTTGGCAGAAGCCAGTGTATCTATTAGCTCATCTGCCCTGGGTATAGGGTGAGCATCAGTTTGGTTACTTGATTGTGACCCCTATAGTCTACACAAAACCTCATTTCCTTTTTACCATCTTTACTATGAGGTCTGGGGACAAGCACCACTGGACTGGCGCAGGGACTTTCAGAAGGTTCAATCACTCCCAAATCTAACATTTTCTGTACCTCCTGTTTAATTCAGTCTCTTACATGGTCAGGCTGTCTATAAATATTACTTTTGACAGGTAAACTGTCTCCAGTATCAATTGTATGCTCACATCAGGTAGTTGTACCTGGAATCAGTGAGAAGAGGTCAGAGAACTGATCAAGGAGATTTGTGCAGTTGTCCTTCTGATCAGGAGTAAGGCAATCTGCTAATACAACTCCCTCCACTAAGCCATCAGTTCAGTGGTGGAGAAGAGATCAGGGAGAGGGTCACTCTTTTCCTCCTGCCCCTCATCAGTGGCCATGAGCAGGGTTAAGTCAACCCTGTCATAGTAAGGTTTCAGTCGATTGATACGAAGCACCCTAAGGGGGCTTCTGGCAATGCCCAGGTCCACCAAGTAGGTGACCTCACCTTTCTTTTCCACAGTGAGATGGGGTCCACTCCATTTGTCCTGGAGTGCTCTTGGGGCCACAGGCTCCAATACCCACACCTTCTGTCCTGGGTGGTACTGAGTCAGGACAGCCGTCTGGTCATGCCATTGCTTTTGGAGCTCTTGGCTGGACTGAAGGTTTGTATTGGCCTTTTTCATGTACTCAGCCATCCTTGATCTGAGGCCATGTACATAATCCACAATGTCTTGTTTGGGAGCTTTTAAAGGTTGTTCCCAACCATCCTTCACAAGAGCAAGGGGACCTCTTACAGGGTGTCCAAAGAGGATTTCAAAGGGGCAGGAGCACACTCCTTTCTGGGGTACCTCCATATAAGCAAAAAGGAGGCATGGCAACAGGACATCCCATCTCCTCCTGAGTTTTTCAGGGATTCCCATGATCATGCCTTTGAGAGTTTTAATAAACCTCTCAACCAATCCATTTGATTGTGGATGATAAGGAGTAGTGAACTTGTAAGTAACACCACACTCCTTCCACATAGCTTTGAGGTATGCAGACATGAAGTTACTACCTCTGTCTGATACTACCTCCTTAGGGAAGCCCACTCGGGAAAAGATTCCCAGGAGGGCTTTTGCCACTGCAGGTGCTGTAGTGGTCCTTAAGGGTATGGCTTCAGGATACCTAGTGGTATGGTCCACTACCACCAGGATAAATCTATTTCCTGAAGCTGTTGGAGGGTTAAGGGGGCCAACAATGTCAACCCCTACCCTTTCTAAGGGCACCCCAACCACAGGGAGTGGTATTAAGGGGGCCTTAGGTATGCCACCAGTCTTGCCACTGGCTTGGCAGGTCACACAGGAGCGAGAAAACTCATTGGTGTCTTCTGACATATGAGGCCAGTGAAACAATGGAACAAGTCTGTCCCAAGTCTTACTTTGGCCCAAATGCCCAGCCAAAGGGATATCATGAGCCAGAGTAAGAAGAAACTCCCTATACTGCAAAGGAATGACCAATCTCCTGACAGCTCCAGGTTTAGGGTCCCTTGACTCAGTATAGAGCAGGTTGTCTTCCCAATAGACTTTATGGCTATCAGTGATATCCTCATTCTGCTGTTTGACAGCTTGCTGTCTTAAACCCTGTAGTGTGGGACAGTTTTGCTGTGCCACACTCAGCTCTTCCCTAGCAGGTCCCCCTACACACAAAAGCTTAGCAGTGTCTGCTGCCAGCTCATCTGGTTTAGGTTCTGCACAGGGAGTGGATTCCTCTTCCTCAAAAGGGGAATATTCTGGAGAGGGAGGGATAGTGGACAAGGATTTACCCTTTCTGCCCCAAGCTTTTGGGAGTACTTGGTCCATTTTTCCAGGATCCAAGCTTGCATGTCCTCCTTGCTTCTGGGCCTGAGCCACTGTGAGAGCAAAGATATGCCCTGGAATGCCCAGCATTGATGCATGAGCCTCCAACTCCACTTCAGCCAAGCGGGAGTCTCCAAACCATTGCCTAGTAAGCAGCCTACAGGTAAACCAGTGTCTACCACAACTGTCTTTGGACCAGTAACCCCCCCCCCAGTTGAGATTCAAAACAGCCATGGGGTGGCTAAGAGTGTTGTTATGAGCATCAGTCACCTGGTACTGCTGACAAAGTAGGTCTTGTTCAGGGGCAACCAGTTTCTCTATCACCATGGTGGCACTGGCTCCTGTATCCCTGTAGGCCTCAACATCAACACCATTTATTAGGGGAAGTTGCTTGTACTTACCCATGTTAAGGGGACAAGCAACCAAGGTGGCAAAATCAATACTACCATCAGAGACTAAAACAGCCTCTGTGGTCTCCCTAACAAGACCAACCCCAACTACATTACCAATAGTGAGCCCAGCTACACCCTTTGATTGGCTATTTGTAGTGTTCTTCCCACCACCACTGCTATTACTAGGGGCACTAGTGGACGCAGTTGAGGTTGTAGTAGTGGGACCCTTGGTGTTTTTCTTTGGACAAATGGAATCACTTGCCCAATGGCCTTTACTTTTACATAAATAACACCATGGCTTCTTTTGATTGTGTGAAGAGGATTTGGACCCACCTCCCCAGAGGATGTTTGTGGGCCTGATGAAGACTCTGAACTCTTTTTGTCTTTGTCACCACCCTTGTCTGAAGACTTACCATCCTTCTTCTTGCCATCCTTGTCACCACCTGTATGAGCTTTTCTGCTCACTCTTGTTCTGACCCATTTGTCTGCCTTCTTTCCCAATTCTTGGGGAGAGGTCAGATCTGATTCTACTAAGTACTGATACAACAAGTGAGACACACAATTATTCAAAATATGCTCTCTCAGAATAAGATTATATAGGCTTTCATAGTCAGTCACCTTACTGCCATGTAACCATCCCTCTAAACCCTTCACTGAACAGTCTACAAAGTCTGTCCAGTCTTGAGAGGACTCTTTTCTGGCATCTCTGAACTTTATCCTGTATTGTTCAGTGGTTAAGCCAAATCCATCTAAGAGTGCATTCTTCAAAACTTTGTAATTGTTGGCATCACTCTCCCTGACAGTAAGGAGTATGTCCCTACCTTTGCCAGTGAAAGATAGCCACAATATAGCAACCCACTAGCTTTGAGGGACTAACTATACCATACAGGCCCTCTCAAGTGCAGAAAACTACTTGTTTATGTCACCCCCCTCCTTGTAAGGGGGGGAAATCTTGTGCAGGTTTCTTGAATCTGTTTCTCTAACAGGATGACTATCAAGAATACTGCTGCTGCCACCATGGGGAAATAACCCCAACTTCTATCTTCCACTCTCTACATCTAGGGATTCCCTGTCTAAGGCCAACTGCTGCTGTCTTAGCTTCAGTCTGGCCTCTTCCAACCTCAGCTTTCTGAGTTTCCTGTCTAGGTTGTTATCCTCAGGGTGGGAGGTTTGGAAATTCTCTGACACAGGGGTAATGTGAGAAGTAGCAGAAGTGGACCTTTCTCTAACTACCCAAACCCTAGTGACCTGGCCTTTTGGAGTGAAAGGTGCCCTACTGATGTGTGACCCCCCCTCCCAATCCCAGCTTCACTAGGTGGCCTGATAACTGGAAGGTCTTTGGAAGTACCCCCCCCAGAGTCCTCAGGGCCCTCCCCCGATTCTACCTGGGTACCCCTTCCTCTACCTCCTGATCCTGGGTTTGACTAGTCCTGACTCTTTCAAGGAGAAGGCTAAGAAGAAGATAATTGGTAGGGTTCGTACCAATCCCTAAACCCCTTTCTATACAGAGACCCCTCAAACTTTTAAAGTTTAAATTATCATAAGTTGTCTGCACAACTTTGGGAGTGGCTGCTACTACAGACATAGTGAAAAGAAAGAGTTTAGGGGAGACAGAAAAAGTTTAGAAAAGTTTTAAATAAAAGAGAAAAACTTTTTCAAACTTTTCTGAAACTTTTTAGAAACTTTTTAGAAATGAAGAAAGACTGTTAAGGTTATTTGTGTATATTTCTAAGTATTTAAAATATGGTTTTCTTATGAAAAGCACCAATGAGAAAGTGGTAAAGCAGTTACAAGTACTTATCCCACCTCTGAACCACCAATGTAGGATCCTGGCCTGGCTTATAGTGGGTACCAATGGTACTTACACCTTGTGCTAGGTCCAGTTATCCCTTATTAGTAGAGTAGTAGTGTTCTAGCAGCTTAGGCTGAAAGAGGTAGCTATAGCAGAGCAGCCAAGGCTGAACTAGGAGACATGCAAAGCTCCTACTATACCACTTATATCATATAGGTACTATATCATAAGAAAGATAATACTCAGGGTTACTAAAAAATAAAGGTACTTTATTTTATTGACAATGTGCCAAAAATATCTCAGAGGATATACTCCCTTAGGAGGTAAGTAAAATACACAAAATGTGCACACAAACCAAAATAAGGTAAGTAAAACAGTCAGAATGTAGTGTAAACGCTGTAGAATACAATAGGATGCAATAGGCCTAGGGGCAACACAAACCATATACTAAGAAAGTGGAATGTGAACCATGAATGGACCCCTAGGCTAGTGTAGTGTGTAGAGGGTCACTGGGAGTGTAAGAAAACACTAAGGGTGTCCAAGATACCCCACCCCAAGACCCTGGAAAGTAGAAGTAAAGTACTACTATTTCCCCAGAAACACAATAAAGTCGTGATAAGGGATTTTGTAAAGACCACAACAGACTGCAAAGCACTGAAGATGGATTCCTGGACCTGAGGACCAGCAAAGGAAGGGGACCAAGTCTAAGAGTCGCGAAAGTGTCCGGGGGGGCATGAGCCCACTAAACCCAGGATGCAAGTGGAAAATGGCTGCCTCAGGATGGAAGAAGCTGAAGATTCTGCAACAACAAAAGGTGCTACGAACTTCTCCTTCAAGCATAAGATGCCGCACGGTGTGCTGGAGGATGCAGAATTTCCTTGGCAAAATACAGCAAACAAGCCTTGCTAGCTGCAAGAGTCATGGTTAGATAAAAAGGGTGCTGCCTGGGCCCAGGAAGGACCAGGATGTCGCCACTTTGGTGAGGAGACAGAGGGGGCCACCAGCAATGTAGAGAGCCCACACATAAGCAGAAAGCACCCACAGAAGTCCTTGAACATGGGTTCAAGAAGTCTGAACATGGTGGTCATCTCAACAGTGCAAAAGGAGGTCCCACGACACCAGAGATCAACTCAGGGAGCTGAACATCGCAGGACTGAGTGTCGGGGACGTAGGCTCAGCTGTGCCTGCAGGATTTCTTTGAAATATGCACAGAAATCCTTGTTGCTGCAGTTCACACTGTGCACAGGATTACTGTCTGGAGAGGGGAGGCAAGGACTTACCTCCTCCAAATTTGGACAGTTGGACCACAGGACAGTCTGGGTCACTTGGGCCCACCTGTGTTCTAGGGGCGATGCTCATCAGGATGAGATGGGTACTAGAGTACCAGTGAAGCTGAAGTTTGGTGCCTGCTGAAGCAGGGAGAAGATTCCATCGACCCAGGAGAGATTTCTTCGTGGCTTCCAGTGCAGGGTGAAAGCAGGCAGCCCCCAGAGCATGCACCACCAGGAAACAGTTGAGAAAGCTGGCAGGATTAGGTGCTACAATGTCGCTGGTAGTCTTCTGGCTACTTTGTTGCAGTTTTGCAGGCATCCTGGAGCAGTCAGCATTCGATCCTTGGCAGAAGTCAAATAGAGAAGTGCATAGGAGTCCTGCTGGATTCTTGCAAGTCCTCATCTGAGGAAAAGTCCACTGGAGAGACCCTAAATAACCCTCAGATGAGGATTGGCCACCTAGTCAGGTAAGCACCTATCAGATGGGGTCTCTGATGTCACCTGCTGGCACTGGCCAGTCTGCGGCCTCCAGAGTTCCTTCACACCTCTGGAAACAAGATGGCAGAGGTCTGGGACACACTGGAGGATCTCTGGGCACTGGGCTGGTGATGGACAGTGGAGTGGTCTCTCCTCTTTCCTCTGTCCAGTTTCACGCCAGAGCAGGGGCTGGGGGTTCCCTAAACCAGTGTAGACTGGCTTATGCAAGGAGGGCACCATCTGTGCCCTTCAAAGCATTTCCAGAGGTTAGGAGAGGCTACCCTTCCCCAGCGTTTAACACGTATTTACAAAGGGAGAGTGTGTGACACCCTCTCTCAAAGGAAATTCTTTGTTCTGCTGTCCTGGAATGGGATACCCAGACCCCAGGAGGGCAAAACCCTGTCTGGAGGGGGCAGCAGCGGTAGCTGCAGAGAAAACCCCAGAGAGCTGGTTTGGCAGTACCCGGGGTCCATAGTGGAGCCCCGGGGATGCATGGAATTGGTTCTCCAATACCAGATTTGGCATGGGGGGACAATTCTATGATTTTAGACATGTTACATGGCCATATTCGGAGTAACCATTGTGAAGCTACATATAGGTATTGTAATGGTGTCCCCGCACTCACAAAGTTCGGGGAAATGGCCCTGAACGATGTGGGGGCACCTTTGCTAGTGCAAGGGTGCCCTCACACTTAGTAATTTTTCCATCTAACCTTCAGCAAGTGAAGGTTAGACATATAGATGGTTTATAAGTTACTAAATTGCAGTGAAAATGGCTGTGAGGTAATGTGGGCGTTATTTCACTCAGGCTGCAGTGGCAGTCCTGTGTAAAGGTTTGTCTGGGCTCCCTATGGGTGGCAAAAGAAATGCTGAAGCCCATAGGGATCTCCTGGAACCCCAATACCCTGTGTACCTAGGTGCAATATACCAGGGAATTATAAGGGTGTTCCAGTGTGCCAACTGAAATTGGTAAAAGGTGACAAATTTAAGGGCAGAGAGAGCATAAGCACTGAGGTTCTGATTAGCAGAGCATCAGTGACACAGTTAGTCACTACACAGGTATACACATTCAGGCCACAAACTATGAGCACTGGGGTCCTGGCTAGCAGGATCCTAGTGAGACAGGCAAAAACAAACTTACATACATGTAAAAATGGGGGTAACATGCCAGGCCAGATGGTACTTTCCTATAGGGACACAGTGAGGAGCCTTGTGGGGCTCTGCAGTTGACTCCTGTGGGTCTGGAGGTGTAGGATGGGAGTCTGACCCTCTGCGTCCTCCTGGAAAGGAAGGAGTGGATCCATTCCAGGGCCCTTCCGCAGATTCCTATGTAGTGGAGTCTGGTGCGCAGGGTGCTGTGGGAGACCGTGTTGAAAGCTGCTGAGAGGTTGAGGAGTATGAGTGCTGCGGTGCTGCCGTGGTCTAGGAGTAATCTGATGTCATCAGTGGCTGCCAGGAGTGCTGTCTCTGTGCTGTGACTGCTTTGGAAGCCGGCCTGGGAGCTGTCCAGGGAGTTGGCCTTGGTGAAATTCCATAGTTGTGCATTGATTGCTTTCTCTAGTAGTTTGGCGGGGTAGGGTAGCAAAGAGATGGGCCAGAAATTCTTCAGTTCTGATGGGTCGGCTGAACGTTTCTTCAGGAGAGGGCATATTTTGGCGTGTTTCCAGTCCTCAGGGAAGGTGCCCGTGCTGATGGAGCAGTTGATTGTGTAATGAAGCTCGGCAGCGATGGATGTGCTGGCTCTGATGTATATGTGGTGCAGGCAGGGATCCGAGGGGGCTCCTGAGTGGGTGCTGTTCATGATGGTGACTGTTTCCTCTGTGGTGAGCGTGGGCCAGTCGTGGATGGTCTGGGTGCATTCTAGAGGGTTGGGTGGGTCACAGGCTCCGGTGCCAGGTGACAGGAAGCTGTCATAGTTATTCTGGATCTTGTGGTAGAAAAAGGAATAGTTTGTTGCAGAGGTCCTGTGATGGGGGCATGATGGTGTCTTCAGAGAGGGGATCTGTGAACTCATTGATGACGGAGAAGAGTTCCTTTGAGTTGTGTGCGGAGGATTTGATATGCTCACGGAGTTCATCCTTCCTTGCATTCTTGAATTTTCATCGATTGGCGGCTGTTGCGGCTCAGAATGACACAAGTTCTTCTCTGGATTCGCTGTTCCTCCTTTTTTTCTGCAAACGTCTCTGGGTACGCTTTGATTCTTGGAGTTTGGTGGTGAACCAGCTGGCTTTCTTAGGTACGCGTTTGTCCAATATCTGTTGGAGAGGGGCTAGAATGTCGGCGCATTTGGTGATTTATGCGTTGAGATTGCACGCTTCTGTGTTGGCATCATCACAGGGGGAGGGAGGGATTTAGCGAGTGAAGAGGTGAGTTGCTCGTTGGCGATTTCATTCCATTTCCTGTGGGGGGTCCTGGAGGTGTGAGTGCGGCTACTGGGTGCAGTGATTGTGAAGTGTATGCAGCGGTGGTCGGTCCAGTCTGGGGTGGAGATGGTCTCGATGGTGCTCCGGTTGCTTGAGGGGAAGATGGGGTCCAGTCTGTGTCCTGCAATGTGTGTGGGTGTGGAAACCAGCTGTCTGATGCCGACGGTGGTGAGGTTGTTGAATAGAGTGGTGGTGTTTGGGTTGGTGCGGTCCCCGAGGAAGTTCAGGTCGCCGAGGAGGAGGTAGTTGACTGACACCAGGGCCTGGGGGATAGCAATGTCTACGACATTCTGTATGAAAGCTGGGGAGGCCTGTACACCAGGGTGCAACAGATGGAGGAGTTGTGGTTGGACTGGACCAAGAAGTGAAGGTGTTCCATGGTGGTGCAGTATTATTCTTGGACGACCTTGACACGTAGTGAGGAACTGTGTACGATGACGAGTCCTCCGCCCAGGCGAGAGGGCCGGTCCCTCCTTAGGATGCTGTAATCATCGGGAATGGCAATGGTGATTTCTGGACCCGAGGTGGGGTTGGTACAGGTCTCGGTGAGGAAGGCGATGTCCGGTCGGGTGGTGTTGGTCGGGTCCCAAAGTTCAGTGGCGTGTTTGTGGAGGGAGCGGATGTTCAGAGGCAGGCAGTTGATGGGGTTGTGGAGGTGGTTGGTATCTTTGTGTGTGGAGAGTATTTTGGGTTTGTTGAGGTTGGCTCTGAAGTTGCAGTTCCTGCAGGTGAAAGGTCCGTGGGTGTCCTTGGGTGAGATGGTGCAGCAGTTGTCGAGACATCTGGTGTTGAGGTGGAGGAGGGTCTTGGAGTCATAACGGAGGCAGTCCAGGGGGTGGTTTAACGGATATCCAGGGTTCCTGGCGCTGGGTGAGGTCCAGGGGCAGATGCGAACAGACGGGCTAGCCTTTGGCATGCCCATTGCACACATGCACACATCCACTGCGCAGCGGCTCTGTGGCTGCCATTAAGAAGGGGATGCGTGCGGGGGGAGTAGTCAGCTGGAAGGAGGGAGGATGGGAAGGGTGCTTCTTGGGAGGGGAGGGGGGCTAGAGGAAAGAGGGGACAAAGGAAAAAGAACTAGGGAAAACTGAGGGATGATAGAAGAAAAGGAAGAAAATGCAAGCGTGAAAGAGTGACAGAGAGAAGAAAAGGAAATATTTACTAGTGATGGCGACTAGACCACCAGGGATGAGACGCAGGGACGATCCTGCGAGTGGAGGAGAGCCTCGAACCGAGAGTCAGGAAACTCTCAGTTAGTCCCAGGCAAAAGGCAGAGGCAGCAGCAGCAGCCAGAGGAGTTGGGGCGGGCAGCAGACGCTGACTAGGAGATCAGTGCAATTGGCATTTTCTTGCCTTCTCCATTTGTTGCCTACTGCCTGTCTCTGATCACATATCTGAAGCGAGTGACAGGTGGACCTTGTATATTCCCCCTAGACAGCCAGACACAATGGGAGTTTAGGTGGGAATTGACAGCCATCTGTGACCTGATGGGCCATCCTCAGCAGGATGGGAGGGAGAAACTAGGCACAGCCTGACTTCCACCTGAATAAGCTGTGGCCTGTCCTCACACACTTCAAAGGCTTCTCTTTGAAGTCTTCCTACTTCAAAGGAATAAATGGGTCTACGTACTGGACCTCTGACACCAACAACTCAGTATACATCTGGACCTGTAGATACTCTGCAAGGAAGAAGAGCTGCTGTACAGCTAAAAGGACTGTCACTCTGCTGGCCTCCACTGGCCTCTGGCTTTGCTGTGCTGACCTGCTGCCATCTTGCCTGGGCCTGAGAAGGACTTGACCTGCATCTTTCCAACTAGTACCCTGAGTGACTCAGAGGCCCAGCTGACTGGTCTCCTGATTGAAATCTCAGGGACATAAAAGGCTTCCAATTAACAGAACTCTGCCATCTGTGAGTCTGCCTTGCTAAGTGGTGCCACCCTAGTCCTGAACCCTTTAAAGTGGGATTAAGGTGTTTGCTGCAGCTTAAACAATGCATCACCTCTTGTGTGTGGATCATAACAGATGCATGTGTCCCATTACATGGATCAGAATCCACAAATTGCCTCTCCCGGGCAGATCAACCTCAGCGCATCTCCCTCAGAACTGCTGCATCTCTGACCCAATGTATCACCAATATTGTGTGGAGAATATCAGGACATCTTTGCTAGTGGGTTGGAAAGATTGATACATTGCCTCCACTGCTAGAACAAGACTCTGATGCATTGCTTCATTCTGCTCCCCTCATCTTTGATGCTGACGTCACCAGGATTAAGGTACTTTGATTTAGCAGGCTTTAAGTGTTATTTTACAAAAATTTGCATCTCAAGTTCTACTTATTGGATGTTTGTCACTTTGCTCTTGTTTTATTTAATAAATTAAGTTTTATTTTTCTATCAAGGTATGATATCTTTTTGTGTGATGTTTTTACTGTTTTACTGTTTGAAGTCTTGCAGAAATACTTTACACATTGTCTTTCAAGTTAAGCCTGACTGTTCTTTGTCAAGCTACTAGAGGATGAACATAGGTTAATTTTGGGTGTGTTTGTGACTTATCCTGACTTTGATTCTGGTTGTGGCCTGACTAGGGCTCACACCCCAATCAACCAGTAACCAAGGGCCAGATGTAGCAAGCTTTTTGCATGTCGCAAACAGCGAATTTCGCTGTTTGCGACATGCAAAAAGCACATAGCAAGGCACAAACCCTGTTTTGCGATTCAGTAAACTGGTTACCGAATCGCAAAACGGGTTTGCGAGTCACAATTAGGAAGGGATGTTCCCTTCCTAATTGCGAGTCGCAGTGCAATGCAGGATTGGTTTGTGACCGTGAACGCTGTGGCAAACCAATCGCATTTTGCACCCTTTTCAAATGTGGGACCCCTTCCCCATTGTGAATGGCACTGTAAACATTTTTTTCAGAGCAGGCAGTGGTCCTATGGACCACTGCCTGCTCTGAAAAAATGAAACAAAAATGTTTCATTTTTCGTTTTTGTAATGCATCTTATTTTCCTTTAAGGAAAACGGGCTGCATTACAAAAAAAAAAAAAAACTGCTTTATTGAAAAAGCAGTCACAGACATGGTAGTCTCCTGTCCGCAGCAGGCCACCATCCCTGTGAGGGCTGCCATTCACAAGGGGGTCGCAAATTGTGACCCACCTCATGAATATTCATGAGGTGGGCATTTGCAACCCCCTTGCGAATCGCAGATGGTGTCAGGGACACCATCCAACATTAAGAATTGCGACTCGCAAATTTCGAGTCGCCCTGACTCGCAATTGTGGGTGACAATTCTGATTGTTGCTACATGTGGCCCCCAATTCCTAACACTGGTGATCAGAAGTGAGGATAGGACTTGTGTTTGTGTAGCGCCATGCAGTAATTTGTGTTAACTACTATTCATACCAAAGACCAATTCAAATTCTTTTCAGTTCTCTCTGATTGTCATTTTTTATTTTTTCCTAAATCATATCTCTAAACAGAGGATCTACATCTGCACATGCAAAAATGAAATTTGATCTGGCCAACCTTGAGGTGACCCAACTCAAGGAATTTTGCAAGGGATTTGGGGTTTCTGTAAAGAGCACCATCAGGAAGGTGAAGTTGCAAAAAGGCGCTGAGGGCCTGGGCAGAATCTCATGTTGCTCTCGATGTGACACCAGGAGAGGATTAGGAGTTGGATGACCCTAAAGGGGTTCTTTCTGTAGAAACACCTGGAAGGGAGGGGAAGAAATGACCCTGTAACTGAAACTCCCGGTCAGAGCAGAGAGCAGTGCCGCTTCCCATGGTCTCTTCCCACAGGAGCTGGCTGAGAGGATGGAGGAGAGGGAGTTCAAAATACAGATGGCCAAATTAAAAATGGGAGAGGAATAGAGGAAAGGGGCCTTGGAGGAGAAGCAATTGGCTATCGAGGAATGGAGACTAATGTTAGTTAATGAAATGAGTCTGAAGGAGCAGGACATTAAGGCCAGGCAGGTTGAGTCCACCAGTGATGGTGGCAGCATTTACTCAGTGTCCTCCAGAGACAAGAGTCTGCCTAACCAAATGTCTAGTGCCTGACCTTGTTAACGATGATGACATAGACAAATGGTTTGAGGCATATGAGATGCCTTACAGATGTACAAGGTACCTGAGGGAGATTGGGGGGCTATTCTGTGGAGGCATATTCCTAGTGAGAGGAAGGACCCCTATTGGCCCTAGATACATGAGACAGGGCAGGGTATCCCCCATGAAAGAAGCTCTTATCAAAAAGCATGGCCTGACCCCAGAAAAGTACAGACAGAAGTTAAGGGACAGCCAGAACTGTCCTAACAGACCTGCGTGGATTGCGTGGATTCTTTTTGCAAGGCACTGAATGGTTGGATGAAGGGCAGTGAAGTGATACATTATCAGCGGCTGTACAATTTGATAGCAAAAGACCATATGTTCAGTCTTTGTTTTACAGATTTGCACCAACACTTGATTGAAAGTAAGCTCTCTGACTCCAGGGAGATTACTAAGGAGGCGGACTGCTAGGTCAGGACCAGAGTCCAGAAGAAAGTATCTGAGAGGGATTACCACAAGGATAGGCAGGGTCCCCATCAGAAGGAGAGGGGACAAAAATAAAAGCAAGAAGTTCTCCAAAGGGCCCCAAACTACTTAATGGGTCAGGACACCCACACCCCAACTTAGAAGAAGAAAATATTTTTCCTTGACATTAAGTATTCAGGGAAGCCCCCCCCCCAAGTATTATGAGTGTCTATAGGAAGGGCACTTCAAGGGGGTGCCAAGTGTCCCAAGGCAACACAGCCCTCCATTGTTAGGCAGTTACTGGGGCAGGCTAGGGTTCTGCTTGGAAAAGAGATTGTCCAAGATAGTGTGGGCAACAGACCATAGGTTACCTAAGTATCACTGCGTAACAAGGAGATGATACAGAGGACCCTAGTGCCTAGAAACACTATGATATTGTGGCAGAGGTTCACCATCAATGGGCAGAGGGTGGAGGCTCTGCGAGATACTGGAGCCAGCATAACAATTGTCAGATGTCATCTGGGGTCCTCTGAGCAGATTGTCCGTGATGTATTCCATCAAGTTGTTGCAGCAGACTACCATCACAGTCACTACCCAGTAGCTCTGTGGGGTGGGGGGCTTCAGGTTCCTTGAGGGTAGCTGTTAGAAATGAGGACTCTGGTTGGCTGGGGTCTACACTTAAGCCAGGCATAAGCCTCCACTCTAGTCAGGGCAAGTAAGTTACACGCCAAAGATAAACTGTGCTCACCCCTGTAGCTTGGCACAGACCAGTCAGGCTTATCAACAGAAGTAATGTCTAAAGATGTGCAACACAGTCACACCAATGACACGTTAAATACACCACAAAAGAGACGCCACACAGAATTATATTTAAAAAAATTGGTTCCACATTGTTTGACCTGGCAGATTTTTGGTGTGTCTCCCCTGTCTTTTTGCATTCTGACTTCCTTTTTTATGGTATACTGGATTCTGTTTTTGCTTGTTTATTGTTCTGGGCACTTTACCACTGCTAATCAGTGCTAAAGTGCAAGTGCTCCTCATGTAAATTGCATTGGTGATTGGTTTATCCATGACTGGCATATTTGATTTACTGTTAAGTCCCTAGTATAGTGCACCAGGGGTGCCCAGGGCCTGTAAATCAAATGCTACTAGTGGCCCTGAGGCACTGGTTGTGCAACTCACATTGGTAGCCCTGAAACATGGCTCAGACCTGTCACTGCAGTGTCTGTGAGTGCAGTTTTAAACTGCCAATGTGACCTGGCAAGTGCACCCATTTGCCAGGCCTAAATCTTTCCTTTTACTACATGTAAGGCACCCTAAGGTAGGCCCTAGGTAGCTCAATGGGCAGGGTGCAGTGCATGTTAAGGGTGGGACATGTACTGATGTGTTTTATATGTCCTAACAGTGTATCACTGCCAAATTCGGTTTTCACTGTTGCAAGGCCTATCTCTCTCATAAGTTAACATGGGGACTGCCTTTAAATAACCCTAAAGTGTATCTTTCCTTTGAGAGCAGACAGTGAAGTGGAATTTGGGGTCTCTGAACTCACAAGTTAAAATACACCTTTTGATAAAGTTGCTTTTTAAATTGTCTCTGTGAAAATGGCATGTTCTTGCTTAAACCATTCTCTGCCTCTGCCTGCTTGTGTATTCCACGTCAGGGTCTGACTGACAGTAGGGCTGTTGTGAATTCCCTCTAGACAGAGTCACAAAGAGACCTGGGGTGTAGCTTGCATACCCTGATGGGTCATCTGGGCTAGAGTGGAGGGAGGAGTGGTCACCCTCACACAATGCAGTCTCCAACCATCTTGAGTGTGTCAGGGGCCAGACCTAGGCAAGGGAGGATCTTGTGAACAACAGAGACTTTCCTTTGATGTATGCCTCCTTCAAAGGCAAAAAGGAGTATAAGTAGTGGACCTAAAGCCCCACACTTTTAGAATCTTTCTGCATCAAGAGGAACCTCTACCAAGGAGAAGAGTTGGAGGAGGAGTACTGCCCCTTTGCTGTGTGTGCTCTGTTGTGTTGCCCTGTAGTTGCTGGTTCTGACTTAAAAGAGAGCAAAGGGTGAACTTTGCTGTGTATCCTGCTTGAGAGAGTTCTCAAAGGGATTGGAGTAGAGCTTACCTCCTGTTGGAAGTCTCAGGGATATCAAAGACTTCAGTTTCATCTGCCACAGCACTGGGAACTGTGTTTTGTTCTGTTCAAGAAGAAAAATCACCACAACGCCACCAACGACGCCGATGGCCTGCACCATGACCTGCCAACACCGCTTGGAGATGCACTGTCCTGCTTCACACCGCAATCATGGTCTCACCGACGCCACCACCTGAGGCCTCCACAGAGCTGCTCATTGCACCATGACCCCCTCACTCTGGCCTCGCCTTGCTCACATCATAGCCTGGGCCTCCCCAATGCCACCGTTCCTGCTGACACCGGCGCAGTTGCCTGCACTGTGTACTGAGGACACTGCTACTGAGGTACACAAAGCACCATCCCGTCCCGCACTGCAGCCCCCACCCACCAACGCCAACACCATCCAGTGTTGTCAACAGATGCCCCTGCCTGCACTGCAACCGGGAATGACGCCCGAAGGCCATCCTGTGTCGCACCACCAACTTGGGCCTCCCGACGACAGCGCTTCAGCAACCACAACGCCGCTGCCTGCACCGTAACTGGGTGAGATCACACGTCACTATGAGGTGCTTCACATCGCACCCCTGGTATCACTGATGCCGCTGGATGCTGTCACCGAGCCGCTGCCTGCAGCGTGATGTGTGGGCACCGCACGTCGTATTGTCTCACTTTGCCCTGCAGCCTCAACGCCATCCACACCAGAGCTCCTGATTTCATCAGCTCGGAGTCCAATTTGCAACGCGTGGGACTTCAAGGGCTTGACGACCCTTGCACCAACCTCTGGAAGCGACACTGCAACGCCAGCAAAGCCGCTCTACGGATCTCATCGCAAGGATCAAGATGCCCTGCAATTCCAAAGGTACCATATGCGGGTCTTCCCGACATCGTAGCTGGCCCGCAATGCCACGGCTGCCCTGAACTGTTGGTTTTGTTTATCACGACACCATGATAGCCCCAGCTGAAGCAATCAACTTCAAGGAACTGTCTTTTCAAGTTAATTCTTGCAAAATTCATATTTTTATTACTGGTTGTTGGATTTTTATCATATTTGGTCTTGTTTTATATAGATAAATATTGGCTATTTTTCTAAAACTGTTGTGTCCTTTTGTAGTGTTTTCACTGTATTACTGTGAGTTCTGTGCAAATGCTTTACACATTGCTTCTGAGATAAGCCTGACTGCTCATGCTGAACTACCAAGGGGATGAGCAGCGGTTATCTGAGTGGGTATCACCCTTATCCTAACTATAGTGAAGGTCTCTACTTGGACAGGGTGAAAACCGAATGCCAACAAGAGACCCCATTTCTATCACATATTGTAGGTATATATCACAAGACAACAAAGCCATAAATTATAAGTACTGTGCAGTAGTATATCAACACTGGACCAGTGCTCACCTTTCTGTATCAGGCCAGCCTCATAGCGAAAAGCATCACATAACAAATTCAAGCAGTGTGAATGAAAAACTCAGATGGCCAAATATTAGAAATCATATAGTTAATGAAAAGAAAACACACAATTCCCCATGTACGATTGCAGGATGTCAGGACAACTGCTCTCCTACTAAATCAGGTACAGTAGATTCCCTTAAAGTCTGCAACCACATATACATTTGAAGGGATATGGGTGAAGCCGGAACACATCTCCACTCTCCACCTATTGCAACATTTACAGTAATTCCCAAACACAACATCCTCAGATACGACAAGCTCTCCTGAGCTGAGGTTCTATCCTGTAGGACAAGTGTTCCAGGGTGTGGGGAAACCTCATGTCCCCACTCTACTAATCTGGAGCTGTTTAGGGTGCTCACTTTCTCCTCGAAGAGTGTACGTGGAGCTTGAATGTCTGCCCGACAAAGAGACTGGGACTGCGGGGCAGATTGGAGGCTTTCCTCGACCCCACTCACCCTTCCAATCCTGTTGTGGTGCAGCTCTCAGGGGTCTAAGAACCAGCAGTTGGGGTTGCTGGTTGACTTGAGTGTGGGACCACTGCTGAGGGGAGGGAGCTGCTTGTGTGACCCTTTAGTGCAGCATCTCCCCCTCAGCGCAGTGTCATACGGTGAAAACCTTCCACTGTCCTCCTTGACACGGCATACAGAGTGACACCTGCACTGTCCTCCTTGTCCCAGAGGCAGGAAGGGGGATCTCAGAGGAGGTTCCCTCGAAGCATCAATAGCAGAGTCACACCCGCCGTTCTTCTCCTGAGCATGGCGCCTCAGTGTGCTTGATCCAGGCTGTGTGAGTCAGACAAAAGAGGGCATGCTAGTCCCAGAGGCAGTGCACATGCATATCCTGTGCTAATTGTGAAAAGGTCAGCGATAATCCGCTCTTCTCCCTGGACTGGGAAGAAATAGAACGCTCACTACACACTTAGGGGTCAAAATAAGTATATGAATAAAAGGCTCCCCATGCGCTAGATTGCAAAAGGTCAAGGAACAGGGAATCAGCACTTCCTCTGTGCTGACTCTTTAGGAGGCACTCAAGGGGGCACAATGAGGGCAGGCAGGCCAGTACAACAGGGCAAACAATGGTGGTTCCTCCTGGCAGTCCCAACGCAGTGTCCAACTAGACCTGAATCAAGGAGCAGATGGCAGCAAGGCAAAAAAACAGAAAAGCCCTCCAGTAAGTCTTTTAGCCCACCCAGTACTTCAGGCAGCAGGGCAACAACAGAAGAGCAGTCCAGATAAGTCCCTCAATGCAGCAGCCCCTCTAGTAGAGATCTGGTCCTGGGTTTAAAAGTGCTCTAAAAACATGGGGTCAGAACCCCTGTACTGATACTCCAGGTGCCCAGCTTTTAGAAGGTGGGAGAAGTTTCCAGCCTGATTTGGCCAGTTCCGAGAATTTCCCTTCGCTACTACTCAACAAGCCCTTTGTGTTAGGATAGGACACAGCCTATTCGAGTGTAAAGTGTGAACACCCTCTTCCTCTCCCAGCCCAGGAATACCATCGGTATGTATATGAATGCAGATGTAACCCTGTCACACCTAACCCGGCCTGATTGATGGCTGTCTGGTGAGTATTCACGAAGTGGTGCTGTCACTCTGCCTTAGATGTGGATTCATGTCAGGCTGTAAAGCAGCCGAGTTATGAGCATAGAGAAATGCCCACTATCTAAAAGCGGCATTTCTAAAATAATAATGTATTATTCAACTACACCAGTAAGCAGTATTTCACACTACCATTCCAAACATACCAAACATTCCCACGCTACTCCAGAAATTACCACTTAAACATATATGAGGGATTTCCCAATGCAAACCTATGAGAGGGGCAGCACTCAGTGAAGTGAAAATTGAAATAGGCTGTTTGTCGCTACTGGGGCATGTAACATATAAAAAAAAAATGTCCTACCTTTTAAATATACAGCACCCTGCCTATAGGGCTATCTAGGGCCCACCTTAGGGATAACTTAGGGGTGACTTAGAGTTTATGCCTTGGCAAGTAGTTTGACTTGCCAAGTCAATGTGACAGCAATCTGTGTATGCTGGCACTGCAGTGGCAGGCCTAAGACAAGTTGGAAAGGCTACTTCTTTGGGTGGCGCAATCTGCGCTGCAGGCCCATTAGTAACGTTTAATTCAGATGCCCTGGGTATATGGTATACAACTCTACAAGAAACTTACAGGCAACTTAAATAAGCCAAACAGATTTAAGCCAATTATACCAATTTCTAGGGTAGAGAACACATGCACTTTAGCATTGATTAGCAGTAGTAAAGTGCCCAAAGTCCTAAAGCCAACAAAAAGAGTGTGAGAAAAATAGGAGGAGAAAGGCAAAAAGGTAGGGGATAACTCTGCAGTAAGGGCCATTAATATCAGTAGCTGTGAGTCTGCCCATACCTTTGGTATGTCTGCTTAGCAATGACCTGTAGCACAACATCTGTGAGGAGGTGGATCTCAGGTCCTACTTGGAGATATTATGATTGCCTGAATGGGTGTGACTGACCACGTGGTCCATAGCAGCCCGAGAGGATAGTCAGGAGGACCTGGAGCCTGGAAGAATGGTCCAGATGCCTGCCAAGAAGAGGAAAGGCAAGAGACACATAAACCCACTTCTCCAAGGTCCTGGACTAAGGGGGCTGCCCTAGAACCTATAGAGGAGAAGGTTGCTGACCTGGGAAAACTATAAAAGCTGTCCAACCTGCATCCGGAGGATGGCTCCACCAGGGAAGAGTTCTGAAGAGTGAAGAGTGTCCTATTCTTGTGGGTTTTTGCAGGATGCAGCCCAGGAATCTGGTAACACCTCTGGTGATCATTTGATCAACTTGAAGAACAATTGCCTGTACAGCGAGCCTAAGGTCCCTGAGCCTGGTGCAATATGTGTGTTGGGGGTTCCCCAGTGCTACAGGGCCTTCCTACTGGAAGTGGCCCCTGACAGGTCATTTAGGACAGACCAAGACCGTTGACAGGCTGAGCATCCACTTTTCTTGGCCCCAATGACAAAGGCCTGAGATGCATTCTGCAGCTCCTAGCAGTGGTTGGCATGTAGGCATAGTGAGGGGTGTGCAAAAGTGGTGGTGGTGCATGTGTGCATGCATGCATGCAAGGTGAGTGGTGTGAAAAATGAAATAAAAAGAAAAAAATACTTACTTTGCTTGCTGCACGAAGTCTGCTGTCCTCCTCGCTCCGGTCTCCAGCAAATTCCATTAAGCAATCCTGGCGCTGATTTGATGCAGGTAACCAGCACAAAAGAAGTGTCAGGATTGGATGGGGCAGCCTGTCTTTGCACTCTAAAGAGCACTGGATGCCTGTGTTTTCTCTAACCCAACTGGGTTAAAGAGGTTTAAAGTGTGCATGTCTGGCTGGCCGTCACAAGACATCCGGCCAAAACGACATGCACACTTTAAACTGTGCACAGCTCACTGCTGCCACTCAGCAGCAGTGGCTCCGTCCCCTCCTGAAATTTGGTTCAGGACAGGAGGATGGAGATAAAATGGTAACAAATTAACATTATTACCATTTCATTTTTTATCACTGGGGGCCATTGTCCTACCTGCCTGTCCAGTGGCAAGACAGGGAACAAAAGCAACGCTCCCCTACAAGTTTCTTGTCACTGGCACTACCTTTGAGAGGATAGGAATCAACATTATTTGGCCTCTGGACGACTGAACAGCCACGGGCAAAAGGTTCATCCTGGTCTAGGTGGACCATGCCACCCAATACCCGGAGGCAATCCTTCTCAGAACAGTGACTGCAGCACCTGTGGCCAGGGCACTGACAGATTTCTTTTCCCATGTGGGGTTTCCTAAGGAGGTGGTGTCCGACCAGGACACTAACTTCATGTGAGGGTACATGAAGGCCATGTGGAAGGATTGTGGGGTAACCTACAAGTTCTCCACTCCTTACCACCCACAAACCAATGGGCTTGTTGAAGAGTTCAATAGGGACCTAATAGGCATGATAATGAGTCTGTCAGAACCCATAAGGCGTAAGAGGACTGTCCCCCTGTATGTTTTTTGTTTGCATATAGGGAGGTACCGCAGAAGGGGTTTGGCTTCAGCCCCTTTGAACGTGTGTATAGGTACCCTGTGAGTGGGCCTCTTAGGTGAAGAAGGGCTGGGTTTCAAGTTCCCACAAAAGGCCCACAGGATATGATTAGCTACATGCCGGCATGCCATAACCAGACTAGACTCTGTCAGAAGCTAGCTGAGGAGAATTTGGAGGCTAGCCAGGATGACACAAAATGGTAGTATGAACAGCACTCTAACCTGGTCGACTTCAGCTTGGTCAAAAAGTGTGGGTGATGGAGCCATGGAGCCCACGGGCCTTCAAGACTGCTAGTCTGAGCCTTATGAGGTAAAAGAAGAGAAGAGTGAGGCCACCTACCTGGTGGACCTCAAGACTCAAAGGAACCCTTTAAGGGCCTTGAATTTCAGTTCCCTCAAGCACCACTTTGAGAGGTCTGAGCTAACCATTTTTCTAGTCATGGATGATTGTGTGGAAGAGGCGACTGAACTTCTTCCTGACCTCCTCCCTGACAACATAGAGACTGCTGCCAGTCTCTGGGACAGTTTTCTTCTTTACTCTCCCTTACCCCAGGACTATGTACATGGTGTATCCACGATGTGGATGCCGGGGACAACCTACCTGTGAAAAGTAAAATTTACAGGTTGTGTGATGAGGTGAGATCCAACAATAAGGATGCGGTTTATAAAATGCTGGATTTAGGGGTCATTGAGCCCTCAAACAACTCTCGGTCTAGCCCAGGGGTGTAGGTCCCCAAGGCTGCCGCTCCAGGTGTCACTCCAGAACTTGGTTCTGAGTAGACTACCACAGGCTCAATGCAGTCATTAAGACTGACACCCCATTCCCCAAGCTGATGAACTCACAGATCAGATAGGAGCAGCTCAGTTCTTCAGCACATTGGATTTAACATCTGGATCTGGCAGATTGCCTTTACCAAGCGAGCCAAAGAGAGGTCTGTGTCCTCTATACTGGAAGTGCACTTCCAGTTCTGGGTCATGCCCTTTGAATTGAAGAATGACCCAGCCACATTCCAGAGGTTGGTCAAGCAAGCCCTGGTTGGGTTGGACAACTTCAGTGCTGCCCACTTGGATGACATTGGTGTCTTCAGTTCTAGCTGGGAGGACCACCTGTGCCACCTCCAAAAAGTGTGTTGGGCTCTACAGAGTGCACACCTGAAAAGGCAAGTCCAGTAAGTGCCAGGTAGAGCAGGGCTCAGAGGCATACTTGGGTTACCAAGTATGGGGAGTCAAGGTTCTGCCCTCATGGCTCACGGTTGAAGCCATTCCGGCTTGAGAACAACCCCAAGACCCAGACATAGGTGAAATCCTTCTTGCGTCTCTGACCGACTACTACAGGAGATTTGTCAAGGGGTATGGCACCACTGTTGCACCCCGGACAGAGCTGACTTCCAGAAAGCAGCCACATCAGGTGATCGAGAGAGAAGCATGCCAGGCAGCTTTTGACTCCATGAAGGAGACCATGTACACGGCACCTGTGCTCATGGCCCCTGACTTCTCCCAAGAATTTATTATGAAGAGAATTCATTCTGAAGACAGATACCTCAGAGCATGGCATAGAGCCCATGCTCTCACAGCTAAATGAAGAGGGCCTGGATCAGCTTGTAGCCTTCATCAGTAGGAGGTTACTTGCCAGGGAGCGGAGGTGGAGTGCAATAAAGAGGGAAGCATTTGTTGTGGTCTGAGCGCTGAAGAAGATAAGGGCATTCATGTTTGGTACTCACTGATGGGTTCAGACAGACCTTAGACACCTCAAATGGTTCATGCAAATGAGGGTGAGAATCCCAAACTGTTGAGGCAGTCCATCTCCTTACACGGAATTGACTTTAAGGTGGGACACCATCATGGAACAGACCACGCCAAAGTTGATGGTCTGTCCTCTTTGTTCTTCCACATTCAAGAGAACTCCCAAGGGGTGTGTAGCTCTCCCACTTTCAGCAGGTGGGGACACATGTTAGACCTGCCATCCTTGGCATGGTTTCCCCTATCTTTTTTCCTTTAGACCTCCTATTTTTGCTGACATGGTTTTTAATGGCTGAAGGATTCTGCACATTTTACGACTGCTAACCAGTGCAAAAATGCTTGAGCTTTTTACCTAAAGCATGGTAACATTGACATCCACCAATTGCATATATTTAATTTACTGTTCTGTCCCCAGTAAAGTGCACTACCTGTGCCCAGGGCCTATATGCTAAATGCTACTAGTGGTGCAGCACTGATTGTGCTGCCCACATAAGTATGAAACATGTCTCAGGCCTACCATTACCTGCACAACCTGTAAATACTCTGCAGAGAAGAGCTGCTGTGCCTCTACAAGGGCTACCACTGCTGAAGTTTTGCTTTGCAGTGCTGAACTGCTACTGCTGCCTTTTTGCCTGGGAGTGAGGGGAACTGGACCTGCATTTCTACAACGCAGAACCCTGAGTGACTCCAAGGGCCAGCTGACGGGTCTCCTGATTGAAGTCTTGATGACATCAAAGACTTCCAACCAACCTACAGCTACACCTGGACTCTGTCATCTGTGAGTGGTCCCTGCTATGTGGTACCATCACAGTCCTGGACCCTTGGAAGTGGGCAGAAGGTGTTTGCTGTAGCTGAAACAATGCATCACTGCTTCTGTGAAGATCAGAACTGGTGCATCACCCTGATTGCATGGATTGGAACCTGCGCAGTGCCCCATTGCTTGGATCGGAGTTGATGCATCGCCCCTCTAGTGCAGATCGACCCCTGCAGGATTGAGTTACTTTGGTTCAGTGGCCTAAACTTCTGACTTTGTCACAGTCTGGCACAACCAGATATCCCCGGTTGGTACTTCTTGTTTCTAAATTATGTTTATTTGTCAAAAATATATATCTCAAATTCTACTTATGAGATTTTAGTCATTTCAATCTTGTTTTATTTGTTCATTTCAAGTTTTCTAACCATGGGCCAGATGTAGCAAAGGATTTCCGTGTCGCAAACGGCGAAAATCACAGTTTGCGAGGCGCAAATGCCTCTTTGCTATGCAGAAATGCATATTGCGAGTCGGGACCGACTCGCAATATGCATTTCAGAATCGCAAATAGGAAGGGGTGTTCCCTTCCTATTTGCGATTCGGAGTGGCATGCAATACCATTTGCGACCGCATATGCGGTCGCAAAGGGTGTCGCAGTTACCATCCACTTCAAGTGGATGGTAACCCACTCGTAAATTGGAAGGGGTCCCCATGGGACCCCTTCGCCTTTGCGAATGGACCCAATACTATTTTTTCAGGGCAGGTAGTGGTCCAAGGGACCACTACCTGCCCTAAAAAAATACCGAAACTAAAGGTTTCGGTTTTTTTTTAAGTGCGGCTCGTTTTCCTTTAAGGAAAACGGGCTACACTTAAAAAAAAAAAAACTGCTTTATTGAGAAAGCAGTCACGAACATGGAGGTCTGCTGACGACAGCAGGCCTCCATGTTTGAGAGTGCCTAGACTCGCTATGGGGCCGCAATTTGCGACCCACCTCATTAATATTAATGAGGTGGGTCATTGCGACCCCATAGCGACTCGCAGACGGTGTCTGAGACACCGTACTGCATACCAATTTGCGAGTTGCAAATTGCGAGTCGCATGGACTCGCAATTTGCAACTCGCAAATTTTATTTTTGCTACATCTGGCCCCAGGTGTAGTATCTTTTTGTGTGGTGTTTACACTGTTTTACTGATTGACGTGTTGCACAAATACTTTCAGAGTGCCTCTTAAGTTAAGCCTGACTGCTCTGTGCCAAGCTACCAGAGGGTGAGTACAGGTCAATTTAGGGTGTGTTTGTCGCTTACCCTGACTATGATTGTGGTTGCTGCTTGACTAGGGCTCACACACCAATCAACCAGTAACCCAATTTTTAACAATAAGTGATAACATTTGATTGGCAAAGTGGCAAAGTTATGTTTGGTGTCTCAGGTGTTGTAGTTTAAAACTCTCTTTGATCGTAAAGTTGGATATTAAATCACAGTTCTGAAAATACCACGTTCAAAAAGTTGGCATTTTCTTGATTTAACCATTTGATGCCTGCAACCTGTCCCAGGGTCAAGTGACTAGGTGTAGTTGGCCTATATCTCTGTACTGGGGGTGAATGTTTGACATTGTTCAGCATTCCGTCCATCACTTGTTCTTTTTGCATTTGTCGCCCTAAGTGGGAAGGGTATGCCCAGACGTGGGTCCCGTTCTTCCCATGCCACTGGATTCAAGCTAGCCTGGCTGATGAGGGGTGAAACTCTGCAACCGGTCCTAGGATGCTTGTTTCCAGTCCAGGGAAGACATGGCCTGGCAGTTCAGGCTGGACTGTTCCCATGGGGAACAAGGTCAAGACTGATTTGCATATAGCTGGATCCAAACTGGAATGGCATGGGCAACAAAAAAACGATGGATTTAGGCCTAGATCTCTGTACTGGGGGTGAATGTTTGACATTGTTCAGCAATCCGTCCATCACTTGTTCTTTTTGCATTTGTTGCCCTAAGTGGGAAGGGTATGCCCAGACGTGGATCCCATGCTTCCCATGCCACTGAATTCAAGCTAGCCTGGCTGATGAGGGGTGAAACCCCGAAACCGGTCCCAGGATGCTTGTTTCCAGTCCAGGGAAGCGCTGGCCTGGCAGTTCGGGCTGGACTGTTCCCATGGGGAACAGGGTCAAGACTGATTTGCATATGGCTGGGTCCAAACTGCAATGGCATGGGCAGCAAGAAAATGATGGATTTAGGCCCAGATCTCTGTACTGGGGGTGAATGTTTGACATTGTTCAGGAGTGTTCCCATGGGGAACAGGGTCAAGACTGATTTGCATATGGGTGGGTCCGAACTGGAATTGCATGGGCAGCAAAAAACCGATGGATTTAGGCCCAGATCTCTGTACTGAGTTGACATTGTTCAGCATTCCGTCCATCACTTGTTCTTTTTGCATTTGTCGCCCTAAGCGGGAAGGGTATGCCCAGACGTGGGTCCGGTGCTTCCCATGCCACTGGATTCAAGCTAGCCTGGCTGATGAGGGGTGAAACCCCCAAAACCAGTCCCAGGATGCTTGTTTCCAGTCCAGGGAAGACCTGGCCTGGCAATTTGGGCTGGACTGTTCCCATGGGGAACAGGGTCAAGACTGATTTGCATATGGCTGGGTCCAAACTGGAATGGCATGGGCAGCAAAAAAACGATGGATTTAGGCCCAGATCTCTGTACTGGGGGTGAATGTTTGACATTGTTCAGCATTCCCTCCATCACTTGTTCTTTTTGTAGTTGGCAGTTAGCCTTTGTGTATTCCTCCTAGAAACACAATAGAGATCTGTTTTAGTGGAGTAGGGTGAAATATGTTATCTTGGTGATTTTTATCACTGGCTTTAGGGGCTAGCTTATACTAAGGACAGAACATAGATTATAAAGACTGACAAGCCACACTAAAGCAAGCTTTGTCTTATTCAAAAGGAGCAGCATGGCAGGACGGCCATGTGAAGACAAGCTTGCCTTTGCTGTGCCACTCCTGCAGTCTGTTCGAACGGCCATCACTAGACCTCAGAAAGCATCAACTAGGTCACAGCCCGCAGTGTTTCCTTAAATTGACGCAGCACTGAATAGGAGTAGGGAAAACATGTCCAACCTCCTTGCCCTTCCAAGGGCAGTTTCATTTATCAAACCATCGTTAAAAAAAACGACTAGCCTAAAAGTATCGTCCAGAAATCCAACCTTCAGAAATACACAACAAATAAAACAATTAACCAAAAATTGTCTCTAGTGCGCGCCGACATTGGTGACACTCTGTGGGTATGTCTGTGTATCGTTTGCAAAAGAAGGATTAGCCCACAATTGGGCGGGCCACATCCGTGTGAAAGACACCGAGGACCAGACACTGATTACAAAGACATCCATTCCTATTACTTCTGGCACCTGTTTGCTTGCTGCATAAATTATGCACAAACACTTACCATTTTGCATTAGGTTAGCTCATTTTCATATTCTTTTACTTTGGCATATTGCATATATATGCAAGGCAAAATATGTTTTTGCCTCTCTGCCCTTTGTGTCTCTCCTGATACATATTAAAGAAATTCACATTCTCCAATATAATTTAAGCTATTCATCGATAATTTAGGCAATGCCTAAGTGCCCGTTTAAAGCATCCTTATAAGACACCCTTTTAGTACGTCTTGGGTGAACATTTTATTCAACATGTAAATAATTTTGCAGTGTTGCGTGTTTTTGCCGCATGCAAATTATATGTCGTAAAGCAATGAGCTGCACAGTCCTGGATGCAAAAACACCAACTCATCAAGTCACATTCACATGCTAAGTAGTGGGACGGGAGAGCGATGCCCCTCTTCTGATCCAAAACTGTGGTATGAATCTTTTGAATCTTTTGGTACAAGGCGATGTTCTCAAAGAGAATTGAATGATTTCTCTACTTAAAAATATTTTCCAACTGGGGAAAAAGAAAAATATGCAAATATGCATTTTGCCACACTTATTGTTGCGGGATCAGTCTTTAGGCAATCTTCAGGAGTGAGAAGAGGGCAATAAAAGCATGTATCGAAATAGACAATTTGGATGGATGTCCATGCTCACTAAGTACGATGTTTGTGAATTTCTAAACATTCGCAACTCTATGAAAGTCATAAGTATACTTTTATGATTATTAAATTAGTCAATACTATTTCAAATCAGATCCTTTAGACTTTCAAAACAGTGGCACAACATGTACATTTCTTAATAATATTAGCCATTTAAATAGAGCACATCATGAAGGGGACTAATTCTATCCAGCTCATATGGCCCAGTATCCCTGATGCCTCCTTAATTGACACTTGCCCAACCCCCCACAACATTACCACCCCAGGTTGAATAAGCACAAAAATGTTCACTCATCTTTTGGGTTAGGGGTCATGAACCGCTGGCCGTATTTTATTAAAAACACAAACCCTTCATGTTTACAGCTTTAGTCACATGTGTTAATGACTAGCCTTAACAGAGATACTAGTACATCAGATTTCCTAACCTTATCTAGACTTGTTCCTGTGCGTCCACAATGTTGGCCTTCAAGTGAGATCATGACTGGTCCCAGTGGTGTATCCTGCTCCAGAACCTCCCTTTCCCGTCAAATACACCTGGGGTGGGTCACCCACCCTCATCCCATCCCAAAGCACGATTGAGCAGAGGGCCCACCTGCCTGCCAGGATGCCTACCTCAAGCACTTTTACACCCATCATTATACCTCCCCAAGGGCCAGTCCTAGCTTTGAGCCCATTGCGCCTGCGTGGGAGGTTGGCCAGAAGGACCAGATGCCAGTGATCACTCCCAACCCCGCACGTCCCTGCATCCTCTATTCTGTTGTGTAGCGATTGTAGTTATAGCTCCATGCACATTATTTTAACCTAGATATATTTTATTCAGCTTTGTTTATTATTTTAACAATAGCCACTTTTGCGGTCTTGTTTTATTTCTATCTAGCTGTTTTTGCTTAGGCCAGCACTACGTTCTCAAACAAGACATTCTTGTTAATTCTGTGCTTCTTTCAAGGTTGCAGTAAGATAGGTTGCCGGTGAACATGGTAAAAGTTTTGTCTCTGGTATTCACAGAAAAACACACATCCTTACGTAGGGACATTTTCTCTGAACATGAGTTGTTTTATTATATAAACACTTCCCTGTCCCTTACACGTTAGAGGGAGATTCCAGCCACAGGACCACGACTGTATGCTGATTGCTGAACGCTTCGCTACAGCTGCTTATGCAGACTTCAGGCCTTTGCTCAGGTATGGGGGATGATGTCTTACCAGGGGAACCTGAATGGCAGAATTACAGCTTAACATGCTGTGCTCTACTATAGCCTAGGTTCAAATTAGTCTATTGACTCCAGTGACAATATGGTAGCGTTATTTTTATGCTTCACTCTCCTTGTCACAATTCTAATCTTGTCATGCTGTATTGCCCTGGTTATTGCAGTACATGATTTGCTATCTAAGATGCAGTTTCTTCATTAAAACCTTATTGAAACATATGCTGCCTCTGTTTGTCATTGTGTATGTGAGACTAATGTAACTGAGAGAAACAGATGAGACCTGAGTCACCATGATTTCCTTGAGGAGTCAATTGTGTCATGCGCTCAGCTGCCCAATCATCCCTTCTCTTGAGTAGATATGAGGCACTGCTAGTTAGCCAGAGCAAAACCCGGATTAGGACGACAGTGTCACCTGTAGTGGGTTGAGGCTCAGGCTCCCACACCCCAGGCGATTCTGCCTCTCAAATTCAGTAGCCTCATTAGAATAATGGGAGCCTACGCGACAATTCGACTCCCTGCCAGCACCCCTTTAAGGGCCCAATGACACCATTGTTATGTTGACTAAGGAAAAATATGTCTTATATGGATCCGAACTGTCCCACCAATCATGACCTCACCCACCACAGACCAGCACAGTCCCCCTGCTATCTGGCCTCCCCAATCAATCACACTACATTGGGTGGTGAATCAACCAGGCCAGTAGGTTCTCTTAGAACATTTTGTTATTGATCTTTGACAAACGAACACAGTCCTGAAGGAAAAAACAATCACCTTTTTGCAGCTATGAGGTAGAGACAACATCCTGGGTGGCCTGAACAACTTACCAACTTTGTTATTTATTCATTTCACAGTATCATTTACAGTCCTGACTGAGTTACCTCCCCTCCACTGTAGCTGTTGTGGGGTTATTTTAGCACTTTGTATGGGCACATTTATTTTAGCTCTAGGCCTGTGACATGTTCCCTTTTACCTAGTTCATTTAATTTAATCTTTTTTATTATCTTAGCAAAAGCTTCATTTTAGCAGTAATGTTTAATTATTTTTGTCAGTTGCCCTTCCATGCAGAATTTGTTATTAGTTCTTTTGCATGACATTTCATCTTGTGCTCAGCCGAAGGCTGTAAATGATTGTTTACTGAGTATTGCTGGTCCAAAGAGTACAATGTCTACCCTACACAGAAAAGACACATTATCGCGTCAGGGCAGTTCTCAGACAACAGCAGGTTTTGTTATAAAACACGAACTGCCACAAGCCAGGTTAGAGGGGAACATTCCTGTCAGTCATTTTATGCTGTACCTTGTTGTCACAGCTCTGCTGAAACTTGGCCTCATTGCTCCAACTACTTGGGAGGACTGCCAGCAGACCAACAGGCAACCTTCCTGCTAATTATACAGATATGGGGATGGTTCTTCCTTGCAGAAACTAGAATGGACAGATTATGGCTAACACTGCTATCACCCTTATATACATTTTTAGTAGTGCAGGTAGGGATTTTAGATTTACTTGTGTGACAGGATGTTAGGACATTTTATTTGTTTCTCATACTATTACAATGGTAATAGTGTTGTGTTTTATCTTCCTAATAAGTGCAATCCATGCCTTTTTACGTAGAACACAGTTGCCTCAACAAATGTATTGAACCAAATCCTGCTTCCATTTGTCATTGCACATATGAGACTGATGTAAATGAGAGAAAGGGGTAAGTCCACCTCGACTTCCCTGAGAAGCCATGAAGTGTCATACATAGGCTGACACAAATCACCTTTATTTTTAGGTTTTGGTGAGGTTCTGCTAGCTAGCCGAAAGGGTTAGGCCAACAGCTGCCAGACAGTATCGGATAAGACTCAGCCCCCCCCACACATGGTGGTGCTGCTGCCCAAAACCAGCAGTCTTGTCCCCCCTTAGGATAATGATAGACCATGTAAGCACAGCCTGAGGAACTTCTTTTCCAGCCAACCAATCTCCTAGATCAACAGTTCAAAAAGATCCTTCCGGCCAATGTGCACCAAATATTTGCTATCGAGATGCACCATGATGAACCCAGGGACCTCTACCCCCTGGGTAGCATTGTGTCCACCAAAGCTCTCAATTGGGCCAGATGCAGACCTCCTCAACCATAAAAGGATAGGTGGTAACCTGCCTGCTGTGCCTTCGCTGCAAAACCACCTGCAAAATAAACCTCTTTATGGTGCCGCACATAAGAATGGCCCAAAACCAGCACTTCTGTTATTTCCTTCACCTCCATGTTGACAGGGGTCATCAAGATATCCAGCATCTGGCTTGAATATTTGCATCCATCACCTTCATCCACAGGAGAGAAAAAGGAGGGAGAAGACTGCAATAATGTAACACTTGAATCACTCCATGGACCACCTGCCAATTTTTTGTACTGCCAAGCCCATGAACACCATTGCTTACGCAGCTGTGGCTGCACCTATCCTAAAGGAGTGAGACCCAAACTCAGCAGGGTCACACACCTCCGCCCTAAGGGAGACATCAAGTGTTCTGCAGAACTGAAACTTGGTCAAAGGAGTCCCATCAGCATGGACCAGGAAGGGGCCCCACATTCCCTGGGGCTGAGGAGACCGAAATCACTCCAGGTTACTCAAAGGGCAACATGCATTACCTAGGGCCCTATGCATGAGGATGTGGTCACCTCTACCAACCTGATCTTAGTGGGCGATATTAATCACCAGGCTCCCCTTCAGCCACATAATATCCACCCGCTGCAAAACCCCTCCAAAATTGCTCTTGTTTTTGGCCACTAACTTACTCACCCTGAGGGCACGATAGAAATCAAGGGTAAAAGCTGCCCTGAAGAGGAGAATCTTGGCCTGTGACCTGCAAACGGTCTCCAAGAATTCCAGAATTGCAGCTAGCTTACCCATGTCTACTGTATAGGGCACCTACAGTCTGTCATGACTCCTCTGGGTGCTGCCAACCCCTTAAGGCCCTCTGAGCCAAGAACGATTTGGTCCTGTCAGCATGCCCCAGCATTTTTGCAAAAAATTATATCGCTGTGGTGTTGTGTCTGGCACAGGCCACTGACCACCCTTTGCTCCTAAGTGATCCCAGGAATGCCAGGACTGAAGTGAAAGTAAACCAATACGCTGCACCCACATGGCCCAAAAACTTGCAATATCTATTAAATGCCCCCTCATAGGCATGCCTGGTCCAGGGTACTAAGCTGGCTGCCACGAGGTCTGGTAAGCTTGGGCCCTTAACTGCCACAGATGGTCTGGAAAGGCATTGGGGACTCTGTTGCTCCTGGGTGATGGAACCTAAAAGCCTGCATCTTGAAATGAGATTATGGATTAGCAACAATGTCTTACACACCAGGGAGATGATTGGTTTTAAACAGCACATTCCTTCAAATCCTCAGAATCATTTTGCATTTTGCTGCCTGTTGATTGATGCATTCTACTATCATCAAATCTGCTGACTAGAACACAACTGACTGGTTGCAGGAACTGTTATACCCATATGGGCAGTGCCACCAGAATTGGAAAGAACTCAAGGAAACCAACCGAAACTGCACCCACTCACTGGGCCACAGCTGCATGCACCATGCTGTACCTAGGATAGCACCAAACCTTTGCTGTCCACAGCATTGGTGGAGAGACCTATCTCCTCATTGGTTTGGACCAGCTGGGACACACCACTGTCCCATTAAACTCCTGAAGGAATATCTCCCAGATCCTCATATCCTACTTGACCTCACTAGACAGCCTGGTGGGATGGTGCCCGCTCTTTAGGCCAGACATGACTTGAGAAATGGACAGGGAAAAGGAGAAGTCCAGGTTGATGATCCACAAGGTGAAATTCAGCTGTCCAACCAAGACTTGTGACTGATGCAAAGGGAACTTCCTAGCCCCCTTACATGCCAGCAAGGCTTGGGGAAAGATGTTAAACCTCCCAAGGGGTGCCTTGAGACCCCTGCAACAGAATCCAACTTTGTTCCAAGAAATTCATTTGAAGTCACAGGCCCCAGTGTCTTCTCCCATCAACACACAGAAGGACTGCAAGACCTCAGCACAATCCTGTTCCAGGTGACCCTAAAAAGAGAAAGTTGTTAAAGTAGTGCAACACCCACTGATGGCCCAATCTTTACCTGAAGATCCATTCAAGGAAAATGAGGCCATATGTACGAACACATTTTCCCGTAGACACAGAACGGGCAAAACTGCATCTGGCCCATGCTGAGCTTCTCAAAGTAGGCGCAAGAGACCAAGCAACCCATAGGCATGCACTTATCAAAATATGCACCCTTAAATTGGAAGCCAAGCAGATGGAAATCCTGCGAATGTAGAGGCAACAAATGGAAGCCAGACTTACTGTTAAATTTTGCCAACAAGGTCCTGGTTCCTATGGTATCTGAATCATTGGGCAAAGGGAGGCATGTTTGACCGAGCATAAAGCACCGTCAATAGCCTTGTTCAGTGACTGACCCCTGGTAGCTGATAATTTGTGTATCAGTCTAAACTCTCCAGGCTCCTTTTAAGGGACCAGCCCCAGGTGAGAGTGAAAAATACCCTCAAGCGGGATCGTATTGAACGGACCTGCCACCCTTTCCAGATTCATCTCTTTAAGGATCTTCACCACCGTCACTCTAGGATTGCACCTGAGGACACCCCTCCACTGGGATCCTGAAACCTTTCTTGAATCCTTCATACGATGTCTGAGCTGTCAGATGATTATTGTACACACTGAACCATGGAACCACTGTCATTAAGTAAACTTGTGAGGGAGCTTTGTCAAGTATGGGGGGATCATTCCTGTTTCTTTACACCTTTTTCCTTGGACTTCCTAAAGCACTTGGGTTCTACGTGAGAAGCCAAGCCACAGAAAGAGCAACAATATTTTAATTTACAAGTCCACACAGGCTGGCTACAGGCTGTCTTGTTAAAGTCCCACCTGGCACCTTTCCTAGCACCCCCAGGCTGCTAGCAGAACCCCAGCCCACGTGAAAGGGTTGACTATTGACAGCATCAGCATGGTGAGGTTTCATATAGCGCAGCCGTGTCATGACATCTATTTGATCCTAGGCTAATGTGGACCTAGTGGCTTTAATCCTACTGAACTCCCATTCATATTTCTTCCCGGCCGAACCGTCATACTCATCATGAGCACACCATGACACTCATCATGAGTGCCCACAATCCTATTCTGATAGCACATGAGTGGCTGCCCAAATTAGTAAAACACTCAATCAGAATAGCCTGGTAAATTGAGAAACCTCTCACCCAATTCATCAATGTTTCCTCCGCCTTATCTTTGTATGGTCAATGGTCACAGCCCGTGCATCACCCAAACTAATGGCAGGTAATGAGACTCTTGTACTTGAATTTGCATGTTCTTTACAATGGGAAGCCATTACCATTGCCGTAGAGCTCCCGAGTGTACTGCCCGCAAGTGCAGTACCTGGCTCTGAAGGCACCTATAGCACTGGTTGGGGAGCCCCATGAACCTCCTCCACAGGGGTGACCCCCAGTGATCCCATCTGACACCCTGACAGGGCTGTAAAATTAGCTGAGGCGCCCCACTGCCCCCCAAAGATCCAGCACTCCGCTGTGTATCCTAACCAGCAACTGTCCCATCAAGGTGCTGTACCAATGTCCTGGCCCTCTCCAGATCATCACCATCACCTAGACCCGCAAGGGCCCCCTCCACAAGTGGCACAGACAACATCCCCAACTTAGAGAGTCAAGGCAACACACTGGCTAAATTAGCCACCAAGTCTGGTGGCCAGAGCCTACCGAAGGCATAACCCCAACAGCCATACATCTGTTTCCATCCTGGACAATTCCACTGCCAGCTGCAGGCCCCATTACCGCTATGACATTGCTCTGAGGTGCTACTGGGCTGGAGTTACCTACCACCAGGTTCTGATTGACTGGTGCAGCTTCTGCTGGGATATAGCCCTAACCCTCCAATGTCCTAGGTTTAGCTCCCACCTGTACCTGTCAAATCCTTCTACCCTGCCCTTGGGCCCTATTCAGATCTGGCCCTTCTAGGCCTCTCCTCTGGCTCAGCAGGCATGCTGCCCTAGCCCACCTTAGACTGCAACTTCATCAAAGCCAACGCCTCATTCATAGTGTCCATCTTACACATTAACACCTCCAGACCCACCTCCGTCTGCAAGCGCTTAGCATCTTTTTGCACACCAGCAGATATTGTAGCAACTCAAGCCAGGAGACCAAAGCAAGCACAAGGTAGTGTAGGTAGCATTTATCACAGAACATTAAACCTGCACCTACCGAGAAACACGCCCATGTCAGCAACCCTAAAACTCACCCCCACTCACTTGCCAGCAGAACACCCACCTCAAAACTGGCCAGACAATATTGCCCCAAACAATGCCACTATTCCAGACAAACTGCCTACCCACAAAAACACAATGAACCAAGAACAGGTAAAGATGATGTTACAACACTTTTGGCACCAGTGGGACGACATGAACACTTGCACCAGAAGAGCCTGTGACACCAAATGCACAGGACCTTGATTCCGTGCTACAACTTCCAGCTGCCTTTACAGAGGGGCAATAACCCTAAACTACCATCATAGATTCCAACAAAACCAATGCTGGGGAATGCTTTGTCCACCAAGAAAACACAAAAATGCTATAAAATTGTTGCCAAAACGCCCCCCTCATCTGCAGCAACAGCACCCTCCTGCCAGAGCCACCACTGAGTACTCAGTTACCCAGGTAAGATCAGCCACGCTCTAGTCCATGCGTCCCCCAGGCAGGTGACGACTGCGCTGCTCAAGGCTTTCTGCAGAGTGCAAAGCAGAGCACACTGGTTGAGGACCTAGACCTGTAGAAAGACAAAAGACGGAAAAGAAACAAGAGAAAATTCCTTGTCAGAAACCAAAGGAAGTCTCTCGTCAGCATGAAGGGAGCAGGCGGCATGTTCGGGAGATGGTGAACAGGAAATAGAAACCCGCTTGCGGCCTTGCAGACCCTTTTATGGGCGGACCTGGCACACTTAAAGGGCATGGGACCTGGAAGCACTCTGAGTGCTTCTAGTGCCACGATCCCGCAATCACAACCTGCCTTTGTTGCAGTTGCAAGGTGGTGGTGCATCACACCGCCGACCCCAAGCTGTGGGTCCTGCAAAAAACCTCCATATGTGCAGCTCCACCGAGCTGGGGGAGCTTTTGACAGAATTATGAAAAACTTCTAGTGCCACGACCCCGCAATCTCCACCTGCCTTTGTTGCAGTTGCAAGGTGGTGGTGCATCACACCGCCGACCCCAAGCTGTGGGTCCTGCAAAAACCTCCATATGTGCGGCTCCACCGAGCTGGGGAAGCGTTTGACAGAATTATGAAAAACTGAAGCAGCCCTGATCAATATGGAGTTTGCGCACTACATGCTAAACCCATCTTACTCAAAACTCACAGGACACTTTCCATCTACAGTGTAATCAAAGTTAAAAGAGATAAACCTTGGCGTTTAGAATCCAGAACTGCTTTAAGGGGCCTGAGTCTGTTTTCTTCACTGTTATTTCAATATAGTCTGTGCTTGAACTTTTTTTTCCTGGCATTTCTACAACTAATTTTGCAAACACCACATTAAAAAATATGAATTAGCTGCAGAAGAAAAGATAGGCCGAGGAATCAATCATACCGAATGACGTAGCTCTCATTGGTGCAGCAGGCGCAATGATACCAAGTGTGTGGTGAGTACCGCACCCTAATTACGGATGCTTTTCACTAGACGCCTGGGAGGTAAGTGGGTATATTTTTGTGCTTGAATTAGGGCCCAAGGCACACTCACTACGCCTCCGATCAAAGACTGAATATTTGCTTGAGGCGGGTGACAGGCGGGGCCAGGGTGGGAAGAGGGGTGACTCATCAGCCATTTTATCAAAAGAAGCACCTGGTCAGTCTCAGGTGTACACTTCTCCTCGGGATAGCGATTTGGCCTTTCACAATAGTGATTCATTGGCTGCCCTTTGCACCCGAGGCAGTGACAGGTGACTATTAGGCGAGTTCCTTTTGTTGTGCCGGAGACGCCTGTGTTACACCCAGGCCTGTAATCCCACTCTGTGTTTTGGGAGAGGGCAGGAAGCGCAGGAAAGAGCGGGCTTTTTGTGTTTGGGATCAAGTCTTACCAGTTTAGAATTTCCCTCACTGGATAATGAGCACTTTAGAAAAAGGGTGGAAGAAAGGGCGAGAGAACGAACCGCACTGCAACAAAAACAAAATGCAGCCAGAAAGGCATTTCTTATCCTGGCTATCTGAAGCAGGACGGGTAGGGTGACAGTGAAACCTGCGTTTCACATGAAGGGCAGCTATATTTCACGGCGTGCTTGTTTGTTTGCTTCAGCTGTTTTGGTTTCACTCCGGAACAGGTGGATGCTGCCGCGGTTTAGTCTCTCCTGCTCGTGCCAACTCATGCACCTGTGCTCGAGCCAGCGAGGACCAATGGTATCGGTCTCACGTCGGAGAGCCTGAAAAAATATGGAAAGCAGCACACTGGAGAAACTTTGTGATTTTAGGTTTATCCCACTGCACTTATCCTACATTCACTCCTAGCAGGAGGACACTCAGTGACTCCTACCACCGATGCGCCTGCACTGCAGTTACCATAAGCAATTTAACGTTATGCACAACAACTAAATAAATTCATTTGCAGCTTGTTTGTGCAATTAATACAAACAAAAGCAGAGCACAACGACATGACTTCATTTTCGTTGTGATTACTAATCCATTATCGTGTCCGAAGAAAATACAATTTCTCTTCTAATCAAACGTTTGACTCATTTGACAATTTTCCCTGTGGTGTAACCATTTCTATGTTATGATGGACTAGAAATTAATTCCCTGTCAAGTAAGGAACACACTAGTACAAAAGACGTTTTCCTTGTTTTTGGACCGGTGAAAAGATATTTGTCTTAAATTCATCCTGTATTGCAGGCACCATCAATGCTATTTACTGAACTGGATTAAAATGGCAGTATTGTTATGGCAAAGTCTATATAACCTTGAATTTTAACGTTTATAAGTAATTCTCATAGGCAAATACTCTAATACACTCTCACCTCATGGCAGTGGCTGGTTTAGATATCATTCCACCGCACGTGAAGTATTCGCATCAAAATACAAGATACAAGAGTCTTCTTACATCTCAGAAGTACATTGAATCATCACACATTAACGTATTTATCTCTTATTTGCAACGTATACGAAAGCAATCCTTTATTGTATTGTCCCCGCAGCAGCTTTTTTGATGTTTTGTAACTTTCCCGTTTGTCTTCCCCATTTTCTCCCTCCTTGTATATCACGTATGTCTCTTGTCTTTCTGCTTCCCTTTTATGTTTATTTCCCATCATTTCACCTTTATGAACCTTCTTATTGTTTCTCCATCTGTCCCCTATCCATTGTTTTTTCTCCAGTTTTTACACTGAAAACACTTTGCAGACAGGTCTGACTTTAATGGGCTATCAAATGCAAACACAGGCATGCACAACTACTGTTTCCATGTGTTAGCACATTATTAGCATTGCCAATGTCTGTTGTTCTGTTTTAGCAGAAGAGTAGAGGTGGGCGATCCATTAAAAGTTTAAGCCAGGCTCGAGCCTGAACCCTGGCTCTGGCTCAGCTGGAGCTCCTGTTGGAACCTTGAGTCCATAACGAGGCAAGCTTTCATGTGGCTTCTACCTGCCTCCCTCCCTTTACCCAAATGTATATTACATCAGATCTGCAAATTGTGGAATTGAGGAATGAGGGGCATATTTAGACTTGTTTTGCACTGAATTTGCGTCATTTTTTTGACGCAAATTCGGTGAAAAACTAACTCCATATTTAAAATCCAAACTACACAAGCAAAGGTGTGAATTTTTAAAGATTAAGGCCCTCATAATGAGCACGGCGGTCGAAACCGCCGTGTTCATGCTGGCCGGCAAAGCACTGACCACCAGCATCCCCGGGCCCCCAACAGCCGTATTAGGAACATTCCTTCTGCCCATTTCCGCCTGCCGGCCCAGAGTAATGCCTGGCCGGGACATTGACGGCGGCTCCACATGGAGCTGCCGCCAATGCTTCTGTGCGACGGATGCAGCTGCACCCATCGTGCAGATCACTGCCTGAAAATCGGGCAGTGACCTGCGCGATTGGGCACTGCACAGGGGCCCCTGCACTGCCCATGCCAAGTGCAAGGGTAGTGCAGGGACACCCCCTCCGCCAGCCTTTCCCTGGCAGGTTTCCCCCGCCGGGGAAAGGCTGGAGGATTAGGGATCATTATCCGAGGAGCAGCACCGCTGCCCTGTCGGATAATGATTCCGACCACTGCTTAACAGAGGCAGCCTGGCGGTGAGTGAGGGCTGCCGATGGCGGCCCTCAAGGTGTTCTTTATGTGGTGGTGTGGCCCACCATGCTGGCTGGTGGTTTTACCCGCCACCGCCGGCATGGCGGGCCACACTGCCATGTTCAAAATGACCACCTAAATCCCAATAAAGCGCTTAGAAACACAATAGCTCCAACTGGTGCTATGACGGCGTCATTGCCAACAGTCCAACGCCACTCATGGGGGAGTGTAGCACTGGTCTTAGAGGTGTATTAGATCTCAGGTACAGTACCGTAGAAATGAGGCGAAGTCAAAGACGTGGCACGAAGCCGGAGAGATGTGGCGTCGCTGGAGCTGGTGGGACATCGGTTCTGTAGTGCTGCGCAGGAGGTGAGGCATCAGTTCCTTACTGCTAAGCAGGGGAGGTGAGGCATGGTTCCTTAAAGAAGCAGCGGAGGTGAGGCGGTGTCAGTGGTGAGGCGTTGGTTCATTATGATCCGGTGGGGTTGATGAGTCGACAAGGTTTAGATGCAGTGAGGCAACTTCACGGTGTTGCAGTCACACCACAGGGACAGAGGCTCCACAGCAGAGTTGGGTCTCACGGACATCGGTGCCACGGCAGTCTGGACTCACAGTGTTGCAGGGCTTCAGATGCACTGCGGTAGCATCAGGCCTGCTGTGTCGGTCACAGTCATCACACTTCAGTGGGGACCATGTCTTCGGGTGTAGGCAGCGGCATGGAGTTGGGCAGCAGCGCTGGTTCTGCGATCGTCCAGAGTCAGTGTACCTTGTTCTTCTTGTTTTATGCCAAACTTCACTCCCAAGGGCCCAGAAACTGGAGTGGGTACCTATAGGCAAGTCAGGGTCCTCAGCAAGAGAACCCAGTTACTGGTAGGTGAAATCTTTGATGTCACTGAGACTTCTAAACAGGACGCAAGCTCAGTACAAGCCCTTGGAGAAACTATACAAGCAGAATACACAGCCTGGAACACCCTACCCATCCACATCAGACAAACCACCTCCCTCCCCAGCTTCACAAAGGAACTGAAGACATGGCTTTTTTAATCCACCTCCGGTACATGCTACACTCCCCCCCCCCCCCTTAGCGCCTTGGGACCCTAACAGGTGAGTAGCTGAGATTAAGAAACATGATTAAAAGTCCTGTCTTTATCCTCAGCAGGAGCAGCAACTGCAGGCCAACCTAGCAAAGCACACACAGCAAAAGGACAGTGCTCCTCCTTACAGCTCTTCAGCTCTTCTCCTTGGCAGAGTCTCCTCTTGATCCAGAAGTTTTCTAACAGTCTGGGGTTTTGGGTCCAATTTTTATACTCATTTCCATCTTTGAAGTAGGCAAACTTCAAAGGAAAGTCTTTGTAGTGCACAAGACCCTGCCTTTCCTGCCCTGGTCCCAGACACACTCCAGGGGGTTAGACACTGCATTTTGTAAGGACAGGCACAGCCCTATTCAGGTGCAAGTGTCAGCTCCTCCCACCACTCTAGCCCAAAAGACCCATCAGGGTATTCAGGGCACACCTCAGCTCCCTTTGTGTGACTGTTTAGAGTGGATTCACAATCAGCCCAACTGTCATCATGACCTAGACATGTATTCCACAGCCAGGCAAAGGCACAGAAAATGCTCACTTTCTAAAAGTTGCATTCTGAATCACACAAGTCAAAAACCACCTTCTCTAAATGATGCCTTTTAAACTGTGAGTTCAGAGACCCCAAATTCCATATCTCTATCTGCTCCCAATGGGAAATTATGCGTAAGAGATATTTCAAGGCAATTCACATGTTAACCTATGGGAGAGATAGGCCTTGCAATAGTGAAAACCGAATTGGGTAGTATTTCACAATCAGGACGTGTAAAACACAGCAGTATATGTCCTACCTTTTAAATACACTGCACCCTGCCCATGGGGCTTCCTGGGGCCTACCTTAGGGGTGCCTTAGATGCACTAAAAGGGAAGGTTTTGGCTTGCATTAGCAGGTTTCATACATGTTTTCAGGGATACTCATGTGTGTGGCACAATGAGTGCTGCAGGCCCAGTGGTAGCAATTGATTTACAGGCCATGGGCACACATGGTGCACTATTCTAGGGACTTACTAGTAAATCAAATATGTCAATCATGGATAACCAATCATAATAACAATTTACACAGGGAGCACTGATCAGCAGTGATAAAGTGCACAAAGTATGAAAACCAGCAAAAATGAAATCCAGCACAAGGTGAAAATACAGGAGGCAGAGATAAAAAGACAGGAGAACCACACCAAGAGTGCCAGGTCTAACACTCTTTAATACCTTTGGGACGAGTTTGTGCTATATTTTAAAAAATGCACTAAGATGTAAAAGCAAAGCATTAAGATAAGGAAAGACAAATTGATACCTATTTACTGGCTGATTTTTTAAAAAGTGAAGCCAGAATACCTGGCTAAATTGTGGCGTTAGTGCTTCAATTTTGTGAATTTAGGCAAATATTTAATTTCACCAAACCTCTTTTTTCTTCATTATCTGCCACAAAATAACTTTCAAATATGTGAGCTGAGAATGCCAGCTGTACAAAACTATCACTTTTGATACGTAGTTCTCATTGCAGTGCCATAGCATGCCCTATGAACCGCAAAGCTTCCTATGTTAAAGAAATGCACTTTTTTTAATTTTGAAGAGACTTTATCTGATTTTATATATTTTTTTTGTATGATTTATATAGCAAATATTTTCAGGGCTCATCTCATGCATGTGCTCTGAGGTCCAAGCCAAACCCTTGACTCAGCTCTGGCTAGGTTCTCCCAGTTAATTAGTTGGCTCACCCACCTCTGCAAAAGCCTAGTGCATTGATTCCTGATGAGCTCAAACCTCTCTGCGTTCATTAATATCCCTTCCTGAAAGGAGAGGAAATACATTCTGAAATAAGTGTTACAATATAATTTCAGATTCCAGAATCACGATCTAGTGAGAAGTTGGTTATGCAAGACAAAGTGCTCAGAGCAGCTTGACAAGATTTATCAGGATGAGGATAAACAGTGCAGATCCTTTAGTACAGAATCAGGAGGTGCAGAGGTAGTGGAGTCTCATGGCACCAGCTATGAGTCCATGTACAGCAGCATGGCAGCAGTGACAATCCTGCAGTGCAGAAAGTGGGCAGGTTGGCCTCCATTGTCATTGCAGCCTCTAGGACAGTGCAAGTAGGTATGGCTGGTGTCTATGAGGGGAAAAGTACAATGAAGACAGAATGTGGACAACTGGACCACATCTACTCCAAATGCCAGAAAACAGTGCCTGTATGAACAGAGGCAAATGTCAGATTCTTTGATGCTTCGTTTAATGGGCATCATTATTTTCAGGGGTTGTAGTCCCATCTCTGTGAACCTCTGGTATATACAAACATTGAGGGGGTTATGAGTGTGGCAGTCTATAGACTGCCACATTTGTGGTGGCGGTCCGACCAGAAAATTCCAACCCTGGTGGTTGGACTGCTAGGGAACCACCAGTTTTTCGGTATGGAGTTGGCAGAGATTCTAATCCACCAGGACAGCGCTGTATGCAGTGCTGCCCTGGAGATTATGACCTCATTCTCATCAGTCTTTTCATGCCAGTAATACCACCATGAAAAGGCTGGTGGAGAACAGGTGCGGGGGGCTACAGGGGGGCCCGTGCACTACCCGTGCATGGCATGGGCAGTGCAGGGGTTCCCCTTCCCAAAGCAAAGCAGACAGTGACCATTGCGAGGGTGCTGGTGCACCCTGCGGGCTACAGCATTACTGCCGGCTCGATGTCGAGCCAGTGACAATGCTGTAGTCTGTTTCCCGCTAAGCTGGCAGGTAAAAACTGAGGTTTCCACCCGTCAGCCTAGCGAGAAATGCTTAATGAGGCCTGCGGGGAGGTAGCCTGGGTGGCGGCAACCTCCTTGTTGGTAGCTAGGCAGATGGTCAAAACCATCCGCTGAACAAGTAATGACCCTTTAAGTCTTAGGCCACAAATGCAGTTTTTCTGTTGTCGGTTACCTCAGTTAAGACACCAGATTAAAGTAGATTTTTGCTATATAGGTAGACCCTATAAAATTATAGCCTGAATCCTAGGTTATTAGATAAAACTTTCCTTCAAATGAAACATTGTCTTCAAGAGCCATTCGTAACAGGAGATTGTTCTTGCCCCTGTTTTTTTCAGGAGGGTGAACTTTTGCTCTGTTTAGATATCAGGAGAATGGTGCTTTCCTCTCTGGAAGGGTCTGCTGACTTTGATAAATCTCAGAGTCTCTTTGCTTTGTCCCAGCATTTTCCACTGCATTCTTTAACTGATGGAATCATTGTGGCCTGTTCAGTGGCAAGAGGTCCAATACCTGGGGTCATTCGAGGAAGATAAATTTTTTCATTTAAAGTTATTTTTAATGATATTTTGTAAAAGAAACAAGCAAAATAGAAGTACAGTACAGAGGGAAAAAATAAGGATTTTGCTTATTGAGACATGGAGAATGATCTTGATAATGTAATGAGCTAATACTGTTTGATTTATGTCTAAGTGGCATGGCGTTGATTTGAAATCTGGTATATCAGTGGTGTTGAGTTGTATTGTACAAAGGGTTAGAAATAGTGGGGGAGCCATATGGTTGGTGGTTAGCATTTTTTGTTATGGGGTTTCCCACAATAGTTTTGTGATGTAGGGGGGAAGGAAAGGAGAGAGAGGAAGAAGCTGAGTATTGAAAAGAAGTAGTGGGTGTGGGGAGGTGGCAGAAGGGGGATTGCAGCTGATGAGGGAAGGTTTGCGGAAAGTGGGTAATGGGGGGTGGCATCTAGGGTTCTGTGGGCTTGGAAATGTATGTGTCAAGTTTCAGACAGAATTTAGTTTTTAGGGATACATTAGGAAGGAGTTCAACGAGTTGTCAAGGCCCCCAATAAATAGGACCAATTCCCACCAAGCATAGAAAGAAAGTTTGGAGAGGTCTTGCCATTCAGAGAGGATGGGTTTCAGACCAATTGATATTAGTATGTTCCAAAAGATACAGGATTTGTGGTTTAGGCATTTAGAGAGTTCAGGGTAAAGATTACCCAATGCTATGGAGGCAAGGTCACCTTTCACCTTTGTGTGCCCATTTCTCTATGAAGAGAGTGTTTTCCACTGATTTGAGGTTGTCGTGCCATAATAAAGCAGTGTGTAGTAGCACATTTTGTTATAATATTTATTGTCAACTTTCAGTAAAGCTTGTAACATGTGAGAGAGAATGTTTGTGGAGTGTTCAGTTTTTATTGTCTTCGTAGTAGTAAGGGATGTGAGAGATAGAGCTAGGGCTATGGAGTTGTCGGTATTAAGTCAAGCTGGAGGGCCCATATTGGGTTGGTGAAACCAATGTAGACCCTGTTTCCCTAGAAGCAGTTTGTAATCAGCGATATTCAGGGAGGTTTAGGCCTCCAGAGTTTCTGTGGAAGATGTCGTTTTCTGAGAGCTATTCATGGTCTTTTGGTTTGCCACAGAAAGTAGATGAGAATGTGATCATTTTTGATGAAAAAATTGTCCAAAAGATTGTTGGTGACACACTAATTAGGAAGTTAGTGAGGGGAAGATCATCATTTTGATTTTTTCGATCTGGCCCCACCATCTAAATAATCTGGCTTACGATTTGTCAAGGAGCTTCTTTATTTTGCTTAGGGTCGTTTTTCATGATGATCAAGTGATTCTCTGAGGTTTTGATTAAACCAGATGTCAAGGTATTTTATTTTATTTGAAGCCCATTTGAAGACAACGTCCCCTATAATTGCACTGTTGTAATGGATGTTCAGGAGCAGAACCTCCGTTTTGTCCTTGTAAGGGTGCATCTTGAGAGTGTGGCATAACCTCTCATTGTTGACATAATGTTGACGATGGTGAAATCAACCTCAATTGTGAAGAGGAGAATATCATCTGCATATGCTGCCAGTTTATGTTGTCCAGCTGGGAAGGGGATTTCGGAGATTAGTGGGTTCTCTCTAATTTGTGTGAGCAGTGGTTCCAAACTGAGTAGAAAGAGGAGAGGGAATAGGGGGAAGCCCTGTTTGGTATCTTGTTGTACATTGAAGCTCTTTGACAAATTACCATTTATTTTAATTCTGCCAATGAGATTATTCTATAGAGATAGATCATTTTAGACAGAATGGGCTGAGATTGCATGCAGCAAGGGTGGCTTGTAGAAAAGACCCCTATACTTTGTCAAAGGCCTTTTCTGCATTTAGTCACGCAGGTGTCTCCAACGCGTTGCTTGTGAGTTAGTAGTAGCTCTCGAGCTACCCATAATTAGCTCTCCTGTGTGCAGCCCAGCCTACAAAATCTGAAAAGTGTGTTTTTAAAACAAACATCTGGACTTGTCTGATGTGGTCTGTATTAAAATTCTAATAATATTCATAGCTATAAATGGTTTTCATTAACATACGTAGTTTTCACTACAGAAAAGGTTGGAGACCCCGGGTTCTAGTGCAACCACACATGCGAGATGGTTGAGAAAGTGTGCTTTCTTAATGACATGAACAATGAGTCTGGTGTTGTCTGTGCTAAATCTGTCCTTATTGAATTTTGTTTGTGAGGGGTTTATTAATGTTTGGAAGTTGGGTTCCAATCTGAAGGACAAACTAGTTGCATACATTTTGCAATCCATGTTTATTAGGGAGATTAGGTGGTAAATGTTTGGGTTAGAAGGATGCTTACCTTCTTTGGGTTTTACAAAATAGTTGCTTTTGCAGCAGTCCCTGGAACTGTCCCTGTTTTAGAGAAGTGAAAGAAGAGGTCTTCCAATGAAATTATTAGGGTCATCTCTAGGTCTAATAGAAGGACGTGAGGAGAACATCAGGCCCTGGTGCTTTCCCCTCCTCAAGTATTTTGATTTCCCTTGTGATCTCATGTTTGGTAATGGGATTATCTATTTGAGCTTTGAATTAATTGTCTACATTTGTAACTGGGATTTTATTTAAGGACTGTAAGCAAGTATCGTAGGGGTTGTGATTACTTTTAGAGTACAGGTTACAGTAGAAAGATTAAAAAGTGTCCTGAATATCCTCCTCTTTGATGGATAGTGAGTCGCCTTCCTTAATGCTAAAAGATATCTTGAATCTGTGGTAGTTTTGTCTAAGGTACATGGGTAGAATTTTTCCTGCCTTATTACGCCAACAGAAGTATAAACCTTTGTTCTTTTACACAATGATGTGTGCTTTGTTGCTCAGGATTATATTAATTTTTTTTATTTTAGCTTCATTAGTTGAATTCATTTCTGGGGTTAGCTTAAGGTCATTTTCTATTGATTTTATTTCTTGTTTCAATTCATTCAAGTCAGAGTTGTCCTGTTTGTTCTTTCACAACATTACTTTCATCCTATAACCAAGTATCTTAGCTCTTAGGGCATCCTAAACAAGTTGAGGGTCAGGGCCTGACTTTCTGTTTATTTCCAAAAAATGTGTAATGTCTGTCTTAATCTTCTCCCTAAAGACAAAGTCCTCTGTGAGAAGATTATTCATTCTCCATGTTTTGGTTTGTTTGAGTGTGGGGTGATATTGTATAGGGGAGATGCATGCATAATCTGAAACCAGGATTGATGGTAGTATTTGACATATTGGGGACATGGGGCTCATCTATTAAAATGTAGTCTATGTGGGAAAAAGAGTTGTGTGGGCAGGAAAAGAATAGTAGTTTTTCCCTGTTGGATTAAATAGTCTCCAAAGATCCTTCAGCTTGAGAGTCTTGCACAGGCTTAGCATTTTCTTAAGGGATTTAGTAGGTCTAAATGGACATGAGGAGTTCCTATCAAGTGTCTCGTCACATGGATGTTAAAGTCAATGCCCATAATTAGTCTGCCTCTTGGTGGGATCTGTGCTAACCTTTTGATTAGTTGTAGCCAGAGGAAAGGTAAATCATTATTGGGATCATAGATGTTTACCATGATAAGCTCACTATCACTCTTTCGAAAATAAGTTATTAGCCATCTGCCTTCTGCATCTGTTTCAGAGTATGTAATGTGTAGCCCTGAGGCTTTCAAAAGAACAGTAATGAGGTCATTTTTTCTTTTTGGTAGCTGTGGCACAGGACAAGTTAGTGACTCATAGTTTACATATGCGAGTGGCTTCTTTCAAGCTAACTTTTGTTTCTTGTAGGAAGACTAGGTCACCCTTAAGTTTATGAAGATAGTCTAGTATTTTCTGGTGTTTTGTGGGGTGATTTAGTCCTTTAACTTTGAGGTATAATATCGTTATATTATGCATCTTTGAAATTTTGTAGTTCGTAGTGATAGTTTGTATGTTTGACGTACTGACTGGAAACATATTCAGAATTTAGGTGCACTTGGTGTTACGGAGGTGTTCTGCTTAGCTTCAAACTAACAGGGAACAAAGCCAAAGAATACAGCACTCTTAGTCTGAGTAATGCATTTTTAAGGCACTTCTCAGATCTCAAACAAAAGCACAAAAAATATGAACATGAGCATTTAACTTGAATGCACTAAAACACTTGTAGATACCAAAATAATCACAGCAGTTAAACAATGATAGGCAAAACAAGTTAAATGCATCAACAATGAATATGTATGCAGTGAATGTATATAATTCCGAATTTAAATGCATTACCATGGGGGTTGACATCTTCATCCTTGCCAACAACAAGCCAAAGAGTCCTGGTTAGCTGAGGCAGTAGGAGATTCTTCCAACACGGGATATTTTACCCAGAACCATGTGTTCACGTTCAGGAGAACTCCTTCTAACTCAGTGCCAAGCCTCCTCATCTTATGTACCTTAAACATACCCAAAAGGAAATTTCTGACAACCTCCCCCTACCTTTGCATAAGTTATGAAATTCAGGTGCTGGCTGTACTTGGTCTGTGTCAAAAACATGCAAAGGAAGGGGCCCTTCCTGGTGCGCATCCCAAGACAGAGATGCCATTACTTTTCCTTGATGGAAACATTCTCAGACTGAAGCCTTCTCTTATCATGTACTTTGCCCATCCCACATGTTTTGTTCTAACAAAGTGTAACATTGTGCTAGGAAGAAGAGCATAAACACATTCTGTGTAGAATCAAGCTGTGCATGGAAAAATACTTGTGCCACCAATGTGACAGCATCTGGAGCTAAGCTAAGCACAAAATGGAGTCAGTGGTTGAATACAGATAGCATTACACTACACCCTTTGACCAGTGACTCTCATAACATACTGGTCTAAAAGTAACCCTTTCCAGTCTAAACATTGTATGTAGGTTAGGTATGCATTCTGCACAGCAACATAGCATTATTATAATATGAAACACTATGGGAATTCCACCTAAAATAGTGTGCAAGTTCCCCAAAATCACTTAACCAGTTAAATAACCAATCCCACCACCCTGAGCAACATCTTGTCTTACTCCTTTCACCAATTCATGTAAAGCATCAATATGGGAGTGAATAGAGGTGGAGTGGTCTGACACATTAAAGCAGCACATTACCTCAAACTCTGAGTAGCCATGATCATGCTTCAAGAGCAAGAAGTCAAGGGCTGCCCTGTTTTGCAATACAGCTTTTCTAGTGCCTCGTATATCCAGTAGTAATTTAGCCAAGGCAATGGATGGGATGTTAATATTCTTGATCATCAAACATGCTAACTTGTTTTAAACTTGAATTTCATGAACAGTTAATCCTGGAACTCCTACTATAGAAATACTTAAGCTCACATATTCTGATTTAGAAAATAATTTCAAAATCACGGACTTCGCTTAATTGAACTGTTTCCCTTGGATAACAAGTATGTATAGAGTGAAATGGAAACATCATGAGTCCCAACCACGTAAAAGCACCTGGTCCCTCAGTTATATTGGCAGGAATGTACATATAGGTGGTATTTCCACAAGAGAACAATCACCCACTGCCAGACGGGACCAGACTTTTTCATTTAAATGCAGTAAAGCTGTTGATCAACGCGGTCAATCACTTTGGAGCTGGGAACTTTCGGTCCATCCTGACCTCACACAGCCAAATACCGACCAGGTACTGCAAGCAGCACAAAGACGCATTGCAGTATGATCTATAAAAGAAACAAGTGTGATCATTCTCACAAATAACATTAATCAGCTGGTACATGTTCCCACTGTCCCTGCCCTTGGCTATAACTTCTACTGGTTCTCAGGTGGAGGGCTAGTTGCAGTGAGAGGTAAGGCGATGGAGGGCACGAGAAATCAGGCTCAGAGATAGAGGTGAAGCACCAGACCCTAGAATGGTATTGAGTTGAGGCACAGAAGATCTAGGCTTGTCCTATGAGTGTATTTATAATAATGAATGGTAAATAGGTCAGAGGATGTGTAGGCAATATGAGGAATTGGAGACCATGGTTGCAGTGCCACTCAGTTTATTAGCGGGGTGAGTTAAGATAGGGATGGGACAACAGACAGTACTGTACTGTAGTTGTTCTAATATGCTTATGTAATTAGCTAGAAAAAAGAAAACCTTTTTGGAGATTAGAACTGGATGTGAGGTGGACAGCATCCTTGGAGTACTTGGAAACTGAAGTTAGGATTGCCTGTTGTGACACTGTATGTGAGATCCAAATATCCCACCTAACAATCAATATAAACATGGAGTACAGTAAAGTTTTGAGTCAACAGTAGTTTGAAAATGTAAACAGTTGTTGAGGGATACGCAATGAGCTGATAAGGGTGGTACATTTTGGTCTTGAAAAAGTTGAGTTCACTTATACTAACAATTCAGTTCAATTTTCCTAGGGTGGTTACAATAAGCAATTGTTTATACATGTAGATATAATAAAGATACTATGTTCTAGAGTTGCTACAAACATGTAGAATGTAGTAGGTGGCTGTAGTAATAGCAATTTTAAAAGCTCTTAAGTTAGAAATATGTGGTGTGGCACAGTCTATGAAGTCCAGATATCCCAAAGAACAGACACACTAACTAATAATACAGTAATGTCACAAAAGAGTGAATCTACAGTAGTTTGAAAGCTTCAACAGAGGAAGAGGGTAAAACAGTTTGTCTAAAACATGGCACTACTTCAGCAATAGAGATTTTGTATCCAACTGGTCTATGGCATTAGCAATAAGTAATGGTTTATACAGAAAGATGTAATGAACTTCCAAATTTATAGTTGTCGACACCTGCATGTTAAATGTGGTGGATAGCTGTATTAACTATGAGTGGACATAGCAACCTTAATGGAGAATAAAACCACACAATTGGTGGTGAGTATGATGCAGATGACAGTTATGAAATGTTGGGTGTGTACATTTCCAGGTCTCAATAAAGTCATTCATTGTTCAGGAGAGACCCATGATCAAAGACGCTGCTGATACGAGGCAAGTTTTGTGGGAGTAATGTGAGTTTTGGAATTAGAGTTGCCATTTTGTAGAGGTTGCACAAACAGTGAGTGTGTAAGAAAGCAGTTCTTGAAAGAGATGTAGTAAGTTAGGATCTTTGGTGTAGAGTCTGTGTTTTTAATTAGGTGATTGATGTCTGCCTATGGGTTAGTAGCAGAGCAATGACACCAAAGTATCTGAATCAATTATGAAGGTGCATATGGCTATTTGTCATCCTATTTGGCTTGGTAGTGAGTTAGTGGAGGTCAGTTTGGGTCACTTATCACGATTAAATAAGGTGGGTGTCTAGACATTGTGTGCATGTGGTATGAGTAGTTTAAAATTACGTCAAATGGATAGGAGTTAGTCATAGAATACTTATGAGTTAATGGACCAATATGATAGTAGCTAGGAGTTCATAGTTGATTCCTGTATCTCTGCTATAAAGTACGCTAAGTTCGCTGGGTCATCAAGATAGTGATTTTACTGTTGTGGGTGATTTTCAATTGAGCAGGTCCGATGAAGGAAAATTGTATTGTGAGATCTCTCAAGACTTTCCTTTGGGCAAGGAATGCTTTCCTCTATTTCACTGTGTCTTTGGAGTGGTCTTGTGAAATGCTTATGGAGGAATCATTCCAGGTGATCTTTTGTATTTTCTTCAAGTGGGAGAGCACTGGATCAGTGAGAGAGTAATGAAGAGGATGGAAGATCAAGGCTCTGAGTGTTGAAGTGTTTTTCAGCTTGAAGCTAGGGCCCCTGTGTTGTTATTTCAAAGTCTTTTGTGAAGTTCAAGCCCAGAGTTTGTGGGATTCATTTTTCAATGACAGCTGTGCAGGATGAGGCATGATCTTCTGTGCTCTCTGGAAGATCAAAGAGTCGGAGGTTCCCACTCCTCTGTCTGTTCTCTAAGTCCGGGAGGCTTCTATACAATCTGGCAAGTTTTGAGGTGAAAGCAGACATGGATGTAGATGTGATCTGTTTGTGATCCTCTTGGTGGCTGGTACAAGATGCTGGTTCTGTTGCTGCCCCCGCAAAAAGTTGCTTGTCTTGTTTAACGCTTGAGAGGTTGTTTCGCATGGAGTCTGTGTCAGCTTTAGTTGATTGCGTTCGTATATGTAGAGCATTGAGCTTCTTGATGATGAGGTCCAGGGTTTGATTAGCATCTGTTTTGGATTTTATCAGTAATTCTGGGTGGGAGGATCTTGTTTGGATCTTAGTAGCATGTTTTGTATCTTTTGTGCCAGACCTAAGTACCTGAGTTCATTAGGTCTCTGGTCCGACATGTCTGCTTAGATAAGTGGGAAGGTTGGTAGTAACATGAGGGCCACCTGTGTTTGGATGGATGAACTGGAGCCTTGATTTTAGAGTATGACTAGACTCTGGTTGGCCATTGCAAGCAGGGACCCCTTTTCTTTTGTAGGAAAGGGTTAGAGCTTCGGGAGCAACGTTGGTGTGTTAGAGTGAGTGTAGGATCCTCGCCGCAGTTCAGCTAGGGTCCCCAGCAGAGCAACAGTGGAATGAGGATCAGATTTAATTGTGACTGTGAAGATCAAAAGAGTCCATTAATTCATATGGTGGCCATTTTAAGGTCAAACAATTAGATTTGCATAATGCTGGGGAAATTGTTGCTTTAACGGGATATTAATTAGGATAAGTTATTGGTCTCCACACCTATAGACTAATTGGAGTAAGAGGTGCTCGTGGTGGACAGCAAACACACCTTAGGGAGACACACTAGTTGTTTCTGGTTAGCTTTATCCTGGTGGTGGCCATCTTGGAGTTAGATGAGGTCTCACTACTGTCTCAGGGTGCCATGTTGTCCTGGGCAGGCTTTGGTTGTAGTGTCATACCAGGATCTGTAATGAGGAACCAGGTGATTTCATGAGGGGCCCCCACCTCACTGTGGCACGGGCTGATCAGGAGGTAGCAGGTAGGTGGGTATATATAGGAGAAGCCTCTTTTAGTGGCCAGTGCAGTGAAGCACCAAATCTAAGCGGCCATCTTCTCATGTGTTAGCCATGCCATCCCCTTTGAAGAAAATTAATTAAGGTAATTTCTACATCAAGGACACAAGGTGCCTATTTTGACTGTTTCTCATACTTTTATGTTGTAGCAGAGGGATAACATCTCTCCCAGGCTGGGGAAGTATTTCCCCGTGAGGCTTGAGTGTGAGTTTAGTGTTTTTTTTAATATGTTACATTTGTTTGCAGCAGTATTGATTATGGTATGCTAGGTGAACCAAGTCTCTACTTTGTTTGTTAGTCATTAGAGAAAGGTCAGGAGCAGTAAGGGCGCATGGAGGTAATGATCATTTAATGTACAGATAATCCCTATTACTTCACTCTTCCTCTTCCTTGTTGTGGTCCGTACACCACCACTACTCAAACCACTCTATTCTGGAAGAGATCTTCCTAGTTTATAGGCGCACCATGAATTTGTGCATATTTGTATCTCTATGCTTGGGAAAGTCTTTCAACAACTAGTGCTTCCTGCGTAAAGTGTGCGCACAAACATGACAATGTAGAGTAGAAGTAGAAATCCTGTATATTATGAGTTTGTAGTCTATCTTTTCATTCAATTGACGGTGACATACCATCTGGGGTGAACTCTGCTAGATACAAGAGAAGTGTAATATAACAAAGAATAATAGAATAAAGTATATGTGAAAAGTGGACTACTCCTTTTATACTGAGGTGTAAAACATCCAGGTTTCACTGACAACTGTCATCAGTCACCCACCATCTGCATACACCATAGTGTTGAGACATAAGCCGTGACTAAAGTAGGCAAAACTCTAATGTGTTTTTATTTTTGAAAAGCATCACACAGCGTTATGTCAACAATGTTCCCACGCGTGACTCACTGGGACTCTTGAAGTGATGCATGCATAATATGTCTTGTAAGCAAGTACTAAAAGAACTAAAATATACAAGCGAGACAAACATACAAATTATTATGGTGACAGACATGCAATTTCAGGCGCTTTGGTTTCAAGCCTACTCTTTTCCAACCCTCCCAGTTACTACTCTTCATTTTAGCAAACTGAATCTCTTTTATTGGAAAAATACGTATGCATGTACTTTAGTTCCAGTGAGCATACAAATGGTCCCGGGTAGAATCGCTACTTTATTCAAGGCTCACATTACTTTGGGACAGCGAGACAGCGCATATGAGGTGCAAAGCGTTTGTTAAAAAATCATTATTTGCGCCTAAATAAAATCCACAACTCACCATAGTATTTTGTCTGTAAATGGAGAACAGTGTATTTTCTAAACTATAGTGAGATAGGGCATGAAAGCAAACGCAATATTTTCAAGTAAATCAATGTAAAACGTCCTAACCTTCTTTTTAGTACAAGATGAGATCCTCTATTCAGATGACGGCATTTTCTTTAAAAGCAGAGAGCTCTTCACAAGAAATACCTGTAGGGGGCACTCTTTTCACGACCCTTCCCAACAATTCCTTCACGTTGGAACTATTGAGCCATCGGCCAGCATAGCTCATAACGTAGTGTAGCCTAAAAGTCGAGAGCTTTCAGTTCAGATTGGCGATCCGTGGGACAGAGACCGACACAACAATTTGCATTCAAACTAGAGAAAAAAACAACGTGAACATAAGGAGATGCATCACAAGAGAAAGGAAGGATTTGCCAGTTTTAGTTACAACACAAAACAGAAGGACCTTGCAGCTAATGGTGAAATTGGATTGAACACCAAAAACGAGATTGCTATAAGAAAAATGTCTAATTTAATATACACCCAAAATACAAAATAAAATAAAAAGGCAAATGTTCATTAGAAAAGTAATGCCCTTTGCTACTGACAATAGTGAGTCATCATACAGAGGTAATGTCTGGGATTTAAGAATGTTAGAAAGGAAACAACATTTTGAGTAAACCTTTTTCAAAAAATAGCTGAAAGCATTTTTGACACAAAACGTCAGCCCTTAATGATGACAAAAAACAGGCAAAAAAAAGAATATACGTCAAAATAATTTTCAATGCCTTACTGAAAGCCTTAACTGTCAATACTACATCTGAAAGAAGTATAGGGCTGGATTTACAAATCAATTTTATTTTCAGCTGAGAATGGTCTATTTCACTCCTCTCAGGAGTTCACACTAAGAGTTCTGACAGATGTTTTACTCCTGTGGCTTACTCCGCCAAAGGAACTCTGCAGCACTGAACCTCATGCCAATGGCAAGGAGTGAGCAGATCAGGAAGTAGTTTGCCTTTCAAGTTTGTTGGCATTTACAACTCTGATCCAACCTTTCAGCCCCGGAGAAACAGTCGAAGTTTTAGTTTACTAGAGAGTTGGAATAACATCCGTCAGGGTGGACAAGTGAACAGATCACATTCAAATCTAGAAACGGTGTAGAGAATGGTTTTCCACGTGGGGTTTAAAGCAAATCTTGTGGCTTACTGTAGCATCTTAATGCCTAATGAAAGTTATGTTTTTGATCACGTTTTAATATCTTTATGGAACTTTAAAAGGTTGGGTTCTGAAAGTAGGGACTGAGGAAGAGTGTTTCACGTTACTACAGCGTTTTATTGAAAATCAGCTCATTAATAACCAGTATTAGTGAAAACTAGGCTTATCCAGAAGCCACGTTTCAAAACTGTATTTCCTTTCTAAATTTGGAATGTGTGGCTTTATTCTGTGGATTTCTAAAACTTCAACTAAATAGAAATGTTTCTGTGACATTAGCATTACCTATGCAGGACATTTATTTCCTGCCAAAACATTGAAAGCTATATTTTTTACTCTTTGCTATCACTGACCTGCTTTGGGATTTCAAAACCTGCTAAATTAATCAAAAGTGTATTCTTTATGAACAAGCTTATAGTGTGGAAACACATGAGAATGGAAGTTGTTAGACCTGACTGCCTTAGGGTGGTCATCCTCATCTTTTTTGCCTGAATCCCTCCATTTTCCCGACCCTGTTTTTACTGGTTTTAGGACTCTGCACACTTTACCACTGCCATCCAGTGCTAAAGTGCATATGCTCTCTCCCCTAGGCATGGTAACATTGGCTGTGACCCAACTGGCATATTTAATTTACTGGTAAACCCCTAGTAAAGTGCACTACATGCACCCAGGTCCTGTAAATTAAATGCTACTAGTGGGCCTGCAGCACTGCTTTTGCCACCCACATAAGTAGTCCCTTAACCATATCTCAGACCTGCATTTCTAGGCCTATGTGTGCAGTTTCACTGCCACTTCGACTTGGCATTTAAAACTACTTGCCAAGCCTTAAACTCCCCTTTTTCTACATATAAGTCAACCCTATGGTAGGCCCTAGGTAACCCATAGGGCAGGGTGCTATGTAGGTAAAAGGCACGACATGTACTTATGTGTTTTACATGTCCTGCTAGTGAAAAACGCATACATTCATTTTCCACTACTGCGAGGCCTGCTCCTCTTATAGACTAGCCTTAGCAAATGCAGTACTAAAAAAGTATAAATATGGGCCTTAGTGACATCTGCATTCATCTGCATACTGAACGAGCCCCCCCTGGACTGATAACCCACTCTGTGAAGTTTCCTCCACTTCAAAGACATTTTTGGGTATATAAACTGGGTCTCTGACCCCAACCAATCAGTCACTTCTGGATCTACACCTAGACTCCATCAGACGAACTGCCTGGCTGCCCAAAGGACTCATCTGGACTGCTTTCCTGAGAAGGACTGCTACCCTACTTGGTGCCCTGTTGCCCTGCTGCCTTCTGACGTTGCTGGAAGTACTCTGCCTTCCCCAAAAGTGCTCTCCAAGGGCTCGGATTGAGCTTGCCTCCTGTTCTGAAGTCTCAGGGACAGCAAAGACTTCATCTAATTGCTTTCAGCTAGTTGTTCGACTTCAGCTATGCTGGGAACGACTTCAGCGATGCCCACACCTATGTCGCATTCTGCTCCCACTCCATGGGCATTGCTGCACGCAATGACCATGGCCTGCAATGCAAGTCCGATGTTGCTGCAACACTGCTGATGTCACACAGGGTCATCACGACACTGCAAAGTTGACACATCATGGTTTGACTGACTGGATCCATTGACCCAGCCAGGTCAGAAGGAACTGACGCATCACCATCAAAGCTGCACCTGCTCCCTCTACAACCAAACAGAAACTACGCCTCGCTTCCACCTGCCTCGCAGTGCGAAACCGACACCTCATCTCCCCGAATGCAGCAAGGGACTGACGCCACATGGCCCCAGCGACGCCTGATCTCCTCGACTCTGTGCAACATATTTGGTTCTTCGTTTTCAAAAGGCACTGTGCTCGGGGGCCTGTGATAGGCACCTGTCACATCAGATTATTGGGAATAACGCCGTCAACAGCGCCTGGATAGCCCCAGTTGGAGCCATTGTGCTTCTAAGTGCTTTAGTGGGATTTAATCTTTAAAAATCATAACTTTGCCTGTGTACATTGGATTTTCATTGTTTCAACCTTATTTTATTCAGATAAAGATTATTTCTTTCTCAAAACCTGTGTGGTTTATTTTTGTAGTGTTTGCAGTGTGTTACTCTATGAGTTACTGCACAAATACTTTTCACATTGCCTTCTAAGTTAAGCCTGCCTGCTCTGTGCCAAGCTGCCAGAGGGATTTGAGAGTAAATGGTCTCAGAAATATGAAAGGAAAAAGAAACAGGCTAAAGAGATTGAGGTGAAAACAAAAGAAGCAGCACATACAGAAAGAAAGAGATAATAACAACCTACACTTTAAGGGAAATACCAGGTGGAGGATATGTACATGTCCCTTGGAGTAGAGGAGGCCTTGCAGAATTGACAAATACGTTTCTAAAATTGAAAGAATGTCCAATGCAGTAGTATACACAAGTTATGAGGTTTGTCATGATTTCAAAGGTGTTATGGGAAGATTCAAATACATTCTTTGATATTGTGGTATAGAGTAACTTTTGTGCAGAATGTAAGAATGCTGTTCAATGGCTAGAGAGCGAACAAGCAAGAGATCCTAATGCAAATGCACCATCACCTGTGGTTATGACTAAGCATAATGAGGCAATTACATTTATGAAAGGTAGAATTTCATCTAAGGATTTAAATTATATGAAATTAAATTGAATGCAATAGGAAGTTAAAAAGACTGTACATGAGTATTATGAAAGTTTGATGAAAACATTTCAGCAGCATACAGGACAAACCCATCTTAATCCAACAGATATGGGGTTCTTCATGACACAGTTTGTGCTTGATTTGATTCCTGGAATTTGTCCAACGATACAGCAGAATTTGATTTGCTGGCAGATAAAGTATTTGGATGATATTTTAAAATATGCATGGTATTGCGGTAATGAGTAGGAAATTAAACATTGTCAGCTTAATGAGAAGTTTATGTTCGTTCAGACTAACTTTGCACAATGTGATTTTTGAAGTCAGTCATATGTTGGAAATGGTGGTACATCTCTGAAGACTAATGGAATGCAAGCAGGTGGTTTTCAATAGGGCCGGTGGAGTTCTCTGAGTTTTTGCTATTCCGAGCGGAGCATGGAGTTTGGCAAAAAAACTCTGCCTATCATCGGCAGAACAGAGTTTACTGGCGTGCATGTGCTAAGAACTCGGTCTTATTTCACGAGGCTGTGCCACTGTCGTCTGTCATCTGTGTTCTTTGAGGCTACATCACAACTGACTTCCTGAGGGGAGGAGTGCTTGCCACTTGTCCGTTGTGAGCTTGCACGACTTGCTGAGGGAGATTGTCTGTCCTGCTCCTGGCTCTATGATCCTGGAGGTCTCATCAGATGAAGTTGAAAATAGGGCTTAGCTGGGTGAGAAACAAGTAGTGAGTTAGTGGATGAGCCCTGGAGTACAACTGCATAAGTGAATCTGTCTGCAGAGAGAGCTGCTGTGCCAGCTGAAATGAACTGCCTGAAGGCAGGAGCCAGTAGAGGGGTAGAGGTGAGTGTGTGGCCCCCGCTCTCCCAAAGAGATGAGAGTGGGGCTATATATGCCTGGGAAGTGGGTAGGAACATGTTTAAAATTTGACCAATGCACCACCTACGTACAGAGGGCCAGGCAGTTTGTAGTGCCAGGAAATGAGGCAGCATATCTCAGTGATTCCCTAATGACGTCACAGTGTATTGCTTGGCATCCATTTGTCAGGCATATCTTTGAATGTGTGCATTTATCTGTGAGTGTTATAGGGGTGTAAGTATGCACATCCACACTCAATGACAGTAAATTAACTTTTCCAGCATTGTGCACCTGTATCGTGTTGCACTCCAATGTAAGGCTGGTTGTGCAATCTTCCATGGCAGAAGCACACTGCAATGGGTAACAACTCCACCAGCACGCGGAACTGTGCAAAATTCTACTGAGTTTTTCAATGACTCTGTGGAATTCCATGGAGTGAAACTCAGTGAGGTCCACCCAGCCTTAGTTTTCAAAAGGAAATGCAGCGGGTAAAAGGAGGAATGATGGTGACCCGAGGTAGGGAAGAGGTGATTTAATTGATCCAAGTGTAGGTGTTGATTTTGCAACGCTAAAGAAGATAACACTGTGTCACCTTTGCAATAAGGTGGGGCATTGGAAGAGCAAATGCAGGTTTAATACAGATAGAAGTGTCATAATCTGATGAAGGAAGTGACTCAAATGAACATGCCAAATGTAGCTATGAGGCAAATACAAATGCTAACGCAAAATCAAGCTCAAATGTTATCTGTGCCACAAGCCTATGGTACCTACGGTACAGTCAAATGTAAACAATGCTAAATAAAATCAAAATAAGCTGCCTGAAATATATAGAAATGCAATGCAGGTTCAAACTCAGGGTTTATTTCAAGTGTTCCCTATGTTTGATGATCTCAAAATGTTAAATTCCAACATGACACAATGACGGTGTCTGAGAGGGAAAGCAGATTGCGTGATTTGTGCAGTCTCAGGGGTAGACCAGGGTGAAACATTGATAGAAATTGAGGTGAATAGCCACCAAGTGTCATTTCTTATTGACACAGGAGCTACCTGTTCTACTGTGAGAACAGTGAGTACCAGACCTACCCCTCTCTGAAAAAGAGATCCAAGTTGTAGGAGTAGTGCTGAGGAGTGTTGGAATTAAAGAAACTTCCCTGTTGTGGTACATTGAACGTAGGCTTAATTGTTGTACTTGTATTGACACTGTCAGTGCTCCCTCTCCAGCCAGTTGTCAACTGTGAACTGACCATGAAGAGAACTCCCCCAGCATCTTAGAACACAGAATATTACCTTGACTTTCTACATTAAAGATATATACACATTACAACATATCTTCCTCCTTCTTAATTCATAAATGCATTTCCTAAGTAAATATTTAGAATAATTCACATGACACCCTACAAGTCAAACTGTGTTAACGTATATAGTCTGCCAAATACTTTGGTGGCACTCTCTGTCTCACTCCTCTTGACACTGATGTCCTTCTTACCCTCTCTCGTTGTTCTTCAATACCTGTCCCTGCACCTTGCTCTCTCCCTTCCTTGCCTAGCATTTCTCCATCATCCATCATCATGAACCCACTGCACTTCTCTCTACCTGTTTTTTCACTGTTCCCTTTGACCGCCTTTCATCGTTTCCCCTTTGATACGATGTCACCCTGCGCCTGTTCCATTAGTCACCATTTTCCAAAACTATGAACAGCTCATGTACCTCTTTCGCTCTGTATGGACCTCGAAATGTGGTTAACCCACCACAATCCTAACAAGTTTCACCTTCACTCAGTCTCCCATTTTTGTTCTCTCTCTCTCTGTTCTGCCTTTGTTTCCTATCCTTTTCTGCTACCATGTCTGCATCCCCTTGAGGCATCAAAGTTTTCATCCATACTGGGCTGGAGACACTTTGGTATTCACTTTTCTCCCTCTCATCACCTCAAAAGGAATTTTCCCCGTACCAGTGGTGCGATACGCCCATACCAGGTCACACATCATCTTCCTTACATTCCCTCTTCTTGCTATCGCCATTTGGACCACCACTTTCACCATGCAGTTGGCCCTTTCCACCAAACCATTTGCTTGGGGGATTGTACAACGAGGTGTGAGAATGGTAAATCCCACAATGTTCTAGGTAACTGGTCATCTCTTCTGATACCAATTGAGTTCCATTGTCAGTGTTTATCTTACACGGATACCTCTCTTCTTCAACACTTCTTCAAGTATTCTTATTGTGCTTTGAGTAGTGACTTCATACATGAACCTCACCACTAACTACCTACTATGCAAATCATAATTTCCCATAGGTCCTATGAAATCAAACACACAGTGTGCCACAGAATGCACGGATCACTTATTGTGTCCATCGTGGCTTTCTCTCCCACTCTCCTTCCTTGAAGTCATCACATCATTCCACTCACTCGTTCACCTCCTGATCCATACCTGGCCACCAACAATGTTCCTGCAGTCTCTTTTTAGTTAAAGTCTGACCCAAATGACCCTCATGCGCTATTCTAAATAACACATATCTCAAACCTTTAAGTGGCACTACTCTATCCCTTCTCACGATGATCTTGTTATCACACACCATCAACTTATTTATTACCTTTATATATGGTCTAACTGATGACGGTACAGTGCTCTCTCTCCTGCTTCCCTTGATCACCAAGTCATAACCTGTTGCAAAACTACATCTTTGTCCATACAGTCAAATCATGTTTTTTCTTTACTACTCCTTGAGTCCACTCCATCACATCATCTACACCTGCTACTGCACCTTCACCTTCAAATGCTTCCACCTCTTCCTTATCTCCCTCATACCAGGATAAGGGTGATTGGGACAAACCATCCGCTTGAACATTCCTCCCCCCTGGAATACATTGTACTGTGCATTGGTATTCCTGCAAAAGTGCCGCCATCCTAGCCAGCCTTGCTCATACTTTCCCAGCTTCACCAGGTACCAAGACTCTCACTAATGGTTTGTGTCCATATGTATTATGATTAGTGACCCCCACATATACATCCTGAAATATTTCACAGCCCATGCCGCTGCCAATGCTTCTCTTTCAATGACAGCATAGTTGTGCTCTGTGTACGTCAACGAGCATGAAGCAAATTCCACTGTCTTTTCTCCATTTTCATGCTTCTGCATTAATACAGCTCCCAAACCTACTGCACTAGCATCCACAGTTATTATAGATGTGAATTTCATATCAAATAGAACCAAATCTCCTGCTGAACACATTTCTTTCTTTATATCCTCAAAAGCTTTCTGCTGGTCATCCATCAACTCATATTTACACCCCTTGCGCAACAACTTTTTTATACTCTCAGTTTTTTCTGCAAAATCCCTTACGAACTTTGAATAGAATTCAATAAGACTGAAGAACGATCTCAGTTGGTCCTTGTCTAATGGACATGGTGCTTTACTTATCGCTTCTAATAAGTCTCTCTTTGGCCTCAATCAAGAGGATGTCAATGTGTACCCAAGGTACTCCACCTCCTCAACACAAAATATACACTTTTCTTTTCTAAGTGTAAGTTCTACTTCTATTACTCTATCCAACACTCTTTTAAGGGCTATGTTATGATTTTTGATGGTGTCCAGAAAAACTAAAATGTTGTTTTAGAAATACACTACCCCATCAATTTCCTTCAAAATTTGACCAATCATCCTTTGAAATACCCTATCTGCAGATAAAAGTCCAAAAGGCATCCTAGAAAACTGGAATACCCCTTAAGTTGTTATAAACTGTGTAAGTTGTTTAGAATCTTTACATAACTTTATCTGATGGCAAGCACTTAGGTCCAATGTTGAATAATACTTTCAACGTCATTATTAGCTCATTAATATTGGGAAGTGGGAAGTTGTCTGTCACTATATTTTGATTCAATGTGTGCAAGTCCACACAAAATCTGAACATAGCATTGAATTTCTTTATGATGATCACTGGAGAAATCCAACTCAAAATCTCTATTGGTTCAATTATGCTTCGATCTTCCATCTGCTGAAGCATCTGTTTAACCTCTTGTCTAGCTATTATCGGAACTTTGCGCCCTTTATGCTGGATTGGAGTTGCTGAAGATTTAAGTTTTATTCTGTGTATGTAACCCTTGAGCTCTCCAATTTGTTCTGAAAACACCACACTTGCCCCTTCTAGTACTTGTGCAACCATAATTTCATCAACCACCATGCCTTGGCTTGGTGACATAGGGTTAATTATCAAATGAAGGTCATACTGATGTTCCCATCCTAGTATTGGAGTGTCAATAAGACCAAATCCTCAGGATGTACGCGTCGTTGCCAATAGGCCCACCTCCTGGCAGCTCCAACTCTACCAGCTTAACAGCCCAGAGTTTTAGAGGGGTCAAGTGGGGGGAAGGGAATTAGGGAAGGGAACAGCTGGGAAGGAGACCTGTGAAGACAAGAAACACAGATACCAAACAGAAAATATAAATCATAGATTCTTTTGAAAAGAAATACGTAGACCTTAAATGATTCCCCTTCGTAATCCTCTTGAATGGAGGGTTGGTTTAGAATTCCCTAAAATAAATGTTAATTCACACTTCCAGTAATTTAACAACACAATTTCAAATTGTAGCGTTAAATCGTATTGTTCACCAAACAATTTGCCATTGCATTCAACAGGCTTTTAACCTTAACATTTATTTACACATTAGACTTCTTCTGTGAATTCGAATGTTATGTAATTTGCCTCCTTTTTCTTCTTGCTGGTAAATCAGAGAGTTCAAATTGAAACCTGTTTTGTTTTGCGTGGTTGAGAAAAAAGACAGCAATTATGTATCTGCTAATGGCAAAAATAACCTTAACTTGACCTTTTTAAAATAGCTAGTAAGTATGACTGTGTATCTGCTAATGGCAAAAATAACCTTAACTTGACCTTTTTAAAGTAGCCATTATGTATTGACTGTTCACTAGAGGACAGGTAATGTCACCAAAGAAAAACAACTTTGACTGAATACAAAGTAACAAGAAAACAGATGATGGAACTTTGGAGAAAAGACCACCATCCGTCTTACCATCCCGAGTTTAGGCCAAACTCTCTTAAAACTCCAGACAAGGAAATTCCAGGTGATTTTCAGGAACCAGATGTCATCAGAAAAGAAGAGCTTCAATCCAAATTGAAGCACACCAAAACAGGAGCTCCTATCCTTGTAAGAACTCCAGAATAGTGAGCACTGAGGACTTGGTGTGGCTGTTTAAATAGAGGTGCCCTGACCAAAGTGCCCCACCCAAGATGGCCGCTGCAAGAACAAATGGGACTCAAGGTCCCCTCCAGCACTCTGAGGATGAAACAAAGGCAAGAGCAAAGCTTTTGAAACATTCACCTGCTTCCTCCAAACACTACACACTGCGCACATAGCACGCAGATACCTGAATCCAAAGACAATTCTCTAACCCTGAGCAAATCAAAAACTAGTCATTACAAACATAGTATGCTCTTTTAGATATTTAGACATGACGGCATGTAGGTAACCTCCGTCCTGTTGATGGATACTAAATAGGAGCAGGTCCTAGAGCGCACACTGCTGTGATGTTGACAGTATTTCCCCCTCCCAAGCGCACTCTAGGGCCTGGTTTATGAGGATGGAGGCGATGAAAACGTTGCACCAGCCGTGTAGCATGGACTTCTTTTGCTGGAACCCAAGAGACACTTTCCGGGCTGTAGCCTTTCCATGCCACTAAGTACCATAGGGTACGACCTCGGAACTTAGAATCCAGAATTTGTCGCACTTCATACTCCCATTCCCTTTGTAGCAAAACTGGAGAATGACGGGAACAAGAGGTCTGTTGTGCTTTTTTCAAAAGGGAAGTATGAAAAACTGGGTGAATATGTAATGATGCGGGTAATTGTAATTTATAAGTAACAGGATTTACTTGTTGAAGTATAGTATAAGGACCAATGTACTTAGGGTGGAACATATGTCTCTTTTTAAAGGTGATATTACGAGTTGAAAGCCACACTTTGTCTCCTGGCTTATATTGTGGGCCTTCGCAATATTTTTTTATCATAATTCTGTTTTTATTCCAATTTAGCTTTTTCTAAGTGCTGTTGAATTAGATTTTGAGCGTGATGAAGTTGTTGTACAGCCTCTGAGACTGCAGGAGTGAGAGAGACTTCTTGAGGTATTGTGATAGGTAATATAACTGGGTGGTGTCCAAATATTCCATAAAAAGGTGTTGATCCTGCGGATGCATGGTAAGAGTTATTGTAGGCTAATTCAGCTAGCCAGAGCATCGATACCCAAGAATTTACTGCCTTTTCTGCATAAGACCATAAATATTGTTTTCATGATTGATTTAATCTCTCGGTTTGTCTGTCTGTTTGAGGATGGTGACTGGTGGGCAGAGTGGACGTGACTTGTAAAGCTTTGTACCACGTTCGTCAAAAGCGTGAGGTGAATTGCAAACCCCGATCAGAGAGTATCACTTTAGGCAGACCATGAAGACGAACCACTTGGTTTAAGAGTATCATTGCCAAATCACTAGAAGTAGGTAATTTTTTACAAGCAATGAAGTGTGCGTATTTGGTGAAACTATCTACAACTACTAGAATCACTGAATGATATTGTACTGGTGGCAGTCCTGTAATAAAGTCTAGAGATATATGTTCCCATGGTTTACTTGGGGTTGGGAGAGGTTGTAGGAGTCCTTTGGGTTTTGAATGACTTGTCTTTGTCTGGGCACATATTTCACACTTTGTTACCATTGTTTTAATATCTTTTACTAGATTGGGCCACCAAAAATATCTTTGTGTTAAGTCTTTGGAGTTCCTGAATGATCTGCAATCGGGATGGTGTGTAGCCAATAAAAAACTAACTTGCGTAGATTTCATTTTGGGACAAACAAGCGAGAGTCATGAAAGGGCAGGCCTTGTTTAATTGTTCTATTAGGTTTTGCTTGAACCCATTTTTTGCCTTTTCTCATTAGTAAAGTAGTTACTAATGTTTTAACAGAAGTCTTCAGTTTTAATAATACATAGAACCTTTTCTGGGGTGATTATAGCTTGTGGAGGTTGATCTATGGGTAACATCATGGAATCTTGTCTTGATAAAGCGTCAGCTTTAAGATTATCTTTACCAGGGCGAAAGGTTACTACAAAGTCAAATTCTGCAAAAAAACAATACCCGCCGTAATTGTCTAGGTGTTAAAAGATGAGCTGCACTCATGAATTGTGGATTACGATGATCTGTGTAGACTGTGATGGTATATTTTGCACCCAATAAGTAATGCCTCCATTCTTTAGAAGCGTCATGTATTGCTAGGAGCTCTTTTTCTGCTATTACATAATTTTGCTCCACCTCATTTAATTTACGTGACATGTAAGCCACTGGATGGAGTTGGCCGGTTTCTTTATTGTGTTGAGAGAGTACAGCACCTATTGCAATATCAGAGGCATCTGCTTCTACAATAAATGGGCGTTCAGTATATGGATGTGCCAGGATAGGAGCTGTAGAAAAAGCCTTGTTTTAGAGTCATAAATGCTTTGTCTGCCTCTGGAGACCACAAAAAGGGTTCTTTTTTTCTCAGTAGTCTGGTAATAGGTGATACAGTTTGAGAAAAAGGGTCAATAAACCTATGATAAAAATTGGCGAAATCAAGAAAACATTGCACGTCTCATACTGTTTTAGGGGTTGGCCAATCAGAGACAGCTTGAACCTTTCTTTCGGCCATGGTTATTCCTTTTGGAGTACGTATTACACCCAAAAACTCAACGTTAGTGACATGAAATTCACATTTGCTTAGCTTACAAAATAAGTGGTGTTTTCGAAGAGTCACGAGAATCTTTTTAACATGTTGTTCATCTTCAGTCTCATTGTTGGAATAAATGAGTATATCATTTATGTATACTATTGCAAAAAGATCCAAATATTCTCAAAGGACGTCATTCAGAAAAAATGGAAAAGCTGCCGGGGCATTACAAAGTCCAAATGGCATTACGGTTTATTCAAATAAGCCAGACCGGGTTTTAAATGCAGTTTTCCATTGATCACCAGCTCTCATTCTGACCAAATGGTACGCTCCTCTTAAGTCAAATTTTATATACATTGTTGCCTTTTTAACTTGGTCTAAAAGGATTGGAATCAAGGGTAAAGGATACCTGTTCTTTACCGTGATTTTGTTTAGTGCTCTATAGTCTATACAAGTTCTAAGATCTCCATTTGCTTTGGGTAAAAAAGAAAAGAGGAAAAGCTGCTGGGGATTTGGAGGGACGAATGAATCTGTTAGCCAAGAAGTGGTCTAAATACTTCCTAAGGTATTGATTTTCTTGTTCGGATAAAGCATATTCACGACAACTGGGAAGTACAGCCCCAGGCAGGAGATCTATTTGGCATTCGTATCGTCTGTGTGTGGGGTAGAACTTCTGCTTCTTGTTCATCAAAAACATCAATAAAAGATGAGTATTGAGAGGGTACAACTATATTTTTCTCAGCAGCTGTAGCTACATAGGGTTCAATGGACACTTTACTGTCTGTTGTCTTAAGACATTTTGGTGGTCATTACAACCCTGGCGGTCGGTGTTAAAGCGGCGGTAAGACCGCCAACAGGCCGGCCACTTTAACACTCCAACCGCCATGGCGGTACAAACAAACAGGGCGGAGGTCACCGCCAACAGACAGGTGGAGGACAATGTACCGCCCACAGTATCACAACAGGTCAATCCGCCACCTTTTCCGGGGCGGATTCACCGTGGATAAAAACACGGCGGAAACAGGACTTTGAAGGGAAAACGCTCACCTCTACACACCCTACGAGGAATGAGGACGCCATGGACCCGGAACTCCACATACTCCCTGCGATTGTCCTCCTGCTCCTCTACCAGGAGCACGAACGCAGGCGGCGAAGACCACAGTGAGTCATGCGCCTACGACCCAAGGGAGGGGGAAGGGAAAAAACAGGGACACATACACACAACACGCAACACCCCCACCCCCACCCACTACAACACAAACACTAAAACAGCATGATACGTCACAGTTACACCCCCCAACCCCCCTGGAAGAATGCAAAGACAATAGAAAATGAGTGTAACCATTGTAATATATTAAAAGCAAGTAGGCAAAAATATATATATATATACACCATGTACAAAATATATACTAAGCATAGTAGTCCAGGTAGTGCTCCAATTAAGTCCATGGAACACTGGGCCCACACGGTATGGGTGAGGCCCACACAAGATCCCCGACCATGACGGAGAGAACACTGCAGGGGCATCAGAGAGCAAGCAAACAGGCACCTCAGGGGGAGGGAAAGGGGTGGCACCTCAGCCGGTTAAGTACACGACGCCAAATCCACGAGAGGGCCACATGCCCACTGTTACATCCTGGGGAGTGCAAAGCCACAGTCACTCAAGTCTCTACAGTGGTTGGGTTGCCCACTGTTCCATCCTGGGGAGTGCAAAGCCACAGTCTCTCAATTCTCTACAGTGGGTGGGTTGCCCACTGCCATATCCTGGGGAGTGCAAAGCCACAGTCTCTCAAGTGGATAACAGTCTCCACTGGTTCTGGAGGGGGCATGGTGCCCGGAGTGCTTCATCCTGCTAAGGACAGAGGTAGTGGATGGATCTCTCCACTGGTTCTGGAGGGGGTATGGTGGCCAGAGTGCTTCATCCTGCTAAGGACAGAGGTAGTGGATGGATCTCTCCACTGGTTCTGGAGGGGGTATGGTGCCCAGAGTGCTTCATCCTGCTAAGGACAGAGGTAGTGGATGGATCTCTCCACTGGTTCTGGAGGGGGCATGGTGCCCATAGTGCTTCATCCTGCTAAGGACAAAGGTAGTGGATGGAACTCTCCACTGGTTCTGGAGGGGGCATGGTGCCCAGAGTGCTTCATCCTGCTAAGGACAGAGGTAGTGGATGACAGTCTCCACTGGTTCTGGAGGGGGCATGGTGGCCAGAGTGCTTCATCCTGCCGGTGACGGAGTCAGTAGCGTCAGTGCCCTTGGCGCACATGGGCCAGCGGTGCTTGAAACGGCGGTGCCCTGTTCAGAGGTGCTTGAGATGGTGGTGCCCTGTTCAGTGGTGCTTGAGACGGCGGTGCCCTGTTCAGCGGTGCTTGAGACGATGGTGCCCTGTTCAGCGGTGCTTGAGACGGCGGTGCCCTGTTCAGCGGTGCTTGAGGAGGCGGTGCCCTGTTCAGCGGTGCTTGGAGCGGTGGTCTCCTTTGCAGTGACTCAGCTGCTGGTGGTCCTTCATGGACCAGCGGGGCTTGTGCTGGCGGTCCTCTCTCTCCCAGCGGGGCTTTTGCTGGCGGTCCTTCATGTCCCAGCGGGGCTTTTGCTGGCGGTCCTTCATGGCCCAGCGGGGCTTTTGCTGGCGGTCCTTCATGGCCCAGCGGGGCTTTAGCTGGCGGTCCTTCATGGCCCAGCTGGGCATGTGCTGGCGGTGGCCTCCTGGGCAGCTGTGCTTGCGCTGGCGGTGGCCTCCTGGACAGCTGGGCTTGTGCTGGCTGTGGCCTCCTGGGCAGCTGGGCTTGTGCTGGTGGTGGCCTCCTGGGCAGCTGGGCTTGTGCTGGCGGTGGCCTCCTAGGCAGCTGGGCTTGAGCTGGCCTCCTGGGAAGCTGGGATGATGGCAGTCTTCTCCGCCGTGCTGCTCCTCCCAGACTTGCTGACTTTCCTGTGCCCCTTCCCCACCTTGGAAGGTGTCGCAGCTGACTCCACACTCCCACCTGTACCCCTCGGAGCGGCTTTGGTGGCTGGAGTCTTCCCCCTCTCCTGCCGGGCACTGGCCAACTTCTGATGCTTCACAGGTGGGGGACTGTCCATGCTGTGGCTCCGTGCCACACTGGCTGCCCTGATGGCCGGTTCACTCCAGATTGCGGGGACTACAGGCACTACTGGTCCTGGAGATGTTGTGGCTGAGGTGCTAGTTCGGGCCCTAGGAGACGGACGGGGTGGGGGAGGTGTGGGAAAGAGGTCGAAGTTGGACAGGAAAAGTTTTTTGGACACACTGAGACGGGTAGCTGGAGGGGGTTTGGGAGTGGAGGAAGAGGTTGTGGTTGTAGGAGGTGTCCGTTTGCTGACTTTGGGTGAAGGTGCATGCGCTGGAGGCTGTCGTGAGGTGGATGGCTGCTGGGTGGGTGTGTGCCTGCGTTTGTGTATCTTGGGAGGGGGCATCACAGACACACTGGGAGAGGACACAGGGAACGTGTGAATGGTAGTGGGGGTGGTGATTGCACGTGAGCGGGGTGTGGTGGTGGGTGTGCTGGTGATGGTAGTAGTGGCTGTAGAGGTAGTACATGCAGGTGTGAGTGTAGACGAGACAGGGAGGGAGGAGGGAGATGAGGAGGAGGGGGACACAGTGGAGGCAGTGGATGTTGGTGTGTCTGCATGTGTGTGATGTTTGCGTGAGTGCCTGTGGGATGTGTGGTGCTTATGTTTGCCAGAGGTAACATTGTGTGTTGAGGTGTGTGCATGCTGGTCTGTAGGTGTGCTTGGGATAGGCTGAGGTACAGGGGATTGGGTCTGGGTGGAGGAAGTTGGAGGGTTCAGGCTAGACACAGGGACAATGGCTGCCATCAGTGCTGAGGCCAGAGTCTGAAATGCTCGCTGATGGGCCGTCTGACCAGAATGAATGCCCTCCAGGAATGCATTGGTTTGTTGCAACTGCCTTTCTGCACCCTGGATGGCATTCAAAATGGTAGACTGCCCAACAGTGAGGGACCTGAGGAGGTCAATGGCCTCCTCACTGAGGGCAGCAGGGGTGACTGGGTCACAGATGTTGCCGCCACCACAAGGGTGCTCCCATCAGAGGACGAGTCCGTGTCACTGGTCTGAGCTCGGGGAAACACACAGCCCACCTCCCGCAACCAGACACCTCCATTGCGTGCTGATTCAGCAGAATGAGTGTGTACTCACCCCCTTGTTGCTGCTGTGATGCCCTCAAACGCCCATCCAACTTCAAGTACGCCACCGCCAGGATCCTGAACATCAGAGGGGTCATGGTGCGACGGGCACCCCTCCCACATTGGGAGGCCATCCCCAGCTGGGCCTCCTCTGTCTTCTTGCTCCAGTGGCGAATGTCCTCCCATCTCTTATGGCAGTGGGTGCTCCGTCTGAGATAGACCCCCAGGGTCCGGACGTCCTTGGTGATGGTACGCCAAATATCCTTCTTCTGGTGGGCGCTGACCTACAGGAATTGTACAGGGGAAAAAGAGAAGTTATTACCAACTGCACCGTCACAGTCATTGGCCCGCATCCCTATCCTTGCCATGTGGCACATGCACTCTCCGTCGTTTCATGCACACCTCATTCTCCCCCCCCATCTTTCATCTGCACCACTCCGCACAGGCATTGCCCATACAGCATGCTCCCAGTGTACTTACCTGTTTGTCTGGAGGACCATAGAGTAGAATGTACTGGAGGAGGACCCCATCCACGAGTTTCTCCAACTCCTCTGTGCTGAAGGCAGGGGCCCTTCCCCAGACGCACGAGCCATTGTCTCTTCCAGACTGAGGTCACAGCAGCACTTGCAGTGCAGGTCCTCTCCTGTCGAAGATCAGGTATTGAGTGATTGAACAGATAGAAATTGGCGGTCACGTCTGCGGCGGTGCGTACCATCACCGCCAGCGTACGTCGTCATTGGCTCCTGGGACCCAAAGGGTCCAATGTTAACCAATGCAAAATTGTGCAGCGGTCTTCGACCGCCTACCGCGACGGTGTACAATGCCAGCGCAGTTACCTCACATCCCACTGTCCCACTTTACAGGTAAGGCAGCCACCATTTCAGGGGCCCACATGGCTTTATTTTAACTGCGTCACACATACCTAGGCCTCAAGTGCAGGTGCTGTCACTACTCCATTTCCTTGCAAGTGGGTCTTTTCAAACTACAGTGGCCATAGCATCAGGGATATCCCAGCCTATGTTTTCCAACGTGTCGTCCAGAGTGTTGTCTGCCCTGCTGAAACACATGCAGAACTACATCGTAGTGAAAGGTGACTTCTATGCCCTGTGACATATCCCCAACATCATAGGTGCCATTGAAGGGACACATGTGGCCTTGGTCCCCCCACGTAGGAGTGAACAGGTGTACAGAAACCAGAAGAGTTATCGTTCGATGAATGTGCAGATGGTGTGATTGGCAGACCAGTACATTTCCCATGTTAATGCCAAATTCCTTGGCTCAGTGCATGACGCTTACATCCTGCGGAATAGCAGCATCCCTTATGTGATGGGGCAACTACAGAGGCACTGTGTGTGGCTATTAGGTGAGCACCTGGAAGAAAGTCAGTGGGAATAGTTGTCTGGGGATATCCCTACCGGTTAGTGTGTGTCTAACAATTGTCCCTCGCCATTTGAAGGTGACTCTGGTTACCCCAAACTGTAATGGCTACTGACCCCAGTGAGGAATCCCAGGACAAGGGCAGAGGAACGCTTCAATAAGGCCCATGGGCGAACTAGGAGGATTATAGAGCGGATCTTCGGCCTCCTGAAGGCCAGGTTCAGGTGCCTCCGTATGACAGGTGGTTCCCTATTCTACTCAAAAAAGAAGGTATGCCAGATCATCGTGGCCTGCTGTATGCTTCACAACTTAGCTTTGCGACGACAGGTGCCTTTTCTGCAGGAGGATGGTCCAGATGGAGGTGTTGTGGCAGCTGTGGAGCCTGTGGATAGTGAAGACGAGGAAGCAGAAGAAAAGGACATTGACAACTTGAACTCTGTGATCCTGGAATACTTCCAGTGAGACACAGGTAAGAAGACAAACCTGCCTACTACATGTACTTTAACACTACTACCTCTCTACTGTCTGTCCTTTTCACCCAGTGTATGGTCACTGAGTTGTCACTTTCCCTTACGATTTCACAGATGTGGGTACCACTGTGTGACATCTGCTTTGTTTCTTCATGGACTATAGCTGTGTGACATAGGTATGTTGACAATACAATTGAAAGAGCATTTTGTCATTGTGATTGCTAATACACTATTTCGAAATCACAGACAGACTCCAGATTGTTTTGTGCCTTAAGGGTGTATATTTAAGTGCTCAATATTGGAGGGGGTTGTAAAATGGTGAGGGGTGATGGAAGACATGGCAGAGTCCAGTGTATTAGTCTCACAGGTGCATTGTCCAAAGGGGCAAAGGAAGTGGAGCTGGGGCAGTTTGAGGATGGACAGGGTGACAAGGTGGGACAAAAGGATGACATTCAGGGTGGTTTCATTTCTTGGCGGGGGTCTTGGCATCATTCTCTGTCTTTGTCCTGGATCTCAGGGACCGTTTGCGGGGTGGTTCTCCATCTGCAGGGGGTGAGGTGCTGGTGTGGTGGTCCTGTGGTGGTTCCTCCTGTCCACTAGCGCTGGCGGAGGTGGTGGGCAGTTCATCGTCCAGGCTAGTGTCAGGGGCCCCTTGTTGTGCTACAGTGTCCCTCCTGGTGTTGAGGACTTCCTTCAGCACCCCTACAATGGTGCCCAGGGTGGAATTGATGGATCTGAGTTCCTCCCTGAAGCCCAAATACTGTTCCTCCTGCAGCCGCTGGGTCTCCTGAAACTTGGCCAGTACCGTTGCTATCGTCTCCTGGGAATGATGGTATGCTCCCATGATGTTAGAGAGGGCCTCGTGGAGAGTGGGTTCCCTGGGCCTGTCCTCCCCCTGTTGCACAGCAGCCCTCCCAGTGCCCCTGTTTCCCTGGGCCTCTGTCCCCTGAATGGTGTGCCCACTGCCACTGCCCCCAGGTCCCTGTAGTTGTTGTGGTGGTGGGTTAGCCTGGGTTCCCTGTAGTGGTGGAAACACTGCTGCTTGACGTGTCCTGGGGACAGAGGTATAGGCCCTCTGGGGGGTGCTGTGCTGGTGTTTCCAGATGGGGGAAGCTCTGTGGTGGCCTGTAACTGTGTCAGGGGAACCGACTGTCCCGAGGTCCCAGATGGGCCGGGTTTGTCGTCTAGATCCAGTTGGACAGAGCTGCTGTCATCACTGTGGGCCTCTTCTGTTGGTGGTGTGGACATGTGTGGACCCTCCTGTGCGGTGATGTTGGGTAGGGGTCCTTCAGGGGTGTAAAAGCGTGATTATTGCATCTGGGTGTACCATGGTGTGCAATGGGTGGGTGACCATGTACCCCAGTGCTTGCATTCCTGTGAGGGACCTTGTGTGATGATGGTTTAGGGGGTGTATGGGTATGTGCCGTGGCCATGCATTGAGATGGATCCATGCTTTGTTGTTGCATGCAGGTCTTGGTGTTGGGATGTGTGGTTTGTGATATTGGGACATTTGTGAGGAGTAGGAGTGATGGGGGTTAGGGCGAGGGTGGGGGTGGGGGTATGTGATGGCATGCAGGTAGGGTGGGGATATAGTAGTTAAGGTTTGACTTACCAGAGTCCATTCCTCCAGCTACTCCTTCGAGGCCCTCAGGATGCAGAATCGCCAAGACTTGCTCCTCCCATGTTGTTAGTTGTGGGGGAGGAGGTGGGGGCCCGCCGCCAGTCCTCTGAACCGCAAGGTGGTGTCTGGAGACCACAGAACGCACCTTCCCCAGTAGGTCGTTCCACCTCTTCCTGATGTCAAACCCTATTTCTTGGGTGCTGTCCCACTGCGTTGACCCTGTCCATTAATCTGCACCATAGCTCCATCTTCCTAGCTATGGAGGTGTGCTGCACCTGTAATCCGAATAGCTGTGGCTCTACCCGGATGATTTCGTCATCCATGACCCTGAGCTCCTCCTCAGAGAACCTAGGGGCTCTTTGCCGTGCCATGGGGTGGTGTGGGTGATGTGTGGGGTTTTGTGTGTTGTGATATGTGGTGTGATATTTAGTGGTGTGTTGTGTGGGGTGCGTGGATGTTATGTGGGTGATGGTGTTGTGTGCATGTGGATGCTTGGTTGTAGATTGTAGTGTTTCTCTCTGGCCTTCTGTCGCAATTGTGGTCGTAGGGTTATGTGGGTGATGTGGGTGTGTGTTTTATATTGTATTGGGTTTGTGGGAGTGGTGAGTGCATGTGTATCAGGTGTGTGTATTTGGAATTGTCCAATGTGGTAGTGTTTTGTAAGAGTGTGTGTGTATTTTGAGCACGACGGTGTGTACCGCCAATGGAATACCGCGGTTGAAAGACCGCCACGTGGATTCGTGGGTCGTGATAGTGTGGGCGTATTTCTGTTGGCCTGACGGTGGAGGTTTTGTTTTCGCCAGTTTATCACTGACCTTTGGTGTGGCGGACTTGTGTGGGTGTCTCAATTTTGGCAGATTCCGAGCTGTGGGTCATAATGGGCGTGGCGGAATTCCGCCGCCACGGCGGTGTGTTGGCGGTCTTCTGCACAGCAATAATCGGCTTTTACCGCCGATGTTGTAATGAGGGCCTGTGTCCTTGTACCTGTACCTCCAGATTAATTCTTAAATGTTGTGATTTGGTTAAATGTTGACTTTGGTTTATCTCTTGAGAAGGGTTAAAGATTACACGCAAGAGTAACCCTTCTTTACTCCTTGGGTGTTCTAGTTTTCCACTTCAGTATTAACAGTTGCTAAAGTCTTCTTTGTATTAGGGATCTTATTCTTTGGTTTTACTGGGCACCCCTTTACAAAGTGGCCCTTATGGCCACGATACAAACATTGTCAATTTTTCCTGTGTTTTTCCTCTTTGGTCAAGGGTTGTTTGATTGCTCCTATTTCCATTGGTTCTGGGATATGTTCATTATTTGGTTGTGGACTTTTCCACTTATCTATACGCCAATTATTCCTTTCAGGTTTTCTCCATTCACCTTTCCTCTCGGCAAGCCGATGATCTAATCTTAAAGCAATATTTATGAGTTCCAAACAACCAGTTGTTTGAGGATCAATTAGTGCCAGAACATCTTTCAAACTGTCTTTGAGACCTTGATAAAAAAGGGCTGCTCTTTTTTCTTCTGGCCAGGCTGTTTCAGCTACTAATCGATTAAAATTAGCTAAGTATGAAACTAAGTCCTGATTTCCTTGCCATATTTCTAGTATTTCTCAATCCTCAGACAAAGTTACTGCTCTTCGATCAAAGACATTTTCAAACTCTTGCACAAATCTTCTCCAATTATAGAGTAATGGACTATCTTGATGTACTAAGGGAACTGCCCATGTGGCCGCATCTCCTGATAGGTAAGAGATTAAAAATGCTACTCGTGATTGTGGATCTGTAAAGGTACTTGGTCGACAAGTGAAATGAAGTTCCTCTTGTGTAAGGAAAGTCTGTACTTTGTTTGAATCACCCGAAAATATTTCAGGTGCAGCTAAAGGAATTGGTGTTGGAACAGTGAGTGAAATGTTAGTTGGAGGATTAGTTCCTGACGCTTGAGGTGGAGCCGTTTGCCAACCTGTTCCCAAGGAAACTTTGTCCCTTTTTTTCCAATATGTCTTGTAATTGAGCAACCTCATCAGCTAAAGTTGCTGTTGTGTTTCTTGATTCCACCAACTCCAGCTAAATCTGTGTAATCACCTTGAGCAAGTCATCTAGGGTGGCCATATTGACAACCAAGCGCAAACCAGGAGGATTTAAATTTGTGGGCTCACTATTCTGTCAATGAGACCAAATCCTCGGGATGTACACATCGTTGCCAATAGGCCCACCTCCTGGCAGCTCCAACTCTACCAGCTATAACAGTGCAGAGTTTTAGAGGGGCCAAGTGGGGGGAAGGGAATTAGGAAAGGGAACATCTGGGAGGGAGACCTGTGAAGACAAGAAACACCGATACCAAACAGAAAATATCAATCATAGATTCTTTTGAAAATAAATCTGCAGACCATAAATGATTACCCTTCGTAATCCTCTTGAATGGAGGGTTGGTTCAGAATTCCCTAAAATAAATGTTAATTCACACTTCCAGTAATTCAACAACACAATTTCAAATTGTAGCATTAAATCGTATTGTTCACCAAACAATTTGCCATTGCATTCAACAGGCTTTTAACTTTAACATTTATTTACACATTACAATTCTTCTGTGAATTTGAATGTTATGTAATTTGCCTCCTTTTTCTTGTTGCTGCTAAATCAGAGAGTTCAAATTGAAACCTGTTTTGTTTTGTGTTGCTGAGAGAAAAGACAGCAATTATGTATCTGCTAATGGTAAAAATAACCTTAGCTTGACCTTTTTAAAGTAGCTATTAAGTATCCACTGTGTATCAGCTAATGGCAAAAATAACCTTAACATGACCTTTTTAAAGTAGCTATTAAGTATTGATTGTTCACTAAAGGACAGGTAATGTCACCATAGAAAAACAACTTTGACTGAATACAAAGTAACAAGGAAACAGATGATGGAAGTTTGGAGAAAAGACCACAATCTGTCCTACCATCCCCAGTTTACACCAAACTCTCTTAAAACTCCAGCCAAGGAAGTTCCAGGTGATTTTCAGGAACCAGATGTCATCAGAAAAGAAGAGCGTCAATCCAAATTGAAGCACACCAAAACAGGAGCTCCAATCCTTGTAAAAACTCCAGAATAGTGAGCACTGAGGACTGATTGTGGCTGTTTAAATAGAGGTACCCCACCCATTGAGCAACGCCCAAGGTGCCCCGCCCAAGATGGCCACCACAAGAACAAATGGGACTCAAGGTCCCCTGCAGCACTCTGAGGATGAAACAAAGGCGTGCGCAAAGCTTTTGAAACATTCACCTGCTTCCTCCAAACACTACAGACTGCGCACATAGCGCGTAGACACCTGAATCCAAAGACAATTCTCGATCCCTGAGCAAATCAAAAACTAGTCATTACAAACATAGTATGCTCTTTTAGATATTTAGACATGATGGCATGTAGGTAACCTCTGTCCTGTTGATGGATACCAAATAGGAGCAGGTCCTAGAGCGTGCACCGCTGTGATATTGACATGGGGCTCCACTTTCTGCTACACACACCTTTCCCTGTACCCATCTGTCTTGGAATTCAATCCTAGCTAACATGTATCCCATTTTTTTTATTTTCTCTCCCTAATAGCCTCCAGGATTGATATCTTTAGGAAGCAAGCATACTTCCGGCCAATGGAACTTAAACAATTTTCTAAGTACAATCGTGTATAGGGATCCTGAATCTACCATCAACTGAATCTTCATGTTTTTCACAACGAGCATAGCTTTCAGTCTGTTCCACCTCCCTTCTTCTACTTGACTCGATACACATAATATACTGTCTTCATTTATGTCTTCATCCTTTCCATCATCTTTGATCGCCGATATCTTCAATTTGTTATTCGACTTACACATACGTGCGAAGTGCCCTCTTTGCCCGCATCTTTTACAATCCTTGCCTACAGCAAAGCAATTCTTATATTCAGATGTATGATAACTACTCCCACATCTCGTGCACATTTTTTCTGTCTTCACATGATAGTTGTTTTCCTTCCTGTAAAAAACATTTTTCTTCATGCACGCAGCATAACCTTGGTGGTGCTTGAGATTTCTTTCTTATCTTTGTCTATATAGAACACATTATCGTCAGCTGCTTTCTGTTCCATCTCTTTCATACATTGTTCCGACTGTTCTTCCACCTTTGCTATTCTATAGCATACTGTATTGAGGTTTTTTTTGCAGCCCATAGTCTCTCTTGCATTCTTTTATTTTTGCATTGAACTACCAACTGGTCCTGTATCGTCTCATCCCTCATATTTCCAAATTGACATTTTAATGATAGTTCTCGTAATTTCATTACAAATTGGTCTATAGTTTCATCACTTTTCTGTGGTTGTGAGTAAAATGTATACCTACACATTACTACGTTTTTGTCTCTCATTAAATGTTCTTATAACCATGCATTAGCCTCCACATATACATCAGCTATTGATTGACCATCCTCGCCCATCACTGGTGGCAAGTATATAAATACGTGTTGGCCTTCCTTGCCTAACGTACTGAACAGCAAAGCTTTTTTTCTCGACCGGCGAAACTCCCTTCCACCTAAAGCCTCAATATAATTCCCAAATATCTCTAACCACTCCTCCCAATCAATCTATGGAGTTCCAGGTTGTGCTAAAAATACAGGTGGAAGAATGATGGCTCCTTCCATGACCACTCTCACTTCCTAAAGACTGTGGGCCAAAAAAACTTGAGCCTTATATTAGATTTATTGTTTCCCTTTTTTCTTCCTTTTTTTTTTTTTACAATAGTATACACTTAAATAGTGTCTTGCTGAACTGTGACATGCATTCAAACCATAGATGTGCTTATCATTGTGATTTCTTGTGCTCCTGTTTTACATCGGTGTTTTAATGGTACATCACACATTGTTAAACATCAACAGATGTTCATGTAATATCTCCCAATCTCTCAAAATGGCTGCCATTGTGTCACTTTATGTCCTTTTTTTTAGGGGAATTTGGGCTTGTTTCCTCCAATGTAAACTTCTTTCCCCAATAAATTACATTGTTGAGAGTGCCTCTCAAAAGGAATTACCCCTTGTTTCTGCCCAGAAATCTTTGCGCTCGAGAACTCCTGTGCTCTCAACTTTGTCTTGTGCAAGCTATATGTGCGCCCCCCAGCGTTCGTGTGCAATCGCCCCCAACCGTAAATTTTGACTCTTGCTTTATTCTTTTTATAAAGGGACACTTCCCCTTGATCGTTAGTTCAGTGTTTTATTATCGCTTAGAAGTGTCACTTGCGTTGGGGTCTATGTTGCTTTGTCCGTTCGTCCTCATGGACCCTCACACTGAATTCCCTCATGTCAATTTCCGTTTCAGAGGCTGGAGCTTGTCGCCAGTGTAGGAACTGAAGAAGCTTCCCCGTGGTGGTACATTGAATATATGCTTTATTGTTGTGCTTGTATTGACGCCGTCATTGCTCCCTCTCCAGCCAGTTGTCAACTGCCAACTGACCCTAGAGAGAACTCCACCAGCATTTTATAACACAGAACGTTACATTCTGCATTACCTTCTGTACCATTCTACATTAAAGATATATACACATTACAACAAGGAGGTAGTCGACTGACGCCAGGGCATAGGGGGCAACAATGTCTACAATGTTGTCTATGAAAGCTGGGTGGGCTGGGTGGCCTGTACACCAGGGTGCCACAGATGGAGGAGTTGTGGTTGGAGTGGACCAGGATGCAAAGGTGTTCCATGGTGGTGCATTGTCCTTCTGGGATGGCTTTGACACATAGTGGGGACTTGTGTGTGATGGGGAGTCCTCCACCCAGGCGGGAGGGCCGTTCCCTCCTTAGGATGCTGAATCTGTCAGGAATGGCGATGGCAATGTCTGGTCCTGAGGTGGGGTTGGTCCAGTTCTCAGTAAGAAGGTGATGTCCGGACGGGAGGTGTTGATCAAATCCCAGAGTTCGGTGGCATGTTTGTGGAGGGAGCGGATGTTCAGGAGCAGGCAGTTTATGGTGTTGTGGAGGTTTTGGTATCTTTGTGTGTGGATAGTACCTTCAGCTTGTTCATGCTGGTGCTGAAGTTGCAGTTCCTGCAGGTGAAAGGCCTGTGGGTGTCCTTGGGAGAGAAGATGCAGCAGTTGTGGTTTTGAGGCGGGTCTTAATGGAGGCAGGCCAGGTGGTGGTTTAACAGAGATCTAGGGTTCCTGGCACTGGCATGCCAGTGCCGTAGCCGCCATTAAGAAGGGGAGGGAAGTGGGGTAAGCAGTTGGCTGGGAGGCAGGAGTGCAGGAAAGGTGCTTCACGGGGGAGGGGGCAGAGGAAAAGAGGAGAGAAAGGAAATAAAAGTAAACACAAGAGAAGAAAAGCAGAAAAAGCAAGAGTGAAAGAGTGACAGAGAGAAATGCTTACTTGCGATGGCCATTAGACCACCAGCGATGAGGCGCAGGGATGAGCCTGTGGATGAAGAAGGGCCTTGAACTGAGAGTCAGGAGACTCTCAGTTCATCCCAGGCAAAAGGCAGAAGGAGTAGCAGCAGCAGCCAGAGGAGCTGAGGAGGGCAACAGATGCTGACCAGGAGGTCAGTGCAGGTGCCCTCTCACAGCACTGCAGCCAACATCCCTACCCTGCGGCCCTGGCGTCAGTCGACTACCTCCTCCTCAGCATCCTGACTTTCCAGCTCAAGGACCGCATCAACCCAAACACCACCGCTCTACTCGACAACCTCTCCACCCTTGGCCTCAGAGTACAACCACTGCCCACCGACAAAACATCAAGAACGCAAGGAACAATGCACACTGGGAGAACATCAACTCCTCCGCACACATCTTTAGGAAACTCTTCTCAGTCATCAATGAGTTCACAGATCCCCCCTGCGAAGCAACCAGCATCCCTCTGTCGAAGGACCTGTGCGACAAACTCACCACTTTTTTCCACCACAAGATCCAGGACATCTTTGACAGCTTCCTCCTGGATAATCTTGTCCCCAGAACTTGTAACTGACCCACCCCCCCAGAACCTATCCACACCATCCACAGCTGGTCCATGCTCACCACAGAGGAAACAGTCAACATCATGAACAGCACCCACTCTGGAACCCCCACTGACCCCTGCCCGCATCACATATACATTAGTGCCAGCGCATTCATTGCCCCCAAGCTCCGGAACACAAACAACTGTTCCATCAACACTGGCACCTTCCCGAGGACTGGAAACATGCTGAAATATGCCCTCTCCGGACCCATCAGAACTAAAGAATTTCCGTCCCGTCTTGCTGCTACCCTACCCCACCAAAGTACTTGAGAAACAATCAACGCACAACTACGGAATTTCATGGAGGCCAACAACTCCTTGGGCAGCTCCTAGTCAGGCTTCCGCAGCAACCACAGCGTGGAGACAGCCCTCCTGGCAGCCACCGACAACATCTAATTACTCCTATACTGCAGCCACACTGCAGCGCTCACACTCCTCGACCTTTCAGCAGCATTCAACACGGTCTCCCACAACACTCTACGCACCAGACTCATGACATGGGAATGCATTGAAGAGCCCTGAAATGGATCCACTCCTTCCTCTCTTGAAAGATGCAGAGGGTCAAACTACTGCCCTAAAATTCCAGACCCACAGAAGTCAACTGTATAGTCCCTCAAAGATCCTCACTGAGTCCCACACTGATCATCGCATACATGGGCACTCTCGATTCCATCATCAGAAGCCATGGTATGAACCTTGTGTCATATGCTGATGACGCACAACTCATCATGTTCCTCAACGAAGTCCCGGACAATGCCACAAGGAACTTCCACTCAGGAATGGAAGTCATCGCCACCTGGATGAGAGAAAACTGCCTCAAGCTCAACTCCGACAATACTGAGCTCATCATCTTCGGAAATGCCATCTCAGCTTGGAACAACTCCTGGTGGCCCACATCCCTCAGCACCCCCCCTTCACCGATTGAGCATGCCCGCAACCAAGGAATCATCCTTGACTCCTCCCCATCCATGACCCGCCAGGTAAACTAAGTCGCCTCCTCCTTCTGGCACAGACTCCGCAAACTTCGGAAGATCTTCAGATGGATCCCAGCAGGACAGTCACCCACACCTTAGTCACTAACAAGCTTGAATACAGCAATACCCTCTATGCCGGCACCTCAACTAGAAACATCAAAAAACTACAACTCATCAAGAATGCTGCCGCCAGACTCATTCTGGATCTCCATCACCAAAAACACATCTCCCAACACCTGAGGACTCTCCACTGGCTACTGGTCGAGAAGCGAATCACCTTCAAGCTACTCACCCACATGTACAAGGCCATACACAATGGAGGACCAGCCTACCTGAACCAATGCATCTCCTTCCACACCCCCGCCAGATCCCTCCACTCTGCCCAGATGGCCCTGACCACCATCCCTTGCATCCGAAAAGACACTGCCAGAGAACGATCTTTCATCAACATTGCAGCAAAGAGCTGGAACACCCCCCCTGCACCGCAGACAAAGCCCGTCACTCACCATCTTCAGGAAGAACCTCATGAGATGGCTCTTTGGATGAGGGCCCTCCCCTCCCCCAGCGCCTTGAGACCCTCACGGGTGAGTAACCGCACTGTACGATAAGAGTCACAGATACATGTCAAATCCAATTTCAAAAGAAGTACCTATATAAATAGGATCCTTTGAGGGAAATCATCAATTTGTGGTGTTCTATTCAAGTCCTGTCAATCTGTTAGGGAGAGATTTAAATTTTGCACGTTAAACTGTACTCTTTATTGCACACCACATAGAGTTAAATTTCGAGTTTATGATGAAGATGCAGGTTATAAAACTGTGCAACAAGAGACAGTAGGGATCTCCTCATTGTTGACAACAAAAGACTTGCCAATCAAATTGAGAAAGTGAACCCAGAAGAATGGGATTTCACTGTAAAAGATATTAGACTAAGGAGATGAAACTGTAAGTATTAATGCGAGATGCAGTTTGGCCCAGAACACTACCTTATCACATGACACATTGTGATAGAAGAAATAACACCCTTGATAAATGATATGTTAGAGAAAGGCATCTTGAGAAAAATGATTGGGAGTCCATGCTACTCACTAACTTTCAGATTACAAAAACCCAATGGTAAATTTAGGATAATTCAAAATTTAAGAAGGGTGAATTACATTGCAATCCCATTTTGTCCTATGGTACCTAATCTAGCCACCACACTTTTTCATATTCTATGCACAGCTGAATGGTTTTCAGTGATTGATCTCTGCCAAGGTCTTTTCTCAATTCCTTTTACACAAAGACAGTCTGGTTCTGTTTTGTTTCATGCTCAGAGAGAAAGAATTACCATGGTGTCATGTCACACAATGGTACACTGAGAGTCCCTCCACTTTGAACCACATTTTGAAAAAGAATCCGGAAACATTGAGTTAACCTCAAAGTTCTGTCTTAGTGGAGTAAATAGATGACCTGCTGGTTGCAACATGGACAAAAGAATTTTGAAAATTTGACACCATTGCAGTATTGAATCACTTGATAGAAAAAGGGCATAAAGTGTCACTGAACAAACTGCTATATTGTCAAAAAAAAAAAGTCCAATATTTTGGACATATCATTGAAAAAAGGAACAAGAAAGTACCAAGAGAGAGAGAGTTGAAGCAATCTTAAAAATGAGTCCACCTAAAATGCAGAGAGAAGTCAGGATTGTTTGGGGAATGGTTGGCGACTGAAGACAGTAAATACATACCTTTTCTTTGGCGGCAAAACTTTTGTTGGGACTGACACTATAAGATATACCAGATCAGATTCCATGGAACAACGAATGCATGAAAGTGTTCCTAGAGCTGAGAGAAAGATTTCACATTGTTCTTCAGTGAGAGGGAGGGCTGCACTCTTTCCATGCTAAATCAAATTCATGGCAATGCCAAAAAGCCTGTGGTGTACATAACTGTGACTCTTGATCCTGTAGCAGCTGCTGTAGCTGCAGTTAGTGCGAGTCTAGAGAAGTGTGAAAATATTGTGATGGGCTATTGTTCCACTGTTCTGGTCCCTCACTCCATTGAGGTATTGCTTACTAGCACTAAAATACAGCATCTCACTAATTCAATATTGTGCTGAGAAGATGTCAAGTTCTGAATGCTAGCATACTGTTGCCCATCCACGAAGGAGAAGAATTTTATTGTTTTGAAGATGATTTCCGTGATGTCACTGACCTATGCACCAAACACAGACCATACATAAAAGATGAGACTTTAATTTGTCCAGATTACATTCTATTTCTGGATAACTCATGTATAAGAACAGATTAAGGGTATTTGAGAGCAGCCTGTGCAGTCTGCACAATTCAAGAAGTGGTGGAAGCCTCATGGCTTCATAGTTTCTTCAGCACAATTGCACAATTAATTACCAGAGCTTGCAGCTTGACAGCACAAATAAGAGTGACTATATTTACAGACAGTCATTATAGATTTGGTGTTGTCCATAATTTTGGACAACTGTGGTCCCAGAGAGGTTTCAGGACCTCATCTGGATTGCCCATTCGAAATGGACAACAGGTCAAAAGCTTTTTAGAAGTTTTGCAACTTCCAACTGATATTGCTGTTGAGAGTGCAGCACACAGGAGCGACAATAGTTATGTTACAGTTGGCCACAGATATGCTGATGAAGAGGCACGCTATTGTGCAATCGTTGCCTGCACATTCGATAACTCATATACAAGTGAAAAACAAAGTGAGAACTTCATTTCCATGATGTTGGGAATGTCAGATAATTGGAATGAATTGAGATGAATGTAAGAGAATGCACCAGAACAGAGCTGCTCCCAGGCCAGCTAGCCCATGCTGCTGCATCTTCTCTCTTGTTTGCTGTCTCAATCTCATTACCTTCTCCTTCTCCCCCCTGTTTTTCCAAGGGATTTCTCCTGCTTTCTGCCTCTTTTTCACTGTTTTCTCCTTCCTTTCCCTCCATTATTGTGAGTGATTGTTCCTGTTTTCAGCCTCATTTTTACTGCTTTCTCCCTCCTTTCCCTTTGTTTTTCTGAGAGCTTTCTTCTGTTTTCTGCCTCGTTTTCACTGCTTTTTCCCTCCAGTTCCCCATTTTTATGAGTGCTTTCTCCTTTTCTTACCTCAGTTATTGCTGCTTTCTCCCTCTTCCCCTCATATTTCTGAGAACATTTCCTGCTTTTTGCCTTCTTTCTTTCTCTGTTCATTCCTTTTTTTCCCATTCCAGCTCAAGCTTGCTGCCTGTTTTCCTGCATCTGATTTAGCCGGCCCACCTCCTTCCAGTGCCCTTCCCTCCTTCCAGGACCTACCAAATGGAGGCCACAGCCAAAGTCGAGCCTCCCTGCACCCAGCCATGCCTGGACTGTTCCCAGCACCAGGACTTCGGCCTCTTCTTCCTCATGAAGATATACCTCTGAGCTCTGGATGGACCAACAAACACTGCTGCCGCTCATCCTCATGTACCACTAGAGGACCGATTTCCTGACAGCACTGCTGCCTCACCTTCAGTAGCAAAGCAACCAACACACCCAACACATCAACTGTGACCACCATGACACAAATCCAATGCATCCTACTCAATGCACCTTCACTAGTTAAACAAGCCACAGAGGTCTGGGACAAGATCTCCTCCCTCGCCTTGGATGTCATTTTCCTCATTGAATCCCTGAAGGTTGCTGTTAGACCTGGCAGGTCTTGCCGTGGTTTCTCTGTATTGTTTGCTTCTAACCCCCTGTTTTTGTATCCTGTGCTGTAATTCATTTGAGCTGGTTTTGATAGTCTGGGCACTTTTACACTGCTAACCAGTGCTAAAGTGCAAGGGCTTTCTGTTTAAATTGTATTGGTGATTGGTTATCCATGATTGGCATATAAGATTTACCAGTAAGTCCCTAGTAAAGTACACTAGAGTTTCCCAGGGCCTGTAAATCAAATGCTACTAGTGGACCTGTAGCACTGATTGTGCCACCCACATGAGTAGCCCTGTAAACATGTCTCAGACCTGCACTGCTTTGTCTGGGTGTGTAGTTTTAAACTGCCAATTTGCCTGGCCAGTGCACCCTATTGCCAGGCCTGAACATTCCCTTTTAATACCGTAAGGTAGGCACTCGGTAGTCCCATGGGCAGGGTGCAGGGTATTTAAAAGGTAGGACATGCACTGTGCTCTATATGTCCTGACAGTGAAGTACTGCCACATTTGGTTTTCATTATTGCAAGGCCTATTTCTCTCATAGGTTAACATGGGGACATCCTTTAAATATATTTTAAGTGTAGTTTCCCAATCGGAGCACATAGAGATGTGGAGTTTGGGGTTTCTGAATTTAAAAAATACACCTTTTGGTAGAGTTGGTTTTTAGATTGTCTGTTTGAAAATGCCACTTTTGGAAAATGGGCATTTTCTTGTTTAACCATTCTGTGCCCCTGCCTGTTGAATCCACATCTGAGTCAGACTGACAGATGAGGTGAATTCTCACTAGACAGTGACACAAAGGGAACTTGGGAGTGTCCTACATACCTTATAAGTCTCCTGGGCTAGAGTGGAAAGGGAAGAGCTGACACTTACACCTGAAAGGGCTGTGCCACAATGCAGACTCTAACCCTCTGGAGTGTATCTGGGGCCAGGCTTGGGCAAGGCAGGATTTTGTGAACAACAGAGACTTGTCTTTGAAGTTTGCCTATTTCAAAAGCAGAAATGAGTATAAGTAGTGGACCCAAAACCCCAGATTTTCAGATTAATTATGGATCAAGAGGAACCTCTGCCAATGAGAAGAGTGTGATTCTTGAAGAGGACCTGCCATTCTGCCTGTTGCTTTGCTGTGCTGACCTGCTGCTACGTCTGCCTGAAGAAGGAAAGAACTGGACTTTGCTTTCTGAAATCCTGCTGGTGAAGTTTCTCCAAGGAATTGGACTGAACTTGCCCCCTGTTCTGAAGTCTCAGGGACATCAGAGACTTCATCTGCCAGTGCTCTTCTGCTGAGATCACAGACTTGCTAAGTGGTGTCAAATCCAGTCCCTGGGCCCTTAGAAGTGGAAGATGGTAACATGTGGAGGAAAAGCTGTGTGTGCATCATAAAAATCTATGGACGGCCCATCGCAGGGCTTAAAATTCTACACAGCACCTGCCTCGTGGCTGAAGAAACGACGCAGAGCCTGTTCTCACCGTGGACTCTGCGCACAGGGTGTCAAAATTTCCACACACAGATCCTGCTTATCAAAGTCTTCAACATCCTCGCACAGACCCTAGGCTGCGCACCCGGAATCGACACACTGCCTCCCATGCGAGAAAAGAATTGACGTTCTGCCTCCGGTGCGGGTAAAGAATTGACACACAGCCTCACTTGCGAGTAAGGAATTGACACATTGCTTGCTTTTCTGATGCACCCTCGTCCTTGCGGCTCTATTTTTGACGCATACCAGATACTTTGTGCTAAAACTACACATCCATTGATTTCTATGAACTCTTTTTATTTTAAAAATTTATATCTTTGCTTGTGGAAGCTGTATTTTTGTTGTTTTTGTCTTGTTTGATTTAGATAAATATTGTCTATTTTTGTGGTGTTTTCACCGTGTTATCCTGTGTGTTCTGGTACAAATACTTTACAAATTGCCTCTGAGATTAGCCCGACTGCTTTTGCCAAGCTATAAAGGGGGCGAGCAGGGGTTATCCGAGCTGTGTATCTCCCTTACCCTGGCTAGATTGAGAGTCCCTGCTTGGACAGAGTGCAAATTGACTGCCAACCATAGACCCCATTTCTAACAGTTACAAGATAACACGCCAAGGCCAAACAAATGAGCACAGAGGTGGAATTGCCATCATGTACAGGGACACCATCAGCTGCATGACATCCCCTGATGACCAGACACCGGTAATAAAACACTTCAACTTCCAACTCCCCACATACATAAAAAGCACCTTCAGAGGCACTGCTGCCTACAGGTAACCAGGTCCATGCCCCAGGTTCTGCAATGCCATTACGGAACTCAGCACCCCACAGGCAGTTGATTTAGAGCACTACATATTACTAGGGGACCTCAGCTTCCACCTTGATGACTCCAGTGATGTCAGCTCCACAGACCTCCTGGAAAACCTGAGCAACATCGGAATCAAGATCCTCAACGAAGTCCCGGACAATGCCACAAGGAACTTCCACTCAGGAATGGAAGTCATCGCCACCTGGATGAGAGAAAACTGCCTCAAGCTCAACTCAGCTGCAGACAGCATCAACCTGTTCACATGCACAAACACAAATCCTGAACACCTTCTTACCCTCTGGGAACTCCTCACCATGAAGAAATTATCTCCATGATGAACTTCATACACTCAGGAACACCCACGGATCCTTGCCCTTACCACATATTCAAACTCAGAACCAAGATAATCGTCGATGAGCTCAGAAAGGTCCTGAACACCTACATCACAGTGGCCTTCTTCCTAGAGGTCTGGAAACACGCTGAAGTGGGGACCTCATGAAGAAAACATCAGCCGACCCATCTGAATTGAAGAACTACAGGTCCATATCTCTGCTCCCCTATTTAGCAAAAGTCCTTGAGAAGGAGATCAACCAGCAACTCATCCAACACCTAGAAGACTACAATCTTCTGGATACCTCCCATTCTGGATTTTGAGCTAACCACAGCATCAAGACAGCCCTGATTGCAGCCCCAGATGATATCAGAGCCCTCCTGAATCATGGGATAACAGCCACCCTCATCCTCCTGTACTAGTCTGCTGCATTCAACACCATCTCCCACTAGTTCCTGATTAACAGACTCCACCATATCAGGATTCAAGGAAATGCCCTCAAATGGATCACCTCATACCTCACCGGCAGAACCCAAATAATCAGTTTCCCACTGTTTACTTCAGAGCCAAAGAAGATCATCTGTGGAGTCCCCCAAGGATCATCCCTCAGCCCAACCTTCTCCAACACCTACATTGCCCCCTTGGCCATCACAGTCAGATCACATGGACTAAGCATAATCTCCTATGCCAACAAGACACAGCTCATCCCCTCACTGTCTGAACATCCCTCCACCACCAAAGCTAACTTCCACAGATGCATGATGAACGTAGCAGATTGGATGAAGGAGAATTGCCCCAAACTCAACACCAAAAAAAACAGAAGTCCTCATCTTCTGAACAATACCTCTCAATGAACTGGCACATGGTGCCTTGCAGAGTTTGGCTCCACCCCCACCCCAACAGATCACACCCACATCCTCAGCATCATCCTGGATAACAAGCTATAAATGAAGAAAAACGTCAACACAGACTCATCTGCCTGCTTACACACCCTTCGCGTGCTCTGCAAAATCTTCAGGTGGCTCCCATCAGACACTAGAAGGACAGTCATGCAGGCCCTCAACACCAGAAGACTGGACTACAGAAACATGCTCTATACAGGAATCACAGCATGCTCCTGAAGAGACTCCAGACAATACAGAACTCAGCAGACTCATACTGGACCCACATCACAACCCATCTAAAAAAACTAAACTGTGTCCTGATTCAGAAGAGATGCCGTTCAAGATGCTAACCCACACCTACGCGACCCTGCAGAACAAAGGACCAGCATACATCAATAATTTTCTGACCATCTACCAATTGACTAGACACTTCCGATCAGCTTCACTATTCCTTGCAGACACCCCACGGTGCTAACAGAGGAGGACACTCTTTTTTTCACCTGGCAGCCAAGACTTGGAACAATCTCCCCCTGAACATCAGGACCACACTATCACTCCAGCAATTCAGAAGAGAAGTAAAGACTCAGATGTTCGAATGATTCATTCCTTCATGCAGCAGCATACAGCTCCAGTGCCTCCAGATCCTCAAGAGTGATTTGCTGCACTCTATAAATGTTTGATTGATTGATTGATTGGTTGATTGAGAACTAGAAAAACAGAGTTGGATCAGAGCAGGATATGAAATGAATTAAAATTATGTTTAGGTTTCAGTGGATGGAAGACCAGTTTTCACAGACAGCCTGCTATCTCCAATGACCAGACACTTTCATGGCCAGACACATTTGGGTAGAAATACCATGATACGCACTTTCAAAAAGTTCTGGTTTAATCCCCAGTTCAGAGCACAAGCAGAAGAGTTGTATTATTGATGTGTGACATGTCAACAGATGAATGTAGGCAAACAAACACAATTTACACTGTCATGTAGCAAGATCAGGAGGACCTTTTAACCAGACACAAATGGATTTCATTGAAAATGCCTATTTGCAATGTGTTAAAATATGTTTTGGTGATAGTCTTATACAACCAGAAGAAATGATAGCCTTAAAGTAGCAAAATTATTGTTGAGTGTGCTAATTCCAAGATACGGCATGCCTATCTCTCTAGAATCTGATTGCGGGACACACTTCAACAGTGAGATTATACGAGTGTCATGTGAAGTACTACAAGTTTAACAGAATCCCGTTGTAGTTATTGTCTAGAAGCTTCAGGAATAGTGGAGCAGCTAAATGGGATGATCAGATCAAGAGTGGCAAATGTTTGTGCTTCCAATTCACTGAAATGGGCTGATACTTTACCATTAATAATGATGAATCTGTGAAGTACATCTGACCGAAATACTGTTTTTTCACCCCACAAAATTCTAATTGGGAGATCAATGAGGCTACCTGTAGTTCCAGCAAATGCACTTGTGGATATGACAGATGACATGATACTCGGTTACTGTTAGGGATTGTCTGGTGTGGTATGTTCTGTCTGTCGACAGGTTGAAGCTGCTACTGCAAATCCAAACTAGGAGCAGTGGCATGACCCTAGTTGATGACTGGGTTCTGATTTAAAAGCAAGTGAGAAAGTCCTGCCTACAGCCATGTTGGAAAGGCCCCTATAAGGTGATTCTGATCATAAATACTGCAGTCAAATGTGCAGGGATCTTGCAATGGGCGCATGCTTCACGCACCCAGATCCTTATGAAGAAATAGTGTTCTATGAGCCAGAACCAAGAATATTGGTGCACTTACCACTTTAAGTTGTACGTGAAGAAACTCAGGAAAGAGGCTGTGATCAGAGACAGCAAAGAAAAGAAAGGGGTGAAGAATCTCTGACAGGTGAAGAGGTCCAAATGCTGGACATCTCACAGAGTGGCACTGGAGAAAAGCTGGTGACACAGTCTAATAAAGTAACTTCTGAATCCGCTTCAGAGAAAACAGAGAACTTTGACGATTCAGGAGAGGGAACAAGTTCTGGAATAAAGACAAGAACTGATACCCATAATGAAAAATGGTCAAAAAGTTACAGTAGAAATAAAACAAGATTAAGGTGCTCATTACATCTTCACGGGTGCCAAAAGACCACCAGTGTTGGTGGTCTGAAGACTGCCTTATTACGACATTGTGGTGATTTCTGCCCAATTTCAGGTGGAAATCTTACACCGTCAGCATGGCCAACATCATAATAGAGGACCCATCCTCCCCAGATGGCCACCATGCTGAAGCAGGTAAGTTAATTATCCGAAAAGGGGTGGGTAGGAGGGTGTGTGTGTTTTGCGAATGTGTGTGGGGTCTGTGTGTGTATGAACGCAGGAGGGAAGGGGTGTCTGTGTGAGCATTTGTGAGTGCGTGTATGCCGAGGGGGTGTTGTGTGTGTGAGTACGTGTATGCCGAGGGGGGCTACAAGGGTGTTGTGTGAATGTGTGTATGTTTGTGTGAATGCAGAGGGGGTGTCTGTTTGAGTGCGTGCATGCAAGTGTATGTGTGTCTTTGAGTGTGTGCATGCGAGTGTGTGTAAGTGAAAGGGTGTATCTGAGTGCATGTTTGGGTGCAAGTGTGTGGGGGTGTATGTGAGTGAATGTGTGGGTGAATGGGGTGCGTGAATGTAAGTGTGTGGTAGTGTGGAGGTGTTTCTGCTGAATGGATAGTCCTGACGCCAGGTGCATGGCCACCAGCATTTTCATGGCGATGTGACCACCACGAAAATGCTGGTGGTCTGCTAAGTCGTAATACTGATGGCGGTATTACGGCTACTGCTGGGCTGGGGGCGCTCACCTCCTGACCGGCGGTCCGACCGCCCTTTCCGTACGGGTGGCGTTTCGGCAGTTTGGATTTAGCTCAGTGGTAAGACTGCCACCATGAGTCCGCCTGTCCAAGGACCACCAGACTCTTATTGAGGACCTAAGTGTGTCAGCTCAATCAATACCACAGATAATCCGAGAAGACACAGAGTCCAGTGGTAAAAGTAATGAGGAAGGATAACAAAGCACACTTAGGAGACCAAAAATCTCTAGAGTACCTTGTTTAAGATATTCGTCACATGATTGGACATACTATGTTTGCCAAGTTTTGGATTTCCAAATTTCTGAATTACTTGATTGGAGCAAAGAACTGCCAGAGCCTCCATAAAAGTCTTTAATTGCATAAAGACTGATTGAACTAAAACTACAAAACTTGAGAAACAAAAAGGCTGAGATATTATTTGAATTGTTATGCAATAAAAAGACTAATAAAAAAAAGCAAATTGAAAGAAAAGGCAAGAAGAGTACCTTGGGCCGAGGGAACCACTGTAGACTAGGGACAACATTTACTAGAAGACGACAGACTAGGGCTAAGGATTGTCTACACAAACATTATATTATCATATTAGTTAACTTCTATAAGCTATCTCTGCTGTTACAAATGATTAATTGGTGGTAAATCCAATTTTAGAGACAACATGTGTAATGCCAATAGAACTAGGTGCAAGGTATATTTAGGAATTTAATTGACACATAGTTTTAGTGGGAATAGCAATAGTATTATTTATGCACTGTACTTATTATACCAGCACCTTGAGACCCTCACGGGTGAGTAGTGTGCTTTACAAATGTTATGATTGATTGATTGACTTTTTATATGGTGCTTTCTAAAGTTTCACTAATAAAAAGCATGAATTTATATCCACAACCTAAGGACGTGGAGACTGCATGGCATTACTTTCTACCATTTCTTACTGTTAAAGCTCATGGGAAAATCTTTACATGCTTAATAAATCCACAAGAAAACGCTTTTGTTCTCATACTAGACGAGAGAAATGAACAATTTGCAAAAAGTGTGTTTAAAAGAGAGGGTGTTCAAAGAAATGTATGGAGAAAGGAAGAGGGTGAATTTAGAAAGAAAATACCTGTACCTCAGCTTAAGTTTGACAAAAGACACAAAGGGAAAATTAGTGTTTGAAAGAAGAATTAGTGGGAGAAAACTACCAGTGGGAAATAGCAATTGTGAGCATGTATCTGAATTGTAGGGAGGATTTTGCAACAAGATGACCCTACTCTGCCTGTGGTCTACTTTATATGTACAGAGAATGTGTACTTTAGATTAACTGCATGTTGTGAATGTATTTGTTGCTTAGGATTGCTGTTTCAAAAGATGTATCAAATATAAAATCATATATAAAACATAGATGCATTAACAATGACACCAGTACACAAAAGATATTCATGTAGTGTAAATGAAGGAACACAGTTAGTAGGAGACATATTTGGAGCTGTCATACCTGCTGTAGGAGTGATTGTGAATGCTGAAAAGACTGGAAAGTTTTCAAAAGTAGTTGATTGATCTGCAACTAATACTTCTGAAGCTTTATTATTAGAAAATACTGAGTTTGTAGCCGTTATGGTTTTGCAAAATAGATATGTGTCAGATAGATTATTATCTGAGAAAGGCTGAGTCTACAAGATGTTAAAGATTGAGAATTGTTGTACTTACTTACCGTATGAGAGTAGAAAGATTGTAGATTAGGAAAATAATATATCTGATCTAAGGCTTGATCCTGAACCTTTAGCAACCACTAGTATATTTCAAAGGTTTATAAAGGAATTTACTACTGTAGCTAGTTGGCTTAAGGCAATAGAGCAAGGAATCCTCAAAACTATATTAGTTCCTGTTCTCATAGTGGTAGCTTGTTTCTTATCTACATTAGTGTTAGACATTGTGTCTCTAGTTGGTGGTGGTTTGTACCCTGGCTAAATAGAGACCTTCACTCTAGTCAGGGTAAGGGAATCACACAGCTAAGATAACGCCTGCTCACCCACTTGGTGCTTGGCACGAGCAGTCTGGCTTTTTTTCAGAAGCAATGTGTAAAGTATTTGTACACACACAGAAACAGGGTGAAAACACAATAAAAGTACTCCACACCAGTTTAGAAAAATAGCCAATATTTAAAAGACTAAAACAAGACTAAAACAAAAATTCAACATACACAAGCAAAGATGCTAATTTTCAAAGATTAAGGCCCTGATTACAACCCTGGTGGTTTGTGATGAAGCAGCAGTAATACCGCCAACAAGCAGGTGTTAAAAAAATGGAACTATGACCCCAGCGGAAACCGCCCACACAGAGAGCCACGTTAACACACCGACCGCCAAGGCAGGTAGCAACAAGCACAGCAGGGGTAAAGGCCAACAGCCAGGTGGAAGACAATGTACCACCTACTCTATTATGACAGGCCTATCCGCCACCTTTTCTGGAGCGGTACCAACGACATCAAAAGCACTGTGGAAACAGAACACAGAAGGTAAACGACTCACCTCTGGAGACTCAGGGAACAACCATGACGCCATGGAGCCCGAACTGCAGGTGTTCCCCATGCTGGTCTACCTCCTCCTACACCATGAATACTAATGCCGGCGAAGACGACCACGGTGAGTACTGCCGCCTAGCACACAGGGTGGGGGGGGAGAGTGACACACACACGCAAAACGCAACCACCCCACCCCCAACATCATACACACAAACAGATGCAACAACATTATACATTCAACCCGTAGCCCTCGGGAATAATGCAAAGACAAAAAGAAGTGATTGAAGTGAGTGTAATAAAATAAAAAAAACTAGAAATATGTCCTCAAAAATCAAAACAGTATTTACATGTATACAAATGGAGGGACACTGCCCAGTCCACAATGTCCGTGGGTAACAGGGCCACATCACATAGGCCAAGGCCCTACTTGAGTCCTGCACCAACAGAGAGAGAATACTGCAGGGCATCAGGTCAAAAATACACAGGCACCTCAGGGGGACAGGGAACGGGGGCACCTCAGCCTGAATTTGGTATAACACCACTTGTCCTGGACGGGGCAACATGCCCTGTGCTTGGTCCTGAGGAGTACAAAGCGACAGTCTCTCTAGTGGGTGTTTTGCCCACTGCTTGGTCTAGGGGAGAGCAAGGCCACAGTCTCTCTAGTGGGTGGTTTGCCCACTGCTTGGTCCTGTGGAGTGCAAAGCCACAGTCTCTCTAATGGGTGGTTTGCCCACTCCTTGGTCCGGGGTAGTGCAAGGCCACAGTCTCCCTAGTGGGTGGTTTGCCCACTGCTTGGTGCTGGGAGTGCAAGGCCCCAGGCTCTCTAGTGGGTGGTTAGCCCACTGCTTAGTCCTGGGGAGTGCAAAGCCACAGTCTCTCTAGTGGGTGGTTTGCCCACTGCTTGGTTCTGGTGAGTGCAAGGGGGCCTTGTGCCCAGTGTGCTTCATCCTCGCAAGGAAGGGGTGAGTGGATGCCTTCTTCCACTGGTTCTGGAGGGGTCTTTTTGCCCAGTGCGCTTCATCCTGGTAAGAGGGGTGAGTGGATGCCTTCTTCCACTGGTTCTGGAGGGTTCTTTGTGCCCAGTGTGCTTCATCCTGCTAAGGAGGGGATGAGTGGATGGCTTCTCCCACTGGTTCTGGAGGGGGCTTTGTGCCCAGTGATGCAGATTTTGGGGAATGCAAGGTCACAGTCTCTCACCTGGGTGTCAGACCCACGCGATCTGCAGTGGTCAGGATGCATTACAGTCCATGGACACAGGACTACACACTGCCTGCTGGCGTCGACCGCTGCTCAGAGGTGACAGCGCCTGTGCTGGTGTCGGTGCTGCCAGTGGTGGGGGAGGCTCCAGCCCTTCCCCTGCTGCCTCTGATGGCTGCCCACTGGGGCTGCTGGCGGTGCTGGCAGTGGTGGGGGGAGGCTCCAGCCCATCCCCTGCTGCCTTGGATGGCTGCCTACTGGGGATGCTGGTGGTGCTGGCAGTGGTAGGGGGAGGTTCCAGGACATCCACTTCAACTTCAAACGGCTGCCCACTGGGGCTGCTGCCACGGGCAGCAGTGCTGGTGGTGGTGCAGGTGGAGGTGCAGGTGGCGGTGCAGGTGGTGGTGCTGGGGTCGGGGCTGCCAGTGGTGGGGGGAGGCTCCAGCCCTTCCCCTGCAGCCTCGGTCGGCTGCCCACTGGGGCTGCTGCTGCTGGCACAGCTGTGCTGGCGGCAGTACTGGTGGAAATGCTGGCAGCGGTGCTGGTGGTGGTGCAGGTGTCAGGGCTGCCAGTGGTGGGGGGGAGGCTCCAGCCCTTGCCCTGCAGTCTCGGATGGCTGCCCACTGGTGCTGCTGCTGCTGGCATCGGTGCTGGCGGCGGTGCTGGCAGCAGTGCTGGTGGAGGTGCTGGCAGCAGTGCTGGTGGCGGTGCAGGTGGCAGGGCTGCCAGTAGTGGGGGGAGGCTCCAGCCCTTCCCCTGCAGCCTCGGATGACTGAAACGCCATGGTTGGTGGTGGGGATTCAGAATCAGTCACAGCACCAGGCCTACTGTCCTTCCTGCCTGCAGGGGCAGGCCCTTGTCCCTTGCCATCTGCTGGTGCCTCCTTGTCCTTCCACTTGAAAGCTGGTGGTGCCTCCTTGCCCTTGTAAGCTGGTGGTGCCTCGTTACCCTTGTAATCTGATGGTGCCTACTTGCCCTTGCCAGCTGGTGGTGCATCCTTGCCCTTCCCCAGGGCAACTGGTGCAGGCACACTGCCAGTGCTGATGGGTGCCGACACTACTGTGGCCATGGACTGGGTGCCTGAGGTGCTAGCCTGAGTTCTGACCACCCTGGCCTGACGTCAAGGACGGGGGGAGGGGTAGTGAAGAGGCCAACGGCGGAGAGGAAAATATTCTTAGGGACACTGGGGTGGGAAGAGGGTGAAGGTTTGGGAGTGGAGGAAGAGGGAGTAGTTGTTGGAGGTGTCTGTCTGCCGTGTTTGGGTGCAGGTGCATGGGCTGGATGCTGTTGTGAGGTGGATGGCTGTTGGGTGTCTGAGTGCTTGTGTTTGTGTACTTTAGGAGGAGGGAGCACAGACACAGTGGGAGAGGACACAGGGGACATGTGCATGGATGTGGGGGCTGTGACTGCCAGTGAGGGGCATGTAGTGATAGGCGTGATGGTGATGGAGGCAGTGGATGTGGATGTAGTGCATGCAGGTGGGAGTGTAGACACAACTGGGAGGGAAGTGGACGAGGAGGGGAACATAGTGGAAGCAGCGGATGTTGGTGTGTCTGCATCTGGATGGTGTTTGTGTGAGTGCATGGGGGATGATGTGTGGTGCTTGTGTTTGCCTGAGCCACTCTTGTGTGTTATCTTATGTGCATGCTGGTCTGAATGGGTGCTTGGGATAGGTTGGGGTTGAGCGGAATGAGACTGGGCAGAGGAAGTTGGAGTTGGGAGGCTAGAGACAGGAACAATGGTGGCCATCAGGGAGGAGGCCAGAGCCTGGATTGATCTTTGTTGGGCCAGCATGCCAGAGTGAATCCCCTCCAGGAATGTATTTATTTGTTGTAAATGCCCTGCCAGCCCCTGGATGGCATTCACTATGGTTGACTGCCCAACAGAGATGGATCTCAGAAGGTCAATAGCCTTCTCACTCAGGGCAGCAGGGCTAGCTGGGGCAGGGCCTGAAGTGTCTGGGGCGAAGGAGATGCCCACCCTTCTGGGTGAGTGGACACAGGAAACTTGCTGAGGGGCAGCTGGTACAGGGGTGGCAGCTGTACCTGTAGTTGGGGTGGCCACAAAGCTGTCCACCACCACTAGGGAGCTTCCATCGGAGGAGGTGTCACTTTCTGAACTGTCCCCTCCTGTCTCTGCAGTGGTGCTCCCCTCGCACTCTGTCCCACTGGTGCCCTTAGCTTCAGTGGATTCGGCCTCATGGGCACTGTGGGATGCAGCTCCCTCCTTCACCGGTGCCTCAGCTCCTGTGCCAGATGATGCTCATGCACATAAGGACAGGATGACAAAACAAAAAGGGGCGGGGGGAGACAGGGGATACACTTGGTCAATGGCAGCAACAACACCACCGTTGGCGTACATGACACACACACCCACAGGGAACCCCCTACGCACTAGGCAATGCACTGCCAGCCACAATGCTAGTCACCAGGCCATGGACAGTAATACCTAACTCTAATTGCAGCATACCTGAGACCCGCAGACCTCCCAGTAGTGGATGCCCACTAGTTTGGTTGGAGGTGGAGTTCATCAGCCCATGCCCAACATGGAACCTATCCTGCCATGTCCGGCCTGGACTAGGGGCACCAACAGGCCCACATCTGCCACCCGAAGGCTACTCTACCACATAAAAGTAGTATAATGAGAAACGGTAGTCACCCCCTTGTGGCTGCTGTGATGACCTCAAGCGCCCATCTAGCTTCGGATAGGCCAACACCAGTATGAGGAACATCAGGGGGGGGTCAGGGTTCGAGGGGCACCCCTTCCTCGTTGGGAGGCCATCTCCAGCTGGGCCTCTGCTGTCTTTCTTGCTCAGCGCCTCAGGTCCTTCCACCGTTTGCGACAGTGGGTGTTCCACCTGCCGTAGACCCCCAGGGTCCGCACATCCTCTGCGATGGCACGCCATATACTCTTTTTCTGATGGGCGCTGACCTGCATAGAAATACACATAGAGAAAAGGTATCAGTCATACTGTCCGGCCTGTTACACTCATGACCATCCTATCCCCTTATGCACATACATTGCCCACCATACATGCATCACACTGCCTAGGACCCCTCAACCATCCCCCCTTACACGAGGCCCTCACATACAGCAATACATGCATTCATACCCCAATGCATCGTGCTCACAGTGTACTCACCTGTTGGTCTGGATGCCCATACAGCATTCGGTACTGGGGTAGGACCCCATCCACCAGTCTCTCCAACTCCGCTGCGGTGAAGGCAGGGATCCTTTCCCCAGTGACACGAGCCATGGTCGGTTACAGACACAGGTCACAGCAGCACATGCAGTGTAGGTCCTCTCCTTGAAGGTCAGGTAGCAAGTGAGTGAACAGATAGAAAATAGCAGTCACGTCCACGGTGGTGCGTACCATCAGTGCCGGCGTACATCACAATTGGCTACTGTTACCCATAGGGACCAATGACAACCAATGAGGAGTTACACAGAGGTACTCGACAGCCTCCCGCAACGGCACGCAACATCAGCGGCATTACCTCATTTCCACATGTCCATCAACACAGGACAGAGGAATGCCATTTCAGGGGGGGCAGGCAATGGCACCTAACTGCTTCACAGTGCACATATGCACCATTTGGGCCTATATAACAACATACTGTTTCAGTCACAACATGCAATGCACTTTACATTTTGCAAATGTTGAATACTGACCAGATGCTCATCCTTTTGCCCCTAGATTGCAACCGCTGCAGATGACTAGGAGATGGAGACATCCCCCCGTGTACAGGCCCCTGGTGGACTTGTCAACAATGGAGGACAGGCACATTATCCTCACCTACAGACTTGACAGGGCCACAATACAAGAGCTGTGTGCCCAATTGGAGCCAGACCTGATCTCTGCTATCCGCCACCCCACTGGGATCCCCCCTCTTGTGCAAGTCCTATCTGTGCTCCATTTCTTGGCAGCTGGTTCTTACCAAGTGACAGTCGGCTTGGCAGCAGGAATGTCATAGCCAATGTTCTCAATAGTGCTAACAAGAGTGTTGTCAGCCCTAATGAAACACATGCACAGCTAAATTGTTTTCCAGCAGGTGGAGGATTTGGCTACAGTGAAAGCTGACGTCTATGCAATGGGACATATCCCCAACATCATTGGGGCAAACGATGGTACACATATTGCATTTGTCCCCCCCCGGAGAAATGAACAGGTTTTCAGAAATCGAAAGAGCTTTCACTTGATGAATGTGCAGATAGTGTGCCTGGCGGACTAGTACATTTCCCATGTCAATGCAAAGTGTCCTGGGTCTGTGCATGATGCCTTTATCCTGAGGAATAGCAGCATCCCATATGTGATGGCTCAACTCCAGAGGCACAGGGTGTGGCTAATAGGGGAGCCCATGGTCCCCACCCAGTATATGTTGGTGTATGGGTATGGGGTTGGCCCTAACGGTTAGTTTCTGGCTAACAGGTATCCCTCGGTATTTGTAGGTGACTCTGGTTACCCCAACCTCTCATGGCTACTGACCCCTTTGAGGAATCCCAAGACAAGGGCAGAGGAACGTTACAATGACGCAGATGGGCGAACAAGAAGAATTATAGAGCGAACCTTCGGCCTCCTGAAGGCCAGGTTTCAGTGCCTCCATCTAACAGATGGTTCTCTGTGCTACTCACACAAGAAGGTCTGCTAGATCATTGTGGCATGTTGCATGTTGCACAACATTGCATTACGTCGCCAGGTGCAGTTTCTACAGGAGGATGAGGCTGGAGATGGGCGTGTGGCAACAGTGGAGCCTGTGGACAGTGACGAAGAGGAGACAGAGGATGTGGACAATAGAACATCAATCAGACAACAGTACTTCCAGTGACACATAGGTAAGACACTGTAACTTCACCTTCCATTGCAGTTTTGTATTGTAAATTGTCACTGGCAGGCTGATATTCCCACTACTATGGCCACTTACTTACCCTTTGACATGTCTATTTACAGATATATGTGCCCCACTCTGGCTCCTGGTGTATTGATTGCAGTAAACTACAGGTAATACCTTACTGTACAGTTGAATTGCAATGTTTACAGATTATTAAACGAATACATAGTTCAATCAATTGACAGACTCAATACTTGTATTTTTTACAAGGGTGTTTATTTATGTTCTGAAAAGTGTATGGGGCATTGCTATAGGCTGGGGGGTGGTGGAGGAGTCTATTTGTATCACAGGTGCATTGTCCAAGGGGGCATAGGAAGGGGAGCAAAGGCAGTTTAAGGTGGACATGATGACAGAGTGGGACACAAGGGTGACAATCAGGAGAGTCTTATTTCCTGACGGGGTCTTGGCAATGTTCTCTGGCTTCTGCCTCGATCGCAGGGACCGTTTGTGGGGTGGTTCTCCTGCTGCAGGGGGTGGGGTGCTGGTGGCCTGTTGTTCCTGTGGCGGGGCCTCCTGTCCACTAGCGTCAGCGGAGGTAGAGGGCTGTTCATCGGTGTGGCTAGTGTCAGGGGCCTGTTGGTGTGCCACTGCCTTCCTCATGGTATTGGCCTTGTCTGCCAGCACCCCTGCAATGGTGATCAGGGTGGTGTGGATGTCCCTCAGGTCCTCTCTGATCCCCAGGTACTGTCCCTCCTGCAGCCACTGGGTTTCCTGCAACTTGGCCAGTATCCAGCCCATTGTCTCCTGGGAATGGTGGTGTGCTTCCAGGATGTTGGTGAGTGCCTTGTGGAGAGTCGGTTCCCTGTGCCTGTCCTCCCCCTGTTGCACATCAGTCCTCCCAGCTTCCCTGTTGTCCTGTGCCTCTATCCCCTCAACCGTGTGCCTACTGCCCGTGACCCCAGGTCCCTGATCGTCCTGTATTTGTGGGGTGGCCTGGGGTTCCTGTAGTGGTGGACACACTGCTGATTGACGTTTCCTGGGGACAGAGGTATGGGCCAACTGGATGGGTGCCATGGTGGTGTTTCCTGAGGGGGGAGACTCTGTGGTGGTATGGGACTGTGCCTGGGTAACAGACGGTCTGGAGGCCCATGATGGGCTAGGTTGGTCATCCTGATCCAGGCATGCAGAGCTGCTGTCATCACTGTGGGCCTCTTCTGTGGGGGGATTGGATGTTGCTGGCACCTCCTCTACGTGATGTTGTGTGGTGGACCAGTAGGGATGTAAATGCAGTGTTATTGTTTCTGCGTGTGACATCTTGTGCATGGGTGTGTTGACCTGTATGGTTGTGATTGCCCTGGCAGCTTAGGCTTTTGTGAGTGGTGATTTGGTTGGATAGGTGATTGTCTGTAGTGTGCATGCTTTGGTGATGGGTGTCCATGCAGGTCTGTGATGGGTCTCCATGCATTGGTGTTCCATGCAGGGCTTGGTAGTGTGAGGGGTGGGTTGTGTTGGTGGGGTGTATGTGAGGTGGTGGAGTGATGGGGTGAGTGTAGTTGGGGGTTTGTGATGGCATGCAGGTGGGGGGTGATAGTAATAGTGAGTTGACTCACCAGAGTCCAGGCCTCCTGCTACTCCTGCCAGGCCCTCAGGATAAAATACTCCCAAGACTTGCTCCTCCCATGTTGTTAGTTGTGAGGGAGGAGGTGGAGGTCCACCGCCAGTCCTCTGTACTGCTATCTGGTGTCTTGCTACCACAGAACGTACCTTCCCCTGTAGGTCGTTCCACCTCTTCTTGATGTCATCACTTGTTCTGGGGTGCTGTCCCACGGCATTGACCCTGTCCAAGATCCTCCACCATAGCCCCATCTTCCTAGCAATGGATGTCTGCTGCACCTGTGAGCCGAATAGCTATGGCTCTACCCGGATTATTTACTCACCATGAGCCTTAGCTCCTCCTCTGAGAACCTGGGGTGTCTTTGTCGGGCCATGGGTGTAGTGTGAGTGGTGTGTGTGAGGGTCTGTGGGGTGATGTGTTGGGGTGTGTGCTGTGAGGTGCGTGGATGGTGTATGGGTGATGGTGTTCTGTGGCTCTGGTTCTGTGGGTGCTCTTGATGTGTCTCTCACTCAGTTGTCAATTTTCTTAAGTTGGAAGGGGTTGTGGGTAATGTGTGTGTGTGTTTTATAATGGTGTGGTTGTGTGTAGGTGTTTCAGGTGTGTGTATTCGAACTGTCCAATGTAGTGTTGTTTTGTATGTTTGTGTATGATTTGAGCACGGCGGTATGTACCACCAATGGTTTACCGCTGTTGAATGTCCGCCACAGTGATTTGTGGATCATAATGCTGTCGGCGTAGTTCTGTTGGCATAACGGTGTGGGTTTTGCTACCGCCAGTTTGTCACTGAACTTTGGGCTGGCGGACTTGTGTGTCTGTCGGTATAGTGACGGATTGCTATGTGTGTGTCATAATATGAGTAGCGGTAAACCGCTGTGGTGGCGAGATGTTAGCGGCAGTCGGCATGGCGGTAAGCAGGACTTACTGCCAATGTCATAATGAGGGCCTAAATCGCTTGGAGACACAATAGTTCCAACTGGGGCTATCACAGCATCTTGATGGAGTCATTCCCAACAGTCTGACATCACTCGCAAAGGAGTGCGTGCCGGTCACAGAGTTGCACGGACCCCAGGTACAGTAACTGGGAAAACTATGAGGAAACAATGACGTTGCATGGAGTCAGGGAGGTGAGGCGTCGCTGGAGCGGGTGCGACATCGGTTCCTTATTGCTACTGGGGAGATGAGGTGTCAATTACTTACTGCCAGGCAGGGGAGGTGAGGTGTTGGTTCCTCACAGTTGCAGGGTAGGTGATGCAGCAGAGAGGCATTGGTTCCTTACAACAAGGTGGGGGTCAATGAACCCAGCAGGTCATGATGCAAGGCGTTGTCTTTCGGTGTCATGATCACATCAAGGAGCCACAGGTGTTGTGGTGGAGTCGGCTGTCCCGGATGTCAGGGACAAGGCCCTTGGGGCTCACGCTGAAGGTGGGATTTTGGAGGTGCTGCAGTGGCATCTTGCCAGTATTGCACGTCACGGTTGTTGCACTCAGCAGTGACCACGGCGCCGCTGTAGGTGGCAGCAATCAGTTGGAGAGTGGCACCGGTTCCGACATCTATCTGGAGTCGATGTACTTAGTTTCTTCGTAATTGCACCAGAGGTTACTTCAAAGGGCCCACAAACCAGATTTGGCACCACTTGGCAAGTCAGGACTCTCAGCAAGAGAGTCAAAGCACTGATAGGTGAATTCTTTGATGGCCCTCTGACTTCTTAACAGGAGGCAAGCTCAGTTCAAGCTTTGGAGAACCTTGGAAAGCAGGATGTAGAAAGCAAAGTCGAGTCCTTTCACTCCCAGGACAGAAGCAGCAAACAGTAGGCCAACACATCAAAGCACCAGTCAGAGTGGAAGTCCCTCCTACAGCATCCAACTTGTGTACCTGGCAGAATGTTGTTAGTCCAGAAGTGTTCTAGCTATGGGGTACCAGAGGTCAGTAGTTATACCTCTTTCTGTCTTTGAAGTAGGCAAACTTAAAAGCTAAGTCTTTGTAGTGCACAAGACCCTACCTTTCCTGCCCTCGCCCCAGACATACTCTAGGGCAGAGGTCTTCAAACTGGGGGGCAGGCCCCCTTAGGGGGGCCTCAAGTGATCCCAAAGGGGGCCCCAGACTCTGGCCAAAATAAATATTATACAGATAACAGGCCTTTTTTAAGCAGAAGCATGTTACTGCAGTTTTAAAAAGGTAACAGTACTTAACTGCAATGTTTAAATAGGTTTAGACACATATAAACATTGCCATGTTTATAAAATAATTGTGAAAAATTCTGAGGGGGGCCCAATGATTTTTATTTTTCAACTGGGGGGGCGTGGCAATAAAAAGTTTGGAGACCTCTGCTCTAGGGGGTTTTAAAATGCTTTGAGTATGGACAGGCACAACCCTATTCAGGGGCAAGTGCCAGCTCCTCCCACCACTCTAGCTCATAAAGACCTATCAGCCTATTGATGGGCCATCGGGATATGCAGCGCACACCTCAGCTTCCCTTGTGTGACTGTCTAGAGTGAATGCACAAACAGCCTAACTGTCATCCTGACCCAGATGTGTATTCAGCAGACAGGCAGAGGCACAGAATGGTTAAGCAAGAAAATGCCCACTTTCTAAAAGTGGCATTTTCAAACTCACAATTCAAAAGCCACCTTCACAAAAGATTTAGAAATTGTGCATTCAGAGACCCCAAACTCCATATCTCTATCATATCTATATCTTCTTCCAATGGGAAATTACAAGGATGTTTCAATGCAATACCCATGTTATCCAATGCAAGAGATAGGTCTTGCAATAGTGAAAATTGAATTTAGCAGTATTTCAGAAACAGGACATGTAAAACATACTGGTACATGTCCTACCTTTTAAAAACACAATATCCTACCTATGGGGCTACCTTGGGCTTACCCTAGGAGTGCCTTTCATGAAGGGAAAGGGAACATTTGGGTGTGGCAAGTAGGTGCACATGCCAGGTCGAAATGGCAGTTTACAACTGCATACACAGAGACTGCAGTGGCAGGTCCGAGACATTTTTACAGGGCTACTCATGTCGGTGGCACAATCAATGCTTCAGGCATTCAATTTATAGGCCCTGGGCACACATAGTGCACTTTATTACGGATTTACTAGTAAATCAAACATGCCAATCATGGATAAACCAATTGTCAATACATTTTAGACAGACAGTTTATGCACTTTATCACTGATTAGCTGTGGTAAAGTGCCCAGAGACCTAACGCCACCAAAAATAGGTCAGAAAAATAGGAGGAAGAACACAAAAAGTTTGGGGATAGCCCTGCAAAAAAAAGCCAGGTCCAACAATTAGTTATCCACAAAGCAATAAAAATGGTTATGGTGAAAAAGAGAGAGACATGAATAAGAGAATATAGAGAAATTTGGAATTGAGTGATAAAGTGAATGAAGAATATAAGAAGATTAAAAGAAAGAGAAATTATGAAAAGACAAAAATGAAATACTGAAGAAGAATTTGAAAGCAACCTGTGACCAATAAATTTGTAGATGGGTTGTGATGGTTCCAAACCATCAAAGAGAGAACGTTGCTATAGCATTTTTTATTAAAAATCAAATTCAACTAATTAATAACCCATATGAGTGAAAACTAATACTAATATGAAGCTGCACTTCAAAAATGCATTTCCTTTCTAATCTTTGTGTGTCCTGGTGGCCTGATTCGCTTGTATTGCTAACATTAACAAGTTCCAGCATGCTTATCTACATAGAGATGTTTTAATTGTAAGCTTAATATAGCCTGTGCATGACATTTATTTCCTGCAAAAACAATGAAAGGTATATTATTTATTCTTCTCTGTCACAATGAACTAATCAAAAGTTTCTTCTTTATGAATAAGCTTATAGTGTGGGAATGCATTCAAATGGAAGTAATGAAATTAGAATGTATTAGAAATTTGTACGTGTCTTGTCTTTCAGAGGGTAAAAGTGTATGGGAAAGCTTAGCCATGTTGCCAGAATGATTGTTAAAGAAACAAAATTAAAAGCTTTCCTAGATTACTTTTTGTTTCACCTGCTATCTCCTAATCAGGATGTACCTCTCTCACATCAGATGATAGGCTGAATAAGAATTTGTGTGATAAAAACTGTTAGTTTATGGATGTTCATTATAATGTACAAAAATGTCCCACGGAAAAGGATATAGGAGGGCATTCGAGGATGCAAGAGTAGACGTCATAGACTGTAGATGCTCTCTGCCTCTCTCTCTCGCTCTCTCTCTTTCAGACCCTTATGCTTGGAGCTCTTGATACAGACTGATCTCTCTCTGCTTAGATTATTTCCCTAATATTTTTTGTTACAGTTTTCTACATGAGTACTGATAGCTTTCCTTTCTAGACTGTTTCTCTTTAACTAAATGTTCTACTGATTTAGAATTATAAAGATAGGGATAGCTTTTTAGACATGCTTAATGCAATGTTCTGTAGCTCTCGTTTGACTAATAAAGCTGAAGAACTTATGAGAAAAATAAATCTTTTAAAACTTTAATCAACTCTCATCATTGATTTGAATTAAAGTAATTCTAGTTGTTGATTGTTAATTGATTTGAGAAATTGCAGCTTACGTATACATATACCCACTCCCAAGATCTCTTCTGGTGGGTCAATGATGTAGAGTATTTTATAAATTGTAGGATTCTATGCTCCCCCAATGTCCATGGTGCTGCCACACAGGCCTTATGACATAAACACCCCAGTCTTAGGTAGTTGGAAAGGCGTCCTTTGCTTGAATAACAGCCCCCCCTCATTTATGCCTTTTAGGGTTAGTTGCTAAGAAATTGGGGTCCCTTCATGGATAACTTTGTGTGCGACAGCCATTGCCTTAAATAGTACTTTATTGCATATTTGCACCCAATGCAGAGTTTGAAGCACTGAAATAATAATGTGTCTAGCCAACCCTTTGAGGAGGTAAATTCGCAGCAATTTGGAAGGAGAACAAGGTAATAGTTGTTCCTCAGTCCCATCTTGATTGAATCTCATAATCATCTAGGGGGATGTGATGGTGCAACTGTATAAATGTCAGCCCTATTTGTTCTATGTTTAGTTTTCCAAGGCATGTGCTAAACATCTCCGCTATCTGGGCCTTTGCATTTGGCTTCGATAATAATGCTGAAGTAGTAAACTTTCTTTACTGGGACAAGTGGATCTTCTTTTTCTTGGGCCAACTGGACGAACTCTAGCCAGTGGCATTATTGTTGTTAAGGAAAAGCTCTTTTCTGTTGTGATAAGATTTAAACAGTTGGTGGGCATCAACCAGTGGATGAAGGTTAAACTATTAGCTACAGCTTTTGCTTTTCGGGACAACTTTCCTCTTAGGAAGTAAGTATTTGACATGTTCCATTTGAATTTGAAAAGAAGAATGAGACGACTCATTCAAATCATAGGAGATTACGAAATCCAATTATTATGTTTGAAAGGTTGTACATTACAACTACGTGCAACGGGTAACCAATCTTTTGATTGTCTAAATTGCAGAGCATACAAAAACAAATATTTTAATACATTTGGCCCATGACCTGAGTTTCCCTCCCAGAGCTCACTTGAGTATAGCTCTATCTAGACAGGTTGATGGTACTCAGTAAAGAGAAACCCAACAAACACAAGAGCTTGAAGTGCCACGTCATTCATTTAAAACCTACTCCTGGCACTGTATGTTTTCTACATTGTGATTGGTACATAGAAACAGACAGATTGTGCCAGTGTCGAGTGACCCTGAATTCAAGCAGTCATTGTAATCCACTTAGTACATCTGCTAATCATTTGGTGCCATTACTTGGTATGAAGCAAATTAAGGAGTCTGCTTTCTGTCTACTTTCTGGTGCGGGAAGCATGGGGCTCAAAGATTGGTCTAAACAGCTCATCATAATCTGAGATCCTGTTATGGATGAAACCCTCTCTCCTCCAGTTTTAAGGAATTCAAGACAGGGTTGCTCTCTCCATAGAAGAAAAGGTGATTCTCCACTGTGTGGGGCTGCTGGTAAACCAGTGGTGTCCTTTGTAGTGGTAAACAGGATATGCCAAGGTCTGTTTTTGTTTTAGAGGCCACTGCTAATTTTATGATCACTCATCAAATATGCTTTGCTTTTATAAGGAAGGACAATGCCACAAGTTGTATAGACACCATTTTTGTTACACCAAAACCGATATAACAATTGTTGGACCTAGCCCTTTTTGCAGGGTACCCAAGATGTTTGCCTTCTGGTGTTGAACCTGTTTTCGTTGTCATTAGAACTCTGCACTTCTTCCCTGCTGCCCAGTAAAGTGTTTGTACTCTCTGTGAAACATGGTCCAATTGGCATCTACCTACCTGGTACATTTAATGTACTTTAAAGTCCTTAGTAAATGGTACTGCATGCACCCTGGACCTCTAAATTAAATGCTACTAGTGAGCCTGCAACACTCATTGTGCCTCCCACTAAAATAGCCTTCTAAAACATTTCTTAGGCCTGCAGGGCAGTGTCAAACTGCCATTTCAACCTGACAAAGTAAACCTTTTGCCAGGCCTAAACCTTTCTTTTTTAATACTTATTTCACCTCAAGTATGTTGTGAAAGGCACACAGGGCAGGGCACATTGTATTTAAAAAGTAGGACATGTGTAGTTATGTTTCTCATGTCAAAGCATTGAGAAACTCCTGAAAATCATTTTACTATTGTAAGGCCTATCTCTCCCAATGACTAACACTGGGTAATCTTATTACGTTTAATAAGTGCTACCTTTAGATTGGGAGGGCTATAGATATGCTGTTTACACTCAAGTGAATCATAATTTCAAATAATGTTTAGTGGTGAAGTTAGATTGTAAATTACAAGTTTGAAACTCCCACTTTTATATAGTTGGAATTGTCTTCGTCCCAAACCAACTGTGCCTATTGCCACTATCCTGGGTCATGTGCCTCTGAATTGCTCTGCTGTTGGGGTTTGTGTATTGCTTCCAGACAGTGAGACAAATAGGTCTTAAGTGTGGGCAGGATGGGCCATCCTGATAGGATGGCTGGGAGGGGCTACACCCAGCCCCACTTGCACTTAAAAGGGCTTCACCTCCTAGCCACTCTAAATAATCTGACACCACACCTGCCTGCTTTTTATCACCCCCAGACAGTTTGGAGCCTTGACAGGGGAAGAGGATGAACTTTCCTGAATCAGATCTGAATTTAGGACAGGGTGTCGCCCCCCACACAAAGGTTGGCACCTGGTATAAATACTGGACCTACAGAGTCACTCTTCAGAACTCTAATGGACCTAGAAGTCTTCAGAGAACTTGGCAAGCCAGGAGGTGATGAAGCAGTGGTACAACCAGAAGGCTATCTCTGTGGAATTCCAGACTGGACAGAAAGTGTGGGTGATGGAGCAAGTGGAGCCTAGGGCCCTCCAAAACTGTTGGACTGGGCCCTAAGAGATAGTTGAGAGAAAAGGGAATGCCACATACGTGGTGGACCTCAAGACCCCCATGCCCTACTTAGGGGCCCTTCTCATCAACCTTCTCAAACCCCACCATGAGAGGTCTGAGGACACCGTGTTGTTGGTGACAGATGATGGGGAGGAGAGTGAGCTTCTTCCTGTCCTCCTGTCATCAAAAGAGCAAGATGGGTCAGTGGAAAGTGTGAACCTTTCCCCAACCCTGGCCCCTGTGCAATCGAGGGACTGTCACCAGTTATTGGGACAGTTTCCCTCTCTGTTTTCACTCACTCCTGGGCTTACACACCTGTGTACCCATGATATTGGTACAGGAGACACACCACCTGTCAAAAAAAAACATACAGGCTGTCTGACAAAGAGAGGGCCAGCATAAAAGAGGAAGTCTTCAAGATGTTGGAGCTGGAGGTGATTGAGCCCTCTAGTATCCCCTGGTCCAGCTCTGTGGTGCTGATACCAAAAGCTGTGAGGATTATAGGGGTCTCAACTCAGTCCCCAAGACTGGTGCTCACCTCATACCTACAGCTGATGAACTCATTGATAGGTTAGGGACTGCCAAGTTCCTAAGCACTTTTGATTTAACCTCAGGCTACCTGCAGATTTCCCTAACTGAAAGGGCTAAGGAGAGGCCAGCCTTCTCCACTAAAGAGGGCCACTGTCAATTTAAAGTGATACCCTTTAGATTAAAGAATGCCCTACCGCCTTCCAAAGGCTGGTAAACCAAATTCTGTCTGGAATGGAGGCCTTCAGTGCTACCTTCTTAGATGATATAGCTGTCTTTAGCAGAGACTTGAAGGACCACCTCTTCCACTTCCAGGAAGAGCTTCAGGCTTTGCAGGATGCAGGCCTGACTGTCGAAGCCAATAATTGCCAGTGATGGCCCATCCATTCACACCTAAGCTCCCACTTTGTGTGACTGTCTAGGAGGAATACACAAAGCCCAATTACTGACTACACCCAGTCATGTTGCCAGAGACAGGCTGCAGGAAGCAAATGTCCAAGGCAAGAAAATGCCAACTTTCTGAAAGTAATTGTAATTTAGCATCCGACTTCACTATAAGTTATTATTTGAATTAGGATTTCAGAGACGCAAAACAGGAACTGGTTACCTCTTTCCATTTGGAAATAATACTTATAAAATGTAACAAGGCAACTCCAATGTTATCCTAAAGAGGCATTGCAGTCATGAAAAATGAATTTAAGTGTTTTCCTCTACCAGGGCATGTAAAACTTAAAAGTACAAGTCCAGCTTTGTAAATATACTGCACGCTGCCCTCGGGGTTGTTTATCGCCTATCTTATGGGTGACATGTGTATTACAAAGATAGGCGTGGGCCTGGTGAAAAGTTTATTTTGCCAGGTCGAAGTGGCAGTTCAAAACTGCACACAGAGGCTCAGCAATGCCAGGCCTGACACATGTTGAAAGGGCTGCTTAAGTGGGTGGCACAATCAGTGCTGCAGACTCATAGAGACATTTAATTTACAGGCCCTGGGTACATGTAGTGCACTTTACTAGGGACATATAAGTACATTAAGGGCCTCATTACGACCCTGGCGGGCGGCGGAGGCCGCCCGCCAGGATGCCGCCCTCCAAAATACCGCGCCGCGGTCAAAAGACCGCAGCGGGTATTACAAGTTTTCCCCTGGGCTGGCGGGCGGTTGCTGAAAAACCGCCCGCCAGCCCAGGGGAAAACGACCTTCCCACGAGGATGCCGGCTCGTAATCGAGCCGGCGGAGTGGGAAGGTGCGACGGGTGCAGTGGCACCCGTCGCGTATTTCAGTGTCTGCAAGGCAGACACTGAAATACTTTGCGGGGCCCTCTTACGGGGGCCCCTGCTGTGCCCATGCCATTGGCATGGGCACAGCAGGGGCCCCCAGGGGCCCCGCGACCCCCCCTACCGCCATCCTGTTCATGGCGGCTTTCCCGCCATGAACAGGATGGCGGTAGGGGGGGTCGGAATCCTCATGGCTGCGGAGCGCGCTCCGCAGCCATGGAGGATTCACACGAGCAGCGGAAAGTCAGCGGGAGACCGCTGACTTTCCGCTTCTGACCGCGGCTGAACCGCCGCGGTCAGAATGCTCGTTGGAGCACCGCCAGCCTGTTGGCGGTGCTCCCGTGGTCGGTGGCCCTGGCGGCCACCAGGGTCAGAATGACCCTCTAAATATGCCAATTTGGTAAAAGCCAATGTTACCAGGTTTTGAGCAGACAACATAAGCACTTAACAGTGGTTACAAGTGCTACATTCCTAAGACCAGCAAAAATGAAGTCAGCAAAAATAGGAGGTCTGAAGGCAAAAAGGTAGGGGGAAACCACACCAAGGATGACAGGTCTAACATATACAAATACCTGGTGTCTAGCTACATGGTGAGGGATGACATAGATAAATGATTTGCAGCATATGAAGTGGTCATGCATATGCATAGAGTCCTAGAGGAGGACTGGAAGGCTAGTCTCTGGAGGAACATGTTAATTTCTGGGAGTGATACCTTTTTGACCCTAGAAGTAGCTGATCAGATGAAGCATGACCAAGAGAAACAATCCCTTCTCTGTAAGTTTGGCTTAACCCCTACGAGGTATCACCTGAGGTTCATGGATAGCCAGAAGCAGTCATAGCAGTGACAGGTGTTTTTTGTGGATTCTACAAGCAAGGCATTGGATGACTAAGTATGGGCAGCAAAGTAAAAGATTATGATGGTTAAATAATTGCTTTTCAGAGTTGTGTTACTGCATGATAGGCAGCAAACTCACTGTGTCCAGAGAGCTTGGGAAGGAAGTTGACCTCTTGATCAATGCCAGAATGTATAGGAATGTGCCTGTAAGGGTGGTTCTGACTCCCCTCCATGGGGGGTGGAAAGTTCAGGATAAAACAGAGATGTTTCCAAAAGCACCCTAAGAGATTTTGGAGGTAAAATATTCCCAGTCCCCTTCAGAGCGCACCAGAGGAGGTTCTGATGGCCAAAAGCCTAAGGCATCCTTTCATCCACACAGGTATTATGGGCCACCAACAGGCATGACCTCCACAGAGGTGGCCAATGTAGACTTGTGGGGAGTTTGTTCCCAGGGGGAAAGTTTAGAGCATGCCCAGGTGATCTTAGTAAAGATGTGAACCCAGAAGGTCAGCTAGTAATAGCAAGGCTGGTATCCTCAGCACAGTATCTACCAGTACAGGTCTGTATGGTAAAGCAAGGCCCTGGGCAGGACTTCTTCCTCCCTATGTGAAGGGGTTTGTGCTAAGATGAAGATACCCATTGACTGCAGCCTTGTCAATGAGTTCCCATTAGTGGGAAATGAAGAGCACCTTAAGACTGGCAATGATAAGGTCACTTCTGACCAAGAGGTGCTGGCTGTGCTGTCACAGAGGCAGAGAGCAGAAGTCCTGCACCAGGAAGACCCTTACACGACACCGAAAGTGTGTCACCGGTAAGAAGGATGGTGGCCCCGCACAATGTCCTAGACTGCCAGGAACCTGTTCAGTCTCAGGGTATAGACCCTGAGCTAAAAAGCCAGTTTCAGTGTGAAATCCCTGAGTTCATGAAAGAAAGAGTGCTACAAGAGTGTTTATTACCTGAGGTTGTAGGTTTCCCCTCTAAAAAACCTAAGATGCCAAAGGGACCTCTGAGACCCAGTGTGGAAGGCATAGCTGTCCTATGTAGAAAAAACACAGAGAGTACAGATTGAAATCAAAATACTGTATCTCAGGAATAAAACTATCAAGGTTTATGATCCTTCTTTGGGGAGGTAGTCAGCCACCTAAATAATAATCCAATTTATTACCCTTACACTTAACCCTAATGTTAAAGAACTATTTTTAGCAAAAGGTTAAACTGAGTCAACATGAAATCATCCTGGCTAGACTTAAGACCATCCAATCCACATCCCAACCCCATATCTCCAGCTTTGCTTGGTTTGCACCGCTCAATATAGTCACTTTAAAATATTGCAAACAACTGATAGAATGTATAAACAGCTTGTACTCTCAGAAACAACACGTTTCCCACTAGCCCTATTGAAGTTTTTTCACAAACTGCAGCCAGACAACTGGATTCATGTAAAGGTTTGTTAACGCGTCCCTTTATGACTAATTTACCCAATTTGGGACTCGTTTTATGCCAATTAATCTTTTGACCCTGATTGAAGACACCTTAGGACGAGATAGCTAATCAACATGTCAATCAATATGTCAATAACATCATCAATATTTACCAGAAAAAGACAATTCACTTTAGTCAAAGACATTAATAAAACTCTGAAATCACCATGACCTTGCAGTCATGAATAACCACACCAGTTTAGTAGGAATTTTGTGTTATTTATTCCCTATTAATTACAATTCTACCAGCAAGTTTATTAATCTCAAAACCAAGAAACACAGTAGCATAGTCACAATATGACAACTCTGATAAGATTTCATCAAAGCAAGAATCACAAATATTAGAACATAACACGGCGTCAACATAGGTTATCCTTGGCAGAGTACACTAGCGCATTATTCAACAAAGCATAGATTCAGTCATTTGAGTCAGTTTAGTGAACCCCTCACCTAACCTCGAATTAGCATTGGCATGTTGGGCTTCATGCAAAACAATTTAGTAACAAAAATTTGGAAAAACATCTAGCTATGGTCTCTGTCAAAAAAGAAGCAGTTGGTACCTAGAAAGGAAAAGCAAACAGACAATCACAATTTCATTGTCATGTAGTTACCCTCCGTATTAGGTTAGCACTCAGGTTCAGCCTTCATCCTCAGGACATCAGTTGATTCGCCATCAGCCAGGAACTCAGCTCAGGCAGGAAGGGCAAAAGGGGCACTTCCCTCATAAGGAGGTAATTTGTAAACGGGCAATATATGGCAAGAATGGTTTTAAGAACCAACAGCAAAGTCTCTATGCAGAGTGACAAAGTGTCTGGGTCATATCAAATCGCATCAGCATCTCCCCCTCTCCTAGTCTCCTATTCCCTAGTTCTAATTTACTTTCTGGTGTCAAGGGTTTTTATCCCATTTTCGTTGTACATTCCCCAAAAATCTGGTTGGACAAGGGGTTGCACCCCACTATCTTTAACCAATTATCTTCAAATTAGCTCATCGGATTTGTCACCCCATAACAGTTCTCACGTATTTTATTGGTCCTTATGATTGACGTCTTTAGTGGGTGAAATGTCCGGTATGATTTCATCCTCTCGTGGTCCTTTGCACATCTTCAGTCAGTGGCTCCATTGTCTGTATTGGTTTAGGCAACCTTGTACCTACGAGTGATCTACAGTGTTTCATTCAGCTAAAATGTTTCTACAAGCAAGTCGAATTTCATGAGAACGGATCTACTACAGTTACATTCAGCTTCTAGCTTTTGGAAAAAGCAAGAGTTCATGTCCTTCAGCAAGTCAGCACACAGCATGTTAGAAAAACACATTTAATATGAGAGTCAGGCAGCCAGGCCTCGACTCATGCTAACGAAGGCCTAATGATTTATTAGCAAAACTTTAACATAAAGGTTGTGAATAGTAATGCAAAATCACATTTTAATAAAGCATTTCATAATTATTAGTCAGTTTCATTAGTCTCCGTGTACATTGACGGCCACTCCCCGTGGGCACATTTTCAAGCACCCTTTTAGAAAAATACATTAATAAATTTTCTATGCAGCATTATTATACATTAGTCCATAATCATTTCATGTTAATATTGATTATATAATCTACACTCTCTCAGGTTGATCAGCGTAAATCAGGCATCGAACACTACCATCCAGGATCCCTGAATTGCACCACATATAGACCAGAGAGTTGAGAGATGTAGGATCTGGTGACAGAGAGGCTCTTGCACAGGCAGGCACAACCCAGTGAAAGACCCTCCTTCCAGCCATGGCTGCAGCCTATCATCAAGCATAGGGTGGCATCACAGCTAACTGCTCCCCCACTGGGTCTGGATCACCCCCTTTGCAGAAAGCTTGTTTGGTTTGCTCATTGTGTGGCTGTCAGGATGAAGCAGTCGGTGGGTTTCAAAGTGTTGACCTCATCTCTCCATAAACAAATGATTGATCTTCAAGGACAAAACCTTCCTATAGGTTCTGGATCAGTACGAGCAATGTCTCGTCCTTTGACCGTGTTGGTTGTGTTCCCATCTGCCAACTGACTGAAGTGAAGCTTTGCCTAAGATCTTAATCTGTTTTGAATGAGAACAATGCACTGATTAACACCACCATAGGTGCTCTATTCCTGAATTTGATAACAATACCACTCATCTCACTCTTCAAGATCTGGCTTTGCCCTTGCCCGATCAAGAGGTTGTAACCCATGCCATTCACATAGCTCATTCTTTGCATGGACGGGTTTATGAAGAAGGAAATGGCAGCATTTTCATGGGATGCGGTGAATGAAATCTGACTATACCTAAATGTGCATACCCCATTCCCCTCCTGATCTACACCAAACTAGAGATTTCAAGGCCTATTTTTCTCCTTCGGTGCTGTTCATTTAGAGTAGTCTATCTGGCCGAATTTGGACATACTATGTTTGTTTATGGTAACCTAGACAATGTGTGACTAACCAATAAGATTATCAACTAAGGAAATTCAGCATATTGTTCGGGTTCAGGAAGACATGGCCAATTCCACGGTGAATGCTTCTGAGCTCAGAACTACCCTATTTGTGACACAAAGAACGATGCATTTGTGCAACAGGTTTCCTCCCGATTTCATTTTAGTGGCTAAGAGCAGTGCTTGCATAATTATTGTTGTGACCTGCTATAAATATCTTCTTGAAACCTCTGTAGATATTTACAAACAGATTGTTGGCATATATAAGGTTGTCAAAGACTTACATACTGAGTATGACGGGGTTGAGTGGTGGGACTTTTCCTCTGGATTGCACACTCTGTTTGGTGGTTAGGAGAATGGCAATATTGAGGATTGTTTTGATCATTGCTAGAGTTCTAATGATTTCTTTTCTCATCCGGGTTGGATTCACATCTGTAACAGGACTTAGAAGAGGCAAGGTAAGTGGCTTGTTATGATAATTATGATGAACATTATGGTGGTACTTTAGAAAGTAGAGAAGATGTGGATGGACCGAATGTTTTTCATTTACCAAACGAGGAATTGTTTCACGATTAACAGTTTTGTGTAATTAAATAGCAAAACTCTTTGGTTTAATTAGAGTAAACCATAACTATCATGTTTTTCTGGTAATGTGCCCATCTTCCAGACGAGGCGAGATGAGTCTTGCACAGAATATCTCCATTTGCAGACGTAGGAATGCCCCATTGCCAGTTCGCTCTGTGACTCACAGAATACCACTTTTTGAAATAAACGCTTTACAGACTCAAGTCAAGCTTTCCAGGATTTCTTCAACACCTGTCACCAAAGCTAAAAAAAAAGAAGGCAATGCAATACCAGCGGAAAATATATTCATGTAAGGATTAACACAACCCCCGCTCTGTATTCTTAATCGTTCGATCGTGTTATGTTGATAGATAGCTAAAACTGTTGTTTATCAGTATAACAGTAACAAAAATACTGCGGCCTAAATGTCGTTTACAGAAATATTTCTCCTTGCTCCTTTTGGTGTAGATTTTCTTTTGTTAACTCCAGTGAAGCGATTTTTTGTAATTTAAATTGAGGACACTATATTTTTGTCAGACAATATTCAGGCCTTGATATTCTAGTAAAGACACAAAGACAGTAGTCTGAACCTTTAGAAAAACTGCCTATTAGAAATCAGTATGCGAAAACGGATACATCTCCTTACTGTACATGCATTATGCTGGCAGCAAGAAGTGAAGCTTTCTTTACACATGCCTGCAAATTATTGCCTTATCCTCTAACAAACTGATAATTTCATTAAGATTCTGAGAATTATGTCACTATCGCAAACTGAGAGAGACTGACATTCCAGCAGGCATGGAGAGTTTCTACGTAGGGGCCTGGCATATCGGCTTTCTTCATTCTAACATTGCTATTTGTTTTATTTCCTCTAGACATTTAAATTTCTAAACCTGTCAAAAACCAAAAGCCAATTAAAAGAAGTGATTACAGTACTATAGAGTTCAAAATCAATATAGTGATTAATTTATACAAAATAAATACTAGTTGTCTATACATCAACTTAAAACTATCTTAAATTAGATCTTGAAATGAAAATAAGTCTGAAGAGAAGCTTTCTTTTTTAGAAGTCTTTCCCTCATTCCTCATTCTCTGCTTCTGGTTCGCCTGTTGAGCTGAGTTCTGAAAATTTGAATATTTTTTTACATGGCCTGAAACAGACATGAAACAAAAGCAAAAAAAATAGGAAGGGTAAAACTTGAGACCACCATGCAAGGCATTGTACGTCAAGGCAATGGCCATATGTCATATAACTGTTGGTTGTAAACCTGCTTTTAGATTGCATTTGTCTATGACCACTACTTAAATAGGAGAGAATAAGTTGAAGCCAGTTTTTGAGATGCAACCATAGTGCAGCAATTGTTATTGCTTTATCAATGTAGTGCTAGGCCACATTGTCTGTGAAGCTCTTTTAAGGAGGTCTTAAGGATGTAGTGCAGTTTATGGGAATCCATGTTAGTAGATTGCCTTGTGGTTTGGTATGCCAGCGTGCAGTGTTGTGGGTTAGTGTCCCACAGAGTAGGGCATTGTGGTCAGTACACATCACTCAGTTTGAGAGTGCATTTCTACAATGCTGTTTGTCAGGTGAGTGTGCAGAATTTAGGGGTGCAGATGTTTTTGGAAGGTACTCCTTGGGTACAGTGCTGTATGCTCGATCGTTTCCTTCATTTGAAACCCAGAGTGCCATGCCAATGTGTTGTGATGTTAAATGTTCTTAATTCTATTCGTAACATGCATATGCTGGGCCTGGTACCTTGGTGACATCAAGACTCACATTCTGGAGCCTTGTTCATGCCGATGTTCCAGGCACTGATGTTGTGGGTCAGTTGGAGTTAGACGGTTTGGCAGCCGGGTAGCAGCTGTGTCCTGTTGGGTTGTTATCTATTGAATAAATCCAGTTTCTTCTGTTCCTGATTTTCCGTCGTTTGTAATCATAACACTGGCGACGAGGGCATTAACAACCCAGAACCCACGGACTCGCCTTCGAGTGACATCGAGCTGCTCTCCGGTCGGTTGGACCTTCGGTTCTTCAAGACACTTCGAAGGGATTTTTTTCTGAAGGTACGGTCCTGCTACTCACCGCCTTCAAGTGCGGGTGCGCTCTGTGTATGCGATTGTTTTCTTCGGAGGCCGCAGTGTGAACGTTCAGTGCGCGGCCCTCGGTTAACCTCATCGGGGGTCGCATTTCCTCACTTTGTTTTTCAAAGCACGCTTCGTCTGCATTCTTCATTTTTAAAGGAGTTTTCCCTCGGAGATCCTGTTGGCTGCCATATTTCGGTTTAATTTAATCGTTCCCCCGTCACATGTTGCCATGGAGATCTCAAAAATAAACTAGACTGTTTCTGGCTCTACTTATTTGTGATTCTGGCTCAGTGGTTGCTATGGAGATCCTGGAATAAACAATCCTGACATTGGAGATTGTGAACATCTTCTCCTTGCGTGAATGCTGGTGAAGGCATTTAATTGAAAGTATTTTTACAAAGTTTTCAGTTCTGTGTTAATTGCCATGGCTACACCAACCATGTCCCAACCTCCGCCCTTTTTATTAGACAAAGGTGATCCTATTCTTCCGTGGAAGAGGTGGAAAAATCTTTTTGACTCATATCTGATAGCCATAGTGGGAGAAAAATTCTCTCCAGCAAGAAAACAAGCAGTCCTTCTACACAATTTAGGGATTGAAGGAAGAAATATTTATGACAGTTTGGAACCTTTGGTTATCGGTGGAACTGATGGCGAACTCAGAGACGTATATGAAATGTCAGTGGCGATGTTAGCATCCCATTTTGAGTCTAAATTGAATGTTGTTCTTGAAAGGCATAAATTTTTCGCCAGATCTCAAGGCAGCACTGAGAGTGTAGGTAATTTTATCGCTGCCTTACGGACATTAGCTCGCACTTGCGATTTTGGTGACATTACAGACTCCCTCATACGAGATCAACTCGTGCGTTGCACCAATAACAAAAGAGTGCAGGAGAAACTTTTAACTAGAAATCCTGATTTGAGAGAAGCGATTGCTATTGTTGAAGGCATGGAAAGTACCAGTAATTGGATCAAGGAAATGAATCATTATGATAGAGATGGTCTCTCCACTGTACAAGAATCAAAGATCCAGGAAGAAGTTTTAAGAGTTGGCATGGACAATAAATCTCAGACTCTTATCCAGGATAAGAAAAGGGACAGTAAATCATTACATTGTTACCGCTGTGGAAACATGGGTCATGCTGCTAACAGTATTAATTGTTTTGCACGGAATTCTTTGTGTAGGAAGTGTGGAAGGAAAGGCCATTACGCCAGAGTGTGTAACAATGACAAAAGCAACATAGATTCCGTCACTGGGAATATCAATAAGGTTGTTTTGTATGTAGGGCAAGAGATCGATCTTGTAGGACGCAACTCTAGCATGGTTGATGAGGGACCGGTAGTCATGCCTGAGTGTACGATTAAACTTGACAACAGAGTCATTACAGTTCTAGCGGACTCCGGTTCTCCATACACCATGGTTGGTGATAAAAATTGGAAGGAGATTTTTGATGAGAATCTAGATTCTCTTTCTAAACCTGACATCAACCCAGTCAGTTATGGAGGCGCCAAAATAGATGTGGTTGGGTACAAAATCATGAAAATTCAGTTTCGGGACAAGTTTACTGTAGGTAAAGTTTATGTGCCAAAAGTGGAAATAATTTGTTAGGATGGCGCCATCAACGAGACATGGGCATTAAACTAGATCCCAATTCTAAGGACCAGGTTATGGTGGTGTCAGAAGAGAATAACCAGTTAGAAATTTGCCAGGAATTTCCAAGTGTGTTCAGTGAAGAATTAGGCTGTTTAGTACATTTTTAACACAAGATCATTCTTAAGAAAAATGTAACCCCTGTTGTACACAAAGTCAGAAGACTGCCTAAGTTAATGCTAGAACCTCTCAAAGTAGAACTTGATAGATTATTGAAGGCCGGGGTCATAGAAGAGATAGAGTCCTCTGAGTGGTTGGCCCCTGTTGTTCTAGCACCGAAGGATAATGGGAAGCGGATCCGCATGTGCGTTGATCTTAGAGACCTCAATAAGTTTATCTGGGTAGATCGCCAACCATTACCTAATATTTTGGAAGAATTGTCTTCCTTGGGAGGTTCCAAAGTGTTCAGTGTACTGGATTTATCCTCGGTCTATCATCAGATTGTATTGCACCCTGAATCCAGGCATCTCACCTCGTTTGTTACACCTTTAGGGGCTTACCAGTTTTTGAGGATGCCTTTTGGGTTGGCCTCTGCGGCTGCATGTTTTCAACGTGTTATGAAGATGGTCTTAGGAGGAACTCCTGGCACATTGTGTTTCCAAGATGATATATTGATTCATGGGGGAACAGTGAGCGAGCATGATAAAATCTTAAGAGAGGTGTTGTGTAAATTAGCTGAAGCAGGTCTTACTGTTAAAAAAGAAAAGTGTAAATTCAAGGTCTCCTCTGTGACGTACTTGGGACACACCATCTCTGGTGAGGGAATCAAACCCAAGTTGGAGCTAGTTGATTCCATAGTTCGTGCTCCTGAGCCCAAGGACAAAGATGATGTGAGGTCATTTCTAGGGTTAGCGGAATATTACTCCAAATTTATTCCCAATTTTGCTAGTGTAACCCAACCGTTGAGAGTTCTTTTAAAGAAGGGTTCTGAGTTTGTGTGGGATGAGGGGTGCGCAACTGCTGTTTCGTTGGTAAAGAATTTTATTGGAAAGATGCCCTTCTTAGGACATTTTGATGTGCGTGCCAAAACCTATTTGTACACTGATGCGAGTGTTAAAGGATTGGGGGAGGTCCTTATCCAGAGGGTAGATGGTGAAGATAAGGTGATTGCTTTCGCTTCCCGCTCTCTCAAAGTGACAGAACAACATTATTCAGTTATTGAAAGAGAAGCACTTGCGTGTATGTGGGCAGTTAAACACTTTAAATTTTATCTTTGGGGGTTACCCTTCGTGGTTAGGACTGACCACAGGCCTCTCGTTCAAATTTTCACTCCTCAGAAAAATGAAGTGTTAACTCCCAGAATACGGAGATGGGTGGAGGGTTTGTTGGAGTACAATTTCATCGTAGAATATGTACCAGGACCAAGGAATATTGTGGCAGATTTTTTATCCCGTTCTTCAATTGACAGTGGTGAAGAAATAGTAGATGAATGTACTATCAATTGGGTGAGAGAAATGGCCATTAGTGAAGAAGAATGGAGGGAGGCTGTGGAAAGTGATGAAGATAGACATGAAGTTGAAAAGTTCATTGTTAGAGGTTGGCCAGAGTATAAAGAGGTTCCATATTCTTTGATAGGTTTTCGGAATGTGAGGAATGAACTCTCTCTTAGTGGAGGAGAATTGTTTAGAGGAAGTAAACCCATACCACCAGTGGGTGTGAGGAACAAAATTCTCAATCTGGCTCATGAAGGGCATTTTGGAAGGAGTTTGACCAAATCTAGGCTTAGGGCTATATATTGGTGGCCAGGGTTAGACCGTGAGGCTGAGGCGGTTGTGAAGGATTGTTTGAGTTGTGCGAGCAGTGACAAAAGCAAGGTTGTGGTGAAAGCACCATTGTCTCCTGTACAAGTGCCAGAGAAAGCTTGGACGAAATTAGGTTTGGATTTTATGGGTCCGTTCCATCTTTTACCAGCTAGTGAACAGTATGTCATGCTTTTGGTGGATTATACGTCCAAGTGGGTGGTGACCAAGTGTGTGAGTTCAATTGATACCCGTACGGTGATTGAGTTTCTTGAAGAGGAGTTCTCTAAGGAGGGTATACCTAGCCAATTAGTCACTGACAATGGTGTACAATTGACTTCGCAAGACATGAAACATTTCTTAGATTCCCTGGCTATTGTGCATTTGAGGACGGCCTTATATCTACCACAGGCCAATGGTCTAGCTGAGCGCATGAACAGGTTGGTTAAGGCTTGTGTGCAAGAAGCCGTCGAGACTAGAACTCCTTTGACTAATCTCTTAAGGGATCTGTGGTGGGCTTATCGTAACACCCCGAACAGTGTCACCAACATAGCTCCTTTTGAGTACATGAGGGGAAAGGTGGGTTGCACTAAACTATTTCCAGCATGGTTTAATAACAAGGTAGAACTAACCAATTGCAATCGTGAAAGGTTTGATATGGCACCCAGTCTCAGGGAAAAATATCAGTGTAACTACAAATGGCAATTTGACACTAAACATGGCGTTTCTGGGGTTAGGTGGAAGATTGGTGATTTAGTGTTAGTAAAGAATCCCTGTTTTACAACCAAGGGAAAATCTGTTTTCAAGGGCCCGTTTTGCATTAAAGAAATAAAGGGCAACATGGTGATTCTTGATAATGGAGATGTTTGGAGCATGTCTAGAATTGTGAGATGGAAAGGCCTGGTGAAAGACTCCAATTTTTCCACTTTGCAAGATCAAAGTAGAGATTTCATGGGAACATCTAAGGAGTCATCACCACGCATGGAAACATCCAAGGATTCATCACCATGCTCAAAATTTTCATCCAGGTTACGTTCAAAACCATTCTGGGTGAAGGACTATATTACTTGACTCTGTTGTTACATAGTTGTAATATGGGTTATTGTGATGGAGGGGGATGTGTTGTGATGTTAAATGTTCTTAATTCTATTCGTAGCATGCATATGCTGGGCCTGGTACCTCGGTGACATCAAGACTCACATTCTGGAGCCTTGTTGATGCCGATGTTCCAGGCACTGACGTTGTGGGTCAGTTGGAGTTAGACGGTTTGGCAGCCGGGTAGCAGCTGTGTCCTGTTGGGTTGTTATCTATTGAATAAATCCAGTTTCTTCTGTTCCTGATTTTCCGTCGTTTGTAATAATAACACAATGTTCCTAAGATGTACTGGAGGTTGATAGTTTAGCCTCCATGGGATGTACTGGAGTAGTATCCGTAAGGTGTACTTGAGTTTGGTTGCGTATTGTTCCTAAGATTCTCTGGAGATTGGTTGTTAAATGTCCCTAAAACGCAGTGAGATTCGGTCACTTGAAATGTATTTGAGTTTGGTGCATTTATGTCCGAAGAAATAAAGTAGTCTGATAGTTTTGAGACCCTCACAGTGCAATTTGTCTTCTATGTGTCATGTAATAGCAGGTCATGTTCTGTTATACTACGTTATGTTAAAGGGTTTTATATTGTGCAACATTCACCACTTCTAATGACAGATAAGAACTGAGATATGGTAGCATCACGGAAGATCAATTCAGTGGTCCAAGGTTCCTATGATGCAACAACCTTAATGTGTTGGTGCCACTCAGTGCTTAATTTGTAAATAAAAAGGTGCCGGTGCTCAAAGCCCTCCTCACACATGCAGCTGATGCAATTAAATGTGTGAACACTGAACACTCAGGAAGCGTAATCCTGTAGCCATCTCGGGCCTCTACAATCCATATAAAGCCACTCCCTGGCCCTTCAGCTCACTCTTGCAGCTTTCTACTTTCTCTCTTTGTGACGCTTTTTAGTTTTTCCCTTCATCCGTCTTTCCCATACGTGTCTTTTGCTCGCAACAAATGCTTGAGGCAGAAGAATAAGCCCTGGCCCTCAAAAATAAGTGCCAGTGCACATCACCGGAAACAACAAGCACAAATTAAGCACTGGTGCCACTATGATGAAATGCATGTTTATGGTTGGTAGCCCTAGAATTGTGTGCAGCATTCCTGGTTATTGTTCCTAGGATGCAGTGCATATATTTTCTTAGTGCTGTTATGAGGTAGCCCAGGATAGTAGTTTGAGTTTGATGGCATATAATGGAGCGCAGAGAACTAATGTTTCTAGGATGCATTTCTTTGTGAAAAGTCCCTCACATCCCGTGCAGTGGTTTAGGATCTTAGAGTGCAGTGGAGTGAAAGTCCCTCAGGTTCCATGGAGTGGTTTAGGATCTGAGGATGCAGTGAAGTAAGTTTCCTATTACAGAATCCACGCAGTTTGGTGGTTTAGTGACTCTATGATAGAACAGTATGGTATTTAGTTTCCCTATGATTCTGTACAGTTTTAGAATTACTGTCCCTAGGTCCAGTGCTGTGGTAAGCACTATTATCATCATTATCGATTACAGTGCTGTGGGTTGTTGTGATTACAATGCAGCGCTGTGGATAATTTTGTAAGGATGCAATGTGGTGGGATAGTATCCATGGGAAAGAGCCCAGGAAGGTGCATTAGTATGCGTATGATACATTATAGCGTGATAATGCATTTTACATAGTAAAAGTGCAGATTGGTCCAGTAGGTTCCAGACGTTGGAGAGTAAAGAAAGAAGGTTCATAAATGAAGTGAAATGCCATGTTTAAAATCCACAGGATGATGTATGCTGTATTGCATCCTTTAGGTTGCAGTGAAGTGTAATTATTTTATGTTTTAGGAAGCACTGGATTGTGATGGATGAGTCTCATTAGAAAATAATGCAATTTTACAGGTTAGTGTCACTAAGGGGGCTGCGTGATGTTCTATAGTTTCTGTAGGACCTAATAAAGTGTGTCATAGACAAGTGTCATTAGGACATAGTGAAACGTAGCTCACTGGTGTCTCTAGACATTAGGGGGGTCAGCACATCTAAAATGAGGTGCAATTTGTCCCTGTCCTTGGGGCGCATTGTGGTAGGTCAGGAACTCTAAGATGCAGTATGTTGTGGAGGGATAGCACCTCTTGAGTGTAGATAAGTGCCATTAGGATGCAGTATTTTTGGATAACATAAACAGGATGATGTGAAGTGTGGTGTGTGAGTGTTGTTAGGGTTTATTTCAGTGTGGTGCAGTATCATCTCTAAGGTGCACTGCAGTCAATAATTGCAAGATTGTGTAATGTAGCAAGTCAATTTCCCCTAGGGTGCCACACATAGAGTTAGGTTGTTTGTGTTACAGGTAAATGTCAAGAGGACGCAGTACAGTATGTTTATTAAGTTGTCCCATGTGTAGTGTAATGTAACTATAATGTAGTGCAAATAGGCGTGCTAGTGCCTCTTTTATGCAGTACATTGTTGCTGTGGAAGGGTTCCGAGGGTTAAGTGGACTACTGTTTTCAAGGAACAGTGTAGCATTTAGTTAGTGTTTGTAGGAAGAAATGCAGTGTGCTAGAGCCCTTATTATGCAGTGAATCACAGTGGGCTAGTTCTCTAGGACACAGAACTATGGGTTGAGTTAGAAATTTAGGGCCCGATGTATAAAGCATTTTTACCATCATAAACACTGAAATTAGAGTTTGAAACTGAAAAAAAATATTTTTTAAATGTATTAATCCCTTTTGAGGAATTGCTAAAGATATACCGAATCCTAAAATGGGACTGTGACACAATTTTAAGAATCTGTAAAGTTTACCAATTCCTAAAATGGGCTTAGTACATTTAAGGCCAGATGTATCACCATTTCATTTTGCAAGTTTCCAATTGTGATTTATTGCGAATCTCAATTACAGACTTGCAAAATGAAATGTACAAATGTGTCTCAGACACATTTAGCGATTCCCGATGGGGTCGCAAATGACTTACCTCATTAATATTCATGAGGTAGGTCACAATTTGCGACCCGATTGGGAATGGCCGCACTCACAAGGATGGTGGCCTGCTGGGGACAGCAGACCACCATGAATTTGACTGCCTTTTAAATAAAGCAGTTTTTTTTTTGTTTTTAATGCAGCCCGTTTTCCTTAAAGGAAAGTAGGATGCATTTAAAACAAAAAAATGAAAAGTTTTCTTTTAATTTTTTCAGAGTTGACAGTGATCAGTGGAACCCCTACTTGCTCTGAAAAAATATTTTCACTTCCGTTCAGAAAAAGGAAGAGGTCCAATGGGGTCCCCTTACTGTTTGCGAATGGGTTACTATCAACTTGAAGTTTGTGGTAACTGTGATTGTTTTGCAACCGCATTGACGGTTGCCAAACAATCTTACATGTCCGTGCGACTTGTTGTTAGAAAGGGACGTCTTTGGCACGCCCATTCCTAATAGTGACGCTTAAAAATATTTTGCAACTCATTAATGGATTATCTAATTGCAAAATGGGAACTGTACAACTAGAAATCCTTTTCTTCTGGTCAAAAACAGACTGAATCTGCGAATCAGGCTGTTTGCGACCATGAAAAATCATTGTACATCTGACCCTAAGAAAATAATTTTTTATGTCTTACACTTCAAATCAGTATTTGGAAGGGGTGCCTTGCATCAATGCAATGCAATGTATCAATATTTTACAATTAATTCCAGACACAAACTTAAAAAAATTACTAACTCCTAAATTGGGGTGGTAATGACATTTTTAATGTAAAACAATGTTTTTGGGTGCTTAGGCAGTGGTCCAGGCGACCACTGGCAATTTTCCAACAAACTTAAAAAAACACAACAACATTTTTTTTCCTCTAAGGATAATGGATTGTGTTTTTCAACAAGTTGTCTTTATTGAAAGGCAATAACAGACATGGTGGTCTGCTGACTAGCACCAGTCGGAGAAATTTACAATTTACGACCTTCCTCTTTAATATTCTTGAGCAGGTTAGATTGTGACCCATTCTGAATTGAATTGGAATTTACTGAACCAGCAAATTATTATAGATGTTGGGTCATTAAATTCTTTAGCAGCTTAAAAAATACTGTCACGTATTGCTACTAGATCATTCCTATCAGTAAAAAGCACATGGAAGAGTTATCAGTTGATGTGCCCAGGACATAACTCTCCGTTTATTGCCAGTGTGATACAATATAGCGTGCAGCCCACATATAGCTTGACCCATCTACCTTGAACCCCTACATTGTCTTTGTCTCAGAATACAAAAACAAAGCACCTCTCTTCTGCTCTCTCTCTCAAAGAGCACTAAGGGCCAGATGTAGCAAAGGGTTTTACCCATTTTGTGTCTATGGGAAAATGTGTTCGTACATATGGCCCTTAGGGGTGCTAAAAAATGCCTGCTTAGAAAAATGAGTCCATTGATTCCAATAAAAAGAACATTGTCATACCAATGTAACGTATTCCTTAGAAAGCAAAATATAGAATGATGGTAAATTTGGTCTGATATTCTGTCATTAGAGATCGCAGTTTGTCTATCTAATCTCACAATATTTGCATACAATGTATTTTATGGTAATGTCACTTTCGGGTAACATTGAAAGCTGTTGTCCTTAGGATAGCACTGATAATTGCACAGTGAAAGCATCTCCTCTATTGGCAATGCCACTGAATGTTTGCCTACTGGCAATTAAATCTTTCTTTAATGTGCTACAAAACATTTGTGCATCCAAGGGGTGAAAACAGTATTTGTGAAAGCATGCATTAGCACATTAAAACAAGACAGATAGGCTTTGGCAATGATTATTTTGGTGGCACATGCCGATAATACAGCTGTGATGAAATGTGAGGTCCCTGTGTTTGGAAACGTACTATTTGGCATTAAATAATTTCGATTACATTTTTTTTTAACCAGACCACCACATGCTTATTGATATTAATAGTAATATTGAAGTCATTTTTATGGTCGTTCAATAGAATGTATAGCAGACTCCAAGGAATCCAAATAATGCATAAGGGGTGAATGTGAAAAATACACTTTGACTGAAATAAGAAACCCTGGAGCATGGCAGGTGAGAAACTAGAAACATTACATAAATCAAAGGTTTAACCCAGCCTTTTATTAGGGTCAGACCTGTGGATTATTTTTCAAAAAGACATTATTTTTTATGAAAAAAATGAATCTTTATATTTTCAATACTTTCTAATAGCACCCACGACCTCAGCTGCGAAATGAGTGCAGGAATCACCGAGCACGTGACGTCCCAGGGCTTTGCCTCGGGTTGTCCAGGACCCCGGTTGGTCATTAATCTCTGGTAAATGTTTTGCACCTGGTTTGCTCTTACCTTGGCATCGTCTATGCAAGATTAACTTCATGATATAGTAATCTCCGTTTTTTCTGTGTGTGTTGCAGGTCCCCGGTGGGGGGGAAGTATACTCTCAGACCGCTCACCAGTGAAGACAAGATAAGCGCCCGAGGAAAAGGTCATTCCTCCCAGGGAGAAGAGGCACCACCGGCAGCATTAATAATAGATTTCTTAGCTAATCCCCTTAATACTTTGCCGTGCATTACGTGTTGCAGATTTTCTGGCTGCCTGTTGAGACAGCATAGTGTTTTAATTGTTAAATTAACATAAGTAAAAAAGTGCATGGTACTGCGACGGCGCACAGCATGGACTGCGATCATTAAATATGTTCAGTTTGTCTCCAAAAAACAATGTGGTTTTTTGTTCGGCATAGTCAGCATTAGATTCTGTGTCTCATATAAGATTTTTTTTGTTGTTACTAAGAAAAACATATGTGTAGTGCATCTGCAGCGGTTTGTTCTGTCTTTGACTGAACAATTGTATCTTTATTATCGACCTTGATCCGCCAGGCGCCCTATATTAGCAATCCTGCAACGAATCTATAGTTGGAAAATGTCTTTTTCTCGGAAACACAGCAAAGCTTGTGACGCAAGTCATAGGGTCCCCTAGGTTAAATCTTAACATCAGACAACATGCTACTACTCCCCTATTCCCATGTAAGATACACACATAGAAGGTGATGACATTTTCTGGGTGAAATTGGAAACGTACAGTGGCGGTTTCTGCATAAGGGCGTCGGGGCTCCGCCCTCCTAAATTCGTAACAAAAAATTTTTTGAAAATAAACTCCCCTTAATCCCTAAAACAAAAATGCACACAACTCGTCTTGGGGCTGGGGCCCCTGACTGAGTCTATGTTTGCCGGGCGGATAAGCTCACAGCCTGAGGCCTGTGAGGTCATCAGCTCGGCAAAGACATAGCTCCGAGGACCAGTCTCCACCCCCTAATGACGTGTGGATAAAGTTTGCCCCGGGCACTTCAGGCTGAAGCCCTGTAGCGCTAGGGGCTTCACGTCAGTCAGGATAGTGGAGGATGGTCACCCCACCCTTTCCCAATTCGTCACGGAGGGTGAGTCCAGCCCTGTGACAAGTTGGGAAATGTGGGCGGGGTAGAGGCTGCAGGCAGCACGCTCAAAATCGAGTCTGCGCAGTTTGTGTTACTAACTGCGCAAATACGAGCTGTCTGCTTCCCGCGCTGCTGTTGGGAGCCAGTAGGACGGTAGAATCCCTTCTTCTAAAGAAGTGAAGAAAGAGAGGATGCAGCAGTTCCCAGCTCCAGTCTGTGAGTAATAAGTTTCCAACCCGCGGTCGGTGGCGCTTGACTTCCTCATATTTCAAGTGCACAGCCATGGCCTCTCTCCCTCAACATTTTCTGTCCCTGTGTGCTTTGTGTTGTAACTGTCAGCCAGTTTTCGAGTTGTTAAGGGTGAGCGCAGAAGGCAAGAGGGCAGACGTTTTTTTTCTCTCCCAAAAGCAACAAGTTTTGCTCTCGATTAGTCAGGTGATTTTGCCAGACCAGGCAACTCCGAGAAAGGAAAACATTTTTAGCGAGGCTGGTGTTTGTAGCGCGTCCTGACTGCGACCTTCTCCCATGAACATGAGCCCGGCGCGGGTCCTGTGGGCAGTGGGCTTGGCGTGCTGCATGGGTGAGCTGTGTTTTCAGTGCACTTCGTGAGTTATTCTGTGGTGTTCGTTTGGGTGACAGTAGGTGGCTCGGGGTACCTGCAGCAGTGCAAAAAAAACAATGGATTACCTAACTCAAGTAAAGTGTGTCGCTATCAAATTTGGCTAATACAGAGCTATAAAGCTGAACCTGTTAACCGTGAGCCCCGAGATCTGCTGTGTTTCTTTGGATTCGCTACATGTTGTTTTCTTGGTATCGAAGAAAGACACAAAATGTGCCATTGATTTACTTTTAACTGTTAGCTTGCTGGCATGGAGATATTAAGATATGCTGCTGATTCCTATTGGAACTCTGTAAATGCGCATACTCCACCCATAAGCACTGCTTTGCTACACAGACCTGGCTGAGATCTGTTTTATGGCTTAAGAACTCCCTCATGAATAAAGAAGGCTGCAGGGGTAGAGTGCGTAATACATATTTAAAAGGGAGCGTGACAGAGCTGTGCTGCGCCTTCTGTATGGTTGTTAAAATAATTGATGGTTTCACCTGTGGAGACTAGTGAGCCGGGATCAATGGATCATGGGAGCCATTCTTAACTCTGTGTTTGCAGGCTACAGGTTTGTGACTCTAATTTGGCATCTTTTATGTACACATTGTGTGATCCTTGGATAATTACTTCAGATATGAGTACCTTTGTTTCCTTCTTTTAGAGAACTGGGCGACCATAGAATAAATTCATGTTGCAAGGTGTGAAAAAGTAAATACTCTGCGGCTAAGAAAGTTCAGTCACTCTGCGAGCACAGTGCTAGGTGTGTGGGTGGAAAAGATACAAGAGTCATTGTTCCCTGAGCAGTATGCAGATAGAACAAGACATACATTGTATGCGTGGCATAACGCTGGACCACACATCAGTAGGCTAATGCAGGTTATGCACTGAGAAGTTCTGTGGTGTGTCAAGAGGCAACATTAAGGTTGCTCTCAGTACCCTCACTATCTCCCTTTGGGGGGCATTTGGAAAGCCTTTCACCTTCCCTACCTTTGGAACTTACTGCTCTCAGCCAGACCTGGAACACAGAAAATCATGAGTACTTGCTGTCAGTCAGTTCGGGGCTACTAGGACAAGAGATCCCTTCTAAGACAGACACCATCCAGGGAGCAAAGGCCGCAGGTGAGTGGCAGACAACACTGAGGTAGTCTCATGGCGATGCGTCGCGTGTGGCATACTTTGGCACAGTGCTCCTGTGTGGAGCTGAAGGGAGTGTGAGTTTATCACTGTGCCTGTCAGTCCATCAAAAACGTGTTCAGAATACATAGCCATCCAATCCTTGGCCTCTTTGCACAGTATACAGGGGAGTGGTCACATGTAGTTGTAATTGTGATTCTGTGCAAGTGCGTATGATGGGGCCCCCATTATGGGGGTACACAGTCTTTAAAATAATGTCAAGGTGAAAGTAAAAGAAAATGCAGTGCTCGCTCGCTACTTAAAAGTAATTCCTAACTTTGACGCCCCACCACATTCAAATGTCACTAGCCGCCACTGGAAACGTAAACGTGAGGAAATGATACAGTGGTCATCTGAGGGCGCTCAAATTCAGAGAAACACATATCAGAAAGAGCACAACCAATACAGTTTTCATAGATACAAGATGCAGTTCAGCGGCCTCAAATTTTCCTCAGATGTCCCTAACCAGTGCTACGAGGGTTACCAAATGCAAATGTTGCCTACTCTTGATTCCTCTATGTTGGACTTGTCCCTATCTGCAGGATCATCCCCTAACTTTTAGCCTTCAACATTTTAGTTTCTGAACCCTATTTTGTAGGCTTTTAGGTCTTGGCACACTTTACCACTGCTAACCAGTGCTGTAGTGCTTCTGCGCTCTCCTTTAAGCATGGTAAACTTGGCTGAAACCCAATTGGCATGTTTAATTTACTTGCGAGTCCCTAGTAAAGTGGTACTACATGTACCCAGGGTCTGTAAATAGAAAGCTACTAGAGGGCCTGCAGCATTAATTGTTCCACCCACTTAAGCAGGTCTTTTAAAAATGTCTCAGGCCTGCCATTGCACCCTGTGTGTGCAGTTTTTAACTGCCATTTGGACCTTGCACAATAAACCTCTTGCCACGCCTAAACCTCCTTTTTAATACTCATATGTCACCTCTAATGTGAGACCTAAACAGTCATAGGGCAGGGTGAAGTGTATTTGGCAAGTACTTTAAAATGTAACATGTCCTAGTAGTGAAAAACAATGTCCAGTCTGGTGCAGTCAGATGGCTACAGTTGTGGCTTTGTGCTTGTAAGCACTATTTCTGCATAAATATTTAAAACTGCATGTTAGAACATGGGTCTTTGGTTGGCAGTCAGGTTACCCCTGTCCAAGCAAGGACCCTCACTCTAGTCAGGTTAAAGGAGAATCACACTCAGTTAACCCCTGCTTACGCCCTTGATAGCTTGGCACAAGCAGTCAGGCTTAACTTCAGAAGCAATGTGTAAAGTATTTGTGCCAACAGGCACAGTAACTCAGTGAAAACACTACAAAATCACACAACACGTTTAGAACAATTGGTAATATTTATCTAAACAAAACAAGACCAAAACAATGATTTTTCAATAAGAGCCTTAATCCTTAGAAAATAGTGAGAATGCTGTTATTTCACAAAAGTACCTGGGTTGCGTCAAAATAAAGCCGCACGGGCGAGAGTGCATCGAGAAAGGCCAGCGTTGCATCGATTTCTGACTCGCAAGCAAGACCATGTGTCGTTCCTCCTCTGGTCGGGCCGTCATGCATCATTTCTTCTCTCCCACAAGAGAGTGATGCAACAATCCGGACAGGCACCTCGGGTCCGGGCAGGCTTTGTGTTGATTTTCTGTGCCCATCGATGTTGTGTTGAAAATCCGGTCGCACGGTATCACAAAGCTGTGCTGCGTGGGGTTTGCGTCATTATCAGCCTCTGTTAGTGGGCGTTGTGCGTCATTTCTCCAGCCACATTGCGTTGATCTTCCAACTGGGATGCAGCTGGAGCGTTGATTTCAGCTGCAAAGCTGGCGGCATGTCGTTTATCAGCCACGTCAGGGAAGGTACGTCAGAAATATCCCTGCACAGCGGTCTGTGAGCGGATTTTCAGTTCATGTCTGCCAACTTCACCTTTCAAGGGCACAGGAACTGGATAGGGAACCACCTGGCAGGGCTGGAGTCTCAGCAGAGAGCCCAGGTGCTCTCAGAGGAAGTCTTTGAAGGCTCTGAGACTTTAACAACAGAAGGCAAGCTCAGTTCAAGCCCTTGGAGATTCTTCTGAAGCAGGTATGGACAACAAAGTCCAGTCTTTGTCCCTTTTCACAGGCAGAAGCAGCAACTGCAGGATAGCCCAACAAAGCACAGTCACAGGCAGGGTCAACACTTCTCCTCAGCTCTTAAGCTCTTCTCCTTGGCAGAGGTTCCTTTTGATTCCATCGATTCCAGAAGAGATCTAATTTTCAGGGGTTTTGGGGGATCTTCTTATACCCCTTTCTGCCTTTTAAGTAGGCCTACTTCAAAGAGAAGTCTCTGTTTTTTTCATGATCCTGCCTTGCCCAGGCCAGGTCCCAGACACACACCAGGGGGTTGGACACTGCATTGTTTGAGGGGAGGCACAGCCCTTTCAGGTGTGAGTGACCACTCCTCCCCTTCATCCTAGCACAGATGGCTCATCAGGATATGCAGGCCACACCCCAGCTCCCTTTGTGTCACTGTCTAGATAGAGGTGCAAACATCCCAACTGTCAAACTGACCCAGACAGGGAATCCACAAACAGGCAGAGTCACAGAATGGTTTAAGCAAGAAAGAGCCTACTTTCTAAAAGTGGCATTTTTAAACACACAATCTAAAAACCAACTTCACTAACAGATGTATTTTTAAATTGTGAGTTCAGAGTCCCCAAACTCCACATGTCTATCTGCTCCTTAAGGGAATCAGAGCTTTAGTAATATTTAAAGGCAGCACCCATGTTAACCTAAGAGAGTGAGGCCTTGCAACAGTGAAAAACGAATTTGGCAGTATTTCACTGTTAGGACATGTAAAACACATAACTACATGTCCCACCTTCTGCATACACTGCACCCTACCCATAGTGCTACCTAGGGCCTACCTTAGGAGTGCCTTACATGTATAAAAAGGTAAGTCTTGAGCTTGGCAAGTGGGTACACTTGTCAAGTTGAATTGGCAGTTTAAAACTGCACACACAGACACTGTAGTGGCAGGTCTGAGCCATGTTTGCAGGGCTACTTATGTGGGTGGCACAGCCAGTGCTGCAGGGCCACTAGTAGCATTTGATTTACAGGTCCTGGCCACCCATAGTAAACTGTACTAGGGACATACTAGTAAATCAAATATGCCAATATTGGAAAACCACTTACATATAAATTTTACATAGGAGCACTTACACTTTAGCACTGGATAGCAGTGGTAAAGTGCCCAGAGTATCAAAACCAGCATACATCAACAACCTGTGAAACAGAGGCAAAAAGTTAGGGGAGACCACCCCAAGGATGCCAAGTCTAACACTGCACATCTCCAGTTCTACTGATTGGACCTTTGTTGTTTAGGTGTCAATTAATTTATTACATTTTACTCATGTTTTCTACATTTTTGTGGGTGTTTTCTTGCATTGCGTTTTCACTTCATTACTGTTTGACGTGTTGCTTAAATAGTTTACAGATTGCCTCTTAGTTAATCCTGACTACTTTTGGACCAAGCTATTATTATTATTAGCTTGGCTGCCCCTAGGACTTTCCAGCACTAGATAAGAGAGGAAAGAGGCACCCACGGCAATTAAAAAAAATGAGGTCTTAAAAGAACCTTGAGCAAAGTGGGTGTTTGAACTCCAGAGGGGAGAATGCTTAGGTCTGAGATATCTAAAAGACCAGCCTAACTTTCCTAGCCAGCTTCACCCAAGGAGTCACCACAAGACCAAGGCTACATGAGGTATAGCATGATTAGGAACATATAGGGTGACCAGCTTGTTGAAATATTCAGGAGTCCTCTGGGCATTGCCCTATACATAGTATACAATACCTTAAATTGGATCCATCTTTCAATTAGCAGCTAGTGAATCTCACACAAGTGAGCAGAAACTGAAGCACAACAAGAGACATTACAGACTAGCCTAGCAGCAGCATCTTGCACTATCTGCAAAATGTTCAGAAGGGATTTCGAAATACCCAAATACAGCATGTTACCGTAATCTCACCATAAAGTAATTAGGTTCTGCACAACAGTTCTCTGATCAGGGACCAGAAGACATGCCATATTTGTTTCTCAGGATGTTTAATATCTCAAAACATGTGGCAATACCCCTGTTAATTGGAGAGTCCATCCTCAGATTGGACCACAGTTAGAAACTGAGATCCTTTACCACCTGCTTAGGGGAAGAGATAGAACCTAAAGCTTTTGGCCAATCTAACAGACTCCAAAGCTGAGGCTGATTGCCCGCCACCAAGGCATTAATTGGATTTCTATTCAGCTTTAAGCAATTGCCTTTCATCCAGAGTGCCCCTGCTGCTAGGCAGGTCATCAGCTCAAGGTCACTTTTGTCCTTTATAGAGGATACAGCAAAATCTATTTGGGTATTGGTGGCATAAGAAAACCTGATAATTCCCAAAGCCTCTACAGGGTCTGTTAGGTGTTGGACGTCTACATTAAAAAGTGTAGGGTTTATGGAGGAATCCTGAGAAACTCAATAAGGCAGCTTGTGAACTGAAGAGGAGAAGGTTCTCAGGATTACTTTAAAAGTTCACTCCTGAAAAAAGGAGCAAAACCCGAGTAGGACACAACTCACAATGCCATAGTCAACCAGCTGCTGGAGAAGAACTTTTTGGGAGACAGTATCAAACGCTGGCCTGAGATCAAGAAGAATCAACCTCCAGAGACTAGTATTGCTTTTAGATGCTCAGTGACCTCTACTAAAGCCAGCTCTGTGCAATGGCTTGGACAACACCAAAATTGTGAGCCATGAAGAAGAAGACTAGATTCCAAGTAGGGTGACACCTGAGGATTGCTATGTTTTTCTAATATTTTAGTTATAGCTGACAGGAGTGAGCTGAGTTAATCACAGGTTAATTTGGGGTTTGCTTGTGTTTCACCCTGACAAGAATCGTGGTTGCTGCTTGTGTAGGGACTTGTCCCCGCAACCAGTAAACCAATTTCCTACACACCAGGTGTTTCTTTCTTATACCACCCTACACATCCTGTTTATTATCTCACTCTTTCAAGGTTTCTTTTCATCCATGCCTCTTTGTGTCTGGTTTTGACAGCACAATTATCAAAAGACCTATTGGATGATTATATACGTAGAGTGAGCTTTAGGTCTACCTCTTTCAATAATTGTTTTTTTTCACCGGCCTCTTTCAACCATTGACTCAAGATGTATTGACTCAGTACAGTACAGTAAACATCTTGCACCTAATACTCCTGCATGTTTGGGTGTATGATTCCACCTTCACTTGAATGCTTGCATTGAACTGCATGACATACTACTATACAATTATAGACTTTTTTGTCTAGTCCTGCTGGCAGCCTCTCCTGTGTCTTGGTCTAATGTACAAATGCTGTATGCAAAAACACAATGGTTCTTAACTTATGTTCTCGGGACCCCTGAGGAACCACAAAGTCTTCTCAGAAAATTAAATAATATTTACAGATTAATAAAGTGTGTATTTGTTTTATGAATGCTCATTACTACAATGTAGTGCATTTTTAGGGGGTTTAAATCATTGAAATTGCTTAGGTTGAGGTTTGCCAGATTACAATAGCGACTCAATGGTGGTCCTTGAACTACAATAATGAATCAGTGGGGGCCACCTGATTCCAGAACTGATTAGGTGGAGGTCCATAAAAGTTAAAAGGTTAGGAAGCACTTTATTAGAGCATTAAACAAAGATGTACTGGTGTTGCTAATGCTTGTACCCTTTGTCACCGTTTCCTCCTATTTCCTCTTCCTTATTGCATTCTTCACCTTTTCTAACTTGTCCTCTTGTTCTAGTTTCAAGTCTGATGATGAAAAATATGTTTGTGTCTCAGAAATGGACACTGTCATAGTCAGATGACATTTGGAAAGATCCCTTTTTTGTTCCCAGTGAGAGGGCAGCTTCAGCCAGAACTAGTATAGAGTGACCACAGTGCAAGGGCTGCTCATTTCCCTGGCCCATTCTGTCTGGTGGGGACACAGGCTCTGTACAGAGGGGGAAGTCCTGGATGTAGGCAGTGAAGGGCACTGTGGGATTGTTTGCAGCAGGTACCCTTGAAATGCTGCCAACCCAGGTAAGTTAACCCATGGAAAACTTTACACCACTGGTTAGGGAGGAGCCAGGAATCACTCCCATCCGCAAGCTGGTGCAAGCAAAAATTTGGCATTGGCAGTACTCTCAGTATAACACTATTAGACTTGAAGAATATCATAAGAGAATTCAACCTGCTGCCTGTAAACTCCCAAGAGATATGAAGGACTGGGCCTGCTGTCACTTGTACCCAGGGCAAAGAAGTAGGGTCTAGGGGTCATAAGGCTGACTTCATGTTCAAGTATCAGGGACACAACAAGCTACAAGAAGCTTTTCTGAAACTGCCCAGATGACCAGTTCTAACTGTACCTGCCCTGCCTTAGACACTGCAGTTAGCCTCTTCTGGAGTGAATCCTGAACCCAAAGTGTTGCTCCTGCCTGAGGTTCTGAACACCGTGGCTGTGTTTGGATGGACCTCTCCTACGACCTTTGAAAATCTAGGACTTACAAACTTTTTGGATCCAAAGACCTTCGGCGTTCAAATCTGACAACGTGAGTAAAGTATATTGCAGGATTCAGGTTTCCCCTACTTGGAGTTTCTTTGCATCTACAAATCCTCAATAGTGAAACATGGAGGAGATCATATCCAGAGTTGTGGAGTACTCTTCGGCTATCACCTGCAGCCTTTCTTTTTTAACTGGAGGAGTCTGAGCTCCAGAAATTAGAAAAAGTGTGGGTATGAAAGTGCACCTTTTTGACATGGTCACCCTCACTTTTTGCCTGGTATTCAATGCAATTTTTACTGATAACCAGGTCCACAGTGCAAGATCGCTTTTCCTAGAACTGTACAATTATTCCTCAACTGGCAGTATACCTTTGGCCTCCCTGTAAGTCCCTAGTAAATGGTACTCCTGGTACCCAGGGGCTGGGTACCAAAGAGGGTCCATAAGAGCTGCAGTATGTATTGTGCACCCTCAGTGACCCTTCACCTAGCACATGAAGACTGTCATTGCAGGCTGCATGTCATAGTTCAGGTAAAAGTGAAAACACATCATGGCACACAGCCAGTGGACCATGTCCCCTATCCACCACATTCAATATATGTAAGTCATCCCTACACTAGGCCTTACAGTGCTAAGGCAGGGTTCTTCATGAACAGATATGCCCTTTGTAGGACATGGCTCTCTTTACAGTAAAATCTAAAATTCATACTTTTTACTCACATCTGCTGTCTTCCCGTGCCAACCCTTAGGACTCTAGACACTTCCTGGCTGTCTGGCAGAGGAGAAGCGATCACCCCATCCTACTGAAGATAGGGTGTGCGGGGGTGTGACTGGAGTGGCTCACCCCAGCTAGCCCCACATGATAGGGGGACTAGATAACTGGAGGGGAGTGTGACCTTGGTTGCCAAGAGGAATTCTGGAGCATGTGCTGTCCCCATTGGCAAACCCGTTGGCCACACCCAAGGCCTGCAGTCAGGATAGGGATCGCTTGAAGAGGAATAGAACTGAGTAGGCTCTACACTGTCCCCAGAAGGCCCCAGTAGGGGGCTCAGTGGCCAGCGTGGAACCAGGCGGGCACATCCCGAAGGACATGCCCAGATAGGGGTAGGCCCTCCAGGGGGAAAACCCCTACTGAAAAAGAGCCGGCCGGATCCCAAGGTAGGGAGCTGGTTCTGTTATACATGGCTATGGGCCATGAGCATCTGCCCCCTGTGTGGACAGGATGGAGATGCAACTGCAGGTGCTCTCCGAGTGGGGAGATTGTGCTGGCCAGCATGTGCGGGACCACCCATGGTTAGACCCGGAATGTGCTTTAAGCCTGGAGGCCTGGGTAAAGTATGGTCCTGCACAGCCAGCTAGTACCAGCATACATGCATGCTGGAGACCCCTGTGTGCTGTGCTGGTGCAGCAGCCTGGGAGGGGCCTAACCACAGCTGGGCATCATAATATGACCCAAGAGCCTAGGAGCTCAGAGCACTTTCCCTCTGTCAATGTGGAGTGAAAGTGCCCACGACATCCATACGATTTAGAAACTAGCACTGCTACTCATGTGTGGGTTTGGGTACCTGGGCCAAGTAAGGATTGGGGTTGGCCTCTCTGACCTGGGTGTCCATGTCTACAGTAGAGTAGGGTGGTTCCTCTGTGAATGCACACATGGCCGAAGTGACCATGGCATGCGTCTTTACGCGTGAGTATTTCATGATAGGAACAGAGCCTAATGGCTCAGACCAACGAGGCCCACAGCATCCTGGTGGTGGCTGTAATCAAAGTGTCACCTGCCTTGGCAGGTTGATGAGTGTGCTAGTGCATAAGTGCATGGGAAGTGCCGAACAGCCACACATCTTCGCACTGCTCCTGAAGCTGCTCTACCCATACAGTGATATGGGACAGAGTTGGACCTGGCCTTTTGTGTTGGGTTATCTCCAAACTTTTTGCCTTATTCTTCCTATGTTTTCTGATCTGTTTTGTTGGCTTTAGGACTCTGGGCATTTTACCACTGCTTATCAGTGCTAAAGTGCATATGCTGTCTTTATAAAGTGTATTGGTGATTGGTTTCTCAATGATTTGCATATTTGACTTACTAGTATGTCCCAAGCACAGTGTCAGGTGTGTGCCCAGGGTCTCTCAGTTAAATTCTACTAGTGGGCCTCCAGCACTGATTGTGCCATCCACATGAGTTGCCCTGTGAATATGGCTCAGGCCTGCCACTGCAACATCTGTGAGTGCAGTTTTAAACTGCCATTTTGACCAGGCAAGTGCACCCACTTGCCAGGCCCAAACCTTTCCTTTTACTACATGTAAGCAACCCCTAAAATAGACCCAAGGCAGCCCCATGAGCAGGGTGCCATGTATTTAAAAGGTAGGACATGTACTGGTGTGTTTTACATGTCCTGATAGTGAAATACTGCTAAATTCATGTTTTACTATTCCAACGGCTATCTCTCCCATACGGTAACATGGTAATTGCCTTGAAATATTTTTTTAAGTATAATTTCCCATTGGGAACAGATAGTGATCTGGGGTTTGGGATCCCTGAACTCACAATTTAAAAATACAACTTTTATTGAAGTTGGTTATTGAACTGTAAGTTTGAAAATGGCACTTTTAGAAAGTGGACATTTTCTTGCTTAACCATTCTGTGCCTCTGACTGTCTGTGAAATACATGTCTGGGTCAGGATGACAGTTGGGCTGTTTGTGCATCCACTCTAGACAGTCACACAAAGGGAGCTGAGTGTACCTTGAATATCCTGATGGCCCATCACCAGGCTGATGAGTCTTCCTTAGCAAGAGGGGTGGGAGGAGCTGATACTAGCACCTGAATAGAGCTGTGCCTACCCTCACACAAAGCAGTCTCCAACCCCCTGGAGTGTGTCTGCGACCAGGATAGGGAAAGGCAGGGACTTGTGCACTACAAAGACTTCTCTTTGAAGTTTTCCTACTTTAAAGACAAAAATGAATTTAAGTACTGGACCTCTGACACCACATAGTTAGAATACTTCTGGACTGAAGACATTCTGCCAGGAAGAAGAGCTGGTTGCTGTAGGAGGGACTGACACTCTGCCTGTTGCTTTGTGGTGCCAGCCTCCTCCTTGCTGCTTCTGTCCTGGGAGTGAAAGGACTGGGCTTTGCTTTCTACATCCTGCTTTCCAAGGTTGTCAAAGGGCTTAAGTTGAGGTTGCCTCCTGTTACACAGTCTCAGGGACATCAAAGACTTAGGGTGTCATTCTGACCTTGGCGGTCCATGACCGCCATGGCGGAGTGCGGCGGAAGCACCGCCAACAGGCTGGCGGTGCTTCCTGGGCGATTCTGACCGTGGCGGTAAAGCCGCGGTCGGAAAAGGGGAGCCGGCGGTTCCCCGCCGGTTTCCCGCTGGCCCAGGGAACCCGCCATGGCGGCGCTGCTTGCAGCACCGCCATGGGGATTCCGACCCCCTTACCGCCAGCCTGTTTCTGGCGGTGTCCACCGCCAGAACCAGGATGGCGGGAACGGGTGCCGTGGGGCCCCTGGGGGCCCCTGCACTGCCCATGCCATTGCATGGGCTGTGCAGGGGCCCCCTAACAGGGCCCCACAAAGATTTTCACTGTCTGCTGTGCAGACAGTGAAAATCGCGATGGGTGCCACTGCACCCGTCGCACCCCTTCAACTCCGCCGGCTCCATTCCGAGCCAGCTTCATTGTTGAAGGGGCTGTCCCGCTGGGCCGGCCGGCCGTCTACTGGCGGTCGCCCGCCCGCCCAGCGGGAAAGCCGGAATGGCCGCTGTGGTCTTTCGGCGGGAACCGCTTGGCGGGTGGCGACCGCCGACCGCCGTGGTCAGAATGACCGCCTTAATCTGCTAGAACCTGGGCTAATCCGCTGAGAGCCATGTCCTGTCAAGTGGTGCTAAATCCAGTGCTAGGCCCTTGAAGGAGGTTCTTGGTGCTACAAGAAGAAAATCCATGCACCGATTTACAGTGTCATTCCGAACCGACACATCGCTGTAAACATCGCCAGTGCTCCCCGCTTGATGCATGGACCATGGTTTTCAACACAGACCCCAGGTTTCGGCTACAGCGCTTCAGAAGAACCATTGCTGCATGAGTTTTGAGCACCGCATCACCGAAGTCTGTGACACACTGTCCTAAATCCAAAGCAACGCCTGATTTATCACTCTGAGATTGATACATTGCAGCATGACTTTTGATACATCACTGGGGTATCAAACCTGGGTACCATTTTCTTCATTAGCACTGCACTGCAGTAAGGAACTGAAGCTTCATGCCTCAAATGACGCATCACCTCCCCTCTGGGCTGTAAGGAACCAACACATCACCTCACCTGCCTAGCAGTAGGGAACCAATGCATCACCTCCCTTGCAACAGTAAGTAACCAACACATCTGTGGTCAGTTTTACGTATATTTTGCGCATTAGCTTCAGGCCTTAGGCCTCTGTGCACTTTGCCCTAAATATATTTTATTCATTTGCTAACAGCTTAGAGCCTCTGTGCACTTTACTCTAAATGCTTTCTATTAGGCTTCGTACTGTTATTTTACAGAATAGCCAGTTCTACGGTGTTGTTTTTTATTCATATCACACTGTTTTGCCTACTTCAGCACTGGAGTTCTTCATAACATATTCACTCTGTGCTTTAGTCAAGGATACAGTCTGGTACATTGCCGATAGACGTGGTAGGAGTCTAGACTTGCCATTCCTGCGTAGGAACATTTTGTGATCACGATGACATGTTAGTTATAAAATCACTTCCTTGTCCCAATACATGCAAGAGGGAGATTCTGACCAGGGAACCACAACTAGACGCTGACTGCCTCGTTGCAGATGCTGAACCAGATCACAGGCCTTTGCTCAGGTATGAGTGTGTCCGTCTCCCTAGTGATACAGAAAGGCAAGCTGAAAGCTTAAGATGCTGTGCTCCAAATAGAACAAGCAGAGGGAGAGTAGAAACGGTTAGGAATTATGATAGCTTTATTTCTATGTTTTACTCTCCTGGTTACTATATCAATCCTACTATGTTGTATTGTTCTGGTTATTGCGGCTCACGCCTTAATATCTAAAATACAGTTGTTTTATTAAAACATTATATAAAACTTATACTGTCTTTGTCATTTGTATATGAGACCATATTGTGAATGAGAGAGTTGGTTTGGATCTGAGTGACCACGACTTCCCTGAGAAGTTCCAAAGATGTCATGCGCTCGGCTGCCCAATCATTTCTTCCCCGTGGGAGAAATGAGGCACTGCTAGTTAGCCGGAGCAACAACCGGATTTAGGGTGACAGAGTTCCTTACACGTGGGTCAGACTCAGTCCCCCACCCCGTTATCGATCCTGCTGCCTAGAAATCCAGTAGTCTCATTTAGGATAATGAGAGCCCACGCGACATGGCGCCACCAACGTTTGGTCTGGCTCTAATGTTTGGGTCCGACTGACTCTCTCGGTCTCGTATATATTTTGACTCCTCGGTTCCGTATACGGAGACGTCCGTGGGGCTGAGGGTTTCCGCCACCACAGGTTGGGTACATCCTCATACTTTGTGGTTGGTTGTTCAAGCTTGAACTTTGAAAGGAAATACCCCGATATTGGTGTGCCTTCTCTGTCCTAGAGCTATTATTGTTATACTAATGGCGAATCCAGTTGTAATAAATATACCGCTTAATATGCGATTGCCGCTCACGGGTCATCTGATAGCACATGGACTGACGGTCCAGGGGGGTCCGGTCACTTTTGTGGTGGACGCCCATGCAGCCTATAGAACAGAACTTTTTTATTCTTGGGTCGTATTTCCAGCAGCTGATGGGGGTACAAATACTTTTTACGAATATACTGTTGCGAATGTCCCTGGACAATACAGGGCTTATGCATACTTAGAAATACCTTTATCTTATCAAGAACTCCATAATTGGCTTGATGGCGCCCTCCCACATTCAGTAACACCAGTAAGGTTAGGTCCGTTGAGTAATGATGGTCCGACCTGGCCTTTATTGGCTACATATACACCATATACTGGAGTGGCAAATGTGGCAGTGGCTGAGGTGCGTCGTTTATATGTGGAATTAACTGCAACGTACAGACGATTAGTTCAGTTTGTGATGCAGACATTAAATACTAATGCAGCGCGTGCTGCTCCAGCTCACCCACATGCGGTGGTACCGGGAATCAATCCGGCCACTGTACACTCTGTAATGGGCAAAGTACCGGCTAAACGTGAGGAGACTCCATTTTGGCTGGCGCAAAAAATTAATACGCTGGAAGCAGTATTTCTCCATACGGGACCTCAGGATAAGCATAGAATTTTGACGATGTGTTTGCCGTATGGGATGGTTCCTACGGTGGATCTTTGTAATACTTGGGGCACAGTGTTTGCCGCACTCTATACTACAGCACACGGTACACCGACTTTGGCTAATTTGCCGGAGGTGCTTAAACAAATTCAGGATGAATATGGGGCTGCCCCTGCCTTAGATTTAGGCATGCAATTGATGGGTAATTTTGACGCGGTTTCTTCTATTATTTTGAGTAATCTCAAGGGGGAGGCTGTAGCACTAGCAGTGCGAATGCGTCTTCGGGACGTTCCGCAGATTAATCAGGAGCGGGAACTTCCGAGAATAATAGCTGAAGCATATTCTAGTATTGGTCGTGATAGCCTAGGGGCTCGACCGCAGAAGCCACAATTGCAGGGTAAAAATAATAAGGATAATTCTAAGCAACATCAACCTGAGGGTGCGAAAAAGCGCTGGGATAAGAATCAGCAAACACCTAAGAAAGATGGTGGGCAGTCTCCGCAACCGGAGACCCCGCAAAATAAGTATAATCTCAGGAATAGGGATACTTTGAAGACGCCTGATAGATATCAATATACTGATACGCGCCAATCTCGTTCTTTTCAGGACTCCGCGGAGAAAAGAAGTGAGAGAGGTGGGCGGTCAGAGCGGAGGACGGAGTACGTGAAACCGAGACAGGATTCACAACGCTCAGCGGAGGTTTCTATTAAACAAGAAGAGAAACCGCTGCAACAAAAACAGCAATTTAAAAAAAAGAAATTGGCAGCAGTTTCAGTTAGACATGCCGCTCAAGAAGAGAGTTCTCTTGACGAACAAGACATGGGCGTTAGCGCTGTTAGACAGCGCGGCAGAGGTCACAATAGTTCGCCGGAGTCTTCTAGAGCATCTGGAGGTGAAAGCAACTGATGACTTCATACAAGTCGAGACGGCGGATATGCGAGTCTCTGATCCTGATCAAGTATATCTTGTGACTCTACGATTAGAAGGGGACATTGACCGCGTTGTACACGCCATCTTTTGGGACCATGTGGTGAAATCATATGATGTCCTGTTGGCCGAACAAGATTGGCCACCTGACTTTGTTCGCGACTGTCCGGTTGGGGAGGAGGTTATTGCGCCTTCCTTTTCACAACTTGTTCCGAGAGAACTAGCGGAGTCATATGGTAAATCATGGGCTCTAGCACAAGTCCCCGCCCTATATAGAAATAATGTGGGGTGGGATAAACATTCACCTTATCATGTCATTCCCATTAAAGGAGAACCTCAGCTACAGCCGCAATATCCTATTAAATTTGAAGCAAGGGCATCGGTTCGGGAAATTCTTACACAATTGGAGTACCAAGGTGTGATTGAGCCTTGTGTCTCGCCGATGAATAATCCCTTATTTCCGGTTGCTAAACTGGACCATTCCTATAGGATAGTGGTGGATTACAGACATTTGAATAGTCATACACGCACATATGCAATACAGAATTCACATAGCGCTGCGCTTATGAATAATATAGTGCGTAAAAAATACAAAACAACCTTGGATATCTCGAATGGATTTTTATGCCAGAATATAGCACCCGAAAGTCGGGACTATACCAGTTTCAGTGCGTTTGGCTCTCAGAAAAAGTTTTGTCGTTTACCTCAGGGGTATAAGAATAGCCCAGGACTGTTTTCGGCTCGTGTGACTGAACTTCTGCACGAGTTGGACCCTGAGGCGTTATCATATGTTGATGACATTTATTTGATGGACAATGAGATTCTACAACATCTCAGACGCGTATCGCGCATTGTTGTGGGTTTTGCTGATATTGGTTATAAGTTTAATTTTAAGAAATCGAAGATTGCCTTCCTCAGTGTTATTTTCCTGGGATATGAGTTATCGAGTGAGGGCAAGAGCCTGGCGCCACATTTTTTGGAGAAATGTGCTTTACTGCAGCCTCCTAACACGGTTCGGAAGCTCCAATCAATGTTGGGGTTTCTGAATTTTGGCAGAACTTACATTCCTGATTATGCTACACGTATAAAACCCTTTTATGAACTGATTCGCCCGAATTTTTCAAGTAGATTTTGGACGATTGAGCATACACACATACTGCGAGAGTTGCAGAATGATCTCTTAGCGGTTAAACATTTACACACACGGGACAATAAAACTCATTTGGTCATCAGGGTGATTCCTGGGGCTGTTGGATTTACGTATGTCACCTTTAATGAAGGGGAGACAGTCCCGATAGCATACAAGTCCCACTTGTATTCTGCTGTAGAACAACGTTTTGCACAGACTGAGAAAATTCTCACTGCAGTACAGATGGCGGTGATCAAAGAAAGACCGCTAGCCCAGGGCCAACGCATTATTGTCGTTTCCCCAATTCCGGCCTTAGAGGCTGTTACAAAAGCGAGTGTTCCTAATTCGAAAGCTTTACACCCGCGGTGGATACAATGGGCTGCGTCTTTGACGGCCACTGATGTGGATTACATATTTGACCCTAAGCTGCAGACTCAAGAATTTCTTCAATATGAAATAGAGTACCCAGTTCCTGCTGGCACATTGCCTATTGACCAATATGAAGTGGTCATGTATACCGATGGCTCTGCGCAACCGGCGGTTGGGACTAAACAACAGTATTCTGCTGCATGTGCGGTGGTGAGCGGGACTATGGAGGGGGAAGTCTTCTGCCCCCGACATACTTATACTAAAACCTTGGGAGATTGCACAGCGCAGCTGGCTGAGCTCAAAGCTCTTTTGTTAGCGTTGGAGCATGCAGAGCCGGCGATATTGACCTTGCTGGTCTGTGACTCCTACTACTGTGTGCAATCCTTCAATGAATATCTGCATTATTGGAAAATGAATGGGTTCAGAGATTCTAAAGGCAACACCATTAAACATAAATTGTTGTGGGGTAAGGTTGCGGGTCTGAAAGAGACGCTTCCTAAAGTCCATGTTGTACATACACTTGGACACCAGCGCGTTGGAATACACGTTGCTGGGAATACTTTGGCTGATGAGGCTGCAAAGTCGGCAGTGGCTATCGCCACTGTAGCCGCGGTAACTTGTTCGAGTTCAAAACCAGACGTAGAGATTTCGGCTGCCATAAAAGCTACGGCTGATGGCACGCCATTTCCTAAAGGATTCCCTTCTAAATATAGTTACTGCTTGAGTGGTGCACTAAATGCTGTTGTTAATATTCCAGGCGTTGGTGTACGTGAGTTACCGAATAAGATTGAGAGACCTCGATTAATTTCTGCAGCACATGAAGGGGTGGCATCTGCGCATGCTGGTGTGGCTGCCACAATTTCACTTTTACAGGCCCGTTATTGGTGGCCTGGTCTCTATAAGGAGACAAAGCAGTATGTCCTTTGTTGTGACGTCTGTCAACAAATTAAAGCATCGTCGGCTAGACGCCCGCAGCAGACTCCTCTTCTGATATCAAATAGACCATTACAGTGTGTGTACTTGGACCATTGTGGTCCACTGACACCAGATAGTGCATACAAATTCATATTGGTTGCTGTAGATTCGTGCTCCAGATTTGTGTGGGTCCGGCCACAGCGCTCGGCTGACGCTCGGACTGTTATTAAAGATTTGCGTATCTTTGTCGATACATTTGCAGTTGCGGCTTTTCATTCGGACCAGGGCCCTGCTTTTGCCTCTAAGGCATTCAGGGACACCATGGCTTCGTTGGGGGTCCAACTCCAATTCTCGTCTCCATTTCATCCCGAGGGAAATTCTGTCGTGGAGCGTTTAAATCGTGATTTAAAGCAATCCTTAACAGCCAGGGTTATAGGTATGGGTCATAGTTGGCTAGCCCACCTGTATGGAGTACAGAGAGCACTTAATAACTTGCCTAGAAGGTCACTGGGGGGTCGTACTTCATATGAGTGCCTGTTCGGAACACAAATGTATGTTCCTGATCTAGATGGTCCTGGTGTGGAGGCGGCAGGTACGCCCTTTGACATAAATGATCGTGTCACTGTTTTGCAGGATTTAGAACAATTTCGTGAAGATAACTCTTCTGCGAGTGCTGCCTCCTCTGGAATTAAGGATGAGCCAGTAACACCTACTGGTTGGATACCCAGGATTGGGGATCTAGTGCGTGAAAAGGTCGCAGTAAAGAAAGAATTTGGTCCTTCTTATCGAGCACCTGTCCCGGTGTTGGGGGTGAGCGGCACGAGAACTGTGATTTTGCCGCCGCTGCAAGGGGCCAAAGGAAATCGTTTTGTTTCCATTGATAATGTCAAGTTACAACATGTGTCCGATTCTGCACAGCAGACCAAGAGGGACACCCAGTAGTTCCGGCATCCCTCTCACTACTGGGGAAGAAGTCCCGCTGCAGGTGATTAGCACCGACCCTGTTTCCTCTCCGAGCTTGGGGAGGGTGGAAGATGATCTTGCGATTGTTCCACAGTCAACGATTGATATCGATTCTTTTTCTCAAGTTGCTGTACGTTCTACTGATGTTTCTGAACATGTGATTTATAGCGTACCTAGGAGAGAACCTCCATCAGCTTCCTTGTTCACTGTTGCACCTTTTGCAAGAACTGCCTCTGGCTGCTTCAACGACGCGGATGCGGCTGTATCCAGCTCTTCGTCTTCGCTGTCTTCAATCCGAGGTCCACGTAAGCTACTAAGTTGGCTTAAACGTACATATTTTGTTGTTCCTTGGAACTATTTTTGGCTTTTTATGGCTGTACTGACTATTTTTTTATGGTTGGGATTTGTGGTTACCTTTTTTCTGGTAATACATGGTCATTTTCTTCCTGATCGATCAGACATTGAGCACGTGGAGACTGTGTTGAGACCACATTTTTCGTCTCATATGGTTCGAAGAGACTTATCCAATGTCAACATTTCTGCAATACCAATTCCGGATGGGATTGTGTGGGATAAAGTAATGTTTGATATATATGGTCCCACTGAATTGATTCAAATACTGTATGTTCTTAAGTTATCAATGAATGATATTGTTATTCCAGGCATTGTTTCTGATGATTGGGATGTGAAGACAGTAGATGCTATGCTAAAAGATTTGCAATATTATACTGTCTATGACGATGAAGATGCTTACCAATTTAGAGATAATCATGGTGATATGTTTTGCTACACCTATTATGGACACCACTTTATTCGCAAAGCGAGTAGCCCTAAGTCCATCTTTAATTATGTACAATGGGAACATTGCTCGACTCCTCCACAAGGGAGTTCGAAAACGTATAATGATAAATTTGCATATTTTTCTGGGCATGATCAGCGAAATGCTAAGTCTTACTATTTTAAAGTGACACCGTATTCTAATAAGCAAATTTTGTTGACCGATACTAAATTATTGTATTCTAATTCGTTTGTATCTAAACTTTCGGTCGAAGGATATGAATACTGGTTGAAGACTGTTGACTTGAAAAGTGTTTGGGGTACGAAAAATTGGCAGATGCAAGGCAGAGATACATTATTTCGAGCATGCATTATCCCTGTGCAAATGATTTTCCTCAATGACACAGTACAACAGACTAGTTGTTTGGGCTTGGCGTCGATTAGAGAATTGACTTTGCCTAGTATACCTGTCCCTTCTAAATTAAATAACTGGCAGCACTATGTGAATGCTACTTTTAGTGAATTTACGCATTGGGTCCTGAATGGTACGCTTAACGCTTCATCGTTACATCCGGGCGGGTGGTTATTGTGGCCTGTAGACACTAATCAGTGTCATCAACGTTTTGTTACCTCCTCTGGGGGGTTCAGGACTAGTAGGGCAGACCCTCGTTACATTTCACCAGAACATGCTGATATAATAACTACATACAGTGTGGGGAAACTTTGTCAACAATGGTTGAAGTACTCCACGCTGGGTGCAGTTAAGTCACACCTCAAGTTACTGTCTAATGGTACTGATTTACAAGATTTCTTATCAGGTCCCAAGGTGCCCCGGAGAAAAAGGTTCTTATACGAAGTGTATAATGAGTTTTGGAAACTTTCCCAGCAGGAGGCTTCAGCCCGGTTAAGACAGATTGATCAAGAAAATCTGCTGCAGACTTTGGCCCTAATTCTGAGTCTGACGGGCGGCGGAGGCCGCCCGCCAGACTTCCCCCCTCCGAAATACCGCTCCGCGGTCGAAAGACCGCGGAGGGTATTCCGAGTTTTCCCCTGGGCTGGCGGGCGGTCTTCGCAAGACCGCCCGCCAGCCCAGGGGAAAACTCCCTTCCCACGATGACGCCGGCTCGTAATAGAGCCGGCGGAGTGGGAAGGTGCGACGGGTGCAGTTGCACCCGTCGCGTATTTCAGTGTCTGCTTTGCAGACACTGAAATACTTTTAGGGGCCCTCTTACGGGGGCCCCTGCCGTGCCCATGCCATAGGCATGGGCACGGCAGGGGCCCCCAGGGGCCCCGCGACTCCCCCTCCCGCCATCCGGTTCCCGGCGGGAGAACCGCCAGGAACTGGATGGCGGGAGGGGGAGTCGGAATCCTCCATGGCTGCGGAGCGCGCTCCGCAGCCATGGAGGATTCCTACGAGCGGCGGAAAGTCAGCGGGAGACCGCTGGCTTTCCGCGTCTGACCGCGGCTAAACCGCCGCGGTCAGAATGCTCGTAGGAGCACCGCCAGCCTGTTGGCGGTGCTCCCGTGGTCGGTGGCCCTAGCGGCCACCGACCGCCAGGGTCGGAATGACCCGCTTTGTCTGTTGTTGATAATGGCATGCATACCCTTTCTGACCGTGTTTACACGATTGACAGCATTGTCTCTTCTGCTATTGACATTATAAAATCAGACATGTCTTCTTTATATCATGGGCAGAGTCAGACACGATCTATCATGCAGCTGGGTTGGACTCTTCAGACCTTGAAGGCGGGTCGCGTTCCATGGCAGCACATTCGTGCCAGAGAGATCTTTATCTCCTTTAATTTAACTCGTCAACAACAATTGATGGCTAAGAAGGAAGCGACGTATGTTATGTTAAATATTGAAAAGTTGGAGAAACTGCCTTTTACGGTGGCTGAGATTCCGTCAGCTGAGTGGTTGATTCATGGGGTTATTAATTTGCCTATCTCCACTCTGCAATTTACTTCTTGTTTGAAGCACATTCCGGTGGGTAGATATGAACTATTGGGTGACAGTTACATACACGAGGTGTGGGAGCTTCCTTTTCAGTACAGATGTGTTAATGGTTTGCGGGAAGTTTTTCTTAGCCGTAGCGAATGCGAAGCTTCTGTTAGCCATTCCATGGTTTGTAAACAGCTGTCCTTGCACGGAGCGTGTAATGCTTTGATTGCTAACTTAGCTTGTTATCTGAAGGGAGTTCCAGTCCCGGTAATTAAAAACACTTTCCAGGTGCTTTCTAACGGCAGTTACATTGTTCTTAACAGCGAACGCTGCTGTGGCATGCGTGCCGGAATAGTTTACGTCGTTGTCGTCAACAAGGCCGTTACGTGCTGCGGGAATGTGTTGTTTCCCCCTACTGAATTTAGGGAGGTAGCGGACATCTGGCCTCATATTGCTACTTCCAAGGTTGATTTCGACAAGTTGAGTCGGCTGAAAGCTTTATTGTTTCAAAAGCATGTGGCCCTTACATCTGCTAGCGAGACCTACGCACTTCAAGTGGCAAGGTCATCGGCGGAGATACAGTCCCTTTTGAATACTAACTTTCCGAGTCACTTCGGTGAACTTGTGGGACGTATATTTAATGCATCCAGCACTGCTGGTATTGCTCATTTTTTCAAAGCCGTTGGTGTTGGTTTCGTTCACACCTTCTCTTCCATATTCGGTTTGATACCTTCGGCTATACACTCTATTTTCGAAGCATTTTTGGGGGTTTCCCGATTACTTTGGCTTTATTGGCTGGAGTTTTGCTGTTGTTGCTATTTTTTCGCAATGGCTGTCCCGCCGCAACGAGATCCTGTATTGCTGCTCCCGTCAGCACAGCTGTGTCGTGAACGCATGATGCAGCGTTTTGGAGCAACACTCCTGGCTCATCTGGAGTGTGACTGGTCTTTGTCGTTCCGACCGGTTTTGGATTGTGTGCAACCCGTGTTTCGATGCCTTTGGTGCTCGTTTGAACATGCACTGGCTTTCTGTCTCTCACTGCAGCGCTCTCCAGTGGTTGATCTTGATCTGTTGATGTTCCCGATTAGGGCTCATTCCCAGACTTGTGCACTACGGTTGCGTTTGCTTCGTGAAGCGGATTATGAGATTCCCTTCCTGGAGGAAGATGGTTTTGTCTCTTTCCTTGGCGCTACACGGGGTGCCGCCCTGAATGGTTTTGGGGCTTTGGAACACACCTGCTCCATGGTACTTTGTGGCGTGGATCTTCCGATATTGACCTATCTCGAAGTGGAGGAGCTTCTACGTTCTATTGCTTCTGTCTGACAATTGGATTTTTTTTTCTCTCTCTCCCGACTAAATTGACACTATATTGCAATTCGCTCTATCGTCACATGTTTCCTAAATTTATGACTTTGTTGTCTTCTCATCTTGTCGAAATGTTGGGTTTAAATTTAGGTCATGTTTTTTTTTTTTATGTTGTTGGAACCACTTGCTACCGACAAGGGGAGGGTGTAGTGTGGTCAGTTTTACCTATATTTTGCACATTAGCTTCAGGCCTTAGGCCTCTGTGCACTTTGCCCTAAATATATTTTATTCATTTGCTAACAGCTTAGAGCCTCTGTGCACTTTACTCTAAATGCTTTCTATTAGGCTTCGTACTGTTATTTTACAGAATAGCCAGTTCTACGGTGTTGTTTTTTATTCATATCACACTGTTTTGCCTACTTCAGCACTGGAGTTCTTCATAACATATTCACTCTGTGCTTTAGTCAAGGATACAGTCTGGTACATTGCCGATAGACGTGGTAGGAGTCTAGACTTGCCATTCCTGCGTAGGAACATTTTGTGATCACGATGACATGTTACTTATAAAATCACTTCCTTGTCCCAATACATGCAAGAGGGAGATTCCGAACAGGGAACCACAACTAGACGCTGACTGCCTCGTTGTAGATGCTGAACCAGATCACAGGCCTTTGCTCAGGTATGAGTGTGTCCGTCTCCCTAGTGATACAGAAAGGCAAGCTGAAAGCTTAAGATGCTGTGCTCCAAATAGAACAAGCAGAGGGAGAGTAGAAACGGTTAGGAATTATGATAGCTTTATTTCTATGTTTTACTCTCCTGGTTACTATATCAATCCTACTATGTTGTATTGTTCTGGTTATTGCGGCTCACGCCTTAATATCTAAAATACAGTCGTTTTATTAAAACATTATATAAAACTTATACTGTCTTTGCCATTTGTATATGAGACATTATTGTGAATGAGAGAGTTGGTTTGGATCTGAGTGACCACGACTTCCCTGAGAAGTTCCAAAGATGTCATGCGCTCGGCTGCCCAATCATTTCTTCCCCGTGGGAGAAATGAGGCACTGCTAGTTAGCCGGAGCAACAACCGGATTTAGGGTGACAGAGTTCCTTACACGTGGGTCAGACTCAGTCCCCCACACCGTTATCGATCCTGCTGCCTAGAAATCCAGTAGTCTCATTTAGGATAATGAGAGCCCACGCGAAAACCTCACCTGCCTGCCTGCCTCTTCTGACGCATTACCTCCCCTGCGGGCCACATCATCTTTGTTTTTTGACCCATCTCAGGTACTTTGCCTCAGTCAAGTGCTTCAGTGATACCAAGGAACTAAAATTACATTTAGGCCCTCATTACGACCCTAGAGGTTGGTGATAAAGCGTCAGTAATATTGCCAACAGGCCGGCGGTAATAAATATGAAATTATGACCACGGCGGAAACCGCTCAGACAGACAGACACTTTAACACACTGACCGCCAGGGTGAAATCAACAGGCACCACGGCGGTAACCACTTATAGCCAGGCGGAAGACAATGTTCCACCCACAGAATTATGAGACACCAATCCGCCACCTTTTCCGGGGCGGTACCAACGACATCAAAAGCCTGGCAGAAACTGATTTCAGAAGTCGAAGGACTCACCTGTGGAGACTCAGGGAAGAACCACGCCACCATGGAGCCCGAGTTGCATATGTTCCCATGATCTTCTACCTTCTGGTCCATTACGAATACCAACGCCGGCAAAGATGACCACAATGAGTACTGCCGCCTAGCACACAGGGGTGGGGGGAGGAAAAAGAGAGTGACACACACATGCAACACTCCCACCCCCAACACCATACACATAACCAGATGCAGTAACATTACATATACACCCCGTACCCCTCAGGAATAATGCAAGGACAAAAGGAATTGATTAAAGTGAGTGTAATAAGATAAAAAACTATAAGTACGAGCTTCAAAATCAACAAGTATATACATATTTACAAATGTAGGGACACTTCCCAGTCCTCAATGTCCGCAGGCCACATGGCCGCATCACATAGTCCAAGGCCCGACCTTACTCTTGCAAAAACACGGAGAGAACACTGCAGAGGCATCAGGTTGAAAATAGGCAGACATGTGAGGGGGACACCTCAACCGGAAGATAATACAATGCCACTGGTCCCGGAGGGGCCAACATGCCTTTTGCTTGGTCCTGGGGAGTGCAAGGCCACAGTCTCTCAAGTGGGTGATTTGCCCACTGCCTGGTCCTGGGGAGTGCAAGGCCACAGTCTCTCAAGTGGGTGATTTGCCCACTGCCTGGTCCTGGGGAGTGCAAGGCCACAGTCTCTCAAGTGGGTGGCTTATTCCATTGGTTCTGGATGAGGCATTGTGCCCAGTGAGCTTCATCCTGTGGAGGATGGGGTGAGTGGATGGCTTCTCCACTGGTTCTGGAGGGGGCATTGTGCCCAGTGAGCTTCATCCTGTGGTGGATGGGGTGAGTGGATGGCTTCTTCCACTGGTTCTGGACGAGGCATTGTGCCTAGTGAGCTACTTCCTGTGGAGGATGGGGTGAGTGGATGGCTTCTGCACTGGTTCTGGAATGGGTATTGTGCCCAATTAGCTTCATCCTGTGGAACATGGGGTGAGTGGATGGCTTCTCCCACTGGTTCTACAGGGGCATTGTGCCCAGTGAGCTACTTCCTGTGGAGGATGGGGTGAGTAGATGGCTTCTCCACTGGTTCTGAGGGGCATTGTGCCCAGTGAGCTACTTCCTGTGGAGGATGAGGGTGAGTGGATGGCTTCTTCCACTGGTTCTGGAGGGGGGCATTGTGCAGAGTGAGCTTCATCCTGGGGAGGATGAGGTGAGTGGATGGCTTTTTCCACTGGTTCTGGAGGGGGCATTGTCCCCAGTGAGCTATTTCCTGTGGAGGATGGGGTGAGTGGATGGCTTTTCCACTGGTTCTGGAGGGGGTATTGTTCCCAGGGAGGCAGATCTTGGGGAGTGCAATGTCACAGTCTCACACCTGGGTGTCAGACCCACAGGATCTGCTGGGGCCAGGACTACCCACTGTCTGCCGGCCGTGATGGCTGCTCAGTGGTGGTAGTGGTGGTGCTGCTGGCAGTGATGAGGGAGGGTCCAGCCCTTCCCCTGCAGCCTCGGACAGCTGCCCACTGGGGCTGCTGCTGCTGGTGGAGGTGCTGGCTGTGGTGGGACGAGGTTCCAGCCCATCCCCCTGCAGCCTTGGACGTCTGCTCACTGGGGCTGCTGCTGCTGGTGGAGGTGCTGGTGGTGGTGCTGGCAGTGGTGGGGAGATGCTCCAGCCCATCCCCTGCAGCCTCGGACAGCTGCCCACTGGGGCTGCTGCTGCTGCTGATGGCAGTGCTGGTGGCAGTGCTGGCAGTGGTGGGGGGAGGCTCCAGCCCTTCCCCTGCAGCCTCGGACAGCTGCCCACTGGGGCTGCTGCTGCTGATGGCAGTGCTGGTGGCAGTGCTGGCAGTGGTGGGGGGAGGCTCCAGCCCTTCCCCTGCAGCCTTGGACAGCTGCCCACTGGGGCTGCTGCTGCTGGCAGTGGTGCAGGTGGCAGTGCTGGCAGTGCTGGGGGAGGCTCCAGCCCTTCTCCTTCAGCCTCGGACAGCTGAACCACCATGGTTGGTTGTGGGGGCTCTGACTGAGTCCCAGCACCAGGCCTCTTGTTCTTTCTCCTTGCTGGTGCAGCCCCCTTGCCCTTCCTTTCAGCAGCTGGGGATTGCTCCTTGCCCTTCCGTTTAGCAGCTGGGGGGTGCATCCTTGCCATTCCTTTCAGCAGCTGGGGTGCCTCCCTGCCCTTCATTTTAGCAGCTGGAGGTGCCTCCTTGCCCTTCCTTGCAGCACTTGGTGCAGGCACCCTTCCAGTGTGGCTGCCTGGTGCCTGGGATCTTCTCCCACCTGGATTAGCTGTGGACACTACTGTGCCCATGGACTGGGTGGCTGAGGTGCTTGCCTGGGTTTTGACTGCACCTGGCCTGACATGAGGGACAGGTGGGGGAGGGCTAGGGAAGAGGTCAATGGTGGAGATGAAAAGCTTCTTAGGGACATTGGGGCGGGAAAAGGGAGATGGTTTATGAGTGGAGGAAGAGGGAGTGGTGGTAGGAGGTGTCTGTCTGGTGTGTTTGGGTGCAGGTGCATGGGCTGGATGCTGCTGTGAGGTGGATGGCGGTTGGGTGTCTGAGTGCTTGTGTTTGTGTACTTTGGGAGGAAGGGGCACAGACACAGTGGGAGAGGACACAGGGGATGTGTGCATTGAAGTGGGGGTGGTGACTGCCAGTGAGGGGCGTGTGCTGTTGGGTGTGCTGGTGATGGGGGTAGTGGATGAGGATGTAGTGCATGCAGGTGTGAGTGGAGATGAAACTGGGAGAGTGGTGGACAATGAGGAGGAGGGGGCCACAGTGGAGGCAGTGGATGTTGGTATGTCTGATTCTGGATGGTGTTTGTGTGAGTGCCTGTGGTATGAAGAGTGGTGCTTGTGTTTGCCATGTTCACTCTTGTGTGTGGTCCTGGGTACATGCTTGTCTGACTTTGTGCTTGGGATAGGTTGGGGTGGAGGGGAATGGGATTGAGTAGAAGAAGGTTTTAAGCATAGGATTAGCACAGTGCTATCCACATAGAGCTAGATAGGGACAAAGTATTTTGCCATTTGTACAACAAAATCTTTAAGCATAGGGTTGACACAGTGCCATCCTCGTCAAGCTGTAAAATGACAAAAGCCATTCCCCACTCCAGGCACAGTATTACAGCCTTGGACTAATACAATACCATCCAAGCCAACCTGGAATGAGTAACAACAACCCCTGACATGTGTTTTGCTATCATTATAGCCCTTCAGAGTGGTTTAGCTTTGTCCAGACACAAGGGAGCACCCAGTATAAGTCAAAACAAAGCTCCTTCAGGGCAAGAGTGACACATAAATTATGCAAAAATATATATACCATTGATATTATACAAGCACACAATAATGTTGATCAAAATGATTTAACAGTGTTTGTGCAACAACTTTCTTCTTATAACCAAGAATTATAAAGGCAGGTGCACTGGACCGTGATGGGCACTTGTGTCACCCTCAATTAGGCGTGTTTATAGATGGGCTGGTGGGAGTAGGGAGTGCTCATCGAGGACCATGGCACACTGTTTGAAGAGAAAGTGATGCGCTGGCTGAGATTTATTGATGATTTGTTTGTAATCTGGAATGGGAGCATGGAGTTAGTGAGGGGATTTGTGAGAGACATCAGCTGCAATGATCTAAATCTGCATTTTGTGAAGCACATTAGTGAAAAACAAGTAGAATTTATTTACTTACAAATATAAGTGAAGGAGGGAAAATTGGGAATAAGACTATTCAGGAATCTCACTGTATTTCATGCTAATAGTTTCCAAATGAAGCATACAATCTAGAGAACTATTGCGAATGAAAAGAAACAACAGCACATGGGAGGATTGACAGAAGATCAAGGAAGAAACAAAGGAAAGGTTAATTCAGAGAGGTTGCAACATACAAACCATCACCTCTGCAGCAGTAAGGGTGAATTTGATTAGTCAGAACTTAGTTTTTTCCAAACATGAGCAAAGGGGGAATGATAAAACACCCCAAATAATTACAACATATAATACTCCCCATAAAAGTGTAAGATCAATTATCAGTGAACACTGGCATCTGAGTAAGTCAGATCCAGTTTTGGGGCCAATGTTACCTATCTCACAGGTAATTTCTTTCCAAAGAGCACACTCAATGAGAGCCACTTTGGTTAGAGGTAGTCGAGAGATACAGAGAACTACCAAATGTCATCAATAAAGGAAAGGCTTCCACAAGTGCCATAAATGTAAGGCATGTAAAATTGGCATTGACAATGAAAACCAGTAGACAACCGGTAGTCATCAAGGAACCATATCACTGTAGAACTGAGTATGCAGTGTATGTACTACAATGTGAGTGTGACCTATGTTATGTAGGCAGTACCAAACTGCAAGCTGATAAAAGAATACTTTAAAATGTAAGCACAGTGGAGAATAAAGACTGGTCCTGCCCAGTAGCAGGACACATAGATGACATACATAACAATGATGTTAACAGTTTGAGATATTATGTCATAGATGCAGTGCCAAAAATGAAATACGATAGAAAGCTAGTGCTGCTAAGAAAAATTGTAAATATGATGGTATTAATGTTTTCATATTTGAAATAGGAAATCACTCAGTCTGTTTTCTATATCACTGGTTTAAGCAAGCATGTGGGCAGGATTAAAAGGTGTAAAAGTGCTGCACGTCCTTATGATCAAAGGCAGTCTGTGGCTGAAAAGCATCATGGCAAAATAGCACAAAATAAATGCTGGTGAAGAAAAAGTGGTTTGCACCTGGTGTATATATTCATTTAAAAAAACAAAGGGCACGAGTTATACCTTAGGGTGCAAAGCCCAACTACTACCCCCCTACTACCACTCAACCCCATTCTGCTCATGACATATGGCTGTGTGCAGCGGGGAATGGCCGTAGGGCCTGTCTTTCTAGATGTGAGAATAGGAGTGAGGGGGTTTCTCTGGGTGTGAGAGTGGGTGTGACAGTGTCTGGGTGTGAGAGTAGGTATGAAAAGGAGTCTCTGAATGTGTGAGAGGGGGTGTTTGATTGTCTGTGATTGGGTATGTGACAGTCTGAGTAGATCTAAAATGTCTGGGTCTGTGGGTAGATGCATGAGTGCTTAAGTGGGTCTGTGAGTGGGTGCATGAGTGTTTGAGTGGGGCTGTGAGTGGGTGCGTCAGTGTCTGGGTGGGTCTGTGAGTGAATGCATAGTGTCTGAGTGGGTGTTTTACTGGTTGTGGGAGGGTCTATGTGGGTATGAGAGTGGGTGTGACAGTGTCTGTCTGGATGAGAAAGTGGGTGTGAGAGGGTCTTTGTGGGTGTGAGAGTGTCTGTCTGGGGTTGAGAGTAGGTATGAGAGGGAGTCTCTGAACATGTGAGAGTCGGTGTGTGATTGTCTGTGATTGGGTATGTGACAGTCTGAGAAGGTCTGTGAGTGAGTGCATGAATGTCTGTGGGCAGATGTCTGAGTGCTTAAGTGGGTCTGTGAGTGGGTGTAGAGGTGTTTGAGTGGATCTGTGAGTGGGTGTGTCAGTGGCTGGGTGGGTCTGTGAGTGGGTGCATCAGTGGCTGGGTGGGTCTGTGAGTGGGTGCATAGTGTCTGAGTGGGTCTGTTATTGGTTGTGAGAGGGTCTATGTGGGTATGAGAGTGGGTGTGACAGTGTCTGTCTGGGTGAGAGAGTGGATGAGAGAGGGACTTTGTGGGTGTGAGACTGTCTGTCTGGGTGTGAGAGTAGGTAGGTAGGAGACTGAGGCCCTCATTCTGACCTTGGCGGTCTTTTCGCGAGCCCGCCGAGTTACCGCCGCGGTGAAGACCGCCGACCGCGGCGGTATGCCGCTGCGCGCATTCCGACCGCTGGGAGCGTTCCGCCGGGAAACCGCCAGCAGCCACACTGGCGGTCGGCGGAAAAGTGGAGACTGGTCAACCTCCACCGCCACGCCAGCAGAACACCGCCCACAGAATTACGACCCACATATCTGTGTGGCGGTCTTCTGTTGGCGGTGTTCTGTTGGCGGTCACCTCCCCATGGCTCCCGTCGCCTCCCGGAGGACCAACACACAAGGTAAGTTGACCGTCCGTGAGGGGAGGGGGAGGGGGGGTGTTGTGTGATGTGGGCGTGCATGGGGGTGTGCGTGTGAGTGTGTAGAGGGGGTGTGTGAGTGCGTGTATGCGGGCGGGGGGTGCTGCTTTGTCTATGGGTAATGTGTGCTGTTCGGCAGGTGCGCATGTCTGCATGTATGTGTGCGGGTATGTGTCCCCGTTGTGTATGTGTGTGTAGGGGGTGTGTATATGTGCATGTTGGGGGTGTGTGCATGTCGGGGTGCATGTATGTGCATGTCGGGGTGGGGGTGGGGAGGGGGTTCGTACCACCTCTGGGGGGTGGCAGGGGGGTGGAGGGTGTGGGGGGAGGACTCGGGTGGGTAGTGGGGGAGACCCCTATCAGTGCCAGGGAAGGAATTCCCTGGCCCCGATAGTGCTTACCGCCATGGTTCGCATGGCGGTTCCTGACCGCAAGAAACCGCGGCGGTAGGCAGGGTCATGATACCGTTGGCGGTCTTGGGACGACCGCCGGGCCGGAGTGCGCAAACTCCAGCCCGGCGGTCATGACCGCCGTGGCGGTCGGAGTGGGGAAGTGGCGGTCGATCGCGGCGGTGACCGCCGCGGTCAGAATGCCATTTTTCTGACGCCGGTCTGTTCGCGGTCCGACCGCCGCCTCTCCGCCGACCGCCAGGGTCAGAATGAGGGCCTGAGTCTCTGGGTGTGAGAGTGCCTCTGTGAGTGGGTCTGTGAGTATCTGTGTGGGTGCAGGAATGTCTTTCTTGGTCTGTGAGTGTATTCATAAGTGTTTGAGTGGGTCTGTGAGTGGTGTGTCTTAGTGGGTAAATGAGTGGGTGCATCAGTGTCTTAGTGGTCTGTTACTGGGTGCATGAATATCTGAGTGGGTCTGTGATTGGGTGCCTGAGTGTCTGTGTAGGTGTGTTAATAGCTGTGGGAGTGGCTCATCTACAAAGGATCCTCACCTGCCATTTTATCAAATAAGAGTCTAAGGGGAATGTTTAAGAAAAGTGGCGCTGCACCCAGTGCAGTGTCACTTTGCTTGTGCCCCTTCACACCCCCATACCTCCACCATGTGTGCGCCATGTTCAAAATATGGTTCACCATGGTGCAGGGTAGGGAACAATAAAATCAGAATTTATGACTCTATTGATGTACTGTTCAGAGTTAGCGGCAACATTTTGGCGCTATCCCTGAACAGTACATAGGGGCACATTATAAATAATGGTGAGCCCCCTTTTATTGTCTGCTTTGAGCAGGCGTTGAAAAGGCCAGAAAAAATGACGCAAAGATCTCTCTAATTTTTTCGGGCCCCCTAATGCAGGCACAATGTGGCACATGGGGGTTACAACGTTTGGTTTGTATATATGGTACAGCATTTTTGGCCATCTAATGCAACATTAGCTTTAAAAAATCATGCTAATGTGTTGTTAGATGGTGCTAGGCCCTCTTACATTTGGGCCTAAGTTTTTCACAAAATATCTACCCAAGAGGAGTTTTTTCAGACTTCTTGGATAAATGTCAAGTGTGTATTCTACAGTACAGGTGCATTGTGGACCATGAGACAATATCTCCAGCGACCTTGTGTGGATTTGGCAATGTGATTGTGAGATGTGTGTCTTTCTCCAAAGGTCTGTGATAACATGAATTCTCCTATAGAGAGTCCAACGAGACTACAAAGATTTAAATCTCCACCAAACCAGGGTACTTCTTCTTAGCTATATGATATAATTTCTTCTTCTTTTAGAGAATCATTCTTCATATTATTTCATATTGGGGGAGTGGGGCAATGTGGCCCCCCTCCCATGACCTATTTTGGCCCTGGGGACCCCATCCCAGGGCCCGGTCTTAATATATATTGTATATTATTGGGGAGAAAAATCCACTGATTTCAGCCCCGCAGATCCCAATCACCGGGGCCCGACCTTAAAATGTTTACCTTTCTATAGGGGTGGAAGGCGAAAGGACATGTGACACACAGCAAGCGGAGATACTAACACCAAACAATATGGTAATAAACTTAACAGATCACTCTCTCTCCCCGGATGCTGAAAAAGCACTGTCCTTAGGTCTCTCATATTGCCACTGTTGGAAAGTGGGTTATTGGTAAGGACAGGTAAGTACCTACACTTAGCAATAGGCCACTAACCTCCACTTAGGTCCAGTTAGGTCTCAGTAAATTAAACCTAGCTCAACCCTTGGTAGCTTGGCAACGTGCGACAAGGCTTAACTTAGGAGACAGAGCGGGTCATTACAACATTGGCGGTAAAAGCCGCTTACCGCCGTTTAGAAGACTGCCAACACATCGCCTCGGCCGTGGAATTCCGCCACAGCTATTATGACCCAAATCTCGAAATCCGACAAATTTCAGACACCCACACAAGTCCGCCACACCAAAGGTCAGTGATAAACTGGCGAAAACAAAACCTCCACCGTCACGCCAACAGAAATACGCCCACACTATCACGACCCACGAATCCATGCGGCGGTCTTTCAACCGTGGTATTCCATTGCCGGTACACACCGCTTCAAAATACACACACATATACAAAACACCGCCACATTGGACAAATCCAAATACACATACACACACCACTCCCACACACCCAATACAAAATAAAACACACACCCACATCACCCACAAACCCCTACGACCACTATTACAGAGAGAAGGCCAGCGAGAGACACCACCATCCACAAACTAGCATCCACAGGCACTCAACACCATCACCCACACAACTTCCACGCACAAAACACCACACACCACTACATATCACCACACTTATCACCACACACACCACCCCACACATCACCTACACCACCCCATGGCACGGCAAAGACACCCCAGGTTCTCGGAGAAGGAGCTCAGGGTCATGGTGGAGGAAATCATCCGGGTAGAGCCACAGCTATTTGGAGCACAGGTGCAGCATACCTCAATTGCAAGGAAGATGGAGCTATGGCGAAGAATAGTCGACAGGGTGAACGCAGTGGGACAACACCCAAGAAATCGGGACGACATCAGGAAGAGGTGGAATGACCTGCGGGGAAGGTGCGTTCCGTGGTCTCATGACACCACCTGTCGGTTCAGCAGACTGGCGGCGGACCCCCACCTCCTCCCCCACAACTAATAACATGGAAGGAGCAGGTCTTGGAGATTCGGCATCCTGAGGGCCTCGCAGGATTCGGTGGAGGAATGGACTCTGGTAAGACAAATCTTAACTATTACATCCCCCACCCTACCTGCATGCCAGCACATACCCCCACCCTCACCCTCACCCCCAGCACTCCAACTCCTCACAAATGTACCAATATCACAAACCACCCATCCCAACACCAAGCTCTGCAGGCAACACCAAAGCATGGACACCCATCACTAAAGCATGCCCACTGCACATACCCATACACTCCCCTAAACCATTATCACACAACCCCCACACAGGAATGCCAGCACTGAGGTACACGGTCACCCACCCATTGCACACCATGACACACACAGATGCAATAATCATGCTTTTCCACCCCTGCAGGACCACTACCCAACGTCACCAGACAGGAGGGTCCAGACAACTCCACCCCACCCACAGAAGAGGCCCACAGTGATGACAGCAGCTCTGTCCACCTGGATCTAGATGAACAGCCCGGACCATTGTGGGCCTCGGGACAGTCGGTTCCCCTCACACAGGCACAGGCCACCACAGACCTTCCACCCTCTGGTAACACCAGCACAGCACCCACCCAGCGGGCCCATACCTCCGTCCCCAGGACATGTCAATCAGCTGTGTGTCCACCACTACAGGGAACCCAGGATAACCCACCACCCGAACAACACCAGGGACCTGGGGGCAGTGGTAGTGGGCACACGGTCCAGGGGACAGAGGCCCAGGAACACAGGGGAACTCGGAGGGCTGCTGTGCGACAGGGGGCGGACAGGCCCAGGGAACCCACTCTTCACGAGTCCCTCTCCTCTATCATGGGAGCATACCACCACTCCCAGGAGACGATGGCCAAGTTTCAGGAGACCCAGCGCATGCAGGAGGAACAGTATTTGGGGTTCAGGGAGGAACTCAGAACCATCAGCTACACCCTGGGCACCATCGTAGGGGTGCTGAAGGAAATACTCAACACCAGGAGGGACACTGTGGCACTCCAAGGGGCCCTTGACACTAGCATGGACGATGAACTGCCCACCACCTCCGCTGGCGCTAGTGGACAGGACGCCCCGCCACATGACCACCACACCAGCACCCCACCCCCTGCAGATGGAGAACCACCCCGCAGGCGGTCCCTGAGATCCAGGAACAAGACAGAGCATGATGCCAAGACCCTCGCCAAGAAATGAGACCACCCTGATTGTCAACCCACTGTCCCACTTTGTCACCCTGTCCATATTGGAACTGCCCCAGCTCCACTTCCTATGCCCATATGGGTAATGCACCTATGAGACAAATAGACTGGACTCTGCCATGGACACTCCTCCGCCATCACCCCTCACCTTTTAACTTCCCCCTCCAATATTTTTTATGTAAATAAACACACCTAAAACACCAAAAAATCTGGAGTCTGTCTGTGATTTCGAAATAGTGTATTTGCAATTACAGTGCCAACATTTCCAGGAAATAGTAATGTCAACATACCGTTGTCACACAGCTCTAGTCCATGAGGGATCTAAGCAGATGACACATGTTGGGACCCACACCTGTGAAACCGTAAGGTAAAGTGACAACTCAGTGACCATACACTGGGTGAAATCGACAGACAGGAGAGAGGTAGAAATGTAAAAGTACTTGTAGTAGGCAGGAATGTATTCTCACCTGTGTCTCACTGGAAATATTGCTGGATGACTGAGTCCCTGTTGTCAATGTCTTCTTCCTCTGCTTCCTCCTCATCACTATCCACAGGCTCCACAGCTGCCACAACACCATCTGGACCATCCTCCTGCAGAAAAAGCACCTGTCGTCGCAAAGCCAAGTTATGAAGCAAACAGCCGGCCATGATGATCTGGCACACCTTCTCTTGTGAGTAGAATAGGGATCCACCTGTCATATGGAGGCACCTAAACCTGGCCTTCAGGAGGCAGAAGGTGCGTTCGATCACCCTCCTAGTCTGCCCATGGGCCTCATTGTAGCGTTCCTCTGCCCTGGTCCTGGGATTTCTCACTAGGGTCAGTAGCCATGACAGGTTGGGGTAACCAGAGTCACCTAATAGCCACACACGGTGCCTCTGTAGTTGACCCATCACATAAGGGATGCTGCTATTCCGCATGATGTAGGCGTCATGCAATGAGCCAGGGAACATGGCATTCACATGGGAAATGTACTGGTCTCCCAAACACACCATCTGTACATTCATGGAATGATAACTCTTCCGGTTCCTGTACACCTGTTCACTCCTGTGGGGGGGGGGGAACCAAAGCCACATGGGTCCCATCAAAGGCACCTATGATGTTGGGGATATGTCCGAGTACATAGACGTCACCTTTCACTGTAGGCAAATCCTCCACCTGAGGGAAAATGATGTAGCTCCTCATGTGTTTCAGTAGGGCAGACAACACTCTGGACAACACGTTGGAAAACATAGGCTGGGACATCCCTGATGCCATGGCCACAGTTGTTTGAAAAGAACCACTTGCAAGGAAATGGAGCACTGATAGCACCTGCACTTGAGGGGGGATTCCTGTGGGATGGCGGATTGCTGACATCAGGTCTGGCTCCAACTGGGTACACAGTTCCTGGATTGTGGCTACAGTCAAACCTGTAGGTGATTATCAAATTTCTTTCCTCCATTGTCGACAGGTCCACCAGCGGTCGGTACACCGGAGGATTCCGTCATCTCCTCACATGTCCCAGCAGACGGTGCCTATGAAGAACAACAGCGATCACAGAGTCAAACAACTCAGAGGTATGTACCCACAGTCTAGACAGAGCACGATTCATACACAAAATCTGGCCTGTATGTATGTTGAGAGTAGGCCTAGGTATGTGTGACGCAGTTGGTAATTAGGCCATGTGGGCCCCTGAAATGGCGGCTGCCTGACCTCTAAAGCGGGGCAATGGGATGTGAGGTAACAGCGCTGGTGTTGTACACCGTTGCGGTAGGCGGTCGAAGACCGCGGCACAATGCTGCATTGATTAACATTGGACCGTATGGGTCCCAGGAGCCAATGACGATGTACGCCGGCGGTGATGGTACGCACCACCGTGAACGTGACCGCCGCGGACGTGACCACCACTTTCTATCCGTTGAATCACTCGATACCTGATCTTCGACAGGAGAGGACCTACAGTGCAAGAGCTGCTGTGACCTCGGTCTGGAAGAGACAATGGCTTGTGCGTCTGGGGAAAGGGCCCCTGCCTTCACTGCGGAGGAGTTGGAGAAGCTCGTCGACGGGGTCCTCCCCCAGTACGCGCTACTCTACGGTCCTCCAGACCAACAGGTAAGTACACAGGGAGCATGCTGTATGGGCTATGCCTGTGTGGAGAGGACTGGTTGTAAGAAGGAAGGGGGCAGAGTTCTGCGTGCATGAAAGACGGTGGGTGCATGTGCCACATGGCAAGGGTAGGGATGGGGGCCACTCACTTTGACAGTGCAGTTGGTAATGACTTCTCTTCTTCCCCTGTACGTTTCATGTAGGTCAGTGCCCACCAGAAGAAGGATATTTAGCGTGCCATCGCCAAGGACGTCTGGACCCTGGGGGTCCACCACAGACGGAGCACCCACTGCCAGAAGAGATGGGAGGACATTTGCCGCTGGAGCAAGAAGACGGCGGAGGCTCAGCTGGGGATGGCCTACCAACGTGGGAGGGGTGCCCGTCGAACCATGACCCCCCCTGATGTTCAGGATCCTGGCGGTGGCCTACCCTGAGTTGGATGGGCACTTGAGGGCATCACAGCAGACACAAGGGGGTGAGTACACTCTCATTCTGCTGACTTTGCACGCAGGGGAGGTGTCTGGATGGGGGAGGAGGGCTGTGGGTTTCCTTAGGCCAGGGCGAGTTCCGTAGGCTAGGCCCCTTCGTAAAGGCTTGGCTCTGTGGCCCCCCACCCCACCTCTGTAGAGTGCCAAGTACAGGTATCCATGCCCCTGTGTCATCTATGTGTGCAGATGTCATCCATAGCCTTGTAGGCCATTTCCCAGGAATTGCACTGTAGAGCCCAACAGCGCGACGTAGTGTAGGGGGCTGCTGTGTCTGTCTTGTCCGCCAACGGTAGCGGTAATGCATGCACTCAACATGTTTTTTTTTCTGTTTACCCCCCCTTTTTTTTGCGGTCTCCCTGTTCTTGTGTGCATTAGCATCATCAGGCGGAGGTGCAGTGGCACCGGAGCACGAGGGAGCTGAATCCCACATGGGCATGGAAGCCCACACTACGGACTCTGAATACACCAGTGGGATGGAGGGCGAGTGGAGCACCACGGCGGTCACAGGATCTGCAAACAGCGACACAGACTCATCCTCCGATGGAGCTCCCTTGTGGTGGCGGCAACATCTGTGCCCCCACTTCAACAGGTACAGCCGACACCCCCCCTACCAGCACCACCCTCCCAGCAGCCCCTCAGCCTTCGCCCCGTGCCCACTCACCCAGGAGGGTGGGCATCACCTTTGCCGCAAGCACCTCAGCCCCTGCCCCTGTCACCTCTGCTGCCCTCAGTGATGAGGCCATCGACCTCCTCAGGTCCCTCACTGTTGGGCAGTCTACCATTTTGAATGCCATCCAGGGTGTGGAAAGGGAGTTGCAACACACAAATGCATTCCTGGAGGGCATTCATTCTGGTCAGGCTGCCCTTCATCGAACCGTTCAAACTCTGGCCTCAGCACTAATGGCAGCCATTGTCCCTGTGTCTAGCCTCCCCCTTCCAACTTCCTCCACCCAGACCCAATCCCCTGTACCTCTGCCTATCCCAAGCACACCATCAGACCAGCCTGCACACACCTCACCACACAAGGGAAGCTCAGGCAAACAGAAGCACCACACATCCCATAGGCACTCACACAAGCATCACACACATACAGACACACCAACATCCACTGCCTCCACTGTGTTCCCCTCCTCCTCGTCTCCCTCCTCCCTCCCAGTCTCGTCTACACTCACACCTGCATGCACTACCTCTACAGCAACTACATCCCGCATCAGCACACCCAGCAGCACACCCCACTCACGTGCAGTCACCACCCCCACTACCATACACACGTCCCCTGTGTCCTCTCCCAGTGTGTCTGTGACGCCCCCTCCCAAGATACACAAACGCAGGCACACACCCACCTAACATACACCCACCTCACGACAGCCTCCAGCACATGCACCTGCACCCAAAGCCACAAAAGTTACACCTCCTACAACCAGCTCCTCTTCCTCCACTCCCAAACCCCCTCCAGTTACCCGTCCTAGTGGCTCCAAACAACTTTTCCTCTCCACCCTTATCCTATTTCCCACCACCCCCCTGTCCAACTCATGGGTCCTGTACTAGCACCTCAGCCACAAAATCACCGAGACCAGTGGTGCCTGTTGTCACAGGTATGTGGAGTGCACTGCCCACCAGGCCAGCCAGTGTATCACGGAGCCAGAGCACAGCCAGTCCCCCCCCTGTGAAGCACCAGAAGTTGGCCAGTGCCCGGCGGGAGAGGGGTAAGACTCCAGCCACTCAAGCCGATCACAGGGGTCTCGGGGGGGGAGTGTGGACACTGCTGTGACTCCTCCCAAGGTGGGGAAGGGGCAGAAGAAACCTGCAAAGTCTGGGAGGAGCAGCACAACGGAGAAGACCGCCATCATCCCCGCTGGGCAGGAGTGCCCCGCCAGCCCCCTCGTTGCTGCACAGGAGGGCCCCGCCAGCCCCATCGTCGCTGCCCAGGAGGGCCCTGCCAGCCCCATCGTCGCTGCCCAGGAGGGCCCCGCCAGCCCCATCGTCGCTGCTCAGGAGGGCCCTGCCAGCCCCATCGTCGCTGCCCAGGAGGGCCCCCCCAGCCCCATCGTGGCTACCCAGGAGGGGCCTGCCAGCCCCATCGTCGCTGCCCAGGAGGGCGCCAGCAGCCACAGCCCAGCTGGGCAGTGAAGGACCACCAGCCCCAGCCCAGCTGGGCAATGAAGGACCGCCAATGCAAGCACTGCTGAACAGGCCAAGGACCGCCAAGGCACGCACCGTTGAAAAGGGCAAGCACCGCTGAACAGGGCAAGCACCGCTGAACAGGGCAAGGACCGCCAAGGCAAGCACCGCTGAACAGGGCAAGCATCGCTGAACAGGGCAAGGACCGCCAAGGCAAGCACCGCTGAAAAGGGCAAGCACCGCTGAACAGGGCAAGGACCGCCAAGGCAAGCACCGCTGAACAGGGCAAGCACCGCTGAACAGTGCAAGGACCGCAAACTTAAGCCCCGCTGAACAGGGCAAGCACCGCTGAACAGGGCAAGGACCGCCAAGTCAAGCACCTCTGAACAGGGCAAGCACCGCTGAACAGAGCAAGGACCGCCAAGGCAAGCACCGCTAAACAGGGCAATGACCACCAACTCAAGCACCACTGAACAGGGCAAGGACCGCCAAGGCAAGCACCGCTGAACAGGGCAAGCACCGCTGAAAAGGGCAAGGACCGCCAAGGCAAGCACCGCTGAACAGGGCAAGGATCGACAAGGCAAGCACAGCTGAACAGGGCAAGGACCGCCAAGCTAAGCACCGCTGAACAGGGCAAGCACCGCCAACTCAAGCACTGCTAGCCCATGATCAGCAGGGGCAGTGACGCAACAGGCACCGTCACGGGGTGAGTGATGCACTCTGGGCACCAGTCCCCCTCCAGAACCAGTGGAGACCTGCATCCACTCCGTCTGTCCTGCACAGGATGAAGCACTCTGGGCACCAGTCCCCCTCCAGAACCAGAGGAGACCTGCATCCACTCCGTCTGTCCTGCAGAGGATGAAGCACTCTGGGCACCAGTCCCCCTCCAGAACCAGTGGAGACTGTTATCCACTTGAGAGACTGTGGCTTTGCACTCCCCAGGATGGTACAGTGAGCAAACCACCCACTGGAGAGACGTGAGAGACTGTGGCTTTGCAGTCCCCAGGATGGTACAGTGGGCAAACCACCCACTGTAGAGACTTGAGAGACTGTGGCTTAGCACTCCCCAGGATGGTACAGTGGGCAAACCACCCACTGGAGAGACTTGAGAAACTGTGGCTTTGCACTCCCCAGGATGGTACAGTGGGCAAACCACCCACTGGAGAGACTTGAGAGACTGTGGCTTTGCACTCCCCAGGATACATCAATGGGCATGGAGCCCCCTCATGGATCTGGTGATGTGCACTCATCCGGCTGAGGTGCCCCCCTTCCCTTCCCCCTGAGGTGCCTGTTGTATTTCTATCTGATGCCCCTGCAGTGTTCTCTCCGTCATGTTCGGGTATCTTGTGTGGGCCTCCCCCGTGCATTTTGGGCCCAGTGGTCCACAGACTATGAATAGTGCAATACCTGGACTACTATTTGTGGTGTATATTTTGTTCATAGTGTATATATGTATATATTTGCTTTCTCTATTTTGATATATTACAATGGTTCCACTCATTTCCTTTTGTCTTTGCATTCTTCCGGGGGGGGTTGGAGGGTGTTGCTGTAATGTTTGGATATACATTGGTGTGTGTGTTGTAGTGGGTGAGGGTGGGGGTGGGGGTGTTGCGTGTGTGTGTCCCTGTTTTTTGCCTCCCCCTCCCCTATGTCGTAGGTGCAGTACTCACTGTGGTCTTCGCCGCCGGCGTTGGTGCTCCTGGTACAGGAGCAGGAAGACTAGTGCAGGAAGAATATGGAGTTCCGGCTCCATGTTGTCGTCGTTCCTCGTGGAGTGTGTAGAGGTGAGCGTTTTCCCTTTGAAATGGCTGTTTCCGCCGTGTTTTTATCCACGGTTAATCCGTCCCGGAAAAGGTGGCAGATTGGCCTGTCATAATAGTGTGGGCGGTACATTGTTTCCCGTCTGTCTGTTGGCGGTGACCGCCGCGCTGTTTGTTTGTACCGCCGTGGCGGTCGGAGTGTTAAAGTGGCTGTCTTTGTTGGCGGTTTCCACCACGGTTGAAATTGCAAAATTTTTACCGCCGGCCTGTTGGCGGTCTTACCGCCGCTTTAACACCGTCCGCCAGGGTTGTAATGACCACCAGAGTGTAAAACATTCAAATATCACAAAAAAGTAATTCAATAAAACACAGGGAACAGTTTAAAAATCCAAAACCAATTTATAAAATTAGATTATATGTTTATCTTTAAAATGACACAAAAACGAATAAAATCAGATAAGGGGAACCGGAGATATGAAATTTTTAAGAATTATTATTTTCTAGCGCCTAGAAACAAAAAGCGCCAATCGGGTCATCTGGTCGACTGGGGCAAAGTTAAACTTTAAGGCCGACCGCGATGGAGCCCTGCTCCGCTACAGCCCGTGTGAGGCCTCAGTCAAAAGTTTACCTTTGGACTTAGGGGGTCCTTACAACCCTGGCGGTACAGGACCGCCAGGGTTGAAATGACGGAAGCACCGCCAACAGGCTGGCGGTGCACCCCGTGGTCAATACAACCGCGGTGGAACCGCCGCCGTCGCACCGCCGGGGCCGGCGGTTTCCCGCCACAATGGCCCCGGCGGTAGTAATCTGCCAGGGAGAATTACGAGTGCCCCTACCGCCAGCCTTTTCCTGGTGGTTTGAACCGCCAGGAAAAGTCTGGTTGTATGGGGAGTCGCGGGGCCCCCTGACAGACTCTGCTCTGCAGACAGTGAAAAGCGCAACGGGTGCAACTGCACCTGTCGCACGGCCGCAACACCGCCGGCTCCATTTGGAGCCGGCTCCCATGTTGCGGCCCAGCAGAGATGTCATAATGGGCACCGCGGGAGTGCGGCCGCATTGGCGGCCCGCGGTTACCCGCCAATGTTGTAATGAGCGCCTTAGTCTCTTTTTTGAAGATTTTCTTCAGCAGGAAGAACCTGCCAGTCCAATCCGACCTCCTGGAACTCTTCTCCAGATACGCATTGAGGGAGCCCTCGGTGGAGATTTTTACCTTCGAACTTCGGGCCAGATGTAGGTAGGTGGCAAATTGCAAGTTGCAATTTGCGAGTCCTTCCGACTCGCAAATTGCAACTCGCAATTTGCTATGCAAAACAGTGTCTTAGACATTAATATTAATGAGGTGGGTCGCAATTTGCAACCCCATAGCGATTCAGGGCACTCACGGGGATGGAGGCCTGCTGTAGTCAGCAGACCTCCATGTCCGTGACTGCTTTTAAATAAAGCATTTTTTTTTTTCAAAGTTCAACCCGTTTTCCTTAAAGGAAAACGAGCTGCACTTTGAAAAATAAACCGAAACCTTTAGTTTCGGTATTTTTCAGGGCAGGTAGTGGTCCATTGGACCACTGCCTGCTCTAAAAAATTATTTTTAATGCCAGACACAAAGGGGAAGGGGTCCCATGGGGACCCCTTCCCATTTGCGACTTGGTTACCATCCACTTCAAGTGGATAGTAACTGCAAGTCCATTTGCGACCGCATTCGGTATTTTTCAGAGCAGGTAGTGGTCCATTGGACCACTGCCTGCTCTGAAAAATTATTTTTAATGCCAGACACAAAGGGGAAGGGGTCCCATGGGGACCCCTTCCCGTTTGCGACTGGGTTACCATCCACTTCAAGTGGATAGTAACTGCAAGTCCATTTGCGACCGCATTCGCGGTCGCAAATGGAATTACATCGCATTGCGAGTCGCAAATAGGAAGAGAACATCCCTTCCTATTTGCGAGTCGGAAATGCATTTTGTGAGTCGGTTCCGACTCGCAAAATGCATTTCTACATAGCAAAGTGGCTTTAGCGACTCACAAACAGCGTTTTTCGCCGTTTGCGAGTCGCTAAACCTTTGCTACATCTGGCCCTTAGTCTTTTTTTCGAGTTGAAAATCCTTCGACTGGGGCAAACCTGCATCTTGATCCGACGTCCTTGGAGCCCTCCTCGGATACGCTGGCTGAGAGGTCCCGGTCACCTTTCTACGTTCGGAATTAGTCTCTTTTTTGGAGATTTTAAAACTCTTTACCTGAACAAGTTATATTAAATCCAACAACTGGAAGTTGTAGGATTTATTATAACAATTAATTTGATACCAAACTCTTTGTATCTGTCACTTAAGGGGATTTTTTAAATTAAAATAAAGTCTCCCCATTCTAGCCCATGAAGGCCATTCACTACAATGAGGGAAAAACACATTTGGCTGTTTTTACCTCACCAGGGCTTATAAATCTATTTTTATAAGTTCCTTGCTTATAGTTACATGGCACCCAGCACTAGGGACACATAGGGCACGCCTTAGGGGTGACATACATGTAAAAATAAGGTAGTTTAAGACTTTGGAACTACTTTTAATTCCAAAGTCGAATTTGCATATAACTTTAATTTAAAAGCAGCCAGCAAGGCAGGCCTGCCTTTAAAATGACACTGGGCAGCTCAGCAGTGCACCTGTGGGTGCACTACCTATGCTGTGGTCCCTAAACCTATATGCCCTACCATATACTAGGGACTTATAAGTAGTTTGACTTAGCCAATTATAATTAGCCTTATTTGCATATTGATTTTACACAGAGCACAGGCCCTGGGACTAGATAGCAGTACCCAGGGCACCATCAGAGACAAGAAAACACCAGCAAAAAGTGGAAAAGGGTGGCAAAAATGTTGGGGGCCTCTGCAATCAGCCCTGTTCTCTCACAGCCACTATATAGTTTAATTGTAATTTGTGCACAAGATGAGACAGAGAAAGCACTTTGCTCTAAGACCCAAGAGAAAACCAGTGATTTGCAAAGTAGGACACCCGTTTGATGTATTACAGGTCATTGATTTGGCCAATCTGAGAAACCTGGAATCACTGGGGAAAGAAGGTTGTTTGACAGAGGGCCCCAGGTGAGAACACACGGACATTAACAATGTTGGACATGGATGAGGGTGGTAACACAGAGGTCAGACCTACATTGAGGCTTGCCCCCCCCCAGGATGCACATTAATAGTGAGGTATTCTCAGAAGCTATGATTTTAGAAATAAGGAAGATCCAGTTGTCATACAGACAGATTGTGAAACATACTGATTAGAATATGATTAGAATATGGAATACAGACAGGTCATGAAAAAATGGGGAGCAAGGGAGGATTATATTGTCTGTGCGTTCAACAAAGGGGGCAATCTGGTCCTATGGAGCAAGACATTGTATATGAAAGTGGCATACAAACAATGTAATGATGTTCAATACTACTTTAGAATCACCAGTAAAATGTTTGATGAGGTAAAAAATGATTTTTTGGTCAATTAATTGAATGGAGAGATTCTGGATTGCTTAATTGGGAAGAATATATTTGTTTAAGTATGGATGAACCCCTTGATTCCTACTTTTTATCTCATCCCAAACTACATAAGGATCCCAATAGACCTCCAGGCAGGCCAATCATAGCTGAGATGGGTAGTTATTTGAGAATATCTCTATCTACATTGAATATCTTTTACAACCCCTATTTAAGACCCTTGCACTGTACATTAGGGATACCAAAGATGTCCTTAAAAGGATTTTTGATGTGACATGGGAAGAGGGCATGCCGATGATGACTTTTGTTGTGTCAACTCAATTCACCAGTATACGCCATGATGAGTAGAGAGTACAATCTTTCAAATTTTATGCACATAATAACATGCTGCTCAGGATGGTGGAGTGGAATTTTACAAGTGATATTTTCATCTTTACTTGGGGTATTGTTACAGCAGGAAAGGAGAACTGCAATAGGAACCTGCTTCACCCCTGCTATGCAAATCTATACATGGGCTGGTGGGAGGACAGGTACACCATAATACTGATATGGAGGAATGGACAGACAGAATCCTATTATGGGTAAGATTTGTAGATGATTTGTTTGTATTGTGGTGAGGTGGTGAACTTGCAGCACAGAAACGTGTTGATGTCATCAATGAAAATAACTTCACATGTTAAATGAGCAGAACACAATTGGATTTCCTAGAAGTTGAGATCCTGTTACAGGGATCTAGGTGGACAAATACAGTTTTTTACGAAGCCCGCTGCTGGGAATAGCACAATACACACCCAAAGTTTTCACCTGGTAGCCCTGAAACAGAGCATCCCATATCCGGAACGGTTAGGGGCAAGGCAAATTTGCAGTACGCACGCACAATTTGAGAGAGCATAGAGGGAAATGGCACAGAGGGAAATGGTGAAGAGATTAATATTTCCCTCTGCATATTTAGAGGACACCTTATCCCAAGCCAAAACTAGAGTTTCTGGTCTTCTGGGGGATGTTATCCTCTTTGGACCAAGAAGGAAGGCTTTAAGAACACAGAGGGAGCTAATGTGATCAGGTTCATTACTACACATAAAGAGAAACATCCAAAATTAAGGAAAGCTCTTATAAAGCACTGGCATTTACTTAAAATGATCCTGTGATAGGCAGATCCATAAGCAACAAATCACAGTAAACACATAGATCACATAGAGATCACATAGTAAAAGGTGAGGTGACCATTAAGAAACAAACAAACATGATTTACACCTACCCCAGGTTTCCACAAGTGTATTCAATGTAAAGCATGTGAAAAGGGGACTAACATGACCAAAATTCAAACACCATTTAAGAGAAGTATTATTTTCCCTGTCCTAAAGTCTAAATAGGGAGTACAATCCACTGAGTCCATAAACAAGCACTACAACATCTACAAGCTATAAAAAACAATGATGGGACCTATCTGATGGCACATAATTTCCACAAGATGCAACAAGGTGATCATACTTTTTTCACCTACAATGCAATAGACAATGTCTTAAAAATACTATGAGGGGGAGACAGGGAAAGAGAGCTACAGATAATGGACAGCAGAAGCTTTATGGTTTAAATACAGATGAGGAATTATATGTCCATCTTCTTATATATGATAAATGCCTAGCTGCTATCTTCAGATTGTTGAACATCTTGTTAATTCCCTTTTTGTGTTTTTTAACCTTTCATTTTTTGCATATGTGTCTTTACAGGAACAGAGGTGACAGGCTGAATATAGGGGAATAGATTCTATTTCATGATCCAACAAAAGTAGATCTTTTTGATTTATAGTAGTTATTTTGTCTTGAGTTAAAGAATCGAAGGGAGGTTGTGAGTCTAGTTGTTTTGATTACTGCAGCTTTTTTAACCTGACAAATGTTGAATAATAACCAACTAGGACAGTATATGGGAGAGGAGTTACCTGCCCACTTGGGGAGTACAAAGAAGCTGGAAGAGAATAAAAGAGAATAAATAAACTATTACTTATGTACCCTGATTCAATTGTAGCAATCAAAGTAGATTATTGTATATTTAATCATTTGTAAGATTGGCTGTTTCTGGGAATCAAGTGAACATACAACTTTGTTTATGTTGCTCTAACTCTACTGTGTATCATTCAAAGATGGTGCAGTAATCACTATAGTGGTTTATTGTCTGTCCTATGTGTTCACAAAAAATGTTCAGCCAATCAGTTTGTATACAATTCACTGAGATTTTTGCAATCAATATTGTGACAAAGAGGCGGAGAGTGCTGAAATGCATTGACCTATCCTCTGCAATACACAACACTGCTGAAAAATACCTCATGGAATGCCAAGACTTTGTTGAATTGACATGGAAGCTGAGTTTGAAATTTTAAGTGGTTCACGGTTAAGCAGCACCAACGGCACCACTGGTGATCTGGAGTCCACAGGCAAATGCGTCTATGGCGATAAGGAATATATATACATATATATATATATGTATATATACACATAGAAATTCACTGAAAAAAGCAAAGTTACCGAGATGCTATTGTAAGAAAATAGAATTAAAAAAACTTAGAAATTCACTTGTGCCCTAAGGTAACAATAACTCGCAGCCTCTCCATGCAAAATGTTCCCATCAATAACTTTTCTGCAAATGTTAATGTCAAAGAGGATGTCATAAGCAACGTAATAACTGGAGTAATTAGCAGTGCATGGCGAGGGCGAGAATTATAGTTCTCTTAGGGCACAAGTTACAGTTACTTGAAATAATTCTAACAGCTGAATTTCTATGATTTTGCGTCTTTAAAATCTGAACCCAATGATAACGTCCTATAACCTTTGTTTTTTTTAGTTCATTTCAAAGTTTTTTTTTTTTTAAATTCTAGTTCCTAACTATAACGCCCTTGTAACATTTGATCTTTTCAGTGAATTTCTAAGGTTTTTTAATATTAAGTAAGATGCCTCTCACAATGCACGGTGGGGGGTGGGGTTGGACGCAGGGCCTTGCCTGGCATTGTGCTGCCCCCATCCAAGCTTGCTACTCCTGTCCTCTCCTCCTTGCCATCCATTGTCCAAGTGTCCAAGTACCTATTCCTATACATATATATATATATATATATATATATATATATATATATGTGTGTGTGTGTGTGTGTAAATATGTGTGTGTGTGTGTGTGTGTATATATATATGTATGTATGCTTTTAAAACAAAACAGGGAACACTCACAGGCTGAAATCCCTGTGTTCTGAATGCAAGTAGACGTGTTTCGGCTTTCACCTGTCTCAATACTCACCAAATAACATCTCAGGTGTCACAACCACATTTGTAAATTAAACAGCCACATTCCCATTGGATAATTGATAGTAGCACACAAAAGAGGACACCTGCTGTTTTAATTGACATTCTAGATCCATAGCGGACATATCAGTGTGTTTTGCTCTTCATAAAACCTGATAGCACTCCTCGCGCTGTAACTAGTTATTTCCCCATAATGTCTTAAATGACTTAGATAGTTCATCGTATTTCATACAGATCTGTACTAGTGTGGGTACTGATTTATCAAATTACAAACGGATGGCAAAATTAACATAATCCTCTTTCTTTCATAATTCCACTCCTGCTTGCATGACAACTCAAGGATGCTCTGTAATATTTCACAGGTCATGACTCAATCAGGGTATAGCCCTTACCACAACCTAAATGTGAATTCACCCAGGCACGGCACTAGCAGGAGTCGGACCACTGCTCGTTACCCCAACAACTTGAATAATTGTTGATCAGTTCAACGAGGCTGTATGTTAATTCCACTTGGCGGTGCACGCACTGTACATACCAGTTCTGTTTCAAAAGTCCACCAGTTACTGGTGGACTTTTTAAAAACTCTCTCTCTCTCTCTCTCTCTCTCTATCTATATCTATCTATATATATATATATATATATATATATGTGTGTGTGTGTGTGTGTGCGTAAAGTTATGGTTAGGACCTAGTTTCTATAAAAAAAGCATTTTTTGTTTTACTAATAGCTTTGGCGTTGTTTGATGAATGTTTACAAGAAAATACAACGCTTACTTCAGCATCTCCAGATAATGTTTTGGAGTGATCCATCAAGCAGGGACTGAGAAAAAGGGGGTCCCAAAACGCCTTTTCCAAATGTATTTTGATCAGTGATAGCGCCAGAACCGCTGTACAAAATTACACCAGTTTTAGCGGAAAGTTAGCTCTTGGTTCAGAAAGTGGTGTAAATCCATTCAGTAGTTTTAGAGAAATTAATGAAAATCCAAATTTGTATATATATAAAGACATGAAGGCTTCGCAAACCCTCCCAATCTCATTCTGAGATCAGATTGGCTGCCAACGCTTCAACAAGGAATTGTTGGTTGCAATGCTGGGCCTTAGCTTTAGCCGAGTCCCAGAAAAAAAGATGAAAGAAAAACAAAAGGAGCCAGGGTAGGGACACCCTGACCCCTTAGTTTTGGTGGCAGAGTCCCAGATGGACCCCCCCAGAGCACAAAGGCATTTAAAAAAAAATTAAGTGGACATCATGGTGTATCAATGGATCTGCCATAAAAAATATAAAAAATTAAAAACATGGGCTCTCGCGCTTGCTTCTCTGAGACCCCCGGGTGTGCCAGGTCCCAGGGGATTGAAGTTAGCAAACCCTGGGGACTGGCACCTCCCCAGAGCACCAACCACAAAGATTGCAGGGAGGCCACCAGGCCCCCCCCGCAGCCCAAGGGACCATCACCTTCCCGGGGCTCAATTCAAATATAGTGCAGTGGGGCTGCATCCCCCCATTGCAGCCCCAGAGGCCACATCCTCCCTGGGGCTCAATTCAAATGCAGTGTGGGGGGCGACATGCTGCCCTTCTGCAGCCCCAGGGACAACCACCTTCCCAGGGCTCAATTAAAAAAAAGGGTCCACAGCCCACCCCCCCCCCCACAACCCAAGGGACCTCCACCTCCCCAGGGCAATAATAAAGGGATCCGTTTCTGACCCTGTATTGCTACATGCACTACGTGCAAGGTGAACATTAGTGCAGGGTAAGGGCAATGAAATATACTATGGACCATTGGCCTCTGCTTCCATTTTACATTGGCTCACAACTCCATTTTGTCGAGTTTGGTTCTGTGCATAAAGCACTATTATGTGTTTTTCCACAAGCTGCAGGGTGGGGTGTTTTTCTGCTCAACTTCGCTCCATCTGCCTGGTACGGAGGGCGCTATTTACATTTCACGAGCTATCAGTTAGGACAACAGGGGGATGCACCTGTACTCAAGGAGGAAAGTAAGCTTCACCTTGGAGCCCTCTTCTGGGAACCTTGCCCGTTCCGAGGATGTGAGAAGGTAGCCTCTTTCTAGCCTTGTTACCCCCACTTTTGGCCTGTTTGTGAGTGTATGTCAGGGTGTTTGTCACTGTTTTCACTGTCTCACTGGGATCCTGATAGCCAGGCCTCAGTGCTCATAGTGAAAACACCATGTTTTCAGTATGGTTGTTATGTGTCACTGGGATCCTGCTAGTCAGGACCCCAGTGCTCATAGGTTTGTGGCCTATATGTATGTGTCACTGGGACCCTGTCACACAGGGCCCCAGTGCTCATAGGTGTGCATGTATATGTTCCCTGTGTGGTGCCTAACTGTCTCACTGAGGCTCTGCTAACCAGAACCTCAGTGGTTATGCTCTCTCATTACTTTTAAATTGTCACTAACAGGCTAGTGACCATTTTTACCAATTTACATTGGCTTACTGGAACACCCTTATAATTCCCTAGTATATGGTACTGAGGTACCCAGGGTATTGGGGTTCCAGGAGATCCCTATGGGCTGCAGCATTTCTTTTGCCACCCATAGGGAGCTCTGACAATTCTTACACAGGCCTGCCACTGCAGCCTGAGTGAAATAACGTCCACGTTATTTCACAGCCATTTTACACTGCACTTAAGTAACTTATAAGTCACCTATATGTCTAACCTTTACCTGGTAAAGGTTAGGTGCAAAGTTACTTAGTGTGAGGGCACCCTGGCACTAGCCAAGGTGCCCCCACATTGTTCAGAGCCAATTCCCTGAACTTTGTGAGTGCGGGGACACCATTACACGCGTGCACTACATATAGGTCACTACCTATATGTAGCTTCACCATGGTAACTCCGAATATGGCCATGTAACATGTCTATGATCATGGAATTGCCCCCTCTATGCCATCCTGGCATTGTTGGTACAATTCCATGATCCCAGTGGTCTGTAGCACAGACCCTGGTACTGCCAAACTGCCCTTCCTGGGGTTTCACTGCAGCTGCTGCTGCTGCCAACCCCTCAGACAGGCAGCTGCCCTCCTGGGGTCCAGCCAGGCCTGGCCCAGGATGGCAGAACAAAGAACTTCCTCTGAGAGAGGGTGTGACACCCTCTCCCTTTGGAAAATGGTGTGAAGGCAGGGGAGGAGTAGCCTCCCCCAGCCTCTGGAAATGCTTTGTTGGGCACAGAGGTGCCCAATTCTGCATAAGCCAGTCTACACCGGTTCAGGGACCCCTTAGCCCCTGCTCTGGCGCGAAACTGGACAAAGGAAAGGGGAGTGACCACTCCCCTGACCTGCACCTCCCCTGGGAGGTGTCCAGAGCTCCTCCAGTGTGCTCCAGACCTCTGCCATCTTGGAAACAGAGGTGCTGCTGGCACACTGGACTGCTCTGAGTGGCCAGTGCCACCAGGTGACGTCAGAGACTCCTGCTGATAGGCTCCTTCAGGTGTTAGTAGCCTATCCTCTCTCCTAGGTAGCCAAACCCTCTTTTCTGGCTATTTAGGGTCTCTGTCTCTGGGGAAACTTTAGATAACGAATGCATGAGCTCAGCCGAGTTCCTCTGCATCTCCCTCTTCACCTTCTGATAAGGAATCGACCGCTGACCGCGCTGGAAGCCTGCAAACCTGCAACATAGTAGCAAAGACGACTACTGCAACTCTGTAACGCTGATCCTGCCGCCTTCTCGACTGTTTTCCTGCTTGTGCATGCTGTGGGGGTAGTCTGCCTCCTCTCTGCACCAGAAGCTCCGAAGAAATCTCCCGTGGGTCGACGGAATCTTCCCCCTGCAACCGCAGGCACCAAAAAGCTGCATCTCCGGTCCCTTGGGTCTCCTCTCAGCACGACGAGCGAGGTCCCTCGAATCCAGCGACACCGTCCAAGTGACCCCCACAGTCCAGTGACTCTTCAGCCCAAGTTTGGTGGAGGTAAGTCCTTGCCTCACCTCGCTGGGCTGCATTGCTGGGAACCGTGACTTTGCAAGCTTCTCCGGCCCCTGTGCACTTCCGGCGGAAATCCTTCGTGCACAGCCAAGCCTGGGTCCACGGCACTCTAACCTGCATTGCACGACTTTCTAAGTTGGTCTCCGGCGACGTGGGACTCCTTTGTGCAACTTCGGCGAGCACCGTTTCACGCATCCTCGTAGTGCCTGTTTCTGGCACTTTTCCGGGTGCTACCTGCTTCAGTGAGGGCTCCTTGTCTTGCTCGACGTCCCCTCTCTCTGCAGGTCCAATTTGCGACCTCCTGGTCCCTCCTGGGCCCCAGCAGCGTCCAAAAACGCCAAACGCACGATTTGCGTGTAGCAAGGCTTGTTGGCGTCCATCCGGCGGGAAAACACTTCTGCACGACTCTCCAAGGCGTGGGGGATCCATCCTCCAAAGGGGAAGTCTCTAGCCCTTGTCGTTCCTGCAGTATTCACAGTTCTTCAGCCTAGTAAGAGCTTCTTTGCACCAACCGCTGGCATTTCTTGGGCATCTGCCCATCTCCGAGCTGCTTGTGACTTTTGGACTTGGTCCCCTTGTTCCACAGGTACCTTCAGACAGGAATCCATCGTTGTTGCATTGCTGATTTGTGTTTTCCTTGCATTCTCCCTCTAACACGACTATTTTGTCCTTAGGGGAACTTTGGTGCACTTTGCACTCACTTTTCAGGGTCTTGGGGAGGGTTATTTTTCTAACTCTCACTATTTTCTAATAGTCCCAGCGACCCTCTACAAGGTCACATAGGTTTGGGGTCCATTCGTGGTTCACATTCCACTTTTGGAGTATATGGTTTGTGTTGCCCCTATCCCTATGTTTCCCCATTGCATCCTATTGTAATTATACATTGCTTGCACTGTTTTCTAAGACTATACTGCATATTTTTGCTATTGTGTATATATATCTTGTGTATATTTCCTATCCTCTTACTGAGGGTACACTCTAAGATACTTTGGCATATTGTCATAAAAATAAAGTACCTTTATTTTTAGTATAACTGTGTATTGTGTTTTCTTATGATATTGTGCATATGACACTAAGTGGTACTGTAGTAGCTTCACACGTCTCCTAGTTCAGCCTGAGCTGCTTTGCTAAGCTACCATTATCTATCAGCCTAAGCTGCTAGACACCCTATACACTAATAAGGGATAACTGGGCCTGGTGCAAGGTGCAAGTACCCCTTGGTACCCACTACAAGCCAGTCCAGCCTCCTACATTGGTTGTGCAGTGGTGGGATAAGTGCTTTGAGACTACTTACCACTCTTGTCATTGTACTTTTCATAAGAGAAAAATATACAAAACAAGGTCAGTGTATATACACATAGCCAAAAAAATTTTGCATTTCCTCTTTTCACTCTTTTCTAAGTGCTGAAAAGTACTTCTAAACTTTAAAAAAGTTCTGAAAACTTTTTTCTCTTTGTCTATCACTTTAACTCTCTCTAAAAAATGTCTGGCACAGGCCAAAAAGTTGAACTGTCCAAACTTGCATATGATCACCTTAGCTGGAAAGGAGCAAGGAGTCTCTGCATAGAGAGAGGTTTGAGTGTAGGGAAGAATCCTTCCTTAGAACTGTTAATTAATATGCTTAGAGTACAGGATAAGGCCATAAGTGCCCAATCTGTAGAAAAAGTAGCTAATGGTTCTCAATCTGATCCAGGGACTCCCCCAGGAAAAGGTTCAGGAAAGAAACTTCTCAGCCTGCCCATTACTAGACAGTCTAGCATAGTTGGTACAGAGGTTGAATCACACCATACTGATGGTGTGCTCTCACATTATGCTGGTAGCCAAGCTGTTAGGGTGCCCTCTGTAAGGGACAGGTCTCCTTCTGTTCATTCCCATCATACCTCTGTATCTAGAAATGTCCCTCCCACCCACCCTGATGACAGATTGTTAGAAATGGAGCTCAATAGATTGAGAGTGGAACAAACCAGACTGAAGCTCAAGAAGCAACAGCTGGATTTGGATAGACAGTCTTTAGAAATAGAGAGGGAAAGACAGAAGTTGGGTTTAGATACCCATGGTGGCAGCAGCAGTATTCCCCATAGTCATCCTGCAAAAGAGCATGATTCCAGGAATCTGCACAAGATAGTTCCCCCTTATAAGGAGGGGGATGACATTAACAAGTGGTTTGCTGCACTTGAGAGGGCCTGTGTTGTACAGGATGTCCCTCAAAGGCAGTGGGCTGCTATCCTATGGCTATCATTTAGTGGAAAAGGTAGGGATAGGCTCCTTACTGTGAAAGAAAATGATGCCAATAATTTTACAGTTCTTAAGAATGCACTCCTGGATGGTTATGGCTTAACCACTGAACAGTACAGGATAAAGTTCAGAGAGACCAAAAAGGAGTCTTCACAAGACTGGGTTGATTTCATTGACCATTCAGTGAAGGCCTTGGAGGGGTGGTTACATGGCAGTAAAGTTACTGATTATGAAAGCCTGTATAACACAATCCTGAGAGAGCATATACTTAATAATTGTGTGTCTGATTTGTTGCACCAGTACCTGGTAGACTCTGATCTGACCTCTCCCCAAGAATTGGGAAAGAAGGCAGACAAATGGGTCAGAACAAGGGTGAACAGAAAAGTTCATACAGGGGGTGACAAAGATGGCAATAAGAAGAAAGATGGTGAAAAATCTCAAGATAAGCATGGGGATAAGGGTAAAACCAAAGATCCCACTTCAAATCTTAAACACTCTTCAGAGGGTGGGGATAAAACAAATTCTTCCTCTTCTTCCCAACCTGCACACATTAAAAAGCCTTGGTGCTTTGTGTGTAAAAACAGAGGCCATAGGCCAGGGGATAAGTCCTGTCCAGGTAAACCCCCTGAGCCTACCACCACTAATACATCAAGCTCTAGTGCCCCTAGCAGTAGTGGTACTAGTGGTGGGACTGCTGGCAACAGTCAAGCAAAGGGTGTAGTTGGGTTCACTTATGGGTCCATAGTGGAAACTGATGTCATCAGTCCCAAGACAGTTTCTGTCACACCTAGTGGCATTGGCCTTGCCACACTGGCTGCTTGTCCCCTTACAATGGATAAGTACAGGCAGACAGTTTCAATAAATGGTGTTGAGGCCTTGGCCTACAGGGACACAGGTGCCAGTTTCACTTTGGTGACTGAAAACCTAGTGCCTCCTGAACAACACATCATTGGACAACAGTATAAGATTATTGATGTCCATAACTCCACTAAGTTTCTTCCCTTAGCTATAATTCAGTTTAGTTGGGGTGGAGTTACTGGCCCTAAGCAGGTGGTGGTATCACCTAGCTTACCTGTAGACTGTCTCTTAGGTAATGACCTAGAGGCCGCAGGTTGGGCTCATGTAGAGTTTTATGCCCATGCAGCCATGCTGGGCATCCCTGAGGAATTGTTCCCTCTCATTTCAAGTGAAATGAAAAAGCAAAGGAGAGAAGGCCTGAAAACTCAGGATCCCTCTCCATCAACAGGTAAAAAGGGTATCACAGTATCCCCTAACCACCCTACCATTCAGGATACTATTCCTGTGGTGGGAGAAACCTCTCCTGGGGTGGCACCTGTTCCAAGGGAATCATCAGCTGGCAAAGCTGGACTCCCTGAGGTGGAAGTACCTCTCTGTGGGATAACTAACATTGGTGAGAAAAAGAGCACCATTTTAGTTAACATGGAGCATCCCTCCAACCCTCCCAGAGAAACTTTAGTGCAGAAACTCTGCACTGCCTCACAACACTTAGGACAGCATCCCTGCCCTAGTGTGGAGCTGATAGGACAGCATCCCTGCCCTGCTCCAACCCAAGAGAAACAGCATCCCTGTTCTCTCTTCCAGCCATATGGACAAAGTTTTTGCCCAGCTATGGCTTTTCTGAGACAGCATCCCTGTCTGGCATTTCCATCACTACAAATAGGTTCAGTGGACAATTCCCACTGCTCTAAACTAAAACTTACTGATAGAAACTCTGAAAATACATCTTCACATTGGTGCTTAGCTAAAAAACTTCAAACAGGGTGGTTTACATCCCCACAGGGAAGTAACCATATAGTGGATGATAAAGGGAGTAACCAGTCTATTGCAGAGCTACTCTCTACTTATCACCACTTAGACAATAAAGTCTCAACTGGCCAAGGTTAGCCTTATTGTCCTTCGTTTGGGGGGGGGTTGTGTGAGAAGGTAGCCTCTTTCTAGCCTTGTTACCCCCACTTTTGGCCTGTTTGTGAGTGTATGTCAGGGTGTTTGTCACTGTTTTCACTGTCTCACTGGGATCCTGATAGCCAGGCCTCAGTGCTCATAGTGAAAACACCATGTTTTCAGTATGGTTGTTATGTGTCACTGGGATCCTGCTAGTCAGGACCCCAGTGCTCATAGGTTTGTGGCCTATATGTATGTGTCACTGGGACCCTGTCACACAGGGCCCCAGTGCTCATAGGTGTGCATGTATATGTTCCCTGTGTGGTGCCTAACTGTCTCACTGAGGCTCTGCTAACCAGAACCTCAGTGGTTATGCTCTCTCATTACTTTTAAATTGTCACTAACAGGCTAGTGACCATTTTTACCAATTTACATTGGCTTACTGGAACACCCTTATAATTCCCTAGTATATGGTACTGAGGTACCCAGGGTATTGGGGTTCCAGGAGATCCCTATGGGCTGCAGCATTTCTTTTGCCACCCATAGGGAGCTCTGACAATTCTTACACAGGCCTGCCACTGCAGCCTGAGTGAAATAACGTCCACGTTATTTCACAGCCATTTTACACTGCACTTAAGTAACTTATAAGTCACCTATATGTCTAACCTTTACCTGGTAAAGGTTAGGTGCAAAGTTACTTAGTGTGAGGGCACCCTGGCACTAGCCAAGGTGCCCCCACATTGTTCAGAGCCAATTCCCTGAACTTTGTGAGTGCGGGGACACCATTACACGCGTGCACTACATATAGGTCACTACCTATATGTAGCTTCACCATGGTAACTCCGAATATGGCCATGTAACATGTCTATGATCATGGAATTGCCCCCTCTATGCCATCCTGGCATTGTTGGTACAATTCCATGATCCCAGTGGTCTGTAGCACAGACCCTGGTACTGCCAAACTGCCCTTCCTGGGGTTTCACTGCAGCTGCTGCTGCTGCCAACCCCTCAGACAGGCAGCTGCCCTCCTGGGGTCCAGCCAGGCCTGGCCCAGGATGGCAGAACAAAGAACTTCCTCTGAGAGAGGGTGTGACACCCTCTCCCTTTGGAAAATGGTGTGAAGGCAGGGGAGGAGTAGCCTCCCCCAGCCTCTGGAAATGCTTTGTTGGGCACAGAGGTGCCCAATTCTGCATAAGCCAGTCTACACCGGTTCAGGGACCCCTTAGCCCCTGCTCTGGCGCGAAACTGGACAAAGGAAAGGGGAGTGACCACTCCCCTGACCTGCACCTCCCCTGGGAGGTGTCCAGAGCTCCTCCAGTGTGCTCCAGACCTCTGCCATCTTGGAAACAGAGGTGCTGCTGGCACACTGGACTGCTCTGAGTGGCCAGTGCCACCAGGTGACGTCAGAGACTCCTGCTGATAGGCTCCTTCAGGTGTTAGTAGCCTATCCTCTCTCCTAGGTAGCCAAACCCTCTTTTCTGGCTATTTAGGGTCTCTGTCTCTGGGGAAACTTTAGATAACGAATGCATGAGCTCAGCCGAGTTCCTCTGCATCTCCCTCTTCACCTTCTGATAAGGAATCGACCGCTGACCGCGCTGGAAGCCTGCAAACCTGCAACATAGTAGCAAAGACGACTACTGCAACTCTGTAACGCTGATCCTGCCGCCTTCTCGACTGTTTTCCTGCTTGTGCATGCTGTGGGGGTAGTCTGCCTCCTCTCTGCACCAGAAGCTCCGAAGAAATCTCCCGTGGGTCGACGGAATCTTCCCCCTGCAACCGCAGGCACCAAAAAGCTGCATCTCCGGTCCCTTGGGTCTCCTCTCAGCACGACGAGCGAGGTCCCTCGAATCCAGCGACACCGTCCAAGTGACCCCCACAGTCCAGTGACTCTTCAGCCCAAGTTTGGTGGAGGTAAGTCCTTGCCTCACCTCGCTGGGCTGCATTGCTGGGAACCGCGACTTTGCAAGCTTCTCCGGCCCCTGTGCACTTCCGGCGGAAATCCTTCGTGCACAGCCAAGCCTGGGTCCACGGCACTCTAACCTGCATTGCACGACTTTCTAAGTTGGTCTCCGGCGACGTGGGACTCCTTTGTGCAACTTCGGCGAGCACCGTTTCACGCATCCTCGTAGTGCCTGTTTCTGGCACTTTTCCGGGTGCTACCTGCTTCAGTGAGGGCTCCTTGTCTTGCTCGACGTCCCCTCTCTCTGCAGGTCCAATTTGCGACCTCCTGGTCCCTCCTGGGCCCCAGCAGCGTCCAAAAACGCCAAACGCACGATTTGCGTGTAGCAAGGCTTGTTGGCGTCCATCCGGCGGGAAAACACTTCTGCACGACTCTCCAAGGCGTGGGGGATCCATCCTCCAAAGGGGAAGTCTCTAGCCCTTGTCGTTCCTGCAGTATTCACAGTTCTTCAGCCTAGTAAGAGCTTCTTTGCACCAACCGCTGGCATTTCTTGGGCATCTGCCCATCTCCGAGCTGCTTGTGACTTTTGGACTTGGTCCCCTTGTTCCACAGGTACCTTCAGACAGGAATCCATCGTTGTTGCATTGCTGATTTGTGTTTTCCTTGCATTCTCCCTCTAACACGACTATTTTGTCCTTAGGGGAACTTTGGTGCACTTTGCACTCACTTTTCAGGGTCTTGGGGAGGGTTATTTTTCTAACTCTCACTATTTTCTAATAGTCCCAGCGACCCTCTACAAGGTCACATAGGTTTGGGGTCCATTCGTGGTTCACATTCCACTTTTGGAGTATATGGTTTGTGTTGCCCCTATCCCTATGTTTCCCCATTGCATCCTATTGTAATTATACATTGCTTGCACTGTTTTCTAAGACTATACTGCATATTTTTGCTATTGTGTATATATATCTTGTGTATATTTCCTATCCTCTTACTGAGGGTACACTCTAAGATACTTTGGCATATTGTCATAAAAATAAAGTACCTTTATTTTTAGTATAACTGTGTATTGTGTTTTCTTATGATATTGTGCATATGACACTAAGTGGTACTGTAGTAGCTTCACACGTCTCCTAGTTCAGCCTGAGCTGCTTTGCTAAGCTACCATTATCTATCAGCCTAAGCTGCTAGACACCCTATACACTAATAAGGGATAACTGGGCCTGGTGCAAGGTGCAAGTACCCCTTGGTACCCACTACAAGCCAGTCCAGCCTCCTACAGAGGAGACGTCTCGAAGGGTGAACAAGGTACCACCGATTGCACAATTTGTAAAGGAGGGGGTCTTTTTCTAGAAAAGACTCCTGGGCGTTAGTAAATACTATAAAGGTTAGGAGCCCCGAGGGACTGGTTTAGGAACTCTCTTTTGGGTTGGACGCAACGCCAGAAGGACTGATTGTCCAGAAGGAGACTCCCTGCGCCAGTCAATTTGGGTTCCCCGGCTTTGTGTGCAGCGGAGGGATGCAGAATCTCTTTTCGGTGAATCCTTTCAATTTATAAGCATTGAAGCATTTTGTGTGAGTGTGTAATACGCACTTATTGTTGCAGCTATTGTCGTGTTATTTTTCATGATATCACAGAGTGCTTATATTCTCGCAATTATTTTCATGTTATTTTTTCATGATATGTTAGTGTGGTCAGTTTTGCTATATAAGAACTTGGCACATAAATAAACTTGATTATTCTACTTAGTAAGGTGTGTGAGAGTGATTGTTTCACATTGTGCCCTAAACTATCCTGAAGTGCATAGTTTGGTTATTCTGAAGGGTAAAGCAACACAGACCCCTGAGACCTGGGAACCACTACCTCCCCTGGGTCAATGCTCGTTGAAAGGGGGCTGCACAGCCCCCCTCATGGAACTAATAATGGCCCAGGGGACCACCACCCCCCAGGGCCGGGTCCTGCTTTGTCTCGGAAGCTGACTGCTCCCACCAAGTCACAGCAAGCACTCCAATAGGATGAAGTGAGAACTGTCAAACAGCTCTCGCTTCATATGAGCAGAGGTTTCCTCCGTCTCCCTGCCATTGGAAATAAAGGTAGGGAAACAGAGGAATCATTGCTCTCACAGAGTCTGGGCTTCTTTAGCATCTTGGGTGTTCAGATCAAAGTACAGAATAATGTGCTAACTAGTTTGTACAGGAAACCCACATGAGGCAACACTTTACTTCATGCCACCAGTAGCCATCCTAGAAAGTTTATTGAGAATTCAATATGAGGAAATTTTGGCCACATTATGACATTGGGGTAAATCCTGCTTACCGCCATGCTGACTGCCGCCAACATAACACCGCAGCGGCAGATAACCGACAACCATATTATGACACACACATACCAATCCGTCACTATACAGCCACACACACAAGTCCGCCAGCCCAAAGGTCAGTGATTAACTGGCTGTATCCACACTGTTACGCCAACAGAACTACAGCATTATGACCCATGAATCACTGCGGCGGACATTCAATGGAGGTAAACCATTGGCAGTACATACCGTCCAGCTCAAAATACACACACACTAACAAAACAGTACCACATTGGACAATTCAAACTACACACACCTGACACCCACACCACACCCACACACTCACACCACTAAAAAACACCCACCCACACTACCCACAACCCTTTATGACTAGAAATAATTGATACCAGAGAGAGACAGCAAGAGCACACACACAACCAGAGCCACATAACGTCATCACCTATACACCATCCACGCACTTTACATCACACACCCCAACACATCACCCCACACACCCTCACCCTCACCACTCACACTACTCCCATGGCACCACAACAACACCCCAGATTCGCTGAGGGTCATGGTGGAGGAAATCATCTGGGTAGAGCCACAGATATTTGGAGCACAGATGCAGCAGACATCCATTGCTAGGAAGATGGAGCTATGGCGGAAAATCGTGGACAGGGTCAATGCCATGGGACAGCACCCCAGAACAAGGGATGACATCAAGAAGAGGTGGAACGACCTACGGGGGAAGGTACGTTGTGTGGTAGCAAGACACCACATAGCAGTGCAGAGGACTGGCGGTGGACCTCCACCTCCTCCCCCAAAACTAACAACATGGGAGGAGCAAGTCTTGGCAATACTGAATCCTGAGGGCCTGGCAGGAGTAGCAGGAGGACTGGACTCTGGTAAGTCAACTCACTATTACTATCACCCCCCCACCTGCATGCCATCACAAACCCCCTCCTCTACACTCAACCCCATCACTCCACCATGTCACATACACCCCACCAACACAACCCACCCCTCCCACTACTAAGCCCTGCATGCAACACCAATGCATGGAGACCCATCACAGACCTGCATGGCACCACAACGACACACCAGATTCTCTGAAGAGGAGCGGAGGGTCATGATGGAGGAAATCATCTGGGTAGAGCCACAGATATTTGGTGCACAGATGCAGCAGACATCCATTGCTAGGAAGATGGAGCTATGGCGGAGAATCGTGGACAGGGTCAATGCCATGGGACAGCACCTCAGAACAAGGGACGACATCAGGAAGAGGTGGAACGACCTATGGGGGAAGGTGTGTTCCACAGCAGCAAGACAATAACTAGCTGTACAGAGGACTGGCGGTGGACCCCCACTTCCTCCCCCACGACTAACAACTTGGGAGGAGCAAGTCTTGGCAATCATGCATCCTGAGGGCCTGGCAGGAGTAGAAGGAGGACTGGACTCTGGTAAGTCAACTCTTTACTACTAGCACCCCTCCTATCTGCATGTCATCACAAACCCCTGCCCCTATACTCACTCCCATCACTCCACCACCTCCCACATATCCCACCATCACAGCCCATACATCCCAATACCAAGCCCTGCATGTAACACAAATGCATGGTCACCCCTCACAGACCTGCATGGACACCTATCACTACTGCATGTACACTTACGAGAATCACCTAGCCCAACAAATATCTACTCACTAAAGGCAAATCTGCCAGGGCAACAACAACCATATAGGGCATCACACCTATGCACATGATGTCACACGCAGAAACAATAACACTGCATTCACATCCCTACTGGTCCCCCAGCCCATGTCACCAGATTAGATGTGCCAGCAACATCCAGCCCCCCCAGAAGATGACCACAGTGATGACAGCAGCAGTGCTCGCCTGGATCTAGATGACCAACCTGGCCCATCAGGGATATCCGGACAGTCGGTTACCCAGGCACACTCTCACACCACCATAGAACCTCCCCCCTCAGGAAACACCACCACAGCACCCACCCAGCGGGCCCATACCTCTGTCCCAAGGACACGTCAATCAGCAGTGTGTCCACCACTACAGTGACCCCAGGCCACCCCACAAACACAGAACGATCAGGGACCTGGGGTCAGTGGCGGTGGGCACACGGTTGAGGGGAGAGGCACAAGACAACAGGGAAGCTGGGAGGACTGCTGTGCAACAGGGGGAGCACAAGCCCAGGGAACCGACTCTCCAGGAGCCACTCACCACGATCCTGAGAGCATACCACCATTCCCTTGGTCCAGATACTGGACAAGTTGCAGGAGAACATGCGGCTGCAGGTGGGACAGTACCTGGGCATCAGGGAGGAGTTGAAGAAGATCCACACCACCCTGGTCTCCATTGCAGGGATGCTGGCAGACATGGCCAACACAATGAGGGAGGCAGTGGCATCCCACCGGGCCTCTACCACAAGCCAAACCGATGAACAGCCCTCCACCTCTGCTGCCGCTAGTGGACAGGAGGCCCCGTCACAGGACCAACAGGCCACCAGCACCCCTCCCTCTGCAGAAGGAGAACCACCCGGCAAACGTTCCCTGCAATCCAGGCAGAAGCCAGAGACTATTGCCAAGACCCCTGCCAAGAAATAAGACTCTCCTGATTGTCACCCTTGTGTCCCACTCTGTCACCCTATCCACCTTGAACTGCTATTGCTCCCCTTCCTATGCCCCCTGGGACAATGCACCTGTGATACAAATAGACTGGAACTATACCCTGGACTTTCCTCCATCATCACCCCAGCCTATTGCACATCCCCTCTAACTCTTAGCACTTAAATAAACACCCTTTGAAAATACAAATATGGAGTATGTCAAATGATTTAAGTATGTATTAGTTCAACAAGGTTTAACATTGAAAATCAACTGTACAGAAATGTAAACATAGGGATGCCCTGTAGTTGGCTGCAGTCAACACACCAGGAGTGATAGTGGGGCACACATATCTGCAAATAGAGATGCCAAAGACTACAGTGAGTGGCCCTAGAAGTGGGAAAAACAGCCTGCCAGTGATAATGTCAAACAAAAAAATGTCAATAAAATGTGAAGTTACACTTTCTTACCTGTGTGTAATTGAAAGTATTAACAAATTATTGCACTTCTGTTGTCTTCCTCCTCATCCTCTGTCTCCTCATCTTCACTGTCTACTTGGTCCCCTGCTGCCACACGGCCATCTCCAGCCTCATCCTCCTGCAGAAAAGGCCCCTGGAGACTTGAGGCAAGTTCAATAAAAATTAGTAATGCGAATCTAAGATATAACTAAACAGTCTTTCACACATTGATGATTGGCTCCTCTTCTCCTGCGCACATCGTCCAACTCATCAGGAAACATTTTAGTATCCATCCGTACTTCAGTCAGTGCATCCATTGTTTGCTCCTGGGAACATCGCTTCCTCTCACTTCAAGTGAACATTTGTAACAGTTTGAAAATAACAGGTTTCTACAAGCATTTCCTCATGAGAAGGTTAAAACATTTGCTACTGCTTCGATTTGGTCAAACTTCATTTGGAACAATACATCTTTATTTTTCTCTAAACATGAAATCATACTTTTATTCAGACATTGCATTTTAATATGAGGCTGTGCAATACGTAGGCCCAAACCTCGCTAACTTAGGGCCCATAGTTAATTAAGCAAATACATAGCATTTAATCGTTGATATGATACACTACTACAAAATTAGCATTCATATACATTAATACACCTTTAGTAAAACTTTACATATTGAATAGCGGCCACTGAAGTGGGCACATTTTCGAGGTGCATATTATTTTTCTATATTATTTCAGGTTCTACGCAGATTCATAATTCAAGATACATGAAATATTTATTAGTAAAATTCAGCTTTCACAAAATCAATAGGGTGAATTGTTTTGGAGTCTTTCAGGCCACTGTACTAACCTACTAAGATGGATCTTGGCAATCTGGGAAGATGGCTGAGTGAAATAAATGCTTGCTTTGTGGCATTGGTTGACCTTAAGGTAATGAGGTCAAAATCAAGGTTTGTAAATTAAGGAACACTAAGCTCTATAATAGTAACTACAATGGAGTACAATTACATTGGGTAATAGTAACAACACATTTTTACAGTATTTTGAAACACTCAAAAGTGTGTTATAAAGCAGTACACAAAAGTGAGACCATTATAGTACTTTGATAGCCAAATCATTTGTCTCCATGCCTCAATTAGTGACGTGTATTTTAAGTACTCAATCAATGGACCCCCTGTTGGTGCTATCAACAGAATATTTCCAAAGATGGAGTATGAGCCGTTGGAAGAAGGACATTATACTACCTGTCAACAGTGTATTGCTTTATTTCCTGTCTGAAACCACCAGGAAAAACCTGATGAGGAGGAACAGATAAAAACAAATAATGACCTCCACACCCTGGTAGGAAGCTCCCAGGGTGTGTGGGTCAATGCTTTTTGTTTTTCAGTAAAACTCCTGCTTTGAGAGTTGGCTTATGAAAAGCAAAATTATTAAAAATGTCAATGACAGTTGTTCTTTTTATCAATGAGCTGGTGGTCATCTCTAAATTTGGTAGATGGTCGGCCATTAGGGTGGTGGCAGACTGTAAAATTAGGCCCTAACGGACATATTTACTAGAAAGTGGTGCATCATGAATGATAAACCACTTTTCTCACATTCCGCCTACCGGCACTTATTGACACCATGGTTGTGCTGTATTTACAATATGGCGCACCATGGTGGTCGTTAGCACAATAGCGTCAACATTTTTTACGCTATTGTGGCGCTTTGCTACACTAACGTAAAAAATGTTGACGCTAGTGCAGCAAAGCACAGAGAGGCGCATTGAACATAATGAGTGTGTAATTTTAACGTCTGCTCAGTGCAGTGAAATCTTCTAAATTTCACTGTGTCATTTTTTAAGGACGCCCGGTGTTGGAACGCTCCCCTTGCATACATTATAACTGGCGCAGGCATAATGAGGAGTAAGGAGTTACAAAGTGGCACAATGCAATAATTGCACCAATTTGTAAATATGGCTCGTCGGAAGTACCTAACACCACATTAGCTTAAAAAAATTACACCAATGTGGTGCAAGGAGGTGCAAGGGGCTTGTGAATATACCCCTATATCTTTACTACCTTTTCATTTTACCAAATATATGATGATGTGGCTAGTAGCAAAGCCTCTAACCATTACATATGAGTGTTTTAAAATCATATCATACTGTTTTACTATCGCTTTTTCTCTGTAGTAACCTAAACACACCTAAGCAAGACATTCTAAAATGAAAAAACAACAAAAGCCATTGTCAGTTGCACAAAATAGAGCACACGATATTGGACTATTTGCTCCTCGCACTGTAGTCATAAATAGGCTGGATATCATAAGCTCTGAAGTTAAGTTTGAAATTGTACTATTGCCTGAAAGATATAGTGGTGGAATTGTCCAAGTAGAAATGAAGACAGTCTTCCTTTTATTTCCCTTAGTGTATATGAAATCCACACAAAGAAAAAGGCCAATTTTCATACTAAATTATTCCCCTGGTGTCTGTTTTCCTTCTATCTGCTGTGCCATGCCATTATACACACAGTCATTCATCGGCTGACATTTCCAATTTTACAAGTGCAAATTGACTGCTGTTTATGAATAAATTTAGAATGCAGAATATATTTTGAACAATCGCACACATTCTATATTGCATTTAAATCAGACGGATTGTGGAGGGCCGAAAGAAACATAACTCCAAATGTGAAGGCATATCCCGAGAACATTCCTTTTCTCTGGGTCAGAGGTCAGCAGAGTGGATTGACAGAGTATCACTCGCTTGTTTTTATGCTGCCCGTCTAACAAGATTGATGCGGCTTGTGATTTGAAGCTTTCTGCACCTGATATACCTGGCAGCAGGATTTTTTGTTGATTCTGGTATAAACACTTACCTACTCAAAATAATATGCAAATCTTGGTGCATAAGAAAAAGATATCGCCATGAAGTTGAAATTTTCATCACTTATCTGACAGAAAGTGTGAACGTAACCAGGTTTCTGCATTTTCACATAGCTAGCTTTGAAACACTCGTGCTTGGGCTCAACCTTGGGAACACACAATAATAATTAATTGCAGTTTATACAGCGCTGAAAACCTTGGTGCTAATAATCAAAGTGGCCATCATGAACACTGCGCCTCTGCAAAAATCTATTTCTGCTCCTCCATTTGCGCAGATCCAGCAGTGTTTCAGTAATTTAGGGCTAGATGTACTAAGCAGTTTGCACGTCGCAAACAGCGAATTTAGCTGTTTGCGACGTGCAAAATTCACTTTGCAATGCACAGACTTCGTTTTGCGATTCTGTAACTTGGTTATCGAATCGCAAAACGGGTTTGCGAGTCACAATTAGGAATGGGTGTTCCCTTCCTAATTGCGAGTCGCAGTGCAATGCAGGATTGCTTTGTAACCGCGAACGCGGTCGGAAACCAATCGCAGTTTGCACCCTTTTGTAAGTTGCGAATGGCACAGCAAATGTTTTTTTCAGAGCAGGCAGTGGTCCTGTGGACCACTGCCTGCTCTGAAAAAATGAAACAAAAACGTTTCATTTTTCGTTTTTGTAATGCAGCTCGTTTTCCTTTAAGGAAAATGGGCTGCATTACAAAAAGATTAGCAGGCCATCGTCCCGGTGAGGGCCGCCATTCGCAAGGGGGTCGCAAATTGCTGGACACCATCCAACATTCTGAATTGCGATTTGCGGGTCGCAATTCAGAATGTACCTACATCTGGCCCTTAATCACTAGCGGATGTATCATGAATGAGTGAACTGGTGCAGAACTGTGGGCTTTGCTGGGTTCTCAGTGCAGAGTCGAGTGCCTGTTTTATCATAGCTACCAAGTTTCCCAGATCCATACGTAGTGTACTACTCGAGTCCAGGTTTTTTATTTGAATTCTCTGACTTGTCGGTCAGTTTTTATAATGGAATAAACTAGACTACAAGTCCCATAACTCAAAGAAAAAACCTGGATTGGAGCAGCACATGTGGCATGGACCTGGGAAACTGGCACGGCTGCAGTTCATTCATATACTCCAAGATTTCTCAGAGTTAGGACCTGATTTTCAAGCTGTAAAGCGGTGGGCAGGGTTTGCATCTTTCTGTTTCTGAGCCGTGTTTTCTAAAATATTGCACCAACTCACACAAATATTAGGTTAATTGAATTCACTTTCCACACTGCAGGGCATAAAACAGGCATCCAGCTCTGCACAGAGGCACAACAGCCCATTATGATAGGGTCCCCTCTTTCAAAAGATTCCACTGTCTTAAAGCTCACGTTTTTTAAAGGCTCCACATTAGTGCATGCCCTATAGAAAGGAAAGCTTGGAAACTGTGCGCAGTACTGTTTCAGCACTGTGCAAACTGAGGTACTAAGGGCCTGATTTATACTTTTTTAGCGCCACATTTGTGTCATTTTTTGAACAAAAGCATCACAAACTTAAAAAATATAATTGAATTTTGTAAGTTTGCGCCACTTTGGCGTCAAAAAATGACGCAAATTCAGAGCTAAAAAAAGTATAAATCAGGCCCTACATTTTTTGCACAGGTTCACATTGTTCCTGGTGCTGGCTCAGTCGTTACTGAGGAACAAGTAATCTTGGACTTCAGAGTGAGCTGTGCACCTCACCCATATTTGCTACCTTGATTTGCATGTCCTCTTTGTGCCTTCAACTTTGTCACATTCAGAATACAGAGGACTATCCGGATTCGCATAAATCCCCTATGAAAGAGCCATAATCAAGGGAGTGCAAAGGCTGGGTTATTTTCACTATAGATTGTTCTACTTAGAAAGCAGTGAAGTCTCTCTCTCAGATCAATATGACCCTTACAACAAGGTTGCTCCTGTGTTTTGCATTAAGATTGCACCATAAACCCAAAAAAGTTTCAACCTCCCTTATTTCTTCTCATCTTCTCCCTTTTTAACCATATCTTGCTCTATATGATATTTTCATGAAAGGAAATTGTGGTTTACAAGCTCTAATTGGGATCTACGTAACTCCCAAAATATATTTGGCACAGCTCTACTGGTTAGTGATTACCCAATTCTGTAAATTGAAAGTTGAGGTCATAAAGATAATTAGAACTCAAAGAAGTTATATTAAATAATACAGTATACACTATCTTTACTAAACATTGCTTTAGCGTAAGCACATTTTGATAGTAGCATTGTGTCTTTCCATAGCCTTTTCACAGAATAGGGTAACCTCTTTCATAGGATTCATGACCAAACTTGGTCACGCATCAGTCTTACGCTATCCGCAATTAGAAGTATATATGTGTGCTCTCTGAGCACATCTATGCCATCTGCACTCATGCTTAGCATGACTGTTAGAGATCAAAGTTTACTAATACATTAATGACAAAGAAGTTAGCATATGGTGATTTACAAGTTTTATCTAAAAGCCCAGTTGCACATTTAACATGAGAAGTAAAAATGTGCATGTTTGAATTATGTTGGACGTTGTGATCTCCACTTGTTTTTCACATCACATTTTGCCATGGAAATGTTGCACATTTGTATTTTGGTGAATTACTGACATGAATTAATATTAAAAAGAGATATTTTTAGAGAAACAGTAGAGATGGAAAGTATATCATGAGTGTTAAATGAACATGAATTAATTGTGCTTATATTGAAATCAAATGAAGTTATTAACGTGAGAGATATATGTGGAAAAAAAATAAATGCATGTTGAAACTGTTTATATGGAAATGCATAACAACAATTGCAAATAAATAATTTGCTTCGCAAATTTGATTTAAATTGCAAGGTGAGCAATAGGTTTGTAGGTATTGATTTTTATTAATATGTCTTTAGGCTTTCTTAGTCAGACTATGCCTGGAAATTCATTTAGCTGTACTAATGGAAATTGACAACTTATTCTGTTTTCTTTAACCTGAGTATATCTACTAGGCTGCTGGTGTGTTAGTAAATGTTCTATTGCATTGAAGACAAGAGAAGTTTTTAGTCAAAAGAAATGTAACAGCATTTGTTATAGCTGTTGAACAAGGCAGGAAACATTATTGTTGTAACCTACGAATGTTAGGATCATCCTGTAGAAGCTTGAGAAAATTGTTCCATGTTTCAAATTGTTATAGTTGTTATAATTTGGCAGAATTGCATGAACTCTTCAAGAAAACATTGCACCATCTCTGAGAAAATCCGGAATAGTTACAAACCTGAGGGGTGTCCACAATTCCAATTGGATGTTGATCTATCTGCGTAAGATGAGTCCACTCTGAAGTCCAATCAGGATTCTTCATACATTTCTAGTTAGTGAGAGACATTTGAAATTTTTAGTCAGTCTTCAGACTCATGCTCTAACTTGGTCTGCTGACGATCCTCCTGAGATTGAGTCCTAATCTTAGGCTCCCTCCCTCAATCATCCCCTAACTTTGTCTGTTCAGAGGTACTCCTCTCAAACCATCCTCCATGTTAAGTCTTTGTCATCTATCCTAGTTGACCCTGTACTTATGCAGTTCAGTACTTATGTCCTCTTTACTTTTATTGTGCAGCCAGTGGTCTGAACTACCCCAGGTGCTACTGTCTTCTGATGCTGTGACACTGTGAGTGCTCTGATCGACGAATTCTTCCTGCCTGCTGTACCATAAGGTGAGGTTTAATATGCAATTTTTCCCTTGTTTCCTTTTCAGATTAGTCATTAAACCTGTGGAATTTTATAGTTAGTTACCCTGGTTAGAGGATTTTCCAATTTTTTTGTTTCTTCTTTTGTTTTTGCCCACATGTGCAAGTCCATTCCCACACATGCATGTCCAAATTCATACTAGAGATAAGGATGACCCAACCCTGATTACTGAATGCTATTAATTGACAATAATGATGACAGATGTCACCATAATCTGTTTTGAGTACTAGCCTTGATGTGCATATTAATACTTTGTGGGTTTGTGCTATTCTTTTGGAGTGTTTAACTCATACGGTGCCTGGGGCAAGGTGGCCTTGTCCTCACACACGGTTCCTTGTGCCGGGTAACAGACCAACTCGTCCTGCACTGGGCCCACGGGGCAATACATCTAAATATATTGATTTCTTTCTTAGACCCTTTGTGGAAGCATTACCATCATATATTAAGGATACAATGGATTTTTTTTAAAGGATTCATGAGGTACCCTGGGATGAGCAATTCTTATTACTAATATTAGATGTTGAAAGTCTTTATACATGTATCCCTCTTGATTTAGGTGTCTCTGCATGTAGACATTTTTTTAGAGCAAGATCACTGTCTTATTTTCAGCACATTGAAATGTTATTATATATGATGCAAACATGTCTAACTAACAATTTATTTCTATTCAATCATCAAGTGTATCAACAATTGCAAGGGACTGCAATGGGTACTTGCTTTGCTCCTAGCTATGCAGGTCTTTTTCTTGGTTGGTGGGAGGAGCAAGTTGTGTACAATATGCAGATGTTTGATGAGCATGTAATATTATGGGTACATTATATTGATGACATTTATTGCATTTGGAAAGGTAGTGAAGGTCAGGCTGTAGAATTTGTGAAATAGTTAAATATAAATAAGATGAATTTGAAATTGACTTCACATCTACACCACTCAGAAATTGAATTTTTGGATCTGAAATTACAAGTCAAAAATACTAGATTAACTAGTATTCTGTTTCGCAAGAAAACAGCAGGGAACAGTCTTCTCCATGCTAACAGCTGCCATGCTAAAAATTTGATTCGTAGTATTCCTTGTGGTGAAGTTTTAAGAGCAAGAAGAAATTTCAGTGAGGATAGTGATTTTGTGGTAGAAATGCAGGTGATGAGAAATAGATTTCTTGAGAGAGGATACTCTAGTGAACTAACTAACTAATGCGAGAAAGTACTCTCACTAGATCGAGAAAAATTACTGATATCACAGAAATGTTTTAATGTGGATGATACCCAAATAATCAGGCTTATTACTAAATTCAATACTCAAGAGTGGTAAATTAAACACATCCTACAGAAATATTGGAATATCCTCAAAAGTGATGAACATCTAGCAGATTCAACTGGACAACAACCTCAGGTGCCCTTTAGAAGATGTGCATTTCTCAAAGATCCGTTATGTAATAGCCTAATCCAATCATCTCAAGGTACGAAAGAATCCACTGTTCAGGGTTTTTTCATATGTGGTAAATGTAAAGCCTGTAAGGGCAGCAATAACTGTCGTAAGATCCAGTTATCTACGAATCCACGCCCTTTTATTATTAAAAAGCACTTTAACTGCAATGCTAAATATTGTGTCTATGCTCTTAGCTGCCCATGTAGCAAGTACTATGTTGGCAGCATGATTCATACAGCAAGAAAAAGAGTATTGGAACATATGAGAGCTATAACCAATGAAGATAGAACTTTCCCGATGGCAAGACACTTTGCTACGGCTCATCAGAAAAATAGGGATCTGTTGAAATTTTTTGTGTTAGACAATGTTCCAGCTAATATAAGAGGTGGCAACAGAGAACTGGAACTGAGACAATTAGAATCCAAATGTATTATTAAATACTCTACTTGTGTCCCATACGGATTTAATCAGGATGAGGAACTTTTTGTTCACTTTAGTTCTAATTAGACAGGGATGGCAGCATTTTTACTATGAACGAAATAATGATGATAATTTAATAAGTGTTACACGGGTGTTGTTATTATTATTGTTTTCTTCAAGTATTTATGTTTATAGTTTTTTGTTATAGGTACACAGAAAAAGCTGATTTATGGTGGAAATGCAAGGAGCTATTATATCCTGACAAGTACATACTACATATGAGATGAGTATCACACCATTAATTTTATATTGTTTTAGAGATCTTGTGTAGAGACTTGTCATGTAAGAAATACACATACAGATATATTTTGCTCCTTTCATATATACATACATTTATATGAATTCATATGAGTTCTTTGATAAAGCAGTGTAGTATATAAACATCGTTTAAATATAGCCGACACGCTTGCAAAGAGTACCTTTAAGCTATTATTGGTTATTTAAACATATATATATCTATCTATCTATCTATTTATATATATATATATACTCTTTTTCTTTGTATATTACAAGCATATACAATGCAATATGCATTTTGTTTTGTTATGTGAGTAATGAAGTTAATATATGAGTACGTATAAGAGACAAAATAAAATAATTGTTGTGATTAGGTAAGGAATTACACGAACTCCACTGTAAAGGCCGACACTGGTGCAACAAGTGTTCAGAGTCCTTTGTTGATGTTGTTAGTTTTTTCTTTAGTTTAAATGTATGCACAATGGAGCATGATCTTTGACCTGTGATCAAGGAGCTTGGGCTCCGAAACGCTTCAGGATTTCTTTCCATTAATAAACACGTTCTTGCTTGGAGTCACAGCCTATTGTTTTCCGTCGAGGGATTTTGTTCCTGGGAGGTTTGGACAATGTTTGATGCATGTACGAGGGGTCGCCGCCCTGCTGTGATTCACCGTGAGTAAGTGGCTGGAGCAAAGGCGATGCTAGAGTGTGTATATATACACACATATATATATATATATATATATATATATATATATATATATATATATATATATAGTTTCAATAAGGGGAGTGGTTCCTTGGGCCAGGGTTGCTCCCTAGGGAGGCAATTGATTTAAGGCCTTTTCTGCCCCCCGGGGGCAGATTGGCCTATTGTAATTAGGCCGATCTGCCCCGACGGGGGGGGCAGAAACCTCTAGATGCCAGGGATTATTTCTTCTTCTTCTTTTTTTGCAGGAGGCAACCCTTTAGGCAAGGGTGGCTCCCCTGGGTGGCAATTTGTTTTAGGCCATTTGTGCACCCGTTGGGGGCAGCTCGGCCTACTTTTATTATGAATAAAGGGGGGCAGAAACCACTAGACACCAGGGATTATATATATATATATATATATATATATATATATATATATATATATATGTATATATATATATATATATATATATATATATATATATATACGAATAAGGTGAGTGACCCCTTTGGCAAGGGTCACTCCCTAGGGGGGCAATCTTTTTAAAGGCCTTTTCTGCCCCCCCCGGGGCAGATCAGCCTACTGTAATTAGGCCAATCTGCCCCCGGTGGGGGGGGGGGGGGGCAAAAACCACTAGGCACAAGGATTTTTATTTTTTACAGATGGGAAGTGACCCCTCAGGCAAGGGTTGCTCCCCTGAGGGGGCAATTTTATTTTATGCCAATTCTGCTCTCCTTGGGAGCAGATCGACCTCTTGTAATTAGGGGTGGTGACAACCAACCAGTATGGGCATAGTTATGCCCCCACCCCAACTGAAGGGGGTAACAGTCTTTCAGATCTCCCCCACACACTAAAACATCTTATCCCACAGCAAGCAAGAGGACAGTTGATTATTTTGTGTTTTGGTTTTACATTTGGCTATGAGAGCTTGTTTTACTCTCAAAATCATCCCACTTGGAATGGTGAGGGCTGCACTTTTTGGACTTTGGGACGCTGCCATGTAGAAAAGTCCCCAAGACCTAGCCACATCTAAAACCTAAACATCTGGGTGAATCCAGGGTGGTGTGCTTCACATGCACCCGAACCATTTTCTTACCCACAATGCCCTGCAAATTTTCAGCTTTGCTGGAAATAACACATTTTCCCACATTTTTGTGCTGGAACCTTCCGGAATCTGCAGAAATCCACAAAAGTCCTACCACCCAGCATTGCCGCATCTATACAGATAAAAATTCTGCCCCACTTGTCAGCCTAAAAATGTTTTTTTCCAAACTGCCCTTTTGGACCCGCTTTGGTTCCCCCTCAATTTTGACATGTTTTTAGCTCTTCCCTGTCACAGGAACGTGGGCCACCTAAACAATTGAGGTATCATTTTTACCAGGAGACTGAGGGGAATGTTGAGTGGTAGGAAATTTGTCCCGGTGCGTTGATCCCACACAGAAATGTGGAAAAGGTGATTTTTTTTTAGCTAAATTTGAGGTTTGCTGAGGATTCTGGGTATGAAAACACTGGGGGATCCACACAAGTCACACCTCCCTGGACTCCCACCGGTGTCTAGTTTTCAGAAATGTTTGGGTTTGATAGGTTTCCCTAAATGTCTGCTGAGGCCAGGAACAAATGCGCAGGCGCCCCCCCCCCCAAATGCAGGTAGTTTTTTATTTGAAAATGTTGATGTGTCCACATAGGGGGTCATTCCTACATTGGCGGGCGAAGCGGGAACCGCTGAATGACCGCACCGTGGTCAAAAGACCGCGGCAGCCATTCTGGCTTTCCCGCTGGGCCGGCGGGCGACCGCCAGAAGGCCGCCCGCCGGCCCAGCGTGAAACCCCCTTCTACGAGGATGCCGGCTCCGAATGGAGCCGGCGGAGTCGAAGGGGTGCGACGGGTGCAGAGGCACCCGTCGTGATTTTCAGTGTCTGCAAAGCAGACACTGAAAATCTTTATGGGGCCCTGTTAGGGGGGCCCTGCACTGCCCATGCCAGTGGCCCCCAGGGGCCCCACGACACCCGTTACCGCCATCCTGTTCCTGGCGGTGAAAACCGCCAGGAACAGGATGGCGGCAAGGGGGTCGGAATCCCCATGGCGGCGCTGCAAGCAGCGCCGCCATGGAGGATTCCCTGGGGCAGGGGAAAACCAGCGGGAAACCGCCGGTTTCCCTTTTCTGACCGCAGCTTTACCGCCGCGGTCAGAATTGCCCCGGAAGCACCGCCAGCCTGTTGGCAGTGCTTCCTCCATCCCCGGCCCTGGCGGTCCATGACCGCCAGGGTCGGAATGACCCCCATAGTGTTTTGGGGAATTTCCTTTCGCACGCACTTGACCTACCCACACAAGTGAGGTACCATTTTTATTGAGAGACTTGGGGGAACACTGAGCAGAAGGAAATTTGTGGCTCCTCTCAGATTCCAGAACTTTCTGTCACCGAAATGTGAGAAAAAAGTTTTTTTGGGGCTAAACTTTGAGGTTTGCAAAGGATTCTGGGTAACAGAACCTGGTACGAGCCCCACAAGTTACCCCATCTTGGATTCCCCTAGGTGTCTAGTTTTCAGAAATGCACAGGTTTGGTGTATTTCCCTAGGTGCCGACTGAGCTAGAGGCCAAAATCCACAGCTAGGCACTTTGCAAAAGGATAGCTCTGTTTTCTTTGGGAAAATGTGATGTGTCCACGTTGTGTTTTGGGGCATTTCCTTTTGCGTGCACTAGGCCTACCCACACAAGTGAGGTACCAATTTTATTGGGAGACTTGAGGGAACGCTGGGTGGAAGGAAATATGTGGCTCCTCGCAAATTCCAGAACTTTCTGTCACTAAAATATGAGGGAAAAGTATTTTTTTGGCCACATTTTGAGGTTTGTAAAGGATTCTGGGTAAGAGAACCTAGTGGAAGCCCCACAAGTCACCCCATCTTGGATTCCCCTAGGTGTCTAGTTTTCAAACATACACAGGTTTGGTAGGTTTCTCTAGGTGCTGGCTGAGCTAGAGGCCAAAACCTACAACTAGGCATTTTACAAAAAAACCAGTTCTGTTTTCTTTGGGAAAGTGTGATGTGTCCACGTTGTGTTTTGGGGCCTTTCCTGTTGTATGCACTAGGCCTACCCACACAAGTGAGGTACCAATATTATTGGGAGACTTGGGGGAATGCTGGGTGGAAGGAAATTTGTGGTTCCTCTCAGATTCCAGAACTTTCTGTCACTGAAATGTGTGGAAAAAGGGTTTTTTTGGCCATATTTTGAGGTTTGCAAAGGATTCTGGGTAAGAGAACCTGGTGGGAGCCCCAAAGTCACCCCGTCTTGGATTTTTCTAGGTGTCTAATTTGCAAAAATACACAGGTTTGGTAGGTTTCCCTAGGTGCTGCCTGAGCTAGACGCCAAAACCTACAGCTAGGCACTTTGCAAAAAAGACAGCTCTGTTTTCTTTGGGAAAATGTGATATGTCTATGTTATGTTTTGTGGCATTTGCTGTCACTCGCACTAGGCCTACCCACACAAGTGAGGTACCATTTTTATCGGAGATTTGGGGGAATACTGTGTGGAAGGAAATTTGTGGCTTCTCTCAGATTCAAAAACTTTCTGTCCCTGAAATGTGAGGAAAAAGTGTTTGTTTTTGCCAAATTTTGGGGTTTGCAAAGGATTCTGGTTAACAGAACCTGGTGGGAGCCCCACAAGTCAACCCATCTTGGATTCCCCTAGGTGTCTAGTTTTTCAAAAATGCACCGGTTTGGTAGGGTATCCTTAGTTGCCGGCTGAGCTAGAGCCAAAATTCACAACTAGGCACTTTGCAAAAAACGGATTTTGTTTTTGGGAACATGCGTTTCTTGTTGCGGGCATTAGGCATACCCACACAAGTGAGGTACCATTTTTATCAGCAGATTTGGGGAAACACAGAATAGCAGAACAGGTGTTATTTCCCTTTGTCTTTATCTACATTTATTTCCTTCTAAATGTAAGAGTGCAAAAAAAAGCCTATTCGAGAAATGCCCTGTAATTCACATGCTAATAAGGGCACCCCTAGAAATTCAGAGATGTGCAAATAACCACTACTTCTCAACACCTTATCTTGTAACCATTTTGGAAATACAATGGTTTCCTTGATACTCTCTGGGAACCTAGGTTTCTTGATGAACCTACAAGCACAATAAATCCCTGCAACCAAAAGAGTCCAGTAGACGTAACGTACTTTTGAAAATCTGACATCGCAGGAAAAAGTTATAGAGTAAAACGTGGAGAAAAATATTTTTTGTCACTTCAATTTGAATATATTTTTATTTCAGCCGTTATTTTCTGTAGAAAAACCTTGTAGGATCTACACAAATGACCCCTTGATGAATTCAGAATTTTGTTTACTTTTCAGAACTATTTGGCTTTCCAGGATCCAGAATTGGTTTGGATAATATCCCAGCTCTATGTGTGACTTTATGGATGGTCAGTTTCAGAGCAGCAGGTTGGAAAAATGGCAGCAACACCGATTTTCGTACTTTGAACTTGCCCACTGGGGTAATGAACTGTTTTATTATTTTGTCTGGATTCAGCAACCCACTTTGGATATAATTTTAAAATGTGCAGGACTACGCTTACCAGGATGCACTTTGCAGCTCACTTGAGGTCCACTGGAACAAAACTGGTATTCAACTGATATCAGGTGCCTGCAATTAAATCTGCTGAGCAGTCAGGCAGTTGGCCTTTGAGAAAGCAAGGACATGTTTTTCTCTGCTGATGAACCCAGAAACATGTGTCCAGAGATGCTTGAAAACATAAGGCCTGGAATAATGAAAATGCCAAAGAATTCTCTTTAAGTTGCTGAATTTGTACATTCCATAACGACCTGTTGTTAGGTAGAGAAAATCTCTACATAGTTACCTGTCGATATTTTGGATCTCGATATTTTGGTCATGATGTTGTGGCCACTCAATAGTCAATTCTTGATATTCTGGATCAACAACTACTGAGACAAATTCATTTTTCAGATCAAAATGCTGCTGTAGTACATTGCTGCTGCTTGCTAGCAGACCAGTGGTGCACACGCATGGAAATTTTTAATGGTCTTGTAAAAATTCAGAACATTTTGGGGGGTTGCACTCCTCTCTTTGTTAACATATTCTTTTAATTTTCAAAGTTGTATAGTGCATCAAGTAGTGATTGGCCATGGCTGGAAGGTACGAAGACAGATTATTTTTTTGGATTACAATGCTGCTGTTGTACATTGCTGCTGTTTGCTAGCAGACCAGTGGTGCACATTCATGGACATATTATGGCCTGGTAACAATTCAGAACATTTTGGGGGGTTGCACTCCTCTCTCAGTCAGCAGCTCTGTGTTTTCTATTCTACTCACCTTCTAGCTCTCCTGCATTCATTGTCTTAACATAGCTAATTTTGTGTATGAAGCCAGGTTGCTCAGAGTCTAATGGGAGCAATGCATTCTTCCAATTCTTTCTGATTATAAGGCGATCACATACACCAGGGAATTTGGGTCAGTAGAAAGAACAAGAGAAGGGGTATAGGAAAAGAGAAAAAACAGAACCATTAAATAGACCCACTCAGACTCATTACTTCTGTTGATCATGTATGTCTGCGGGATGTGGTGAATACCTGAAAGTAAGAGATATCTCCTGTAACTTGCATAGGACGCTTGCTGTTTAGCTGCAGTAATGAATGGCTATGCCCTTGCAATATCTCTTTGTAACCAACTCAACATATAAAGAATGTGTACCTCAAATATATGTTCATTAACACTTCTCCCTGGGACTGGTATACTAACACAAGCTTCATTGCTATGTACTGTCTGTGGAAGATGAGTTATAGTTTCTACTTGACTATTGCAGAAATGTATTATATCCAAAAATGTTGATATGCCATTATTCCTTAGTCTTAAATATCTGTTTGTACACATTAGAACTCTAATACCTATTATTCATACACATACTCTACAAGAATGAGTGGCCTGTTGGGAATTGTAGTTCAGTGTGAGAATGCCACAGCATAGTGCCTTCATGCATGCAGCCTCACTCCAACCACTGCCACAAGTGCAATGCTCACTAGCCTTTCATTCCTTCCTTGTTTCCTTCCTTACCTCCAGGCTTGTTTCTTTACAGAGGATCTTTTGTGAATAGATAACTTTAGGTGACATTGGTGCTGGAGATTTTCCATTTCTTTTTCATTCCTCACCATCTATATGTGGCAGCTCATGCCTTCAGAAATATTGTCATTGTGTATTCTTTTGTCTGTTTTCTCATGCTTCAAGATGTGGTGTCTGCTTACATGCTGAGATGTTTGCATGTTAAGTATTCCTTCCTTGAAGTGGGCCGGTCAGTAGAAGAGGTGGAGATGCTTTTCTGTTGGACGGTACAGTGGGTGTTTCTACTAGTTGGAAAGGCTTTGGCCTCCAGTTTGATCTGCAAGCTGTTCTAACAGTTTTTTACTGCTACAGTTATTCTCTCAAATATATCCGAGGTTAATGTTTTCTTCCATAATGCCCTGTTGATCCTCTTTGAACTACATTAAACTTCCCTGAAACCTGCATATCTTCTTTCACAAGTTTTTTTTCCCACTATCTTTCTAAGAAGTATATGTAGTACAGAGCCACCGTGGAAGCACACACCGGCTTAAAAAACAGCATTAAATATATTCTTTATATGACCATATCAGAAAAGCATGTTTGAGTCAACAGTTTTTGTTTTTCAAAATGGCGTTTGTGTACTGGGTCAATACACAAGCTGTTTGGTGTGTTTGGGACTTGGTTTGCTGCTTCATATTAAGCATGGTAAGCTTAGCTTCTGCAAAGATGTAGGGCCAGAGGAATTTTAGACCAACATTGGTCACACGTAGGGCTAGATTTACTCGATTTTTGCACCAGGTTCGTAACACATAATTGATGCAAACCAGTGCAAATTGTTTTACTTTTACTTTCCAGTGCAAAATTGTTTACTAGAAAATTGCTTTAAAGTAACACAAAGTATTATTGCTGCTTCTTTTCAAAGAATTAATGTATTAATTTCAAGGGACCCGTGTCTGGGAATAGTCTAGACACTTGCGCACATAGCAACACCACAAAATAAAACGATGGACAGAGTGTTAAAACATTTCAAACACTCACCACCAGTCACAGATTTGTGTTTAATCCAGTGTTATTTTGCTTGTCACATGAGCCTAATTTGGACCCAGCCATATGCAAATTAGCCCCGAACCTGTTCCCCATTGGAAAAGTCCAGCCTGAACTGCCCAGCCAGGTCCTCTCGGGACCGGAAACAAGCATTGTGGGACCAGTTTTGGGGTATCATCCCTCTAGTCAGGCTAGTTTGAATCCAGTGGCGCAATGAGGAAGGGAACAATGTCTGGGCATACCTTAGCCACTTAGGTTGCAAATAGCAACACACCAAAATAAAATGATGGACTGAGTGTTAAACCTTTTCAAACACTCACCATCTAATCACAGCTCAGGGTTTAATCCATTGTTTTTTAGCCCACCACATCACTCCAGTTTGGACCCAGCCATATGGAAATCAGCCTTGATGCTGCTCCCCATGGGAACAGCCCAGCCCAAACTACCAGTCCAGGTTCACCTTGGACCGGAAACAAGCATCCTGGGACCAGTTTCTGGGTATCCCCCCATATCAGCCAGGTTAACTTGAATCCAGTGGTGCAGTGATCAAGAGACCCAAGTCTGGGCATACCCTTCCCACTTAGGGCGCACACAGCAACTCCACAAAAGAAAATTATGGACAGAATGTTGAAACTTTTCAAACACTCACCCCAGTCACAGATCTGGGTTTAATCCATTCTTATGTTGCTTGCCACGTCACTCCAGTTGGAATCCATCCAATGCAAATGAGTCTTGACCCTGCTCGACACCACAAAATAAGATGATGGATGGAGTGCAAGTTCAACTGTGAGTCATTGAGTGTGGTTCTTATCCTTATTAGCCCTAGTGGTGTACTGCTGAATGGCTAAGTGATGATGTCTTAAACCACCAAAGACTGTCATTAATCACACATTTTTTTAACAACCATAATCTCAGCACCCCCATTCAGTCATGATTAATAGATGGATCAACATACCCACCAAGATACCATAGCTACTCAGAACACACCAGACAAGTCTGTCCTTCCTTGAAGCAATATACCAATGTCAGTCATTAATTCTTTCTCCCTCTGTTGTAGGTCCTTAACCTTAGCTGAAGTTGTAGACTATAGCTTGAGTAGAAGAATTGTGGTGACAGTGTAGCTAATGACATCAAGTTATAATGCTGTATTATATTTTGCCTAATGAAACTTCATTGTTATTACTTCAGCCGCTAGTACGGATACTGCTGGGCATGGTTATTTCAGGGCACATAATGATCACAAGATTTCCAGCTTACCCTGTGTAATGGGGAATAATTGCAGGAATAAGTGTCTGCATGATATGTCCACGAGTTATCTTGAACCTCAAGAAAGATGACTCATATGATGATGAGTCGGTTGAGGGAATCTGGTTTGATTCGAGTACTCATCTACTTGTAATACAATACTGGAGTACCTGACATAGGGCCTCATTTAAAAGAATCTGACACAGTGGCCCCATGCGTCAGATTTCTTGCACTGCCCTACGACCCCCTAACGAGGCCATGGATGCGCTGCTTTTACAATACAGAGCTCCATGACAGGTTTTCACAAAAACGCTAAGAGCCTCATTATGACATTAGCGGCAAATGCTGACTACTGCCTTGGCGACGGCTGCCAACATACTGTCGCCGTGGCTACCGACCGTCCATGGAATTATGAACGTAGCCGGAATTCTGCCAGAAGGCTGGTGGAATTCCAGCTATGGTCAAAACGGTGGACGGCAAAAACGCCACCTACTGTATCATGTTTCGAGGACCCCCAGCAAGCAGAAAAGTCGGGTTCTCCGACACGAGAGGGTGTGTTGTGTGCATGTGATGGGGTGTGTGTGACTGTGTTTGAATTCATGCATGCATGTGTAATGCGTGTGTGCATGAGTGTGTGTGTGTGTACGTGCATGTTGTGTCGTGTGCATGAGTGGGTGTGTGTGTGTGTCTGGATGTATGTTCCTGAGTATTGCTGTGAGTGTGTATGAATGTATACATGCGTGGGTGAATGTGTGTATGCGTGTGTGCATGTGTTTGTATGTATGTGCGTGTATGTGTGTATATGTGGGGGAGGGTTGGGGTGAATTCTGGGGAGGGGGCGGGGGAAACCCCTATCAGTGCCAGGGAAGGAATTCCCTGGCATTGATAGTGCCAACCGCCATGGTTTCCATGGCTGTACAGAAACCATGGTGGTGGGCGGGGTAAAAATTCCATGGGTGGCCTAGTGACGGCTGCCAGGCTGGAGACTGTAGTCTCCAGCCCGGAGGTCGTTACCGCTGTTGCGGTCGGTGTGTTAACTTGGCGGTTTGGCTTTGGCCAAACAGGCAATGTTATAATAGTGGAGGTATGTACCGCCAGCCTGTTGGCGGTAATGCCTCCACTATTACACCAACTGTCGGGGTCATAATGACCCCCTAAATGTTAAACTCAAGCATTACTGGACTAGTGTAAAAGATTACACTACTCCAGCAATGCAAGGAGGCCCCCATAGAGAAAAGCCCTGCAGCAGTAAAATTCTGATGCAGTGAAGTCACGGAATTATGCAGTGAAATGTTGTCAATTTAAATGCGTCAGTTCTGGGTGGCTTTTTCCATGAGAATGCCTACCCTGCAAACATTGTACCTGATGCATAATGGTATAATGTGACACAAGGGTTTACAAACTGATGCATTGAGCCCAAAGCATCATTTTGTAAATCTGGAGCAGTGTAAAGCACTGCTAGCACTACTGCTCCATCAAAAGAAAATGATGCAACAGTGGTACAAAGGGCTTGTAAATGAGGCCCCTATAGAGTACACAAAGATTATGTTATGACCTTGGTTTTCGTTAGATGTTTGTTAGAAATTGAGACTCTAGTTGGCAGAGGTATACACCCTTGTTCACGTAGGGACCACAATCCTAGTCAGGGTAAGTCACAACACAATCCTGTGCTCACCCTCTGGTAGCTTGGCATAGAGCAGGCAGGCTTAACTTAGAAAACAATGTGTAAAATATTTGTGCACTAGCTCATACAGCAACTCAGTGAAACCAACACAAAAAGTACTCCACACCCCTTGAGGAAAATGTATCATATTTATCTCACTGAAATAAGACCAAGAGTACAATAATCCAATGTGCACAAGTCAGGATATCACTTTTTAAAGGTTTAAATCAGTCTCAGTCATTAAGAATTAGTGGTTGTATCACTGTAACACACAATACCTGGGATGCATCAAAAATAACAATGCACAGGTTCGCAGAGAAGGAGATGTTTTGAAAATTAAGACACTGGGTCAAATTTCCCAGCGCTGCACAGACGATGCATTGTTTCTTTCCATGCTACAAGGTGATGGATCCATTTACAGGACAGCAGGCTTGCTTTTGAGGAGATGAGTTGAAAAATAAGGTGATGCATCAGAGTTTCTGGTGTGGCACAGGCGTTGCGTCATTTCTTTCCACACAGCAAGGGGATGTTTATTTGCAAGAGCACAGCCTTGGTTCCTCACTGCAATGCAGCAATATTTTGATGCCCAGAGATGATGCATTGAAAATCTTTGACACGCTGGTCAGAAGGAGCATGAGCTGTGTCGATCTGGTAGGCGATGAAGTAATTAGTCAGCCATGCAGCAGGGTCTCCATCAATTTCTACAGGTGTTGTGTCCATTTTCTGATGCACAGGTTTTTTCTTCTCTTTGGTAAAGTCTTTGTGGCCCTAAGACACCAGATCAGGAGGCAAGCTCAATTAAAGCCTTTGGAGAGTACTTCTGGGAAAAGTCCTTCCAGCAGAGTCATGGGCCAGCAGGTAGCGGGAAGCTTGCAGCAGGGAAACAAGCAGGGCATCATTCCTTGTCAGCAAAGCAGTCAAGATGAGTCCTTTGGGCAGCCAGGCAGTCCCTCTGACGGAGTCCAGTTGTTGGTCCAGATGTTTCTGATTTGGTGGGGTCAGAGACCCAGTATATATTCACAAAAATACCTTGAAAGTGGGACAAACCTGCCTTTGAAGTGTAAGGGAGAGCCCCTCCACCATTCCTGGCAAGGGAGACCCATTCAGTATACAGATGAATGCAGATGTGAATGAGTGCCCTGTGTTTCTGACTGTCTGGGTGGAATGCACAAGGGGAACGCTGTCAACCAGCACAGACCAGACGTGGATTTTAGACAGGCTGTAAAGCACAGACTGCAGTGAGTGCAGAGAAATGCATACTTTCTAAAAGTAAAAAGAACAGATGATGGCCAGAATGCTGAACAATGCAGACATTCACCCCCAGTCACAAAGATCTGGGCTTAATCCATTGTTGTTTTTGCTCACCACATCACTCCAGTTTGGACCCAGCCACATACAAATCAGTATTGACCCTGTTCCCCAGGGAAACAATCCAGCCAGAACTGCCAAGCCAGGTCCTCTCTGTACCGGAAACGAGAATCCTAGGACCGGTTTCAGGGTATCACCCTTCATTAGCCAGGCTAGCTTGAATCCAGTGGCTCAGTGAGCACAGGACCCACGTCTGGGCATACCCTTTCCATTTTGGGGCAGCAAACGCAAAATGAACAGATGATGGACGGAATGCTGAACAAAGCAGACATTCACACCCGGTTACCAAGGGCTTTCCTTAGGGGTAACATATGCACAAATAGGGGAGTCTAAGGCTTGGCAATTAGCTTTAAATGTCAAGTCGAAGTGGCAGTAAATCTGCACACACAGGCATGGCAGTGGCAGGCCTAAGACATGGTTAAGCGGCTACTTCTGTGGTTGGCACAATCAGTGCTGCAGGCCCACTAATAGCATTTAATTTATAGGCCCTGGACACTTCTAATGCAGTTTACAAGGGACTTACAGATAAATTAAATATGTCAATTGTGTAGGAGCCATTGTTGCCACGTTTAGAGGAGAGAGCACTTGCACTTTAGCACTGGTTAGCAGTGGTAAACTTCACAGAGTCCTAAACCCAGCAAAAGCAGGGTCATAAAAATGGAGGAAGACAGGCAAAAAGTTGGTGGATGACCACCCTAAGGCTGCCAGGTCCAACAATGTTGATTAGTAGAATTACTTGTCATGATACATTTACAATGTTAGCTGTGTAACAGTGATGGTGCCAAGATCCACAAGGAGCACTCGGGGCACATGAATCAGAAGAGTGCATTTAAGAATGCTGTATGCAGATATTTATGCCTTCAATGGTGAAACCCACATTCAAGGTATTTAAAATTATATGTTCATGCGCAATTTTTAGAGCCTCTTGCATATATAATATGACCAGGAAGGTCAGTTGTTTAGTGAAATTAATATTAAGGATTTTAAACTTAGAAAACTGGCGAGGGATATGTATTTCTAGTCACCAACCTATGTTAATAGCTGTATTCCCATCTGATACAGGGAGCAACCCCCTAAACTGTTGACTAATTGAGTCAATGTTTTTGAAATCCCAAATAAAAGTGATAGAGGCATATCATAAATTGTTAATGAGCACTTTGGGCCATATTTATGGCCTGGTTTGCTTCGCTCATGTTCTATACAATGTGGTGCAAGAGCAACGCAAATCTTAAGTGAGATTCATGAAGCCATGCAAGACCACCTTCTTTGGCTTTATAAATCTCGAGTATTGTAACACAGCCAAATTGCTGCGTTACATTACTCAGTTCTTGTGTGGTGTTTTCATGGGTATTGCATGGGTATTTGAATGCGACATCCATGGATTTTGACCAGGGCCACCTTTAATGCAATGCAAATGGTGCGGCTGCACTATGTGCTGACATAGGAAGGGGGCGCTGACCTGGAGAAGTGGCGCTGACCTAAGGGGAGGAACTATGTTCAGCAATTTCTTACATTTTAAAAACACCTGCTGCAGAGTTTCTTGTACATCCAGCTTTTAAGCAGCAATAAGAATGTCAAGATAACCCTTGTGATTAATGTTCCTGCTAGAGGAACTTGGAGTTTTGTCTAGTGTCAGTTTTTACTCACCATAAAATAGCACAGAGGGTTAATATGCCTCCTGCAAAGAATGCATACTGTGCAGATCATAGATGTACTTTATGTGGATAGAGCTGCATGCAAACTGCATAAAATACGTTAGGATGTTATGTTTTTTCCCCTTCTTTCATTCACTATTCCTAATGTTGCTGAAAAGAATTCATTTTGGTAGATATACACTCTTATTAGTGAAGCAAGCCTTTACCAGTGCTTAAAAAAATGAAATACATGTGATAAGGGGGCCATGGAGAGATGAGGAACACTTTAGCCTGGTGGTAGTAAAGGAATCGGAGGACGTCATGAGGGGCGACAAAAATGTTTGTCATACGGGCACCAGTACTAAAGCTGACCCTGATTTTGACCCATTCCCAGATTTCCAAGAACTTATAAACCTGGGAATGCGCCAAAAAGATACGCATAATGAGGCATAATCAGGAGAAATATATTTATGCCTTCAAGTTTTTTCACTTTCTATGAGAAAGAGGAAAACGACTCTCATGATTGTTTTATGCAGGAAGGTACCCTTTCCTGCACAAAAAACAATCCTGCATGCAACGCAGGCACACTTGCACCATGGTGCAAGGATGCCTGTGTTGGCACTTGCGAGCCAAAAGGGTGTCATTGCAAAGTGAAAGGACAGGAATGTGTCATATTGGGTATATACAGCACATTCCTGCCCTTTTCCTGTGATGCAGGCAGCACCAAAAGGTGACTAGCTGCACTGCTCTCTGCCATAAAGCCCATAAATATGGGCCTAATTTATCTGTCTGCTGATGGCATGATCTTTGATCACTGATTGGACGATGTCAAATAAAACACCAGACTTTAATGTGTGGTTAGTTAAAAATGAATTTGTCATTTCAAACATGGAATAAATGCAATTTCTTAAAAAAGAAAGACGATTTCGACACAAAGCCAAATTGACTACAGCTTTGCCCTGTGGCAAGCCATGCAAAGTGGTGGAAACTCTTGTAAGACCATTTACTTTCTATAGTCAAAGGAATTTTGTGCCCGAAAGGCACCCTTGTCTCAGAACAAGTAATGCTTTGGCTGCTTTCTGCCACTTTGTGTCAATGGTACCAAAATAGACAGGCTAACCCAATATTCCTCAAAGAACTGGGTACATGGAATTCTAATGTAACAAATGTTCAAGGAGGACTTATTTTGCTATATAACTCAATATAGATGAATATCAACATTTAGGCGTTCATTATGAACATGGCGGGAAAGACCGCCGACCGCCGTGGCGGCGGTGAACAGAATTCCACTGGCGGTGGTAAACGGAAACCCGCCATATAATGAACAAAAAACCCAACCCCGCCAAACATTCCCACACCACCACTCCACGCCAGGACCCTGTCAGCGGGAATCCCGGCCCACCCAATCCCACCACCACCAAGCACACCCACATCCCACCATCCAAATAAAGATGCACAAATCACTCCGGCGGACAGTGGAAGCCGGACGACCATTGACATGCAAAATACCATGGACTGCAACCAGGTGGTAACCAGGTGCAAAATTTAAAAATGCATTTAAAATGCATTTTTAAATTAAACATGTAAAGCACACATGCCCTTATGGCTTGAGTGTATTTTACATGTCCCCCAAAACATTTTTGGGGTGCAGCAGAGGGGGCCATAGGCCCCCAGCACCCTGGAGATTTGCATTTCCAAAATTGCGATTTCTGGTTCAGAAATCGCAATTTTGGAAATGCAAAACATTTGCAGCTATGACCTAACAGGCCCATAGCTGCGAATGGGGCCGGTATCGCAATTTGCGATTCGGTAATAGCATTTGTGATTTTTAAGAAATTGCTATTACCGAATCGCAAATGTGATACATGGCACTTTGCGAGTCGGTAATAGCGATTTTTTTAAAATCGCTATTACCGAATCCCAAAGGGCCGTGATGATACATCTGGCCCGTAATGAGTTGAACCCAGCAACCTTGCTTCCTACTGAAAATACAGCTATTGATGATGCCGAGGAAGTAGAACATGATTGTCTTGAGGTAACAGAACTGTGCACCAAATGGAGACCTGATATTATAGATACCCAATTGGAAGAAAATTATTATGTTATCTTTGTCGATGGCTCGTGTCTAAGAGACTCAGTGGGAGTACTGAGAGCTGGATACTCTGTGTGTACAATCACCAGTATCCTGGAAGCATCTTGGCTCGAAAAAGTGGATTCGGCTCAAGTGGCTGAATTAATTGCTCTTTTTAGGGCATGCCATGCTGCTGAGAACCTAAAAGTGACCATCTATACTGACAGCAGATACGGATTTGGAATTGTCCATGGTTTTGGCCAGTTATGGTACCAGAGAGGTTTCCTGACCTCTTCTGGTTCTCCAGTGAAAAATGGTGAAGGGATTAAGGAATTGTTGTACGCGATTCAGTTACCTCTTGAAATTGTTGTGGTGAACTGCAATGCTCATGTTAAGTCGCAAGACTTTGGGGGTGATTCTAACATTGGCGGGCGGCGGAGGCCGCCCGCCAATGTTCCCCCTCCAAAATACCGCTCCGCGGTCAAAAGACCACTGAGGGTATTTTGGGATTTGCCCTGGGCTGGCGGGCGGCCGCCAAAAGGCCGCCCGCCAGCCCAGGGCAAATCGACCTTCCCACGAGGACGCCGGCTCCGAATGGAGCCGGCGTAGTGGGAAGGTGCGACGGGTGCAGTTGCACCCGTCGCGTATTTCAGTGTCTGCTTTGCAGACACTGAAATACTTTGCGGGGCCCTCTTACGGGGGCCCCTGCAGTGCCCATGCCATGGCCATGGGCACTGCAGGGGCCCCCAGGGGCCCCGCGACACCCCCTACCGCCATCCTGTTCCTGGCGGGCGAACCGCCAGGAACAGGATGGCGGTAGGGGGTGTCAGAATCCCCAAGGCGGCGCAGCATGCTGCGCCGCCTTGGAGGATTCTGACGGGCAGCGGAAAACCGGCGGGAGACCGCCGGTTTTCCTGCACTGACCGCGGCCAAAGCGCCGCGGTCAGAATGCCCTGCGGGGCACCGCCGGCCTGTCGGCGGTGCTCCCGCCGACCCTGGCCCCGGCGGTCTAAGACCGCCGGGGTCAGAAACACCCCCTTTGTGTCAATGTGGAACGGATATGCAGATCAAGTCCCAAGGTTTTGTGCATTGAACTCTATATCGTTCAAAGATCAGTGGGAATTGTTACCGGAACCTGAAAATGAGACATGCACAGGTTATTCATTCAGGGTGATTGACACAATGGAAGAGTTAAAATTGTTTCAGGGACGTGCCAGCAAAGAAGAGAAACGCTCTTGGCTTAAATTGCAATGTGTACAAAGACCTGATGATTTGTGGGTTTCAGATGAGGGGGAAATGGTTTTGCCAAACAGACTTTTTTTACAGTTCTCAAGGTTTTACCATGGTCAAGCACATATTGGGAGAGATGCCATGATCAGGCTGTTTAAAATCGATTGGTTTAACCCGAAGTTCAGACAAGCCGCAGAAGTGATTTGTCACAGGTGCATCATTTGTCAGCAGATGAATGCGGGGAGCGGGACCGTGGGGAATTTGAGCCACATTAGGACAGCAGGAGGTCCATTTAGCAGAATGCAGATGGATTTTATTGAGATGCCTGTGTGTGGAGGTCTGAGGTATGTGTTGGTGATTGTGTGCATCTTCAGCCAGTGGATTGAAGCTTACCCTACACGTAAGAATGACAGTCTCACAGTAGCAAAGTTGCTGCTTAGGGAATTGATACCACGTTTCAGGTTTCCGATCTCTTTAGAATCAGATAGGGGAAGTCACTTCAACAATGAGGTGGTTAAGCTCTTGTGTGCCACACTGAACATTGAATAGAAGTTGCATTGTAGCTATCGCCTGGAAGCATCAGGACTAGTGGAACAGATGAATGGTACCTTGAAGTCGAGAACGGCTTAAATGTGTGCAGTTACACATTTGAAATGGCCAGATGCATTGCTCTTAGTGCTGATGTCGATGAGAAATACACCTAACAAGAAAACAGGATTCTCATGGGCCGAGCTATGAGATTGCCAGCAGTGCCTGCAAATGCTCTTGTGAATATCACGGATGATATGGTGTTGGACTACTGCAAGGGTCTGGCTGATGTGGTCCGCTCTTTCTCTCACCAGGTGGAAGCAACCACACTGCCACCGATAAGTGATCCAGGTCACAATCTGAAAGCCGGTGACTGGGTTGCTGTCAAGAAACACGTGAGGAAGTTGTGTTTGAAGCCACGTTGGAAGGGGCCGTATCAAGTGATACTGACAACTACTACTGCTGTGAAATGTGCGGGAGTTCCAAACTGGATACATGCCAGTCACACCAAGAAGGTGACATGTCCAACTGATGAGGAACTTGAGTTGTCGAAAATAACAGCCGCACAAAAGGAAGTCTCAGGGCCCGAGAGTAATCAAAGGGGACCTGAGACTGAAGGAGAGCCCGTTGAGGACGGCTTGGTCACTCAACCAGCAAACAAAACCCAGAGGGGTGACAGTGAGCCTATCTCAACTGAGGCACCAGGGGAACCTACACAAAGAGAGGTTCTCCCAGAAGTATACGTATACGGGTTTGAAGTTGAGCTCCTGACAGACCCGGAAGGCGAAGGAGGTGAAACAGAAGGGAGTCAGAGTGTTCAGACTCCTTCTGAGCCGCTTGCAGAGCCATCAAGAGAAAACACCATAGCACAAGAGGAGGGCATTGACCAGCAACCTGAAAAGTCGAACAGTAAAAGGACATTGAAAGGACATAAATGGCCAGGGCCACAACCTGCAAAAGAGAAAGTGGTAATAGATGAAACAATAGAAGAAGAAGTTGATACCACAAGGAGGGAGGATCTGAGTGAAGGAGAATTGCAGGGTGATTGCAAATTGAAAAGAAAGTGAGTCGCAAACAGAAGATACACAGGTCCTGAATGGGCTTATGCAACATCCGCTGAGTGGCAACAAGAATTCTTGGCATTTTGTTTTGATGAAGAGATTCCAGGTCAATACTACGGCACCTGAATTTGACCACAAAGAAGAGAGATTGTGTAAAATTGAAAATAAGAGAGAAAAAGAGACTGATAAGTTACCGGATGTGAAACTGTTAACCTGAATTGACCGGAGGAAACCGATTGTGACAAGCTGCTAACCTGATTTGACAAGGATCCTGGGAGTGTGAAAAGCTGTAAATACTTGCTAAAGAGAGACTTTGCTTAAGAAGAAAAAAAAAGAGCTTTTAGACCTTCCTCAGTTGATTGTTTGCCTCTATATTGTTCTGCTTTTTGATTCTATACAGATCATGATTAACACTAGAGATGACAATAATAGGAGTAGGATTTGTAGATGGTTGAGTATTATTTTGGGTGTTGTGTGTGCAACAGTAATAATAGCTGTGATTGTGGGAATATCATTGGTGGATAAGAGTGAGACTAGAAATGCTTTAATTCCTGAGACTACTACACTAACGCCATGGGAGAGATTTGAGCAAGATACAAAATATTTGCATGAGGGAACTAGCACGAAAGGGGAACTATCTACTAATGTCTTCTATCGCCTGTTGAATGAGTATGTTGAAACAATAGATGTGAAGAATTGTTATGTGTGCACAAAGATTCCTTCGTCAGTACAAGAAGGGGTTACCTATCATAGTTTGCCACTAACCTTCGGGATAAAGTTGTAGTTTGCTATTAACAAGGCTTTATGATCAAAAATATATATTCAGTACTTCTATTCTAATCTTGATGCAGTGTTCTCGTTTGTGCCTATAAATGAATATTTGAGTAAGATAGCTAGAGATCATAGTATAAAGATACTTAGGGGTTTCTTTGAGCCTACAATGACATTTGGCACAGCTTATGCGCATCGCAATAATCTAACCTGCTTACTAACGCCCATAGAGAAGAGCTTTTTAGATCACACTGATGACAGAAGGAAAGCGTTAAAGAAAAGCTAGAAAAGGGATTAGAGAAACCTAACATTTGCAAATGACTATGCTTATAGTGCAGCAAAGGCACAAGGCAAATTAGCTATAGATGCATAACACGTAGGAAAACTTTGTATATATAGGCCAAAATATGACCATGACACTTGATTTGTGGGAACGAGTGAGTGCAGACATGTGTTTTTGTTTCAGAGTAAGTGGACGTTCATGTTGAATGGACAGGATCCAACAATCCCTGGGATCTATTACATATGTGGACTTAATGCTATTACCGTCTTCCAAAGGGATGGTATGGGACATGTTATTTGGGAATAGTTTTTCCAAAGACTTACCAATTTGCCCATTTAAGGAAGTTTCCTAAATTGTCTGAATTACATCATACTAGACAGAAAAGAGAGACGGAGGCTGCTGTTGTAGGTGATATATTTGGAGCAATAATTCCTTCAGTGGGAGTTATTTTAAATTCCATAAAGATTCAAAAGTTGTCTACTATTGTGGATAACATGCTGACAAACTTCACAGGGGCTAAACTCCTGATGGATACTGAACTTGCTGCGGAGAGGGCTATGACTTTCAAAACCGGCTTGCTTTAGACATTCGTTTAGCGAAAAGTGGAGGAGTCTGTAGGATGCTTAATGAGCGCCACTGTTGTGCCTTTATACCAGATAATAGAAATAAGATTAGAAGTATGCTTACTAACCTAACAAGAGATAGTACAGATTTGAAAGAGCTGAAAGAACCTGGAGTTTGGGAAAAGGTTGGAAAGGGACTTGCTAAAGTGGGAAGTTGGTTTAGTAATATTTGGAATGGGATACTTGCAAAAATAATAGGGGGAATATTGATTGTTTTAGCTTGCTTATTCGGACTATGGTTATCATGTAAACTTAGTAAAAGAATTAGGGAAAAATTGGCAAAACGCAATATGAGGAGGGAAGAAAAGAAAAGGGAGAAAATAATCAAAGCAAAATACGAAAAGTCAAAAATGGGGGAACAAATTGAAATGAAGGAATTAAGAAAGTGAAGGAAAAGTAGAGAGTGGATTTGTGTGATGACAAGAGTCATCAGAGGAGGGATTGATGGAGTGTGATTAAAATCTAATAAATTAGCATGAGAAGCTTGCAATATAATGCTTAGTGAAATCGCATAGAAAATGTAAACTTTAACACATGTATGAAATGTGCCCACGGGGAGTGGCCACCATTGTATTTGATGATTAATGAATAGACTAATAATGAAATATTAATGTACTAAATGTATGATTTTGAATTAATATTAAATATTATATGTTAAGGTTTTGCTAATTAATCACTAGGCCTTAGTTAGCATGAGTCGGGCCTAGCTACCCGGTTTCATATTAAATGTGTTTTTCTAACGTACAGTGTGCTGACTTGCTGAAGGACATGTAGCCATACTTTTCCAGAAGCTGGAAGATGAGTGTAACCGTAGTAAAAACTTTCTCATGAGACTCAACTTGCCCAAGGAGACATTCTTGTTGAATGCAACAGTGTAATTTGCAACAGGTACAAGGTCATTTAGACTAGGGAAAACAATGGGACTACTGACTTGAGTAACAAATGTCACTTATTCCTCACCTGACATTCTACCCATTGAAGACGTCAATTATAGGAGCCAATAAAATACGTGAGAACTGTTATGGGGTGACAATCGTAAGAAGACGACAAATAAACCATTGGATGGAGATGATGGTGCGCTAAAACTTGCCCTATTGGAAATTCTGGGACTGTACAACAAGATTGATTTAAAATTCTTGGACACAAGGAGAAATTAGGGATTACCAGCCATTACAAGCCATTCCAAGGCATGTTATGCCATTGCGTGCCTTTTGCTATTGCCCAGCCACTTTGTTACTCTGTCCAGAGACTTTGCTGCTTGAACTTTGCAAACTATCCTTACTTACTTTGTCTTGCCCGATCATAATTTTCCTCCTTATGAGGGAGGTATTCCCTTTTGCCCTGTCTTGCTGAACTTTGCTGTGTTTCCTGGCTGATGGCGAACCAACTGATGTCCTGAGGACGAAGACTGACTCTGTATGCTGACGCATTACAGAGGGTAACTATTTGATGACGAAATTGTAATTGTCTATTTGCCTTTTCTTTCTAGGTACCAACTGCTTCTTTGATAGAGACCCTAGTTGGATGTTTTCTAAATTGATGTTGCTAAATTGTTTTGCATGAAGCCCAACATGCCAATGCTAATTCGAGGTTAGTTAAGGAGTTCATTAACCGGACGCAAATAGACAAATTACTGAATCTATGCTTTGTTGAATAATGCGCTAATGATACTCTGCTAAAGTTAACCCATGTTGACCTTGTGCTATGTTCTAATATTCATGATCTTTGCCTTGATGAAATCTTATTCGAGTTGCCATATTATGACAATGTTGATGTGTTTCTTTGTTTTGAGACTAATAAACTTGCTAGTAGAGTGTAATCAATAGGGAATAAATATCATAAATCGTACTAAACTCTGTGTGATTATACATGACTGAAAGGACATGGTGTGTTTCAAGTTTATTGATGTTACTGATTGATTTGATACTGTGATTATTGATGAGGTTATTGATTATTAATTGACATGCTGACTAGTTATCTCATCTTAAGGAGACTTCAATCAGGGTCAAAAGATTCATTGGCCTAAAACGAGTCCCAAAGAGAATAAATTACCTAGATTGGGATGCGTTAACAGTTCTCAGCGCGCCAGTGTGTACAGCCAATAGTTTACTGCCATTGAATGTCCACTGTGGTGTTTCGTGGGCCATAATGTGGTGGTGTGGTTTTGTTGGCGTAACGATATGGGTGTTCGTACTGACACTTTACCACTGACATTTGTGTAGGAGTTAGTATTCTGTTGGTTTAGTGTGTGAGTGTCATAATATGGCAAACGGATATTCCTCACCCCAGCAGTATGTTGGCTACCGTCACCGTGGCGGTAAGCGGCATTTACCGCCAATATCATTATGAGGGCCGAAATGTCAGTAGTAAGTTAGGGGAAAATTCTTTCCAAGAGCACATTTATTAAACATGAGCAGGGACTCACACTCGCTACTCGTGTTCTGTTGCATTTAGCGCTATTTCTTAGCTCAAAATGCATCCTCAAGTCAATTTTGGATGCAAAGTGGCTTTTCTGGGCTAAGAAATAGCACTAAGGGCCACATGTACTGAATTATGAAATTGAAAGTTCCTTATTGCGATTTCATTCGAAACGCAATTAAGAAATCGCAATTTCAAATGTATGAAATCTTATGAGTTTCTTTTGCGACTCCCAGTGGGTTGCATAAGGACCTACCTCATGAATATTAATGAGGTAGGTTGCAGTTTGCGACCCATCAGGAATCACTACCATCCCAGGTCTGTGATTGCTTTTAAATGAAGCGATTTCTCTTTCTTTTTTTTTAAACACAGCCTTGTTTTCTTAAATGAAAATGGGCTGCATTTAAAAAAGAAAAAAATTTAAGTTTAAGTTTCCTTTTTAGGGTCGAGCGCGCAAGCGGTCTGGCCTCTGTTGCAATCTCTCTGTGGGCTTTTAAGCATCCCCATATCATGCCCATCACTTTCATTGGATCATGGGCTTGCCTTTTAATATCCGCTTTATTTAATTTGTGAAAGGCATGCATATGTCATACCTTTCTGGTATTTAGCCCTCCTCGAGTGCCCCAGCCAACTACTGAAAACATACGAGGCTCTGTGTTTTCAGCATGGCTTCTGGACTACTTTTTATTTCCTACAGAGTGTGATCTTGCTGGTTTTTACACAGCGTGATCACTCTTGTTTTTGTAAGAATATTTTGTTGTAAATTTCCCCATCCACAACCCTGCCCACACTCCCATTGAGATTAGCGCCGCCGCCGCTGCACATAAGCATTGCCACATGTCCTCTAGTTTACAGCAGTAAACGCAAAACTGATTCCATTGCAAATGCTTGTTTTCTCATGTCACTTGTTCGCCTGCCCTCCTTGCTTTTTTTTCACCATGTCCCCGCAGCTAAAGAGGGGTGCGGTCATAGGTTTTGTAAACGGGTAACCGTGAATGCAGCTTCACAATAAAGCAAATCAACCAAAGTGAATAATGAAAAGACAAAGAAAACATTGTCTGGGTTTAGAAAAAAAGTTGCAGTAATTTTTGAGTGTACGATTTACTGGAGTTGAATTTTTCATTAACAACCAACAATACCCTCTGCTCAGTAATCGCGCTCCACATTTAAAATAAGTAGCCGCGATTAGGTAACAGATCTTTTTAACTGAAATACTCTTTTCACAAGTTCCCTCCTTTCTGGTACACAAGCGAACAAAGAAAACCCTGCTTGTCTTGGGTCATCTGTGAGAAGTTCAGATATCCCATTCTTTTTGCACTACTGTAGTACTTGGTATTTGAAGGGAACAACACTGCAAGTAGTCAAACGAGGACTGTGTGAACATCTACAACCCGAATAAAAAAAAAATTGATTTTTATAAACCTCCTCGTAACATATGAACAACGAGTCTAAACGCCATAATATCAGGACTAATGTGTAAATTATAAAAGCCATAAAGCCTGTTAAGGGTTTCAGAAAAATATGCAATATTTCTGACTGGTCAGTGTCACCTGTGAGATTTGAGGAGAGATAGTCAAGCAGCAAGTTGTTTTCAGGCAAGTGATGGAATGTGTGACCCCACCCTTCTTTCTTGGCAACTTTGCTACTATCCTTACACATGCACTTATCTGGAATACAGCACAGTTCTGTTTCACCGTAATGTTTTACATGTAAAGTTAGGTTTCTGTCGCCTTTTTGTGTGTGTTTGTTTTAATCAGCTGTGCCAGTGTTATAAGGGTTACAATGCGGACACCAGAGGGGTCAATTGAACGCTGTTAGTTGCTATACATATTGCCCCAACAGCAGTCAAAAGGGTCCTTTTCCTTACTTGCACTTGGGTTCATATCATCTACTGATACCATGTTCCAGTCACATGCTTTGTTTTTACGAACCAGTGTTAGTCCAATTGAACCAAGCCAATATTACAACTTCAAGAATGCATTTGGATACTCTATGCCACTCTACTCTGGTTTGTGCCACTCTGCCCTGCTTTGTACCACTCTCCCCTGTTTTGTGTCACTCTGCTCTGCTTTGCACCACTCTGTGCCACCCCACACCACTTAGTTTTCGCCATGCAGTACAGAAGCCATGCTGTTGTACCACATGGCTAAAGCACATTAAGAAAGTCAGTAGCTGTATCATAGGTGAGACTGGTTGGTTTTGCCAGTGCTTGTTTCCAAGTGTGGCAATCGGCAATCTAAGAGGGAGGTAGACTGACACAAAGGCAACCTGCTTTCCAGCTAAAGTTATTTCAGCTACTGCATAGAAACCTTGTCAATCTAGCCAGGTTCCTTCTAGGAGAACTGGCTTTGTAGCTACATTTCTTGAACAAGCAAGATTGAAGTAAGTGTGTGTGTGTGTGTTTGTGCACAAAAGGAATTTGCCACCCTCTTCCCAGTAAGTCACAGTGATTGACCTTTAAATGTATCTCCTGCAACAAAACTATGTCTAATCCGTGCCTCTGCAGCATACTTATGAACACACTTCTTACTTTTATTAGCCTTACCATTAATGTATCACGTGAGACACATATGTGAATCTCTGCAAACCATTTGCATAAGTGTTGGTGTTCAGTGTAACAGTCTCTGCAATGTTATCTGTACAATGCAGATTCTGTGCCCTTCCATGCACGTGTATGTTTTAGTTGCAAGTATGCGTGTAATAAATCTTAATCTCTCCCTACCCTTTAGCCTGTTACCTGCACATCCATGCCTCAGACCTAAAACTGGCTGCATCTCCAGTTTTCACTGGACCCATCACCCTAGCAGCAGTTCACACACAAAGTAAACATCCCACCAACAAATAGGTGAGGTACACTGGGTGGGATGGAAATTAGTGATAGCCCTTTGCCCTCAGCAATACTGACTGACCTACTCATTCACCATTAGCCAAAGTAGGGATTTTGAGCCAGGAGCAACCCAACCATGATAGTAAAAATGTAACTGTTAGAGCAGGCCTCAATAAGCCAATAGTAACCTTCCTCCTATCTCACCTCTTTCTAAGCACGGCGGTATGCACAATAACCACACCCCGTAATGCTGATTTATATTTCATCCACAGTCCACTAGAATTGTTGACGAGGAGGAATCTAGAAAGTACCAGGCTGTGCCCTTACCAAGCACGAATAGTTGAGTATAAATCATGTGTCAACTTTTTTGTTTTTTTTGTTTACTGCATCAAATTTTCTCTGTTAGCTCGAATGTAAGTTCTAAATAGGAGGACCTTGGCTTTGTTAACTGTCAGAGGACCACATACCTAGTTTCCCACCAAATAACATTTTAGTTTTTGTAGTAAACCACGTGAACTATTACTGTTGGTGGGTCCCAGGCTTCAGAACAAGCCACGGAGTTCCACACTGTAACTCTGTTCTCCTTCCACCCTTCTGTGCCAATTTTATTGCTGCTGTGAGTGTGCATCTAGATAATCCAGTCTTCCTGCTAGTACATGTCTGTATGCAGCTGCTTCAGTTCAGGTTTCATAGTTTAAATATATACTGTGCCTAGTTTAGAACCTTTTTAGGGTTGGGCACGCAAGCGCTATGGCCTCTGTTGTAATGTCTCTGTGGGCTTTTACTTGATTTATTTTGTGAAAGGCATGCATAGGTCATGCCTTTTCTGGTGTTTAGCCCTCCTCGAGTGCACCGGGCAACTACTGAAAACATACGAGGCTCAATGTTTTCAGCATGATTTCTGGACTACTTTTTATTTTTATTTCTTACACAACGCAATCTCGCTGGGTTTCACACAGCGTATTCATGCTCATTTAAAAAAAAATGTTTGTAAATTTCCCCCTTCCCATCCACACCCCTGCCCTCCCCTTGAGATTTGTGGTGGCCGCCGCTGCACATATGCATTGCCATGCATCCTCTAGTTCACAACGCTAATAGCTCTAACTCAAGCAAATTCAACATCGATTACATTGCAAATGCTTGTTCATTTTGGGCCATATGTACGAACACTTTTTCCCATAGACACACAATGGGTAAAAACCTTTGCTACATCTGGCCCTTTGTGTGCCTCCTTCACGCTCATGGCGTGGCGCTTTGAATCGGCTCGCTTATGTGAAACTGTATTACTTTTCAATTTAAAAGTATGTGGCAAGAAAATCCAGTTAGGAGTTTACAATGCTAATAGCTTTAACTCAAGCAAATGCTAGACCCATTACATTCCAAATGCTTGTTTAAAAGTAGATAGTGGTCAAGTGGGACCACTGCCTTCTCTTGGACAATATTTTCTCAAACATTCTCAAAGGGGGAGGGGTTCTTTAGGGACTCCTTCCCATTTGCGAATGGGTAACCACAAACTGCAAATGTTTTGCAACTGCATTCCGGTCGCAAAACATTTGCACATACCTTTCCCATTCAGTATTAGGAAGGGACACCCTTAACACACACCTTCCTAATACCGAATTGCAAAACGCAAATTGCAAACAAGTAATAAGTTAACGAATCACAATTTGGACTTTGAACATCCCAAAAAGCATTTTTTCAGTCACAAACAGGCTCTAGTTGCCAACGGGTTGGCGACTAGAAAAATGCTTTGTACATGTGGAAGTACATGCAAAAATACTCGTTTTGTCTAAATCAAGGGTAATCTTGCAGAAGTTTTTGGTCATTCTGCTGGATTACGCTACACGAAATTAAGCAAATTAAGACCATCCCTAATTATGATGTCACCACTCAAAAGTCAATAAGTGCTTACATGGTAGCTGTGTTATTTTTATATTACGTATACATATGTACATACATATTACAGGCTTGCCTGTATTACAACCATCATACACTTTTGCAATTCCATTCAAGAAGAGTAATAGGTACACCTCTTTTTTGGATGTAACTAAATGCCGTCATTCATGTGTAATTTCATTTGTGTGATAGGGCTATTAATAACAATTTTACCTGCGTGAAAGATGCAAGTGGAAAAATCATAGCTTCGCAGGAAGAGAACTAAACAATTTGGAACTTGTTTCGTGAAATACAGTTCCACTCAAAGTCACGTGTGCGGAATCAGGAAACAGATTCTGTATCAGCATGACACAATATGTACCCTTTCCTGTATCAGCGCTCCGATGACTTTGACATGATTCATTACATTTTGAACCTCACTCTCACAAGAAGCCTGTCAAGGTTACAGATAAATGGTGTAATTCAATGGAATTTACTGTACTCCCTTCCTTGTCAAATCATGCTGCCAGTCCTCTAACTGAGCTTTAACAAAGTTCCGGGTTTCTCCAAGTCAAAGTATATTAACCTTTCTCATATCCCTCAGACAGAAGTAATCAAATGTTCTTCTTTTATCACAAATCTGTTCTCTTTCTTGTGCACTGCTGGTCTGGCTGCCTATGACTACACCGGATTGTGTACTTAGAAATGGCGAAATAAAACGGAATTGGTTCTGAGGAGCTAACAATGACTTTCTGTTATGTTTTTAACTCCAGGCCACAGACCGGGGCACATTCCATCACTTAGACTTTGTAGACTAGTTATGGAGGGCGAAATATGAGAAGCTGGAAGAATGTTCTTTGACTTATTTCTGATTTTTCGTTACACAAGCTTAAACCTCCCTGGCACTGCATTTTACCTTGCTGTAGTTCCCAGAGTGCCACTGTATTTGTATATGTTTTTTTCTTCAAAAAAATGAATATTTCCTCATGGGTGTTAGCTGGTGCTGAAAATAAATGTGCTGATTTCTCATTAATTATTTTTAACACATACCTCGCGTTTCTGACCCTACCTCTTCCTCCTAGTGATTTAATTAATTTCGATAGCCTCTTGTTCATCCGCAATTAAAATTGGAGACAGCTTTGGGTAAAGCACTACAGCATAACCAGGAAAAGGAGTCGGATTGCTTCAACCAGAAAGACTCATCTTTCCGAGGTTTAGAATTTAGAAGTGGAATATGTATTTCATTAACACAATATCTTGGCGCTGATGTTGCTGAGTTCTTGGAGAACTGAAATGATGACAAATATAATGTGTGTGATTCAGACAGAGATGTTCTGGAAAATATAGCTCTGCTGCTAGGTGGAAATGGCAGCTGTAATGTAAAACATTTGAGCAATGATATTACTAACATTTTTAGCATTTACTTAGCTGTCACTTGGCTCCAAGACATTTATGACACATTCAACAAGCCCTGGATTTTGAGCCAACCTCTCTTTCCATTGCGAGTCGCGTCGCATTGCTTTTACCATTATGAGTATGGGATTAAAATTAAAGGTTATTAGTTAAAAGCTAGAACAGCTTGACGGTGTCATGCATGATGTTGGGCCATTTGGTAGCTATGCATCAGAAAGCACCATCTTGTAGTCAGGATCCAGCAGGAGAGAGGTATAGTTCCAAATATTGTCTCATCCACAGTAAGCCACCCACAAAATTGCAATATATAGACTAACAGTAGAGACAGGGAAAGGTGAAAGGGACAAGAGATAAAACAAAGTCACTGGATATAATCATTTTGACTCATAACTCTGCCGTATATTAACATTACAGTGGGTATCTAAAGACAAGATGAACATTTAGTACCTAGCCATTACAGTACATTAGCGCACATCACTTATCCTTTTCTATAAAATTGTGTGAGTTTGATCAGATTAGGCAACTACCTTCTAATTGCCAGCACACACTTGCTGCTGGTGTGATATATATTTTGCAAACAGAAATGCAATGAACAGTGATCAATATTAGGTAGCTCACATTAGATACTGACTAGTTCCTTCCTTAAACATCACTACTATCTGAAATACACTATGTGCATCGTCTGTGTTTCTAAGGTATTTTGACAATAGTGACAAATCCTTTCCATTGTTTCACATAATGGTCCCATCAATGTTCAATAAAACAATATAGTTTTTTACTCCTTCAAGAGAATTCAGATTTAGCAGTTTAAACTATCAAAGTTCATTTCTAGAATTACAACAGTATATCATTAGATTACTTTCTCTGTGTTAAAATTATTTGCTTCCAATATTGCTTCAAAGCATGTTATTAGTCTTGAAGTTACCCGCAACAACTGGAATCAAGGGCCAACTACAGCAACTAAGAATCTTGATTACTAAATGAGGCAGTGATCTAAAAGTCTTAAAAGTAACCACAGCAATTTTCAAACTACCTGAGTCTTCCATGAAATCATGGGAAATTTAGTTTATGTTCAGACACTAATGCATAGTGTGTCATCAAGATATGTGAACCCTTTCACCAGGCATATCTGCCGTTTCATAAATACCTTCAATCTTTCCTAACCGTTGAATCTACTTGTCTCTTGCACGGTTTGGATTTTGACACTCACACACCCACTAAGTGCCACAAGGCGAACAGAGACATGGCATTATTTTGATACTTTGAAGAGTTGAAGTTTTAATACTAGGGACTGATTACATTGAAATCCAATATTGGGCCGCATATCATGGCAGTAGTATGCCAAAAAAATGGAATGCCAAAAATATGGAAATTATTTTACAACTTGAATGTTCTATGTAGAAAAGTTGCTAACATGGATAAAATAATTATTATTAGTAGCACTGATCTATGCTCAATTGAAAAGCAGGCTTTTCTAGTTTCAAATAAGAACACTATCATTCGTTAATAAAATGAAGCACAGATCAGACTCTGATTGAAGGTAAATGAAGCTAAACATTGTATTTTATACATACGGGCCAAAAGGTCACTGTCGCAGCATGCAAAATAGTGTTGACTATATTATAACAGCAATATCTCATTACTAAAATGCAATGATGGGAAAGAGGCTCATAATTAACCCTGACTATACTGCAGTCATCAACAGGCATAGGTATTCTTAAATCCCTTCTTAAAAACATATTCAACCCAAGAATCAGGACTCTTTATTTCATTTTTGCAAAAATCTGTTGGCAGCTACGTTTTACAAGAGGACCGACTAAATTTAGCAACATGTCCTTGTAGAATGGTCAGGAGAAATCTACATTTCATGGGCTGATTCTAAACATAGAACTTTTGAATATTGGAGGGAAAGCCACTCTTAAGCCACCGTGCTTTCTCCTGTATATTCAGACCTCAACCTGGCTGGCAAGTACAGCTTTACCTAAAAGATTACCAATGTTTTATAATCCACTGGTATGCAGAAATAAAGTAACAACACACTTAACATCAGTTAACATCCTCATTGCAGTTCCATGGCTGCATTTTGCTGATGTACTAGTCCCCAACTCACAACATAACATGCTTTTTAGGGTCGAGCCTGCATAGCATGTGCTTGCGCATGCATATCGCTTGCGAGACGCTGTAGTAGTTAGAAAAGGGCTCGGATCCCCACCTATGTCGCATCAGTGTCTTTCATTGGTTCATGGGCTTGCCTTTCAAAATCTGCTTGCTTTCATGAATGTAAAGCATGCATACATCATGACTTTTCTGGTGATTAGCCCTCCTCGAGCGCAGCAACCAAGTACTCAAAATATACGAGGCTTGCTGTTTTCCGTCCGGTTTGTGGACTACTTTTTCTCTTTTTTCGCAGCACGATCTTGCTTGTTTAGCAGCGCGATCACGCGTGTTTTTTTTCCATTTAATGAGGCAAGCCAGTTGGGAGTTTACAACTGCTTATAGCTCTAACTCGGAGAAATGCGAGACCCGTTGCATTGCAAATGCTTGTTTTATTTTTCTTCTGCGTTTAGAAGTATCATTCTCTAAACTGCTGGAGTAATTATCGCTACTGAGTGAGAATTAAATAGAGTCAACTTCTGTAGAATAGAAGCCTTCCATCAACCCCAAGTGATATGGATCTACATAGCTGAGGGCTCGGCCCTCTCTGCAGGGATATCCCTCCAACTTTTTGCCTTCACCCCTTCTGTTTTCTGAACCTGTTTTGATGGCTTTTAGAACTTTGTGCACTTTACCACTGCTAACCGGTGTTAAAATGCTTCTTACTTGAGAAGGGTCCTTGAACCAAAATGCCAATCTGTATTCGTAGCAAATGCCATTTACCAATATCCTGCAGCGAATCACCATATACCAAAATAAAAGCCAATTAGAGATAGAAAGAGAATTACATACCCTGCATGAGAAGCTGTGGTTAGATTTAACAGGGTGTAACTTTATGTCATCTTTTCAAGGTGGTAATTCAGAGGTTTTTTTCATCTCTTACCAGCTTAACCTGTGTCAATGCCTGTGCTACAGGTTTTCCTATGTTTAGTATTACAGATTTCTTATAAGTTGTTACCGCTATTTTTTGACACAGCTAAAAGCAAAATTGCTAATAAAGGCCTGCAAATTATGTCATGTAATCGTTTCCTCAACTTTCTCCATCCGTGCGAGTCAATGAATGTTCCACACCATCCTGTGTGACCTTGTAAGTAACAAGCCAGCCAGAAACAAAAAATGTGTAGATAGAAAGAATGTAGGCTTATTCGGAGAGAACAGCATCGTTGGTCGCCTTCATCTACAGACTGCTTTATGCGCACATATACGCAAAGGGTATTAAGCCGTGGTGGCAGAAGAAGTCCTGCAACCGGGGTAGGTTTACGACTGAGAGAAGGATGAGAAACCAAAAGAAGCATTTGGAATGCGATGGTTATCGCGTTTGCTCGAGTTAGAGCTAGCGTTGTAAACTGCTAACCGGACTTTTCTTGACACATACACTGAAAAGAAAACGAAAGTTCGCTCGAAGATACATGTATCGGCAAAAATGCAATTATTCCTATAACTGCCAAAAATGCAAGTATCCGTGTAACCGGCAAAAGAGCAAGTGTCCATGGAACAGGGTCGATGTCATGCAAAGCGCGCAATTACTGCCCGGCCAAATTGCTCTGCCTACGAATAAAAAGAAAAAGTAATCTCTAAACCGTAGGGATAATGTGGAGCCTCGTATGTTTCCAGTACTTTATCGGTGCGCTCGTCGAGGACTAAACACTAATGAAATCAAGCGAATTTTAAAAACCAGGAACCAACCAAGCTGATGGGCGTGGTAAAATCCCTCCGAGAGATTACAACAGGGACACAGCGCTTTACATGCGCAGACCTAAAAAAGGACCAGGTAAAACAGAACAGAAACTACAGAGGGAAAGAAAATCGTGAAAATGCTATTGCTCCAAAATGTAAGTTAAATGACACCAGATAACATAATTAATGCAAACTCTAATATCCCACAGTAGGTAATGCTAATTACCAAACAGAAAGTACTTTACTGTGGAAGAAAGAAAACACGAATTGTCGCTTGCACTGAATCTTTAGAAGTATATCGTGCATTACGATTGGTATTTATTTCTGTTATTGTCTATTAAAATCCAGATATTCTGTTAATCGAAGTTTAGTTTTTGTCTTACTTAACTTTAAAATTAAAGAAGATAGAAATTGCTCAATAAGGCTGCAGTCTTTACCATGAGGAATGACTGTTGAAAAGGGTCTGCGTGATGAAAGCCGTCTCCTTAAACCCAAGGGGGCAGGGAGTGCTGAATGAGTTCAGCGAGGATTTCCCTGTAATTATCCACAAAAAGGTCTCAAGGAGCATTCTTACTGCGCCACTGCAGATTTTCATCATTAGCGATTCACGTGGGAAACAAACAGCAGATCATTTTCCTGAGCACTGCATTGCAATACTGGGAGTCTGCCGGGACAAAGGCTAACACGAACGTAGCAATTTCACTGATTTCTGGGAGTGCTTCAATTAGGCATCACCATGACGACAGATGAAGAAGCTTGTGGGCTTAGGCTAAGGGTGTGCCCCGGCGCCTTGGGCTGAAATCCGCCCCCTTGACAACAACGGCGACATGATTCAGGTAGAATATTACTACCGTCCTCACAGTTTTATGGCTGATTAACGTGATGAGCCTAGGCCGTGAGAGAAAGAAGAGTGATGGGGCACTTTTTTTCATACTATTGCACTATGAGTTATGGGCTGTGTTCAGCCGAAACAATGTGGTGTCACTGCAAATCACGGCAAATTTTCACAGTATCTCGCATCTTATCGGTTTTTCCTCAATGTTATTCAAAGCAGAGAAAGAGAAATGGCAATAATTTCCACCTGACAGCTACTTCTCAAAAAATCAACAAGAAAAATGTGATGTGACACACATCTTGAGAATAATTCCATCAGCCTGTAGCGTGCTGCTTGCAGAAAACAAATACTGCCTTAGCTGCGACAAAAACAGAAAGACACGTGAAATGTGGACACTAAGGCCCATATTTATGGGCTTTGTGGCACGGCGCAGAGTAGCACAGCAATGTGAACCTTGATGCGGTGCCCGGCATCACAGGAAACGGGTAAGAATGTGCTGTATTTATCTAATTCAATGCATTCCTGTTCTTTCCCTCTGCGCTGATGCCCTTTTGGAAGCCTAGCATTAGCGCAGGCACCCTTGCACCTTTGTGCAAGGATGCCTACTTTGCATGCAATATTGCTTTTGTACAGGAAGAGACACCCTCCACATAGAAAGAGGAAAAAAGCGAGGAAAATTGAAATATTTCATTCCCCTTAACCCTCTCTTGGAGAGGTATAACTTTTCACCCTATTCCCAAGTTTACAAGTTCTTGTAGACCTGGGAATGCATCAAAATCCATGGATGTTGTGTGGGAACACCCAACAAACACTCATGGAAACTTCTCCCTGGCTGAGAGTAATGTAACACAGCGATTCAAGTTTTATGAAGCCATGCAAGGTGGCCTTGCGTGGCTTCATAAATCTCACTTAAGGTTTGCGTTGCTGTTGCACTGCATCCCGCGTTTCAAGAGCAACTCAAGCTAGGCCAAAAATATGGCCCTGGGTATCGAGGCCCAACATGTGAACCTAGTACACAAAAGGAAATGTGGTTGTAATTTGGAGTGCACAAATTGTGCTTTGCAGTGGCCCAACCTTTAGGCAACGTGTTGCTTACTGGAAGTATTTACCTTAACTCTTTTACAAAAAAAACAAAAAAAAAAACAGATGCTGATGAGAAAAAAAACCAAATTAAATTACCCACTAGAAGATTAATGTACATCAAAGGGGCTCTTAGTGGTGCTGACGTGGGATAAACTTGAGGTTTCCCTGTGCTATTTTGAGTCAAAGTAAGTGCTTATATAACATGTGTGAACCCCTTTCCTCTCTCCACGAGTGTAAGTCTCTTACCTGATGGCATGTCAGATCACAGTGATGACCACCCCAATCTTAGTGTTGGGTGACTACGATTTATTTTCCCTAAGCAAGACATGTACCCATGTACCAAAACATCCACAGGTGAATAAACGTTTCTGAACAAAAGGTCCCACTTTTGTCCCAGATGTTTGGAAACAGACATTGTGTTCAATCCAGAACCTGTGTTAAAACCTGGCTGTGCAGTTCACATCCCATGTGCACATCCTTTACCTAGTTTAACACAGAGTACTCATTGCACCCATGACTTTAGTGGTAGATGTATCATTCAACATACATGTGCTATGCAGTAGTGTGAATGGCTTCAGGAACCTGTGCATATAAATTCTACACACCAAGTAAATGTATTGCTGGATATGATAAACTCCTCAACTTCTATCTTTATGTTTTAAATGATGTAAAGTTTTATTCAGTAATGAGAACAGTAGTTATATGCAAAAATGCCATCAGTGATGTCATCAATGATGTAATTGGAAGTATTATATGTGATTTCATCAATAATGCTAATTAACATGTCATGAGTGATGTTATGGGTGATGTCAATATAAGGGTATAAGCAGTGCACAAGGGATGCAAGTTATAGTTAGTTGAGTGACCTACGACTGTCGAATTTCTGTGTTTTGTTGTGTTTTAAATGTTAGTTAATGTCTCACTTTATCTCCTAACAATAACATCACTTTAACCTTTGGTTTCTAAGTGAATTTCTGGCTTTTTTACATACATTAAGGTCTTATTTCTAAACCTAACAATAATGTCACTTTAACCTTTGTTTTTCAGTGAATACCTGTTTTGTTATCATATTCTGAATAAACCATGCGTAACTCCTCCTTCAGTTGGGGAATCCCAATGCACCTGGCATACAACCATGTGTAGTAGGACCGCACATTCTCTGCCTCTGCCCTACTCTTTACAAGCATCCAACCTGACCCCAGAGGTTGTGTTTAAATATTTATGTGTTGTTTTTTTATTTAAATTTTTCCTTACCTTTCATTATTTAGAATTTGGTTTTACGTGATTTTTTACTGTCTATAATTTTAAACTACTGTTTTTGGACTTTATATTTTTTAATTTTTTAATATTTTTATGTAACCCAATTTTTTCACTTTTTTCCACAGGTATTTGTGTTGTTTCTCCATGATGATCTTTCATGGCTGCAAAAAAAATCTATATTTGTTTTACAGAGGCCACAACTTTTTAGGCAGTGACTGGCCTCCATTTTGATCCATTTTAACCTGTGATAGCATTCCACAAGTTCAATCACAAAATACTTACACAGTGGCATTCAAAATCATATTGAATGGGAAGAAGAACCACACAATGCTTCACACCATTTCCTTTGATAATTGTTTGTTAATAATTTTGAAATCATTGTCCAATAATCTCATGCCTCATCTTTCTATACATGGTGACATTTTTGCT